>NC_134524.1:27403209-28750150 GCF_027942865.1 Odontesthes bonariensis
TATTACAGCCTATAATCTAGATGGCTTGGTTTTTTTTTGTTGTTGACCTACAGTAAAAACCGCCCAAACTGGTGAAGTGAACTATGAAAAACATTGTTTTTAAATGTTCTTGAGCAAAAAGAAGAAAATAAAAGTTGTGTACGCATGTGTATTCACACCTTTGTTTTAAGATATTAAATATTGGTCCTGTGTATTCAGATGCCTTTACAAGTCATATAACTGGTTCATTTAGGTCTGCAACCTTAGTGTCACATGCTCTTGATATATATATACACCTGTTGTTAAAGACACCAGAATTCGCAACACCATTAAGCAAGAAGCAAAATGAAAACCAAGGACCTTTCCGTACGTCAGGGGCACAGTTTTGGAGAAGCACAGATTCAGGTTGGGCTGTAAAGAAATATCTTAATCTCTGAATATCCATCGGAGCACAGTTAAATCCATTTTCAGAAAACAGTGCAACAAACCTGCCAAAAGAGGGAAGAGCACCAAAACTCACGTTTCATGTGAGAAAGGCATTAATTGGCCTTATAAAACCTTTTTTGAAAGTTGAAATTAGGAATTCTAGTCATGAGACTTCAAATTAACTTTTAGCTCGCAAAGGAAAAGTGTGGTGGTGTAGAAACCTGCCTTTTCACTGAAAGTGGTATTTTCAGAAAAGGAACTGCTGAGTTTCTGACGAAAAGACACAAGCCCTAAGATTGAGAAATCTTAAGCCAACTTTGTAACTTTTGACATGTCATGCTGTTGATCATGCAATGCTTAAACACTTGATCTTCCTTGGATTTATTTCCTTAAGACTGAAGTGTTGATGCCACCAGATATTTACTTTGAAAATTAATTATTTTAATTAAATTTTAATCATTGATTCTTAAATCTATGCTAAATATATAATTTCAGTAATGATCAAGTCTACCCAATTGGTGAACACCCTCTATCGTGGTGTGCCACTGAGTGATTTACAACTTTCTAGGCAAGTCACAGTATATAAACATATCAGCTGAAGCACGTACATTCTTCTTTTGCCATTAATACTCTTCTAAGTGTGTTGCCATAATTTGTCAGAGTTTGGACCAAATATTTCAGGAAGGAAACGGACAATTGTGAAAGAAAGAGTAAATAAGCATACCATGAAAAACAATTTTTTTTCTGAAAAAAAAAAAGAATTACAAGTAACAATTGGAGGTCACCTTAAGGAAGCCTTTGTGATTTTATTTTTTTTTGTTTATTCTGCATGATACATTCTTAACACTCAACTTCATAAAATGTCAATAAAGTGGCCAAATACAGTCATGTGAAAAAAAGGAAAACATTTTCCAATGGTTCTTTCTCTGACAAAAAAAACCCTTCATGTTCCTGCCAAAGGCTGGATAAAAAAAAAAAAATGTTGCGTTTTATAAACGCGTAGCTGCAACAATTCATGAAAGTAACAAATATGGTACAAAAAGTTGTTTAATGAGCTTTGAGGGATTCGGTTTTCTACGTCTGCACTGGTGCAAATTCACTAACTGGATCAGTGCACCTTTTTGTAAAATATCACATGACTACGTTGCCTGGAACTGTTCCCTCAAGTAACAACCTCACATCTTATGTTTAAAATAAAACTTATAAAATACGACAATATAAAGTGATACATTAACCTTTCTCTGTGCAGACAATACATATCTATTGAAAAAAATGACCATGGGCACAACAAAGAACAGGGTTCTCAAGTCTCACAATGAGAATACATGTAAACGCTAGAGTGCAATGTATTCAGCAGATCTGCAGACTTTAATTTAATTTGTTGCATTAACTGGAACATATAGAGGATGTGTACACGTTTTTTGCAGCAGAATCTGGCTGATTTTTGCTGGCAATCGTGTCAGAAGACGCTAAGGCTATTGACAAATTTAGGATTATATCAGAGAAGAGCAACAGTTTCAAATTGCTTTGAAAGTGACTGTGGGTTGGCATGTAGTCTAACTGTGAGACTTTTCAAACTTTCAGACATGTTGAACTGTGTGACAACAGGAACAAAAAACATATGTGTACAAGTGCAGATTTATTGGGACTGCAGTGTGACTAATATAGCAAATATGAACAACTGATAAGCAGCAGCCTGTATCAACCACCTCTAAGCACATCATCAAAACATTCTGGCAAAATTTAAATGACAACTTTGGTGGATTAAAAACTTTGAGCCAACCTTGAAATTTTCAGAACCCACAACGCATTTAAAGAGCACACATTCCATGAACAGAGGCTGAATGTACAGAAGCTGAAGCTCCTTGACTCAGGCCCGTAGCTCACAAAACAAACAACAACAAAACAAAAAAAGAGCACTATCTTCATAACTACATTTCTATGCAGTACTAACCGAGCTAATGAAACACCCTTCAGGTGACTTTGTATTTCCCAGAGCAGAAATACAGGAAATCAGCATAGAGCCAACATCTTTCTTATAATACAAATCAATATTTCCTGAAGTGATTGTGGTATTTCTTACTCCTCACATTCAGTATACTGGCTAACCTTTCAGTATTTGGTATAGAGCTGTGAGTAGAGACGGTCAAACAGTCGTCTGGGGGGGTAACCAGTAATTGTACAACACAAATGTGTCACTGGCTGAGCAATTTGGGGTGAGAACACAAATAAAATACACTTGCAACCCATCATCGGTTTACAAAGGAGGTTTGACATTTGATTTGTTCTTATAGGTTTATGGAGAGTATGTCACATTTTGATGGGGATACCTTTGCAATCTCTCTAAAGGGTTGACGCTAAATAGTTTCTCTTTTAACAGTTAATGACTGTCTGATTGCAGTTCAGTCCGACTCAGCTTCTCCTGGCAAGAAAGCTTGTTTTTCTTTGTTCAACAGAGTGAGGAGTTCCCATGATCTGACTGAAGATAACAAACAGTCAGGAAACAACGGTTATGGATGTGTGGGTTCAGCCAATTACTACTTCACCACTTCAACACCACAAAGAGGGCCCCACTGTCGTGAGGTCTTTTTCTTTCGGCTGAGAAAATGCCTAGCCATCACACACAGGCTTCTTTAGGGAAGCATAAAAGTAATATATGCATTGAAACTTGAAAAATCAGTACCTTGGTGTTCAGACATCATCGTTTTGTGCTTTTTGTGAATGGATTCCCCTGATTGCTTGTTTGACAGGGACACGGCTCCTCGATCAGCAGAGACAACGAAAGTGAGCCAAAGTTATACGCAGATTCTAAACAGTTAGCCTGACGTTAAAAAAGAAGATTAGAAAAACATAAAATCCAAGTTTCTAAAAAATTGCAAAGGCAGTGACATCTGTGGTACCTCAGCAAACGCTAAAACATTTTTATACTCTCGCGTGCAGCTGATGCAGCTTTGTCTTGGTTAGGCATCACCTTTCAGCGCATGTATGTCCATATCTGATGTAGCTCTGAAGCTGACGAGCAGCTACAGTTTCATGCATCCAAAAGGTCTCACAGAAGCAGTGCCTGACACACAGCAGTTACACTCCAATCTCCACAAAAGGTCGCACCCCCTGTTTGTAAACACGGCAGGGTAATATAGATAAAATTAAATCGGCTAAGACAGATTTGCTGGGTTTCTCTCTTTTTCTCTTTATGAGGCCTGTTCTTATTGTGTAAAGTGCCCTGAGATTACCAACATTATAATTTGGCATATCTGTGCCACTCATTGGTCTAAATGACCGTGTGTAAAAACTTTGTGAAGTTAGATTTCAGTACAACTGGTCTGTGCACAATACACAGGACTGCAGAAGAGGTTTTCTCTTCACTGGTGGAGTGAACTGATATCAGAGAAGTCTGAACAGTCTAGTGAGCTGATTTGGGTATCTGTCAACAGAGTGATTTTACAGTTCTCTTCTTCCTCCGCTGGTATGTACATGTTGCAACGGGTGCTCTGAGGAAAAAGTAGACAAAAGAAAGGAGTGAAAAACAAAGATAACACCACTATTGCAAAAACAAATATGTCTGCGCCTGCACTTTATTTACATGTGAAACTGGCTGCTAATTGACCAGAAACAAGGTCTGTGTCAAGTACACAAACATACAAGTAACAAATAAATTAAAGAAAAGACCAATATGCAGACACTGTAAAAATAGACAGGGACATGTCATGTAAAGCCACAACTACACCCAAAGAAATAGAGAGGAGAAAAAGGAAAAAAAATGACCTCATTGTTGTTGTCAGAAATATCAGTGAGGAGATCCCGAGGTTTTGGTACTTTGGGAAAGATCTTTTCCTTATTTCTGTACAGAGGGAGTTTAATGTCAGAGGACAACAAGAAAACTACTAGAATTCCACAAGATCCAGACAAAAAGAAGACTTTGCATACTTCCAGTAACACTTGAATGTCAAGGCTGCCAGACAAGCAATCACCAGTGGGATGATAACTGCAGCGTATACCGACCAATTAACATCAGCACCTGCAAGCAAAAGCATCAGCATCATGTTCAGCTGAGAGTGATTAGATGGCGACTATATTTAATTGTTCAACTGACAATTTGAATTTTATCATCTCAATCTCACTTTTACAAAGAAATGGCATTACTGTGTGCCAACAGCCTAAAGAAAAAACACAGACACAGACAAAATGACGAAACACATACCGAAGCACTTCTGGTCGCTCCATGGTGTGTTACCTTCGGAACTCAAAGCTCTAATGGCGATGCAGTATTCGCAGTGTGGAACCCAATTCATCAGATGTGATGTTACTTCTTGCTTTATAATGAAACTCTGTAAAAAAGTATGGGGGGGAGGGGGGGGGGGGGTAAGGAAAATGTAAGGATAATTATTATTGTGTGCTTATAAAACAAGCTTAATTATTCTGTTTGTTTGCTGACTCTGCTCAAACTAGTTGAGCAGGAAATCAAGCATATTTACTCTGTGTGAATTTCTTCATTGGTTTCTGCTTTGCCTATTTACAATATGCATTATTCCTTGTCTTAAATCAATGACTAACAATATGATGGCAGGGCTGTTTTCGAACTTAACAACATTTTATAGACAGACATGTAGTGTGTGAACTTTGCTTAGTGTGATACAAAGTAATTCAAGGGAACTGTGGGAAACAGGTTGCTCTGGTCTTCCCATGCCCAGTGAAACATTTTGTTGCATTTTGTCGCATAACCGCTGAATAACTTTGCAATAAAGAAGGCTAGAGCGGGGAGGGAAGGCAGAGAGAGTCCGTGAGTGGAGCTGACAACAGGGCACACTCTCTGCTTTCTCCCTTTTGCAAAAGCACATTAATACCAACTTCTGGTTTCTGTCTGTTTATTCTGGTGTTTTGCTATTAATCTAACAGAATGCTTGCCCTAAAATTGGTGCCATCCTATCAAGGTCATACTAAGATATTTCAGAAGACTTAATTACATTAATCATTTTGGCTCGTACACTAGGGACATTGTAGCCTGACTACGTCATACTCACGATTCTAGTCAGAATGTGAGTCTGATACCGCTGGATTGGATTTTGAGTATGGGGCGTGTTTCAACCGAACCAGGAGAAAAAAATGCCTCTTCGCTCAATTGGATAGACCTACAACCAATCAGAGCAACGTAGTATGTGACGTAGATTAAGCGACACACACTTGTTGTAGGAAGGACAGCAAAAACATATTTTCTATCGATAAAAGCCTTTATCGCGTTCCTCTGTTCGTCTTTCAAAATTAATGCAATGTGGAGATCCTGTAGAACAGACTCGATGGCATAATCTACACACCCTAGCTCTCCAGCGGCAGCCATGTTTGTTTCAAACGAATTAAACCAAGCGCTCTTTAGTGACGTAATCGATAATGTCCCTGTTGATCATCTGTCCATCATCGTATAAAGCCCGCCCTGGCAATCTGATTAGGTCGACTGTCGCGATGTCGAGCATAGAGATTTCCCAACTGAGCAGAGCCAGACCGAACTTCCCGACCAAAAATTTTATGGGCGGGGCTAAGTTCGGCTGGCACCCAGGCTAGGGACATCGCACCTTATACCAAATTCCGTGGAATTTCTGAATGTGTATGGTACATGATATAATTTATTACAGACCCCATATCTGTAATAAATCCAAGACACATTTGGATAGGAAAGCTCTTTAGCTTTCTAAAACGTTTGAAAAGTTTCTGGTATAAATATATTAGACAGACGGGCGGACGAGCAGATAGAATCATTGTGCCTCCTACCTTTATTTTACCACACTCGGTGTAATTGATGTTGAATTCCCAACAATCCTGGCTCAAGACATCAGGAGGAGTCCAGCTAATATTGAGTTTGGTCCCATTTTTAGTGACCTTCCATATAAGGGGAGGGGGCTTTACTGTGTGGAGAAAAGCATTACAAACATTACCAAAAAAAGCTACTGAAAGTCTTTTTAAAAATCCCCCTTCAATATGCATAAAGGTTTCTGGGTTTCTCTCATGAGAGACTGAAAGAGGAAACGCAGCCTATCCTAAAAAAGGAGTTTTGAGACCGATAAGGCCTCTACATACCGTCGTTTATGGTCTCAAAGGTGAAGGTGTTTCTAACAGTAGTGTTGTTCAGTGTTCCGTTCAACAAGATATGGATGGCTTCTTGGGTGGTTGCCTGCAGATCACAACCAGTCTTGACACCACCAGTGTTGATATACGAGGAACATTCTTTCAATTGCGAAGGAGGAGCGCCGTTGGGCGTCTCATCCACCAACCTTGGAAACACGAGGAAAATGGTTGTCTATTTTCTTGCTTCACAGAATTCATGAAATGTTGAGATGGACAAACTCCTTAATATAATCATATCAATGCTAAACATTTGCATTTTAAAACGTTTGCATGAACCCATTATTTCACAGATTTTGCGGCACAAAGCAACATAAAAAAGCAAACACTTTTTTCCACAGTTTTCCACATCTGTTATGTTTTAGATCCATCTGGAAATAGATTTCAGTAAATTTTTCTCATTCGTCTAACCCAAAGAATAAGTTTTGGGGAGTTTAGTTAATCTACTATAAATCAAAGACAGAAATATCCCATTATCCTGTGTGCTTTATGGCAAATTGAAAACCAATCCAAGACAATGAGATAATTGTAAATACCGTAGACATGTGAGACCGGGTTTTGTTGAGGTTACAGTGTGACCGACAAGCCAATAGTCACAATAATGAGATCCACAGTTCCTTTGTGGAGATGAGAAAGCCTTACAGAATCTAACCTTTAGAGTAGAGTGGTCAGACTGACTGGTGCCCGATAGACCACTGTGATTTTTTTCCAAAGACTTTTGGCTCTAAGACAACAAGAAGTAAAGGCCTCTGATCTGATGGAAGAAACTATTTAGTCTCAACTCCCAACAGCCAGAAAGGACTAAGCCAAGCATCACCTCAATAATACCAACCATACAGTCAAACATGGCCATGGCACTTGGAGACCAAAAAGAGTGGAAGAAACTTCCAAATCACAGACACTTTAAGTAAGTGAAGGGTATTCCAAAAGATAAGTCTGAAACTTAGCAAATCAAAAATGTAAATAGTCTGAAAAGCGTCTAGGGACAGTGTCGTGTTGACAACGAGAATCCCAAGAAGATAATGGAGCTGGTCAGGAAAAGATTACACAATAACTAACGAGAAATCATAATAACTTCTCAAGAGGTCCAATATTAAATCAAATCATCAAGACTAACTTATCATCAAAAACTCTCATGAACAGACAGCTTTTTTTTACAGCTTCCAACTCGCTTATTCAGACACAAGCCCACCCACTCAGCTGCAGATTAAAGGATTCAAAACAGCTATGAGCAGATGTTACCACAGCAAAAATGTTTGACTTCAAAAAGCGTAATCATTTTATTGTGTAAAACAATATGGGGAGAGTTGTCACTCTTGAATGTCTGCTCCATCATCTGTAAATAATGAAGTGGTCCCTGACACAAATAACATAAACGCAAAGGAAAAAAACCCACATTGTCTGGATCTTAAAGATTATAGTGGGGCAAGCACACACTATTCACTGAAACTGTTGTATTTCTAAATTATTGAGGGCATTTTCCAAAAGATTTTTTTTAAGTCTAGTGAATTAATTTATGAGACATAATCACAGGGTTCTAAAGTGGTGTGGTGGTTAGTGTCTTTAGCCTCATTCGGACAGAGCAGTTCTAAGAACGCAGTTCTAATAAAGTCCAATTCAAGCCAATTGGAATTCAATTCATTGTAATCATAATTATTCATAAAATAATCCAATTCGTTCATATAGAGCCAATTCAAAAACAGTTTCCTAGCTAAGGAAACCAACAGATTGCACTGAAACTTTGTTTTCGGTCCAATCTCCCGTCCTGAGCGTGCCTGAGGCGACTGTGGAGAGAAACGACTCCCTTTTAACAGGAAGAAACCTCTGGCAGAACCAGACTCAGGAAGGGTGGCCATCCGCCTCGACCAGCTGGTCATGAAGGAAGGAAGGAAGGAAGGAAGGAAGGAAGGAGAGCGGAGCGCCGCAGACAAAGGAGACGACGTGTAACTTTAAACGTGTAAAACATTTCAGCCTATATTCTACTGTTTGCGTTGAGCAGATTAGGAACACGAAGAAGCGGAAATCTGACAAGGGGCGTAGCTACCAACCACCAAATACCTACATCATATGTGTTGCTATGGAACCCGGAAAAGACCCAGCCTCGGAGAAGGAGCTAAAATGGTTATAGGAACTGAGGGCCGTGGTCCCTAGTTCCTGTATGTCCGAATGCGGGGAAAAACGGCCCTATTCCTGAAAAGGTTATAGGAACTGCAAAAGGTTCCTTCAGTGGGAATGCGCTTTTTGTCTGAAAGCACAACGGTTCCTAGTTCAAATCTGTGTGGAGTTTACATGTTCTTGTGTCATGACTTGCTGCTACATAAAAACAAATGTAGTTCATTGACCGCGTCAGGCTACAGTTGGCAGGGGTCAACTTTTTCCCAAAGGAGTTGTAGTGTCCAAAAATACAAAGCTTCCCACAGCAGCTAAACATCAAACTTACACGTGATGCAGCTGATAAAAAGTGAGCCATTAAAAAAGAATTCAGCCTTAAATGATCCCAACATCACCACTTCCACTTGAGGTCAGTCCAACTGTGACGAAACCGGCTAACCAGACAGTATCAGGAAGTGTTGCAAAACACTGTGAAATATTGAATTACATGCTACCAATAAGTCTGAGTTTCTTTCTTCTCGGAATGAGTTTCTTGATCAAACATGATTTACATACAGTACATACATACACAGTCCCAGTCAAAAGTTAAAAATGTAAATAAATGTGCGTACAGATAGAAAAAACTGAGATCAGTTGCGTTACTTGCTGGGGACCAAGAGCAGTGAGCTTGTCTGGCTGTGGAGCTGTAGCAATTCAAATCTGTCACCAGCTCTGGGAGGAAAAGAAACACAAACACACATCTTAATAAACAGATGTCAGTCGGTCAATACATGCTTCAAAAAGCTTTTGCACACATCTTTCTTCAAATTTAGTCAAAGTGTTTGTTTACAATTTGAACTTAAAAAACAAAGCAGAGTTGTCAAGATGTAGAAAGGCGGCAAAATGGCCTACCTGTATAATTGACATTGTAGTGCGCAACCTCACTCTCCTTGCCCCCACAAACAATTTTGACCTCCCAACGCAGAACTCCTCCCTGCATTAGGAAGTGTTTTCCGTATTCACTGATTTTCACAGGCTAAATGAACAAGAAAACAGAAAAAAAGAGTCCTCAAACAAACAACCCAAACCATTCTTAACAGTATTAACGCAAAGAAAGAAACTGCACGAAACTTGTGTCAAGCACAAAAAAAATAGAGTTAGATTCACAAAAGACACTTAATACTTTACTGTGTTTAAAAAAAATAAATAAATAAATAAGCCTTATGGTAACCTTATCCAGAGGCATAGTCAACTTCTCTGAGTTTGGAGGCATATCAGATGGACAATGGAAGCGTGTATTGCGGTCAGACCAATCAGTATTACAGACATTTTTTTTGGAAGAAAAGAAGGAAGGAATGCGTTAAGGCCTGAATTGAAAAAATTGGCGCAAATGCAAAAACTGCTACTGAAGATCAGCTTCTGAAAACAGCAACAAACATCCCAGTCTAAACATCCCAGCAGTCCAGAGGAAGGGTTAACATTTCTCAAACCTTTTTCTCAGCAGTGTACAAAAAGATGAGTCACAATCAAAAATACTTTCGGAGTACAGTACACGCCTAAAATATGCTTGTTTTTAAAAAAAGAGACCCATATTTCCGTACTTACCTGACATTCAGTGCTGGAATGGTCCCCTCTATCTGTACATACATTATATGTGCAGTTTGTCAGTGGAAGCTGTGGTGGCTCCCAGGTCAGCAGTGGTTCAAAGTCACTGATCCACAGCACGGACAGGTTTTGTGGTGGCAAGATTTTGCCTTAATGTAAAGAAGAAAACACACACAAAAAGAAAAGTGGTCATTCGTTCCTTTCATGGATGGCTTATTGACCCTTTCATTCATTTGCTTCATTCTGTGTAATCCTGTCAGATGATTAAGTTCCTGTTTGACTGCAGAAGTTCAGCAGAACATCTGAAGGCCGAACTGTGCTTTCTGGAAACTATCTGAAAATAATTAGACCACCAAACAAACAGCTGGCAAACATCTGTGATGCTTTGAAGTGGGAATCAAGAGCAAAAGGGGGGGCATTTAAAAATGGTCACGTCGTTTCCTGTTTATTCCTCCTAAATAAAGTCAGAATAACACACACCAACTCATGGTAATGGTGAAAAACCTTGACTTGGATGGTTGACAAGCCAACCATCCGAATGCTTTGTCACGTGAGCTTTGACGCTCACCCACTTTTCCCATCCCGACTCCAGCAGATGTGACATCTTTATAGGGGCTGGTGATTCGTGGGGAAATTCAGTAAGAGAGAGATGACGACAACAACAAAAAAACAGTTGTTAAGCAAAGTTTGTCTCACCTGTTGGGAGTTCAGCCGTTACAAAAAGACAGTTTAACACGAGCAGCTCTAAACTTCCAAACACCGCGTCCATCCCTTTTAAGAGGAGCTTTTCCTAAAGTTTTCGCGTTGAAAAAGAAATGGTCGTCTGGTGCCCACCTCAGCTGTTTATAGTAGAGTAGAGGAGAAATGTTCGTTTGGTCCGACTACTTTCGCTTCTAGATTCTCTGTGGGGAGGGCATGAAAAGTTTGGAGGCGGACAGGAAGTAGGCGGTGCGTTTCCCTCTCTCTGTTGGGACGCGACAGTCGGGAAGGGAAGTGAATGGGTGACGAAGAGTGACTTGTTGCTTGTAGTTTGCGGCAAGCCACGGGCAATAAACTAGTCTTCACATTATTACTACGCACGTAGTAATAAGTCAGACCCTTAATCATGGCGACACGCTGAGGCATGAAGAGGGGTCAAAGTCTGAGACTGCCTAATAGGCTCTCCTCAGATGAAGTTAAAAGGGAGACACCACACTCAACTAATTTGTTTTTGCTCCTGGATGGCTATTGGACATTGATTCTGTGAGGATTACCAAATGTTGCTGTCTGACAGTTCCAAACCCGAAAGGCTCCTACCTCCACTGCAGCGTCTCCAAGTGGAGACGCACAGGAATTTCCCAGGCCGCCAATATTAAATTAAGATACTTTCCAATCAATTTTTAAACAAAGCAGGAGAGTCAGGATTTTGACCCCATCACAAACACGAAAGCAGAAATCTTTTACTGACTAAAGTGAGTTGAACATGCCTCCCTGTTCCTAAGTGAAGCTGATAAGTGTTGCAAAACAACTGAAAAAAAAGGAACTTGTCATTTAGGTAATCAAACAGACAAAATGTCACAATGGAGGGGACTCCGTCTACACAATTTTTTTTTTGTAATCAAGATCTGCGGAGTAAAACCTTTGGATTATATTTCCATGCTTTTCTTTGTATCAGTGCTCCAAGTTTGGAGATGCCCGCCGTGGACAATAAATAGCATCCATAAGATGGGATATGTTCTTTATTTCCTAAAACAGTTATACAAACAAAAAGGTGCATACACAATATATACAGTCGAGTCATTATTTTTGGTTTTGAAAACCTCCAACACACTAGCAGAGTGATTAAATCCCACAAAGCAGAAGAAGAAAAGCCTCTGAGGAAGGAAGCACTCACATCTGATGATGATAAGGCATTTTGGATTTGGCTGTGCTTAGTTATAAAGCAGCAAAAGGTAATGCTAAAGTGACAGACAGTGTAGACTCAAGTTCGTAATGCGTCTCAAATATTTACACAATTTTCATCATTGTCCTTCTCTCAAAAAGTACGCATGTCAAACATGCATCTTCACTTTTTTCAGAAACATTAACTGTCGCGATAAAACTCTTATTTCCAGCCAAATTGTGCAAGATTATCAAGAGCAGAGGTCACTGAAGTCTGCCAGCAAACTTCGTGAAGGTCGGTGACTATCCAGACATGCAGTACTAATGGCTTAACAGAGGAAATAGTCAATCTGTTTGCCTTCGATCCATGATTTCATATTCAATGTTTGACCACAGAAAATAAGCACCAGCCCTGCCAGGCTCACACCATCCTCAGCAAACACATTAACCAAACCGTCTTCCTCGTGTGATGATTATAACCTGTACAGAGGTCGCCAGGGGTGCACTGGGTCTCCTGAACAGTCACAGGATTATTATATATACTTTTCAACCACCTAGGTTATCGCTGTTAGCATTGTATCAACATTGCCGCCCTCACTGGCATCTGAGCAAGTGTTGAATAAAAGGGCTATGCTGTGCCAGTACTAGTGTCTTTGGGTTTTTTTCTTAGCTTTGAAGGCACAACTGACTTTCTGTATCAAACCAAAACATTTACCCCACGACCATCCTGATCCTCAGTGGTCAGAAAGAGGATGCCAGCAGATTCCTTTCTTCTTCTCTTTACATGTCCGGGTCCACGGCTGGGGAGCTGTGTTCAAGGGCGATTTGGTACATGTTCTTAGCGTGTTCACAGCGCGCTTCATCGGCATGCGTCCACGTTGCCATAGAAAGGACCTTATTACCACATAAAAATCTTGTTTTGTTGGGTTTTTGGTTTTTTTTCCGCAAACATCTAATGGTTGAAGTTGGAACCCGGAAAAGACCCAGCCTCGGTGAAGGAGCTAAAATGGTTATAAGAACTGAGGGCCGTAGTCAGGTCAGTACAGCACAGGCACCACGCAGTGAAGTCTTTACACAGAGCCAGACGTGAAGCTCTTCACCACAAGAGGTCGCTGGGACAAAGGTTTTCAGCCTGCTGTACATTACTTTCCAAAGTTTCTTTAATAATTGAAGTTCAAAGTTCAAGTCCAGCTGCAATGCAGTCTTTACTATGTTTATGGGCAGACAGGAGATGTCGGATCTTTTGCTGGAGGACACGCTTTAGGAACAAGTACGATCTTCTCGGAATCAAAGCGCTCTGGCACTGGCTTGTACAGATTGACTGCTGGGGTCTGAAACAAAAAACAAACAGACAAACAAAAACAACGGAATAAATGTTAATAGAGACGGAAAGAATAGGAGAAGAGACCAATTACATTTTCAGGTTTTCTTAAATATACCTTCATTTCCTTGTTTCCATTCATCATTTCCTTGAAAAAGTCCGATAGATCCGGCATGACGGGGCAGATGATGTGTCTGTGCCTACAAACAGAAGTGAACAATCATGTCAGGGATATGAGGGCAATGATGAGCAAGGTAAGCGTCGATAGTTTTTCCCAGAAACATGAAACTAAAACGGCTTTTTTAGCCAGTCGTGTTTTTCTTGCTTCAGATCTCTGTTCATCGGTTTTCTAATTGACACGCTCATCTCTTGAAATATTTTGCAACCTTTTCATATAAAGTGATCTGGACACAGAGATTAACTTTGAGCAGTTTACACGTAGCACTTGGTGCCTGGTGGGGGTTTGTCTCCTTCCAACACGTACCTCCTGAAGCAGTAGCAGGACAGCATGACGCAGACGAACAGAATCACGGGGATGACAATGGCGACCACAGTGGCTGTGTCAAGGCAGTGTCTTTTGGCACCTACGATGAACAAGAGACAAATACTTTTCACTTTTTTTAAAAAGACAATTTTAACCTTTTGACTCAACTCAGACTTGCGCTACATATATCGCTACTTCCTCAAAACACAGAAGAAGTGGAAAACTGTTGATATCATGCACACAAGGAGCATAAATGCATGCAAAGAATGACAAACGGGAATCTCCTTATAGAAGGTCGAGAACGCACAAATACCACACAAACCGGTGTCAAAGCAGCCAGTCTTTGACTACCAAACAAGGTAGGCTGAGACTATTAATTTGCCCTCCAGGAGGAGGCGCTGGAGTTCCACAACATGCTTATGTGGAAGCAATTACTTCAACATTTTTAAATCCAGGTTAAAAACATTTCTTTTCTCATGTGTCTATGCATGAAATCTGCATAATATCGTTTAATTTATCTGGACTGTTGCTTGTTTTTAAATTAATTTATATTATTTTATTTGTTTCTCTTTATATTCTTTTATGTATTTTAATGCTTACACTTCTTACACTCCCTGCTGCAATGCTTTTATTTTATGTGAAGCACTTTGAATTGTTTTGTACATGTAATGTGCTATACAAATACATTTGATTTGATTTTGATTTGATTCGAACACAACAATACATCCAACAGTGCCATAAATATCTCATATCCTTTTCATTTCTGCACTCTCATCACTGTTTGAGCCTTTCCAGCACGTGTAACAACAGCACGCCTCAGTAGCAAAAGAGTTTAGGTACTACAGTTGTCCACCTGAAGCATCCGGATGGTTTATGAAACCAACAATATAACAGAGGATTCCCCAAGCGATGAGCAGATAAAATCAATGGCGTAGCCACGGGTGTGTGCCGGTGCCACCCAAAGAGGCAGCTGGCACACCCAAAAAATTGCCGTCAGACGATGCGTTTCGACACATGCACCTGCCAACCTGGCGTAGCATTAGTTGTGATGAAATAATAAATGCGCTTTAAATTGAGAGCTGCGCAGTGCGCACAGGTAAGCAGCAGTATCGTTGTTACTCTGCTGCTAAGCCCAATAGTTGTGTTCAGATGGTTAAATAGCTTTGTTGATCATGCGTAATGTGGATACGTTATGGCTCTGTGAGAGTGCATGAGTACGCGCACGAGTGTGTTATATTTCATATGTTCATCTCATTTGGCACGCAATGTCTGTGGGTGTGTTGTTTTTGCGGTATTTTTTTGAGAACACAAAGTGTACTTATTTTGAGAGCACGTCACGTGTGAATGTTTAGACCTGCTGTTGACAATTACTGATGAGAACGCACACAACGTGTGGATATGTTTTGTGTTAATAATGTTTAATTCGAGAGATACATTCTTTTGAATGTTTATGGAGGTGTAACAATGCGGTGGCCGACACGTGCAAATGGCAAAACAAATCCAACAGTAAAACGCTGCAAGAAAAAAATGCGGCAATCACAAAGACGACCGGAGCACATGTGACACAAACGGCAAAACGACTGCAAGAGAGAAACGCACAGGAAACTTCAAAACACATGCAAGAGAGAAATGCTGCAAGCTCACTCAAAACACAATGGAAGTTCGCCAGGCCACTAGGGGGTCTCGACCTTTGGGAAAGGGGATCGACTATGGGAGATCGGAGGAGTAACGAAGGAGAAGAAACACTTTTAAACACTTGGCATAAAGACATAAAGGACAAAGTACCTTCTGACTTTCTTCTCCTTCGTTACTATGGTCGATCACCCAAAGTCGATCCCCTATCGGGATTAGTCCACTTCATATAACTGACACATTTTCTGCCAAATGGATGCTGGATTTTTCAATTTGAATCTAAGTGATCCTGATCTGCATCAAAAATTTAATGGGATTCTTTTCTTTTGAATGTGCTTCAATTTGTGAAAAGGCCTTCAGTAATTAGATATAAACCTCACTTTAGTCTATAAACACATTGAAACAGAACAGCGTGAGTAAATGAGTTGGAAAGTTACCGTAAACTTGACTTTTACTGTCGTCACCGGACACCAGGGGGCAATATTTATCAGTCTTGACACTGTATCGAATCTCATACTCGCAGCATTTATCATGGGGGATCTGCGCATGCTCGCGTGCTGTAAGTTGCTGCAGAAGGTGGAGAAAGAAAACAAACAAAAAAAGATCACAAAGCTACAATATTGTTTTGTGTCCGCGTCCACGTTACAACAAAGATGCGGTTGCTTTGAATTTCAGCGTCAGGTTTAAAGAGGACAGTTAAAGAGATTCGTTCCCATTTGTGTCATTTGAAAACAGGTCCGTGTTGTGTGAAAGACAGAGCATTTGACGTAACTTACGTCGTTTTTACTGCAAATTGTGTAAAATACATCATATTCCCAAGAGCAGTTCGCGCCAACATCTGGAGAAGCCCATGTCAGTGTGAGATAATCGCCATTCTCTTTGACCTCCATCTGTGGTGTACGTATCGCTGCAGAGGATATAAAACAGCAGCAAAAAAAAAAAGAAAATCCCATATCATATATAGAGTTGACACAAAACAACAGAGAAATTATAGTGAGCAAACATTTAATATATATTTGGATAACTTGATATGAAATGAAAAATCAATCATGAGAGGTAGCACCAACCGAACTTAGGTTTAAAGGTTTGCATGCTGTGTTCAGTCTGTACAACCACACAGATATCTTGATAACGCCATTTGGCTTTCAAGGTAAAGACCTTCCAGTTTTCCCTGCGGTCAGGCTGATTGAACTCCATGATCTTGGTGTTACTCTCAGCTTTCCCACAGTGCCTAAAATGACAAAATGAGGACTCGATAAGACATTAAAAGCCTTCACCAAAAGAAAAAAAAGGGTTGCAGGGGTTCTTTTCACCACTTGCTGTGTATACACGACATTCAATTTTAGCAGTTAAAGTGGTGACAAAAATATCTAAATAGAAGGAACTTTTGCCAGATCTTCATACATTTGCATGCTGTCTTTTTTTTGTGTGTTTGTGTGCGAGTTTTTAAAACAAAATTTGGTTCTTTTTAGGTGCGGGTTAAAAGGCAAACATTTCCAATTTACCCATGCAGAAAATAAATTAACTGCAGTGGCACACATCTGCTATTGCAACATGAACATGTTATTCTCACCTATAGATGAACGACAGGTTCTCAGTTGGATTAACTGGGATCCAGGAACAGTTCATTTTAGTAGCCTCAAGAACACATTTGAAGTTCTTTACCAGCTCAACTGCACAAAAAAAAAAAAAAAACATGACACAGGCTGCACTCTACAGCATCCTGATGGAAATACTTAGTGGACAGTGAGTTCAGTCATTGTTGTGATGATGTCACAGTTTTGTGGTGCTTACCGTGTGGCTTTCGTGTAGAGACGGTTATTTTTGTAGGATCACTTTCAGTCCAACCAATGCAGTGCTTATTTGAAGCCTGAACGCTGAACTCCAGACTGGAAGACATTCGATCAGTGAGAAACCGCTCTTCGAAATATGTTACTGAACACATCTGAAAGACAGCAACACATTCCGTGACAGCACTGCAGCTGCAAAAGGAAATCCAGTCAGAAGAAAGTTTGACATCGAGTGTCGAGAGCATTGTGGTTTGCTTTGGGCAAAACAACTCATTCAACACGAGAACATTCACACGCTCTGAACCCTTTTTCAATTGAGCTTTTTGCTAATAAATTCCACTCCTCGCGTCCTCCATCCCAGTTTGTGACGTCACTGCTCTGACACGGACCGAGACAGGTTTTATTGTCATTCAGATATACAAGCACACTGAATGAAATTTCGATGCATGGCTCCGACAGTATAAAAATAATAAAGATAACAGTATAAAAAATAACAGCAGCAGGCAATAGTGAAAAGTGTTGTTGAAACATAATTTAGGCTATAGACAGAATAAACATAAAAGTATGTATAAATATGAGTAAAAATTTTCTTCCTTGATGTTTGTGTAGACTTTGTCCAGGGTGTTCGCTCCCCGAGTGGCAAAGTCCACATGTTGATGGGACTGTGGGAGGACCGTTTTCAGGTTGGTAGTTTTCAAGTCTTTACAATAAAGTTCCAAATCAAGTCCAGCAAAAAGAAGTTTAAAAAAAAAAAAGTGCTACATTTCAGGATTCAAGCCCAAACGACTCATATGCGCTGCTCATCAAGTCATCCGAAAAAAATTTATGAATAGTATAAAAAAAAGGTTTGGATTGCACTGTGTGACAACAAACTACTTTTCAGTTTATGATTGAAACAGAATAAATAATAGGTAATAATGGACAACAAGAAATTATTCTAAATGGATGGCATATCTATATCACAGAGGCGTTCATTCCACTGTAAGTGCTGACAGAAAGATAAGGATTAACAGCTAATTATGATGGATGTTACTGCTCGGGTTTAGGGCCAAGTCATGAATCAAAGGATTCCGAAAAAAAGAAAAAAGAAAAGAATCCTAATAACATAACATAGATCAGAATGATCTATTCAAATATATGAGTGCTCAAACCAATTAAAAAAACATGAATCTGAAAAATCGTGACATACTGGTTGATAGTAATGTCATATAACATAGGTGAGCATTACACACACCCACTACCCACCATAAGCAAATCTCACCATTATTTTCGTCCGAGTCATATTTTGCAGATTCAGCTCGTATATATTATATTCAATGGTGCAGTTCTGCGGCAAATTCTTCGGCCTGCTCCAGGACCAGCTCACTTTAACAGTCAAATGGTTGATCCACTGGTATTTCAGCCCCGTCGGCGCAGGGAGGCGACGACCTGTGAGGCAAATATTACAGAACCAAGAGTTACACCTTACCATTTCAGATGGCATGGTGCCATTTCAACACAATCATAATGGAATGGAGCCATTTTAATAAGAGGCTGAACTGAGTCATCAAGCACTGTCCCAATCAGGGGCGGTCCTAGAGGCGGGCCGACCGGGCAGGCGCCCGGGGCGGCATCGAGGAGGGGTGAAAAAAAAAAAAAGTTTTCGGCCACAAAGGTGCAGGCGCCCGGGCTGGCATCACGAGGGGTAAATCAGTGTCGGACCGCCACTGGTCCCAATCACCCATTGGGACCTGATAAAAAAAACAAAAAACCCTGAAGCTTGATGGTGAACTTCGTTTTTGATGCTAACCTCACAAATGCATCCGCTTCATGCCACACACCAGAGAAGGACACGCAGTTTTGATTGTGTGGCGTCACAGTAATAAGTTTCACTCACTGGTAAAATAAATTAACTTCGTTTGGTCTTGCTATTCCATTTAACTTCATATTAACCAGAAGCTCCGGTTGGTTCGTTTCCTATTGTCGTGATTTCGCCAATCTCATGAGAATCCAGCTACTTTGCGGTTCTTTCTGCTTTTATTCACCGGACTTCTAGTGAGGTACAACTTACAAATGCATCGTCAAGCCAGCCGACAATTGTTCACGGACAGAATTTTGCTACGCACGAACACCACGCATTATTACGGAATAGTATTAGGGCCAGGCATAAGAAAAAATATTTATATATTTTGCCTGTCGAGATTAAAGTCGACATGTCGAGAATAAAGTCCACATGTCGAGATTAAAGATCACATGTCGAGAATAAAGTTGAAATGTTAATCTCGACATGTGGACTTTATTCTCGACATTTCAACTTTAATCTCGACAGGCAAAATATAAATATTTTTTCTTATGTCTGGCCCTAATACTCTTCCGTACATTATGGTACGGGGGGCAATATGGATCACGCGAAAGGGACTAACGGAGATCGAGCAGAATAATTTCCCATAATTTCCCATTTTATATATCAGAAACAATGGATGCATAACTAAGCGTTAGATTGTTAATGTGATTCAATAACACAATGCGCCATAAGGTTATTTTTTCTTCAGTTTTCTATGTACAAGGAAACCTCAAGGCCTGACATACTTATGGTGAGTGTTTAGAAAGAAGAAAATGTTTCTAGTGACCTTTCAAAGCTTGGTTCATCATCAAAAATAGGATGCTTGTAATCTTTAGGGAACCTTTGAGGAACAGTCCCTGAACAACACATCTGCTACAGGTAGACCCCTTACATACCCTGTAATTTAAACAATCCCACTTTAAAAAAAAAAAAGGTTGGCGCTCTGCACAGTGTAAGGAGGAACAGAGTTAAATAATTCACAAATCACATAAACCAACAGTTTATTCACAGTAGAACATAGAAGCGTATTTAATCTTGAAAGTGAGACATTTAACTGGCAAAATGTGTCATGGCAGACATACAACAACATTTTTGAGACGTGTTGCTGCCTTCAAAGTCACGTTGAACCAACATCTTTTCATGAAATATGAACATTTCTCCCTTTCAACAATTGATACATTTTCTATGTTCTAATTGTTCTGCTATTTGTTGGCCACAATTCAGTGACTTTACCAGAATTGTCTGAGCACTTTCGTACCCCCTAATGTTGGTGCATGTGCCTTAAAATTCCTATGTTGTAACATAGAGGAATGACAGACGTAAGCTTGTGATCAGAGAACCTTTTCATGAGCTTGATGTGTCAACTAAGCACAAAGAAGAGATGTTGTTTTGACCACCACTGTGCTTTCAAATAGAGACGACGCTGAGTTAAGAGTGTCACTGGAAAGAACGATTTACTCTAACACAGACATGTTGAATTGGCACAGACTACCAGCTCCACTGGTTTCAGCTCCAACCACCCATCCCACCCCTGTACCTTAAAAACAGGATGACAAGGTGAAAGAATGTGCATCACTGTGAACTTGCAGTCAAAAAAAAAAAAAAGCTGAAGACTGATCAGTCATGTGATCTCGTCTTTCCTTGTTAGAAACAGGTGTATTAATTTTTCTGTACACATTACAGAAATCAAGGGAGAAGTAAGTTAATTTGGTAAAAATAGGATGCACTTCGGTTTAGATGTTTCGCAAAATATACAGTAGATACTGTATATTCAAAGAGAATTTATGGGTAATTTCAAAGACTGCAACAGCTGTTTTTAGCTTTAAAAAAGGAAAAAGAAAAGGAAAATCAGATCAAGAGTTTTTCTAAGAGTTATATATACTGTACATATATAACCAATATATAAATATATTGGTTAAAGAAACACTGAATATTCAAACATAAACAGTTTTTTTTCTCTCTCTGGTTACAGATGGTTCAGCAAAATTAATTTGGAAATGCATCATTTGATTAAAAAACTGCTGCAAATTGTTGGTAACACAAAGTAACTGAAGTGCCCTCTTATGGGTCCAACGTGGCCATTAATTTCCATGAATGTGCACATGTTCATGGAGATGACCTGCAGAAAACAACTGAAAATGTAATGATTCCGAAGTATTTTTTATGTTGTTTAAATTCTTCGCTTCAAACTTTGTCCATTTTGGGATATCGACTGTGTGTAGATTTCGTGAATAATGTTAATGGAGTTGCTCTTAACTCTCGAGATGAATTGGCTTTAGTTCACTTTGAGTCAGACAGTTAATCCCCACAACGGTTATACGGTTATATGAT
Organism: Odontesthes bonariensis; assembly: GCF_027942865.1. Taxonomy (NCBI): domain Eukaryota; kingdom Metazoa; phylum Chordata; class Actinopteri; order Atheriniformes; family Atherinopsidae; genus Odontesthes; species Odontesthes bonariensis. The sequence goes on from NC_134524.1 coordinate 27,424,665, forward strand.
GTTTTTTTGTTTGTTTTTTTAATCACAGTACTAAATTACTCTATTTGTTTTCTGGGAACGTTCAGCTCACGAGAAATTCTAAGCGTTCGCGGAACGTTCCCCGAGGGTTTGTTTTAACCAACAGAGAACGTTAAGAAAACTCTTCACATGATCCTCAGGGGACGTTCGCTTAACGGTGCGTTCACACCAGACGCGGTCGGGCGACGCGATTACATACAAAGTCAATGCAAAGACGCGATTAGACGCGGATTCGAGCCGGCGGTGCGATGAGGCGCGGTGGGGCGGCGCGGTGAGGAGCGGTGAGGAGCGGTGAGGCGGTGCGGTGATGCGGTGGCCGCCGCGCGAGTGAAAATATGCGATTCGCGCGAGTTCAAAAAATCCAACTTTGGCGAAATATTCGCGCCAGACAGCCAATCAGCGTTGAGATTCTGGACGACAGTGACGTGGAAACAGATGGACAGGCGCTGTCTGTGACATGCAGATGGGACTGCAGATGGAAATTAGCTTCTAAGCTACAATCTGGTGCAGGTCATCTCTTTACTTTGTAATTAATGTACTTTGCACATTGTCCCTGACAAAATAAAATAAAAAAATTAAATCACCGCCTTCTCCAGGAGTTCCGTCTGGATGACGGCCGCCTCCAGCGGCACCCCAGGCCCATCAGGACCCAGCCCGACGACCCGCTCGGGAGGACCGGCGCCGCGATCTCTCGGCAGGACACCAACCACAGGCGCCCCGCAGCTGAAACGGAGCCGCGGCCCAGCTGCGGAGCGCCTGCACCCTGCGTCCCGCCGAGAGATCACGGCACCGATCCTCCCGAGCAGGCCACCAAACTGGGTCCCGGCGAGCCCGAAACACCGCTGGAAGCGGCCGCCACGGGAGGATCGGTGGCCGTCATCCAGACGGAACTCATGGAGGACCGGCGCCGCGATCTCTCGGCCCAGCTGCGGAGCGCCTGCAGCCGGCGTCCCGCCGAGCGATCACGGCACCGATCCTCCCGTGGCGGCCGCTTCCAGCGGTGTTTCGGGCTCGCGGGGACCCAGTTTGTTGGCCTGCTCGGGAGGATCGGTGCCGTGATCTCTCGGCGGGACGCCGGCTGCAGGCGCCGGTCCTCCCAAGCGGGTCGTCGGGCTGGGTCCTGGTGGGCCTGGGGTGCCGCTGGAGGCGGCCGTCATCCAGACGCAACTCCTGGAGAAGACGATGAAATTATCCGAGCTGAATGCACCACCGGATGATGTCACTGACCCAGACACGACGGCGTGTGCGTTTCAGACGAATCTCGGACTGCCACAGCAGGTACAAGGACGCGATCAGCCATGGATAGACCCTTGAGCTATTCACTCGTTTTTTACTCGCGCGAAAGAGGCGTTTGAGGCGATGGAATTTAATTTACACCTGCGGCAACGATCGCGCGATGAAGGCGGTGCGAATATTCGCATCGCGTTTGGTGTGAACGCACCGTAAGAGTCGCAACAGACCTAACGCGAACCTTGTTAGCTGGGCTGCTCACTCACTCAAGGCGACCGCGAGTAGGAGGAAAAGTCCGTTTTTTAAAGCAGGAAAAAAGAAATCTGAACTGAGCAAGTGTGTGTGGGCGGAAGCTCGCCGGGCTGCCTAGGTAATGAGCGTGAAAATTGAGCGTTGAGCAACAACATTCAGTAAAGAACAATACGTTGAACTGAAAAACAAAGGATAAATCAGCCAATATATGAAAATACTACGACAGTTCAAACTGTTTTACAACATGTTAATTCAACTGCAGCCTCTTGAACTCAAATCAAAGCAGCTGCTTTAACGGTAATATCAAACTTTAAAATAAAAATAAAAAGTAGTGTTTACCTGCTTCACAGTGGGAAAACGTCAAAATGACAGCGCAAAAAAAGACGATAATTTCCATAGTCGCAATCGAACGTTCAGTCAAACCGGTCCACTCATGTAGTCCGAGGGTGGCAGGAGGAGCGGAGGTGTCTGAAGATCACCGCATTCAACGGGCAAAGACAAGTGACAGACTGCCCGGGTTAAAAAAATAATAATAATTTTTAAAAAAATGTTAAACGGTATATAAATAGTTTTAAAACAAGGCAGAACAGTCCCTAAAATGCCAAGAGTGTCGGTCTCCGCCGGGAGCAGTGTCAGCGGGGCGGAGTTGTTGCGGGAACAGGTAGCGGTAGGAGGAAGAGAGAGAGAGAGAGAGAGAGAGAGAGAGAGAGAGAGAGAGAGAGAGAGAGAGAGACAGAGAGAGAGAGAGATTGAGAGAGAGAGAGAGAAAAAAAAGGGGAGGGGGTTAACTGGCTAAGTATGTGCAAGAATGGCAGTGTCATACTAACAATGGAAAAAAAAAAAAAACTGATGCGACTAGCGTTGGTGTAACAGTAGTGAGGGTAAATCACGCATGCGTGTGAACCTGAGCGCGATAACGCAAACTACAAGTGTCCATCAGTCCCTCCAGGAAGTGGCCAGGGTCTAAATGAGTCTGTGAATCATTAAGCTGATTATAAGTAGGGTAATGGCTTTATGCAGCAAGCAACACAAAGCTAGACACACACAAGACTAGCGAAAGTCCATGAGAGTGTGTGTATCTGAGGGGTGTCTCCCGAGTTCAACAGTATACTACATTTTTCGTAATGAAGCTCATCAGCATCCGCCACAAACACCTACATGTGTGAATATCCTGTAAATTCGAGGTTTCACATTGACATATGCATTTTTATTCATATAAACTTTTTATGTTTGGAATCATTGGCTCAGTTGCTATGAAAGCGTCAACTTGATTTAAGCATTCTGTGGGTTAAGACTTGAGTCAACCTGTGGAGATTGGCAACAAAAATCTCGAAGCTTAAGAACTTAAGATCAGGGTTTTATTGATAAAAGGCTTTACAAAGTAAATCTGACAAGCAGCTGCTTGGAGAATGAAAAAGAGAGAAGAAAAAGAACAGAAACCTATCCAATCTCTCCTATAAGACAGATTTTTAGACTGAATAAGAGTTCAAAAACAACCTAATATCATACATACATACATACATACGTACAAGTACTGTACATACAAACAGAATTCAGTTTACAGCATGTCAACAAATTATGTACATCTGCTTAAATATCATTCATTTATCTGCTCATTTCAGTGTAGCACTTGTGAAATATTTTTGAATCACCAGTATGTGAAGGTTTTCATTTCTCGAGATAGAGGTTTTTCAGAAGGCAGAGCACAAAGGCACTGAATCCAAACCCAGCTGAGAGGAGCTCCTCACTCACTCACTGGACTGAAGTAAATATCATCACACAGCTGTGATCAGCGGGGCCGATGCAGAGTCCAAAATGTTTAATTGATTGTTTGAAAACTTAATACAATTTGTGATCATACCCCCCCCCCCCCTTTATTCATTACCTCTTATATAATTTAGGACATTATAAATAGATTTTCTTTTTTACATTCATAAATGTTCTTAGAATTCTTTCAAATGACACAAGCATTACATAAGTTTCTTCCTTTTTTGCAGATTTGGCACAGCCAGAGGTCATAAACAGAATACTGTCCTGGCCGTACGCTCACTGTAAGCTGCTGCTCTTTAGACGCAACTTAGTTCCTTATCCCAATCTGTTTACCTTGCTGGTATGTGCTGCTATTGTCGCAGTGTTTTCGGTTTTGGTGCACATTAAAACTGAACCGGTTTAGGTGGTGTGCTTGCTCGCACTGATCTAGCCTGACACAAACAACAAAAAGATGCCTCTGTCTTTGAAAAGTCTACTCAAGTTAAAAAAAAAAAAAAAAAAAAGATTCTTGAGGGAAAGTGGTATTCTGCATAGATCTTGGGGCAATGCTGCAGAGAAAGGGCAGACAATTGTTTCAATACACAACCAGAAGTTAGTTCTGCAGTTTGTTGCCAAGGCAGAAAAAAAAAGTGCATTACAACCTGTCGTGACTTAGCCTAACACCTAAACCTGACATGCACACATTTAGAAGGTGTTGCAATAATACATTCTCAGAAATACTGCTCCTGTGGCGTGATAATTCTATTCATATCTATGTGCCGTATTACAACCTTTCACGCCCACCTTCTCAGAAATGCTGAGGATAGCCAAATTGCATCTTCACCAGAGGGTGGGGAATGGGTTGTTTTGGCAAGCAAAGCCGGGCAACTACCCTCTTATCACCCAGTTCAGATTTTCAAGGGAGAAGTGAAAGCATATACATAATGGAGAAATGCTGCAAGAGAAGGGAGGCCAGGGGGAGGTGGGTGAAGTAGCTCAGCCCAGGTCAGTGGACGTCCCGCTGATGGCACGAAACACATGGAGGGAGTTCTGTAACAGCGAGCGCATCATGTCCTCCTGGTAGATCTGTGGTCAGAGCAAATCAGACATGATGAGCAGTAGCACTTACATGAAGCCACACACACACACACACACACACACACACACACATACGTACATTCACAGCAAACTCAAATCTGCTGTAGCTTTGTTTACACACACTGAACTGCACAGGTTGATGGGATCTCATACACTATGAGGTCAAAACATGCAAACAAGACAAATGTACACCGAGTGATAAGAAACAAGAGAGCCTAAATGTGTTTTTGTTCGCACAAGTTATTTCTTTGCACATTCAACCAATGTAGCAGACCGATGATACTTGGTTATTTTTTGGGCTACTGTGTGTGAATCGCTGAAAAATAAAAATAAAAATCAGAGACTTGAGCAACGATGTAATCGTCTGAAACCAGGGCTCCACTTGACTAGGGATGTTTATACTGTTGGATACTAAACGGAGATATTTATTCCAAGCAAGCAGCTGTTGCTGCAGCAGTTACAAACACAGAGTGGGAAAGACACCGTGCTCAGAAGCACAAATGTACAGGCTGACAGTGTGCCAACAACAACATGTAACTTTGTGCACTCTGTAAAGGGCTCAAAAGGCCCAGAGAGAACTATTGGGTGTGGTGGTGTGCCAACAATGTTAACCCTTGTGTGGTCTTCCCTTTTGGGACTCAGTCACTAAATCAGGGATGTCCAAAGTCGGTCCTTGAGGGCCGCTGTCCTGCAGGTTTTAGATGTTTCCCTGCTTCAACACACCTGATTCAGATGAAACGGTTCTTCTGCAGCAGCCTGCTAATGATGCCTTGATGTGAATCAGCTGTGCTGAAGCAGGGAAACATCTAAAACCTGGAGGACAGCGGCCCTCGAGGACCAGATGTGGACATCCCTGATGTAAACTGACAGAACAGGGTCATAGTTTCTGCAAAGTCAATCGCTACAGACCTCCAAACTTCATGTGGCCTAAAGATTAGCTCAAGCTGAAGCTGTTATATCTGCAAAGGGTTGGCTGACGTCATATTAAACCCTATGGATTAAGAGTGGGATGTTACTTAAGTTCATATGCGTGTAAAGGCAGGTGAGCGAATACTTTTGGCCATATAGTGTAGAATTCAGCTGTTTTTTCCTCTGCTGTCTTTCTCAATAAATGGTTGTCAGTGTTGATGAACAATTGAGAGGTGACTATCTCAGAGAGTAAAGTCCACATTAGTGGTCATAATTATGTCAAATTATATATAATAATATAATATAATCAAATTATAAATATTTATAATTTCTTTTGAGCTACTTGACTAATTTGAATTCCCCCCATTGGGAGATGAATAAAGTATTTTTCTATTCTATTCATAGTGAGAAAAACACCAGGCAATGAAATCAATCTTTTTCCCAATTAAGTTATTACACAAATCCCAAGTGTAACTGGAATTGTTACCTCCTCAGGGCTTTTCACTTAGCGCCTTGTAATTCCATGAAGTTGTGACAGAAACCTCTACCCTGCTGGTTTGAAGTTTTGTGGAAGTTTCATAAATAGCAATGTTTATAAGAAAAAAAGACACAGGACAAAGCCCTCTCTTACATTACAAAGAACTCGAATACATTTGACAGAGATCTAGAGTATTATCTGTTTTTATATTTCATACAAGTCGAGTGAATAATATATGATTTAACTGCAGTAAATATTCTGAAGATTTAAATGCATTATCTCCCCCCAATCCAAACTAACATTTTGTTCCTTCATTATAAATTCACATTACTCCAACTTTCTTGAGGAGACAGGTTCTGCTACAACAATTGTGTGACTTTGGGAACAAGAGGTGACTGATGGCGGAAACCTGGTTGACATGTTTAAAGGTAGCCTAGTTTGGTTTGGAAATGGAGAGTAGTGACAGATCTCTTATCAAGATGCAGATTTTTTTCAGATGTGGATATGCAAAATGTTCAAACCTTAACCTAGACAACAGTGAGTACAGGTGTGTTAAAAGCGTCTCTAATTTGCATTCTTTTCAAAATCATCAGAAGCCCCAGTGTTGGCTACGATCAATGGTTTTTATGTCTCAGTGTTATCTAAATAAGGAAGTCCACATGTCTGCTAAAACAACATTTGGCTTCTGAATGCTTCATCAAGAGCTTTCCACATTTATTGCACTTCAATAAAAAGTTGTAGTCGCCTGCATCCCTTTCTTCTAATTCTGATTTGATAATAAACACGATTATCAACTTACCAAATATGACTCCTCTGATTGCGTTTTTTTTCTTTAAATGCATACTGTATGAACATGTTAAGATTACTTTAGCATTTAACCATGAAGTGTCTGAGTGGAACTGAACAAGAGGGCACAACTTGACGTATATATATGAAGGGGACAAAACTGATGCATCGAGCTTTAAACACACTTAATGACCTCATTACCTTTTTTCCTTAAAGCTAAAGGCCAGCACATTGGAGAGAAAAAGTCAGACTGGTTAGTTAGGTAACATCAGGAAAATGGAAGTAAGAAGTAAAGTTAAATGTCAGCTTCAACATCAACACAATGAAACACAACCTGCCACGACTAATAAAGCCTGTGTGGTTGCTGGGTTGCAATACAGCAACAGTTATTTGCACTAGTGAGAAATGGACAAAAGGTGATACAATCTGAAAAGTTAAAATGATGTGTATTTTTCCCTGATGAGAAAAAAATATTTTAACGTGGTCTTACAACACATAAAAGTAAGTTCCCCAGTTTCTTCTCACAGTACAGATACTGTAAGCATTCAGTCAGCAGTATTAGCTAATTTCTACTTTCATCACATCCTGGTGAACATTAAACAAGCGTTTTAAGAATAGCGGCTGATGAGCCATCTGCTTTGAAGGAGGGAGTCATTCCTCCGGGAAATGGTCAAGAGGAAATTCAGTTTTGAATGATTCCTGGACGTTAAATTAACGCAGTTTCCTGTTGCAAGTCATTATCAGTTGCTTCAAGTTTGATCATGATCAGTGGTACACATTAAGGCACAGCTGCATTATGCAGGCTGCTGGGTGTTGGTGAAAGAGTCAAAAAGCGGGACGCATGGCCGGAGTTTTTTTTTAAAAAGGGCCAATTTACGAGACCTCACATGAAAGGGTATCGTCAGAGAGGACTTTCCCTCGAGTTTATTGCTTCTTGCTTTTATAGTAACAACCAATACATATAGTATAACAGTGAGTTTAGTAGTGACGACCAAAGAAAAAAATTACACAGACACCAGAAGTTTAAGCAGAGATCATTATTCTTAAGCCTTTTGGTTTGGCTCAGTTTACATTGTGTGTACATATTCTGATTCCACACATGGCCTTCTGCAGGTGAAACTTTTCCATAGAGCATATCTCACCATGGTCCAGTACAGGCAGTTTGTGGTGCTGATTGTGACTACAGTAACTTTGCATATCAGCTTAAAGAGTGATTGCGTCTGTGTAGATTTAATTTGTCCACGTTTTAAACTCTGTTCTGCTTCCAGCTGCAGAACAAGTGAAAGTATCGCTAATTCGTATCTACTGCATACAGCATATTAAAATAACACTTAAAAAAATGCTCTGATAGCAGACAGTTGGAAGAAAATTTGTTTCACAAGTGAAGTATGAAACTTTACAAAAAGAAAAAAAAAGGAAGAAAAAATTTAAGATGAGCATACATAGTACAAGTTTTGGCAATTGATACATAGTATCTGTACTATTTTCAATTCAATATAGGGCCTAAGTTATCTGCGAATCCTTGCATTCTGTTTTATTTTGATTATTTATAACATCTCCAGTAGTTTGGAAACAGGTTTGTACTACTTTTTTTTAATGGATGAGACACGGAGAAAAACAAACAAACAAGACTTAAAGTTCTTTTAAAACAAAAGCATCCACTGAGCAAGAATCGTGAGAAGAAAAGGTGAAACCATAACAGATAATTCCCTTTTACATGTGTGGTCTGGATGTGTATCCAACAGGCTGTCAACACAGTGCAAACTTTGAAATGAAGGAGTGTGAAAACAAAAGGGTGTGACCCTAGCAGAGTAAAATGTATTTTGTCATTAGTTGGACTGGGCACACAAAAGTCACATTACCTGTTCATGGATGATGTCTGACAGCTCCTTCACCATTTCTTTAAAGTTGGATTTGAGGCCTTCATGATACTCAAACTGGTCCTCTTTGATCAAACGTTCATTTATGTCCAGAGCCACGCTGCATGCCTCCACAAAACGCCTGCAGTTATTAATAAAAAAACAAAAAACAAAACAAACTTCAACAAATAATTTTTTTTTTATTTTTTTTTTTTTAATACTTTATTGCAAGTTTCACAAGGTCATCGAAACATTTCTTTTGATTGCAGTTCCATCTTGCAAACATTTTTTATTTTTTTGTCTATAAAGAATGGTAACAAGTGAAGTAAACTGATAAGTGCCGGGGAAAAATAAAAGGAGACATAAAATCCAACGGCTTACATATATTGTTCATACCGCAAGGACAATAAGGGGGAGGGGAAAGAGAAAAATAAATAAATAAATAAATAACTAAAAGGAGAGAGAAAGGAAAAAAAAGAGAGGGAAGAGCCCAATATTTTAGTAGATAGGTAGATCATAAATGTGTGTGTGTGTGCGCGTTTATGTGCGTGTATGCGTGGGGGTATGGGTGGGTAGAAAATAGAAAATTGTAAGAGCAAAAACAGAGAAGACCTCAAATCAACCAACAAAACTATTTGTTCTTTATGTAATGTATGAAGTTGACAAACATACCTGAAAATATCCTTAAGCTCTTTTACTTTCTTATTTCCAGACTGGTTAGATTTACTATCATCCAGGAATGCTCTTGCATATGCCATGGGACCAGCATTCACCTGCAGTCACAAGCCTGAAGCTGTTAAGCATTCTTACGCCATGACCAACACAGATAACAATCAGCACATACTGCAAGTTCCCTCAAAGATCTAACAGTGTCCTGACACAATTGTTACACAGCAGCAGTGGTTAATGTGTCTCCTTTAAACAAATGTAATGCCCACATTAAACACTGTCAACGAAACATATACTCCTTGGGGCAGCCGTGGCTCAGCTGGACTGAACCCTACATTGCCTCCAACATGTTGAGCAGTGTGTGACTGTATATGGCGTACCTTACATTTACAAGTAAGTTCAAGTTACAAGCCTCTTCATTTTAGTCATGTAAAAGCAGATTTCATGTAACTTGGTAGAAAGTCAGTCAAAGAACACATTCGTATGTATCCACATTACATTCTTTGACTTGGCTGTTTGAGTGACTGAAACCTTTACCTGCACAGAGACACAGCCCTGCAGTTTGAGCTGCAGCTGAATCATGTCTACTTCCTGGTTGGAGCAGAGTTTAGTCAGCTCTGCTGTTCGAGCCTTCATCTCATCTATAGCCACATCCACTGGCTTAAGCTCCACCTGCTTCTCTCCCACCACTTCCACACGCTTCTTCACATATGGGAAAGTGTTGGCAGCTGGAGATGAGAGGGCGGGAGAATTGGTTTGGTCATGTCATACAAACAAATGTGGTCATGTAAGAAATAAAGTACACACTCTTCAGTTCAAAGGTTTCAGGTATCAGGAAATAATTTAAATGACATAACCGCTGCTCATAACCAGGCCTTAAAATCAGGTAAATATAACCTCAGATGAACAACAACATGACCTATTACATTGTGCTATTACTCATTAAACAAAGACTAAAGATAAAAGATCAAATGTGTGTGAGTAGTGTAAAGTAGTGCGTGAAAAACTAAGTCCACTCTTACTGCTTCCATAGGAATTAAGAGGGCAAGTAGCAGCCAGGTGTTACAAATCAAATACACTTGATTAATGTATCATCATCCAATATAAGTACCTTTAGGTTTTGTCAGTTTGCTGCTCTTGAGTATTCAAGTGTATGTTAAGGGAGGAAAGACATCAGCAATGTTCTGAAAGAAGCAATTGTTGCTGCCCATCAATCTGGGAAGGATTATAAGGCCATATCCAAACCATTTGGAGTCCATCACTCCACAGTGAGAAAGATTATTCACAAATGGGAAATGTTCAAGACAGCGGCCAGTCTTCTCAGGAGTGAATGTCCCAGCAAGTTTATCCCAAGATCAGACCGAGTAATATTAAGAGAAGCTTCAGAAAAAAACAAGTGCTACATCTCAGACTTTACAGGCCTCACTTAGGCATTTTAAATGTTAAAGTTCATGACAGTTCTCTTTAAAAATTAAACTTGGTAGCACGGCTTAGTTTTGCCAATTAAATCTGGATCAACCACATGAAATCTGGGACAATGTCCTTTGGACAGACAAGACCAAAGTGGATGTTTGGTCATGATACACCACATGACCAAACACGGTGGTGGAGGGCTGATGATTTGGGCTTGTTTTGCAGCCACAGGACCTGGACATCTTGCAGTCATTCAGTCAACCATGAACTCCTCTGTATTCCAAAGTATGTTTGACAGATAAAGCTCGGCTGAAATTGATTCACACAAGAAGACAATGATTCCAAACAATAGCAGCAAATCTACAACAGAACGACTGAAAAAGAAAAGAATCAAGTTGATGCAACCGGGACCTTTAGAGAGCTGTGTAAAAACAACAAAAAGCTGTAGTAGAGTGAACCAAAATTCTACCACAATGATGTGAGAGGCCGCAACATAATAACTTCAAGTTAATGCTGTTAAGGATTGTTCTACAACTGCTGAATCTTGGGTTGTATAAAGTTTTTTCACACGTCTCTGGATTTCAGTTTAGCTTTTGTTAAATGAACAATTACACAACATTACACGTCAGGTGTTGTTGTGTCTGAGATTGAATTAATCTAATTGACCTGGTCAGGACCAGATGATATTTTTAAATGTCCTTATACATAAAAACTTAGATTTTGACAAAGGTGTACTTTTTATTATATGACTGTAACAAACAAGCAAAAACAACGAATTAAGGTTCTTCTTGAAGGGTTATTTTCAGGTGTTATCTAAATTGTTTTTTACATGTAAGCTCTCAAATGTGATAACAGAAGCAAGTGGTGCTGCATCTCCTTTATTGAGCAACAACGCAAAAAACATTTGCTGTTCTTTACTCTGCACAACGAGTGTGCAAACAACCAGAACTACATATATACAGTAAAATCAACAATAAATAATACACTCCTTGAGGGTGCTTGTCACTGACATGTGATCACCCTGATACACTTGGATGGAGATGTCCCTACAGACAGCAGCTGAATGCTACATTACCCAACTGTTAAAGTTAATGTTTAACACCCGTTGCCATTTAATATGTCCCCACACACTGTCGCAGTCCAAAGTGGGTGCAGCTAATTTACAACAACCAACAAAACAAAGAGCGGGTGTTTTGTTTTTGAACTTAAAAGGATCTGATGAACATTTCAGCTTCTGCTTTCATGTCACTTTAAAATAAGGCGCCATGATAACAAAGACAAATGCATCTTTTATGTGCTGTGTCACAAACTTCAGGGGGAACTGATGTTAACCAACGGGCATCCAAAAGAAAAACACACAACACTCTTTTATTTTTCACACTGCACAACAGCTTCAGGCTATCTGAGGTAGCAACAGGCTTTAGTGTGAAGAGCAGCTGTCAAACACCCGCTGTCTGTGTGTGTGTTTCACATACTTATGAGGACTGTCCTCCTCTTGCACTGCTCCTCCACCCCGCCATGTTTTTTCCCTGACAGCGTGTACGGTGTCTCAAACACAAAGCGGCTGATGTTGTGACACTTCTCAAAATCCGTCTTCTTCTCCGGCGCCTCCTTCTCTTCAAAGTACGGCTTGACAAATGTCACCTGGATGTAGGCGGATTTGGAGTCAAGCTCTTTAGGGTTCACCTGGGAGAGAGCAGTTCACATGAATAAAATACAGATGTGAAACATGCCAAACATCACAAGGAGGATGTTTGCAATTGAAGCTTAGCTCAGACAAGCCTTGACTTGATCAAAGTAAATTGCTGAGGAATAATAAACAATACCATCCAAAGGCAACTCAAACTTTTGGAGCATTCTCATGAGATAAAAATTCTCAGATTTAAACTTTTGGCTAATCCATCAAATGCAGCCTCTCAACCCCCAGCTGATTCTTCTTTACACCACAAAAGCTTCGTAGTCCAACACAATGAAAGCAGTCAGAGAAGTAGCTTCTTAATCTATTGACTGAGACTTCATCATGACTCCATGGGGTGGAAAATGAACAATGCCCTTATTATTTTGCACGGATGATTTTTTCTAAATAAACAGAAAAGTGCGAGTTTAATGCCAAATAAATTATTTTCATTTGTGACTGCAGCTCAGCTAAAGTCAGAAACTACATATTAAGACTTTTGATATGCCTTTCACTCCTTCCTTCATTTGTTTACTGAACCTTGTTTGAGTCCTGAATGATCTTGACGTTCTCTGGGCTGAACTTTTCGCCGTAGAGTGTCAGCAGCCGCTGGGAGATTTCAGACAGACCAGTGAGTTTAGGCTCTTTGTAAATGTACTCTTTCCCATCCTCTTCCTCGAAGAAGACCTGTTCAAAAGATGCGTGTTCGGTCAAGATTAAATGTGCTGCAGGAAATCTTAAAAAACAAAAAGTCTAAAAGCTCGCAGTAAAGATATTTACTTGGTCTTATAAGCAAATGGCTTATTTCAAACATAGTGGCAGAGAAGAAAACGCAGCTCTCCATTTGCCTTTCAGAGAAAGCTGGAGAACATTCCTAAACCATTTCAACCTCGGCTAACGGCAAGTACTTTGCTATACAAAAACAAACGTAAACATTTATAGTTAGCTTACATGCAGGTAAATACACACACGCATGCATGCTTACACACACACACACACACACACACACACACACACCATCTATACACCATCTTCACATACATAATGTGAATGCTCAGCATTAGAAACCCTCCCTCCTCTCATTTAATCGTTTATTTGCTTATTCAGGGAAAAGTTCAATCAACTGACATAAATGTTACAGCTGACTTGGCCAACCTGACCTTAACCTATGATGAATGGATGGTGACCGCTTGATAAAGATTGAGCCGTGTGTGTGTGAGATATTTCATAACAGCAATAGCTTTTATTACCTGTTATTTCTTCATTTTTGGACATTTAAAAAGATTATATATTGGAACTGTAGTACAGTACAACAGTTTTCCCTCAAAGAATTTTATTTCCAGATTTTTCCAGATCCTCAAAAGTTTTCATTGTCTTTCTTTTTCTTCCTCTTTAGCAAGTATTGTACTGCTTGAGAGAGCAATGATCCTCACCACACCTACTGAATCTCCATATTGACGCAGCCAGTCTGGGTCAATATGAAATACTCTCCCTGTACAAGCTGGTTTTTGCACTTGAACCTTGAATATAGGATCTCTTGGAGCTGCTTGTTAATCTCACCTGTCCATAAAAAGCCACTCTGAAGTATGTTCCAAGCAGCCTGCGCCCTGATTGTACTACCTCCATGATCTTGTTGTAGGCTCTGTGCAGAGTGTCGTACAGCCGGCTTAGTTTCTGAGAAAAACAAAAACAGATGCCATCAGTGCACGTTTGCTTTGGGTTTGTTTGTTTATTGTTGCAAGGGTGCAGGACACAAAAAGCCAGTCATATAATGTGCCGGTAAAGTCGTTTACTAAAGTGCAAACTGATGAGGCCTGCCAAACATGAATTGCTCAGGCAAGTCTTCCATAATGCCTTTTCAGAACCAGCCTGCATTTCAACCGTTTAAAGAACCAAACTTGTGTCACATTCTTGATGTTTGGGAACCAGATGCATTAATATTACCAACTGCACAACTTGTTTTTTATCAAAATTGCAGTTTATGAGGTGGCCCTGCCTCTAGATACTGGTGCGAATGGCTCTCTTTATGAGAGCAGAATTTTCATGTAGCTGTGCTGGTTCCAAATTTTTTTTAATCTATTTATTTAGGGTGAATTTGAGAACCTGGTTCTAGACGAGACAGCGGCAATGGCATCAATGTTGGTGGAGACGAGACGCACAAAAAATATATATATATCTGAAGGTGCTCTCCGAGGTGGTTCATTTGAATTTTTACAGTGAACCACTGCTTACCGGAAGCATCCAACAACCATTGCCATTTATTAGAAGCACGTATTTGATTATAATGTATGATAATTTAGGGGAATTTATCAATAGGCCATGACATAAATGTCACACAGAAGCATAAAAGGAATTTCCAAGGACAGTAGATTGTGGTATTCACTTATATTTTCTGATAACATTCTGTGTGCGTATGTGGCCAAAACCCAGTCTCTATCTGACATCACTGTCTTAGATTTCCACAAAAATCTTCTGTTGTTGACCTTACCAGAGAACGCTGACCCTAAACAATATATCATTTCATATGTGGTGTGAGCAGTTGCAAGACACTGCTCCCTCCCACATAAATTGAATCATGGTAAGTTGCTTCTTCTCTGGGAGTTCACAACGCTTTGGCTCATATTTGTAGAATACACCGTCCCACCCCTTATGACTAAGAACATGTTGAGCAGGTTTAGACAACGATAGTGACATTCCATCCATCGGACTTGCTGGCTGCTGAAATGAAGACATGCGAAAAATATCCCATGCTGACAGGAGTGGAACTTCACATAAATGACGATGCAGCAGTACCTCATACTCGTGACGCTTCTCATAAACGGGGATAATGAGTTTGGCGATGTGTGTGATGAGCTCATAGCGTTCAGCTTTCCACAAAGCCTCAACACAGACCTCAAGGTGTTCAACCAGGACTTCCTAAGTATGGGTAGAAAGGGAACAGCAGTCATTTTAAATATTTATAGTGCTGTCACACCAAAATCAAAGTTGAAGGGCCAAAACAATACCATTTTTGACACCTTACTTTGAGAAAGAAGAACAAAGTTATCTCACATTAAAGACAAGCAGCTGTACAAAATAATATACTTATTCACAAACAAGCCACTTGTTTTGTTTGGAGGTCAAACAAGTTTCTGCTTTCAAAACCAGCTTGCCAAATTGTTTTCTGTCACTTCAAAGAATCTAATGCAAGACAAGAAAAGCATTAAGCCCCACCTCAGTGTAATAGACATCCTGCATTCCAGTGTCTTCCTTCATGGCAGCTTCCTCTTCGATATTAAAGGTGATCTTTTTAAAAGCTGTAAGGCCACTGGGGAACAACTCTGGCAAATGATAAGCATAGACAGTATTAGACACTTTTTTCGCAAAAATGCTATATTTCATTTACAAAACTTGCAATGTTTGTGGCTTCTGAAGAAGTTACAACAAAAATAACCCCCAAAAAAACAGACAAAGCAAAAAAAAATCAAAATATGTGTGCAGTGCTGGGAGTAACGGCGTTTAAGTATAACGGCGTTACTAACAACACTCGATTTTTCGGGTCAGAAACAGGTGACCACCATCACCATTTTATATTCAATATTTATGTTTTTATTTCTATGCATCATATGGCAGGCTGCAATCTATTGAGTTCAAATAAATACAGAATGTTCTAAATGACTGTATATAGTGTTTTTATTCTTCAATCAGTTAATATAAACATATTTGATGTTAAAGATGTTTTAGAACGTAACAGCGTTATAGAACATAAAAAATAACGCCACAGTTACTTTGCTGAGTAACTAATTACTTTTACAATGTGGTAACTGAGTTACTAACTCAATTACTTTTTGGGAGCAGTAACTATTAACTGTAACTAATTAATTTTTAAAAGTAACTTGACCAACACTGTATGTGTGAAGTGCTACTCAGTGCTAATGAAGGCTCATCTGACTTCAAAAAAACTTATCTTGTAATGAGACAAAATGCATTCTGGCTGTGCCTGTCTGACAGCAAACATCACAATGAAAACAGAAATAGAGACAGACATGTGCTACTGTCTGATAAAATTGCATTGATAAGTGTTGTCTCTAACCAACACTTACAAATGATCTTTGCTAGCATTCCCCAAACACAGCCGCTGCCTCACATTTGCCTGGAAAATTATGTGACAGCAGGTTTTGCATGAGATAAAAATGTTTTTGCTCGATGTCAGCTTTGAATGTTGTGTGCAGCAGCAGAGGGGGAATGAACTGTCTTTTATCAAGTGCATGTTCCTGAAGGACCGCAACCCTCTAAAAATATCCTGTATGAAAGTTAGCTGCCTTGTGTGGAATTCCTGCTGTACTGAATCATTAATGTGCCCACAGGGAACAGGGTTTAATGCACTGTGCGTGTGTTTGTTTATAACGTGAGGATGGTCTTACTTTTCCTGTGCAGGTATTCTGCAACCAGTGCAGCCACATGAACGTAGCACATGGCAGCCTGTGGAGACACCCGCAGATTTAGTGAACATTTCCACAAAATAAACTAAATTGACTAAGACAAAACAATAAAAGTAAAACCAAAACACTGAATAAAAGTGAAATGACATTAATTACAAAAAATGACATAAAACTAAAAAAATTAAATACAAATAAAATCAGAAGAAAAACGCGGAATTTGAACAAAAATTAAATTAAATATTGAATAAAAAAAAATAAAATGCAACAAATTAAATAATATATGTCAGAAAACAGAAACCAAACTAATGTTCTAGGCAAGTTTTATCAAGGTTTCATGTATTAAACCCTTATTTCCTCTTACTATTGATAATAATAACTATTAAATAAACAAACAAATGTATTTGAAGTGACACAAATCGTATCTATAGTAACCAGACCACTCATGTTCAGGCTGTGCTTTACTGTTGATTTTTGGACTTCCTGTTCTATTGTGTTTTAAACTATTTCCTGGTTGAGCGCCCTGATGGGAAAAAAATGATATAATCATGAGATATTCTAACTCAGCATCCCCATCCCGTATTTACTTGTGACTAAGGATGTAGCAGTGTTTATTTATTGGTGGCCTGGAATAAACAGAGACAATAGTGCTTCCTTAAAAACTTATTTTTATCAGTATTTTTACCATGAAACATCTACATCTGTTTTTTTGTAACTCTCATTCAACCCTTTTCAGGTGGACCCCGACCATTTAGTCAGATATCATGGAAGGAATTTGTTCTTGGTATTGCCATTGAGGATAAGGGTGCATCACACTTTCCTTGTCCTAGTTGGCACTCTTTTTGCAGTGTGATAGATAACTGTTGTGTAACAGGCATCACAAAATTGTATGCATAGATGGATTCAAACATAACAATAACTTCACTATAAAACAGATAGAACACAAAGTGAGACAAAATCTTCAAATTGTGTCAGTTGATACCTCAGAGAGATCTCCATTCTTGAGGTGTGCTCTGGCCATGCTGTCCAGCCAGGTCCGCCTGAGCTCAGGAGTGCTGGCGTAAGACCGGGCCAGGCTGTACTGGAGGTCCAGCAGCATCTCTGGGTCTTTTTCATGCTCTCTCATCTGGGCCGTGGCCATCAGCACTGTACGTATGCGCTTGGTCAGACCCTTCACTTCTGAGGGGAAGGCTGTAGACTATATGATGTGAAGATACAGACAAAATCTCTGTCTTAGCTTTGACAGCTCACTATTGGCTTTTATGGAAAGACTTCCTAATCAGATATGTATAGAATCTATGAGTTACTTGGTTTTTTGCTTTTGCTTTCTCAGTTCATCAGTGCTGGATTCAGGGCTGTAGTTGGTTTTATGCTTTACCTTCATGGCCTTGTCGCTGTTTGCAAAGTTGTTGATGATGGAGAGAGACTCCTGGAAGCGGGAACTGCCTGTCAGCGCCACGTCGGAGATCAGCTGGCTTACTGCAATGATGATCTAAGGGAGAAGAAAGAAAGACACAATATGGCTGAGAAGTTGAGGAGGAGAAATACAAACACACCAAAGTCTTTAAATGTTATTTGTGCTGTATTTTCAGAATCCAGTGAAAACTTATGGAAAGCTGGACACCGTTTCGTAAAGGTGCCAGAAACACAACAGGCGCCTGTTTAAACTGTTTACAGTTGTACTTCACAGTTTTCAACTTTCCTAGGAAAGTTGAAAAACTTAAGCACTCAAAGGAGTGTCACAAAAAGGTCAGTGGTGAACACCAGAGTGAATAGACCACCAAGTAATGCTGACAGTGTGGATATTGTTCACTGAGCAGAGACTAAATGACATCCAAAGGGACATGATTCCCCTGATTTACACTTCTGTTTACCTGCAGGTGCGTGCGTAGGAAGGTCTTCCTTTTGGTGTACTCATAGTTATTTCTCATCAACATGTAGAGCAGCGCAGACGCCTCAGCCCTCAGGGAGCCCAGTTTGGAGACGCAGCACTTGAGCACCTCGCAGCAGAGAGCTTCGCACAGCGTCACGCGGCCCTTAAAGAGCACCGACGGGAACTGATGGGACAGCGTGTTAGTGTATTAAAAGCAGGTTCTGGGTGTTGGCTGGGATTAGAAAATAAAGTGAGTGCTGTATGTAGGTGGGGAAGACAGCAGACAAACAGCAGTGGCCATTAGAAAATAGCAGGAGGAATGTGACCTCAAATGTGCAGAGTGATGTCTCGTTTCTGACTGTCGCCGGAAAGATGAAAGCGTGTAAGCACCCTGTTTTGCATGAGTGTTTGATGTCTCATTTGAAAAATTATTATTTCAGATCTATATTTCAACTCTATATTGTAAACAAAAGTCTCACAGTATGTGAAAACGTTTCTCACAGCAGACACCGACAAAACATAGAAGGACATGAACAGTTATATTAATAACTAGAAGAGCTCTGGAGAAACTTTGAAGTCAGGCGAAAGCAATAACTTTCTGTTGGCATACTTACTTTGATAAAAGGAGTTTAAACTTGGAGCGCAACCTGAAGAGCAACAAGTCTGATGGGATTTAACAGGATTTGACGGATTACTCCGTAATAAAAAATGTGTAAATTAGAAACACATAAGATAAGAAGAACTTAGACAAAATGTGAGTAACAGAACGAGACAGCAGTGATGCCAACAAACACAGGAAACAAGAATATTGATTATATGCATCCATTTTTCCAGGAAGCCTGCTCACTTCAGCAGAGCAGCGGCTTTTTTTTTTATTGTCTGGATGTTATTAATGATGGAGAGAGGGAGAATCTCTGTTAATGGCAGCACAAGTAGCAGGAAACATCACTTCTGTTTTTTTCTAGTGGTGGAAAATATTCTAGGCTGTGTCCCACAACAACAACAGCAAGTCAGCATTCATAACAAAAACACAGCATCTTACGTTAATCCCTTTTGATTTCACAGATGATGCATTCAGCAGTGATACCTCACGCCATGTGCGAACTTGGACACGCACCTTGTTGATGAAAGCCCGGAGCGCAGCGAAGACATGCCTGATAGCAGCTTCTGATTGGCCGACTTTGAGGAAAGTCAGGTAAACGTCAAACACCTTCTTCATGAGGGGGTTGTGACCTTCGCTGTCCAGCAGCTGGGTCTGACCGGCACACACACACACACACACACACACACACGTAACACTCACATGTTTTCCAAGCAGAACATTTCATTGTAACAAGATGAACCAAGCCCCCTGCCAGCTTTTCAATGTTATGGCTGATCAGTCATATAACTGAACCCATCCTCACACATTTTCAAGTGCATCTACACAGCTCTATTTTCCGGTGTGAAAGTGGTTGGTTTGTGTGTGTGTGTTTGCTGACCTTGAAACACTGAGAGAAAAGAGACAGGACATCCAGGACACTGAGGCACACCTCTGTTGAGATGTTGCCCTCCAGCAGAGCCTGATGGTGGATTTCTGCCTCTGATGGACCCATCCCTACAACACACACGAATAGAGAACACAAATAAAAAAAACACGTAGGTGAATGTTTACAGTTCACATTGCAATAGGGGGAATCTTTATACCAGCTTCAAACTGCAAGTTTTTAATGCACTTTGCTGAACTGATGCATGTTTTTAATTCACAACAACAACAACCTTTCTACTGCAGTTGTTTTTTTTTTTGTTTTTTTTTTATAACAGCATGTCTTAGATAATCCATGGTTGACTTGACTTGAAAAGTGTGTCTACACGCCCATTATGGATACGCTGAAATGAAAATGATGACATTCCACACATCAACAACTCACCTAATGGTCTCCTCACTAAATCTCTACAATTATACCCGTCAAGGTATACCTTTGTTTTCTGTGTACTGTGTTGTGACAGGCTGACACTTGTAAATAAACGTTACACTTGTTTCCTTGTGAGGAAAAAAAGGTATTTGGAAACTGCCTCCATGCCATAAACCTGTGATGTCATAATATTGTTCCAGTGTATTCACATTAGAAACAAACTGTATGACCCTATGTGTGTCTGCATTAACTGATTTACTGAACTTATTGCTTCATTATTCATTACTTGAATAATATTTACCTTCCACTTAACATATAAAAACGGTTGGGAAAATTAACCCTGAAGATAAAGTATTTTGCATGTTAACAGATGGGTGTGGTTACCTATATTGAGGGTAAGAGAAGTTTCCATGGTGCTGAACTGGTGTATCTTGGACTGCATGAGGCTGGCACGGTTACAGCGCATGGCTGGCATTGTCTGAGACTTCCTGTCTGACGAGAAGAGCTTTGACACGCACACCTCTTGGCTCCTAGATAAATATGATGTAAACAGTGAGAAAGAATATATCTATTTGTTTGACAGAGAAATAAAAAGTAAAGACCTAAACACTGAAAGGTTCTGACTATGCAGCTATCAGACATATGACATAAAGCATACAAGGAATGATCATAACCCAAGAAACATTATCATCAAACAAAAAACGAGGGAATAATTAACCAGACATCCCCTGAACTGATATCAAATTCACCAGGACATCTTGAATTCATGCTTCACGAAAACAAAACAAAATTGAATTTGATTTGGTTTCAAATGACAGATGCTGACAGACAAGGCAGGTATGACAAGTAAGCCACAGTGATGTTGTTTTTCAACATTACCTGCCAATGTTCCTCTTTCCAATGTAACGGAACTGACCGAGACAGATTCTGCAGGGAGAAATAAGATAACAGAATGCAAGTCACCTTCTACGTTTATCAAACTTTTCATCACATAACAGTTGGCGTGGGAAGACTTAATAGAAAGTTTGTCATGACAAAACAAGTACAAGGTTTTACAAAAGAAATCACAGGTCATAATGATGCAAGAAATGTTTGTTTTTTTGGGGGGTTTTTTTTGTTTTTTTTCCACACAGGACTCACTCGAGCAAGCTGAGAAAGTTCATGATGTCTTGTAGGCTGATTTTGTTCCAGTAGGCCATCAAAGTGTCTGCGGACACAAAAAGACAAAGTCCACTCTTGGATATTCATTTTTTACAAAGTCAACAAGTCAACAAGTAATGCTGACTGGCTGACAGTCATTTACAAGTTGAAGTCTTTCTTTGTGTCGGAGCCAAGCCTTATTCAGTTTAGACTCAGTACAGTGTACATCTATGGAGCATCACTGACCCTCTGACAAGGTCTTGACAATGTGCAGGAAGGAGAAGAGGAGGCCCTTAATCTCATACTGTCCAAGTTTGCCGACAGGAGGTCTGGGGCTGCTGCTCATGGTGGAGCCGCGCCGCTGCAGCTGGAAAAGAGTAACACACACACTTACTTGGTAATATATTGAAGATGGGACTTGATGTGTGATCAACAATGAGCCTTTAGATCTTTTAAGATCACTTTCTTTCAAAGTATTTTCTCTTGGAATTTAGATTTGTATTTAACAAGGGCACTGTACTTTAATTAAAGCTTCCTAATATGTGATGAGAAACTAGTGGGGATATTGATATTTTGTTTTATTTTCTTAGTCCTGAGCCCATTTATTCCTACTGAAGAGGCACAAATTTTAAAACTAATCACAAATACAGTGGAAAAATAAATCTACATTGTACACTTTGCTTTAAGTTGTAATGTTTTACATATCAGGTCACACGCACAGAGATAAAAATCTAGTCCTAAAATAGGTTAAATAATACCTCATATGAACACAGGACACATCGCAGTGTCATTACTACTGCTCATTCACTCCGGTAAGGACGTCCATCGTACTCAAAAGTTGTCGTCCACATTAGGACGACAACTTTTCCCATCCGAGGAATTTTATTATGCAGAACTGGTATATGTATTAGTGAACCACCACTGCTGACTTCCCGAAGTTACTTTGCTGTCAAATGTGAGTTTGGCTTTCATTTTCTTTGCTCCAGATGCCAAAGTTGTCTTGCTTTTCCCGATCTTGTCTGTTTATGAAATTTTATAAAAGTGGAATATTCTTTGATGCCTTTTTATACCCCGTCCCTCCACCGTGTATCATATTAGTTGTGACGAGAGGTATTTACCAATGAAAAGTTCTCACCTCAATACTATCTGGTGTTCCTGGATCCATAAACAGAGAACCTCTGGAGTCTTCTCTCCTCACAACATGGCCATTCTGGGCTGGAAGACCTGAAGCCAGTGAAGAACACAACTGTCACGTAAACTGAAAGAATATTTGCATGATGTGTAAAAGATCTCTTTATTTAGCTGACAATACCTGTTGATAACAGCAGCTGGCTGATAAATAGATTTTAGTACACCATTGATCAAAGTGCAGCTCCTGTATTTTTTTACAATATGGTCAGTTTACAGCTCACAGGGTACACAATTGAACTTGTGAACACACAGCATTCTCTGACTCTGAGAACAAATAACATCATTCTTTATCACCAGGAATGGAGCTGCATTTTGATGTTTTGTAAACATCTGACATTATAGAAATACAAGGCTGAATGGCTGTTGTACTCTCTTAAACATTTAACTGTGAACTTTTCACAAGCCAAGCATTAATAGGAACAACCCAATAGGCATTTTGCTTGATGAACGTCCACCACTGGTATGTCAGGAGCTGATAGTGATAAAAACAAATAGATACGATACCAATGTTGAATGTGTTTTGAACGTTTTTTTTTTCTTATTTCTTTTATTGCCGTTATTAATGTGATATCCTTGCCCTTCTTTAGGAGCTACTTTCATCTTAACATCATTATCATCATGTTACAAGTGAATGATGCACAAACCAAGAAGTCTTTAACATAATTGAGGCGCCCTGGCCTGGGAAAGTGGTATATCTGTGGGATATAGAAGAAATAAACAATAATGTACTGCATGTCTGGTACACAGCTGCTGCTTTCAGACAGAGTGCTGCTAATGGATTAAGTTGTGTGTTACATACATATCGCTGTCTAACTGTGGTGCTGAGGGATTTGTGTGATGAGAACAGTGAACCATCTATAAACAGGAAGAGGCCAGATGGCCTATGTTTTGTGCAATATCTGCGGTTCTGAACTGACCGTGGTCTTTGTCAATTGCGGCGCTGATTCTTCGGCTGTCGATGGAGGTGGTTGATATCAGGTCGTCTCTGGAGCCCTGGCCAACAGCAAGGATGAAAAGGGGAAACTATGTTACTCTCAAGATGGAAACTGAATAATATTAAGTGCTTACTTCATGTTACAGTATGTTCAACTGGACTTATCAATGTATGGACCTTACAGTGACAGTATGGACTGAACAGCCAGTTTCTTTTTCTGTCTTCTGATGCATATATAACTCATGCTACTCTGTTTGCGAATACATATGATCCTTTGTACACGTAAAGTATCAAGGTTCTTTTTAATCTGAGAAAGCACGCATTTGGACTTGAAAAGACTTTTCTGAATTGCAATAAAACTAAACTAAAAAAAACTGTAATTAAAGTTACTATTAGTTAACATTAACAGAGCACTCTGAAAACCTGCTTTGAAAATCCAGTGATTCATACGATGGGGTACTCACATTGAAGCCAAGTCCAGGGCTGGAGGTCTGAGGCAGAGCAGATAGGTGCTTCAGGTTCTGGTAGAGAAGTTCATAAAGTGGCAAGTACAGCAAACAGATCCTAGCCTGCTGGTTCTGAGAAATTCAGCATGACCACATTAGAACTTAAGTAATATTATCAAAAGCTATGTATTAATACTGATGAGTAACATGACATGAGGCTACAGAGGCAGAAGAAACGACTTCATGTGCTGTGGGAGAAGACTTGATTTCATACTGAATCCAAACAGTTCTCATCATAAGCTGCTATCAGTGGTGCCTCTTGCCAAACACATGTTCATTTGCACAACAGAAGTGGGTTATCTTGTTATTGGGTGTTAAAGAGTTGGCAACCCGTGCCATGTCAATCATTAACTCTCTGCATGTATGCACTTGGGTCCTGTTTGAAATGGCATACATTAAACAAAGCTAAATTGAAGGTTTAAGAAAATTTCTTAGAAATATTATTTTTCTAAGGACCATGTCATATATTCTGCCTTTTTATATAATTTGTCTTGGTTATTAACATTATTTCTGCTGCTCTTATTTCACAAACTTAGTCGCCCACAACAGTGAGTATGTGTTCTCCCTTCTTGTAACAACTTCCTCTCATCCATTTCTCTTGCCTCTCCTCATGCTGCCATCATCATTCACAAGTTGCAGCCCTCGCCCTCCTTCACCTTGTATGCTGTGTAGCGGTCATCCATGGCATGTTTAATCAGGAGGTTCTTGAGGATGCTCACGGCCAGCTGCCGGACTTCAGGCGCTTGCTGCAAGGCCTCAGCCACCTCTCTCAGGAGGAGACCCACCAGGAAGTGGTTACGGCAGTATTCCTCTGTCAGGTTGAACTCTAGACTCTGCTCTGTAGTTGAGCCAGACAGGAAGAATCAGTATATTAGTACATACTGAAAGTAGAAACACTCAGAGTCAAATGTGCTAATACAATTTGCTAATAATAACTTCCAGTAACCTGTAAAATATGATTTGCGTTGATGAAAAAACTCAGTAAACAAGTTTTTAAATCACTAATAAGTGAGTCCTGTACAGGTCATTTACGACGACACGCTTCTTAAGTAAAGATTTTCTCAAAAAGCACCTTTTTAAACAAAAATTGCTAAGAAAATAACATATATATTTAAATCAGGCAATATGTTATGTTTGAAATGTGACATAAATGGATAATTCTGCTTTAATGATCAACTTTGTTTGTCTGACTTTGTGTTATTAAGTTAACTTAATAACAGATTTATTCATTTCTTTCTCATTTTTTTTTTTATCCTGGCCCTTTTTTCACTATCATTTTTCTTTTTCTTTTCCATCTATTTTTTTAAGACTTTAAAACTTTTTAAGTCTTTATTTTATTTTCACAACGTATTTCAACTGAATGAATATAAAAAAATATATTTTTACTCATTACTTCACCTTTACATGTTCTCTCTCTTTAAATTTCTACAAGCGTTCTCATTTATGACATTTAAGACTTTTTCACTTTCTGTATAATTAAATGAACACACTATCTGTAGCGACAGTGAGCGTGCGTGGTTGTATGTCTCGTTTGTCTCTGTGTTGGCCATGTGATTGACTAGGGACCTGTCCAGGATGTACCCCGCCTCTTGCCCACAGGCAGCTGGGAAAGTCTCCAGTACCCCCATGACCCTAAATTTGATTAAGTGGGTATGGAAAATGGATGGACTTTTAATTTGTGTCAAACCTTCTATATTATTTCGTGCATAGGTAAATTTTTACTTTAGTTTTGTAGCATTTATTAATTTAGATTGATTGGATTTTGGTAGTTTCAGTCCTCCATAACTGAAAGTATCAAACATGCAACAACAGAAATAAAGTCAGCCTAAACAGATCAATAATATTTACTAAATACTTTTTACAATACTGTTGGATTGTTGCAATTTAATACAGATGCAAATCGTAACGAGTTCAGTCATTCAAAGTGCAAGACTGCAAACCGATATGCAACAGAATCACAGAATCAACAAAACCACAAAACGCACTCATGATAATGAGAGAAATTAAAATAATTCATTACACGCAGCTTGAATATCATTCAGACAATTCTAAAAATGTTCATTCTCGATATTTAGAAAAGAGCAATACAGTATAAGAATCAGAGAAATGGGTTCTGTTTCAACAGAAATTTCAGTTTCAAAATGAAGCTGTGTTAATATTGAAACGGGCAAAGCTTGGTAACTAAGAAACCATCAGCAATTATCTTCTCCTGTGTCAGAGGCGGAGAGAAACCAATGAGCAGAGATAGGACCCAGCAAGAGAAACAACCGCAGCTATAAGAGTGATGTTTTTCTCTGTTGTGTCAAGTCAATAAAGCATTAAGAAAAGAGGATCAGTTGATTCTCATAACAGCCAAGCTCCTTTCCTCTCCAACACACAGGCCCAGACCCCAGCAGGCACATGAAGCAGAAGCCTACAGGCACGAGCATTGTTGAGGGTGAGTGGGAGGGAATGACAGCCCTGTGAGGAAGGTGGCTGATGGCGGCTGAGCGGGTTAATGTCGGTCAGAACAAGAGCAGTCATGAGAAGAGTGTTTGCACACGGCAGCAAACGTGGTGTGTATTATGGAGCATTGAGCATCACCTACCTACAGGGCCAAAAAGCTCCGTCGCATATGGAATAAAATCTGACCACAAGCAAAACACAAACAAAAACAAAACAAAAAAACAGAGAGCGGGGAGTAAAAATAAAGAACTGTGGGGTAAACAGTAAACAATCCATGCAGCTTTTCACTTGTGATTGTGTAAAAACTTGTGTCAATAAGTGCTGGGTAAATGTGTGTAGGAGATCTGACTAATGGCAGTTAGGAGTGAAGTGTCACTCATGTATGCAGGGGCCGAACAATCAGGCTGCTTGAAAGAGGGCATCAATGTGCTGCAAGTCAAAACAAGATCAGGGCATGTAGCTGCATGAGAGCTAGTCAGTGGACATGTGTGTGGTAGGCAGGATTAGGACCCCTAATATGACCCTGGCTCTCACCTTGTACCCTTTGCAGCTTGGTGCGCCCAAAGGCCATGGGCAGGTTAAGAGGGATGAAGTGTTCGTGGTTACACAGTGTCATCAGGAACTCAAACTTAATTTCAGTCAGCACCTGGGACAAATACAATGAGCACACAGAATTTTTGTATGGCAGGCATGTATGTAAATTTCTGCCACCTTACAGAATAAATACAATTGTTTAAACAGAACCGGGACAGCTGTGTGTGTCTAGTGTTTTTTGAATTTGTTAGTCAAATATGCTGTTTCAAAAGACAAAGCAGGAGAAACAGATCACGTTAGCTGATTAAAGCAAAAACAAAAACAAGTTTACTGTTGTGGACTTGAACTCATTGACATGCTTTCCAAATGGGTGTGGAGGTGTGTGTTGCCCCTGCTCCGTCAGACTAGTACCTTTGGATCTTTGAGGCTGAAATGACACATGTAGTGGTTGACTAGGCCAAATGCAAAGCCCCTGTTCATGAAGGTCAGGCACCTCTGAGAAGAGAAAACATTTGGTCCTTGACAAATCATACACATTTCTGAGCCTGGATTTAACAATCAAAACAGACCCATTGGGTCTCAAAGCAGACTGAAAGTTACAAACAAGTTGGAAAAGTAGAGAGAATTACTAGCTGGGGTTCATAAAGAAAATTAAAAGAAAACGCTAAGAGCCTCTCATAAAATAAAATCAGTTTCATGGTTTGCATGTGGGGCTCAGACCTTGATGAAATTTGCCAGGCTGAAGTTGATGCATCGAGCCTCCTCAGGGATTTCCATGTGGCGGATGGTGATGTGTGGCATAATGGACAACACCAGAGACTGGAGTGCCTGGTGAAAGCTGTCAGGGAAACGCTGGGCCCGCGGCATCTAAAGAGAGACGGGCAGGTCTAACATGAGATGATACATAACTTTTAACATTAAAAAGCGGAAACTTCAAACAATAGAAACATTATGAAGACAGATTATTTTCCTTAAAAAGATAAGAGATAACCCTCCTCTAAATAGCAGCCATATCTGTGCTTACTGCGCAATGTGGGTTAAGACCCGGACAAAATCCAGACCCATGGCATCACAATGCAGCGTATATACAGATTAATGACCCACCGTAAGTCTTGTGTTCTTTTTCTTTAAGTTTGTGTGAGGTTTGTTTAAATGTGCTGACATGATTTGCAACTTCATACAGCACAGTGAAAACTTGTGACATCCATACCAGATAAGGACATCTGACCCTTAGGGAAGGAGGATGTGTTAATAATAAAAAGTTGCTGCATCTTAATTGTGCCAAAGAACCCAGTAAATACCAACCTTGATGCGGTTGTCCTCTTGCAGATACTGGGCCATGGATTTTGCCATGATTTCAAAGAAGAACCATGAGTACTGTGGAAAGGGATATCAAGATATCAACGGAGTTTGACTTTTCTGGAATTTTCATACTGTGTATGCTTTCCAAGGAAATTGTAAAGAGAAGTAACTAGCAGGAAAAATGATTATGATAGGCAAAAAGGTCAAAACATTCTTACAGAAGCAAGCAACCACGTTTAAATATTTCTCACCTTACAACTGCCGTATTAGTCATCATGGTTCAGACTGCCACTTGCTGTTAAGTGTTGGTATTACAACTGATGTATGGGCTTACAGAGGGACAAAAAGAGCACTGCACATACCTTGAGCAGCTTATTGCTGGTGTTGAAATCAGCAGTTTGCTTGAGGACGGCAGTCACTGCGATGGCCAGCACCTCGTGAGTGGTTGCAGAGTTTCTTGACACAGGAGTATTAGTCACAAAGACGTACTAAGAGAAGAAACAACACAAATTGATGTCCATGCCATGCTTTGAATGGAAACTAAAACAAATCTATTTGTTTTTTGCTCAAAGGTGGAACAATTTGGGCATTCATTTGTAAGTTACCTTAACAAAAGAGCGCAGGTAGGCTTCCAGTCCTTCCTCTTGACATCTGGAGACTATATGTATGATCACTCTGAAAGTACAGATGCACGGAAATTTAATGCCGTAAACTCTACTGATCAGTAGTTTAACACTAATAACTGAAGCTGCTTCATAAACAAGAGAACAACTGACCGCAGAGAGTTGACAGCAATTTCATGGGCTTCTTTGGTGGCTGCTGTGAGCACCTCAAACAGCTGCATCAGCACCGTTGGTAAGAAAGTGATGACGACATGAGTCTCCACAGCATGCAGGCACTGTAGGAGAAAAGGTGACAGGGAATAATAGATAGGAGTCAGAGGCAAGAGGTGGTTTTAATGTTGTGGCTGAGGGGTGGAAAAAGTTTTTGAGGTTTTAGAACAAAGCTTGTTATGTCCTCATTTGTAAAAAGTTAATGTGCTCCAAGAAAATTCACCTTGCAAAAAAAAAAAAAAAAACCTTCATCATTTAATAATCTACTAAAACAATAAAAGAAATATTTTTTAAAACTTTAATATATAGTTGGGGAAACTTTAAATGGATGTACACGACAACCCAAAAAGAAATGTTAGAATTACACGGAAAAAATTTTAAAAAAAGAAAGAAAACGCATAGACATTTCGAGTTTTATTTCTTTGCAGATGGTATGAACCCAAGCACATTCCATTTCAGCACATTCCAAACAAAGTTGGGACACATACTAAGGTGTGCAGCAGTACACAGTGCTTTGTGAAATTCTCCATATAATCTCTGTTGGGACGGTGCGCAGGCATGTCCGATACCTTTAACCTCTTGTTCCTCAGCCATGCCTTTGTAATATGTGCAGAAGGTGGTTTTGCATTGTGATGCATGGATGTACCTGCAAAAGATGCGGTCCAAAAGGGAGCACAGTTTGCTCCAAAGTCTTTTCTGCATTTATGCTGCCATCACAGAAGTTTAAATTAACTTTATCAATAGCACTGACACAACCCCATAGCATCACAGAGCCTGGCTTTGTGACTTGTTGAGGATAACATTCTGGGTGCTCCTTTTTGTCTTTGTTTTAGAGCACACCATTTGCAGTCTATTGCACTGATGGTTTTAGGAAGACCAGCAATAGAATTAAATCTTCTCTTGACTGTGACTTGTTCTTCAGCTATATTTGGAAACTTTATGTATTGTGTGGCCTGTTAACTTATTGCATTCACAACTCGCGGGAGAGCGCAGCTGATGGACGGCTGTGACATGCCCACCCTGTTTCCCAGCACCTGCTGAAATGTTTCAGTGGCCAAAAAGAGAACCTGCACAGGTGATGGAACAGAGTTGGACCGTTGTGTATGGCTCTGCAGTGCTGGCTCCAAACAATTGCAAATTTCCATGAGAACAGCTCTAGGTAACCTAAACCGTCCAAATAGGCACTCATCGATCTGCAGTATCTTGCAGCAACAGCAAATATGGCATTTTGTGAGCAGGCCTGGGATGAAGAAAGGCCACTTTGGCGTCTAAAAAGGATGGAACGTAATTGATTTTTTTTTTTTTAAGTAACTTTTTATGCTTTATAAATGTAATGGACAACAATCACCTGTTGGCATAAAGTTATTTTACTTTCTTTTCTCTTTTATTTTTGTTTAAAATCTGATTACTAGCCCTCAACTGACCATTTCTGAAATTTTCTGGAATGTGTTGAAGGCCTGAATAGCAGACATTTCTACATCCTAACAAATGAAATATAGACGAGCAGAAAAAACATGAAACATCTTGGGTTTATGCAGTCTGCGTAGAAATAAAATTTGAAATAAAACGTAAGAATTACTGCTTTGTTTAATGCATTTATTATATCATCCCAACTTTCTTTAGTTTGGGGTTGTCATCGTGATATGTTCTAACTGTAGAACAGGTCAAAACCCTAATATGCCATGTGCTCAGCCAAAGCTACAGTGATAAATTACTGCTTCGCTATGAACTGGAGCACAGCCTCAGATCCTCAGATCGAGTCCTCATTGCATTTTTATTGCTTTAATTCTGTCTTGACCTTTATTTGCGTAATTGTAGTCTTTTAACAGTTTTATGTTGTTTTTACAATGAAAAGAACTTTGAAACTTTGTCACAATTACAATGGTTGCATAAAAGATGAATTCCTGTGAAATACCTAAAAGGTCTACTAAAACTGCATGCTGAAGGGTAGATGAGTGGTCCGTTTATGTCATGATAAATGATAAATAAGTGTGATAAAGTGGAGCTGCTGATTGGGTAACAGAGTCTGTAAGGAATTGATATCTGCAAACTGACCGCTTCTTGCTAATGACTTACAGCACCTCACCTTCAGGTATTTAATGAGTTCAACTGGGTTGCCCTCTGATGTTGTCCTCATCTGCTGGCAGTGCTGGAAGAATGTGTGGAGATGGAAATCCTGTTGAAAGAAACATCTGGAACATCAGTGTCATGGCAACACTCTCTGATCTACTGCAGATGTTGTCATGTATGTGAGAGTGCAAAGGACAGAGTAATGGAAGTGTACCTGAGGATATATGGTTGATGCTACACGACTCCTCACTTTGAACAGCATCTTGCCATTTTCTACCCACTTAATATCTGGTTGGGACTGTATAAATAATACATAAAAAAACCAACACAGTTCGCATTGTATTAGCACTATTTCATATGTGGACATCTGGTTACATTCTGGCAGTTTTAATATTAAAAACTGACAAACACGTGTCTATTTTGTTAATACTGATGTAATTTGACACAAAAAGCTAAGATTTCAAGATTCTTTGGGACATTCTGGACATGACAGGTAAAAATAACTTTTGGAGTTTTGGTCAAAGGCAACATGGGTCTACCTTTTTGCAGTCCTGACAAAGATATCCAGCAGGCAGTGTAGCAGCTACAGGTAACTGGACCTCTGATGACTGCATCCTCCCATCTTTATGCAAAGGCATCCAGGAGTAGCCCACTGAAAGGGATAAAAATAGCAAAAATAAAAGCAACACTGATAAGGAAAATATCACAGCTCTAAAATCAATAAAGCATTGAAAGCTATATTTTGATGAAAATTGATCCTGATTTGCTGTAATAATTAAAAAATAAATAAAAATAGATTTTAAAAAAAACACATGTAGAAGCAATCACGGTCGGACTCACCCAGCGACTCCACTCCATCTCTCTTCTTGCTGCTGGCCTTGGTGCTTGAGTCACAGCTAATATGGTAAAAGGTGAAGAGGATGTGGTGTTTCTCATGCATGTGGACCGGCAGCTCAATTTTAACCTGCACACAGTGGAACAGGTCACTCAAAACCTCATTTAAATTCTATACTGACATCAGGCTAGGAAAAAACTAGAAAAAAGGCTATCATTTTGCTGGACATTTAGACCTGTGGATAGATGTGATTGAACAGCATCACACTTATCCAGCCCTAGAGGGCAGCAACAGCAAAGAAATTTATCACTGAGACTTTGCTGATTTTTACAGGCGAGCACAGAAGACAACCTAACAAGGCCATCTGTATAGTAAGCTTTAAACAATGTCAGAAGTCTTGGTAAAATACTAACAATCAGTCTATCTTACTAGCCCACTCTAAGTGAAGTTTAAGATGCTTTACAAGAGTGATTATTGAAAAAGACAAAGACTGTAGTCTCTTTTTAAAGAAGAAATGTATCATAATGTGAAGCTGAGGCAGGTGGAGGTAAAATCCAGTGATACCGTCTGTGTTCATGCCTGCATGAGGGCGTCTTTGAGGTTGCTTAAGATCCTAATCCGTTTGATAGCAGGGCCATATGGACCCCCTCTGTTCTACCTCTCGAACAGCATCCTTACCGTTCTTCTTTGGCTAAGCTCCTGGCTTCATGTATGTGTGCGCAGTGGAATCTGTGACAGTTTGACCAGTCGAGTGTGAGATCACATCCCTATTGTCAGGCAGATTCATAGGATTATCTCAGTGCTGCTGAGGTATTCTAGAAATGACCACAAAGACTGCCAGTTTAGAAAAGATCCAAAGTGTTTGAGAATAACAATGAGGTACTTAACCACCTTTTTTCCTTATCTGTAACTTCATGCTCTCTCTGTTTATGTGAAAGTGATGTGACAGTTCCAACCGTCACATTCCTGTAAAACTCTTGGACTCTACAGCATAGGTTATGGAATTAAAGGTAAAGAGGATGTCATCTGACCTCATCATAAAACTCTGGACCCTGGTTGTGGTGCAGGACAGCCGCATAGGCGCTGCTGGTGAAGAGTGAGTCTCCCGGCTTGCCGTAGATGCACTGAAAGGTGAGCAAGCACATCATCAGTCATAAAACTCTGGTTGTTTGATGCTGAGAAAAATGAGAAAAGATGAGTGTTTGCATGCCTGTATGCAACTTATGCTTCTTTTAAGCACTAACCAAGTCAGGTAAAGAGCAGAACCTGAAACAACAAGAATTACAGCATCTTACTAAACAGATGCTTCATCATAACAAAGTTATGACAAAGGTACCCAATCCTTACATACCTACCTTAACAAAGCAGCTGAGTCCTAGCTTCTCTGTTGGACTTTTTATGAGTGAGATCTGAGCAGTATTTTAACTCTAAAATAAATACCATTTGTTTTTTTCTCCAAATTGCAGATTTCAGGCATCAACAGATGCAACTGAGATATTTTACAAATGTGCCCTCATAATATCTGAAAATTCACTGATCTATTTTGCATCTGCACAGGGGCAAATATAAGAGAAAGTTCTGTGGGAAAAAATAAATCTTTTCAGCAGGATCATTAGTCACAGACTGTGACTAATGAGAAGTGACAAAGAAGTATTCAGACCTGTTCTGATGGTTCGATACTGTAATGAGGATGCTAACAAATGCAGTCATCCCTAATGAGCAATAACAAGCAGTTCTGGCCAGAGAAAGGACGAGACTGTGGAGCCAACTGAATGAAAATGACACTGATAGGAGGGTGGATCAGAAACTGGATCAGAGTGGAGCCTGGAAGATGAGGTGGGCTCGATGGGAGTTCAGAGTCCAACAAGCTTGAGGTGGAGGATAAAGGAAGGAGGGGAGGTACACAGATTTCATCCAAGTTCTGTTGTTCCTGCTCACAAGGTGCAGCCCTACAAGCAGAGCATTGTTTGCATACCACTACATTACAAAAAAAAGAAAGACAAACATTAGGAGGCCCTCACTGCAGCAGCAGGCTGATGGGAGTCCTGATTACCTGATTCAGGATGAGGGCTGAGATGCGGTTGGCAGGGGCTGCCTCTGATCTTATTGCTCACAGAGGCCTTCCTGTCAGTGCATAAATTGTACTGCAAATAACTCAAAGCCAAGCCTTTCTTATTGATGTCAAGTGATACAACTAGTTATCTCTCTGCTTTTAAAAGCACAATTCCAGCAGAGCTATAAACAAATAAAAGCTCATTTGGGTTGAAGTAAAAAATTTAAAGACAGTTATGACAAATCTAACAGTTTGGAGGCAGCAGGAAAGATTGTATCTTTAATTCCCAGCTCCTGGAATATTCCATCAACCTCTTTTAGATTCCTGTTCCCAAAAGCCTCAAATGAATTTCCTCTCAGTCAGATTTATGTCTTATTTAAAACCCACGACCTTCCTAAGCTTCCGCTACCTCCGATAAAATCTCCTCTGAGGTGTACTGCTGGCTCCTGCACACCGTTTGTAAACAACTTTTTGCCTCGGTGTACTTTAAGCACCATTCCAGACAGCGTCTGAATTATGTCTGTGTGAGCGCCACTGCTGAGACATTGTACGCATGACCGCTTGTTGATCTGTCTGAACTGTCTGATTCAAGAATATCAAGAATGAATGTTTCGGCGGTAAAAGTCAAAGTATTTCTGAGTTGCTCGCTTGCTCTGGAAAAGTGAAAAAAATAAATAAATAAATTTGTGGTGCTTTGACGACTATTTCCAACCACAAATATCTGACATGTGTGGCCAGACAGAAAAAGAGAAAAAGTGTGACCATTCATTATCCTCTGTGGCCAGCTATAATAACCAGTTTCTGTAAGATTCTAAATTCTCTGGGAAGTCAGCTGCACTCTATCCTCCACTTTGTAAGGAGCAATAAAAAGAAAAGTTTGTTCTGTTTAAGGCCTCTGTCATTGATGAAGTTTTTCCGAGGACATTCCACCACTTCTCATTGTAATATTACTGTCTCTGTGATATTTAGAGAAGTATCCAGCCTCTGTTGAGAAGAAAGTGCACGTTTAGTGCATCAGCCTTCTTTTGATGTAAGGTACACCTGAAAAAGTCAACTAACCATGTAACTTCCTTAAGTATTTTCTCTGAATGGTATCGCTGCAGTCAGGCTACCAAGATGCTTTAACACTTGTAATTCTAAAGGTGTTTCATTCTCTTTGTTAGTTTTTCTGATTTTTGTCAGTGTCGAAGATAAAGCATCAACATTTCATATTATTACAAGACGAAGTTGTGATATTTCCAGAAAAATTTCTAATATGTGTGAGAACATAACGTAAGTCCCCTCTGAGGTCCTGCCGCTGCTGTACAACTAGTTATGAATTAATACATACCGTAAATGGTCACATTTTATTTACACAGACTTTCAGCAAATATTCAAAATCTTCTTCACTAGTAAAAATCGATAGCTTTATGTCATCTCTGTTCAGAGATGTTTCTTTGTTTCTATATATTTTAGTTTAAGAACATGAATGTTCTGCTTAATTCTCCTCATATCTGGAAAAAGATTGCAATTTCAAGAGAAATGTTTTATTGTTAATGTTTCAACTTCACAGCCCTAGTGATATCATTCAGATTCTACTGTATAGAGTTTAGAGTTTTGATTTAGACACTATTTCAATTAGAAATAACCTGTTTTTTTTACATTGATTGTGCTTTTCTGCTCTCCTTGTTTGACAATATAAACAGCTCGGTGGAAATGTTTGCCTCAATGGGCTCAATGAGTAAGAATGTTCACGACAAGTTATACTTTACAAGCTGCTGCATTTAACAGAAATGAAACCTACTGTAAACATACTGACCAAGATACTAACAACAGCTTGCTTGGTCTGGTACAGTAAGTGATACTCTGGATTGCTATCTTCTTCTGCACTTGACAAAGGGCTGTGTTCCCCTTACAATACTGAACCATACTGAGCCTTTTCATTTCTGCTTAAGAGCTTGGCTCTGCCAAACAAACAGGGATGAACTGCTTTCTCCTCTCACCCCTGTGATGACGTTGCACAGAAACCTATATGTAATGCTGTGAGGCGGAGACTCCTTTTATGTAGCCTGTGTTTGCCTTTTCTCAGGAACGCTGAACTGAGAAGAGCCTGCTGTGTGCTTTCACTTATCATCAGAAGTGTGCTGTGTAACGCACCAGCATCTCCATTGCCCCTGTGTCTCTATTCTACTCACTGACTATTTTCATGCACTATTATAAGTAAAGGACACAGTAAAGGAGCCGCAGTCCTGCCATGAACTGCATGGATTGAAAAACATACAACAGCTAACATGTTATACATAATCTGTATATACAGTACATTCAACTCACCTTTAAAGGGGCTGCTCCCTCCTCATCTGAATCTCTGAACTGCATGCAGACTGCAATGTTTCTAGCCTAATGTTGAGGAAACATTACATCAGTCATACAAATCATCAGTGAGAACCTCTGAACCTGTCAAGTCTGTCACGTGTGCTTCAGGCAGTAATAAAACATTAACCAATCAGCACTGAAAGACTGTTACAGACTGTTACAGTCTATAGCCATTATTATCAATCACATGGTTCTACCCAGCCTCACACCTTAGTGAAGGTCTTCTGGTTGTCATATTTGAGCTGGAAGGGGTAGATGTAGAGTTGGTTCTTGTAGGTAGTGAAGGGGTAGTTGTACTTGGCTTCCTCTGGGAGGAACTCCTCGATTTCCACCGACACCCGCTCACAGCCGTCCTCGAAGGGTTTGACAGGAATGTAAGAGGACGTCACTGTATCTGAAGCACAAAACACATATCAGGTTAGAGAACCACACCTCAGCTGCTGCTTTCCTGCATCTTGTGCCACCGGAAAGAACCAACTCTCCATCTACCCCTTACAGCTCTCTGTGCAAACTCACATATCACTATTCATTGCATAAACAACTGAAAGTATGAAAATACAAAGAACACAACTTTGTGACTTTTTTGAGTCACAAAAAAAAATTACAGTTAGATCCAATTTGTTGTTATTTGAACTACTTCCTGGCAAGGCTTCCCAATTGCTGTGACTGATGGAGGCTGATTTTAAACTCTGTGACATCATCGTCTTACTGCTCTGTGTGAACTCACTCGATAACCGAAAATGTGACCTCCTTATTATTCTCCCATCTGTTGTAACCCAGAAATGGTCTTACATGATATGATACATGTTCTGTGAGTGCACCACAGGTTTTATCTCTGCATGCGTTGCTATTATTTGATCATAATCTTGATCAGAGAAATTCAGGTTTCCTCTTTATTCTTCAAAAGAGCAGCAGAAATGGAAGAAAAAAGTGAAGCTGTAGATGTACAGTACTGTAAGTTAACAAAGTGTTTTGCAGGAGTCAGAGGTGCATGTTATAGTCAACCATTAGAGAAACATTTAACTTTTGCTTTAATAGCTAGAGTTTGGATAATTGTTCAATTCAATTACTGGATTTTTTTGCCATAAAATTCAAGAACGTATTGAGAAGCTACATGAAGCGGATCACTTGGACAGTTATTTGTATATTTTCATTTTACTGTATGACGACCACTCAACTGACTGATAGACAAATTGGCCTAAAAGGAGTTGAAATGACAACATACTTGAGAAATCAGGCGGGACACATTCAATTGTGACATTAAGCTGTCCAGGGATGGTCTGAAGTTTGCTCTTCTCAGGTCTGAGGAGGAAGAAGAGATTACAAATATGACGAAACAATCGCAAAAAAAGGTGCAGCACTCCTTCCATTTCAACAATGAACTTCCAAGGAATTACTGCTAACCCCCACGTGACTGAGATTAACTACAGCAGATGTTCTTATTACTCACTTCCTGATGTCGGCCAGCAGCTTGATGAGGTCGTCTGTGGAGATTTTGCTGCTGTCCTGACGATAAAGAGGAGAAAACTTCCCATCCATGTCCAGGCTGCCCTGAGCGTCTTTGAACACCTGCCTGGATCAGATCACACAGGACAGCAGAGTTCGTCTCAGACACTACACCGACTCATCAGACCCGACGTGGCATTTTATCAAAAATATAATGCTAAATTGGATCATTTTGAGGCAATAAGCCCACTTGACAAGACTGTCAGATCTTGTAGCCACTTTTTTGGACTGATTAAACATGTTGAATCAGCGACTGGTCTGTCAGTGTTCACTGCTGTTCACTAACGATGATGTGTTTAAGTGTAAGTTCTTTTCCCCAACAGCTGGTGACATGAGGAAACACAATAAGGGTTGCCCCATTGCAGCTGTGTCTTGACATCAGTTTGGTGTATAAGAGCCCTTAGATTCAATATTTGCAACAAGCTTTTACCTAAAAATGATTTACATTGATCTAAACAAAATTATATCAAGTGAATCCCTATTTTCCATCCTTTCCAGAAGTATTTAGAGGATGTTTGAAACTGAACGAGAAACTTCTATGTTCTAAAATCCACTTAATACCCTTAAATTATTGATATCATTGCATGTGTATGCATGAGATCTTCCAACCCTGAGTCCAAACAGATTCATTAACAGCTGATATTTTGAGTCATGAATTATTGCTCTCTTACTTAGCTGCCCAAGCAAATGGCATCCTGTACTGGCCCAAGCGTTGGCATGTCTGTTTGGCAGCTTTTAGCACCTTCTGAGCCGTCTGTGGAGACGTGGGAAAAGACACATAGTAAACACGAAATCAAAACCACTCTCATGTGTGTGAGTTCAAATGTGGTAAATAAAAGGGGCAGACCTTGCTGACATCAGAAGTCTTGATGTACGGCTCAGCGCAATGTGTGATGCCATTCTGCAACACTTTCTCCACATGGGCCACCAGGAAGATATCTGCATGTGGGTTGGTCACTGAAAAGATACCCTGTAAGAAAAAGAGAGAAAACAAATGAGAAAGATTATCAGTTTTGGGATTTAGCCACTTAGTATCTAACTGTAACATGATTAAACACACTGTGAATGTTTCTTTTACAAGCCTCCTTCAGGAGTTTTTCAACTGGGAATATAAAAAATAGGAGCTGCTAACTTGATGTTCA
This sequence comes from Odontesthes bonariensis, assembly GCF_027942865.1. NCBI lineage: Eukaryota > Metazoa > Chordata > Actinopteri > Atheriniformes > Atherinopsidae > Odontesthes > Odontesthes bonariensis. The sequence goes on from NC_134524.1 coordinate 27,463,830, forward strand.
CTTGATGAACTTTAAAATAGTTTATTTTAAAAATAAACAACTTTCTCCAAACAAGATGTCATCGGTAATTCAAACCTGAAACACATTTCAGTCTTTAATTCATCCCCCACTTTACTGAGAAGCAAGTGCAGATGAAGTAGCGGAGGCTATACAGGAAAACCACATGGGGCTAAATCTATTTTTGGTCTGGTGTGATGGGGCTGTCTTTAAGCTTCAAGTGTCATTTCAAATAAACAACAAAAAACAAAACAACAACTAAATTTCATTCACACTGTCTATGTTTAATCACACTAATAAATATACTGATAAAACCTCCATAGAGGTTTCTGAGAACAGAAGCTGAACCGTAAACAGAAGCAGCAGGAGGAATGTATTAAAGTTAATCGGAAATAAAACAGCTTAAAAACAGCAGTTTAAATAAAGGAGCAGCTGAGGTCTATAACAACATCTTAAAATATCAGCAGATATCACACACAGCAGATTAATACTGTAATTCTCTCTAGAAGAGACGTAACATGCTCTAACAGCTGGGTTAAATGTCAAGTCATCAGCCTATCCATCCTCCACTATCTGCCTTCATTAACTCATTTTCACAGCACTGACACAACCACACAACTGATTTTAGTTTCCATCATCCACCTCACAATTTGTTGCTTACAATCTATTATCAAACGTTTTCTACAGTGTGGTTGCAACATTCCAACATTATACTTCCTGGAATATTCTGTGTCACCACTCGTTTCTGCAAGCATCATAGGACTGAAAATGCTGAAACTCCAGGACACATGTATTAGATTTATGAATGATGTAATGAGCTGGCGCAGATGCGTCCTTGGAGCTACTGCTGACGCAGTGGAGAGATGGAGGAGGTGGAGGCTGTGCTGTTGGACCACACCCAGCGCACCTAAATTAAACTGTGGTCTGCCAAGCTAAAACAGAACTCTAATCATAGAGATGGAACCTGCTATGTTAGCATTCATTTGATGCATGCGAGTGTGGACATGTGTGTCCTGCTGGTGTGGAGCTTTCACAGATGTTGGTCGGCTAACATTTGGTCCATGAAGTGTACACATGAAAGTTTGGCTGCAGCAGTCAAAAAGAACCTCCTCTTAACTTCTGCTTTTCAACCTGCTGCCTTGAGGTTTCTTGTCATGGAAATATAACAGCTGATAATTTACACCAGACACAGGTCCTGCTGAGTAACTCATCACAAGAAAGGGCCAAACAGCCAGGGTGAGGAGCAGATGGAGTATGTGCTGATCTCACAACACCTGCAGAAGTTTACACAAGGCCTGAGCTAAAAGTAACACTCACACATGGACTTTTTTTCCCTGCTACATATACTCCAGAGTTAAAATACAGTAGACAGAAGTGGGCAGACTTAAAGCTTACAACACCAAAAATGTAGCTCACATAAAAATAAAAAAAAAGGCAAACCAAAGCAACACTACTATCACTTGCAAACATTAGCTGAATGAGCTAAACATCTCATAATGATCCTTGCGTGATATGTACGCATCATCTGGAAATAATAAAATGGTTTTAAAATGGACAAGGGGAGTAGGGGCAGTGAAAAACACATTCTTCATGTATTCGAGTTCAGAACTCCATCACTCATTCATGACACAGTCAGCATGTAAGAGGAAAGCTGAATAACCGGGCCAGCTGCAGTCAACCCAGAACAGATGAGCAGTGTTACACGAACAGGTGACAGTTCAGCAGTTTGTCTCCTCACGGTACTGTGTGAGGACGTTTCAGAAGCTAGACGGGGCCAACCCACAACTAATGGGTGTACCTCAGAAGTGGGAAGTTGAGATTCTTTTCCTCTTGCTTTTTGCTTTGTTAATAACAACTAATGTTCATCTGCAGTTATAGTTCACAGATCTATGGGAGATGGAGGCATTCAGGTCAAGCTTTACCATCAGAGCTGCTTATGATGTCTTACCTTCACCTGCAAATCTAAGCCAATGGTATGGCGACGACCCCACATGCTCCTTGTGCCCAAGCCCAGCCACACTAAAGCACATCTTAGTGGGATGCAAGACCAGCCTTACCCAAGTCAAGTCAAGTCAAGTTTATTTATATAGCGCATTTCAGACACAAGTGCAATTCAATGTGCTTCACATTAAAAAAGGAAAAAGAATAATAAGAATAAACATAACAAAAGAGAATTAAAAAAATTAAAACACCAAGGTAAAAACATTAAATAATTAGAATAAGAAAGATTAAAACATATCAACATGAATCACAGAAGATTAAAAACCTTAAAGGGGAACTCCGGGGCATTTGAAGCGTGTTTCCATTGCTAGAGGTTGTCAAATACTGCTAGTAGGACACAGAGAGGTCCAGATCTGTGCTCCCTGTGTGAAGATCGCTCTGTCCGCACAGCATGTCATGCGAGGCTAATACGTGGTGGCTAAGGGGCAAGCGCTAACCCTTCCACGTAAAACAACAACTTGCACACTGCAGAAACGTCACACTACTTTATAACCCATCCGACAATAAAGTCACAAGCCTTACCATCAAAACCATATGCATGGTTCTCACATTACTGGCATGGGGACGTTACAAAACAACTTTATAAACAGCATGTAACTCACCGGCTGGTTGTAGGCTCGCGCATGTGAAAGCCCAAAAGAGTCGATGGAGAATAATCCCATAAACAAAACAATTATATTCTCTAGAAAAACTACGTTCAAGTATTTAAAACATTACAACAATATTACTGGGCATGTATTGTTGTAATGTTTTAAATACTTGAACGCAGTTTTTCTAGAGAATATAATTGTTTTGTATATGGGATTATCCTCCTTCGACTCTTTTGGGCTTTCACATGCGCGAGCCTACAACCAGCCGGTGAGTTACATGCTGTTTATAAAGTTGTTTTGTAACGTCCCCATGCCAGTAATGTGAGAACCATGCATATGGTTTTGATGGTAAGGCTTGTGACTTTATTGTCGGATGGTTTATAAAGTGGTGTGACGTTTCTGCAGTGTGCAAGTTGTTGTTTTACGTGGAAGGGTTAGCGCTTGCCCCTTAGCCACCACGTATTAGCCTCGCATGACAGGGTGTGCGGACAGAGCGATCTTCACACAGGGAGCGCAGATACGCATCTCTCTGTGTCCTACTGGCAGTATTTGACAACCTCTAGCAATGGAAACACGCTTCAAATGCCCCGGAGTTCCGCTTTAAGATAAGACATTAAAACAGATAATTTGCTATTAAAGAAAAGGGATTAAAATGCTGTTATGTGAAGGCCTCGGAGAACAGCTCTGTCTTTAGTCTTGATTTAAAAATGTTAATGGTGGGTGCATTTTTGACAAATTCTGGGAGCTGGTTCCAGCGCTTAGCAGCATAGTGACTAAGAGCTGCCTCTCCACACTTCGTGTTTACTTTTGGAATTACCAGCAAATTCTTCTCTACTGATCTCAGAGTCCTGGTTGGTGTATATCTCTGAAACATATCGAGTAGATAGCTGGGACCCATGCCATTTAAAGATTTAAAAACAATGAGCAATGCCTTAAAATCAATTCTGTAGCTCACTGGGAGCAAGGTCGCTACACCTGGCGACACAACCAGGTGCTCAGAGGTCTTGCAACAGTGCTGGAATGCCAGCGGATGAGTGCAAATGCGCTCCCCCCTCCTCCATCCCACCGGCAGCCAACACTTTTTGTCCGAGAGGGTCAAGCCAGCTTCACCATCACCAGTAGGGCTGACATTGGGCAGCTGGGAAGAGCACAGGACTGGAAAATGCTGACAGACCTGGACAAAACGCTGTGCTTTCCACCGGAAATCGCATCCACCAACCTGCGTCCAGACCTTGTTCTGTGGTCCTCCTCACTCAAACTGGTGTACATCATCGAGCTCACGGTACCCTGGGAGGATGCCGTAGAGGAAGCCTTTGAGCGGAAGAAGCTGAGATACACCGATCTTGCAGCAGACGACAAACAACAAGGATGGAACGTGAAGGTGCGCCCGGCGGTGGAAGTAGGCTGCAGGGGATTCGTAGCCACCTCAACATCTAGGCTACTCTAGGCGAGGGAGGGCCCACAGGCAGGCAATCCAGGACCAGCCAGTGGCTGTGGACCAGGAGGAAGGACCTGGCCTGGGGCTCCAAGTGAGTGATGATTGATGGGAGTAAACCTGGGATGCTGGGATTCACTGCTTGAACCCTCTGGAGGTGTCGTGGGCCTATCAGCGAAACACCCAAGAAGGAGGGCGCCTACTTGAGAACCCAAAGGATGCCATCACTCACTTGATGGCCACAGTGTCTCGTCGGTGCCTTAGGTATCTATCAGGATAACAACATCTTGTCCTATTCAACAGATCACTTAATTTAAAAAAAGAATCACTCTGCCAGAACTTTGTGTAATGTTTTGTATCCCACGTAGGAAATCTGACATCTTTTCGGACTTTGTTTTTTTTGTATTCTGGTCTGGAGTTGTAAATTCCAATTTCCCATTTGTTACTAACTGCAGAATCAGTATGCAGCACCAGAAGCCAATATTAAAAAAACAAAATGGAAAGAACTGAAGAGCAGAACACCTTTTAACCTTGGTTCCCTAAAGCACTATATAAAAAGTACTGTTACAATTTGGGAGTGAATGTGGACTATGACTCTAAATTTAACAAGCAAATCAGCGCCACTGTACAGAAAACCTTGTTTGTCCCAAAAACTAGGTTGACGCTCAGAGGGGCATTTACAATCACGGCTCCCACACTTTGGAACAAATTGCCTTAGATGTTAGGCAGGCTCCCTCTCTTCCCGTTTTCCAATCTCTTTTCAAATCACATGTGTTTTTCTTAACTTTTACCAAAGTGCGAGTTGTTGAACTCTAATTTCTAGTTGTAGTTTTGCTTATTCTGTCTGTGGTTTCAATTTTTGCATTTGTACGTCTTTTGTGTCTGTGTTTTATGTATGCATGTAAATGCATATTTGACTGAATAACACTTTGGGTAAACTTTTTAAGTGTTTCATAAATAAAGTTTGGTTGGATTGGAACTTTGTGGAACGAGATACAGTGTGACAGTGTATGAGTGTGATGGAGGAAATATGACATCATTTTATCTCTTATGAATCTGCAGTGTAGTGTTTTAACAACATAGACCAGTTCAACGCTTTGACTCATGCCAAGACTGTGCCTGAAACAGGGATCAGTAGCAGCTGTTAACAGTGCAACTGCAAATTTGAGATACTGCCAGTCAGGTTTTTTTTTATTTTATTTACTTTTTAATCAGTTATGAGCTCTCAGGCCGGGTATGGTCTGCTTTTTCATACGATATAATGTACTTCAGGAGTTCATTCATTAATTTTCCATACCCACTTTATCCTATACAGCTTCTCAGGGGGTCCTAAAACATGCTTTTATTGGAAGAAAGTGGAGTTGAGTAGCTTACTCCATCCCCTAAAACTAGTTGTTATGAAAAGAGCTGGTTGTAAGAGGGCAGTTGTCATGTTTCTCTGTGGTATTTTGAAAAAACTTGCAGATGTCGCCTATAAATTCTAAAGTTGCTCTAGCTAAGTAAAACAAAAACATTTACAACCAATCACAAGAAACACTGATTCACACATTCAAGTGTCACACCTATTTCTGACTGGCTGTACACTATGTGTGACTCAGCTTCAGTCATTTCCTCAATCAGGAAGTTGTCCTAATACAGTCAAATTAATACCTGTGTGGGGAAGCGCAGCAGAGCCTCCGACACCCTCTGCAGAACAGGCAGGCCATTCCCTTTCCCTGAGTCTCCGTTCACCATCACCCCTCCTCTCGCTGCCTCCCTGACTCCTCCTCCTCCACCATCTGAGTCAGTTGAAGGAGAGATTTGGCCAGAGGTGTCTGTCAACATCTCCCGGACACAAGGTGGGTTCAGGTCCACGTGGAAGTCGGCCGAGATCTTACAGCTCTTGGAGATGTCGAACAGAGCAAGGCTGATGAAGAATGGCTCCACCTAAGATTCAGCAGGGACATCGTTAAAGGGTGTCAACACTCCACAGTGTCAGTTATAATGTCCCTCAATCTACTTCTTGTCATGTTTGATATATAAGCTGAGCACTTCCCCCTGAAGCTTTGTTCAAGTAGAGGAAGCTCTCAGATCTTCAGCTCGTGCTGGAGATTTCTGGAGATTTCTGGAGTGCCATCTAAAGTGCTGTAGTTTGCTGGGGTAGCAGCATCAGTGTAAGAGATATCAGTAGATTTAATAAACTCCTCCATAAGGCCGTAAAAATAACTGAACAGAACCTGAACACATTTGAGTCAGTGAGGGGCAGGAAGTAATTGAACAAATTACTCTCCATATTGGACAATCCATTCCATCAGTTCTGCTGTAAGATAGAACACTTCAGAAAATCTTTCCTACCATTCACATTAACACTGAACAGCAGCTCACCGCTATGTAACAGATGAACACGCAATGTAAATATCTAAATTCTTATTGCCTCCTTTGCACTTCTGTCTGTATTGTCTGTTTTTACTTTCCCACAGATGTTTAACTGATTACTGCTTCTTCAATGCACAGCCATCTTTATGCTCCTCTTACCTTACAAACAGCTGTAGGTACGGCTCTATTATATTTTTCTATTGTACTTCATATTAGCTGCATTATCGGAAGCAATTTTTGCATTCTAAGACCACAACATTTTAGTAGATCTGAAACAATTAGTCAGTTAAACTCAACATAATTCTTAGAAGGTAACCCTTTTGATTGATAATCATCTTCATTTAGTTAACTGAATCTCTGAGTTTTTGGACTGTTGGTGACTAAAAAGAAGTAACTCAAGTACAGCATGTTGCATGGTTGACAGAGATCATCTTTTAGACACTAATAGCACCTGCATGTGTGTTTTGATGTACTGTTTTTTTTTATTTTAGTCTGAGCTTTACCATGTAAATTTTGTGGCAGAAATATGTCCAAAACTTGACTGAGCCTGCGCTAAGCTTCAACCTCCCTGACCAGAACCATTATAATGGATTTTAATTGGGGCATTGTTCTGTTTTATCTGAAACAGTCACAGTACTGTATTGTATAAATACATTTAGACAACTAATTGAAAAACAAATATTGGCACAAACATTTACACTCTTTCAGTATGTCAGCCTCAAAAACAACTAAGTTGATGCCAAGTTTGAAAGCAAATGTTTCCTCCAACATGCTTCCTCACCCACATGTTCCTGACAGGCTGCTCATTTATACCAGCATGGGTCAGTGAACATTTCTGAATGGAAAGAAAAAAAGGAGGGAAAGAGGGGGAGTGTGTGCAGCCTCCAAACCACAAATATGTGTGATTATTTCTCCTGCCAGCCTCTCTTATACAGGCTGAGGAGGAGGATTAACTTAATGTTTTACTGGTTCATGTTATCAAAACCTCTTCATTCATCACATAGTAGGCATTTTCACATTGTGAATTTTTCACATCAGCTTATGTCTTTATTCACTAGGAGCTGTTTAAAACATCACTGTGTGGAATTGTTATTTGTACCTACACAGAAGGTGGGGAAGGTCTTAAAACGATATCCAGTTGCATTATTCTTTTTCGACCTGGTTATTTCTGTTGCTTCCACTCAGACCAACATGAATTATGAACGCTTATTATTTGGGGCAGCACTGCAGAGGGTGAAGATGGAGGGAAATGTGTGGTGGGAGATGGTAAGCAGTGTTCTGTTGTTAAAAGTCAGTGCATGCATAGAAAAATCCCAAGGATGCTTCCTTCCTGTTGCTTGTTTCCAACTGCTTTGAATATTTTTGTGATAACTTCTAAAAAATTAACTTTTGGGGGGGGTATAAACCTAGATTTACTTCTATAAAAATATGCATAGAGCCTGTATTATCTGTGTATTTTAACATGTTGCTAGCCAGCATGTCACCTCACATTCTCTGGCAGAAAGTTGAGGTACAGCTGAGGCACAGAAATTAATAAAATAATTCAAATGACTGGTGTAGAATTAGGGCAATGGCGTACATTGGTGAGGATGCCGTCGGCCTTCTCGTTAACGCAGCCCTGCAGATTGAATGTGAGGTCATGGCAGCTGACCATGATGCGTCGGCCAAAGCGCTCCTCGAATGGCTTCACATCTGGCTCTATGCCAGAGAAGTCCAGCCTCTGGATATCAGACAGGAGGGAGGAGAGGAGATGAGGAAACCGTGTAAATGGTGGGAGGGAGGAGGTTAGATCAAAGAGACAGGATCAATAGTCAAATAAATAATATATAGGAAAATGGAGTGCTTTAAGAAGAATTTTCTTTACCTGTGTTTCAGGATCCAGGGAGAATAGCTTTTGTCTGCCCTCATTTCTGTTGATTTTATTGAGCTGGTCTGTCTCCCTCGCATACTGCAGACAAAGTGCACAGAAATGTAGTTAGTGTTCCTTCCTTTTTTAAGAAATTAATTTATATGGTCACCTTCAACTTAAGCACTTCACCTTCTACCCTGTTTCTATGCTTTATTTTTTACTCTTTTTTTTACGCTTTTGTCATCTTGGCAATATGACTGAAATTCTAGCGTGATAGGAAAATAGTAAAAAATAGTAGAAAAACAGTATATCAAAAAAAAAGGCAGCTCACACTTCCAGCAACACAAACAGAAGCACACAAGAGGACTGAGTGAGTCAGATACAGTCAACAGACAAAGGGAGGAAAAAGGGCATCTAATGTAGACAAACAAATCAAACCCTCAGGTCATGGTAAGAGCCTTAATCCATTTCTGCTCTCACTGTACACACCCTGCAGACAAACTCAAGTGATCTTTCGAATCGAGAGAGAAAAGCTGTGTTGGGGAGGCCCGGAGCAAACGAATGGAAACAGCAGCACAGAGTACAGAGGGCTTTGTTGTCAGTGTGTAGCTCTGGGTTACAGACTTATTAAAGCAGCAGAGTGCATGTGGAAGGAATACTGTTGCAGCCAGGCTTTTTTCCCCATTTTTCCATTTCATTAATATCATCGGCAATAACTGTGTAGTGACGGGTATAAAGAATGAAACGGCACAAATAAACAACAATTATGTTAAACAAACCATGCCTATGCATGAAATTAACAGATGCACACATTTGCATCATACCTTCATGAGTTCAGTGTGCAAGCTGCGCCCTTGACTCTCCTGCAGGCTCTCACCTTTACCTTGACTGGCAGTATCATCATCTGACGGGACGAAACAGAGATCAAGCATCAGCAGAAGTAATCAGCATGCTCAAGAACGTTTGATATTAAAAAAAAAAAAAAAAGACACAAGTCAGGCTCAATAAAGCTCCTCTGATTCAGCATATCCTAAAGGCCTCCCTCAGTGGCTGTCTGAATCTTTGTCTTCTCTGATAGATACACAAACAATGCAAAATTAAAGAAAAAAATAAGACGCTGTGACATTCTGCTGACTCCCAGGGGATAACCAGTGGACAAAGTGAACTCATCTGACATCTTTCTGGACAGTCTCCCGATCTCTCTTCAGTAAGTGGGAAGCATCTGACCAAGGCAGGCCTCTTGGGTTTCACTGAAAAATCCTACAGAGTGCTGGCAGGACATTCACAAAGTGAATACATTTTTTTTGGACTACCAGGGAGAAGGATTACTGTAAACGACTACCAGGGAGAAGGATTACAGTAACCCTGAGTACCTTTTTTTTTGGATTAAAGGTTTTGTTTCATCATCATTTCATCTAATAGACCATGACAGAATAGTAATGTAACCACTAAGACTTTAAATACCAAGTTAACTGAAATATGAACCGGGCTTGTACGTCTCCATAGTTTTCAGATGTGGGTATAGAGCTAACCTGTAGCAGAGTCTAGAGACTCTGCTCCGTTCTTCTTGTCCTGGCCAGCCTCTGTGCTGCTCTGCAGAGCCTGTTTGAGTGTGGCCACCCAGTCCTCCATCTCTGCTTCACTGTCTGCAGCCAGGAAGTGGCTGTAGCGGTCTTGCATTTTCAGCTCAAAGCCATTGCGCCGCATCTTAGGACTCTGAGAAAGTGATAAGATTTTTCTTTATCGTTTGCTAGCAAGGCTTCTGATGGCATAAAACACAAGACTGTCGGGAAGCGGTCAAACACAGAGCAATACAACTCTATATAAAGAGAAAAGGATAAATTATTAGAGCTCACACTGCGCATAGCAGTGAGTTTTAAAAGCTCTGGAAATGTATCAGAGTCAGGTGATTTAATCCTGAGGAAGAGTTTGTATCTCAGTGTTGAAGCTAAAACATTAAAGACATGATCTATCTTTGTTAAACCTCATGTGTGGGATCTCAAGAAATGTTTGTTTTCATACCTGGGAGGTTTCAGTTCAGAATAATGACTTAACAGATTTTCAATGTATACTGGAGACAGTTTGAGGAGGGATTCAAATGTGAATTTAAAAACAGAATTCAGCCAAGACTAACAGGTGGAAAACCTGGTTTATGTGTAAAACACTGGCTTCTACATCAAACCCATTAAACAGAATGAGCCTCCTCTCTCTGCTGATTCATCTACTGAGTGCGCTCATTGAACTGAAAGCTCCCTGGCAGCCTTGCCAGTCAGCGCAGACACAAATGAGGTACCATCCTGTGCCATGAGCCAACAGCAGCAGGCCCCTCACAATCCGCTCGAGCAAGCCTTTTTTTACCGAGTCAGTGGAATGCAGTAAATCTGCCCAATAAAGTCTGCAAAAAGCCCCCAGAGGGAGGCGAGACTGTGAAACATACTCACATTCACGAGGGTGGGAGCTCATGCCAAGAACGAAAAGCACACATTGAGCACTTGAAGGAAGTACTCACAGTGAGTTCAGTTAAATAAAACATGGTGCAGTGAGTAAAACTAATAAAAAGCTGCTGCCGTATTCTTATCTGTGCATTTGGCAGTTTTCTGCCACAGGTATACCTGAACAACATCTATACAGGAGTCCAGATAGATGGATCCTTTGGTTTCCTTGCAGTTCTTCTCATCCTTGTATGAGTTGAGGATGTAAGAGCCATCAGGGAGCTGAGACAGGTAAAAGTACCTTCTTTTGAACACCTGCAATTCACAGCAAAAGACAGTAAGTCAGGGAGGTTACAGTACAGAGCAGTATAAGAAGGTGGCTTCTAAATACATGTGGAACTGCTTCCATTTGTGTTCCTCTCATTTACATTGTCATTTTGACATGAGACAGTCCTAAATATTCTACACAGTAAAATTAGACTTTGCACATATGACAGTATTTCATTCATTCGTCTTTATATTTAATTTATTTCATTACTTTTATATTTTCACATTTTTTACGGTATTTACTGTCGTTCATGATGTGCTTTTGGTGTTGTTTGAATTTACACTATTGACAGAAGTTGTAAATAAGCTTTAGCTCTGGAAAACTTAAGCTAAAGCTAAATACAGATGTACAAGAGCCCTTTATTGTCTGCCTACCTGTGTTCTGATGCCCACATGTTATGGTTACTTTGGCTGCTGCTACGTTATAATGACAGACTGGTGGGGACTCACCCTCATGGAGACAGACAGACTGCTGTTGATGTTGGCTTTCTGAAGCCAGCCCTGCTTCATGATGCCTCCCCTCTGGGAGCACAGTGATGATGTGTCCTGACAAACAAAAACATTGGGAAATCAAACATAATTAATATACACAGGGCTGTTCACAGTCTCAAAAACCTTATGTTTTTGGCATCATCTACTGTTTACAATCATTCTTTTCTCCTAAGTAACTGGTTTCTAAGACATGTTTTGTATCTGTACATAAACATATTGTAGTTCTGTGAGTGAAAAGTGCCATCAGTTCTGATCACACTCCAGCCACTGCTTGATTAGTTTCCTATAAGGAAGTCATCATCCAGTCTCAGTTCTGTCAGGGTTTCCTCTCTATCTCATACTGTATCCATCTTGGGCCTTCCTTTCAAGGGACTGATCTCTTAGTGAGTACGCTCATTCTCAAACACACAAACACACGTGCTAGCTGTGAGTCAAGCAATCAGTCTCTCATAGGAATTTAAAGTGCAAAGACGCATCATTAGCTGGCACACATACCATGACACTGAGTGGGTAAGGTAGAGGGTGTGCAAGCTTGAGTGTTTTTGCTCTCACAAAGGGAGATGAGCATATTCTTCTTGACATGGTTTGTCCTCTGAATATCCCCTAGTCCTGTATAATGATTGGCTGGCTGCTGTCCTCCTGTAGGACGCTCAAGCCCATATGTTATTCTCACCTCCCAGACCAGAGTGGCTTCCAGCCACCACAACTATTTCTGCCTGTATTCCCATCTAACTGCAATATTATGGATTAACTGTTATTTTCCTGAAATGGTCACATACAGGACATATAAAAGCAGACCTTTTTACTGGTAACTGATTATGCAGAGGTGATGGTAGAGAGCATGGGCTTTTTTGAGAAGTAATAGAGCCATCATTTTCTTCCCAACCTCCCCATCCTGGTAGCTCTGCAGCATCTATTTTCCTTCAATTAAACATCTTCTATGTCCAAGTTTATCCACATCCAGCCGGAGCGGAGAGGGAGGAGGGTCTATGAGAGCTATTTATAGGACAAATAAGGGTTCTGGTTTCACTGGCTATAGTTAATTCTCAGAGGACTGACAGACCATAAGTCATCCAGGCTCTTCCCAGCCCAGTTCCCATTTCACTGTGTGCTGGAAAACACTGAGTGAGCAAAGAGCATATCTTTGCTTAAATTACCAGGAAAGTGGAGCATGTTCAACAAGCCAAATCAGAGTATTTCTGTATATATCTTTGATTCGAAGCTGTTTAAAGGAACCTAATTCCTGAGTAAGAGATTTATGGGACATCACTAAAAGCCTCGCTGATACTTATGGAGCTATCTGTCCATAAACGGATGGGTTCGACATTAGCAGACAACTCGCCCTGCCTGCAGCAATCGATGTCTGTGATCTTACAACACTCAGGCCCTTCCACTCACCTCGTCCTTTGCGTCTTCATCGATCTCAAACACGTGAGCTGGCAGCTTGTCTGTCTTCAGGCCTTTGCTTTAAAGAGCCAGAGAAAGATTGTCAATGAAAAATTTTTTATGTTTTTTTTGCATCAGAGATATTTTTTCTGAAATTTTGAAGGTATTTGGGAATAACTGTTATGAATAATGTTTCTCCAAATTATGTCAGCAGTGAAAATGATTTCCTCTGCTGCAACTCCTGTTGTGTGGAGGAAAATGCAGCCAAAGTCCGCGTCATTTCAATTTCTGTACAACATTTCCTCTCTAAAGCTTTAGAGCTGTAACAACATAATGTGACTAGTTGTAGGTCACCATCCAGCAGATTCATGTCAGCAGAGTAAATCCCATGTATATCTTAAATAAATATTGGGTAGTAAAGACCTGCTTAAAAAATGTGATGTTACTTTGCACAAACTCTGACTCCCTAATCTAAATTTTTACATTTACCCAAAGCACATTTTTAATTCCTTTCAATCAGTTTTAGTTTTATCTTTCTTACTTTGGTAACATGCGGAAGTCACCCGAGTAAGCCTCATATTTGTAGTTGATAACATGCCAGTCGGTGTTGTACATCTTGATGCACTGTCAAACAAGTCAACACAGAGAGAAAGATTAGCAGCAGCTACACTCAAATATAACAATCATGCCAGGAAATATAGTCATGTGAGGAAAGTACATCCTCTTTCCATTCTAAGGTTTTAAATATCAGGACGTATTTTAAAAAAAAAATAAAAAATGTGGTAGCTAGATAAATACAACCATAGATTAACAACACATGACATATTGCACTGTGTTATTAATTAACAAAAACTAAGCAAAAATGCAGAAGCAGTGTGTAAACCACTATGTATACCCCATAATTCAACAGCTCTTGGAACCACATTTAGCATCAATAACTCTAAATTATCATTTTCTGTTTGATGTTGTCAGTCTCTCACATCGTCGTGGAGGAATTTTGGTCCACTCTTCTTCACAATGTTCTGTTCATTTCAATTCATTGAGGTTTGCAGGATGGGTTTCTGTACAGCTCTCTTAAGGTCCCACCACAGCATTTCAATCCGGTTCAGGTCTGGACTTCGCAACACCTTAATTCTTTTCTTTTCAGTCATTCTGTTGTAGATTTGCTGCTGTGCTTGGAATTGCTGTCATGTTGTCTGACGCAGCTTGAGGAAAATTTGAGCTGTCATTGTATAATGATGGACTCCAAATAGTTTGGAAATGGTCTTACAGCCCTTCCCAGATTTATAGGCAGCAACAATTGCTTCTCTAAGATCACTGCTGATGTCTTTCCTTCTCGGCATTGTGTTAACACACACCTGAATGCTCCAGAGCAGCAAACTGACAAAACCTATGTCTTCATAGAGGTGCTCACACTTCAATTATTTCAAATGCATTTGATAAGTAGTTGCTGGCTGCTACTTACCCTCCTAATTCCTATGGAAGCAGGTAGTGTGGACTTTTCAAACGCTGGTATTTACCTCATTTTAAGACCTGGTGAAGACCAGATGATTTTTTTTTCAAAAATGTCCTTGCACATAAAACTTTAGAATTAACAGAGGATTCTTTTTTTTTTACATCAATATAGGTCTATCCGCACATACACATACACACACACACACACACTTCATATCTATTTATTAGCACTTAGTTCCCTTTTGTGAAGAAATGTCTTGCTTGTTGTGACTCGTTTTCAAACCCAAAACAAGTTTGCAAATAAGCAGAAGATGGCTTTACTTCGTCTTTGACTTCAGTTTGGTATCATTCAAGATGGTTTCCAGAGTAGACATTAATTCTTTATTCAATGTGGAACAGAAATATGCAGAAATTCTAAGTCAAGCCAACTAAATGGACCTTTGTTTGAAAAACATTGAGCAAGCCTGGGTCAGTTTTAACAATCCCTATGACAGTTGTGCCATGCTTCATCACAGACATGAAATCTGGCTGATGAACACAGATTTGAAGCCTGGCAGAGCAGCAGAGAGTGTGTTCACATCGAGCCAGAAGAGGAGTCTGTTTTTCATTGCTAATGTAGTATGTCATCACAGCACCATGTGTTTACTACTGAACTCTGCATACTGTTTTTTTCCTGAGGTTAAAATAAACACAATTAAGAAACCTCAGTTCATGTTTGTTGAGAGAATAATGAAGACTGCATCATTTTCTGTTTTTTATTGAGTTGATTATCATTAAGAAAACGGCTTCATTGTCCTTATTAGCATTGTTGTAAATGTGTAAATGTACTGCTCAGTCATACACGTGAGTCTGCAGGATTACAGTACCTCTTTGGCAAACAGACTCCTGGCCTCCCACTCGGCATTCTGAGGTACTGCGGGAACAACAGTCCTCCTCTGCCTGGAAATCTGGGACTCCTGCATTCATGTAAACACAGTAAGATACACAGCAATATGTATACATCAAATATCTAATAATGATAGCTCTTCGTTCTCTCAGAACAAGGATAAAAAGTAGACATGAAGCAAGAAGTGCCACTAAACAGAACCACATGTGTGAGAAGAAGCAGTAGTAAATACACAGCAGAGGTGGCTGGCTGGATTGTGCTCATCTAATCAGACCCCTGAACTCACGCATAAATAACTGAGCTTGCTGTGATGGGAAAGTGAACAGATTATTGATGGAAAGCTTTCTTTAGACGGTGATACCTTATAGTAATTTGTTCCTGTTGGAGTCATAAAATTTGGTTGCTTGCTGAAGAGATGTCAGCACAGGTATTTTGAGCGGAAAGCTTTTGTATTACACATATGTGGATCTAATTTTGTTCTAGTCCAGAAAACTATGATGTACTTTCACAAAAAGATTTGTTCTTTGTGTTTGTTTGAGGCAAAATATGGGATTACTAGTGGCAAAAGAGAGGAGGATGTCATACCCCAAATCCTTCATCTTACTTACTCATTTTACAGTGATTATATTCAGTAGAAAAACAAACAGGATCCAAAGTTTTTCTTTTCTCACTATTCGATAATAACTCCAAATGAGGGGTGGTATCTACTCGTTGTATGACTCTCTGGATAGAATTAAACGAGTAACCTCTTTCTTTAAAGCGGTACAATGTAACTTCTCAAATAGCCCACTATGGAGCTCCCCCTACAGGCTTGGAGGTAATGTACGGTTACACTGTCGTAAATACAACACCCTTTCACTTTCACTTTTCACGTTTGTTGACGAACCGGCGAGGAGTCAGAAGGTGCAAGCTATGTCGACCGAGAAGGTAAGAGTAATCAAATGTACCTGGGAGCGTGAGAGGGGTCTATTTGTTTTTGCTGTAGGTGTGCCAGAAAGCAAGTCGAAGTACTTCCGCTCAGCTCCCGGGCCGCTACCGGGCTGCTCCAGCAAAGTTACATAGCGCAGTTTTTCCAACTCAGACCCCCGAAGGGCATAGGAGACAGGCCAATCGTAATATTAAAACTCATTCTAGCCGCACAAATTTTTTCAAGCTGTTATTTTAAGGTAGAAATGTTACATAGTATTGCTTTAAATGATGGTTTTCTAAGTTTGAACAGTTAAGTCTGAGTCGCAAAAACTGACCAACCGGAATGCTATCCTTTAAAATTGATGATTAAAGGGATAATCCGGAGTAAAATGCACTTTAGGTCAATTTACGGGATGTTGGGAGTACATACGTTGAGTTGACATCAAAATCATTTAATTCGGATGTGTTTTGAGAATTTTGATTTGACCGTTTTCAGCCAAAAGTCGTTAGCCTGGAGGAGAGTGGGGCATATGGTATCGCCGCTACAAAACGCTATTTTTACACCTCTTCTACAGCTCCAAACAACATAACACTTACGTGGTAGTGAGTAGAGGGTCCCTAAATCCAAACAGAAGTGTCCCGAGGTCTTCATGTGGTCGGATAGGGAGTCCAGAATGAATTTAAAACCAGCCAGTATCTTTCCGGAAATGCTCCTGCTGCAGCTGGCATCTTCAGCGTAAAGTCCGTATAGTAGAGCCGAGTGTGGAGTAACATGCTCTGGAAATTCACAATTTCGTTGCCGTTTTTTTTTTACAAACATAGTCCAGTATTTCTTTCGAAAGTGAAATGAAGTTGTATGCAACAGCAAAGCCTAGCTTACTAACAGGTTGGAATTTTATAAAATGTCACGTGACCTTACGTCTCGCGTGACCTAGCCTCCTGTTTACGGAAGACGTCTTTTGCGTGACTGGAGTGACCATCACAGAAGAAGGAGAGGTGTGTGAGCAGATTGTTGAACAAACAGCGGAGCAAACTTTTGGAGTTATGGTGCGTGTTTGTTCCTATCCTGGCTTTCGAAAGAAATACTGGACTATGTTTGTAAAAAAAAAACGGCAACGAAATTGTGAATTTCCAGAGCGTGTTACTCCACACTCGGCTCTACTATACGGACTTTACGCTGAAGATGCCAGCTGCAGCAGGAGCATTTCCGGAAAGATACTGGCTGGTTTTAAATTCATTCTGGACTCTCTATCCGACCACATGAAGACCTCGGGACACTTCTGTTTGGATTTAGGGACCCTCTACTCACTACCACGTAAGTGTTATGTTGTTTGGAGCTGTAGAAGAGGTGTAAAAATAGCGTTTTGTAGCGGCGATACCATATGCCCCACTCTCCTCCAGGCTAACGACTTTTGGCTGAAAACGGTCAAATCAAAATTCTCAAAACACATCCGAATTAAATGATTTTGATGTCAACTCAACGTATGTACTCCCAACATACCGTAAATTGACCTAAAGTGCATTTTACTCCGGATTATCCCTTTAAGATGATTACTTGTAACATGCACAATCAAATTCCAATTCATTTTCTTCATGTAAATTGAAGTATGAATAACTCCTGATGTATCCTTATGCATAGTAAGATCCAAGTCACTTATTTGTTCTTCACAGTATTCATAAGTAAATTTGTACATCTTTACTTTTGAATGATAAGAATTGCTTTTAGAATCTTGCACAACAGCTTCTTCCCGTTTCCTGAAACCTATGCGGCCACAGAGGGTGCCGCTGTTAAACTCATAGCTGTTCCGCCTGTTGTAGGTACCAGTTGGATTCACACTGCATATTATTGCGACTTTGGACAAGATGCAACAGTTCCAAAAATGTGTTCGGAGTACTCTGTGTTGATCTCTTGGTTAGAAAGGAAAGGAACAGAAGCCAATGCCTCATCATGGGGGAAACCACCACACAAATTATCCACATCAAGAGAAACAAGTATAGTGTTCTGATTAAAGGTACAATCTTTCTAATCATTTAGGGCAGAGATACTCATTGCGCGGCTCGCGAGCCACATGCGGCTCCTCAAGCTTTAATTGGTGGCAGGCTCGCACTCGCATAGTAGCTTATAACAATATGGTAACAATAACAATAATTTTTTTCAAATAACACATAGCGAATATTGCACAGTATTAAGTATTTTTATTAAGTTTGCGTTTTTGTAGTATCAAGTATTTTCTATGAAGTATTAATTAAGGCAAAAATGGTGTTTCCTAAAGGGGGCACTGTTAAACCTGGCAACGCAGCCCGCTTAAACCACCGTCACACTTGACTTCAGAGCATGCTAGTTCCTTTGGCCAGCGCGAGATGCAGGCACAATGGATCGGTTTTTAATTTAAAAAAGGGCAAAAACCAGCACAAAAACCATGCTCATCCTGAATGTCTCACTATGATTACAACAACACTCTGTACAACAATAGTTAATTGTCATTATGGTATCTCAATACCATAACTGCATAACCGCACAACTGCATTGTTGCACTTTGATGTACATATATTTTTATTTATTTTATTTATTTTATTTATTTTATTTATTTTATTTATTTTATTTTTATTGTCTGTACGCTGCTACTGCAAAACAATTTCCCAGCTGGGATGAATAAAGTAGTTCTATTCTATTCTATTCTAAACTACAAATACAACATGAAGAAAGTCAAGGACATGCATGCCAGCTTCCGCTCATCCCAGTATTGAGGTAAATGTGGTCTTAATTGAAAATGTATTGGCTGTGTTGTTTCTTTTTTTGTATGATGTTTTATATGTAAAAATGCATATTTGCAAAAGGGGACTTGGTATGTTGTCGTAAAAGTGGCTCTTCCCTTGATTTTGCTCTGCCAATGTGGCTCTTGTGAAAAAAAATAGTGAGTATCACTGATTTAGGGCCTCCTTTGTGTCTCTAAGGTAAGAAGGTATATTTTTCACAAAATCCATTTTCCACAAAAACAGACAGAAAAAAAATATCTCACTTAAAACTGAAATTAGAGAGTAAGTAAGTGAAACTTGACACAGCGCTGCTGGTAACTGGGCTGTCTTGTAGATCTCCTTGGTTGTCCTTTTCCCACACATGGGGCACCTTGTCTTTTGCTTCCTCGTCGTGAGTTGGGTGCATCCAAAAAAAGTTGCTCTATGATTGGCTGGAGGATTTTCACTCTTGCTTTGTGTACTTGTTCACTCAGACATGGTGGGGATTGATCAGGTTGATGAGACTTTAGCATTTGGTTTCCATTTGTAAGCTGACTTCTGACACTGACAGAGTCTTTATAGCCATTCAAATCAGGTTGGTATTTTCTCATCTTGTATTGTTTATGCTGTCTTCTGAATGTATCAATAGAAATCGTCATTTTTTCTTCAAGTTGAGTAACTTCATTGCGTTTCTTGAAACTGTGGACCTTTTCCTCAAGTATCTTTATGATTGTTGCTTGTTGCACCATTCCATTTTTTTTATTTCTCAATTTACAATATATTCAAAATCTATTATTTGTTATTCATGAAATCAGGATCACCTGTGCCAAAAGCTGGAACTTTAAAGAGAATACGTTGTTGTCATCTGTACTTGGATAATGTTACTCCAGAAGTTCAGAAAACAGGTGCTTGATAACAAAGCTGTGGTCAGTAGACTTTTTCAATAGTCTTCTAAATGCAGTGTTAGGAAGCGGTATGTTCTCCATATCCTCATATTAAAAGAAAACGTCTCTGACTTTTCATCAGTCATTCAGTTCAATTCTTCAAATGATCATGTATGTTAACATGTCCTCGTGGTTTAACGGATATTGGACAAACCAAATGACCTCTGAAACAACAAATATTTGAGCACAAAACGGCAATCCGTACAAGCAATACTGACTATGCACAACCCCATGTTAAAGCGATACAATGTAACTTCTCAAAAAGCCCACTCTGGAGCTCCCCCTACAGGCTTGGAGGTAATGTACAGTTACACTGTCGTAAATACAACACCCTTTCACTTTCACTTTTCACGTTTGTTGACGAACCGGCGAGGAGTCAGAAGGTGCAAGCTATGTCGACTGAGAAGGTAAGAGTAATCAAATGTACCTGGGAGCGTGAGAGGGGTCTATTTGTTTTTGCGGTAGGTGTGCCAGAAAGCATGTCGAAGTACTTCCGCTCAGCTCCCGGGCCGCTACAGCAAAGTTACATAGCGCAGTTTTTCCAACTCAGACCCAAGAAGGGCATAGGAGACAGGCGAATCGTAATATTAAAACTCATTCTAGCCGCACAAATTTTTTCAAGCTGTTATTTTAAGGTAGAAATGTTACATAGTATTGCTTTAAAGCAAACCATGGTTCGCTGTTCACTAAGGTTTGGTGGAACTGAGAGGAAATATGAGTAGAAGTACTTCAGAATTTGGATATTGCAATGTGCTACATACTTTTACATTTTTGGAAATTTATAGGATTTCAAGTGTCTCTGCAACACTCCTCCACTCTCCTGTCTGCAACTGTAGGGACAAACCAACAAATGTGGAAGAGCTAAAATATTATTCATACTACTAGTATGAACTCAATAGTAAATGCCTGTGATCTTCAGGCTCACAGTCAGCACTGCATTAATAATGGACACATTTCTGTAGTGGAAATCATTACAGGGCTCAGGAACACTTCTGGAAACCACTGTCAGTAAATACAGTTCATTCTGTATCCATAAAGGCTAAAATCATAGATGTAATGTTCTCCTGGCTAAACAGGAAGAAGAGAGAGACAACGCGGTATTTGATGATATGGGGGTGTATTAGTTTAAGGGTGATCTGTGAGAACACCATTGGTGTTGAATGATAACTTCTATACAGAAGTTGGAACATCATATGGTGCCTTCTAGATGGGACACTTTTAAGGAAGTCCTTGTTTATTTCAGCGAAATAGACACCAAACCCCAGCCTGCTTCTAATTCAACTGTGTGACTGAGTCCAGGTGCTAAACTGGTCTGCCTGCGGCTCAGAGCTGCCACCCACTGTAAACACTTGGTGCCTTATTAACCAAAATCCGTTGACAATTTGAACTACCTCAAGCAGAAATGGAAAAACCTTTTCACTTTCACATATGGATGTGAAAACGCTGCAGTTTTAATAGCTTTTAATAGTTGTAAAAGCAACAGCCTCATAACCTAAGGGAGCTGAAAACTTCAACTGTGGGTTATAAGATCAAGTTGATGATGAAGAGGAGTTTAAAAAAAAAAAAAAAACTCACCGATACGTCATCGACAGGGCAGAGTAGCAGATCTCTGTGGGGGTCGCTGTGGATCTGAGCCTTTCTCTGAAACACCACAGTCTCATAGTCGAGTGGTTCAATGATCTTTGGCTGCTCCTGAGACGGGAAGACAGAAAGGACACAATGCATGTCATTTAAAAGAAGCCATTTCTTTTTTATTTGAGATATATATATATATATATATATATGTATTTTTTGTCTTCACTGTGGCTTTGGTGAGCTCTATGAACTCCTGCTGTTTCAAAGCAGTTTATAAGTGTTCACCCCGAGAACCTTTCATCACCCACGGTACAGCAAAGCCACAAAAGATCAGAAGCAACCACAAAGTTTAGAAGACTCACAATGCTGGAAAACAGTTTCTCAGAGAATCATGGGAAGATACACAAAATAATGCAGAAGATGACAAGAGGAATAACACTCAAAGATACAAAAAAAAAAGCCAAGAGGGCAGATGAAAAGTAATTTGATAGATTTGTACATATGTAGTCACGTAACAAAAGAGCTGTACCACATGCCACAGCTAAGTATCAAAATTTCCTGTTTTGAGTTTCATAGAGAAGTGAATATGACTGAGCAATATGTCTTAAAGGGGTATGCAGGTTTAAAATCAAGCCTTCCTCAATGAGGTCAACATGTGATCGCAAGTAAAAAACCTAAACCACTTGGAGAGATTCAAATTTAATTCCAAGAAAGTGCTACTTTAAGCTCAATCTGAGCAGAGCAAATGATGAGTAGCTTAGCCAATAAGCCTCGGCTGAGCTGTTGGACTCAAGCAGAGCAAATCAGGCTGTATGGGTTTGATCAGCTTCTGTGCAACATTACAGAGCCACCGCCACAGAATGTGATTTCTTGCTTAGCACAAGAAGCGAACGAAGAGCTGATCGTGCTCCACAGCAGGAAGAAAATGACAGCGATTTTCCACCTTGTGTTTGTGATTGTTCCATCTAAGTGTTACGCTGAGCTTTGTTTTTCTGATGCACTGCTGGTTGAGTGGGTGGAGTCAGAAAGCTTGAAAAGCAGTTGCCTGCCTGCTGCCTATTTCTTTCCCCCTGAAACAGTTACTGCAAATTTTCACACAAGTTCTGGAAATATTCAACTATATACTTAGTATATCATTTTCCATCGTTTGTACAAAGATTTCCCACTAACTGAGAGTATGAGATGTCAGTAACATTAAAGGGATAGTTCGCCTCTTTTAACATGAAGCTGTATGACATCCCATACGAGTAATATCATTTATGAATATTTTCTTACCCCCTGCTGCATACTATGAGCTGAGTTCCAGCCTCGTTTTGACGTTGACAAAAGAAGTCCGGCTAGTAGGCTGGGGCTACAAAAATAAAGCGTTTTGCTTCTCAAAACAACATGCGTTCAGGGACGGTCTGTGGCGTAGTGGGTACAGCAGACGCCCCATGTACAGAGGCTATAGTCCTCGCTGCAGCTGGCCCCGGTTTGAATCCCGCATCGGACGGCCCTTTGCTGCGTGTTATTCCCCCTCTCTCTGCTTCCTGTCTCTCTTCACTGTCCTAATATTAAAAATAATTTTAAAATTTAAAATTTAAAAAAAACAATATGCGTTCAAAAGAGTAATACATTTGCATCACAAAATCGTTCTCCAGGAAAAAGTCAGACCTCACAATCGCTTGGCGCTATTTTATCTTCCTTCGAATCACTGTGTGCTGCCACCTGCCGACAGCCGCGCCTGTTACAGTGTTTACTGCTCGGAAGCAGGGGACTGCTCGGTCTGCACGGTCTACACAACATTGCAGTGATATGAAGGGAGAAAAAATAGTGCCAAGCGATTGTGAGGTCTGACTTTTTCCTGGAGAACGATTTTGTGATGCAAATGTATTACTCTTTTGAATGGATATTGTTTTGAGAAGCAAAACGCTTTATTTTTGTAGCCCGAGCCAACTAGCCGGACTACTTTTGTCAACGCCAAAACGAGGCCGGAACTCAGCTCACAGTACGCAGCAGGGGGTAAGAAAATATTCATAAATTATATTACTCGTATGGGATGTCATAAGAGGCGAACTATCCCTTTAACACAATAAAAATTAAACTGTATCAGAGCAGTTTAAAATATGATAAATTAAGCATTTATTACTCACAGGTTCGCTCACTAATCTTCACAATGATGAGGCAGCAGTCTTTTGTAAATCTATTAAAAACAAAAGTCCAAAATATCCCATTTCCTTCAGTATACAGACCGTTAGCAGCAACAACAGCCTCAAGTCACTTTTAAATGATCCGACAAGGCTTTGGAAGTTTCTCCGCTTCCTCTTGACAGAAATATTCAAGCTGTACAAGACTGGATGAGGAGCATCAGAGCACAGCAATTTTCAGGTGGCCTTTACAGAGATGATCTAAGGTTAACGGGTCCAGAACAGCTCACAGATTGTTGTTTTTTTTGTTTCACTCCTGTTCGCTTTGTATTAACTCAGGTTAATTGTCTTGTTGAAATGTAAACCAAAAAATATCCTGGAATAATCTCCATCCTGATAATTCTCCTAGCCACTGTTGCAGGAAAAAAGCCCATTGCATGATACTGCCATCACCACGTTTGACTGCATAGATGTCATAACAAACTGATGCTCAGTGCTTGGTTACTTCCTCGCAAGCTGTTGGGAATTGTAGTGAAATATTAAAATTTTTGTTTCATCAGATCAGGAGAATTTGCTCCTCATAATCTGAGAATCATTTAGAAGCCACGGGTAAACTTCCTGCAAGCTGTCATGTGACTTTAATTAACTTCTTTCTCTGAATACTCCACCATGGTCGTCCATCTGTAACGCTCTCTAATCTCCTTAAAGAAACTCTGGATCTCATTCATAGTGGCCACTGTTGGTTAACTTGTGTACTCAAGGCCTTTCGCCATTAATTTGTCAGATCTGGAAAGCCTGTTATTGATGATATGTTTGGTATTTTTAGAAGGTTTTGAATCACCTTAAGCATTACATATAAGGGTATGTGAATTTGAAGAGAGTTTGGCTGAGGGGAATAAGTTCAGTTATATTTACAGGGTTGAATTCTCCTTGAATATGCTGGTATCTGTGCAGTAGTCAGTCATGGAATGAAAATTGTCCCTTTCAGAGTTCTTTAACCAGTAATTTGGCCTGTAAAATGACCTGGATACATGTTCTTTGCACATTTTTCCACTAGACCCTAACTCTCTCGGTTGTCCACATAAACCTTGTCTGGCATTTAAAGCCACTAATCTAAACAAAAACTTCCTTTCCATAATGGAACTTATGAAACGTGACTATAAGTACTTTCCTATTTCTCTGTGCATCTTTTTTTTTTTATTTGTGCGTTTTAAACGAACAGAGCTACAACCAACCAATGGCAAAATGTAACACCTACAAATCTGCTCAAATCATTACACAGAGCTGCTGTGCTGCCCCTGCACCCAACACAGCTGCTCTGCTTCCTGTCATGTGCAACAAGCTGAACCGCAGCGGCAGCAGCCCTACGAGTCAGAGGCGACTGTGTGCAGCACACCATGCAACAGTGATCATGTTGCAAAGAGCAAGAGAAAGGGAGGGAGAGGAAGCAAGAAAAGAGAGAAGGAAGGACAGAAGAGAGCAGGTTCTGCTTTCGCCGAACAGAAGAATCGGGAGAACTTAATTTCACTGAAGAGGACGTGCAACAATTGGGTGTGACTAAAGAGCGGTCGCAACACTCTCCCATCTCCTTTATTTTGTAAGCTCCCAACAGGTCACACACTTTCTTCTCTCAACTATCAGCCTGGACGCAGAACACTCAAACAGCAGTCACTGAGTACAAAGCCCAAGCCCTGTTCCCACAAGGGGACAATGATGATGTTAGCAGGGCTGGAGTTCCAGATGTCTGTGTCCCATTACAGCTCTGCAGATGTAAGGCACTTCAGACTCCAGCACAACCTAGATGACTTAACACACAAGTCACAACCAGCATGAAGCAGCTCCACTGTCCCAAAGCTGACCACCACTAAGTGCTAGAATCAGTATAAATGAGCTGCACACACAGCTCATCTGGAGGGAATGATGGAGCCCAACAAGCCTCTTTAATCTTTGAATTACCTCCAGTATATTACAAAATTGTCTACCAATATATCAACTGAGCTTTTTGCTGCACTAAGTCTTTTTGCAATGAAGACAAGTGCAGATTGGAACAAAGCTTAACCACAAAATGAAAAGAAACAACAACTTGTATTTAACCATTGAATAATGTTCACTGGACAGCAATGTAGTGTTAAGTGAAAAATGTCACTTACATTTACAACATATGAAATCCACACAAGGGGACTCACAGCATCAAGAGTGCATTACTCTACAGTGCTTCCCAAAACTTTTTGATCATTTCCTCATCTGAGTTGAAACCAAAAAATACGTCCCAACTCACACCAAGGAAAAACGTGACCCGAGGACCGAAAGTGGACCATAAACCAACCCAATCGAGTCCCTAAACATCTTCAAATGAAAATGAAAGACCCCACATAAATAAATAAAGACATGCCTTCTGTTAATATATCAGTAAGGCAAGTGAATACAGATTATTTTTATGTGTTTAAAGCTGAGACCACTGTCTACATTTAGCCTGAATTAAAATAGATCTCGAGTTGACTCTGAATCGTGTGGGGAAAAAGTGAGAGCAAACATCAAAATATTTTGTTGTGAATGTCGATTCAAAGGCGGAATGTTTGATAGATCAAGAGAATATCACTGTGTTCAAGAGGCAAGACATGAAGACATTTCCATCCAAGCATGTTAACAATGTTACAAACTTGTTGCTGCAGAAAAGCAAGAAAAAAAAGCAACCACACTTGTCTTGTAACTTAACTGCCAGGGAGAATCATTTTTAAAATATTTTTTGAAAACTCCCCAACAAGAGTGAACTAGTAGTCCGTGAGGGGTTGGTCGTTACTGAAAAAGTGGCAAAGGCTACCATACCTTTTCTGAAAGCATGGAATCTCAGCTTTTCAATGATGTATGATGGCCATCCGACAAGAGTAGCTGTTTTGAATCCTTAGGGTCATGCCAGTATTTCAGTGTTTGGATTTTGTTTCTCTGATGCTCCCTGGTGCCACAGGATTAAAAGACATAAAATGACTTAGGTGGAAGTGGCAGGAAAATGTGTGTGATTAAAAGTTTGAAGAGCTCCAGGGTTGGCTGTACTTATCCAAAATGTTCACAAAAGGATTTAAATGAAAGCCCGGAGTCTTCCCTTTACAATGATACCAAACATAACAAAATAAAATATTCCAATATGTCCAATATAGATGTTCAATTAAGTCAGTGTTCTGCTTTTTTATACGCATTATTTTCTCAACCTTAGTTTACATTATGTGTGATAACTCAAAACAGCTACTCTTGTCAGATGGCCATCATACATCATTGAAAAGCTGAGATTCCAGTCTTTCAGAAAAGGTATGGTAGCCTTTGCCACTTTTTCGGTAACGGTTTCCATATTTTGAGGCCCTGGCTCACAGTCTATAGGCTACATAAGATGGCTGAAGCTGTGCTTCCCAACTGAAAAAAGTTTAAAGCGAATCAATCAAAGTGTGTGGAAACAGGTTTGAGTAAAGCTGTATGGAGATCAAATGTCCATCAGAGTCCATCATGTTTTGAGTGGCTGTTAAAGTTGCCATGGTGATGTTAAGAGGAAATTGGAAAAAATAAATAAAAGACATCACCCCTGTTGACACAGTTGAGCCACTGAAAACAGGACAGGGCTTTCATGCACACATCTATGTGAATTAAAAATAAGGTCACTTATGGTTTCACTGAGGAGCCTGCTTCACTTTTGTACTGGTCTATGGGGCAGCTGGAGTAGTTTGGAGACACCAAGTTCAGAAGTTCACCAGTGTTTGACGAGTGCTTTCCCATAACAGTAATTGCTCATCAACAACAGAGTGTTTTCTCCTGTCTTAATCAATTTCCTACTTATTTTCATAGCCATCAGATTACCTCAGAACATGAATCTTAGGCTGCTTGATTATGGCAAAAAATAAGAAACAAGATCATTTTAACAGTAATAAAACATGATCATTCATCATGGTTTTTCACCAACTTTGGGATCCTTGTACATTTATGTAGCTTTGTAAAAATGTCTTGCTTTTAAAAGAGGATTCTCTTGAATTTTAATTATAAACCAGCAGCAGAAGCCCTGCTGTTTATGAAAAATGGCACCCTGGATCAATAATACAAAAGCACCACTGGGAAACGGAATGCGTGAAAGTAATTGTTTTAACTTGATTACCTTGCTTTTATAATCACTTAAAGTCAATGAAGTAAATGAAACACATACGGAAAAAAAAAACACATTTCATTGATAGCTCCTCCCTATAGGCACCAATCCTTAAACCGCAGTACCAGTCAAATTACTTTTGACTACAACTGTAAATCTCTGTCAACTTGGGTAAAATGTAAATAAAACCAGAATGGAATGATTTGCAATTCATTTAATTTAATATATAATAGAATAAAGGCCACATACAATCATCTGAAAAGGAAAATACACTCTCTTTGAATTCTACTTTAAGTATCAGGACATAAGAGAGGGAAAAAAAAACATAATTTGGTCCTTACCGGGTCATAAAACAATATAAATAGAACCTCAGGTGAACAACAACACACATAACATTGTCATTATTAAACGAAATGTACACCATAATTCAACAGCTTGTAGAGCCACCTTTAATCACAATGACTTATAGATATTGTTTTCTGTATATTGTTATCAGTTACATTGTTGTGGAGGAATTTTGGCCCACTCAATGTTTCTTCAGGTCATTGAGGTTTGCAGCATTGGGTTAGGCACAGCTCTCTTAAGGTCACACTGCAGCATTTTAATCAGGTTTAGGTCTGGACTTTGACTGGAATGATGCAACAACTTGATTCTATTATTTTTCTGACATTCTGTTGTAGATTTGCTGCTGTGTTTGGGATCATTGTCCTGTTGATGACCCAGTTTCAGCCAAGCTTTAGCTGTCCGACAGATGGCCTCACATTTGACTATAGAATACTTTGGTATACAGAGGAGTTCATGGGGGACAGATATGCTGATATGCTGTGTTTGGTTATCTCCAAACGTCCTCCTGTGCATTATGACCAAACATCTCCACTTTGGTCTGGTCCGCCTAAAGCACATTGTTTCAGAAGTCTTGTTCAGATGCAGCTTTGCAAACCTAAGCTGTGCTGCCATGTTCATTTTTAGAGAGAAGAGGCTTTCTCCTGAAAACCTTCCAAACAAGCCATACTTGTTCAGTCTTTTTCTAATTGTGCTGTCATGAACTTTTTGAAAAATGGTCTTGTAACCCTTCCCAGATTCATCGGCAACTGCTTCTCTAAGATCACTGCTGATGTCTTTCCTCCTTAGCATTGTGTTGACACATACCTGAATGCTCCAGACCAGCAAACTGCTTAAAACTTCTAATTTGATAGAGGTGCTCACACTTGGAGATGATCAGTTAAGTCAACTGCATCTGATTAGCAGCTCCTGTTGCCTCTCAATTCCTATGGAAGCAGTAAGAGTGGACTTCACCCTGCTTCTGCATTTTGGCTTCATTTGGGGTTCTAGTTACTGAATTGTAATACTGTACCTGGTAAGGACCAGATAATGATGATTCTTTATTATGTCTCAATAAGCAAAACCTGAGATTTGAAAGAGGGTGTACTTTCTTTTTCATGACTGTAACTTTTTAAGAATGTTTCAAACCTGCTAGACATTGGATAACAATACAATAAAATATTCACTAAGATTCCTTAGTTTATATCTAAAACCTCCCGCTGGAAGCAGACAGCGCCTTCCAAAATACTTCAGCAAAAATAAAGCAGCAAGGAATGAATCAACAGACAGTCACAGAGGAAGCATGGTCATAACATGCCTAAGGGAATCCCCATGTGAGAGGAACACAGGCCATCCTCCCTCCACAAAACAGCATTTGTCCTCTGAAAGCAGACCAGCCATCCACTCTATCTACTTCTCTAAAGGAGAAAATATCCACACGTCACACGTGGCTACAAACGCAAGTAGACACTCAACACTCCCACCTCTGTTGCCTAAAATCAGAACCCTATCACAAGATTATTCCACTGGGAAACTCTTTGCGTCACATTCATCAAGATGATCATCATAAGACCACAGACTAATCCTAATGAAACCAGAGAACAAGACAAACTCATCCAGCTCATCTTGTCAAAGATGTACGAGTGTTATGTGGATTTAAAGTTTGCTATCGTCACAAAACAAAAAGGTGGACGAGTTTTCAGACTGCTTTGGGTAACAGGACAAAAAGAATCCAAAATATAGGAAGCCGAGAATCAGTGTGCACTAATATCAGTGGTAACATTTCAAGACAAATTTATTTCATGGATTTACTGATATAAAAATAGGTCCCAACACATACACATACACAAATTCTGTCACCAGGAACCTAAATGCTATTCATCTCAAGCCACTGCGCCTAATCCCTCATTGCTGTACTCTGTTCCACTGCTGTCCATTCACATGGAGGAACGTAACATTCTTTAGCTTTAAACAAGCATCATTTTTGTCCCGATCCATTTTAAGAAGAAAACAGACGGACATCCCCCTGAACTCTGTGGCAGTAATACAGAAAGAGGCGCATACACTGCTCCAAGGCAAGAACAGGGAAGCCATGCTGCAGCTGTCCAATTGGCACTGCTCCTCATCCAACGGCACACAAAAGGAGCCGCACAAGACTGGAAAAACGTCCACGGACAATGTCGCACTATTTTGTGATGGCACCCAGATAGGACCAGGAAACCACGCGGGGGTTACAGTGACTATAAACTCTCCATGATGACCTGGCTTAACGTCTTAACATCACACACAGTGCCAATTACGCCGTTCCAGAGCATTTAGAAACATACCAGAGCTTGACGACAGCGGTAACGTTTTAAGCTCTGTGGGACAAGGCGAAAGCAGCGAATGAAATGTAACACTACTTTTAAAAAAAGAACCAAAAAAAATGTGTTTGGGAAAAACAATTGGTAAATCGTGGTCATTTCTCCAAAGCAGGACAGAAGTTAGCAAGCCAACCAGTTAGTTTCATTATATTTTCATAGTGAAAATGACCGCCGCCGGTCAGCAGATAGCTCACCACAAGGTCCACGGTGCTCCTCACAGCCTCCGACACGCTCTGCCTGACTTCCGCAGCCGTCCCGGGTTTGCTTAGCCTCTTTGTGAATTTTCGCACCTCAGACATCGTGCCCCTCTGGTAAAAATCCGTTTCTTATGACCCGGTGTGAATATGAGCATGCCGCGGCAGTGGACAAGGCGGCAGTTCTGAATGGTGACAGGCAGCCAGATGTGGGCTTGCGGTTCACGTCGCGAGGCGGGGCCGTTGCTGCTGCTGCTGATGGTGGAGGTGGCGATGAGACGAGACCAGAGATGGAATAACAGCGCGAGATGCTTCACTCTTACGCACTTCCGTTTCTCCGCAATACAACAGATTTACCAAAGAGGACAGCAAAGAAGTGAACAACGTTCATGACGACAATTAAATTAATTTCATATTTGAACTTATTCATATTTCTACTCACTTCTTAACAGAGTCAGTAAAGTTACTAATTTGATCATGTAAATGATACATTTTTCCTTGACTACTTAAGTTGAGGCACATGCAACACCGTTTCATTTCAATAAATTGGTTGTATGTTCTATCAATTATTATATGGAATTGTTGAAAAAAAAAATATATGAATCCTCAGTAAAGGTTGACAACTTAATGGCACACTTCCATCTCGTGGATGATACTGCAAACTGCAGGAAAACTGCACTCCAGTTGTGTACTCCTGTCCTGAGGTGCAGTAGCTTATGGTTATTCAACCTTTTATCAAGACTCCGTACTCAGGCTCAGGGGCGATTTTAGGATCTGGTCTTTAGGGGTGCCCAGCCCCCAGTGCTCACAGAGGCACATTATTTCTCACTAATTGAGGCGAACTAGTACATTTATAAATTTTGGAGCTGTATTAGTTTTGCTTTGAGTAGTGTTTTCCCCTACAACATTCAATTTTGATCTCTTCATTTCAAAAGACTGTGGCTTGACAGGGATAACAGAGAGCCTGAGACAAATATTGAAGATAACTCAACATTTATTTTGGGAGTAAAGAGTTCAAACAAAAACAAATGCTAGAAAATAAATAAAATGGTCAATAAAATAATGCATCCTTGAGCAAAAAAAAATGTGTTTTTGCATAATATATTTTAAAAATGTGCTGAGTCAGCTATCTCACGGTGGTGCCTTGGCACCACTAAAAATACCCTAGCCTCGCCCCTGCTCAGGCTATATAAAATGCACAAAGAGTGGGTGAAAGCAGTCAGCTCAGATGTGCATGTATTAAAAATATGTTGTGTATTTTCAGACCACTGGTGATTCTATCTTTTATGTACAATCCTCATTACCAGAACAATTAAAAATGCAATTACAAACTTAAATCAATCATTTGTTTGAACTTTAATGAAGGGAGACTAAGAAGGAGAAATGATTTTCAGCATCTTCACTGACCAGTTTCATTTAGAAAGTACAAAAAAAAATTTTATTTAATGCCAGCAACACACTCAAATAAAGTTGAAGGAAAGACAGAAAAGTTTTTCTAAGATATGAGTAATACCATTCTGGAAGACTCTACAATCTGCAGATTAATTAGTGAGGGTGTCAGGATTGGGCATAAAAGGTGCATCCACCAAAGGGTTAGTCTTTCCAAGCAAGGATGGGTCACCATATCAATCAGAGGATCATCAATGAGTTCCGAAAATATTTCACAATTTAAAATAGCAATGGACTTTGGAGTTTCAACATCTACAGAGGACGGTATTGTGAAAAAAATTAATTAATTAATAAAAAAAATAAAATAAAAAAAATCAGGGAGTCATCAGTGTGGAATCTGTGTGTAAAAACCATGGACGGAAACCATTGGTGGATGTGTAAAACTTGCGTTTTACGTCAGGCTGTGATGGACTGGCAAACTGTCCAGGATGTACCCTGCCTCTCGCCCAATGGCAGCTGGGATAGGCTCCCTGTGACCCTGAATTAGATTACGTGGGTATAGAAAATGGATGGATGGGCATTAAGTAAAGTGAGGTTTTAAATGAGATTTCAGCTTTGACAAAAATACACTCTGACACTTTTTTTTTAAGGACAAGTTTGATCAATTTACTGAACGGATGCTTCACGGTTCAAATACTTAGGAAGGGTGAATGTACTTTACATTGTATCAATAGGATGATACATACAGAAATTACTCTATAATCACATATAAGATAACATAGGCTTAGTGGGAAACTGTCTTATTAAAAGCAACAAATAAGCAAAGCTTATAACACTACTTGGTACTGAGCGTACATAAAGAAAGCCAAATTGCAGAATGCCATGGTGATGAGCCAAAAAAAAAAAAAAAAATCAAAAAAGTATGCTGTAGTTACTGTAAGCCAAATGTCTTGGGTTTTTCTGCTATGCATTCAGCAGCTAGCACGTCATATCATGCACTGGCTGACAGCTTAACACCACGTTACGTTTACTTCTCATTGTACTGAGTTAGCTCCTTAAGAGCCCAGTTTTTCATTTCTATCTCCTGCCGTAATCTGCAGTACTCATCAGCCAGCGCCTCAAACTCTTTGCCCAAGATCTCAAAGGATGACAGTTTTAACTCAACAGCTTGCTTCTCTGTTGTAAAGGCCTGCAGCTCCGACTCCAGCTTCTCTCTGCAACAGAGGTGCAACAGGAGAAAAGTGTTAGATTTGCAGAAGGTATCACCAACAATGAAGACTCGTGAGATATAGCTTGCATTCTCCTTCGACTAATAGGAAAGATGAGATAAGCGTAGTCTTACCTTATTTTTCGGTGAGCAGAAATTGTGTCGGCTGTGTACGTGTCCTGTTGAATTTCCACCATCTCAGTCCTTAGAAGAAAGAAGAATAAACATGAGAAAAAGAATGTCAGTTTCATACATATTTATTTTTTTTTAATCCAATTGGCCAATAAGTGTCTAAACTCAAGCAAACTATGTTTTCTTAATAATGCAACAATCAAAAAACATGTTAGCCCATATATTCCCAAACTCATTGTACTCCACCATACATTTAGGCTTCTCATAGATCTCTGATAAATGGCAACAGAGTTTCTGACATGTATGAAAGCAGATGAAGCACTCACTTTATCTTCTGCAGGACTAATTCACATTTGCCTTCAAAGTACTCCAATTTCTTCCTGTCCAAATCTGTCTGGATCTTGAGCCGGTGGTCCAAAATGAGAGTCTGAAGGAGCTGAATGCACTTTGTCAGCTCCTGGTTGGTGAGAGAAAGAAGAAACACAAAATGTACATGTACAAAATGTACAAAACAAACTACCGTAAGAAGAACACATGGAACACAGGTACATCTTGTATGTACCTTTGAGTGAATTGGTCTTTGCAAGTTTGTGCATTCTTTTGCTTTCATACTTGGACAAGCAATGGACAGATAAAAAAAATGTATATATCTTTTTGGTCTGAATAGAAAACATTATGTTTGAAGAGAGGAAAATACAGCATTAGATTCTCAGAACCTAATTCTCACTGTGAAACATGGAGGTGAGACTGTTGTGTTTTCGGCCCATTTAACGAGTACCTTATTTAGTAATAAAGTACTTCATTATTTGTAAGCAATTCACAGTGAGTCCAAGTTTTCAAATTATGCAAGAACTATAGAATTAACTTTATACATTGAAGTGAATACTTACAGAAAGGTAGAGCTGGGTCTGTCTCTGCAAAAGAACTACGTTTTCCCGACAAGTTTCCTTCAGACTTTCTGCTCTTTTCTTCTCTTTGTTCAGCAGGGAGGACAAATGAGACAACTTACTGGCCTTTAGACCTTCACTCTCATTCTCTAAAAGTGATAATAAAAATGTTTTAAAAATGCATGTCAATACAGAAAAGTGAAGTAATCTGAAGATTCTGTAGGTAAGAGTACATTTTACAGAAACAACAGATACATTTCATTAGATTCCAGCTACTGTACCCCATTCAGGTTGATAGTAAGAGAGGAGGCTCAGACACTTTTCCTTCAGATGTTTCTCCAGCTGTCTGGGCAGACCCTGTTTCATTCTTTCCACATTCTGGTAAAGACAAACAGCGGCATGGTTATAAGGTTATAAAGAATTAATATACTTGAATGAATAGTCCCTTGAAAAAGTATTTGTACCCTTTGAAATTTTCCACATTTCGTCACGTCACAGCTGCAAAACTAAATATATTTTATTGGGATTTTATGTGATAGACCAACACAAAGTAGCACATAATTATCAAGTGGAAGGAAAACTATACATGGTGTTTATATCTTTGTTACAAATACAAATTTGAAAAGTGTGGCGTGCAATTAGTAATCCTAATTAGTAAACACAGTCCAACTGTGTGTACATTAATCTCAGTATGAGTACAGCTGTTCTGTGAAGGCTTTAGAGGTTTGTTAGAGAACATTAGTGAATAAACAGCATAATAAAGACAAAGGAACACACCAGGCAGGTCAGGGACAAAGTTGTAGAGAATTTTAAAGCAGGGTTAGATTATATACACATATCCCAAGCTTGAACATGTCACGGAGCATTGTTCAATCCATCATCCGAAAATTAAATGGGTGTGGCACAACTGCAGACCTATCAAGACATGGCCGACCATCTAAACTGACAGGCCGGGAATGGAGAGCATTAATCAGAGAAGCAGCCAAGAGGCCCATGGTTACTCTGGAGGAGCTGCCGAGATCCACAGCTTAGGTGGGAGTGTCTGTCCAGATGACAAGTATTAGTCGTGCACTCCACAAATCTAGCTTTTAGGGAAGAGTGGCAAGAATAAAGCTATAGCTAAAAAAAAAAAACGTAAGATGTCCCATTTGCAGTTTGCCACGAGCCATGTAGGGGACACAGCAAACAATCGTAAGAAGGTGCTCTGGTCAGATAAGCGCAAAATTCAACTTTTTGGCATACATACAAAATGCTATGTGTGGCGGAAACCTAACGCTGCACATCAACCTGAACACACCATCCCCACTGTGGAACATGGCGGTGGCAGCATCATGCTGTTGGAATGCTTTTCTTCAGCAGGGACAGGGAAGCTGGTCAGAGTTGATTGAAAGATGGATGGCGCTACATACAGGGCAATCCTATAAGAAAACCTGTGAGAGGCTGCAAAAGACTTGAGACCCGGGCGGGGTTCACCTTCCAGCAGGACAACGACCCTAAACAAACACCTAGAGCTACAATGGAATGGTTTAGATCAAAGCATAGTCATGCGTTAGAATGCCCCAGTCAAAGTCCAGACATGAATCCTATTGAGAATCTGTGGCAAGCCTTGAAAACTGCAGTTCACAAATGCTCTCCATCCAATCTGACTCAACTGGAGCCATTTTGCAAAGAAGAATGGGCAAAAATTGCAGTCTCTAGATATGCAAAGCTGGTAGAGACATACCCCAAAAGACTTGCAGCTGTAATTGCAGCTGCAAGTCTCCAGGTGATTTGACAGTACTGACACAGATGGGGCTGAATGCATGCCACATTTTTCAGATTTTTTTATTTGTAACACATTTTGAACAACATGAACCATTTACCTTAGACACAGAGTGCTTTGTGTTGGTCTATCACATAAAATCCCAATAAAATACATTTAGGTCTGTGGTTGTAAACGTGACGAAATGTGGAAAAGTGCAAGGGGTATGAATACTTTTTCAAGACACTGTAAATTGGACTTGAAATTGAAATGTTTTCCTAAAAACTACATCTGCTGTACATCTATTCATGAAGTGAAGTCTGTGCAGATTTAGAAAGAACATATCACTAAAAACGAAATTTACATATTATTTACTTATGTATGTAAACGTACTGTATTCCTATAACTTACCTTCTCTGTTGGCATGAGCTCCATTGCATGTTGTGGTGTCAGGCCCAGTACAGAAGGCTGGTCCTGGTTTGTAGTGCCACTGGGATCCAGTTGTTTAACACAATGAGCCACCAGCAGACACTTCTCCACTGTTTCATAGAACTGCATGTAAAGTGCATCATTTGTTACATGACATTTTTTATCAAGTGTAATTGTACTCAACTGCAGAGAGATTGCTTGTCAATGCAAGCAAAAAGTGAGCTGTTAACCAAGATAAAAACTTAAGCCGATTTAGATTAAGTGAGGTTAAAATCCACTTATTTGATACAAATAATAATTTGCAAACAAAGCTGCCACAGTGCAGCGGAACCATAAATACATATATTGTGAATTATTTACAGATAGCTGTTGGTGCTTTTTGTCAACTGTGAAAATGAGTTTTTAAAATGTACCATGTTCTGATCAGGGGGTACAGTGACATGGTGCTTCCTCACACAGTGGTGCTGATTCATCTCCTTCAGCCCTCTGTGGAGGCTCTCGGGGTGGAGCCACTGACGCCTCTGGCTTTGCAGCTTTTGTTCAGCCTGCAGAGAAGCAGCCACATATGTACACTGAGACCTTTGCCAGCAAAGTAAAGTCCCCTCCGTGGTTCTGCAGTTATCTCTACTGGCCGGCAAAGATCGGTAAGTTACAGACTGCTTACTGAAAAATAAAATATCAGCAACTGAGCTGCAAATCCAACAAATAGACAAGGAACGGCCCATCAGGAATGCTGATGGAGCTACCAGTTGGTCACTTGTGCTACAAGCTCTTTAGTTCGACTTCAGTTCATTTGACAGTTGGGTGTTGTACATTGGAAAAAGGTAATTAAAAAGGTAGAAAGGTAACAACTGATACCTTATCCAGCTCTGTCTTCAGTGGGAAAGTTAGTCCAGTTTTGTCCACATACTGTGTCAGAGTGGCCAGCAGTTTACAGAACTGAGGGTTCTGGGTCAAGTCTTCCTCTGTCACGTCACACAGTGGGAAGGAGGCAAGAACTGTGTGGAAAGATGGAAAACACTTTTCAATATTTTATATTATTATAAATATTTTACCGGAAGAGCTAATTATCCATCAGCTAGCTTTTAAATGGTAAAATATAAATTAGTTTAGATTTAATCTACTATGTCGTTTGACTATTAGTTTTTGTTATTAAAAGGGACTATCAAAGTAGAACTTAAATTTTCTATCTTTTAATTTTTCACTAAACCCTCAATAATCGTAGTTGTAATCCAATTCTTAATGCTACATTACGTAGTAAGAGTGTAGCAAAAGTAGTACAAATGTTTTCTTACCCTGATGATGCAAACTGTCCCCCTTCCCGAGCAATGATGCATTTGTTGTCTCGGAGCCACCAGACATTTTCCGCTGAATTGTGTTCCTCAGTCGCCAAACAGCGCAGAAGGTTTTAAATTTCCGAAGCTTTAGTTAAACGAAAACTACATGAAAACAGAACATGCACTTCCTGAATCAAGTTCCGCGCTTCTGCAAAAAGCCTTCTTATTGGTTCCACGACTCACGTGGCTACTACGTAAACAAGCCTTACGAGAACTACAAGCTTCTCTCATAAGCAAAAAAAAAAGCTTCTCTCATGCGCGAGTTTAGAGAAAATCTGTGTTAAAAAATTGGGAAAATGACGGTTAAATCTTCGGTGACACATGAACAGTGATAAAACTATGTTTGGACTACTTTTTATTAACGAAAATAATCATTCCCCTCATGTTAAATTAAGTTAACATTCTGCTTTAATATTAATTGTCTTGTCATTTTTGCTTTGTTTATTTACATGTTGAATTAATGAAAAATAAAATAAATAAATAAAACTAGAACGGAAAAACTTATGGCTTATTAGCTCAATTAAATCATGTAAAAACCACAAGAACAAGACGGTAACTTGATTCTATGAAGTCCTAATTAATATTACTAAACTAATTCAAACATAATTTACAAAATACAGCTCATATTGTAAATTAACCAGTCTTGTTTTAAAACAATGCTCCAACATCAACCCAAATGATGTACAATGTACATTCGCATTTTTTCAATCTGACAGAACAACAATCGTGCTCTCACACAAAGCACACCTCTCTGCACCAGTCATGCCTTATATAGTCTTCAAATTCTGTGACAGGAAATTATGAATAACCCATATACCATTTATTGCTTTATAGAACATCATGACCAATATGCACGGGGGAGGTTGAAGTAAAAAAAAGGTACACTGATGCAGCTTTTGTGATGGTAAAAACCCACTCAATTGTAACTAATTGTTATTTGCTCAACATCACATTTTACATTCTGTGGTGACTATGTTGGTATTCAGGGTGTGATTATTTGTGTTTGGTATGGTTTTAATAGCTTGACAAAGACTTTGTACGAGTCTAATTGCAAATGAACCAACTAATGCAGGGGTCTTCAACGTTTTTCAGGCCAGGGACCCCCAAACTGATGGAGAGTTGGAGCAGGGACCCCCCTACTATTTATATGGCATACAATTGTGTTTTATATTTAACGGGGCCTAGTGCCGTGTATAAACATAGCTACTCTGTTATTGTACATTCAATACTAAGCTATTCAAGTAATACACAGGTTAATATATTCATGTTTTTATTTTAAACATGTGCAGTGTGGCCGTGCCACTGCCATTTATAAACAAACATGTTGCATACAACGCTGAGCTATTCAAATAATCCACAGATTTTAACTTTAAACATGCATGTAGATGGGACAATGAATCCTCAAACCATCTGTGGATGGCACACGTTTGCACACAATTTGTGAAAAAAAACTGTTTGAAAAAAAAAAAAAAAGTTAAAAATCATCTAATCCACCAAAGATTTCGCGACCCCCCTGCAGTACCTCCGCGGACCCCCTGTTGAAGACCTCTGAACTAATGGATCAAGTCTTGTGTTAACTGCTGTATCTCCTGTACATATAGAAACTTTCTCTATTGTTGCTATTCATGAGCTGGGTGGCTTCCCCCTGTGACCCCTGCCCTCTCATTTCTGCCTCACAGCTGTTTCCTCTCATCAGTCTTTGTCCATATCTGGTCTTCTTGGTACAGCATTTTGACTGTTAAGTAAACATACCATTATCCAGTTTTTCCTACATTGATTTTCTTACTTCTCTTCTTTTGCATTAAAGTAATTGCTCCTGTGGGGCTAATCAAGGTGATAAGATTTACCAAAAGTAGGGTAAATAGTGATTTTCCTTTTGTGTTTCTGCCATGTAACTTTCACATAAAGTATTGTATAAATAGGAACTACGCTGGGGTGCTGTTTACACAATAGCTGGTGGTCTTTACTCATCAATGAGTGGGCAAAATTTAACCTGGGAGCCAGTCAATTTGAGTAAAATTACAACTGACACGGAAATAAACCAATGGATTGTGTTTGGATGCTACTCTCTGTGTTTTATTGGTCACGTTCATGGACCAGCCCTTATTTTTTAAACCAATTAATGACAGCAAAATTGATTGTCAATGCTTTTAACCAATTATGAACCTGTTCTTCGTATCGGGCGGGTCTTTGTGTGCAGGGGTGGGGTGTTCCAGGTCATTCAGTCCCTCACTGATTCACTCTATCGGCGTGTGTTTGAGGGGACGGGTGGCTGGTGTAAGGAGTCACCGGGCGGTAGTGTATTTCGAATGCTTTTCGGGAAAGACTCGCTGAAAATTACACCACGGAGTAAAGAAACGACCCCCGGTGACGACTTCTGTGAAATTATTCAACGCAGCGACTGCGCCACACGTACAATCAACAAACGCAGCCAGGCTATCAAATACTAGCCTGCTAGCATCCCTGAAAACTGACGGGGATCAAGGTGTTGATAGCTAGCCTCCCAGCTAATTATCCATCAGCTAGCATCCTCCTGTTGTAGCATCTTTAGCTTGGTTCTCCTCCGCGCGGACGTCGAGACCCCACCAACCGCTCGTGGCGGATCCTTTCAGGTCGTTAGTTCTAAATCCCACACCCAGACAAAACAGACGGCGGTTTCTCCCCAACTGGCTGCCAGAGACAGCCTCTGCGTTGCATTAGTTGACACCATCACACCCATCTCCCCAACCCCTTCACCTCTGTCCCTCTCCCACCATCCGAAACACTGGAAATCCACAAGCGACCAGATAGCGGCGAAGGGCCGGCGAAGCTGGGGGTGGTAACCTTACCGGACCCACAGGGAGTCATCACGGCTACAGACAATCTTAGCCGTGGGGATCTTCCGACCAGTATGGACGGACTGGCCGTGGAAGTTCGCGGCTCGAATGGGGCCTTCTACAAGGTAACCTGGTTATGCAGTCGTAGTTTTTAGTTGTTTCAATTCAAAGTTTTGCTTCATTAAGAATATTAGTTTCATTCTCCAGTGCACAGACCCAGCTAAGCATTACTTGGCTAAAGTTGGCTCTCGGTTAGTCATGATGAGCAGAGATGGTTCCAATAAGAATGGCCGTTGCAGGGTGGGCAGCTAGCAGGAGTTAGCGGCAAAGCTAGGTACACTTGTCATCACCATGTATGGCCTATATTTGTCCGTTAAAATATTATGTTGATCTAAACGCAGGTGATGATGTTAGGAGAAGATTCCGATATCATTTAAATGGTACATATCGTGTCTGATAACACATGGCTTTGTCGTGAAATGTGGGATGCGAGCATTTTAGACAAGAGCCGACTGCTAGCCAGACAGCTGTTGTGCAGCTTTTGTGAAGTGATGCTTCATCAAGGCTCACAAATCTCAGAATTATCTTATGAACGAACTAAACTTTTAGCTTAATGAATGTAACCTCATCATTCTGTTTCTTGCCCTGACAAAGAAGAACTCCTGTACATCATCAGTTTCTGTTTCATTTCTGTCGAATCCTTAGAGGCAACTATACTTTCACATCTTTTTTTGTTTTGTTTTTTTGCTCCTGTGCCACTGAGATATATCCTTAAAATTGAAACTCAGTGACTTCTTATTGAATTTTAAACTTAATTCTGGTTTTAGAGAGAGTATGTCATGTGGAAGGACTGTTTTTAAGTAGTTAGTCAGACAAACTTGGGTCTCTGAACATTGCTGGTTTTGATATGAGGATTTTGAATCACATGTTTTTGTATCTTTGATATAGCACATTTATTT
The DNA here is from genome assembly GCF_027942865.1 of Odontesthes bonariensis. Taxonomy (NCBI): domain Eukaryota; kingdom Metazoa; phylum Chordata; class Actinopteri; order Atheriniformes; family Atherinopsidae; genus Odontesthes; species Odontesthes bonariensis. The sequence goes on from NC_134524.1 coordinate 27,505,223, forward strand.
GTCAATGTGCTCTTTCTTGTTCGTCTTCAACCTTTCAGTTGGCCAGCCAACCACACCACAGTTTAGTGATGATCCTATATTTACTCTCATGCTGCCTCACCTGTTGTTCTGTTTTACTGGATGACAGTTTGACTCTGGCGTGAATGAACATTTTCCATTAAACTCTATTACGCTTGTTATCTTGTAGCTCTCATTTTGTACGTGACATGGACACAACTGTGTTTGTGACTTCTAAATGCCATTTTCCAGGTTATAGTTTATAATCTGTGGGACGAAAGCTGTTCTTCTGATTCACACTCGGTTTAAACGAATTTCACTCTGAAATATCCTCAGCTATACTGACTCAATCTTTTTCAAACTTTCTACTTGGATTTGAATGAGGACATTATTCATGGAAATGTTGGAGAAATACCATAGCCTAATCAAAAATTGGAAATGATCCTGATGGTAGTTACCTCTTTAGATTCTATCTTATGAAGCTTCTTCATTGGCATCTTATGTAGAAAAGATTCTCTATCAGATTTCTTTATCAGATAGTAAAGATTTAAAGGTGGCTGCTGACTTGATGAAGTGTTGTCATCAAGAAGGTTCTCTTACCACTTTGCCCCCATCTTTCCAACATTTATGTAATGCTGCATGGAGAGCTTTCCTGCCCTTCAACATAGAAGATTAGATTGTTTAAAAGGATGATGTTGATTTTGGGTCTGAAAAGAGAAGCAATTCCTGAAGAACTTGAAGTGTGTATTCCATTGGTAAGCGGGAAACAGCTCCTGTGTTTAATTGTTTATAAGTTGGATGAGAAAATTACCAAACATTTCACTTGATTTATTGGCTCAGTAAACATTTTCCAGTTTGAAGTCCTCTTCAATATACCATTATCTAAATGTCATTAACAAGTGTTATGTCTGAAATAAAATGGAAGTTTTGAAGTACTGTGTAAAACGCTTAAATTGTTAAAATGGCACATTGGTGTGTCTTCTGCTGTCACTCAAAACCCAACGGTTCTCTGTAGTTGCATTAGACATTTAGTTGGATTTGCAGCAAAAAAGGTGGCAGTGAAGGGTCCCTGTAAAATGAAAAGTCATGTGCATATCCACCATCCCACTCAGTTTGTCAAACTTGGAATAAAATCCACTGCTTCAGGTCCGTCTTGTCAAGTGACTTTTGCCGAAGCTTTCAAACACTTTTCTAAACATAAATGTAACGATATCCAGTGACGTAACATTATGTAGTGTGTGTATGCGACTTGTTATTGACAAGTTGATACCCCACAGGGCTGTGTACTTTATGTCAGATGCACCCCTTAAAGGTCTTGTCCTCTTTCTGAAATCAAGATGTTGATGGCCAGAATGGTGGCTGATAAATTTCCTCCATCTTTTGAATACAGCATGGGAGTGAAAGCAATGCTTGAACTGGAAGAACATGCAACTGTGTGTATGAGCACTACGATGTAAATGGCAGACAGTAACCTGCTACTGTTTGTATGGCTGTTTGGACCGCAAGGTTGTTGTTGTTGTTAGTGTGGATGGTTCACAGGGTGTAAAATCCAGCAGTGTACATGATCATTACCCCTGATCCAGAACTAACCCCAGCCAGCTTTCCCAGCATCTAGCCAGCAAGTGATTCTAACCCCCAAGCACGTCTGAAGTTGAAGATACTATCCGACCTCTCTGTCCCGTATATGGTAGTGTCACTCTAAGCGACATGCCATGCCCACCAGTTTCCCCCTGTCCAGTTTCTGCTCAGCAAAGGGGGTGTTGGTTATGTTTTATGGCATGATGTGACTGATTTGTGAATGGTCATGTTAGTCAAGTAACATACTCAAGTAGTCTCTTTCCTAATATGTGGGCTGTCAGTCCATATAAGCTAGGTGGAATGCGAGTTTGCCTTTCTTGTATATGTAGCCTCATGAATATTCCTTTCCTAAAATGATTGTCTTCCAATTTACACACAAAAGGAAGGGTTCCTGCATTTTAATACTGTTTGTGTGTAAGGGAGATTTCCAGGTTGTGTGCACTATCAGAAGAAGTCACTCAGTGTTTCTTGTCACTTTATACGGCACAGAATTCACAGCCAGTGAAATTGTGTCAGCGACATGATGCCTTGGCTTTCCAAAAAGACCTAGATGCTCTTCTTCGGCAACAGTCACAGTATTGGTGTGGTGCAGTTTAAAAACCAGCTGTCAGTGTTGTTTATACCCACAGCTCCACCCTTTGTCTATGTCTTTCTGTTCTGCCTTCATGGGAGTAAAATTCATCATCTTTGCTCTTCTTTCAGGGCTTTATCAAAGATGTCCATGAAGACTCACTCACAATTGTATTTGAAAACAAGTAAGTTTGCTCCTTCTGTTCACTTGTATGTCTGCGTTATAGTAAATGGTCTTAGCACAGGGAGACCAAGCTTGTAACATAGTAAGAGAAATATGATGACTGGTCCAGTACTGTGTCTTAGGTATTTAAATTTTCCTCTTCAGCACCTGTGCTCGGGATGCAGCTGTCCATATACGTCTCTTACAGTTTTTAAACCTCCTGCTCTACCCCCTTCTGTCCCTGCCATACATGTGGCATGATTTCCTTTACTCATAGGCCAACCTACTGTCCCTTTCTGCCACCCCCACCCATCTCTTTGGTCCCAGCTCAGAGTGTAGAGCACGGGCCTCCTAAAAATAGTGATCCAAGGTATGCAAAGTGGGAGGGGGGGGGCAGGCAGCATGGTGGCCTGTGTCACTTTTTGGTTGGTTCTCTCCCCCTCCTTCTCCTTTTACTTTCTCTGAGCACATAAAGGTGTTGAACAAGCTGGTTGTCTTTTTACATCTAAAATATCTCTTGGAAGTGAGAGATTTTGAGATATTGATAGTAGATGAACATGGATTAAAGCTATATAAAAGTCCAATGTAATTTTACCCTTGAAACTGACAAACTTATCGACTGAAAAGGGGGAACATACATGCTCATTAAACCTATTGAACCATTTCGATTTATCACTCTGAAATCTGAAATCATTATTACTATTCTATCTTTATTTCAATATTAATATTTTTTTAGCGATAAGGCTGTAAGTAATTCTCATTTGTGTCTTTTCTTGTCCTAGCTGGCAGCCAGAAAGACAACTGCCCTTCAGCGACGTGCGGTTGCCTCCTCCAACCGACTACAACAAGGATATTGGTGAAGGCGAAGAGGTGGAGGTAAGGCCTGCCACTTTGTATCCACACGAGTGGACATCCCAGCAAGTTCACCCCAGTGCAATGCTCAGAGAAACTGTAAAAACCAAAATAGCTACATTTCAGACTCAGGTCTCAGTTGGCACATTAAATGTTAAAATTCATGACAGTCCAATTAGAAAAAGGTTGAACAAGTATGGCTTGTTTGGAAGGTTTGCAGGAAAAAACCTTCTTCTCTCTAAAAAGAACATGGCAGCACAGCTTAGGTTTGCACAGCTGCATCTGATCAAACCACAAGACTTCTGGAACAATGTCCTTTGCACACATGAGACCAAAGTGGAGATATTTGGTCATAATGCACAGCAGCATGTTTGCGCTTATATGCTGCGTTTGCGTTTTTTTCCAAACGCCTCATATCAATTGACAAGCACAGTGGTGAGGGCTGATGATTTTGGGCTTGTTCTGCAGCCACAGGACCTGGACACCTTGCTGTCATTGAGTCCACCAAGAACTCCTCTGTATACCAAAGTATTCTAGAGTCAAATGTGAGGCCATCTGTCAGGCAGCTAAACCTTGACTGAAACTGGGTCATCAACAGGACAATGATCCCAAACACAGCAGCAAATCTACAACATCTGCGTCTGAAAAAGAAAAGAGTCAAGTTGTTGCATCGATCCAGTCAAAGTCCAGACCTCAACCTGATTGAAATACTGTGGTGGGGCCTTAAGAGCGCTGTACATGAACCAATGCAGCAAACCTCAATGCAATTAAGCGATTTTATAAAGAAGAGTGGACCAAAATGACTCTATAATGATGTAAATGATGATGTCATACAGAAATCTTTGCTTCTAGTTATTGCGACTGAAGGTGGTCCTAAAAATGATTGAAGCATGGGGTGGACTTAGTTTTATACACTCGGCTTCTGCATTTTGGCTTAGTTTTTATCGAATGACGACACAGTGTAATATTTGGTGTTCATCGAAGGTTTTGTTTACCTAAGTTTAAAAAGAAAGAAAGAAAGAAAGAAAATACTTTATTCATCCCCCAATGGGGGAAATTAAAAAAATTAAGAAAGGAACAGTAAGGAACTCGTTCATGCTCGAACTATTTTCTTAGCGGTGGCGGAGTAATATCAACGAACATCCAGTACAAAATGTCAAATAAAACACGACAGAAGCAACTTTTCGCAACGAAATTTGACATGGATTACCAGTGCACACCACTAACCACTCCGGTGAGTTGATGATTTTGAAAACGGACGTTTATGGTGCTTTTACGGACCTTTTTGGACATGCATATGACTTGCCATTCTGAAGCAGGTTGAGAAGAATCAAAATTAGGCAAATACCGGAGACAGCAGTAAACATCAAAAGCGGTGAGGGGGGTTCTAAAACATTGCAGACGACTCATAAAAGAGGCTTAATGTTGAAAATACCGCAGTTCCCCTTTAAGGGAAGTATAGTTTTATGACTGTGTTTCAGCTTTCATTCACTGTACCTCTCCTTGCAGGTTTACTCCAGGGCCAACGAACAGGAGCCATGTGGGTGGTGGTTGGCGCGGGTCAGGATGATGAAGGGAGAGGTAAGTGGTTGCTAAGAGCAAATCTTTTAAACAAGATTAGATGGTAAACCCAAAAATAAGAAATAAAACACACTTTTCCTATTAATGACTGATGAATGAGTCAAGTAAAAGTTTTCATACACCCTTTCAACTTGTGCATGTCAGCATTATTTCAAGCACCATAGTAACAGAATGCTAAATTTCAAAGAGCTTGGGAGAACTTCTTCTTTTTTTTTTTTTAAGTAAATTTAAATATTACTTATGTTATCGGGTCATGAAATATCATTTCTAAGAATTGAATTGGTTGCTCCACAGAGCTCAAATTTCGTGAAGCTGGAGCTTAAAAGGACAAACTTTGCTGAGAAGTCAGTTAGGTGATAAGATCCTGCAGGGCCTATTTACTCAGATTCTGAGTATTAAATGATCACAGGCGCAAAGCAATCATCTTTGACTTTGTACCCACAATTCAATTGTGTTGCCAGTAATCGCTTATTGAGCTCAGAGTACAGCAGTATGTACAGCAGTGTGTTGAGTAGTATTTGAGGTTCTGCTTGATAATGAGCTGAAATAGGCAATATGTGCTGGCTGAGTCTGGCATTATATTTTTGCACAATGTTTGATATACACACTGTGCTTCGTCTTTACACTGCTTTGTGTCAAAATGCTCTATCCAGTCTCTCCGGCAGATTTTTTTTTGTTTTGTTTTAAAAAAACATTTTCACACTGTTTGAGCCAATACCAAGTGTCAGTCTGCAGGTTGAGTGGTGGCTCAGTGGGATATGAAAAGGACAGATTTGTGGTGTTTCTGTACCAGTGAAGCTGCTGCTGGTGTAGTGATGTTATGTGTCTGTCTGATAAGAGCCTACAGGAATCTGTAGCATTGACTGATGGTTTTAATTTAGTCTTTTGATCACAGAGGGGGGTTAAAAGAAGAACCATGTGAGAGTGCAGCAGTGAAATGAACACTGCGCTCATCTCACCGCTGCACTCTCACATGGTTCTTCTTTTAAATTGTCCGCAGTTTTTTCCATCTTTGCCTGCATCTTAGTCTGGCGGACTTCTTTAGTTCCATCGTAGTTTTTTCTTAAACAAGAATTGAGAATTTTTTTTTAATCTAATCTAAGATGTATCATCAAACCTTTATTCAACAGCTTATTCAGATCTTTTATATGGGTTGTCTGTAACAGTCCAGCTCTGTAAATATCTTATAATTCTGTCCATGTTGTTTAATATCTGTAACTGTTGTGCTGTTTTCAGTTTTATGTAATCGAATATGCGGCATGTGACGCTACATACAATGAGATTGTCACATCAGAGCGCATCAGACCTGTCAACCCCAACTGCCCTTCCACTCGAAACTCTTTCTACAAGGTCCCCATCCCCATCCCAGAAGACCTGAGGGAAATGTGAGTTCAAGTTTAATGTTAAGACTTTTATTGAGACTGTACATGAAGGTGTCATCAAATGGGGATTATTATAATGGTCCTAATGAAGAATGTTTTCTTATCGGGCAGCTGTGCAAATGACAACATTCACAAAGACTTCAGGAAAGCTATCGGAGCAAACTGCATCTTCTACAGTGCCCAAACACATGAACTAATTGTGCTGGTTAGTACTCTGACTTCACACTCTTCAACTTCAAACAAGTTCATAAACTTTTTGCTCATTCTTGGCTCCAAAACTTGCCCATATTCACAAGCTTTACCCCTAACCCTTTTATCACACTAAAAATATAATAATAGTTTTTTTTATCAATAATTTTCCGCTGCCATCTTCATCTGTTTTTTTCTTTTTCTTTTTTGTTGTTGTTGTTCTTTTAACAGTCTACAAATGACACAACAGTAAAGCGTGCGACTCTCCTGAGTGACATGCATTTCCGCAGCATCCGTACCAAGCTTATACTAATGTCACGCAACGAGGAAGCCACCAAACATTTGGAGGTAAACGCACCCATTTGACACACCATGTTAAGATCACACTTTAATATCAGCTTTCAGTAAGCACTAGATAGCTTTCAGTAAGCACTAGATGGTCTGTAAGTAAGTTAGTCTGACTGAAATTATAAAATGTCAAGCTTCTCCAAACACCCATATCATGCCATGATGGGTCAGATTACTCTGCTTGTATATGTTCAACTAGATTGAAAAGGACAAATGCTCTGCATATTCTCCAAAGTTCCCTCTGTTTAACATCTTTTTGTGAAGACATATAAAGCTTAAGTGCATATTAATATAACCAAATTCCCAATAAAGCCGCCCTCATTGTCATATTTGTTACTTAAGTGAGACAAGTAAACTGGTCCAGAATCGTGACCGACAACCAGCCCATTAAGGCATCGCCTCAGCTTGTGGTCACTTTTCCAGACTGTCACTCTGCTTTATGAAAATCCGGATTTTATAACCACATCTTCATCTGATAAAATCACCATTAAATTAACTTAAAGATGACGTCTGCACGGCGAATTCAGTTGTGCTTACATGTACGATGACCTCACATAGAGAAAGTTAAAAGCAGAATGTCTTGGAATGTTTTTACAAATGGTTCTCAGCATTGAATAAGCTGCGATTCTGCTCCCATGCATACATACTGGGCAATGGATGTTGGTCTAATTAAGTGGCCAAGCTTAAGCTCGACTCAACTATGCATGTAACCAGTTGATTGTTTCCTTTATGTTGACTGCTTTAGACAAAATGAGGACCCCTGTTTTACATCATGCAATCAGGTGTTTCCCAGTGCTGTACAGTTGTAGGGAACATGCTAGCATAGCATATTTGTGTTTTCCCTTTCTAGACGAGTAAACAGTTAGCTTCAGCATACCAAGAAGAGGTCAGAGTCAGAGAGGATCTCATGGGCCTCGCCATCGGCTCTCATGGTGCCAACATCCAGCAAGCAAGAAAGGTGCCTGGTGTTACAGCCATCGAGCTGGAGGAGGAAAGCTGCACATTCAGGATCTATGGAGAGGTAAGCCTCTCAATGAGCCTGTGTGCCGTTGGACTTTTCTTGTTTGAATTTTCTTTATGGTAATGTTTGTTCCATTTTGCAGACCCCAGAGGCAGTGAAACAGGCTAGAGAATATCTTGAGTTTAAAGAAGACTACTTTCAGGTACCCAGGAACCTTGTAGGTGAGTGAGCAGCCTAACATTCCTGATAAGTCTCATTTTGTTGCTGTCAACATCTCACTTCATCACCACTGAAAATCTCTTATTAGTAATTGCATATTCTTTTACTCTCGTCTATTTTTCCACTTTTACCCTTGCACAGGCAAAGTCATCGGCAAAAACGGCAAAGTCATTCAGGAAATTGTGGATAAGTCGGGCGTTGTCCGCGTCAGGATCGAAGGAGACAATGATAAAAAGCTTCCCCGGGAGGAGGTAGGCAGGCAGGGGGCTGGCAGAGATGACACTGCCAGCAGCAAAGAGGTGAATTGACCGTTCGGCTGGCCTCCCACCCACCCTTTCTGCTCTCCAATTGCAAAGCTAATTAATGACAGAGAGAGTAAATGTCTGCTTAGACAATATTCTATTCTGCTGCTGTGTTTCTTGTTTTGTCACTCGCACTTGAGCTTTCATTAATTTCGACACACACAGAAGCATAAAAAATGTCAGTTTTATTTGGTGTGTGGGTGCTTAGTTGTTGTTTTTTGATGGGTTGCTATGTTTCTGTTGAATGTTTTTGTCTTTTTCTATTCTTTTCAGGCATACACTCATTACAAAAATGTGCTGTGAATTGCACTTAACTCCTTATTCTCTCTTCTTTTTTCTGAATCAGGGCATGGTTCCCTTTGTGTTTGTGGGAACCAAAGAAAACATCAGCAATGCTCAGGCTCTATTGGAGTATCATGTGTCCTATCTTCAGGTTGGTTGATCTCCCGTTTTAACCAATAGATGGCAGCACTATTGTCTTTTTTTTTTTTTTTTTTTTTTTTAAGGTAAATGTATACCCATAGCATGTCTATATTGCAGCTGTGAGTGTCTGCACTTGCAAAGATGAAAAACAGATTTCTTAGAAACACAGCTCCCGTCTAGATGGGCGCATGTGCGGGGTCTCGTATTAGTCACCTGTTTTCTGCCCGCCCGGTAACACGAGGGAAGCTGCTGAGAGCGCCTCATTTTGCCCTTACCTCATGTGCTTTTATAAATAACCCCTCTCTGTGGGTTGGGGTGAAGGGTACACCGGAGTGTAGATTACCAGCTATCTGGACCCTCTGCTTTCAAAAATAACATCAAGCCCCCTGCCTCGCTTCCTTCACACCTCCCTTGAGGGTCAGCTGTCATTGGTGTAGTCAGCTGTCACACCGAAGTGGGACCCCCTCCTCCAACAACGTGCAGTCAGGGTCCTGCTGCAATGAATTACCATTGCTCGCTTTCCTTATCCATAAATATGACAAATTTGATTAATTGTGATCCACTCAATAATACAAAAGTATTTAAAGTTACAAACTGATACCTTTTAACTTTGATCTCTCTTAAAGTTTGTTTGACAGCTATAATGGGGTTGTAGGATATCCTCAGCAAAATGGTGAACCAAATGGGTATTCTCATCTAAACCATTTTGTGGTCTGTGAATCAAAGAGACCAGAAAACATTAGACTGAGGCTACTTTAGCTACTAAGCACACAAACAAACACTCATACACATACATAAACCAAGTGTAGTATTTGTTTTGCCTTTGTCCAAACAAATTTGGCCAGGGACGAGACTCTTACCAGATACATAAGCAAAGGTGTGATACTATGTTACCATCTTCCAACAGTCGGGCAACTCTGACTGACCCTTCTTAAATTCAGCAGTGTCTTGGGGAAAAAAAATAATTTTAAAAGATGGGAGGAGTGAAGCACTGATTGTGCTGATAGATGCAGCTGCTATAGCAGCTGAAAGGAACTGTTTGGTCAAGTTGGAGATGGTAACCAGCTCAGATGCCATCCACTCACTATTTAGGAACAAATTGCATCTGTATTCAGATCTTTGTTCTTCATCAGCGATTTCCATGTGGGTGTTTATTCTTGTTTTCAGCCATCACCTTTTGACTCAGTTCACATGCTGCTGCCTGTTATTGTATTAGGTTATAAGCATGATCCATTTCTTAATTGTTAACTTTTCCAATAACAGGATCTACAACCACTTTTCATCTTCTTTGTCACCTTTGGAATTGTCTGTGTTTTTTCCGGTTATAATAAGGCCGCTCAGCTGTGTAGAATGACTAGCTGTGCAAATAGACAAAAATAGTTCAATCTCAGGTAATAACAGAAACATTCATTTGGTCATACATTACTTACTAATAGTAAAAGAAGCAAAGTTTTTAACAATATTATAAATTTTTTACTCATAAGTCATTGTTATTGTTGCTCAGTATAACTTTAATCACTTGAGTAACTCAGTCAAATACTCTCAGAAGGGTTAAAAGTGGTGAGTGTTTTCCACAGAAGTGGGTGTTTTATCGAAAGGGTCACTAAATTTTACACCACACTGCCACTTAGTGGTAGAGTAGTAGGCTGAAAAATGAGTGCAGAACCAGTTCAGCCCTGGAGTAGTTCTAAGCTTTGTTACTACGGCTTGGGCTGAGCACAATATGGAAGAATTTTTTTTGACTGATAAATCTGTCTATACCAACTATAATTAAGATCCCAATCAGCTCAATCACAAGTCATTGAAAAAGTCTTGAGTAAAATGTGTCTTAATGTTACTTTTAATCATGTCTATAGTTGTTACAGTGGTCAATGGCTTCATTAACTAACCTCTTTTTGTTGCTTCTTATGTTGGACACCAAACGCTTTTTATATCTTGCATTTTGTCCCACTTAAGACAAAAATGTCATGCAAATCTTTGGGCCTCATACAACAACCATTAGTACGAACAGATTTGTTCTTAAATCGTGCGTACGAGTGATTTAAGAGAACTTGCGCATTTTTTTCGTATTTTGATTTTTCTTTCAGGTACGAATGAGACAGACCTGTCATAGAAGTCACGTAAAATAGTCCACTGTTATTCTAATCAAGTTTGCTTGACTAATGGATTGTATATTTAATTAAGATATCAAAAATAAATATATACATTATACCCAATAATTATGCTGACATTATTCTGTTTGACTTAAATTATGCACTAATTGAAGGTTCATTTGACTGTATATAACAAGGTCAATGGGAAGTGTAACCAGCAGCTGACTTGCTACTTTTGGATGTCTTACCGGATCAGGCTCTTGGACGAGAGCGTGTGTTCCGAGGCCGTGTAGATATCCTTACGGAGACCGACAAATGGCTGACTTCACGATTTAGATTGCCAAGGACTGTGCTGCTGCAAATATGCAGCTTGCTAGAGCCATTCCAGAGATAAACACACCGATTAAGCCCAATTTCACCTCACGTCCAGGTCTTCACCACCCTTGGACTTGTTGGTCCTCTCATCAGTTTATCACCCACAGTACATCAAATTCCCATACACCGCTGTTGAACAAGTACAAATTAAGAGGGACTTTCATGCCATGGCTGCACTGACAAGAAAATTAACAGCAATCGTAATTGCGTCCCATTTCTTCGCTTTAGCAGGTCCCGTAATCCCACTGCTGACACTGCTAAAAATGACAGATTTTCCTTTTTGGATCTTTGAAAGCAGAATTTCAATCTCTTTTCTTTTTTTTTTCTTTTTTTTTTTTTTGTTAAGTATTTTTTGGGGCTTTTTTATGCCTTTAATGATAGGACAGTGTGAGAGAGACAGGAAGCAGGGGGCAGAGAGATGGGAAGACACGCAGCAAAGGGCCGCTCGGTGCGGGAGTCGAACCGGGGCCCGCTGCATCGAGGACTAAAGGGCAGATTACAGTTCTGCGTCTATCGTCTTGACGTGTTGCTATGCTCTGGTCGCGAACCACTTTTCATGTTATAGTTCTGCAACCTCGACCTAGAATTTCTAGTGACGCATAGCAGTTTCCCGCCAAAATGCTAGTGGGAGCCCATTCGAGAACTCGCGAGTCGCGAGAACTTCGGTGGGGGGAGTGTATACAGACAACCGGAAAGGCACACCGAGGACCAATCACAGCCGCTTTTGTCTGCGCACTTCTGTTGGTGGTCTGCGTGCGTCTGTCGCGTAGTCAGGATTTTTTTGAGGTGCACGAGAACGCGCGCAGAGCCTCTGCGTGGGGGAGTGGTCAAGATTTTGACGCTCGCAGAGGCTATGCGTCCGAGCGTTAGAGGCTTTGCGTCTGAAGCATAAATTAGGCTTAAGCCTCTGTACATGGGGCGGCTGCTTAACCCACTACGCCACCGACCGCCCCAGAATTTCAATCTCAGAGCCCGTAAAGTTGTTCTGTTTTGTGCCTTGATGCCATTTTCACGACTCGACACTCAACACTTCCTGGCACAGGAGATGGGAAACTTAGGCTGTGTTCGAAACCGCATACTACATACTTGCATACGGCATACTCATCGATCAGACGATATGCAGAGCGTTTACCCACAATGCATTTCGCTCCTGCCCGAGCCGAGACGATGAGAAATCAGCCGGCCTGAAGCTGATTTCACTTAAGCTCTAAACTTTGTAAACTTTAGGAACATTTGAAACATTTTCAGGTGAGAAAGTAGTCCCCAATGTGTTTAAAATCTGACAAAATACCGGCTATTTACAATTTTGTTCCGACGAATTCGGCGCTACTAAAGCTAGCCGTGGCGAGCAACGTACTTCCGGTTATTTTCACAAAATAAAATACCCGTTGCCTTTTATCATAGGGAAAGCCATTACGATACAATTGGTGCTTTTGTTTTGAAAACGGGAAGTGAACCTACCCTCGTTGTAGCTAGCTTGAAACTGCCGTTTTGACAGAAAATGACGATCGGCAACGTCACGTTACGTTGCATCTTGGGTAGTTTGAGTATGAGTAGTAACCTCATGATGCACACCCAACATTTCGCCGAATCTAGTATGCATCCGGGAACTTAAAAAAAGTTAAAGTTAGTATGAGTAGTAGGAGAAGTATGCGGTTTCGAACACAGCCGTAGTCCTATATTATATCATTTTGGGCGTGGAATATGCAAATTTACTATCCTCGTGCACGTGCACTTAAATACGCACAGGTGGGATTCATCATGTGTACGCAGGTTGTTTGCGCACTTTTTCAAAGTTAAGAGAGTTTGTTGACTCAGACGTGGCGTGTTCGGATGAGACCTTCATACGAAGAAAAGTGAGAGAAATTTAGAATAAGAATACGAAAATGTTCTTGCATGAGACCCAATGTTATTTGTACTTACCTAAAGTTGGAGACGACAATTATCCTTCATTGTAACGGCAAGGCATAGGTTAAAAGTAAATCGCTTAAAAGTAATGTCTTTGTGGTATTTATCATGCATTTTTACTTCTTAAAGATTTGTTCATCTACAGTACACTGTTATGTTTTTTTCAAACAAACATTTAATAACAGGTAATAAATGCAAAGGAGAGAAAGAAAGATTTTTCTCAAAGGGGCTTAAAAAGTTCACACCATTTACAACTGGTTGTCTTAATTTAAAGGAGGTGGAGCAGCTGCGTCTCGAGCGTCTCCAGATTGATGAGCAGCTCCGTCAGATTGGGGTCGGTTACCGTGCTCCACCCAGCCGAACTGGGGGCCCTGGTGTTGACCGGGAGAAAGGCTACATGACGGATGAGAGCGGCAACTCACTCCACACTTCTCGTACATATGGGGGCCGTGGGAGAGGACGCAGGGCCTCCAACAGCCAGTACTCTGGATACGGTGAGAATCAAGGAAATTCCGATATTCATTTTTCTATTTTTTTATTATCAAAAGTTATATACTTTGGTTTACATTATCTTTAATTGGCGCAGGCACAAACTCTGAACTGTCCAATGCTTCTGAGTCAGAGGATGTTACTGAGAAAGACCAGAGGCCCCGTGGGATAGGCGTTGACGAGAGAGGCTCCCGAAGGGGTGGCAGGGGCCGAGGCTCCAACTCAGTACGAGGCCGTGGAGGGACTGGATCCAAGCCCTCCAACTCCATCAGCTCAGGTAGACCATGATCTACCCCTTTAGGCTTTTATAAGCAGTCATACCACCACTGTAGAGTGCGCTGCCTATTAGCAACTGCTCCAGTGCTCGGGAGGAGTGCGTACATAAACTTTGTTGTGGCTTTAGTCAGTTGTTTTGAAATTGTTCAGAGCCCAACAGTTCTGTCTATGAAGTTGAGAAAATAAGACTCTGGAAACAGTCATGATCACTGAGCTCTTTCAGCCTGATATTGTAAAGATGAGAGACACAGCTTGGAGCATAGTAGTTTGCAAGTTCATTTTTGTATTTCAAGATAACAATTGTGTTTTTTTTAGTACAAGGATAGACGTAGTTTTAAAAGGCTGTGTATCTTTTCCAACTGCTGTAAATAAATGATGGCAGAGTAGGTTATGTTAAGATTTCTTTGCAACATCTGCAGTGCTGAGGGACCCAGACAGTAACCCGTACTCTCTGCTGGAGGGGGAGGGAGAGCTGGCTGATACAGACATCAGTGAAGGCATGGGAGGAGACCGCCGCAGACGATCTCGGCGTCGCCGCAACGACCAAGAGCCCAGCGTGATGGATGCCGCTGCAGAGTCGGACAGCCAGGCTGGCCCCAGTGAGAACGGCCTGGGTGAGCCTCGGTTTTCTGATCTCACCTTTGTTGTCTGATACTTCCATCAATGTCCGTAAGAAATGTTACTATCTGAGACTTCAGACGACAAATATGGAAGTAAAAATTCAGAGTTGTGACTTAATTAGGGACAATGATCCATATCATCTCATTTGTCTGTTAGATGAAGAGGCCAGACCTCAGCGCCGGAACCGAAGCCGCCGCCGTCGTAATCGTGGAAACCGCCAAGAGGGAGGTTCAGCTAGCCGTGACAGACAGCCAGGGGAAAATGGTATGTCCAGTATTATAGCTGTTTTAGTGTTTAAATTTTTCCTCTCTGAAATCCTCTGTGGATTAATCTAGCTAATGGATTTGAATGTTTCCAGTTACTGTTGCTGACTACATATCCCGTCCTGAGTCCCAGAGCAGACAGAACATGCCCCAGAAGGAAAACCATGCTGCACCTGAGCCCAAGGTACAGGCAGAATTGCACAAATTCACCTCAGTGTTACTTGTCTTGACTAGATATTGGTTTATGATTACTACCTTTTGTATCCACAGGAAAACGGCACCAGTGCCAAGAAGGGTGAGCGAACGCCCACCAAGCGTTCCCCCAGCAAAGACATGACATCGGCCGGCGAGACCCTGACTCTGGTCAATGGGGTCTCATAAAGAGACGGCCCCTGCCCCTCGCGAACCCAAGTCTAGAGCAAGACTCCATGGCAAACTCTGTCCCTGCTTGCATTAACTTAAACCTTAAACAGATGAGTGAAAAGTACCTGACAAAATACCTGAATTCATACTATGAGAGTGAAAAAGTACAAAAAAACGACAAACGCATCTTCTTAAAAACACGTTAACGGTGTATGCTATCCTATCTATCAGTACTTAGTGCTTATTTAAAAACACAACTAGCTTGCCAAAAAAGAGCTGGTGGATATGACTTGATTTCTAAAAATACTGAAACACGAGAAACAGGACAAGACTTCTTTTTTTTTTTTTTTTTTTTTTTTTTTAAACGGTTGTCTTTATTTGTGTCCTCCTTTACGTTGATGTTTATTTTGTTCATTGTTTATCACTGGTTTGGACTGGGCGGCTGCTCTCTCAACCAAAACAGACGCGTCTCGGTGTTTAAGAGAGATGTCACGGACTGCGAGTTATGTTGTTAAGCGTATGAGCAGACAGTCCAATAGTTTATGTGACGCGGTGTCCACACACTGAACCTGGAACCTGGGAGTGAAGATGGACAGATTGGGATATTGATAGACATTGTGCCTTGAATCTGAAAAAAAAGAAAAATAATTCAAAAAAAAAAAAAAAAAAGCTTGAGTTTTTCCATTAAGTTTATTTTTGTTTCCTGAGAGGAAGTAAAGAGGATATCCTTCCAGGGCCTTTTTTAAAAAAATAAATATTTGGTTTGAAGGAGGGAACAGACCTGTGCGAGAGTGAAAAGAGGATCCAGAAATGGAAGGTGTGGCTGGCCAGCGTGAGGAAAAACGAAGCCTGGTGCCAAACACAAAATTCAAGGCGCTTGTCCTCATTCCATGTAGAATGGACAGCGTTGGGGTCTGTGTGCGCGCATATGTTCGAGCGCACGTACATGTGCACAGTTGAGACATTTGGCAACCACAAAACTAAACTGAGGGTGAGGTTAAAAAGAAAAATTTTTAAAAAGCCCTGGGCTCTTTATCAACTGGCTTGGGGGGTGTTATGTGAAGTGTCACTTCTTCCTCTTCACCTGTTTTAGGTCTTTCGAGGGTCCAGGGCTGCACCTCTGCGGCCTTGTAAACAGGACAGGCTGAGACTAGACAGACGGCAAACTTGAACTGTAGATTTAGACTTAAAAAAAATAACTGTACCGTGCCTCTTTCTCTGTGTCAGAGGGGGCAACGGTGCTAGCTTTCAGCCACACTAGTGTCTTGATAAACCACTGCAGCACGCAGCTCCGGAACACACACGAGGGCAACCACCTTTTCTGTGATGGGTGCTGCTAGTGGGGGAGGGCCTGGAGACTGCAAACTGTGGGATTGGGACAGCTTCAAATTGAAATGAGAGCCACATGACACACAGGCCCACATTTACAGGTACACACGTAAGGCGCAAGTCGACGTGGTCTCCCGCGTGGCGCAAAGTAGAGGACCGAAAAAGAAAACCTTAAACCAGTGAGGTGTCTGTCCTGTACCTGGCAGATTGGGTTGGCATATGGAGTAAGAGACGGACTGGAGACCTCAGTGGCTCTCTGCTCATGTTGTTACTGTTGTCTTGGTTACCGCTCTCAATTTTTTTTGTTGCAATTTCCACACCTTAGAAAATATTAAATAAAACATTGAAGTGAAATCAACCTCTTCTGTGGAGACGAACTTTGATTTCTCTGTCTTGTGAGTTTGCAGTCTATTTTTCTAACTTGCATGGCATTTAGTTACTGAGTGGTAGGTGATGCCTGTCCTGTGCATGAGGAAAGGGTGTTATTAATCTGACTTACAAAGCCATTGTTTCATTCACTAGAATTGCTGCTAATGTACACACTGAATGTCCAACTAACGTAGAAGCTCTGCCTTTGGTGGAGGACAACTTTATTTGTGACTGAATCAACATTTTCCTTCTGCTCATCTGCCCTGAATGTCCCACTTTCAGTGGACACGAGTCAGGAAGGGACCCATTACTTCGTCTCAAAAAGTATTAAAACCCAAGGGCAACATTGTGCATGACAAGCAAGCGTCCACATGGCCAAAGGTTTGAGAGACAGATGAATGGGAGTAAGGTTGAATCGAGATGACCCAGATGCTGCTGTTGTACATTTCTGCTCACCTGTATGTTGTGTTTTAGAGAATGAACGAGTATTTTGAGTATTTGTACCTTGGTTCAGTTGCATGTGTGTGAGTGGAGAATGAGGCTGTGTCTGGTATGCCTGTGTTTGCCTTTATACCTCATCGTGTGAGTACTGTATTCCCTCATGTATCCGTATCCCTCGCGTCGTTTTTGAAAGACTGATGGCTGCGCTCTGTGTGTGTGTGTGTGTGTATGAATGCTGGTTGTACAGGCAACTCCTCACTCAAATTTTTGTCTCTGGTTTTCTCACTCATGTTCTGATGGCAATAAAGGACTTTTCATTGTTTGGTATACATTTTTGCAAAAGTTTGTTTTTTGTATTACGCACTTAAACTCTGCCAGGAGACTATCCAAATTTTACTGTGAAACTTGTGCATAATGTAAGTGAGCTTTAACTATTTTTTCTGTTATATTACACCAATATCTGCAATTCAGAGTGACCTCCTATATTTTTAGCCTTTTAGTAATGTCACTGCTGTAAGGATGGTTTAGTTTCCCTGTTGTTACGTCACTGTTAAAACAGGACGGTACCTTTTATTTGCTGATTTTATTCTGCTTTTGATTGCTGTTAAAGATTTAATACAGTAGTAACTCAGCAGACTTATCATGTAAATCATGGCCTCTTCATTAAATAATCGTCATGAGCCTAGGTTAATATGCATAAAAAGGTAGCTCCAAGATCTTCAGGTTTTGTTTACGTAATGTCATTTTCATTGAAACTAAATACAAGTTTGCTGCTACCCAGAGATTAATTCAACTGGTTACTTTACAGGCAGAGGTCTGTGTGAAAGTTACCGAAATAGATCAATGACAGCAAAAGAGGAGTTCTGTCCAACTGAAAACATGGAGTTGGTTTGGAAAAACAAACCGCCACAGTATAAGAAAACATATGACATCTTGGCTACCGTTGGTTGGAATAAAGTTCAGTTTACCGCTGAGGGCAGACTTGTGCTTTATGAGTGATTCAAATTACTCAGGACTGCAATGTCAGAGATGTGAACCAGAGTGGTGGCGTCATTGTGCTGTGGAAATGGATATCTTCTTACCCTCTTTGAAAGAAGAGGGTGTATAGCGGTATTCAAGGGACGATGGACTCTAGAAGTAGCATGTTTTGGTTTCTCAAAGTCTTATGCAGAGTCTGGGATTTGAACAATTGACTGTTTGAAATGAGACAAAGTCAGACAGACACTTGACAAAGCAAAATTTAAGAGCCAGTATTCAAGTAAGATTCTCAGGATTCATGGAGATGTAACCATGGTGGAAATCAGCAAGAACAATTACCTGTACCTAAGTATTCATTTTGAAGTACTTGCACTATTTTTAAGTTTCCGATGCTACCTCATGCTCCCACTTAACCCCATTTCATTAGGAAGTATTTAATCTTCAGTACATATATCTGAAAGCTCTTATTACTAGATACTTATTAGATGAAGATTCAACATTATGCATAACATACTAAACAGTAAAACTAAATTAAATTCACGGTAAGGCTTGTTATCCACAGACTAATACAGCACATCCCAGCCAAGGTCTGATATTTGATGACGATTTAGCATCAAAATAAGTACAATAAATATATTCTCTCATAGTCTGTTCACAATCTGTTTTTGCCTCATAGTCTGTTCACAATCTGCTAGACAGGGATAAGTACAACAATTTGCATGTTGGGTGGCTCACCATTAGTCCTTACTGGTAATGTGCTTCTTACCAATCATGTGCCGTGCTGCCTCCACCACTCTCAGGGACTGCTCTCATAAAATTATTTTATACTGTAATATACCAGTTACACTATTGATATGAAAGTAAGTTAAGTGGACTTGTAAAAAGTCTTTCACAAGCTGTAAAGTTGAAGGTATGATGGAGTTGAACTTTCATGAGTTGTTCATGCACAAGATATGCAGCCTCTCACTCTGTTTGAATGACATCTTTGATGCCAGGGCAGGTGCTGAAAATGATACACTGCTCTCAACAGGTTTCCCCTGGTTAACCAAAGGCATAACTAATTAATTTTGGATTGGAGTGAATGTTCATAGAAAGTGATTAATACTGTAATGGTAGTGCTTTTTTTCCAACAAAAATGAGAACACAAAATTATTGCACCCATCCATTAAGTCACTGCTTTCTTGGATAACAGCTGTGGAATCTGGCAAACAGCAGTCATATTAAATGTTGTATCAGGTATCTTACCACCGTGATCTTTTATTTGTTATATAAAGTAAATGGTAAGTTTTCACTTTTTTCCCCATGTTTATTCCAGCCGCAATCAACAGACACAGCCAGTGTGTGACAAATAATTGATAGAAGAAGCAAACATAAAATAATTTAACAATAAACATAGCTTTCAGGGATTTTTTTTTACTGAAAACAGAAAAGAATAAGTTTAGGTTTAATTTTACAAATGCAGTATAAGAACATAATGACACAAATAAAAAAAAATAACACGGCTATTATGACTTTAAAAAGCGTACCATTTGTAATATCTGTAGATTTACCCTGTTGATATGTCCATAGACATAGTCAATTCAGAAATTCTATTTTGATTTCTTAACAGTAACCGAAAACCTCTTACACAACCAACTCGGGAAGACCAACCTTTTCCCAGTAAAAGCTAGTTCATACCGTCACCCAATCACAGTCCAGACATTTTGATGGACACGTTTACCTTCCAATCACACGTCTACATGCGTGCATAATTCTCAAGTTTGGCGTTTCTGTTGATCTTGTTGATACACTGTGAGTGTTGTGCTTTTTCTTAATTTTATGTCTCTGCTTTATACGGGTCTACAATCGTAACGACTCACTTTGCCAATATTTGATGGACGCGAATGAGTTTAATTTATCAGCTAATGTAGTTGTTGTTGCTGTTGTAGTTCGTAACTATTGTTAGCTTTCTGCTAGCAACCCGGCTAGCACCTCTGTGATTAGGAAGTACTAACACGGAAACTTATTCGTATTCATCATCCCTATGGTCTGCTATATTTTAGTTGAAATGGGTTTCCGACGAACTCTTATGGCGTTAGTCCAAAAATCGTTTGGCTTCGGTGCCCTCAGTCACATGCTGTTTCCTGTAAATGGTGTTGTTTATTCACCACACGCCCACTGACCGCGTCTATTACTACTTTTTAGGTAGTCTTGTCACCCATTGCGTTTCCCCTTTGTAGATAGATGCACTGCTGTAACAATGGTGAAGATTTTCATCGGGAATCTCTCTCAGAACACTGAGAAAGAGGAAATTGAAGGTCTCTTCACAAAGTACGGGGCAGTGACAGAATGTGCCAAGTATAAAAATTATGCATTTGTGCATATGGAGGATCGCAAGTCTGCCACTAAAGCCATCCGTGAGTTACATCTTCACAAACTGAATGGCCGTCCTATCAATGTGGAGCCCAGCAAAGGGAAGAACCAGGGTCCAGTGAAGCTTCACATAGCTAATGTTGAAAAGGGGTTTGATAAAGAGCTGCGTGACCTGTTTGAAGAGTACGGCACAGTCACAGAATGTTCGATTGTTAAGAACTTTGCCTTTGTGCACATGCCCAATTATGATGAGGCCATGGATGCTCTGCAGGGCCTGGATAACACAGATTTTCAAGGTAAGTGAGTTTGACAATGTAGTCTATGTTTGAAGCTTGGGGAGTTTCTGTTCTAGGTCTTGAGATTTTAGGGAAAATGTTTTTCTTTCTCTCAGGAAAGCGCATTCACGTTCAGGTATCAAACAGCAGGCCGAGGGGGCTTCCTGAGGAGGAGGAATATCTACAGCTACTAGGCAGAGGAGTCTATTATCCTCCTCGCTATCCAGGGGAGAGGCCTGAGCCGCCCTACAGAGGTCGCTCCTCTGTTTACCCCCCTCCTCCTCTCCCTCCACTCGTTCCCCCCAGACGACCACCTTATCCCGACCGTGGTTATGGCAAGAGAGATGCCTACCATCTTGTTGATTACTATGAGAAATACAGAGCCCGTCCATACGGCGCTGCAGGCTATGATGACAGGCGTGCCATTCCTCCTCCTCCGCCTCCTCCGTCGGCACTTGTCAAAGAGCGACTAGGAATGGGACCGCTTGACCCATATGAGCGGCATCCACTCCCAGCTCCTTCGTCTTATGCGGTCAGGGACCGGAGCCCTATCAGAAGACTTCCCCCTCCGCCTACTCCATCAGCAGGTAACGGGTACTCCTACGAGCGGTCTCGGCTCTCACCGATGTCCAGGACTCCGCTGTACGCGGCTCCCCGTCCCAGGGATTCTTTTTCAGAGAGAATTCCCCCCCCACCTCCACCACCTCGCTATGCAGGCTATTAGACTGCAATAGTGTGGCACAAGGTGAGGGCTGCAAGGGAATGTTTCAAAACTCCATAAGTCTCTTTAATCACAAGTCTCTTTAATGTGGTGGATTAAAAAAATCTATTGATGTTTGTGTCAAAATTGAGTAAAAGCTGAATCCACAAGTTGATAGTCATGCTTTCATACCATCAACCAGAGCTCTTAATTTGTGCAGATTTACTTCAATCATTAAAACAGTATACAACTAGTACACGTTGCTGTTATAATGCTCAAATATTGCTGATTTAATTTCAAACAGTCTTGCGCGAATCCTGAGTTAAACACACTCCTTGACATTTGTGGTGTGCTCTCTTTCCAGGTTTAGAATATGACAAGATCGTCGTTGTCTGCTGATGCACGTGGTGCTATACACCCCCTACGTCTATGGCGGATTGCGTTGCGTTCACCTGTGACTTACTCGAAGATATTGCAGACAGCCCCGTTCTTAAAACAAAAATGCGATTCCATGTCCACAGTTCTTCTGAGCCTTTCATGCCTTTTCTGGTCCTCTTTTTGTTTTACTGTTGAGATTCTTAAGATGTTTTGCTGGACAGGTGTAGACTACTTCAGTGGGAAGCAGTAGCCGGAAACTACCCGCTTTGTTGTTAAATCTTTTTCAGAAAGTCTTCTGGGAAACTAATATATTTTCATAACAAGGGAATGCATAAAATCACAGTGTGTGGTCTTTGTAAACAAAACTGCTTTCAAGGTAGGCTTGTTGATTTAAAAAAAAAAAAAAAAAAAAGAGAGAGAAAAAAAAGCTAATTTCTTAAGGTAAAAAATACCTTTAGAAGTGCTACTTGGTGTGGGAGGTTGTATAGCAGTTTCAGATTTGCGACATGTTGGCATGGCATCAAGAGTACCAGTGTGATTTTTGTTCTTTTGACACTTGAATAGACTCTATTAGCCCTGCCCTGTACGCTTTTATTTACTTTCCAAGTTGCTTTTTATTTGAAGTCTTTTTAATAAACACATGAAACCAACAACAGCATTTTAACTGTGAAATTATTCTTCATTGCGTTGGGCTTTTGTACAGTAACTGGGCAGACAGCCTCGATTGACCAAAATATATTAACTACAGTCGTGCTATCCATGCGCTTTCGGTTTGTAGTTTTTAGCTTGACACGTGGTAGATGATGCTTCATTCAACAGCATCAAAATGTGTTTAATTTCTGATGAAAAACACCCATTCTGGATTCCAAATCTTTTTATTTCTTTTTTTTTTACCTGAGCAGCCTTGTTTACAATGTGTCAGAAAATTCCACAGTTGCTGCAGATTTGTCATTTGCACATCTATGATGCAAATCTCCCAGTCCACAGCATCCCAAAGGTGCTCTATTGGATTGAGATCTGGTCCCTGTGTAGGCCATTGGAGTACAGTGAACTCATTGTCATATTCAAGAAACCATTTTGAGATGATATGAGCTTTGTGACATTGTGCATCATCCTGCTGGAAATAGCCATCAGAAGATGGGTACACAGTGGTCATAAAGGGATGGACATGGTCAGCAACAATACTCAGGTAGACTGCGGCATTTAAACGATGCTCAATTGGTACTAAGGGGCCCAAAGTGTGCTAAGCAAATATCCCCCACACCATTACACCACCACCAGCAGCCTGAACCATTGATACAAGGCAGGATGGATTCATGCTTTCATGTTGTTTACGCCAAATTCTGACCTTACCATCTGAATGTCGCAGCCGAAATCGAGACTCCTCAGACCAGGCAACGTTTTTCCAATCTTCTATTGTCCAATTTTGGTGAGCCTGTGCGAATTGTAGTCTAAGCTTTCTGTTCTTAGCTCACAGTAGTGGCACCTGCTGTGGTCTTCTGCTGCTTTAGCCCATCTTCTTCAAGGTTCCATGTGTTGTGCGTTCAGAGATGGTATTCTGGACTCCTTGGTTGTAACAAGTGGTTATTTGAGTTACTGTTGCCTTCCTATCATCTCAAACCAGTCTGCCCATTCTCCTCTGACCTTTCACATCAACAAGGCATTTTCGTCCACACAACTGCCGCTGGATATTTTCTCTTTTTTGGACCATTCTCTGTAAACCCTAGAGATGGCTGTGCGTGAAAATCCCAGTAGATCAGCAGTTTCTGAAATACTTAGACCAACCAGTCTGGCACCGACAACCATGCCACGTTCATAGTCACTTAAATCCCCTTTCTTCCACCATTCTGATGCTCGGTTTGAACTTCAGCAAGTTGTCTTGACCACCTCTACATGCCTAAATGCATTGAGTTGCGGCCATGCGATTGGGTAATTAGCTTTTTGTGTTAATATGCAATTGAACAGGTGTACCTGTTCAGGAAGGATTTGCATCCCAGTTTACAGCTAGGAAAAACTGACTAAAGCTGAACAAACCTGTCACGCTCAGACTACAGAACTGGATTTAAAAAAAAAAAAGCGATAATAGTCAAATACAACGGAAAGAAATTCTTGACCGTTTTGACTTTGCTTCGGTTCATGTCTTATTTCAAGAATCCTCAAATCCATCTTCCAAGATTTTTGGTGGCATAACCTGCCATACATCTTTAAAATCAGACTAAATGAACTCTACAACAAAAATGTATTTTATAATGATCATCATGTTGTGCCAGCGTTGATCAGGTGAAAGCCAGATGTTTCCTACTATTCTCATGTGTTGGCGCAGAGCATCTGTAACTGAAACCTGCAGCCCCCTCATTCTCATTATATTATCGTTGTCTAAGCTTATATGTTGGTCATAAAACTGACATGCTTGTGTTGTGCAGTGATTGAATCTGGCTCATCTTGAGTCTGTTGGCGACCGAATAGCTGTTTCTTGCCTCAGTCCTCAGCTTTAATTGCCAACATTGTATTTAGTCATTTAAAGTGATTTTCTTTGGAACAGAAGAATTATTTCTTGGACTTTGCGATGACTAGTGATTCTGAGGACTTTGGACCGTTACGCTCAATTTGCACTCTTCATTTTGATCAAAATCCCAATTCACATCTGTCACCTCTTCATGTCAATATTTAGACTTTGTGAATTTGCACCACAAATTGCTTGCAATCTTGGTGTTCTCAGTATTTTTGCCCTTCGTAGGTTGTTAGACTATATACAGGAGATGTCAACTCATGGTAAGTCATCCTCAGAAGATGTCCAAAATCCTAAAGAAACAAGGTATCCTATATACTGTTTAAACCGTACCTCTTAACAGATAGTAATACCACAGTTTAAAAAAATCCTGGTATTGGATTCATGCTGCTGTTTACTTGGCATTGAGGACATTTTGTTTTTTAGTCTACAAGCTAATACAGTTTTGTAGTGCTCTTTAATGTTGCATTATTAGACAACAGGAAACCTAAGTTTTGGCTGTCTTTTTGTTTTATTTTTCTATAACAAGTTGATTTTCTTAGTGAATTTGTCAATGTAACTTTGGCAGAAGGCAATAAATGGAATTGTTGGCTGATGTCATTAACGGCCACTTGTGGATATCATTGACTCTGCATCTTTTTCCACAGGCTTGTTTCTCCAGTGATGGTCTCGAGGGGATTGGAAATTGGAGTTCAAATTGGAGTTTGAGCTGGAGAAATGTGAACAGGCTGTCCTGTAGTTAAAGGTAAAACAGCATTCGATCATGTGGTCCATTTTATATACATTTAGTCTGTGAGGCCCTTAAAGGACTTTTTGAACTATGACTGATGAATCTTTATTTTTACAGGAAGCGTAGTCCTCCTGTGGGAGTTTGGTCCATTGGTTGATTAGCTGAAAAAGAATGCCATGGAAACCCTGCTTGTTTCCATCTTTATTCTTTGCAGCTGACAACACTATGAGAGTTTTGGTATAGTTTTTGTGCCTTTGTTGAAGAACAAAAAAAACCAAAAGGAACAAAGAAGTACATAACAAGTGAATGCTTTATTTAAACAACATTTGATTTGATGTGTTATCTGTTTAGCCTTTATTGTTTTTTTCTAAATGAGCATTAAATTTGTGTGAAACTTTTTTAAATCTTTTTTTTTTTTTAAACCCTAATACTTTTAAAACAGTCTGTCACTTTTTTATGTTTAGTAAATAAACTATTTGTTTTCTAAAACTTAAAATGTCCTGTCATTTTACTTGTCTCAAAGATTATCGTTGCTCTTTTGTGAACTTTTGGAAGCTGTGGGATACTTTCTCTTCAGTGGTGGGGTGCAACACCACTGTCATAAAAACAAATGTTGGTGTGAGCCCTGCAAATGTACAGCCATACACATGAATGTTGCTGTCATGTTAAAAAGGCCACAAAGACGCCATCAAATGCCCACAAATTTGTCCAGCGACGATAAAGAAAGATGGAGTGTTGTGGGGCTGAACATCATGAACTATGGTATCTATGTCCCTGGATGCTCAAGTAATGTACATAACAGAAGTCAGTATACTTTAAAATGAGTCAGAAGCACATGGTTTTAAGGTTCAAAAACTTGTTTAGTGTTGCTTTATTAACCTGCAGTGTGTTGGAACCAGTTCTGACATGGATTCATTGAGAGATGGATTCCATCCTGTACAAGTAGTGTAGATGGATAGATGTTACAAGTTTTGCTTTGGGAAACATGGATCTGATTGAATTTATTTTTAGTAAACTGGAAAGTAAAGCTTTCACTTCTACCAAAGAGTGAAACGTGTAATTTTCTCTTCCCCTTTTCAGAAGCCTTGCTTAATGACTGAAGTTGCTTCGGGTCTTATTAGTTTCCCTTTAAGCATACTTCCTTCTCAATGGACTTTTAAGAGATCATGGTGAAGGCTGGAATTTCAGACTGCATGGTTTTATGGGGGGTGTTGAAGAAGTGCAACAAGTGCCTGAATGACAGCAATTAGTTTCCAAACATTTATGGCTTTTGTTCTCTCTCCTGAAGCTTGCTGTTACTGTCATAAGTGATTGTTGCAACAGTTACATGAAAATGTCTTATTGCATCTCCTGGCTGTAAACTCGGCACATAAAATAAACCAACTGAACTTTGTTTTTAAGACCTCAATAAATAGCATGAGTTTATTGACTTAACCAGTGCACATTATGTCTACAGTCGAGTGTCGTCTTAACATGAGAGTTAGCAGAATGAAGTCTAACATTACTCAAATCCAGCTGAGGTGGGATGCACAACCACAGTGTTACAGCAGAATTTGTTTTTGTATGATCATGTCACTTGAAAAGTTGTGGGAGTACATTTACTCAATCCCATTTTTGGGGAATTTGTACTTGAGGTTGATAGCATTTTATGTCATATAATAGTAAATGTAAGCACATCCATGAAAAGCACTTGCACTCTTTCAGAGGTAAATATTTTAATTTAATAATCTTTTTTTGAAAGTAAAAATCTGGCTCATACTGGACAAGCAAAGTGATTCATGAATACCTCCTCCACTGGTATCTAAGAATTTCCCGCATTTAGTTTTTTCTTTGCTAGGCTCATGTTGTCACTGTAACCCGAGCTCAAAGATAGCAAGAGCCACTTTTTCTCAGTCAGATCAAGAAAAACCTGCTTCCACAGACTCAATTGCATTGTGTTTGAGGTAAAGTGCTTGTCCTTGAATTATTTGTGGGTTGTATGGTGGTGTGTTGGTTAGCACCGTTGCCTCACAGCGAGAGGGTTTCAGGTTCAACTCCCTGTTGGGGCCTTTCTGTGTGGAGTTTGCTTGTTCTCCCTGTGTATGCGTGGGTTCTCTCTGGGTACTCTGGCTGCCTCCCACTGTTAATTGGTGTCTCTAGGAGTGAGCGTGTGTGTGGTTGTTTGTCTCTGTGTGACCCTGTGATGGACTGGCAACCTGTCCAGGGTGTACCCTGCCTCTTGCCCGATGACCGCTGGGATAGGCTCCAGCGCCCCTGCGACCTGACCGACAGATTAAGCGGCTATAGAAAATCAATGAATTGTTTGTGACTAACGATATTCAACAATGGGCAAGAAAAGAAGTTGCACAAAAACTACTTATTTGCTGAAGTTGGAAATGAAGAAGCAAGTACAGTAGCTTTAACACATCACGACATTTACATATTAAAAGTAACAAAGCATTAGTAAGATTGTATCTTTGACATAGCCATGATAGACACAAGAGTTAAAATAATGCTATTTCACATTTAAAAGTGGCATCTTAATCAATTCTGCTCTTCTAATGTAACGAGTGGAAAGAAATTTATGTTGCCTTGAAGTTCAGTATGTGGGTAAATAAGAATCATCAAGAGGTGAATGTTCATCATGAATAACATACAGGAGTCTCATCAGTCTCCTGGGGGACAAGCGCTCCGATGTCAGCTGTGAAATTGTTCATCAAGCCTGTGTCCATGACAGGTGTCACAATGGGCTCACATGTGCATCTCTCCCTGGATGGAGGCACTGCCAGCAAAGGGAAGAACCAGGGTCCAGTGAAGCTTCACATAGCTAATGTTGAAAAGGGGTTTGATAAAGAGCTGCGTGACCTGTTTGAAGAGTACGGCACAGTCACAGAATGTTCGATTGTTAAGAACTTTGCCTTTGTGCACATGCCCAATTATGATGAGGCCATGGATGCTCTGCAGGGCCTGGATAACACAGATTTTCAAGGTAAGTGAGTTTGACAATGTAGTCTATGTTTGAAGCTTGGGGAGTTTCTGTTCTAGGTCTTGAGATTTTAGGGAAAATGTTTTTCTTTCTCTCAGGAAAGCGCATTCACGTTCAGGTATCAAACAGCAGGCCGAGGGGGCTTCCTGAGGAGGAGGAATATCTACAGCTACTAGGCAGAGGAGTCTATTATCCTCCTCGCTATCCAGGGGAGAGGCCTGAGCCGCCCTACAGAGGTCGCTCCTCTGTTTACCCCCCTCCTCCTCTCCCTCCACTCGTTCCCCCCAGACGACCACCTTATCCCGACCGTGGTTATGGCAAGAGAGATGCCTACCATCTTGTTGATTACTATGAGAAATACAGAGCCCGTCCATACGGCGCTGCAGGCTATGATGACAGGCGTGCCATTCCTCCTCCTCCGCCTCCTCCGTCGGCACTTGTCAAAGAGCGACTAGGAATGGGACCGCTTGACCCATATGAGCGGCATCCACTCCCAGCTCCTTCGTCTTATGCGGTCAGGGACCGGAGCCCTATCAGAAGACTTCCCCCTCCGCCTACTCCATCAGCAGGTAACGGGTACTCCTACGAGCGGTCTCGGCTCTCACCGATGTCCAGGACTCCGCTGTACGCGGCTCCCCGTCCCAGGGATTCTTTTTCAGAGAGAATTCCCCCCCCACCTCCACCACCTCGCTATGCAGGCTATTAGACTGCAATAGTGTGGCACAAGGTGAGGGCTGCAAGGGAATGTTTCAAAACTCCATAAGTCTCTTTAATCACAAGTCTCTTTAATGTGGTGGATTAAAAAAATCTATTGATGTTTGTGTCAAAATTGAGTAAAAGCTGAATCCACAAGTTGATAGTCATGCTTACAGTGTTACAGCAGAATTTGTTTTTGTATGATCATGTCACTTGAAAAGTTGTGGGAGTACATTTACTCAATCCCATTTTTGGGGAATTTGTACTTGAGGTTGATAGCATTTTATGTCATATAATAGTAAATGTAAGCACATCCATGAAAAGCACTTGCACTCTTTCAGAGGTAAATATTTTAATTTAATAATCTTTTTTTTGAAAGTAAAAATCTGGCTCATACTGGACAAGCAAAGTGATTCATGAATACCTCCTCCACTGGTATCTAAGAATTTCCCGCATTTAGTTTTTTCTTTGCTAGGCTCATGTTGTCACTGTAACCCGAGCTCAAAGATAGCAAGAGCCACTTTTTCTCAGTCAGATCAAGAAAAACCTGCTTCCACAGATTGTATCTTTGACATAGCCATGATAGACACAAGAGTTAAAATAATGCTATTTCACAATAATGCTATTTCACATTTAAAAGTGGCATCTTAATCAATTCTGCTCTTCTAATGTAACGAGTGGAAAGAAATTTATGTTGCCTTGAAGTTCAGTATGTGGGTAAATAAGAATCATCAAGAGTAAATGTAAGCACATCCATGAAAAGCACTTGCACTCTTTCAGAGGTAAATATTTTAATTTAATAATCTTTTTTTGAAAGTAAAAATCTGGCTCATACTGGACAAGCAAAGTGATTCATGAATACCTCCTCCACTGGTATCTAAGAATTTCCCGCATTTAGTTTTTTCTTTGCTAGGCTCATGTTGTCCCTGTAACCCGAGCTCAAAGATAGCAAGAGCCACTTTTTCTCAGTCAGATCAAGAAAAACCTGCTTCCACAGATTGTATCTTTGACATAGCCATGATAGACACAAGAGTTAAAATAATGCTATTTCACAATAATGCTATTTCACATTTAAAAGTGGCATCTTAATCAATTCTGCTCTTCTAATGTAACGAGTGGAAAGAAATTTATGTTGCCTTGAAGTTCAGTATGTGGGTAAATAAGAATCATCAAGAGGTGAATGTTCATCATGAATAACATACAGGAGTCTCATCAGTCTCCTGGGGGACAAGCGCTCCGATGTCAGCTGTGAAATTGTTCATCAAGCCTGTGTCCATGACAGGTGTCACAATGGGCTCACATGTGCATCTCTCCCTGGATGGAGGCACTGCCAGCACCTCAAACTTCACTTCAAAGCTTGCCTTGGCTTCTCCAGACTCACGGATGATCAGCATCTCATACTCCCCAAACCGGATCAGAGCCTTGTCTGGGAGATCTACTCTCTCCAGGTATCCGAGTGCTGTGCTGTTCACTGACAGTTGCCCCCTCTGGCTCAGATTCTGGATGGTGAACAGCATCATAGGGCTGTTGGGCAAGTAGTAGGCATGGAGGGCCAGCTGTTTACGGGACACTTTGGGATCTACCAGAGCGAAGGAGCAGGCCTGGGCATCACGGCCAAGCCTGAGAGGGTCATCGGCAGAGTGTCTGCTTCTGACCCCCAAGGGCAACAAACCATAAAGGCCTTTACAGCTCTGCTGTGGGTGGTAAAGCTGGAGGTGCAGACAAGTCAGAAGATCCTCCTCTGTCTCTATTGTCTGAGACACATTCATCTTGAAGAACAGTTCCTTATGAAATTAATAGGAAAGTTATGTTCAGTGATGATATGCTGTTAACACAGAATACAAATTAAACATTTGCGATTCAGAGAACTGAACCAGTTTTTCAGTAAAACCAAACCTATAAGGACAAAATGTCGACATAAAGAAATTATAATACACGTCTGTGCCTTACCTGAACGTTAACTTTTTAAAGATGAAAATACAGAGAGACAGTTTCCCCCAATATAAAGAGATGAAAATATTGAGACATAACTCTTTAGACTGACAAGGAACTAACGGTCCTGCTGCAACAAGTGGAAGCAGGAAGACTCCTGACTGTTCCGCAAGCTGTTTTCTTTTATTCAGAATGGTGTCGTCATTCTCTTACTGCCCCACTCAGACATCTGCTGCTTTCAAGTATGAATCCAGCAATTCGACGTTTGCTGTTAAACCTGCATTATTTAGAAACATTATGAGAGGCAAATCATTTAACAATATATCTCATAAGTAAAAATCCGGTTGTATTACTAGTGTGGAGGAGGCAAACCAATGATCCATTATAAAACAGTGTATTTTCATTCAGATTTGTTTAGATAGTTCAAAGAAGTAAATGGAAGGGCTATTTTAGCTGGTGTTGCATGGCCAATCCAAATTAATTTAATATGTACAGCATAGTCTTATGACGCGGAAAAATGGAAAACGCCCCACTCAACCTACTGCAAAGCTAGTCTCTTAGCATGTTTTCTTTTTTAATGAAAAGATATTTTGGATTATGTGTATTTTACCTTAACTATGTGTCCTTAAACGCAGCATTGCAACAGAAAATTCCTCTCTGATGTAACCTAAGAAGGGGAGATTTTTTCTTCTTCTTCGTCTTCACACGTGACATTGAGCCTGCAGTATTTACAACTATATCAGAAAGCCATGCCTGAAAAATTAAATTACCCCCCCCCCCGCTCTAACACGAACATGAAAACAATTACATTACTGGATAAGAAATCGTGGTCAGTTTGTATCCCATACAGCTGTAAGTTTGCACAGAGAAATAAATGTGTTTAATATACACATTTAAATGTAGAGGAAGTCACAGAAGACAGTTAATCGTGAACTTAATAGAACATCGAGGGTTCTGGAGGAATGGGCCACAACAACAGCACCCGTAAGTTCAGATGGCAATGTCCTTGTTTTCCACGAAGAAGACAGTACAGAGGAGATGATCTTTGCGCAAGCGTAGTTAAACGGAACGGGAAGTCGACAGAAAGAAAGCTCTAGAAAAGGGTTTGAATTCTTTGGAGAAGCTGTCGTGTGAGAAGGTAACCAGCATGTAAAATAATCACACTTGATAGATCCCATTGATAATATCTTCCAAATCTACATATTCTGTATAACGCTGAGAGTTCGTTCGCCCGCCGGCTGCTTGTGAGCTAGCCTGTGAGCTAATACGTGCGGGGTTTTCTGTGTTAGCATGGCCTGACGAGCAAGCTAAATCCGTGCTAACAACTGTTTCCCAACAGCTATCTGCCCTCAGTGTACAATTAAGATGGCAATATTACATTTTAAAGCATTTTGAATATACAAGTTGTTTTGGCTGTTCTTGTAAGGAACCTATCATTTAATGCAAGTCTGCTAATTAAGTAAAATAACTTTAAAATAAATAATTTTAGGCATTATACAATTAACCGGTAGATTGAAGATGTAACTTTGTTTATTCTGGCGAATTATTTAAGAATCTTTTACGTACTAAGTTTGACTCTCCTGTTTCTTTTCTTCCCACTTTATTTCTCCATTATTTTGTGGAAATAGATATTTAAGCATGGTGAAGATATTTGTGGGAAATCTGCCCCGAGAGGCAGACGAGGAAGAAATCAAGGCTCTCTTTACTGAGTATGGTACAGTTACTGAATGTGCCATCATCAAAAACTTTGCCTTCGTTCATATGGATGATCGCAAAGCCGCCACCAAAGCCATCAAGAATCTGCATCTGCACAAACTTCACGGCACCCAGATCAACGTGGAGGCCAGTCATGGGAAGAACCAGGGCTCAGTCAAGCTGCATGTAGCAAATGTAGAGAAGGGATGTGATGATGAGCTCCGTGCTCTCTTTGAAGAGTACGGTACAGTTACAGAGTGTGCTGTGGTTAAGAATTTTGCTTTTGTACATATGCCCAACTATGACGAGGCCATGGATGCCATCAAAGGACTGGATAACACAGAGTTTCAAGGTAAGAGAGGGCTGCTATTTATAAAGAAAAGAAAAGACCTCACTGGGTTTTCTCCATTTATGTTTTTATTTTTCCACTTATTCTAGACAAACGGATCCATGTCCAGATTTCTAAGAGTCGCCCGAGGCATGATGAGCGAGACGACTATCCCCCTCCTCCTCCAGACAGGGGCGGCTACTGGCCTCCACGGTATCCAGGAGAGCGACATGAGCCTCCACCGCCCAGCTACATGAGGGGCCGAATGATGCCCCCAGGTTATCCCGCCCCTCCTCTTCCACCCCCTCCCCCCAGACGAGCTGTTTATCCTGACCGTCCTTATGAAGGTGACAGGGAAAGATACAGCATGGTAGATTATTATGAGAAGTACAGAGCCCGTCCGTATGGCATCCCCCCCTACGAAGACCAACGTTCTGGTATCCCACCTCCTCCCCCTCCACCCTCAGCCGTCGTCCGAGAGCGTCTTATGAGTTCGTCGCTTGACCCGTATGAGCGTCGACCCCTTCCTCCTCCTCCGCCTCCGTCATCGTACTATGCCCGAGATCGCAGCCCCATCAGGAGGGCGCCTAGCGCACCAATGCCCCCTGCCAGTAATGGCTACTCCTATGATCGTTCTGCATACGGAGTTCCACGTGCTCGGGACCCCTACGCAGACCGGCTGCCTCCGCCTCCGCCTGCACGCTACGCTTATTAGGCGAGACGTCAGCAATTGAAGGTGAGAACCGGTCTGAGATAAACTGGTGTTCATACCTTTCCTTAAATTTCCCCTCGTCCTTCCAAACGCAGAAGCAGCTTGTGAATTGTCCTGCATGCTCTAGATCTTGTGGGGTAAACAAGGTTTGAAAGAGTGCGTCCAAGTTGCTATTCTCCATGTCGTTTTAATGCACGTCAGCACATGAATTTGGAGTTTTGGCGAATGTCACCTTAAAAAGTAACGTATACCGTCAAAGTTGGACCCTGACTAAAAACCTGACCTCGATCCAAAACTTTTGGCAAAAAAATGTATGATGGAACAACGTGCTATTACTTAAAGTTTCAGGTAGTTCATTTGTGTCATTTGCTCTTTTTTCAGGATTGTTGTCTGACTGCGTCGCCGCACGCCGCCTCCTGATGCACGTGACTCTGTCCCCCTCATGTCTGCGGCTGAGCGCGTTACGTTCCTCTGCGACACTCACAAGAGGAACCGAATCGCTGACGTCCATGACTATGTTTTTATTATTATTTTGGGACTATTTTTACACCTATTATTTTTTCCTCCTGACTGTTTTAGAGTATAATTGTGCTGTAGTAGTTTCATTGGTTGACGTATGATTTTTGCGTTTTGTTTTTTTATTCCAGCTATTTCGTTAAAGTAATTTTAGTGTTTCTAATGTGACCTCATGATTCTAATGTGATCCTTAAAAAGCTAAATCCATCTCAGCAACAGTTTCAAGGCGGGACTTGTTTTGGTATACAATCTAACCTGCACGTTGGTTCCATCAAGTAGAAGTTTTCCATCGACTGGCAAACCGCTGTGGCGTTGCTGTAAAAATTTAAAGGATAAGACCGGTTTTTTGACATTGGGCCCTTGATTTCACATTATAACATGATGTTCTACTCACCCCTGTTTGTTGTTGAACATTTGGAGCTGTTCCGAAGATATTCGAGAGGCGTCTGGCTGCTCTCTTGAGATATTCGGCCATGAAACGGTTTCCTATGGGCAAGCTTATACAGGCACAAACTATACTGTTTATAATTTATTAATTACTGTACATTAGCACTGATTACGTGGAGGTGCGTCGCTTACTTAAAAAAATCCGGGTTACTGTAATTTTGATTTTTTTTTGTCGTAAAGTGGGTGTTACTGACGTCCTCGTCGTGCTACTGCCACAAACAGCCCACAGACCTGCTGCCTATTTATTAATTCGGCTAAAATTCAAAATTAGTAACCCGGATTTTTTTAAGTAAGCGACGCACCTCCACGTTATCAGTGCTAGTGTACAGTAATTAATAAATTATAAACAGCATAGTTTGTGCCTGTATAAGCTTGCCCATAGGAAACCGTTTCATGGCCGAATATCTCAAGAGAGCAGCCAGACGCCTCGCGAATATCTTCGGAACAGCTCCAAATGACCAACAACAAGCAGGGGTGAGTAGAACATCATGTTATAATGTGAAATCAAGGGCCCAATGTCAAAAAACCGGTCTTACCCTTTAAGCTTTTAAGATGTAGGAGTTAGATAAATGTAACTGTTAACTAGGCAGTTAATGCAAAGCGTTTTAACTGTCGAATTCTCACTTTTAATAAAACAGATTTGTGCAGTAAATGTTAAATCTGATCAAAATGCTCATCGATAAAACATCACATCACTGTAACTGTTGAATGAATCGAATACTGTTCTAGGATTTCTCATTAGTTAGTAGTAAAATAACGAATAATAAGCTTGTCAAAACCGTCACGTTGATTAAAGAACCTCCCCTCTGGTCTTGTCTGAGATCTTACAGCTTTTATCATTCATCAGCGGCCCACGTAATGTAACCCAAAGAGCCCAAATTTAAATCTTTCAGCATCAGAACTTAAACATTCCATGTACTCGACCAAGGTAGATTGCATAGCCAAGTACAGTTCATCATGGTCTGGGGGAAGGGATGACATCAAGGGCTGATGGAGACCTTCACAGTGAGCAGGTAAGTCGAGGGATTGTTGGAGAGATCAATGTTGACATCATATAGTGATGTTTGACTGTTTATATAGGCTTAGATTAACTCATTTTAGAGACTACTGTTAGCAAAAATGGACATTTTCTCTGTTATTGGTTATTTTGTTAAATTATCCAGCTGTACAGCAGTTCTTTTTATCATTCTGTGCTTGAAATGTGTCACTATACAGTTGGGTGACAAAGACAAAAGAACTGAATAAATGTTATGTTTATGCATTTGGCAGATGCTTTTAACTAAAGCGACTTACAAATGAGGACATAGCATTACAGGTAACATCAAAGCTAACAATAATCTGGGTCTTCAGAGTTTCTTGAAAGTATACAGGGTCTGGGTAGGTCATTCCACCATCGTGGAACGACACATGAAGAGATGTGTGGAGGCATAGGGCGAATCCACATTCTGTTGTATATGAGTACAGAGCTGACAGATTTTCCTCTGACTTAGAAAGTGGCTTAGTATTTCAGCAAGTGACCTTGCTATTTATAATAGCATTCATTAAAGCAATAAATGGGATCAAATGTAATCATTGACTGCATTTGTGCACGGGTGTAAGAAAAAAAATAACGAACAGGACAGAAAATGTTTATTCAGGACGTGATTAAACTCAGTAAGAACTGTTGGCAGTACATAAACCTCTCAAGATGAACGCATGTTTGAATGCTTAGTGGCACGTAGTCCAGAGACATTGAACTGACCGATGGTGTCAGATGAGTTGTCTTTCAACATATTCGTAAGGGGATGAGCGCCGGTGCTGTGAGCTGTGGAATAGGCAAGCAACATTGACATCTACAATTAGCAGATAGGGCGACATACTTTTATGGGGTGCTGACAAATTAGTTGTACTTTTCAACCGAAGCCTGGAGTACACTGCGATTATTGGCTTTCTCAGATGAAAGAGGACCGACATAAAGGAATCGTGGTCATTTTTTACAAGAATTTCTAACCGATGCTCAGGAAAATATTTGATGCTTTGGAAGGACAAATGAAGAGGCAGAACATTTTTTAATGAACAGGATTCCAGACTATCTTTTTCCTCTATCAACAATGCTGCTTTTAACTTAAGTTACGAGCACCAGCATAAAAAAAAAGCATTGTCAAAATGGACTTCAATGCAACGATTGAAATGTCTTTCCACAGAATGGGCTAAAATGCATGCAAGCAAAGTTCCTTCTTTTTGGAAAAATGATCAAGCACAAACGTGTGTTGATAAAGCCGGAATTCCCATGAAGGTTGCTCTCATTAACGTGTTTCTATTTATGTTGTTGCATAGCTAAATGCGTCAGAAATTGTAATTGAAAAATTCCACTCAAAACAACTAACTCTAGGTTAACTCAGCTGTTCAGGTAACTGTGTTTATTGATGAAGGATTTGATCATAATGAACAATTTACAGAAATAACACATCGTTCCATTTTAGGAGAAAATGTCTCAAAATAGCAGTTAATGAGAAATAAAAGGTAACTTATGTCATTTTTTATTTTTTCTAACACAGAAACCAAGTGATCTAATTATATTGATCGTTCCCTTTAAAAAAGAAGTTTGTTTTTTCTTCAGGAAATTGCGGTTCATTACCGAAAAATGTATTAGTAATGTTAAGATGGACTAGATGATAATGCACTGAGTTGCATATTGACTTAAGTTATTTGGTCGACACATCAGAGTCGCTTATAATGAGCAGAGTCACTTGACATACACTTGTCATGTCTGATAGTTAGATTCACTTGAACTTTGTTAGCTGTGCAGACTGATTAATTCATTCCTACCTGTCAAAGTCTGCAGACACCCACTGCGGTTTGTTAGTGCGTTTGTTTCTGCACCGTTGATGAGTTGTGCTGTTGTTGCACTTCAGGAGTGTCTCGTGTAGTTTGTCATTGAGTCAGCAAATGAGTTATCCCCACAAAAGTTGGGCCACAGCGAGCTACAGAGCTACATGAAATCTATAAGCTTCCTTTTTTTGAGGAAACATTTATCTTATAGATGGTGGAACTGTTTCATGTCATAGGAGGATGGTTGATTCCACATCATATCCTCATTAATTTCTGACTATTGTGCCACAGGTCTGAATGCTAATTCTTTTAAACAATACACCACAGTTCAAAGATCCAACTGAAGTGAGAGGGTAATAGGCTACTCACTGCAAATACACACAGCTTTTCTCCCCCCTGATTTTTCTCAGGATATTTTATGATTTATTTAAAAAAAAGAAAAAGATCCTTGAGGTATCCCAAGCTGTACGTCTAAATATATATATATGTCTAAATCTAAAATACTGTCATAAAAATTACTGCAAAATTTGGCTTAGGTGGTGGTAGTCTGAAGCCTGTAGAATGAATTTAGCTCTGCACTGTGAGCGCAGCCGGTTCAGTGTTGGGGAAATTGTCAACTTAAAGAAAGAAAGACAGTGCTGTTGGTATGTATTCTGTTGTAGATTTGTATCTATGTACATATTATTAGATATAGTGATTTTTGGCAAAATTGTTATCTGCTGCAATGTTTTAGTTTCTTTGTGTATTTTGAAGATGAAACTTGATGAAGTTGTTTTAAAACGAATACAAACTTGAACAGTATAAGTTCAAGCCAAGTACTACATCCGGATTTGGCCTCTTTCCCCAACCATGACCAGGGCCACATTATCATCCTCTATGGGATTTATTTTCCATACACATATGTTGTTTGGACTAGGCCATTTCTTCACTATTCATTAAAAAATGGCGCAGCTGAATAGTTGTCTAGGATGATGTTTGACACTTGTTCAACTTGTCCTAAAACCTACTAAAATGATGTGGCTATTGTGATGGGACTGTCTTCATCCATCAAACACGTTGTAGTCGAGTTCATTAGGTGCCTGTTGCACAGTGTAGCTGGCAGTGAACGTAAAAGATGGCTAAAATTGCACAGTTTGTTGCAGCCTTTGAATGATCACTGCAATTACAATTCTTCAAATTAATTTCACATTTTCCTATGAATAAACATTTTATTCCAGTGGGAGTGGTCTGTTCTCGGATGGTAATGGACCAATCTATAGGGCGAAAGGGGACACTATTTTGGTCTGTAATGGCCTTCACTGTTATCAGATCTGAATCCAATTGAGCTCCTATGGGAGATTTTGAACTGATGTGTTACACAGCACTCTTTAGCATTACCAGAGCAATTCATCAGGTGACTTTACCATGAAATGATTTAAGATATTTTGGAACAATGATTGTTTCAAAGACTTGTATTATCAGTCCTAAGATGTATTGCATAGTTTCTTGTACCCTAAACCTTATAATGACAGAAATAGTTTATTCCTTTATCTTTTCACCCCTCTGTACAGTGAATTTATTTTTAAGGTATTGCCAGTAAAGAATACCATCAGCAGTATTCAGTAACAACAGAATTAAGACCCATGTTCATCATGGTCAAAGTAAGGTTAAAATAGGGACATTTTTTTAATACAGCATGTCAATGTTTTGTTATGCTAAGTATTTAAGTATTTTGAGTGGTTTTACATATACATATCAAAAAGGATTTAACCTATTTTTATATCTTGATTGACATGAACTTGATGAATAGTGTAGTGGAATATTTAAAATTTTCACAAAAGAAAAAAAAGATATTTACAGATGTATTGTAGATTCAGATATTTACAACACTTTGCATTGTATTTCCATTTTTGGATCCTTATTTGCATGAATAAATATATTTAAAGCAAAATAATGGACTCCTTGTTTAATAACGTACTGTCATTTAATACAATAACCTACAAAAGAGAGTAAGTCCTGTTTTCCAGCTATAGTTGTACTATTTTACTACACTGCATTACAAAGTAACAATTTCGATGAGAAATATTTTTAATTGAGGTCTAGCATGATTAGTTCTAATTAGTGGGCATTTTTTGAAAACGTTAAGTCCTAGTATGGATGTAATGGTTAAATTGAATGATACTTCATTAATCCCAAAAGGAAAATGCTAAAGTTGCAGTATAGATGAACAAATATCAGTCATCTTTCAGTATAAACAGTCACTGCCTTGGACAGCAGAGCTGAAGAAGCGTCTGACTGAAAACACTCAGTTGTTTAATCACGTCCATGTTTTGAACCAACCCCCCTGGAGAGAGGCTATAATTGAAGAGCATAGTAAAGAAAATAAAAACTTTTGAGATGTTTTGTGGCGCCAGAATAGGTAGTTGATATTGCTTTATACAATCTAAATTTTGTCACCTGTATGTAATGAAGCCTGTGGCACGTGTTTGGCTGTTGTGAAATGGACACATTTATGATATATTAAGCTTAGAAATCTGATAAGATCAAATTGTGATGGCACACCATAAGAAAAGAGGTGTATACAATACAACAAAGTATGGAAGGTAAGAAATACAGTAACCCACAGAAGAGAGAAAGTACTTATAATTGGGTAGTTATAATTTTTAATTTTTTCATCTCTGATCCTAGAAATGATATCAAAAGAATAAATACTCGCATATCCTGGCTTCATGAAGAAAATCCGAAGAAGAAAGGAATGGTTTGCAAGTTGTTTGACGTCTGGCCAGGATTGGTGTTCTGTAGGTTTAATATCTTTTCCTCCGATGTCTGTGTCCCCCTGACCAGTGCGTGGCGCTGTGGTTGTAAAAGCTCTGACAAAGAAACGAACTAAGGGCCAGCGTAGCTCGTCTCGTGCTGACAAACCAAACGGAAGTCGGCGGAAGGAAACCTTTAGTGAAGAATCTGATAGTTTTTCTCGAGGCCGTCTGGTAACAAGGTAGAATTAAATCATCCAAACACGTTATTTGATTCGTCTCGTAGACTTAATATTACTTTTGTGAATTTTTGAGTAGTCTTCCGTATTTGAGTGAAAACTAGTCGTGGCGCTTTTGTCGTGTGACTAGCAAGCAAGCTAACCGAAGCATACAGCTGCGCATGTAAAATTAGCTAAATCCATAGCTTGCCGTACAAATATGGCCTTGAGGCAACCTAAATTTTAAACTTACTACCTTCAGAAAACAATATTTAAGCATAAGACCCCATTCCGAATTCGAATTACAGGAAATTGTTTTGTATTACCACTTACCACTTTTCTTTGTATTGCTTTGGAGCAGATCTCAACAATGGTGAAGATTTTTGTGGGAAATCTGCCCCGAGAGGCAGACGAGGAAGAAATCAAGGCACTCTTTACGGAGTATGGTACAGTCACTGAATGTGCCATTATCAAAAACTTTGCCTTCGTTCATATGGATGATCGCAAAGCCGCCACCAAAGCCATCAAGATTCTGCATCTGCACAAACTTCACGGCACGCAGATCAACGTGGAGGCCAGTCATGGGAAGAACCAGGGCTCAGTCAAGCTGCATGTAGCAAATGTAGAGAAGGGATGTGATGATGAGCTCCGTGCTCTCTTTGAAGAGTACGGTACAGTTACAGAGTGTGCTGTGGTTAAGAATTTTGCTTTTGTACATATGCCCAACTATGACGAGGCCATGGATGCCATCAAAGGACTGGATAACGCAGAGTTCCAAGGTAAGAGAGGGCTACTATGTATAAAGGAAAGGAAAAACTTCACCATGTTTTCTCCATTTATGTTTTTATTTTTCCACTTGTTCTAGACAAACGCATCCATGTCCAGATTTCCAAGAGTCGTCCGAGGCATGATGAGCGAGACGACTATCCCCCTCCTCCCCCAGACAGGGGCGGCTACTGGCCTCCACGGTATCCAGGAGAGCGACATGAGCCTCCACCACCCAGCTACATGAGGGGCCGAATGATGCCCCCAGGTTACCCCGCCCCTCCTCTTCCACCCCCTCCCCCCAGACAAGCTGTTTATCCTGACCGTCCTTATGAAGGTGACAGGGAAAGATACAGCATGTTAGATTATTATGAGAAGTACAGAGCCCGTTCGTATGGCATCCCCCCCTACGAAGACCAACGTTCTGGTATCCCACCTCCTCCCCCTCCACCCTCAGCTGTCGTCCGAGGTCGTCCTATGAGTTCGTCGCTTGACCCGTATGAGCGTCGACCCCTTCCTCCTCCTCCGCCTCCGTCATCGTACTATGCCCGAGATCGCAGCCCCATCAGGAGGGCTCCTAGCGCACCAATGCCCCCTGCCAGTAATGGCTACTCCTATGAGCGTTCTCGTCTCTCTCCAGTTTCCCGGATCCCTGCATATGAAATTCCACGTGCTCGGGACCCCTACGCAGACCGGCTGCCTCCGCCTCCGCCTGCACGCTACGCTTATTAAGCTAGACGTCGTCATTCGAAGGTGAGAATAGGTCCGAGTTAAACTGGTGTTCATACCTTTCGTACCTCCAAAAGGAGAGCCAGCTTGTGACTTATCCCACGTGATCTCGTGGGATGAACAAGGTTGGGAAAGTGTCCGTTCAAGGTGTTGGGTTGTAATAAAATTCGATGCATGAGCTAGGACCTTTAGCTAATATCAATTTTAAAAGTGTGGCATTGTCCATCGGAGTGTTTCAGGCACAGATCTCTGATTGGAATAAAAACAGGTCTTGAGATTCAAACGTCGGAAACGATTCAACCATAATAACGATTACGATGGAGCAACGTTCTGTCAGCTTAAAGTTGCTGGTAGTTCATCTGTCTCATTTGTTCTTTTTTCAGGATTGTCGTCCGACTGCGTTGCCGCCTCCTGATGCACGTGACTTTGTCCTCTTCACGTCTGCGGCTGAGCGCGTTTTGTTTCCCTGCGATGTTCACACGAAGAAACGAATTGCTGGCGTTGACGTCTCTTAGTTTTTACTACTTGGGACAGTTTTACCCTCGTCTTTCTGTTTTTTTCCCTGGTTGTTGAGCAATTGTACTGTAGTATTTTATTGGTTGATTTCATCAGGCGATTTTTTTTTTCTTTTTTTTTTCTTTTTTTTTTTTTCTTCTTTTTTTTTTTCTTTCTTTCTTTCTCTTTTTACTGCTTCGTTTGATATATATATTTTTTTTGATCTGTGTGACCATTTGAATAATCTCAGCAGCAGTTTCAAATCGAAACTTATTACCTTAACTGAACCGAATTGTTTGACATACAATATGATCTGCACGTTGGCTCCGTCATATAAAGGTTTTTAGCAAAACCCAAACTTCTGTGGCATTACTGTGAAAATACAAGCTATTGATAGGTTTAAGTTGGTTAACTGTAACTAGGTCGGTAATGCAAACCGTTGTCAGACTTCCAACTCTTAAGTTAACCGGAACTGTGCAGTAAATTCTCTTTAAATATGATCAAATGTTCAGCGCTAAAACACCTAGAACATTCTGTGTTAAGAGCTTTCATTAGTTTCTGCTAAAACAATGACGAAAAAGTTTGTCAAAACCGTCACGCTTAATTAAAGAAACTCTCCTCTCTGGTCTAACTTAAATCATTCGTCATCGAGTCACCAAACCTGTTTCTCTCGGTGCCAAAATTCAACTATTTCTGCATCAAAACTCGTGTATTTTGAAATGGTGGAAGGGATGACATTTAGGGCTGGTGGAGACCTACATGGTGAACAGGTAAGTCAAGAACTACTAAAGTAGAGAATTATACAAAAGATGCCTGTTTATGAATTGTTAAATAGCTTTCATGTAAGTAGACATTGGATTATCTGCAGGTCCAGAGTATTTGCTAGTACACTAAACTGACCAGCCTGTAAATCTACAGTCATTTACTGGTCCATAATGGGAATGCTCCATTTTTAAGGTATTGCAAGTGAATAGAATACCACCAGCAGTGTTGAAATTCACTAGAGCGAAGGCTTTGATTGGAATTTGGTGAAAATAACATTAAACCAGATGCAGGTTTGCTAGGTTTGGTTGGCAGAGTGGACCTGGAGAAATCCTCACAATAATTCACAGTGAATATTGCAGATAAACCTTTTTTAAGAAAGCTTGTTAACATGAAATGCTTTTAACAGTACAATTAAGTAACTCAATAGTTGATACACATACTTTTGATGGACATTGACAGCTTTTCCCACTATATTTGCCACTTTTGTATTCTGACCTGCATGAATAAATTTTTTTTGAAACAACGCAATGGACTCTGTCTAGTAATACATTGCTTTATCTTATGAGGGTCTTGCTTTTGGGGCACTTTTTTTTTAGTTCTTTATTGCATTGCAATACCAGGCTCCCACAAGAAAACAAAGGTCCAACATGAATGTTTAAATGAGGTAGATGAGTTACTTCTGGTCATATAAGACCATCAACTGCTCAGGAAGTGCTTCTAAAAAGTTCAATGGTGTATTTTGCTGTTTAAAAAGTTGAATAGATTCCTCCTTTACCCACTCAAGTACACTAAATGTCCTGCGTTCAAGATAAGATTACCATGATATGAACTTGGTATGGAATGAAAGGTTTACGCTCTCGGTGTAAAGCGGTCAAAACCCTTAAAGTAACAGAGAAGTTTGTGAACCTCAAAACTATGTACTTCTTACTCCTTTTGAAGTACACTGACCTTCAATCTGC
The DNA here is from genome assembly GCF_027942865.1 of Odontesthes bonariensis. Lineage (NCBI taxonomy): Eukaryota > Metazoa > Chordata > Actinopteri > Atheriniformes > Atherinopsidae > Odontesthes > Odontesthes bonariensis. The sequence continues at coordinate 27,549,002 of NC_134524.1, forward strand.
ACATTTTTGGACTCTAAACTGTGCTTGAACTCCTGAGAATTGACTGGGAAACCACAGTTTCTTTGGGTTCCAGCCCTGCACCGTATCATTTGGCGATAAGGTCATCTAGCATTTTTGTTGACTTCTGATTTGGGCTTAGAGGTCTCTTCAACATGACAACGGATTGATTTGTATGTCTGTACATGTGCTGGGCACATGGAATGTTTTTATGATTATGTTACATTCCATAACTGTAGAGGGAGCCAAGGAACAAAATATTTGCCAAAAATGAAAAGGTTGTGCATACAGTGCCCTCCATAATGTGTGGGACAGTCACATTTCTTTGAGTTCCCCATTTGTTCCTCAGAGTAAAATTCTGAATCAACCAATTCTGAGGTAATTAATTTGCACATTCCAGCCTGTATTATATTATACATATTGTTCTGGCAGCTTGTCCCTTTTAGATTCTTCATCAGCATATTGAAGGCATGCTCAATTGGATTTAAATCAGGTGACCGGCTAGCCATTCAAGAATGTTTGCATCCTGCTGAGCAACCTTGCTGAGTATATCTGTTCATGAAGTCTTCTGCTGATAGTCAACTCGGACAAAGACACCTGCCTCCTGAAGATGGTTTCTGATCTGTTGGTCATGCTTTTGAGGATTCTTCTGTCATTAGCAGTGAAGGTCTGTCTTTGGCTGACCGGTCTCTTTGCCGTTACAGAACTTGCCAGTGCATTATTTCTTCTTAATGATGTGTTCATTGTTTTTCAGCCTCATAAAGCTACTGGGATCATGTTGAGCAATGGCAACTGTAGACTATAGATAATGAAGCAATGGAGCACACCTTGGAAGCTGACTCAATAAAAAAAAATGTAATTTCTAATATGGTGGAACTGAAAAGTATGAAAATTAGTTTGGAATGTGAACTTTAATTACCTTGGAATTGCTTGATTTAGAATATTACACTGAAGAGCAGTGGGGTAGCTCAAAGAAAAATGTCACTTTGTCCCAAGCATTATGGAGGGCACTGTATCTGTGTTCTGGCGAGGGATTTATAAAGGAGGCCAAACTTAAGTTATATCCTTCTTGTAAAAAAAAAAAATGAAAAGACAATATGCATTTGGCCTGGACTAAAGGTGGAAAAAAGCCTCTGATATAAACAAAAAGAAAATGAGGATAATTATCCGATTTGACAATGAACATAAAGGGAAAGGACCAGCTTTTTAAAATGAGAATAGATACATACATTTTATTAACAGTATCTCATTGTGGGGTACAGACCAAAGAGAAAGCGCTGTGAAATGGTGGTGGAAATATGGTTTGGGATTTCTTTACTGCCAGGGGCAGAGGTGCTTGAAGATAATGTGAGGTTATCTGGCTAAAAGCAAAAGTTTAATTAGAAGTGGACTTTTAAACAGTACACAAGCAAATCAAACACAAAATCTGCTCTAAAGGAAGGGTGTTTAGGTGATTAGATCAAAGCAAAGATTTATAAATCTTTGAAAAAAAGGAATTTTGTGTGGAACAGTGGTAAAAAAAATTCAGAAAGCTGATATCAAAGACGAAGTATACATTGGAGTAGATCACCTTTTTCTGTATAGCCTGTTTTGAAAAATAGTGGGTGAAAGAGAAAAAATCCCATTTCCATGAGTTGTAATAGAAAGAACAATTAAACAAAAGGATATTATTGGTTGGTACTGAAAGACTAATTTGACACCCAGTTGGCCAAAATTATAATTCTTTCTTTATTCATTCCATATTCTATACTATCATGTCTCCCTCCCTTTGCATACACAGTTTTTAAGCCGTCCCCAGTTCTAATTGATCTTCAATCGTTGTTGCAGATACAAGTCCTATCACTTCTTCTGTTTATTTACTTTTTTAATCAAAAAATAATCCACAATACAACAAAGTACAATCATATGTGGCAACATTTCATGACCTGCTGTTTCTTACAGAAACTCTACTTATTCAAATCTCCTGAAAAAGAAATCATGACCACTCTTTAAACCCAAAACTTCAAATGATCCCTTCAGTCTTAAAGCCAAAGAAATCCATCTGAAAAAGTTTAGATGAAGTGTATCCTTCCAGCTATTTGTTACAATAACTATTTAGTCTTTTAAACCAGTAATTGTGTTTCATGCTAAGACCAATCAATTAATCCACAAATCAACTAATAGCTGTATATTTTCCTGGTTCACGTGGATGCATTATGTCCTAATGTGACCTTCATGAAAGGGCTTTTCCAAACTTTCTCACCTGTAAACTTTCTCCCTGACAGCAGAGTCTGAGTAAGATTGTAGAATCCTTCTCTGGGATGAAATTAACTTCATGTGATATCTTTAAAACCTACTTGTGGAAGCTGTTGGAGTCATGAAGCTGGCATGACATGAGGGCTGGTAAAATAGATCCTAATATGAAATATTGGCAAGTTACCTTGCTGCAGAGTTTTGGACTAAAGCCCTATTCGGACGGGACTAGTTCAATGGGGGGACGTGTGGTAATGTTGGTTAACCAGACAACGCCAGGGAGAAGAAATGACCAATTCGGACGGGACAAGAAATCCCTGTAATATTCATCTAACATGGGAGGAGTTTTCTTGAATATAAAGCATTCTGCTTCAAAATTATTGTATACAAACGCAGAAGACTTTTTTGTTTGTTTACCTGAATGATAAGTATTACTAAAACGTATTGTACAGTATAACAGAACAGAAGATTTATTCATTTTTGACCTTAATGTAAAGTACTGTTCACCAAAAGTTTTGCTCAGGATACTTATTTTACCTGAATGTAAAGTATAGTTTAAAAAAAGGATTGCACAACGAAACTTAAGTGTCATTTTCTGTTTTACACCTAATTGTTTCTCTCTTTAAAAGGATGTGACGACATATTCCGTACTTATTACCGAAGGTCGCATTCGCACGGGATTAGTATTACCTATTAGCCTGGCTGACGCGTCCACAATCTCGATGAGATGGTGGTCTGGGAACTAGGTGTGCGTTTTCTCGTATTTGAGGCGTGGTTTACGAATGCCTAGAGCCGTTTATTGGGCGCTACGAATGTCTATCAAATGACGTCAGGTTCTTCCCATGCTGCTTTGCGCGCGATTCATAGCCAATTGTATCACTTATACCAGATGACGACAGAAATTCGACGAGGGAGAAGAAAAAAAATGGAAAATAAAAGTAAACTTGCGCTCTAAGCTACTTAAATTTAACAAAGTAGGCCTATATGCTATATTATACATGAATTTTTATGTTATAGAGTTGTGAATTTATTTTAATAATGGAGAAATTGAGCAGCCCTGCTTTGTTGTCTACAGTAGTAGATCAACCCTCATCTTACTTTGAAGCTCCCAGCTCCCAGAAGTGACGTCAACGAAGCTTTAGCAGCAGAAAAGCTATCAGGCTTGTGTTGATGATAATAATAAACTCCTGGACTATGTACAAACTTCCAAATGCATCGTTTTGTGAGTACAGACCATATTTGTACAACTGTAGAAGTTTGGTGTCATGACATGTGATTCTAGTGTGGTAATTTTGGAGATACTGCCAGGGTCAGTTAGCGCTTGTACTAAGCTATTCGGGATAACTCGGTAACTCAGCTGATGTTCAGCCAATATCGGAAAAACTTCGGGTGGGCTACTTGGCTGGATATCACGGTTCAAATGACCCTAGGGTGAATCTACTCCGAAACACTTTCTAAGGCTGCATTGAACAGTAACGTTGTGTCCGCTGTCATGTTGGATTAACGCTCTACAAGCTTCGGTGTAGCGCATAGACGTCATCGTCTTGCTGCCCCCCCGTTCTGTGATTGGTTCCCAAACTCTAGCAAAAATAAGGGCGGTGGTTTCCAGGCTGACTTTGCAGTGAGAATGAAATCGAGCGCAAAGCAGCATGGGAATTCCCAGGCTAATTACCTATGGTAGATACTCCGGACCGTTTCACAGGAGGTAGAATTCTCGGCAAAGTTTACCGACATACTCCGCTATCTTTACTGACATGGCGCGTTCGGACGGGACTAGATTTCCCGGTTATTATTACTTTACCCCAGGTCCCCCCATTAAACTAGTCCCGTCCGAATAGGGCTTAAGTCTAAAATCATGTCGACTCAGTTTTAGGTATAAAGTGCACTGCAGCTGCTCGAGCCTGAGGACGTAAAAGCATGGAAATGGTTGTGCATGCTTCTAGAAGAAGATGCATTTTTACATTATTTTACCTGTTTCATACAGGAAAGTATGTGGAGAAAAAATGTAACCTGTGATGTGATTGTGTGATTGTCATCTGATACATGGTAATACTAGCTTATATTTATCACACCATTGTCTGTATGTACTTAAATTTCAAAAGCACAAAAAGCCTATTTCATGACTTTCACCTTGAAACTGTTTCCGAAGAACTTCGGCCATGAGTAAAGACTCAAAACAGAGGGAAAGCTAATGATGTTATTGATGAACCCTTCAAATTTGCAATAAAATGAGATTGTCCTGGGCTGCATGGTGGTGTGGTGGTTAGCATCGTGGCCTCACAGCAAGAGGGTTCCTGATTTGAACCCTGGCTGGGGCCTTTCTGTGTGGAGTTTGGATGTTCTGCCCATGTATGCGTGGGAATAGGCTCATAATTTGTGATACAGTGCGGAAAGTGTCTCAAGCATCATAGTCAACTGTGTCCATCTTGTGGTGGAACATGGAACATAAATACACAAAACCAGCCATAGGCTTTGTTCCTTTCTTAAATTATTTGATAATTAACAGTTGAAACGTGCAGACAGTTTAAAGCCATCAAAATGTACCAAGGTTACTCTTTTATTATGCTAAAACTCCAAAGCATGGGGCTACAACACAGTTCATACTAGACATCAGTTCATGTTACAAAAACGTTTTGTGATCCAATGTTTAAAAAAAAAAAGGTTTAAATATATTGATGTTGCCAAACATAGAATTAAGTCTTTAAAGTTTCATATACGTTTTACTATAAGTTCAATATAAGTTTGACAGTGACCATCAAAGACTGTGAATGTCATTCGGTGGCAAAGTCAATGCAAATGATAAAAAAAAGAGCAACAAACACATTTAGAAAGGAAGAAATGTGAGGGGAACTTTTTCCTGGACAATCTAACAGAGCAGTCAGCTGAATGTAGTAAGACGAAGGCACATATTACTGTAATAAATAAATTAAGGAATAACATGGCTGACCATTCGTTTAAAATCGGATTCCATAGCTGTAATGGAACTGTAAGAACGTTTTTTTTTTTTTTTCCTTTCATTTTTGATATTTCAGTTCCAATAGCATTTGCCTCTCTGGCACAATAAGACATTATCTGAAGGATAGTGTGTAAGGGCTTTTTCCCACATCACACTTTGTTGCAAAAAGTTTAAAAAAAAAGAAAAGACAGAAAACAGCTCATAATTTTGTGTGTTTTGCCTTTCAGTATCTTAATATTAACTCATTTGCATATAGACCTCTTTATTAGATTCTTTCAGATTGGTCTCACTAACAAGAGGCATACATAAAGGCTTGTATACAATATATTTGTATTTCTTAATTTTTTTACAGCACAACATTTTTAAATACAAATTACAATATCTAACATTTATTATATTGAATATCATATTTTTTCAAAATCTTGCTTGACCTAACCGTGCATGTAAACATGTCGAAGATGCTTCTACAAAGCAGATTCAGAATTCTCATAGGGCCAGGAAAGCGCATCACATCATGCAGACATGCAGCTGTCCTTTCTTTTACTGCTCCTGTCTTTCAGTGAACTGACTTTGATGGTTTATAAAGAACTGAATATTCAAAGGCCTAAATATTAACTTTATGACCCAACCAAAATGGTCAGATCACCTGCTACCTGATGACTGTGCACGTGACATCTCATCCATCCAAGATGATTGAGAACTGTGAGCACCTCCTGATCGCAAGTCAATGAAACAAAGGAAAACAGTCATCTGAGGCTAGAATCTTTATGCACACAGGACTGCTGCACTTTATATGAAAACTTACACCACAGAACGTAAAACGAAGTTCAACCAAAGACAGGACGGTGTCAAAAGACCCAAAAGAACATTATGGATCTTTTCAGGTCAAAATAAAAGTGCCATGACTGTAGGAGAGTCAAGCAGTATCTGTGAACTGAAGATCTAAGAAAACTGTCTTGAGAGTGTTAAAATAAAAAATATGCCAAATTAAATGTCAAATCAGAGCTTCTCACTTCCTTTAATGTGAGTATTGACGCCCACAAATGTGTAAGCACCTGGTTATGTACAGACCTTTTCCGCTGAATCTGTAGCTCGTCTTTGACCCGTCGCTGAAACTATTGCCACATTCTAAGAGACTGAACAGCAGAGAGTGAAGGATGCTCCGGTTTTATGTGCTCTTGGTTGTTCTCTTTAGAGCCTGTAAGTCACTGCATCAACACTCTTTATTCATGCTGAGATTAGATTCTGGGTTTAACTTTTACTGAGGCATAGGTGATTATGGAAGCCCGAGAGGAGATGTTTTACTAAAGTTTAGATAAAGTATTTTTCTATTCTATTCTATTCTATTCTATTCTACCCTTAGTGTCTACATTCAGTCGTCATTAACTGATCTTCACTTGTGTTTCAGATGGTGACCTGCTTTACGCCAACCTTGGAGACAATGTGACTTTACCTTGTGTCTACTCCTCCAGTGTCAAACATCTGACCTGGTACAAGCAGGTGGCGGGGGAGCAACCTCAGATGGTATCCTCTTTCTACAAACATTCACCTGACTCCAACAGCTTCCAGGAGCCGTTTAAAGATGAAAAGCGATTTTCAGTTCAAACTGGAGAAGGATTCTACAATTTGATCGTCTCTAATGTCCAGGACTCAGACTCGGCCATGTACTATTGTGGACATACCAGCATCACAGTCACTGAATTTCACAAAGCAACATTTTTGGTGCTGAAAGGTAATATAACAATAGTTTTAAACAGTTTAAAATCCACTGATTTATACAAACTTCATTTTATTTTCTACATCTGCTTTTCAGAGTCTGGTTGCAGGTCTTACCTTCAGCAGCCGGACTCAGAATCTGTGCAACCAGGAGACTCTGTGACTCTGAACTGCACAGTGCTCGGTGGAACCAGAAACACAGAAAACAGCATTTACTGGCTCAAAAAGGATTCAGCAGCCTCCCGTTTTGGAACTATGTACATCCCCACACACAGCAGCAGTCAGTGTGTGAGGAGCTCCGGACACAGCTGCACGTACAGTTTATCAAAGAGGAATGTGAGCCTGTCCGATGCCGGGATGTACCACTGTGCTGTGGCTTCATGTGGGGAGATTGTGTTTGGGACAGGAACAACACTGGATGTTGGCGGTAAGAAACAGCTGTTTAGAATCTGCAGTGCTTCTTTTTTTATTCTTTTTTTCTCCTCTTTGGCTCAGTCCACATTGCTTTTTATGTTTTCCCAGAGAAAAAGTGTGACACGGTGATGGTGCACTGTGTGGCCGCAGCTCTGGTTGTGTCCTTTACACTCAACCTCATTCTGCTCTGTTTCCTCTGTAAAAAGTCCAGAAGACCATATCTTCATTCTGAAGGTGCAGATGATGATTATTTACCAGGTAAGCAGTCTGTAGTTTTTAATGAGGATAAAAGGAGACATTTATTGACTTAACTGACAGTTCTTGCATTATTTAGAGGTATAATGTTCAGTTGATTTAATGTTTAATGATTTTTGAAAAATCTGCTTTTCTTTGAAGATTCCCACCACCAGCATCAGTACACAGCTGACAGTCAGGTTGGTAAACAAAATCCTCTCAACATGAGTCACATGTTTGGATGTAGATACAACCCATAACATAGCTCTTTTATTTTCTACAGAGTGAGGTAATTGATGTGGTGCAGTATGCAGCTCTGGACTTCAAACAAAGGAAAGAAAAGAGGAGCAGACAGAGAAACACAGAGCAAGAGACTGTTTACGCTGGAGTTCGACTTTCACACCTGAAGTGACTTTGCTGTATAATCAGACCAAACACCATTGAAATTGACTTTCTTTTCTGACTCCTCTACTTTTAATCATTATCACTGTCTTTAATGAAATCAAACCAAGTTTGCATTTTAGTTGCGTTTGTTTATCTTTAAAATTCAGATAAAATAATTGACCTTATAACCAAAAAGTCACGACTTCATAAGTAATCTTAATGAGAAACCTAAAGAGAAGATAATCATTTTCCAAATAAAAATCCACTACACCTCAAAAAAAAGAAGCTGATTAATATAACAGGTCAAACCTTTAAGAGTAAAGGTTCAAATATAAGCTTTTAATATTTTGCACTCATACTATGTAGTGTTAGCTTTTAACATTTGAACATTTGAAGCTTTTAGCCAGTAGGAGGCAGCAGTCCACCTACAGCAGACCCCACAGAAGTGCTCAGTCATGATGCTTAACTTTACAAAAGATCAACACATTTTTCTGAAGTGATCCCACAGCACTTAGATGTGGTCAGAGACATCAGATAGCAAAGTCTGGAGAGACATGTTATTCAAAGTGAGCGCAGAAGAGAAACAAAATGTGTATCTGAACATTTCAAAAACAGAAACATGTGAGGCGTGTCCTGTTTGCTCAGATAGTCGACCACCCATAGAGTGAAACTACTTGTTGTGGTCAAATGACATAAAAAGTTTCCCTTTGCCTTTTGTTTAAGCATCATCACAGCAATATCTTATGGCAAATGGACTGTACTTGTATAGCACTTTTCTAGTCTAACTGACCACTCAATTGGTAGGCATCGCATTGGTATGCCATGGGGGGTTCAGTGTCTTTCCCAAGGATGCTTTGACCTGGAGTCACTTATATTATATATCTTTTCTTCAAATCAATCTTAAATTATGGAACAAAATAGAAATCCCAAGCTGAAACCCATGAACGAAGTAGTTTTTTTTTGTGTGTGTGTGTGTGTGTGTGTGTGTGTGTGGGGGGGGGCAACTTTGGACTTTTAGAATGATGTGCTTTCAAGTACTGCAGGCTTCTGAGAAATAGGAAGAAAAAAAAAACTTTTCTGAGTTCCCGCTCTGGTCAAGTTCACTCACATCAACCTAAGCCTTGGTGGTTTTGTCAGCCCCACCTCTGCGCCGTCCTGACAGGATGTCTATGTGGTAATTTCTGATACAGTTTGTTTGTTTCAGCCGCCTCATAACCACCCCTGTGCCCTTTCACTTCTCGTTCGCACGAATACTTTTACAGTTGTGATAAGAAGCTGAAAACAAACAAACAAAAAACTTCTTTTATCCTCACATGAACCAAAAACATCAACTGAAAAGGCATTTGCATTAGTAAGGCAGCTAATCTGAAGCCCTAAAAGAACATATAGAGTAAGGAGGAGGAGCTTTATGAGAAGACTGGTAGGGGCCTGGCTTTGCTTTCTCTTCTCTGTATGTAAAAGTTTTCTGTTTTATCATCATTAAAGCTGTACATGCATTCATATTCCTATTTTTGGTATTTACATTTGGATAAATTAAAATACAAATATTTATATTGTAAATAACAAAACACTCTCTGTGGTCATAAAAGGTAGAGACAGAGACAGTTTCCTGTGTGCAGAGACACACAGGAAACGTATTTGGCCCTCACTGACGTAAATGTATTTCTTTATAACTGGAAGCACAGTGGAAAAAAAACAAAACATTTTTACCACCAGATGGTACATCTTCATGTTAAGTGACCTATTTTTCAGTGTTTCAAGAAAGCAAAAGATCGTAGGAAACAAATGGGGACTTTCACGCAAATTATTCAATAAAATTCTGAAACAAAATCATTTAACTGCGATAATTGAATATTGTTCATTAGTTTTAGATTAGAAAACTGTCATGTTTTCTAATCTAAAACCACAGCATCATCTATCTTTCTCTGTTTCTAATAAACCAGATTTTTGTGAAGTACACACAAATTAATTAGCAATTTTAAGAAGAATGCTTTGCTGTTTTTTTCTTTAGCAAACTTAGATCTGAACTTTCATAAGTTATTGAAAAAAAAAGAAAAGATTCCATATAAAATACAATGAACTTTTGTCATGACTGCTTCCTTGTTCTATTTGTAGTCCTTCAAACTTTCCGAGCTCTATTCACTGCACACAATTAGGAAAGCACACATATTTCTATGTTAGGTGTCATAATCTGTGAAAAATGGTTCATGTCAGAATTAAACCAATACTTGAGGTTGAGAGAACTGCCCACTGTGTCAAACACAGATCTGTGATTTTTTTAAATTTTAAGTTTGTAATCCAAATTCTAAATTGACCCTCGGAGTTAGGGTGAGAGTGCATGGTTGTTTGTCTTTGTGGGGCCCGACGTGTAGGACTGGCAACCCTTCAAAGGTGTACTCTACCTCTTGCCCAATGGCCGCTGCGACAGGCTCCAGCCCTGAATTGGATTAAGTCGGTATAGAAATGGATGGATGGATGAATGGAAGTTTGTAGTCACCAAAAAATATCCTGGGTCTGGCCATCAAACAGTAATAAGGGAGAAAGGGCCTTTGTTAGACGGGCAATCAACATGCCAATGGTCTCTGTAAACTACATCCTGAATTCCTTTGAGAGGTTGGGAGAACTTAACAAACGTTTAGTACTTTTACTTTCAATGGTTGTTTTGTTCATTTTAGGGACTTTGTTTTTACTTCCACTTTCTATCTGTGTTGGGTTAAGTTTAGGCACCACAAATATTTGGCAAAGATTAGAAAAATATATAGGTTGGGCAGAATTAACTTTACTTGCAAAGAACAGGAATATTACAAAAATATGCTAAAATATTATGGACAGATTTGTTTGAGACTATGAATCATTATAGTCATGTTTCAAACTAAATATTTAACCTTAATTAGTATCAGAGGAGACTTCAGTCTGTTCTAAGGGAAAAAACATTCCACTATGTAGTTTGGCGTCATTGTCTGCACCACACTGAACATGGACCAAAGAAACAAAGGAGAGAGCTGTCTGAGGAGCTCAAAAAGATTATATATCTCTATAGAGATATATAATGCAACCCCAGGTTGATCAGACGGATCAGGTTGTAGAAAAAGGGCCAAAAAACACATTGTGGTGTATGAGGGATGGTCATCTTAATACAGCATATGTGTAGGTGGTACAGGAAGAACTCTGCTGACACAGACTTGGTCGAACACAGAAACCCTTTTATTGCCAACCAAGTCCGTATCAGAATTACAGATTGATGCCTCAAATCTGGAGAGATCTTCAAAGCCCAAAAATTCCAATGCAATCTCTGTCTCACTGTGGATGCTTCTCCCGTTAAGTAAGGTAAAACCTTCCCATATTTGGTAACCTTGAATATGCTGCCCCGTCAACAGGCACATAGGCAGAAGATAAGGTATACATATCTGGTGAGCCTCCCCTGAATGCACTAACCGAGGAATGTGCTATTCTCAAAATGTTTTATGTTTGGCTATGTGTATCTCTTATTGGGTCACACTGTACCTGAACTCCTTCGAGCAGCTGGTAAGTATCAGACACTACACCATCCAAAACTATTTAAGCTCAACTCCAAGGTCAAAATACATCACTTTCTGATTGCACCATCTGTCGCATTTTGAATAATAATGGGCTCCATGGAAGCAGAACCAGGAGGGTTCCAATATTGATAGAAGAATACAAAAAAGCCCAAAAGTTTTGGAGAGAATGAGACAGAAATGGAGCTTTTTGGCCAGTCACACCAGCTCTATGTTACAGAAGGAAAATTGAAGCATTAAAAGAACACCATACCTACTGCGAAACATGGAAGGGGGTTGGTTTTGTTTTGGGGCTTTGCTGCATCTGGCAATGGGAATCTAGAATGTCTCCAAATGACACTGGAGACAGAATAGACAAGAGTTAACCCAGTAATGTGTTCAATTTGCCAAGACCCCAGTAAACAACTTTTTTTTTACATTTGCATTGATTTTGCTCCTAATACAAATCTTATTAAAGGCTATAGACAGACAACACTGCTTCCTCTTTTTGCTGTTTGTAACATGGCCTGACTTTTATTTTAAAAAAAAAGTAAAATTTTTCCACTTCAGCTTTGACTCATTCTGAGAAACAGCAGACCATCTACTTTGCATGACACAGGAAGCTGGCTTGAACTGAGAAGATTGTTGTTCAGTAAATCATCACGTTTGTTCGTATGTTTAACCATAGCTGTTTCGAAACCCGAACATTCAGACCACAGAGATGAAAGGAGAGATGTGTGTCACAGGCAGTAATCAGCTTCTCCTTTTGTATAATGTGTAGAGTACTTATGCAAGGTTCACCTTTTGATTAATGTAGGCATAACTGATATGCATAATAATGTGTCCATGAGGAACAAATACTTGTTTGTTTTATGTAGACATTGGGCACAAAAGACAGTTTAACATTGTTGACTGTTTACTCATGTAACAGCCAGTGGCAAGCTGAGTGAAGCTGACACCCCACCCAAGTGAAAAATTCAAGGAAACAGATTGATCGGTTAGTGCTCCGTTTCTGCTGGTTTGTGCCGGTTTGTGCCGTTAAAATTTTCGTTTGTGCTGCTTTGGTTTCTGAGATATTAAAGATTATCTTTTAGGTCATCCAAAGGTCACCATCCCCCCATCTTGCTCCAAAACAAACCAGAGTGGTCTACTTTTTTAGTGCTCCGTTTGTGCAGGTTTGTGCCGTTAAAACTGGCGTTTGTGCTGCTTTCGTTTCTGAGATATTATGAATTATAATTTCGGCCGATGACGTCACCATCCCCCCATCTTGCTCCAAAACAAACCAGAGTGGTCTACTTTTTTAGTGCTCCGTTTGTGCACGTTTGTGCCGTTAAAACTGGCGTTTGTGCTGCTTTCGTCTCCGAGTTACGTTTTACTTTCAGTTGATCACATGATTTCACTATATTGATCAGGGGGCAATGAATTTCATCTGCTGCAGGTTGTAGTTCTGTTTTGTTCCAGTAAGTTCTTTTCGCCAATTTAGTCAGTGGGAAGTTGTCGGATATGTTGCTAACGCAGGAGAGAACAGAATTAACACATATAACCCTTGAGTGACATTCGGTGACGGTAATGCACCAATTTCCTTGCCAACCATCAATAAACTAAATAAAAAAATACTGACTCTGTAAAATACATATAACTTCATTATCAGGCTAATGTCACTGTTATTTGCAGAAAGAGATTTTAAAAAACAAACTTACCTTCTGTTCTCTAGTAGTGGCATAATGTAGTGACCATGCAAAAAGCAGGGTTGGAAAACAGGGGAACTGTGGTCATGCCTTGGGAGGAAGGCCTTTTTTCCGTTTTGTCTGACTTTGTGAACTGTGTGAGAAAATGTTCAAGACATTCTGCCACGTCTACGTCTCTTTGTGGGAGATAAATGTATGTGTAAGTATGAATGAACTTCCATCCATTTTCTATACCGCTGAATCTGTCGGTCAGGTCGCGGGGGAGCTGGAGCCTATCCCAGCAGTCAATGGGCTAGAGGCAGGGTACACCCTGGACAGGCCGCCAGTCCATCACAGGGCCACACAGAGACAAACGAGACAAACAACCATACACACTCACACTCACTCCTAAGGACAATTTTAGAGACACCAATTAACTTAACATGCATGTTTTTGGACAGTGGGAGGAAGCCAGTGTACCCAGAGAAAACCCACGCATACACAGGGAGAACTTGCAAACTCCACACAGAGAGAACCAGCCAGGAGTTGAACATGGAACCTTCTTGCTGTGAGGTGACAGTGCTAACCACCACACCACCGTGCATGAATGAACTTACTGCCCAAATATCATTAAGTTAACTGAATAGTGATTTTTTTTGCACCAGATGATACTACAGTTGTAAAATTGTAATTCTATTTGAGCAGAGCGACATTTTAAAGCCTATTTCACACATACATTGTGCAAAGTCTCATCGGCGTAAAATAACCCCATCTTTGTTAACTTGCCACTGTTTCTTGCTTATAATTCCCACAACCCAAAAAGTTGGATCAGCCCCACATCGTGCATCTCACATTAATCTGTCTTTTTTCTATTGTCATGTAAACATTTACAAATACTCAATGTGTCCTTTAGTGTCACGATCACACTTGGTTGTTGTTGCTTTGGTTTCTAAGTCTTAGGTGAGGGTTGAGCGGAGGGGTGTTCCACGAAGCTGGATTAGCGGAAAGCCAGGCTTTTCTCGATAGTTCTGGCTAATCTAAGAGAGAGTTCCGTTCCACTAACATGGCTTATTTGAATGCCCGCGGAGTAACCATGGTAACTTATGCCGCTGAACTAGCCTGCTCCTGGGCAGGCTAACGTTCAAGCTTAGCTTAGCTTTGTCTCAAAAAATGTCCGACCGGCTGAAACAGACTCCCGAAACAAATTTCCACCGAGTATAATTCCGCGCTCCCGCAACTCATGTCTTGTATAAAAAACAAAACAAAAGAAAATTGTGGTTATCATATCACCACTTTCACTGTCTTGGAAAATCATTATCAATCATCACTTTTTTTTCCCTCGCTTTATTGATCACTGCTGTATTGCCATTTCTGGTGAAGACACTTTTAAAATCCTCTTACTGCTCTGTTACATCCACTTGGTGAGCCAGTCAGCAGACAATAACAGGACAACCATAAAATCAAATAAGTCTCAGTGAAAGTGAACAATGTGGTTTATTAAAACAAAAAGACACACTGAAGTGGGGGATGACGGGATAAAGTGATTGTGCCAAAACAAATTAAATTAAAGCTGCAAGCAGCCTTGAGCGGGACCGAGCCTGTGCGCAGGTTAGGGCACGCGCTGGACGCCGTAGTCATGCAGCTCTGCCCACACGCACTTTAGCTTCTGCATACGTACAAGCACATAATAACGCAATGCGGAGGGGCTTTTTAAAATTTCTAGGGGGCGCCACTGAGCCATTTTGCTCCGCCCACACACGATACCCTTTACATACGTACAAGGTCATCAGGGTGGACGTGTGTGCCAAGTTTCATGACCTTGCAATGATGATAAGGCTTTCAAATCACAAACGCCATCACACGATTTTCACCGCCTGGCCACGCCCACACCGTTCAGAGTTTGGAAAAGATTCTCCATGATTTTTTCCCCCATGTCTTAAGAGTAACCTGGCCACGTTTGGAGCTGTTACCATTAAATCTGTAGGAGGAGTTTGTTCAAATGCGAGGTGTGGAAAAAACAAGACGTTTCCAGCCCCCAGCAGGTGGTGCTATAGGTGAATGTCACTATGATTATATGTGCGCGTTCAGGCTGGGTCCAGTATTTGCCGTATGAAGTTTGGGACAGTGTATGTGTGAGTTATAAGCGACTTCATTTTTTGTGGCGAGTGATGGTGAGTCATCGAACTTTGAGGCGTCGCCACGGCCACGCCCTTTGAGGTTCGAAAAAGTTTAGCTTATAAAAGCTTATAGTGCAAACAAGTCTGGAGGGCAGGTAGTGCTTATTTGGTGCTTTATAATAAACTAGTAAAAAAAAGAGTTGGAGAGGGCAGGTTGTGAAGAGTAATAAGGGCTGAAGTGCCCCCTAATACATGTGCAACTTTTCTAACCTAACATTAAGGCAACGATGATCCTTTTTCAAAAAAAAACTTTTCACGACTCTTTTTCCTGTAAAATACAAATAGTTTATGTAATGTAAAGGTAATTATGTGTTTTAGGGTTCTATCCCACCTACTGACTTACCTAGTGTCTCTTGATTAGTAAATGGACTGTAATTGTATGATGCTTTTCTCGTCTAGCTGACCACTCAAAGTGATTCAATAATACATACCACATTCACAGCACGCTTTAGTGCTAAGTACTAAACGGCGCTTTCATCTATGCATTCACACACA
This sequence comes from Odontesthes bonariensis, assembly GCF_027942865.1. Lineage (NCBI taxonomy): Eukaryota > Metazoa > Chordata > Actinopteri > Atheriniformes > Atherinopsidae > Odontesthes > Odontesthes bonariensis. Next base: position 27,564,789 of record NC_134524.1, read on the forward strand.
TCCGTGCACTGAAGGATGCATTGGTAGGCAACGTGGGGTTCAATGTCTTGCCCAGGGATGCTTTGACATGTGGCCCGATGAAGCCTCCACCACAAGGCTGCTGAAGGAGTTGAATATTAGAGGGCAGGTGCAGCGGAAATTAATCAAAGAACTCTCCACTGTGGCTAAACAAAGCAGTAACTGGTTGTGAATTAAATGAAAAAATGTAGAATGCGCTGCCAAACACCACTTCAGTCACCAGCTGACACGCCCAGGTCTGATCAACCTGTGGTGTTCCCCAGCTGAGGGTGTCTTGTGATAAATGGCCAAAACATCCAATGAGGCTTGGGTACACCACCAATGATGTGTTGCAGGGTACAAAGTGGTAGCCATCTAAACACCCCAACTCCAAGGAAGGCATTCCACAAATGATAAACCAATAGACCCTTCTTATTCTTCAATTCTCTATTCTTCTCCACTCTGTTCCCGCCTAAGGGTGGAAGCAGGTGGAGGCAGAGGATACAGCAGTGTTTCCCAACCCTGGTCCTCAAGGCACACTGCCCTGCATGTTTTCCATGTTTCCCTGCTCCAGCACGCCTGATTCAAATAATTGGGTCAGGTCTTAAAGCTCTCCAGAAGGCTGAGGAAGACCCATTCATTTGAATCAGGTGTGCTGGAGCAGGGAAACATGGAAAACATGCAGGGCAGTGTGCCTTGAGGACCAGGGTTGGGAAACACTGGTATACAGCCTGGTCCGGTTGAAATTTCATGCACATCAACCTGCATTAGCCACACTCTATATCAATATCAATATCATCCTTTCCTTTACTTCTACTTTGATGTCATTCAACACAATTTTCTTTTAAATTTGGGTATTTTTCATTTGTCTGAGCCAGCTGTATTACCTGCGAAGATGACACTCTAGATTTAGTATTTTGCATTTGTTACTGATCTAAGGGATAAATAACTAAATATTTTCGTGCGGCCTCCATCTCTGTGAAAAGCACTTTGATCTCACACTCTGGATTTCTTTTCTTCTTTGCAGCAGGGTATGCTATTGTTATTTGGACAACAGGTGACACATTGGGTGTGCTGAATCACCATGCATAATCATCTTTGAGAGGAAACAAAGTGGGGTTACTGGCTCATGCATGTAGACTCTATTTCACGTTCATTGGTATTTATAGAGGGACGGTGTGCCGGATCAGACATGCCCACAATTTTATAAATTTGGATATTTCTTAGCATATGTACCTTTCAGATTTTGATGGACATACTGATGGAGACTATGCTCTCCATCAGTATGAAAGCTGCATAGTTTTCTATACATTAGGTTCCAGGTAACTGAGATAAGATCAAACGTGGTCTTTACGGATCCATGTGGGGATACATTGCATCACCAGGTGTTAACACATTATGGCTACAATGGGATGTCCGCTTGTGATCAAATCGCCCAGCACGCATGTTTGCACCAAATGAGAACTGGTCCATAGACTTTGAAACAGGAGCGTTATGTTCAAGACAGCAGGTCTCAAGTTCCTTTCTTTTGGTTATTTACTCATTACATGAGATCTATGTTACACTCACTGTCTTGCTAAGTTTGTGCACTAATCCTGTTTGGTAAGGCTTAGGACCCAGAACAACTTGACGAGGTTTAGGAAAAATTTGTGGTCAAGTTCTCAATACAACACCTCACAACACCTGTGATGGACCAGCGACCTGTCCAGGGTGTGCCCTGCCTCTCGCCCAATGACAGCTGGGATATTCTGCAGTGCCCCCCACAACCCTATATTGGATTAAGTGGGTATAGAAAATGGATGGATGAACATCACAACACTGACAAGAATAATTACAAGCAAATACACAATGTCACCATGTTCCCACAGTTGTTTTAGAACCAGCGTTCCTGACAAAATGGCAGTATATGATACATTTTAGAAGTTGAAATAAAACATTCAATTTGAAGCTCGTCCCCATCACTTATAAATTAAAAATACCCCAGCCTCTTTTGTTCTTTTGCAGACCTGGTTACTCAATTCAATCTTCCACCATCTCATCTTTTTAGATATTTCCAGGTGAGGAACTGTGCAAAATCCTTATTTCCCAACTTCCCTCATCTTCCACCTAAGCAGCAATTGGGTGAACTCTCACAAGTTAATCCTTCAAAAAGGTCTTTAATCTCAAAAGTTTACAATTCTATCCAATTTTATGGTGATCATTTATCCACCAACACAAAGGAGACTTGGGAGCGTGAGCTGGGAGTGATTTTTGATCAAAGCTGGTGGGAATCCGTACTTAAAGTCATTCACAAAACCTCTGTTTGTGCCCATTTGACTTTAATACAATTTAAAGTTTTATTTAGATGCCATTATTCGAAAACAAGGTTGGCACAGATTTTCCCAAATATGGTAGATGTCTGTGACAGATGTGGAGGCTCACCCTGCAATCTTACGCATATGTTTTTCTCTTGTCCAGCTCTTACGAATTTTTGGCAAATTTACTTCAATCAGCACCATGTCCAAGGTACTCTCAAGGACTATTCACACTTCACCACACACTGGCATTTTTGGTCTTCCAGAAGACTATACCCTGTACTCCGCTAAAGAATTGGAAGTAAAAGCTTTTACCTCTGTAATTGCTAAACGGCACCTCCTTCTGAATTGGAAATCCAGAACAGCTCCTTCCAGTACACAATGGATCAAAGAGACTATGTCATTTTTGAAAGTAGAGAAAATTAGATATTCAAGTAGAAGAAACTTGAGCAAATTTTACAGTAAATGGCAACCATTTATGGACTTTTTTGCGACATCTTTCTTTCTTCTTTTATTTATTTGATTTAATTTTAATTTTATTTAATTTTATTTAATTTTTTTCTATTATTTATGTAATTTATCTGTTATGTTTATGCGGACAGTTTAATCATCTTAAACAGACTATGTCAGAAATCCTTTTTCATAGGCCTTTTTTTTCTTTTTTTTCTGCAATCATTTGTTTTTAAAACATAAAAATATAATCTAAATCTAAGGGTGTATACAAACATGTCTAATGACCACACCATTGTATACCGCTATAAAAAATATTAAACAAAAAAAAAAAAAAAATACCCCAGCCTTTAAAAGTTATTCATGAAAAAATAACAAGACAGTTTCACACACAGACACATACACACACTCCACAAAACAATAGATACAGACTTGTGTCACGTCAGACTTTTTCTTTTTCTTTTTACAAATATCTAAAATTCCACTGTAAGCACACTGCATTTAGTATTTTGTGGTGCTGACATAACCCAACCAACACCTCTGAAAAATGGAAACATTTTGTATTGTGAACTTATTGTGTAAATAACAATAATGTAGATAAAATAACTTAACTGACCTCAAATAATTCTCCAGTCATCTAAGAGAAAGATGTTTTCAACTGGAACAAATCATAAGTATGATGTTAAACCAAGCCATTCACCTTAGCCAATCACAAACAGCCTTTGTCCCCTATAAAAGTTGAGTGCTTCCGTCATCACACAGACTGCAGAGCTTCAGAGATGATGCTACTTTGCATTTTTCTCTTGCTTGGCAAGATCTGTGAGTATTTTACACATTTTTTTTGGGGGGGGGGGGTGTTCTTCATGCATTAATTTAATCATGAGTGCTAATGAAACTATAAATTACATAATTGTGCATTTTTATGCAGGTCTGGGGCTTTCTGTCAACAAAACATCATGTATAATTCAGGAGAGTGGAGTCATGACAGCTACAGTTGGGGACGCAGTTTATTTACGCTGCTCTTGTCAAGATGACACTATAACTTTTCTTTTCTGGTACCAGCATAGCCTGGGAATTCCCATGCTGCTTTGCGCTCGATTTCATTCTCACTGCAAAGTCAGCCTGGAAACCACCGCCCTTATTTTTGCCAGAGTTTGGGAACCAATCACAGAACGGGGGGGGGGCGGCGGCAGCAAGACGATGACGACGTCTATGCGCTACACCGAAGCTTGTAGAGTGTTAATTCAACATGACAGCGGACACAACGTTACCGTTCAATGCAGCCTTAGAAAGTGTTTCGGAGTAGATTCACCCTAGGGTCATTTGAACCGTGACATCCAGCCAAGTAGCCCACCCGAAGTTTTTCCGATCTTGGCTGAACATCAGCTGAGTTACTGAGTTATCCCGAATAGCTTAGTACAAGCGCTAACGGACCCTGGCAGTATCTCCAAAATTACCACACTAAAATCACATGTCATGAAACCAAACTTCTACAGTAGTACAAATATGGTCTGTACTCACAAAACGATGCATTTGGAAGTTTGTACATAGTCCAGGAGTTTATTATTATCATCAACACAAGCCTGATAGCTTTTCTGCTGCTAAAGCTACGTCGACGTCACTTCTGGGAGCTTCAAAGTAAGATGAGGGTTGAGCTACTACTGTAGACAACAAAGCAAGGCTGCTCAATTTCTCCATTATTAAAATAAATTCACAACTCTACAACATAAAAATTCATGTAGAATATAGCATATAGGCCTACTTTGTTGTCAATTTAAGTAGCTTAGAGCGCAAGTTTACTTTTATTTTCCATTTTTTTCTTCTTCCTCGTCGAATTTCTGTCGTCATCTGGTATAAGTGATACAATTGGCTATGAATCGCGCGCAAAGCAGCATGGGAAATACCTGACGTCATTTGATAGACATTCGTAGTGCCCAATAAACGGCTCTAGGCATTCGTAAACCACGCCTCAAATACGAGAAAATGCACACCTAGTTCCCAGACCACCATCTCATTGAGATTGTGGACGCGTCAGCCAGGCTAGTACCAGCAAAGCCTGGGCAGCAAACCTCACACCATATCAAGTTGGATGAAGGACAGTGAAGAACCAAAAATCTCCCCAAAATATAGAAAAAGGTTTCAAGTTGATGCACAAAAGGATGGAATCAACAATCTGATAATCAGAGATCTTCACCTGTCAGATTCAGGGAGATATTTCTGTGGGATTTTAGAATTCAGTACCATTGAATTTGGACAAGGAGTTTTCCTTCATGTCAAAACATCTCTGTCCAACACACAATCTTCTGTCCATCAGCCAGCTGTGGAGCAACTTCGACTGGGAGACTCTGTGAATTTGAGCTGTACAGTGTACGCTGAGTCATGTGCAGGAGAGCAGACACTCTACTGGTTCAGACATGGTGCGTCTCAGCCTGCAGTCATGTATCCCAGCAACAGACAGTGTACAAGCCTCTCAAATGAACAGCCTGACAGGAAAAATTGTACTTTAAAGCTTGAGATAAAGTCTGTGCTTTCCTTTGATGCTGCAACTTACTATTGTGCTCTAGCCTCCTGTGGGGAGGTTGTCTTTGGAAATGGAACACGAGTTGAAATTCTAGGTAGGTGATGACTATAGATAATCAGTGTTATTGATGTGTCCAACCTGTGGAATAACTATGAAATGACTCATATTGATTGTATTTCTAAAAAATATAAATGTATGTAACAGTTTTCTCTGTCTTGTATGTGAGGTTCCACTACAGTCCCCACTCTCCTGGTGTACTGCCTGTTAGCAGCTCTCACCGTTTCCATTGTTGTGCTCTTTGTTCTGGGTTTCGTCATGTACAAGCTAAAATCAAAGCTGTGCTCTGATTGCAAAGGTAAAGGTTAGAATATCAAAATAATCTTGCTGCATCCAACTGGTTGGCAGGCTTATTCATATGCTTTAATTTTCAGGAACTGCATCACACCCGACCTGTTCTTTAGCCTCAGACTATGTGGTAGGTGAAAAAATATTATCATTATACCAAATAAATTTTTCTTCTCATCTTCAGCTACATTTTGAATAGAAGCTATTACATTTCTATTTCTTCTACGTTATTTGCAGTTCTGTTTTTCACATGAAAACCTCATTGTTCATTGTCATTAGCAGAGCCACAATGCAGACAATCTCCATTATGCTGCTCTGAGTCTGAAGAGGAACAGTGACTGGCATCATCGAGAGGACAGCACGGAGAGTGTTTGTGTGTACTCCAGAGAGAAGAGCAGAAAATAGTAAAGAAAACTTTCTTGTTTAAAACCAAAGCAAGAAAACAACCAATCACTTGACTGAAAGTATGATGTAAAATAAACAAAATTAAAATAAATATAGACACCACACAAGCTCCAGCGTTTCTGACCATACAGTAAAACACTGAATACACAAAGTTACCTCATGAAAATACCTTGAAATCTATTAATAACCTCATGAGCACAGGTCACAGCTTTCAGTCTATAGTGGAATCTCACTGTATACCTTCCACTTGTGTGGTAAAGGTGGTGTGAATTACACTGTAGAAGTTTCCACTGGTGGAAACTTGAGATCGAACAGAGCTTAAACACAGGAAGACCACCTTAATACAGGCTCTGTCAAACACTTTTCCCCAACCATATAAGGCACTGAATATCTGACCTTTCATCCATGCCTGGAAGAAAGACCAAAATAAACATGCCACTGTTAGAAGGTCAGTGTTAAACTTGTTCAACTGGTTATTGCACATTTATATGTTAAATGTTTGTATGATATATGTGTGGTGCCTGAATTCAGAAAGAAAAGAGTGTTGCTTAATATTATGGCAGTGGGCATGACCAGAACACTCGTCTTTACCGCAGTGGAGCTGACGAAGCCCTCCAACTGATAAAATTTAGTTTAATAAGGATGTTATATAGTGGGTGTGTAGTGTTGTCCATTATGTTCAGAAGTTTGTACAACATTCTATATTGCACAATCCGTTCCAGGGGCTACAGAGCAGTCTCCAGCAAAGAGCCAGCCTTCTTTTAACACTGTCCTCTTTCCAAAAATGTTAAAGGGGACAAAATGATGAAAAATAAACCTTTTTCTGTTCTTAAGAGCATATATTTAGTTGTCTCAAGTCATCAGTAAGTGAAAATCTCCCCAAAAGCACAACCGTGATATTTTTGTTATTGCCCCCTGTGTTTGAAAGTTTCTCATTCAACGAGTTGTACTGATTTTCATTTATGTTGCTAACATACAGCTACACTGCTAAACAATTTCCCTCTCGGATCAATGGAGCAATAATCTATATCTAAACATAGAGCTACAATGTTTTTGGTATGCCTGGAGAAATAGCTTCATTATGTTTGCTCTGATCTAGGTGACAAACGATATCCGCCTGAACATGGGCAAAGTTTCAGTCTGAGTTCTGCTGGACCTGAGCGCTGCCTTTGACACATTTAGCCATGTAATGTTTTTACAGAGATTAAAAGACTGGATGGGGTAGTGGGTTAAGCAGCCGCCCCATGTACAGAGGCTATAGTCCTTGCTGCAGCTGGCCCCGGTTTGAGTCCAGTACCGAGCAGCCCTTTGCTCCGTGTCTCCCCTCTCTCTCTGCCCCTTGCATTCCTGTCTCTCTCCAACTGTCCTATCATTAAAGGCATAAAAAGCCCCAAATAATATTTAAAAAAAAAAAGACTGGGTGGGAATCTCTGGTAGTGCTTTAAACAGGTTCAAGTCCTATCTCGAGGACAGGAGATAGTTTATTGAAATTGGTAACTGTGTCTCAGACCAAATTGCTATGATCTGTTCCGTAGGGGTCAAATTTGGGAGCCCTATTGTTCAATCTGTACATGCTTCCATTAGGCCAGCTTAGCAGCTATAATGTGTCCTACCACAACTATGCAGATGACACTCAGATCTATGTATCACTGATGGCAGGAGAAAATGGGCCTGTAGATTAATTGTGTTGCTGTATGATGCTGCGTGTACACCAAGAGCGACCTACGCTACCTGAGCGCCGGAAATCATTATTTCTCTATGGAGGGTGAGCTAACTGGGCGACCAGAGCTAATTTGCCAGTGGCGAAGCTACCTGAGCTACCAGAGCGGATTCCAGCGATTAAACTCAAGCTAATATTATGGTAATGAGCTATGATGCGGTTCGGCGAAAACCAATGACAATCCACAGATTGTAGGGGTCCGACAATCCGCGGGGTTCGCGGAAACAGACGTGTAAACTTTGGTTCCTATCCAAACAATAGTCATTTAATCCTGAGACTGTTGCAATTGCCGTGTCGAGTGCTTCAATACAATAGTGTAGTAACCCCACGCATACCTTTCTCACTGAAATTAAGTTTTATTTCGGATTTTATTTCGAATTTAGTTTATTTTTCACAGCTGCCTCTGCTATTCCTGCTCTTCTCAGGTGTACCTAATGTAGTTTTACATAATTTGTAACGTGATGTATATCTTGTATAACAAATTGTAAATAACAACACGTTTATTCGTGTCCCTGCCCTCTCTTTCCTCATGTTTTTTTTTCGCTGGGGTGCTGCAGAGGCAGGGCCTTTAAAAATTGAACATTCTAAATGTGACGTCACGAGCTACCAAAGCTACCAAAGCAAATTGTCAAGCGAACTTTCTCCAGCTACCTCCGCTACCAGGTAGCGTATGTCGCCCTTGGTGTACACGCAGCATCAAACAGATCAGTGTGTGGATGCAAAACAAATTTCAGAAACAAAGAGAAAGTGTCATCAGTCACTTTAAGACTCTCTCTCTAGAACCTAATAATCAGGTTAGAAATCTAGGGGTAGAAAAAAAAAGAAAAAAAGAAATCTAGGGGTAATATTGGACTCGGACCCAAACTTTAACAGCCACATTAAAGCTGCAGTCGGCAGGTTTTCAAAATTGCGAGTCTAAGGTCGGAAAATTTCAGGTCCCTCCCCCAACCTCTAACAAGCTCCGAATCGCCCCCCAAACCCCTCCCCCTCTGTGGACGACGTTGTGCACGTGAGTTCACACCAGTGTGAGCGCACACAAGCTGGGGCAGACTCACGCTCAGCAGCGTGTGCACAAGCTGTGATTGACAGGTAGGATTCCTCCACCCTAACTTGATTGGTTAAAAACAGCCGGGAGCGCTCGGTTTTTGCAAGCATGATTACAGGCTTCAGAGGGAGCTACAGATTTCGTTATTTTTCCTAAACAGCCTATTTAATATTCTACTTCCAGAATCCCATGACAGTTCAAGCTAATATGACTAAAAAAAAGTTGCCGACCGCAGCTTTAAATCAATAACATCAGCAGCTTTTTACCATCTAAAAACATTGCCAGAATCAAAGGAATAGTGTCTAAACCAGACCTTTTAGAAGAATCTGACTCAGTGTATTTAACAATGCTGGAGCTTTCAACAACAGATGATTCAGTAGTTTTATGTCACACTGACTTTAGAAGACATCGCTCTCATGTTCAATCAGGGCACTGTGGACACTGTGGACCAACAGTCCCCAAGCCAATCCTCTTTACCTGCTCACCTGAAAAGATATTTTCCAGTCATGCTTTTACATCTTCTTGTGCAAATGTTTTCAATGCCTAAAATGAAAACTCAGTCATCTCTGATTGGCCAGTCATACCTTCTCCTGTCACTAGAAAGTGGAAAACTTAAAGAGCTTCTCTCAGTGAACAGCAATTTCAAGAAAATGACTTGTCCAGTCTTTGCTGGTGTTATGACATATCTGTTCTTGGGAACAATGAGCAATGTTGCTATCTTTTGTAATATTTTTGTTAACTTTATAATGTATTTTTAGGGTTCCAGGGTTCTTCCCACCCCCCAAAAACATGCATGTTAGGTTAATTGGTGATGCAATATTGTCCCTAGGTGTGAGTGTGAGTGCCCAGCCACTGGGGAGAATGAACCAGTGTATTTCTAGTGCCGGTCCCAAGCTTGGATAAATAGTGAGAGTTGCGTCAGGAAGGGCATCAGGTGTACAAACATGTGCCAAATCGATGATGTGAGATCGATGTGGTTAACCCCTGGTGAAGGGAAAGGCTGAAAGCAGAAGAAGATAATGTATTGTCACAGCCTTAATATGCTTTCAATCAAGGTATTAAGTCTTTTACTTTTTATTTCCTTTCCCCCCAGGTTTCTTTTTAACTCATGTACCAGCTCTCAAAGTGTCAAGTTTACATCATCATCATCATCATCATATATCATCAACTTTACATTATAAAATTGTTAATGTTGGTCAGGATGTGAATTTGAAATGTTTTTATCAAAACGGTGCTGCAGTGGGGTTTTTTTTTTGTATAAACAAACTCTGGGTCAGAAACCACAGTTAATGTCTGAATTATTTAAGTACAAGAGAAATGGCTCCTTGAATGGTGAATTTAAGAATGATCCACTATTTGATCTGGAAACTGGGAGTGGTAAAAACCACTTGAAGATCTCAAATGTGCAAATCTCAGACTCAGCTACTTACAGTATGTGTATGAATATTTGGAGGGCACTATTGACCACGGGAAGGGTTCAGGTTCTGAAATCTAGGGTCTGTCAGTCGGCATCCGAGAGCATCCAGTCAGGAGGCTCTGTGACTCTGAAGTGTACAGTACATACTGGGGCCTGTAATGGAGAACACTGTTTACAGGTTCAAAGACTCAGAGGAATCACATCCAGAACTCATTTACACCAATGAAGTAAGGAATGATCAGTGTGAGAAAAATGCAGAGCCACGAGAACCTGAATGTGTCTCATGCTGAGACCTACTACTGTGCTGTGGACACATAGTGTTTGAAAACAGTACCAAACACTGAAGGTAAAAAAAATTCCAGCAAAGATTGCTGCATCTTGTTAAAAGCAGTCTATACTTTCTAATCTTATCTGCTCTCTGTAATGCATTGTAATTTATTACTCTCTTTAGATTTTTTTAGTGGAGTGGAGCTTTGGCATTTAGCAACATCCTGGTGGGTTAACTATCATTTCATGGTGCGTGTCCAACTTATGCGCTATTGAAGGCTAGCAAAATCTGTACGAGTAAACATTTGCCAATAAACACATTCTATCATTAGGGCGATCAGATCCCAACCAACCAAATGTGGGACAACAAGCATGTTTGTGTCAGACAATGTCACATTTTATATTCAGCAGGAATGCAAACAAAGATAGGCACATCTCCTTTTGATCCCTACTTTCTTGAGAAACTCACATGTATTGTGTTGCTTCTCGTCATATTTTCCCTCATGTGGAACTGAAAAATTGCTTAGGAAAAACCAGTCAAAATGTGGGAAAACCTCTCAATTTGTTGTGGGACAAGAGACAAAAAAAATGCAGTGCAGTCAATGAGCGATACCCCGTCACCTGAAATTGCTTCAACATGAGCCTTTGTACAGTGTACTTGTTTAAAGTCCAAATAATGCTTCAAGAGCAAAGATTCAGGTTTAAAAATCCCACATTTGTACTTTGAACATTTGACACTTGATTTTCAAATGCAACATATGTTTTTATTATTATGGCGAGACACTACAGGTGAATAGGGTAATATTTTTAAATAATAGATATCACCATGAAACTTCCTCAGTTGATTACTTATACAAGTATGAAAAAAAATGTTTTACAAGTTTTAGAAATTTGTATGTTTAATTATGTAAATTATGCATTATCTCATTAAATATGCGCAAATTTGCATATATTTCCGGAAGATAGATCTGAACATACGATAAAGCCAGGTGCAAAATTCTTTTTTCATTTTGTTTACACACAAAATGAAAAGAAATTACGGAGGGATTTCAGGATATCTGCTTTCATTTCCTAAGAAATCAAAATATACTGTCCATAGCCTAAAAAACATTGATTTTCGCCATATTTTTTTATTATAATGTCACGTAAATCAGGCCAGGAATGATTTATCAACAAATCCTTCTGTAAATATCTTCGGAATACTGCAAAGTTTGGTGTTAGTAGGTGCTCCACAGTCTCAGATATTGATACTGGAAAAATACAAAAAACTGATTTTGAGAAAACGGCATTTAAAGATTTAAATTGGGGAATTCAATACATTTGTATTGGAAACAATTGCTCAAAAACAGAATAAATGCTCAGGCCCTTGGTAATACTAATATTGAATAAAATAATCTTATTAATAAAGAATACAAGCTCAATACAATACAATAATAGATCATAGGTTCATATAAATTCATTGAGACGTGCGACATGTATGATCAGCCACTGCTGTGTCGCACAGTCAGTGGCACTGTCATTAACTCCCCTCGGTTTTCTAAATACAGTTTACGGTCAGGTGTGCTGCTTCCCGATGGTTCATCAGCTAATCTAATAGATTTTCTTTTATTGCATCTTGCAAAGCGCAATTGTTGCTGTCTTTTATTTGAAAGTTGCGGTGTTAAGGGCAGATTACAGTTCTGCGTCTATCGTCTTGACGTGTTGCTTTGCTCTGGTCGCGAACCACTTTTCATGTTATGGTTCTGCAACCTCGACCCTAGAATTTCTAGTGACGCATAGCAGTTTCCCGCCAAAACGCTAGTGGGAGCCCATTCATGGACTCGCGGGAAGAAGCGAGAATGACAACAACACAGACAACCGGAAAGGCACACCAAGGACCAATCACAGTCGCTTTTGTCTGCGCACTTCCGTTGGTGGTCTGCATGCGTCTGTCGCGTAGTCAGGATTTTTTTGAGGTGCACGAGAACGCGCGCCTCTTTTATTACGCCTCTAATATTACTGGGCATGTATTGTTGTAATGTTTTAAATACTTGAACGCAGTTTTTCTAGAGAAGATAATTGTTTTGTATATGGGAGTATCGTCCATCGACTCTTTTGGGCTTTCACATGCGCGAGCGTACAACTAACCGGTGAGTTACATGCTGTTTATAAAGTTGTTTTGTAACGTCCCCATGCCAGTAATGTGAGAACCATGCATATGGTTTTGATGGTAAGGCTTGTGACTTTATTGTCGGATGGTTTATAAAGTGGTGTGACGTTTCTGCAGTGTGCAAGTTGTTGTTTTACGTGGAAGGGTTAGCGCTTGCCCCTAGCCACCACGTATTAGCCTCGCATGAGAGAGATATAGGGAATACTTTATGTCAAAAAAGAGTGATTTATGACATGTGACCTTTTGACCTCTGTATGTCCTGTCACATCAAAGGGTTAGGTACATATGTAGGTCAGCGATAACAAGTGGCTGTTGGTGGTGGTTAGGGGTGTGTGTGTGTGTTAGGGTGTCACTTTTAGTCACAAAAAGATTTATGGGGGGGTAATAAAGTATGAGTTATGAGGACGGTAATAAAACGTCATTTATGAGAGGCAATAAATGACGTGTGACCTTTGATGTACGTATGTCCGGTCAGATCAAAGGGTTAGGTACATATGTAGGTCAGCGATAACAAGTGGCTGTTGGTGGTGGTTAGGGGTGTGTGTGTTAGGGTGTTTCAATATGTTTGAGTAGTAGCAGTTAAATGCTGCTTCTCTGTGTTTTATAAATAAAAAGGTTTAGGGGGTTTTAATAGGAATGGTTTAGGAATGGTTTAGTTTAAGCTGTCAAGATTTTAAAGTCAGAGCGGGTGGTCAGAACCTGGTTTTTCTACATTCGGCTTAAAAGCGTCGTTATTAGTGCAGTGAGATAGAATGAAAGAAAAAAAAAAAAAAAAAAAAGAAAAACATAGTTATATGTAGATTGCCCCCTGGCTTTAAGAACCAATGAGATGACAGGAGGGTGGGGTTTTGGTAATGGATAAAAACCCTGACGGGTCCACGTGTAGAGAGCGACAGCGCTGTGAAAGATAGCTGATTCACAATGAGCAGGACAAGGAGCCGAGCGGTTAAAGAAGAAGAAGAAGAGAAATCTTCGCAAGCGTCGGAGCGGTTATTTACTCGGCGCTCTCTCATTTGTGAGACACCGGTAACGATATATCAAGATCCTCCGCTGATACCAAATGCTCCCAAAAGAAGTATGGTGTTCCTGTGCAGGACACAGCAACCCCCGCCTGAATCTCTACATCAAGAATGGTCGTTGGAGTCCTATGGAATGCAAGGAAAATGGGGGTATGTGTTCAAGTATGAAACAGGCGACCTCTGTCTGTATCAGCTCGATGCGGATGATGAGACGCTGGGACCCCTGACCAGTGTGGGCACGCTAACCTCCAACGACTGGGGGGTGTTGAAGCTAGCAACCCCCCGTTCTCCTGGAGGTTTGGATCCATCTGAGAATGCGTCAACAGTGAAGGAAGACCCTGGAGAAATCTTCTGAAGCTAAACGCCCGAGATTGATGACACCTCTAAATGACATCGAGCTAGCCCAAAGAAGGATGGCTTTCAATGCGGTATGGCAATCGAGAACAGCCGTCACTGGTCGCTGGTTCTTTCGTGCAAGCTACCGGAAACCTAATGAGAAGGTAGACGCTGATCTTTTTGTTCTTGAGTGTTTTAACTCAGACTGTGGTGTGTTTAGGAGGGTGCTAGCAATACCTCGAGCTGCATGGGTGGACAAGATGAAAGAAATAGCGGATCGGATTTCCTTGCTCTTCCGGAGCTGTCAGAATTGGGTTGAAATTCTGGCAGTCAAGAAGACTCTGGCTCTATAGACACGCCTCCAATGAGGTGTTACCTCATCATCCTCCACCCCCAAACATTAACCTCACCCATTCCTTCAGGTTTATAAAAGAGACACTCCATCACACGCTCTTACCCAGCAATCGAGACAAGGAACAGGATGAGAACTAAAGCGCAGAAGACAATGTCAGGGGGGATCCCTGATTACCGTTCACTGGAGACTTCTCCGACGATCTTGGTGCAGCCTGGGAACCCGTCAGCATCACCGCAGTCTGGATCACCAGACATTGGTAGATACAGTATGGAACCGTATCATCCTCCTTCACCGTCGCCTTCACCCGAAAACTTTTCCTCCTCCTCCTCTTCTCTCGAGATTGAGTTCTCCCCCACGGCACCTGATGACTGCGTCTTAACGCTCTACCGGGTAGGATCAAGCTTCAACACCATGGCCATAACACCAGAGGAAGTTGAGTCTGACGAGCAGGAGGACTCCCAACTTCCATCAGGCCAGGGTGCATCGGCAGGCACTCAGGATGACGGTGGAGCGGAGGACGTGGATGGAGGAGGAGAGGGTGAGGATGAATTTGACGGGTGGGTGCACGCAGGATTCATCAAAGTTGTAAAAATTGCTGTGTTGCATCTCTTGAATGAAACCATCAAAAAATTCATGGTGGAGTGTTGCTACGGGTGCAGTGTGGACCATCCCAGTTTACGACAACATCAGTGTAAGGATGTGGTGGAGGATGATTTCTTCCATGCCAACTACTATAGACTGATGCGGGAACTTTATAATCAACGATTCGTTGCTTCTATCCAACATCTTCTGACTGCGCGCAGGATTCGTGAAGACGACGGGAGAGTCAGGGCTGTGGCAGAAGCTTACTTGTACGAACTGACACTGATGAAACAAATCTATACTCCTATACAAGACATGTACGAGCAGTTGATTGGAGAGGATGCAGAGAAAATGCAGCAGCTTCAAACCATGACAAAGTTTTGGGAGGGTTGAAGGGGAGGGCTATAACTTCTTCTTTTTTATTTTTTCACTGACTCATTTTATAAATGTTTAGACTAGTGATGTAATCATGTGTGATGTTGTTATACCATTTAACTTGTGTGCGTGTGTGTAATAAAAAGATAACGTTGAAATATAGTCACGTTTTATGTTTTTCATCAGTACATCTGTGAACCTGCATAAGACAAGATGAATGAAGAGAGATTAATGAAAAAGGTTTACTACGATCCCGGCTGCCCTGGTAGTTTTGGAGGAGTAGAGAGGTTACGTAAAACCGTACAGTATGAAAATGGTGAGAAAGTTACGCGTGAAAAAGTTGAAGAGTTTTTATCAAAGCAAGACACGTATACTCTCCATAAACCCGCGAGAATACATTTTCCGAGAAATAGAGTTTTTGTCACTAGCCCTTTAAAGCAATTTCAGGCAGATCTCTGCGACATGCAGGCCCTGGCGGAACATAACGATGGTTATAATTACCTATTAACAGTTATTGATGTATTTTCAAAAAAGGCATACGTTCGTACTCTCAAGAGAAAAACCGCTGCAGAGGTGGTGAGGGGTTTCGAATCTGTTTTTAGAGAAAGTAAGACACCTAAAAAACTTCAAACAGATGCTGGTAAAGAATTTTTTAACAAGAAATTTAAAGCTTTATTAGAGCACCATAACATTAAACATTTCGCCACGCCTAGTGAAGTAAAAGCATCAGTGATTGAGAGGTTTAACCGGACTTTAAAATCGAGGATGTGGAGATTTTTTACTGCTAACAACACCCGTCGATACCTGGATGTCCTGCAGGATCTTGTAAAAAGTTACAACCATAGTTATCATTCAAGCATCAGAATGTTACCAATGCAGGTGACTTTAGAAAATACCCTTCAAGTGTTTAAAAACCTGTACGGAAGTACTTCAGGTCAGCGGCGCCCAGACTCGAAGATGAGATTTAAAACAGGGGATAGTGTAAGAATATCTAAACTGCGAGGTGTGTTTGACAAAAAATATGAACAGAGTTATACAGATGAGGTGTTTACAGTGAGTGACCAGATTGCCCGATCTCCTCGTGTATACAAACTCAAAGATTTCGATGGAGAGCCTATTGAGGGCTCCTTTTATGCGGAGGAGCTCCAGAAAGTCCAACTGAGTAAAGACAAGATGTACCAAGTGGAGGAGGTGTTAAAACGACGCACCGTCAGAGGTGTAAAACAGGTCTTTGTCCGTTGGAAAAACTGGCCCGAGAAATTCAACAGCTGGGTTAGAGCCGGCGACCTTTGCGGTATATAAGAGATGACTTCACCACCCCCTCACCATTGACTTTACACCATGAACCGAGCGGTAGAGGACGAAGGGTTTTATATCACCCTGCCGTCTAACGCCAGTCTCAACGTTTTTAAGAATAATTCTAGCTCAAGCTTCCGTGTCGACTTAGCCCAACACATCGACTTACAGGGTTCGTGGCAGGTTGCCTTAACAGAGATTTCTTATCCACACACATGGCACAATGTTCCGAGGGGTCAGGCTTATTTCGAGTGGAGAAAGACGGGTGCGGAAAAGGTCCACCGTCAGAATATAGGATGTGGGCACTTTAAAGATTTGTATCAACTCAGGGCAGAGATTGAGGGTCACCTTAGAAAAATAGATTCTGACATCTATCTCCAACTAGATACGGTTGAAAATAGACTTATGTATCAGGCCGGTGGCCAGTATAATCTGCGTTTTTATCCACCAATGTGCTACATGTTAGGTGTAGAGCAAGGTAAATGGATCATGTTTGATACAAGGGTGGCACCTCACCCGATGGATTTAAAATCAGGTTTCTACCAGCTTTATAGTTACAGCGATGTGGTTGCCCCCCAAATTGTTGGTGATGCGTACGCACCTCTCTTACGAACAGTTAGAGTAGAGGGGAAGTTTGGTGATATAATCACGCATACTTTTAACCCAGTCAACTATCTACCTGTAGCAAAGAGACACATTGAAAACATTCAGATCGAGATCAAAACAGATCAAAATGTTCCGGTAAATTTTACTTACGGGAAAACCATTGTGAGATTACATTTTCGACCGGTGAAAACGCAGCACGTTATGAAATGACGGTCATTCAGTCGGATATCACAGAGAGAGTAAGACATCAAGCAAACGTTAAGCCAGAGGTGATACCTGTATCAGAAAAAACAAAACAAAAACAAAACGATAACGAGACACAGCAGCATGGTTAAAATGAACATGCGGGATGACCCGCACCGTTTTGTGAACTATTATGAGAATCAAGTCGGAGGAACTTTGCCAGGCTTTTACGGAGCACCTGTAATGTACGGTCGGGGGATAGGGTCTATTTTTTCAAAATTATTTCGCTTTGTTGCGCCCTTAGTTAAAAGAGGTTTCGCTATAGCTAAGCCGCATCTTAAAACAGCGGCTACAAATATTGCGTCAGATGTCATAGGTAAAGCCATGAGGAAAATATCGGGTTCTACAGACACGGGTAGTCAGGAGGGGTCGGGGGTAATGGTTATGTCACGAAGACCTAGGAAGCGGCCACCGGGTGAACGTGTGAGGAGAGTACAAATACAGAAGGCGGCTAAAAAGAAGAAATCAGTTGGAAAAAACAGACCTAGGGGTAGGAAGTCAACACGGAGGAGAGATATATTTCACTGAATCATAAAAAGAAAGAGCCGAGGGTGAGAATAAAAACATGGCTCTTTTGCATCACAAATCCCCTGAATGTACCCTGGCAGAACTGGACTTGTTTTCAGTACCCATGACCCAGCTATCTATCGAGGATAAGGTCTACACAGAAATTATGCCAATTTCCGCCATTACTGAGAACGGACCGATTGAGTTTTTTATACCTGGAGATGGTGAAAAATATCTTGATCTGAATGACACCTTGTTACATCTCCGTGTTAAGATTACCAATGCAGATGGAACTAACTTGGCGAACGATGCTGCAGTGGGTCTCATCAATTATCCTCTCAAAACACTTTTCAGTCAATGTGATGTTACTCTGGGGGATAGATTAATTTCACAATCCAGTGCCACACATCCTTATAGAGCCATGATTGAGACTTTACTCAACTTTTCTGAAGATACATTAAAGAGTCAGTTCAGCGCAGGTCTTTACTATAAAGATACGGCTGGATCTTCAGATTCGATAGTGACCAATAACGGCCCAAACAGAGGATTAAACCGGAGAGCGGCCTCTACAGCTAATTCCAGAGAAGTACATCTAATGGGGCCTCTCCATGGGGATGTCTTTTTCTTTGAGAGACTCCTGCTTAACTCTGTGGATATGAGAATTAAACTAACAAGGGCTAGTGAAGCCTTTTACCTCATGGGTGCCAGAGATTCAACTTTCCGATTGCAGATATTAGGGGCCTCTCTTTTTATCAAAAAAGTTGCAGTCTCCCCAGCGGTTCGTCTAGGTCATACATCAGCCTTAATGAGAGGAAATGCCCTCTACCCTCTGTCACGAGTGAATGTGAAAACATACTCCATTCCTGAAAACTCGAGGATATGTAATCAGGAGAATCTCTTTTTGGGGACGATGCCTAAATATATAGTTTTAAGCATGGTGCATCACGAGGCATTCACGGGGAGACGTGACCTCTCACCTTTTAATTTTAAGCATATGGATGTAGAATATCTAGCCCTCTGCCAAGATGGTAAACAAGTCCCCGCCAAGGCATTCCAGCCACAGTTCAACCATGGCATTTCAGTCAGAGAATTTTACAACATGTTCACAGCTACCGGTCGTCATTTAAAAGACCTCCCTCTGAGTATCAGTCGTGACGAGTTTAACGATGGCTACACGCTGTTTGTATTCAATCTCAACCCTGCCGAAGATACAGAGGCGCTGTCACCTGTTTCCAACGGGAATTTAAGATTGGAAATGAAGTTTAGAATCCCTCTTCCTCATACCACTACTCTGATTGTTTACGCGTGTTACGATTCCATTTTGGAGATTAACTCAAGAAGACAGGTGCTGGTGGACTATTATTAAAAAAGAGTGAGCATGAATAACTACGAGATCGATACCCTGATGCATCACCTACTGGGTGACCTGTTCTGCGGCGTGTGGGCCTGTGACCAACTCCCCTTACTCACACAAACGTTTACAAAACCAGCCTACTTTATCGTGAACACGCATCCTTCTCACATGCCCGGAGAACACTGGTTAGCTCTGACTTTGGAGGAGAATGGTCAAGCCACCTTTTTTGATTCTTATGGATTACCGCCAGATTTTGCTCACTACCCGTCAGACACTGTGTCATTTCTGAACGATCGGTCCCGGAAAATATTGTACCATAACCGCCAACTTCAGAACACCCTGTCCATAGTATGCGGTCAGCACTGTATTTACTACCTCTGCCGACGAGCCTGTGGGTTATCTATGCAGGAAGTGTTAACTTCCTACGATGAGGATGTTCTTAAAAATGATGCGATGGTATCTAACTTTGTGAAAAAATATCAGAGATGTATCAGAAACCAAAGTGGTAAATCTTTTCACCACGGAGCCTGCTCTCTACAGATGTTCAAAGACTGTTACAAATTGTGAATGCATGAAAGTGATCATTCCATCCGATTTTTTTTTCAAAAAAAAAAAAAGAAGACTGTACACTCTGAAAAACTGTGATCAATAAAAGTTTTTATTGAAAACAAATAAATATGTCTTTTTTATTCATTTCTTACAGAGGTTTAAGGTTAGAAGGTACTCCAAGGGATAGGTTTTGTCCTTTTACGTGAACTTTGTCCATTTGCAGCCTCATCTCGCTCACCCTGTACTGGTCTTGAAAAATGCGGGGAGAGGGTTATTGTCTTTTTAGGTTTTACAGAAGGGTTTTTCTCCAAACCACTCGGTCCCATTTTGAGGCGTTGGTACTGATCACGGGCTTGTGGGTTGTTCACAGAGGATATGGGTATGTTCAGTTCATTCAGGGTATTAAGAAAACTCACCCACCCCGTCGGTTGCAGGGTTTGGTTTTTCCTCTTAAAAGGGAGCATAAGATTTTTAAGTAAATCAATCAAATGAGATCCTCTCACAGCGTGCCCCTGATAAACAAATTCTCCTCTGGAGGTCCAACCGTTTCTCTCTGATAATTTTCTCAGAATGTATTCCCCATTTCGACGATCACGTTTAGGAAGAATTTTTAGCACATCATTCGCAGTTGCATCCAATTCTATCTGATCGGACTCGTGAACACGATCCGTCTCAGTGGAATCTGATTCAGGTATTGGATCATTAAGGCTTTTACGCTGTAGACTCACAGTCACTCGAGGTTCCTCTATCTCACCTTGTTTGATTAGGGTGAGATATCTTTGTAATAGAGCGTCATATTTCTTAATTTTTTCATAAGAGCTCATTCCTGACTCATCAAGTATAGCTCTCATTTTACCATCCAATTCCTCCTCAGCCGTCTGTCTGATGGAAGTCTCTGGTTGAGTCAAATGTCTGAACTGATGGGGTGAAACGAGAAACATTTTTTGTGCAGTTCTGAGAGACATGATTTTTTTTATTTTTTTATTTATTTTTTTTATCTTCTGATGATTCCACCGACTAGATCTCCAATTAAGGGTGCGAGAGCTGCTAGAATCGGTAGAATAAAACCTCCTCTTTGGTTTTTGAGAGCCAGCTGTTTACGTTTTAAACCGCTTCTCTTATCAGCCAGCAGTCTGATAATTTTCTTTTGCTTTTTCAATTTCCGATATTGAGCAGGTGACAGTTTAATGTTACCCTTTAAAATATTTAGAGCAATTTCACACAAAGCACGAAGAAAATCTGGTGAACAATGAGTAAGAATGTCTTTACGTTTCTGAGGTGTGGCGTGGTACAGAGCTCTGAGTAAAGGAGCATTCCTTCTTATACGCGCGGACATGATGATGAATTACTTTGCTTTGGGATGTAGACAACCGGCCACTGACCTGGAAGCACACCTGTTCTCAGTCTGTATTGTTCTGGACATGAGTGAGTGAGATCAACAATTAAGTACCCGTGCGGATCTCTGGTGGCATCTTCAAAACTTTCCAGGAAGAGAGCCTTCTGCGAAGGGAAGATTTGACGAGCTAGTATATTCACCTGCAATCTATCTCTGGGATTCTTAAACAACACAAGATAATTACTGTTTAGACTGATGGTGTGACTGTACTTTCCTTGATGAAACACATTCTGAGTCAACATCATAACACTCATGTTTCTATGATGTCTGTACTGTGTGAAAATTTTCACCACTTCAGGATGGTCCGAAGCTTGAAAAATAACATCATCCAGAATAACCAAGTGCTTTAGATCAGGAGGAAACAGGTTTTCATCTTCAAAGGAGTGAGGCAATCCATCCACAAATTTGATCTTTTTATTAATCCGCTGCAGTTCAGCATACAAAGGTTGGAAAGACGTATAAATCCACACAATATTGTCAGGTACAACATCCATTACAAGGTTACAATTCAGTAAAACATTTTTTACAAAGTAAGACTTCCCACACCCGCTCGGTCCCACAACCAGACATGAAAAGGGTGTCTTTAGTCTGGGATCAAAATCAACCTCTTTAACCGAGAGCTGTGACATTTTTTAGTTTGTTTGTTTGTTTTTTTTTGTTTTTTTTTTTTATTTACAATTTCCTATTTCACCTCTGAACCATTCTTAATAACCGAAAGGGAGAGTTGTTCCGTCCGGAAAGAGACGCCTTTTGTCATACACCACCCTGAACTTTTTGAGGAATGTCGCATTTTTTAACTGAAACACCTTTTTATCCCTCCTGATGGTGCGTTGAGGAGTCTCAATCACTTCATCTCTGGAACCACCCAGGTAACCCTCCACCAACTCTTTGACGCTGTCAAAGTTGACCTTCTCGCAGCATTCATGCGTCTGAGTGATACCTTTAACACGCATCGAAACCTTTTTCTTGTTTTTAGTCTGGTAGGCGTAACTCTTGGGTCCAGCTGCAACAAACTCTTGGATTGTATCACCTCCCAACTCATCAGTCAAGTCACCCAGATAGTTCCCCAGCTTTAGAGGAGTCTCACCATCCTTCACCACATAGATCAGACTGTCTGTGTCTATGTAGAGAATTTTGTCCTGCATGAGTTCTAGACAGGTGTTCAGTTTTAACCGTGCATAAGCGGTGGTGAACGCAGCAATGAATACATTGTTCACTTTACTCGGAGGGGTAATTGACCGCTTTTTGTAGACCCATTGCAACATGCACATATCCAGATTCAGGAAGTGGAAGTAGGTTACCTTATATTTACCCGAGAACATGAAGTTAAAGAATTCATTCGGGTCACTGATGATGGTTGTCTGGGGCAGGTCACTCCTCTGGGCGAATTTCCCCCAGAAACTGTTCAAACACAATTTAGCAACCTGTCTTTTAGCGGGGTTTACCTCTATTTTGTCGGGATCCAGCTGGATGCCCTGATGGAGTTTGTAATTTCTGATGTATTTCAACTTGCTCTCCTCATCAACTGCATCAGCCGGGTAACCGGAAGCCTCCTGCTTACCCTTGAGAAACGTGTGTATGTAATCAACAAAGATCGTGCTACTGGTTCTGTCAAAATGCCACACCTCTGTGATTTTAGCAAGACGGTAACCCAGCTTTAATGCCTTGCTAAACTCCACACTCACCCACACACCTGTTAGTGCCCTCTCCTCATCACTGTGACTGCATGCATCTGTCTGGTTATTCATTTCTGCGCATGAACGGCAGAGAGTGAACACAAGTTTACCGTGAGATGTCCTGTAAGGTAAAACAGGGAAAAACAGACCACGCGGGGGGTAAACGACAGCTCTAATGAAACCAAAGTAGCTGTCAGGGTCACCAAAATCTTTACAGATAATCCTGGGATGACCAAGGGGGTAGGGAAAGCTGCAGTTCACATAGGGGTACAGAGATGTAAAGTCTGCATAGTGCACAGTTTCACCTACCCCTGCAGTGTATCTCAGTCTGAGTGCACAGGTTCGACCGCCGTACAGAGCCTGTCGGGGAGAGAGCGGTTCGGGGGCGTTATATTTCTTGAGAAATTCAATCACCCCCAGGTTGGTTTTCTTCATATCAGTCCATTCATGCTCCCACATGACATGTACACGATGACCGTACACTGACCGAAGCGCCGCTTCTCTATCACGGGTTGCTGTATAGAACAGCTCAAAAGGTAACCCCCTTATCTGACAAGTATCCTGAGGCAGATAGCACACGGGACAGCCATGAAAGAAACAGCCGTGAAACTCAAAAATCTCACCCACACCGCTGACGTTTTCTGCATACCCGTCCACACAATAGGATCCTATCTTCCTCTCCCCACTGTTTAACGCGTGTTCGATGTTTATGCCCCTGGTATATGCTTCCCACTCGATCCACTGGATCGATGCGCGTGAGAAAGTTTTACACTGAGTTCTGTAATCAAAGGGTGATGGTATAGCCAGGGTTTGAGGCTTGAGAAAGTTACTGACGAACACCCGCATGCATGCCGATGCTATTGTGATACACTTGAGGGGATCCACGCGCGTCTCGTTAAAAAACTGCTCCCTGAATTTAACACACCCTTTTAAAAGAATTTCAACGTCATTCTTACAATAGTGAAGAACTTCTTTTTCAAAGTTGAATGTACCCTTACTCACTTCACCATACCACCTGTAAAAATCCTCCTGCTCACAGGGACTCATGAGTTCTACAGAGTAGTAGCGAGGTGAAGGGTAAGGCCCCACATAATTCAAATTCAGCACTGAAGAGAATCTGTGGGGGAAGTAACCTTTGCAGTGATCAGTGAAACCTAACGCTTTAGGCATCGTACTCAGTTTCATAGACAGGAAAGACAAACTGTCGATGAATTTCAAGCCGAAATCACGGTCTGTAAAACAGAGAACCTTACTCCCCTGCGTGATAAGAGACGGCTTAATCCCTAATTGCACCATAACGCTGAGGATAAGATAGCCATCATATCCACGAGCGTTGTGCGCTATAAACGTATAACCCTTGTATCGCGGTCTCCTGAAATGGAGGAGAAATTGACGTACACAGTCTAAACCGTAGGCAGTATACAGCTCACCTTTTAGCGTTTTAGCACAGACCAGAAAGGGGACGTGTACGTCGTTCTGACCAACTAATGATTCAAAATCATAAAAGATCAGTTTCTCATCAAGCTGTTCATCAGCAACACGGGGTTGAATGTAACACTGATGATCACCAAAAACACCTGCAGAACCGTAAGCTAGCTTCTCACCACAGATCGAGCATTTTAAGCCTTGACAAACATGCAGAGTCTTCTCCTTACTCATCGCAACATAATAAAATCTCTTACATGTTGCACACAGTTTAATCAGGTCACAATCACTCACAAGCATTCCAACCCGGGGTCTCTCCCGAGGTTTTTTGTGTCGGACCAAGCACTGCGAGTTGCGGCAGGTTCTGTTACAATCCCCACAGACTATTGGACAGTATTGTTGGAGTGTACAAGATGGATCACAGCATGTAGAGCAGTAACCAGAGCAGTAATGTGTATGGGGTTTATTGAACCCTGTGTAGCAGTGGTGACAGATGTAATTCGATCCTGTAAAACCTTTCAGATTTTTTATCCCATAGTAATGGTTTTTTAGCAGCAGTAGAAAAAGAGGTCTCGTACGATCACTGAAATCTGTCTGAAACTTACACAGAGCCTGATCCCTTGAGGTTTTGTGAAACACCACTATTTTCCTATTTAGGACATTTTCAAATTTTCCAACATCACTCAAGGTCACAGCGGTCTGATCAGTAAGACCTACAGCCTGCTGCCAAACCCTCCCTTGTTCTAAGGCTTGACTGTCAGTAAAGCTCGGGTTAGTCAGGTGAGCGAGACTGACAGCGAAGCAGAGTTGATTGTCAGAATTGTGTGCAATGTACAGGTGGCGCCTTTTCTTACGAATCAGTTCGCATTCTAAGGTTTTTGATGCCTCCCGTTTAGCACCGCCTGAAGGACTCGTCACCAGTTGTAGAATTAACTCCATGTTAGTGTCTGAAGTTATCTCTGCATTAGACTGAGTTAACTCATCTAAAAAATCTAGAAAGGCGTCCAGAATTACGTTAGCTTCATCAGTGACCGTAACAGTTATGTGTTGAGAGATATTATCCCCGACTAACTCCAACTGGACGATATCATTACATCTGACCAGTGACCGTGCTGTTTCAGCCATTTCAACGAGAACACTCATGACTGCTGTGGTGAACGCAGCGATATCAGGCACACTACCCTGGGATGGTCGCGGTATCGTGAGAGGGCGTCTTATTTCAGTAGTATTGAAGCGTTCGCGTAGAATTGGCTGTGGGTTATCTCTCTGAATTGGATCAGCGCTGGTTACAATCTCCTGATTCAAATTCCCTCCTCGGTGTTGTGGATTCTGTTCTGATTCATCTGACGAGGTCGAAGAAATATGATTTATCGAGACACTATCTGGAGACAGGTTTGAGGCTGATGAGGTTATCAGAGCATCTCTCGGTAAAGATGTATCAGAAGAAGCAGTTTCTTCTTCTGATACAGCTTCACTGAGGGATTCTGGAGACATATTCGAGGTCACCGCTGCATCCGTCCGTGATTCTGATACAGCATCACGGAAGGATGACAAAAGTCTGTTTAAATTGAGGACTGCTTGTTCTAATTCATGTAAGAAAGCTGTCTGATTATCTTGACCTACCTCATCATCATCATCATCATCCTCCTCACACGCACCCCTAACCCGATTTATATTACGGAGTGCATAGTTAAGTTCTCTAAAGTAATCTGAAGGATGAATCGGTATGGGTATATCCTTCAAGGCCTCAACAGCTCTTAATAATTCATCTAGGGCTGTACGGATTACCCTATTATCCATGTTTACTCAGAGTTAAGAATGGTTCAGCGGATAACAGGAGATCAGAAAAAAAATAAATGAAAAACAAGCAAACAAACTAAAAAACGATACAGATATTTAACTTTTTTTTTTGTAATACCTTACAAATTACGGTTCATCTTGCGGATAAGAACCAGGGAAGTCCCCAGAAAATTGAGAGTCGTTAATTTACTCCGTTGTATGGCAGCAGCATGTTTTCTTTTCAGCCGTGAACGTCGGATCTGTGGTTGTATGCGATCGATACATAGCATCGCTTCTGTGAAGGGGTATAAAAATATAAAAAATAAATAAATAAGAAAAAAAAAAAAGAAAAAAAAAAAAAAAAAAAAAAAAACCTGCATATCTTTAATATGTTCCAGGTTCTGTGCATTATGTTGTAAGTAGAAACAAAAAGAGATTATACCTTCGATTAACCCATTAATGAGTAGGGCTCTTGAGCGTAATCTGCGATGGCCCTGTTTTGAAACCACCGCCCTCGCGGTCCTCACCGTTGCTGTAGATTCTGTGAAATAGTATGAAACAGAATTTGTACCAGTGTAAAAAAAAAAAAAGAAGAAAAAGAAATAAAGAAATAAAATTAAAAATGCTTCATTGTACACTATGTGATATATACTTAGATGTTACCATATAACGTTTGATTTAAAGCATCACGGTGGTAATGAACATGCTGCGTTATTACAATACTCAGCACGATTTTACAGACTGCTGCCGCTCCATAGTCATGTACTCATCCAAGTGACAGACCTAACATCCCTCGGTTATACCTACCCCTAATACGTCACTCACGTAGTGACGTAGTACACACACGCGTAGGAAGCCCGGTTTTACATTTAAATGTAAACACAGATGTAAACTTATCCACTGAGAGAAAATAAAAATGAAAAGAATGAAACGTTTTTAGTTTTTTTTTTTTCAACTCACCCTGTACAACGGGTTGGAGTTCAATTGACTCTGCCCCTTCATCACCATCCACCGCCACCTCAAGAACCTGGCCCGCTGGACCCGCTCCCCCGGCCGGGGTGCATAGCCCGTGTAGCTCGTTCAAAACAGCGGCTCTACGTGGTGTATTTTCAGTCAGCTCCCCAAAATCGATTCTCCTTGGAGTGATGTCGAAAATTGCAGGTTCTACCCTCTGCTCCGTTCGCGGGGAAAAGGAATAGCTAGGCGGCGTGTGAAGTCCAGGTGGTTCCGTAGCTTCACGGTGTACGATTACAGCTTTAGGCTCTTGTGAAAATGCAGCTCTCCATCTGGTTCTTCCTCTCAACGATAAGCGGCTGGTGGTAACTGGTGCCGGTTCAATGCCATTCAAGTAGCCGTTAAAAACTGATCCATTCCGTTTGGTATCCTGGTGTTCAGCGGCCGTTAATAGATCTGTAAGTAACCACACAGGTAGTATTTTTTAATTAATTAATTAATTATTGTGCAGGTTAGAGGATAGTGAAATTGTGAAAAAAAAAAAAAAAAAGAAAAAAAAAAAAACTTACCAAAGTCGCTCTGTGTGAATACAAAATCCTCTAAATCCTCATCATCTGTTTCTGGAGATGGTAATTAGAAGTTACGATGAATAAAATTATACATGTGTATGTGTGTGTGTGTGTGTATATATATATATATATTATATAAATAAATAAATATATATTAAGATTGAAAGATTGAATACTTACTGCTAATCGGGTTGAATATATCATCGAAATCGAGGGGTGTCAGTCTTTGGCTCTGAGCTCCAATCGTTTTTCCTACAGAAAAACAAGAACTATATTCTAACCTGATTCTATTTTCACCAAGAACGGTTTAAAAGATTTTTTTTTTTTTGTCTGCGTACCCAAATCCATGGTCCTCTGTCACGTGTTGATGGAATCCCTAGCCAGTAATGTAGGGTACTTGGTTTTTATACTTAAGACCGCCCCTTAATTCACACTTTAACTGTAAACCGAATGTCTGACCATCCACTGACACCTGTTGTGAACTGATAAAGTAAGAAGAGCTGAATTACTTGGATGGCCCTACTGTAAATTTAAAGTCTGACAGCTACCCGCCATAACACAGACTGGCTCAGCTGATACAACCCTATAAAACAGACAGTCAGGCTATGCATTTTAAATGTGACCGAACCTTAATTCACACTTTAACTGTAAACCGAATGTCTGACCATCCACTAACACCTGTTGTGAACTGATAAAGTAAGAAGGAAAAAAAAGTACATAGGAAACTGACTAACACTGAACCACCCTTTTAGTCAGGTTCTCGCAATGCCAACAGGAAAGTCACAGCCCGAAATGTATGGGGGTTCTGCCACGGTCTCTTTCTGATATGTTAATTATCAACTGACTGTCCCCTGAATTCTTATCACACCTCCAACACCCCCCAAGTCACCTTACGGGATGAGACTGGAAATTCAGCCTGTTTACTATATTCCTTTTCTCATATGTCTATGTGTGGAATCTGCACGATATATTTTAGTTTATCTGGACAGTTGCTTGTTTTTTTAGCTTTTATTTTACGTGAAGTACTTTGAAATTGTTTTGTATACGAAATGTGTTTTTTTTTTTTTTTTTCTTTCATTCTATCTCACTGCACTAATAACGACACTTTGAAGCTGAATGTAGAAAAACCAGGTTCTGACCACCCGCTCTGACTTTAAAATCTTGACAGCTTAAACTAAACCATTCCTATTAAAACCCCTAAACCTTTTTATTTATAAAACACAGAGAAGCAGCATTTAACTGCTATTACTTAAACATATTGAAACACCCTAACACACACCCCTAACCACCACCAACAGCCTTCAGCCTGTTTACTATATTCCTTTTCTCATATGTCTATGTGTGGAATCTGCACGATATATTTTAGTTTATCTGGACAGTTACTTGTTTTTAGCTTTTATTTTACGTGACGTACTTTGAATTGTTTTGTACACGAAATGTGTTTTTTTCTTTCATTCTATCTCACTGCACTAATAACAACACTTTGAAGCCGAATGTAGAAAAACCAGGTTCTGACCACCCGCTCTGACTTTAAAATCTTGACAGCTTAAACTAAACCATTCCTAAACCATTCCTATTAAAACCCCCTAAACCTTTTTATTTATAAAACACAGAGAAGCAGCATTTAACTGCTATTACTCAAACATATTGAAACACCCTAACACACACCCCTAACCACCACCAACAGCCACTTGTTATCGCTGACCTACATATGTACCTAACCCTTTGATCTGACCGGACATACGTACATCAAAGGTCACATGTCATAAATCACTCTTTTTTGACATAAAGTATTCCCTATATCTCTCTCGCATGACAGGCTGAGCGAACAGCGCGATCTCCACACAGGGAGCGGAGATTTGCACCTGTCTGTGTCCTACTATCAGTATTTGACAACCTCTAGCAATGGAAACGCGCTTCAAATGCCCCGGAGTTCTCCTTTAAACTTATTATCAATATTGTTACCGATAAAGTTACAGATATCACTCCACAGACTTGGGACAATAGGGCAGTGCCAAAATAAATGGGTAACAGTTTCAGTATGTATAGAACAGAAAGTACATTTCACATCAATGTCTTTTTTTAATCTTTTAACAATATGATCATTGGATGGATAAAATCAATGAATGAACTTAAATTAAACTTCTCTGACTTTATTAGTTAACAGGTATCGGTTGGGTAAGAGCCAGATCTTCTTCCAGTCAGTGTGTTCAAGTATTTGTTCCAGTACCACGTATGGAACTGTGGTGTAATTCCTTTTAAACAGGAGTCTAATTAGTTTGTTGTTTTCACCATTACTGGTCAAACAAGCTTTACCTACTGGGGTGTCTGACAAGGACAACAGGGAGAAATGTTTGGTTTCCACTCTTGGTTGAGATCTAAATAACATGCAAACACCATCAGAGCTTTACAACGATACCGCAGTGGTGTAGTCTGTCACGCCCAGAGACTCATGTTTTTGGTTTTCATGTTTAGGTTATGTTTGTTTTCAGTCCATCTTTAGTTTTTGTCATGCTTTAGTTTCCCTGCACTCTGTTTATTAGTTCACTCACTTCACCTGTGTTTTTTCCCTCAGCTGCACTCACTCCCCAATCACTCTCACTCCCTATTTAGTTTCCTGCCTCCCCTTTCAGTTTTGCCGGATCTTTGTTGTTCCTGTTACTGTTAGATGTGATGCCACGTTTCCACGCCACATATTCGTCAAAGCTAAGTATTTATTCCATGCCATGTCCTTGTTCTTTTGTTTTGTTTATAGCTTCGTTTTTCTCCGGCTCTGCCGCGTTTTATGTTGATACTTTGTTTTTTTGTTAATAAATCACCCTTTTCTTTGAAAGTCCGCATCCGTGTCCTCCCCTTCTACACCACACCTGACAGAAAGATCCGGCCAGAAATGGACGCGGCGGACTACACTGCCTTCTGGGAGCTGGCTGGGGACTTCTGGTGCCTAGCGGGATCGAGCTGCACCTCCTGGGAGAAACTGAACTCTTCCAATGAGCTCATTGACTTTTTTTTACAGAAGCAGGTCCTCCTGCACATGTCAGGAGTGACGCACATCTGGGAAGAGGTGAGGTGTGTACAGCGCGCTGCCATGCTGGATATCTTTGGCATGGAGCCACAGAAGGTAGCCGCGCTGTACACACCCTCCCTCACCACTCCAGCATCCCAGTCCCCGGCCCCAGCCGTTCCAGAGCTGGCCCCGGCCCCAGCCGTCCCAGAGCTGGCCCCGGCCCCAGCCGTCCCAGAGCTGGCCCCGGCCCCAGCCGTCCCAGAGCTGGCCCCGGCCCCAGCCGTCCCAGAGCTGGCCCCGGCCCCAGCCGTCCCAGAGCTGGCCCCGGCCCCAGCCGTCCTCGAGGCTTTAGAGCCTGACCACGACCAAGAGGCCACAGGGCCTGACCACGAGGCTTTAGAGCCTGACCACGAGGCTTTAGAGCCTGACCGAGGCTTTAGAGCCTGACCGAGGCTTTAGAGCCTGACCGAGGCTTTAGGGCCTGACCACGAGGCTTTAGGGCCTGACCACGAGGCTTTAGGGCCTGACCACGAGGCTTTAGGGCCTGACCACGGGGCTTTAGGGCCTGACCACGGGGCTTTAGGGCCTGACCACGAGGCTTTAGGGCCTGACCACGAGGCTTTAGGGCCTGACCATGACCACGAGGCTTTAGGGCCTGACCATGACCAAGAGGCCATAGGGCCTGACCATGACCAAGAGGCCATAGGGCCTGACCATGACCAAGAGGCCATAGGGCCTGACCATGACCAAGAGGCCATAGGGCCTGACCATGACCAAGAGGCCATAGGGCCTGACCATGACCAAGAGGCCACAGGGCCTGACCACGAGGCCTTAGGGCCTGACCACGAGGCCTTAGGGCCTGACCACGAGGCCACAGGGCCTGACCACGAGGCTTTAGGGCCTGACCACGGGGCTTTAGGGCCTGACCACGAGGCCACAGGGCCTGACCACGAGGCCACAGGGCCTGACCAAGAGGCCTTAGGGCCTGACCACGACCAAGAGGCTTTAGGGCCTGACCACGACCAAGAGGCTTTAGGGCCTGACCAAGAGGCTTTAGGGCCTGACCAAGAGGCTTTAGGGCCTGACCAAGAGGCTTTAGGGCCTGACCAAGAGGCCACAGGGCCTGACCATAAGGCCACAGGGCCTGACCATAAGGCGGCAGAGCCCGACATGGACTCACCGGTTCGAGCCCCTCCCTCCCACCCCCAGACTTTGGGGATGTCTGGGATCCATCCCTTAATGGGGGGGCTCCCCCCCCGTCGGAGGTCCGTCCGACCGTGGGACGGTCTCCGCCTCCTGCTGCCACGCCACGGGATGTCTGGCCGCCCGCCAGACCACCACCTCCTGCTGCCACGCCACGGGATGTCTGGCCGCCCGCCAGACCACCGCTTCCTGCTGCCACGCCACGGGATGTCTGGCCGCCCGCCAGACCACCGCTTCCTGCTGCCACGCCACGGGATGTCTGGCCGCCCGCCAGACCACCGCTTCCTGCTGCCACGTCATCGGGGGTCCGGGCGTCCGCCGGATCACCGCCTGCTGCCACGCCGACGGAAGTCTGGGCGTCCGCCAGACCACCGCCGTCTCCTGCCGCCACGCCGACGGAAGTCTGGGCGTCCGCCAGACCACCGCCGTCTCCTGCCGCCACGCCGACGGAAGTCTGGGCGTCCGCCAGACCACCGCCGTCTCCTGCCGCCACGCCGTCTGCGGTCTGGGCGTCCGCCAGCCCACCGCCTGTTCCGGCTACGCCGTCTGCGGTCTGGGCGTCCGCCAGACCACCGCCTGTTCCGGCTACGCCGTCTGCGGTCTGGGCGTCCGCCAGACCACCGCCTGTTCCGGCTACGCCGTCTGCGGTCTGGGCGTCCGCCAGACCACCGCCTGTTCCGGCTACGCCGTCTGCGGTCTGGGCGTCCGCCAGACCACCGCCTGTTCCGGCTACGCCGTCTGCGGTCTGGGCGTCCGCCAGACCACTGCCTCCTGCTGCCCGAAGCCGGTACCACGCCCGTTTCTGGTTCCCCGACCGGCTTCGAGCCCCTCCCTCCCACCCTTGGACTTTTGTGGGATGTCTGGAATCCACCCCTTGAGGGGGGGGCTCTGTCACGCCCAGAGACTCATGTTTTTGGTTTTCATGTTTAGGTTATGTTTGTTTTCAGTCCATCTTTAGTTTTTGTCATGCTTTAGTTTCCCTGCACTCTGTTTATTAGTTCACTCACTTCACCTGTGTTTTTTCCCTCAGCTGCACTCACTCCCCAATCACTCTCACTCCCTATTTAGTTTCCTGCCTCCCCTTTCAGTTTTGCCGGATCTTTGTTGTTCCTGTTACTGTTAGATGTGATGCCACGTTTCCACGCCACATATTCGTCAAAGCTAAGTATTTATTCCATGCCATGTCCTTGTTCTTTTGTTTTGTTTATAGCTTCGTTTTTCTCCGGCTCTGCCGCGTTTTATGTTGATACTTTGTTTTTTTGTTAATAAATCACCCTTTTCTTTGAAAGTCCGCATCCGTGTCCTCCCCTTCTACACCACACCTGACATAGTCTACCTTTTTGAGGTGGGTATACTGTATAGTTGGCCAGTCATAGGCCCGTGGTACCAAACTAGGGGTCGGGACTCGGGACCAATAGTAGCCCCTTAATGCACGCCGTACCTCCAGTGGCGCGCTGTAATAGTCATTGAAAAGTTAAGTACCATAGTACTACAATACTATGACATAACACAGGGCTTTTAATAATGCACTACGACTTGGTCATTGCCATTCTGGTAACAGCACATTTATAATGCTGTCTTAACGTGTTAAGGGACAAACATGTTTTTGGGGCCGCAGCTTTGCACTTACCTGCCCCTTGCATGCATGAGGGACAGGATGAGGGACATCATAAACTCACTTTGATTGTGTGGACTGTGTGCTGTGTATCTCAGTGGCAATGGGACTCCCTGTGGCACTTAATCTTTGTACTCATCCCTCATAGAGCGAGACCTGACAGAGTGATTGTTTTAAAGCAGCAGAACACCATCACATCTTGAGAGAGGTTGTCATATATATTCAATTCAATTCAAAAATACTTTATTTATCCCAGAGGGAAATTAAATGTTGATGTAGCTCAATTAAATCAAGGAGTTATTATAGATGCTGATGGCTGTGGGCAGGAATGATTTCCTGTAGCGGTCCGTTTTGCATCCAAACTGAAGAAGCCTTTGACTGAAGAGACTCTGTTTTCCGATAACAGTCTCATGGAGAGGATGTTCAGGGTTGTCCATAATTCTCTTGATTTTATGCAAAATCCTTCTTTGCATTATTGTCTCCAGAGGTTCCACAGTCGTCCCCAGAACAGAACCAGCCTTCCTTATCAGGTTGTTGAGTCTTTTTAGGTCCCTGGTTCTGATGCTGCTGCCCCAACAGATGACGCAAGAGGAAATGACACTCTCAACAACAGACTTGTAGAATATCTGCAACATCTTGTTGCAAACCTTGAAGGACCTTAGCTTCCTCAAGAAGTACAGTCTGCTCTGTCCTTTCTTGTAGATGGCTTCACTGTTGTGTCTCCAGTCCAGTCTGTTGTCCAGATGAACACCAAGGTATTTATATTCCTCAACCACCTCCAATTCTTCTCCCATGATGGAAACAGGGTTTGATCTGACCCTGTTTCTCCTGAAATCTACAATCATCTCCTTTGTTTTGTTAACATTCAAGATGAGATGATTGTTCCCACACCATGCCACAAAGCGGTCCACCAGCTCTCTGTACTCAGCTTCTTGTCCATCTCTGATACACCCGACAACTGCAGAGTCATCTGAATATTTCTGTAGATGACAGGAGTCTGACTTGTACTGGAAGTCTGAAGTGTACAGAGTGAAAAGGAATGGTGAGAGTACAGTCCCCTGTGGTGCTCCTGTGCTGCTGATCACCTGGTTAGACACACAATTCTTTAGTCTGACAAACTGTGGTCTGTTTGTAAGGTAGTCATTAATCCAGGTGATTGTTGAGGCCTCCACCTGAGTCTTCTGGAGTTTCAGACGAAGCAGATCAGGCTGGATTGTGTTAAATGCACTGGAGAAATCAAAGAACATGATCCTCACAGTGCTGCCTGCTTTGTCCAGATGACAGTGGGTTTGTTGAAGCAGGTGTATGATAGCGTCTTCAACTCCAACTCCATGGCGATAAGCAAACTGCAGGGGGTCCTGATATGTGCTGGTTTGCTTACACAGGTGGGTCAACAGGAGTCTCTCCAGGACCTTCATGATGTGGGATGTCAGGGCAACAGGTCTGTAGTCATTGATGTCTGAAGGGTGAGTTTTCTTTGGTACCGGAACCAGACAGGATGTCTTCCACAACAGTGGTACCTTCTCTTGGGTCAAGCTAAGGTTGAAAAGGTGTTGCAGAATCCCACAGAGCTGCTCTGCACAGGCCTTCAGGACTCGGGGGCTGACACCATCTGGACCTGCAGCCTTGTTCCGGTTCAGTCTCTCCAACTGCCTTTTCACCTGACTTCTAGAAACAGAAAAGTGGGAGGGGGAGGCAAAGGGGACAGCAGCATCTCCTGATTGGGTTGAAGACAAACTAGTGGAAGCAGAAGAATCCATGACTGAGGTGGAGGTGGAGATGTTACAGGAAAGCTGTGGGTCAGAGGAGGGTGGGATGTCTCTTTGGCTGGGAACAGGAGGGGAGGATGGTGAGCTTGTTCCTGAACTGAACCTGTTGAAGAATGTGTTCAGCTCATTTGCTCTGTCCAGACTTCCATCCATCCGATCCTCCCTCTGCTTGAGGCCTGTGATCTTCTTCATTCCTGACCACACATCTCTGATATTGTTCCTCTGCAGTTTACTCTCAAGCTTCTTTCTATACACCTCCTTGCTCTCTCTGATCTTGACTTTGAGCTGCTTCTGTATACTCCTCAGTAACTCCCTGTCTCGCTCCCTAAAGGCTCTTTTTTTCCTGTTCAATAGTTCCTTTAGCTCACTGGTGATCCAGGGTTTGTTATTAGGGAAGCATCTCACTGTTCTGGTGGGGATGGTGTTGTCCACACAGAAGTTTATATAGTCAGTCACACACTCAGTCATGGCATTAATGTCCTCTCCATGTGGCTTACAAAGAGAAATCCAATCGGTTGCATCAAAACAACCCTGTAAGGCTTCTTCAGCTTCATGTGACCACTTTCTAACAGTCCTTTTTGTGACAGGTAGTCTCTGGACAAGGGGTTTATATGCTGAACAGAGAAAAACAAGGTTGTGATCTGATTTACCCAGGGGAGGTCTTGATTTGGAAATGTATGAATCCTTGACATTTGTGTAAAACAAATCCAATGTCTTGTTTTCTCTGGTAGAGCAGCTGACAAACTGTTGAAAAGTTGGCAGTGTAGCAGAGAGTGAGGCATGATTAAAATCACCAGATATTGCCACAAAAGAATTGGGGTGTTGTGTCTGTATCTGAGCAACAACGGAACTGATGACATCACATGCAGTGTCGGCAACAGCTGAGGGTGGAATGTAAACAGCCACCAAAACAACACTGGTGAACTCTGTTGGCAAATAATATGGACGAAAACTTACTGCCAATAGTTCAATGTCAGGACTGCAGAGACGACTCTTCACAGTAACATGTCCTGGGTGACACCATCTGTTGTTGACAAGCACTGCCAATCCACCCCCTTTCCTTTTCCTGCTACTCTTTAAATCTCGATCTGCTCGTACAGTCAGGAAGCCCGGCAGAGAGACGCTGGAGTCGGGGATATGATCCTGCAGCCATGTCTCAGTAAAACACATAATGCTACATTCCCGATATTCTTGCTGAGTCCTTGTCAAGGCTATAAGTTCATCCAACTTGTTAGCTAACGATCTTACATTGCCCATGATGACGGATGGCAGAGATGGTTTGAACTTCTTCTTTCTTTCTCTCCTCTTTGCTCCTGCTCTGCATCCACGACGCCTCCATTTCAATTCCAGTGGGATTTCTGGCTTCAGTTGTCGAATTATTTCTGCTTTTCCAATGTTAATCAGCTGCTCCCTGTTGTAAACAACCTTGTTGCTATGGTTATGCATCATAACAAAAGAGTAAAATATGCAAAAGTATTGGGAAAAATCAATCCAGCTGCACAGCATCCAAGGCAGGAAGGAACAGTTGTCCAAAAAATGCAATTTCTTCCAAGAAAAAACAGGAATGAAATTTAGAAAAAAGAATAAATCTCAATGTGAGGTACAGAGCTACTCCAACGTGCTGCCACCCTCAGCAGCGCATTCTAGAACAATCTATATATATAATAATATATAACAATATATATACATACACAAGGGCTGTCAGAATTAATTAATTGTAATATATATATATGTGTATTACATTCATTTATATATGTAATATACATAAAAAAAATATATATATACACACATCCATTTTAGTTTTCCACCTTCCACTCCTATAGGGGGCGCTGTTGTGCGTTAGAGAATCACCGCTTTCAACTAATACAAAGAAGAAGAGTTTCTATGGGACGTTATTGTCAAAACACTGATAGTGAATCCCTGAAGTCGAGTTCCGGGGGCGTTGCCTAGTGGCAGAGCGTCACACGAAACACATAAAATGCTGGGCGTGTACAATGACGTAGGCACAACCCATGCGTCGGAGGTAGGCCTAAATACACCTGTCTGCATCAAATTTTTCAAACCAACGATGGCGGGACACCTTGAGGACTTGTTTTTGTTGCTGGCTGTTTGTTCGGTCACGCAAGTGTACGGGGTGTGGATGGTCACAACGTGGGATGCCGCCGAAGAACATATGCGGAGAATACAAGAGCACATCTTGCAAAATGTCTCGAACTTGTCCTCACCTGTCGCTGTTGTTCTGATCAGCTGTCCATCCTGTCTTTTAAACTCCTCATGTCACGCCACGCCCACGTCCATCCCGCGTCAATTGCTTTCACATCAAATTCGGCTCGGCAAAAAGACTAGGGTCCGACGTGGGTCGAATGGCGAATCGAGTTGACACCCCAGCCCGGATCGTCAGTGTGAAAGGAACAGCGGACAGACACACTAAATTCGCGAATTAAACGTGGGTTCTTCCTCAGTGTGAAAGGGGCTAATACAAGCCAGCCAGCTAAGCGAGTGAGCTACGCTGGCGCTTCTGCATGCCAAGAGGTTCAGGCTAGTATCTTTCCAGAAAGTTGAATTTCTTGAGAATAAAGTGACTGTTTGACAGGGTCTGTCGCCCCGAGCAGCTCGGGCCTTTGTGCAGTTATTGGCTCGGGAACTGTCCTGCCAAGCCCACCAAGAGAGAATGCAGCAGTCAGGGCAGGGTTTGATATAACTATCATATAGCGCAGTTTGAATGGCTTAACGTGATTGGCTTATGAGTAAATGGTCTGCCACGTTGGGTGCGTTCTTATGATTGGCTGAAACAAGGAAGATATCTGATTGGTTGCAGATCATTCCGTGTTAAAAAAGACATTTGTGGGTTGAAGCAAGTTGTTGCGGTTTTCAGGAGGTGGTGTGGTTCAACCTTTTCTTTCAGCAGATGGCACCAGTGATCTGCTGAAAGGGCTGAGCCATCCATCAAATCACACGCACCTGTCATCCATTATCCCTCATCTGGCTAGAGCATGCTGCCAGTCCTTCAGCGCCTGAGTGTTAGCCATTCGTGGTAAACTTCAAGCCTCCAAGTTTGAGTCCTTGTAATTCCTATGAAAATTCTTGTATCTATTTACCAGTGTATTTTGCCTTCAAGGAAACTCCCGTACCAAGCCTGATCCTGCCTGGCCACTAGTGTGGTGAAGACTTGGGATGGCAGCTGAAGCCTCTTGAAGCTTCCACAGGGTTCATCTGATTGTAGAGATGGGACCAAGTCACACATGTGCAAGTCTCAAGTAAGTCTCAAGTCTTAGCTTTCAAGTCTCAAGTAAGTCCCAAGTAATTCTTTCTTGGTCAAGTCAAGTCAAGTCAAGTCCTGTAATAGGTCAAGTCAAGTCAAAGTCAAGTCACCTTATTATTGCAATTTTACCTCCAGAATCTGATCTTAATAAAGGGAAAAGACAAGATATAAGTAAATGTCAGTAAACATCATTGGCCAATGTGTCCAACCTGTCCACCCCGTATCATATCAAGCTAACGTTAGCTAACTACCGACTAGGCTAACAGGATAATATTAGCTAATTTTAACAAGCACTTACTGGTCAGAATGGATGAACAAAGTTCGAAGTTGTCATCTGGCTGTCCGAGATGTTGATGCCGCATGTCTTGCACTGTGCTGTTCGTCTTTTGCCGTCAAAATAGTAATTACGAAAGTCGAAGACAATGACTCTCGGTGCCCCTCCCGCTGACATGTTGATGCGTATCTGATATGAGTTTATTCTTTCCAATAAACACTTAAGGTATGTAGAGAGGGAATGACTGATTGACAGGGTAGTGGTCCAATCATGACGCCATTCTCAGCCTGCGCTCCTAATCGATATTATTTTTTCAATTAATTTATTAATTTTATATTCAAACTGAAAACATGAACTGAATAACACTCAAGTCATTCAAGTCATCGTTCTCAAGTCAAGTCAAGTGCCGAGTGTCAAGTCTTTTATTTTTTGTCAAGTCATGTCACAAGTCATCAAAACAGCGACTCGAGTCGACTCAAGTGACACAAGTCACAGTGACTTGAGTCCCCTTCTCTGTCTGATTGTGCCACACAGAACAGTGACATCTGATGGTGCACTGCAAGTATGATCTGCTTCAACCAGCCTCCTTGTCCTTGTTATACTTTAATATGTACAAAATAAAAAGCGTAAAACAAAAAAATTTGTGATTTATGTGAGAAGTGCTTGTGTTACATTGTGAATAATAAGTATAAAGTGAGAGGGGGGTGTGCTTATGAAACAGGGCCAAGCTAAAATGACTGCATGGGATACATTTCACAGATTTTTATTTAAAAACAGGATTTTCTCAACTGTGCTGGGTTTCGTCTTTGGCTGACGACTTCGCCAGCCTTGGAGAAAATCCTCTCAAAGGGCACAGAAGAAGCTGGTGTGCACAAAAAGTTCATTGCCAGCTTGTAAAGGTGTGGGTATAACACCATGTGGGTGACCCAGTACCTCAGCACATGTGCAAAACACATTATGTGCCGAAGATGCAGTAGATTAGCACATGCAACCATGTTGGCAGCACAGTCTGTGACCAGGGCTGTCACCTGGAGGAAAGATTACAACATGTTCACAAATCAGGTACATCAGTTAGCAGTAGACAATCTTGTCTTTTATTGGTCCATCACCTTCCCTTAATGTCGCACTCTTCCATGAGGAGATGTTTGGCCTCAGCCAAGTGAGCTGCAGTTTGGGTTTGGGGAAACTTTTGAACCCCCAAGACCACAGAGGACAGCTCCACCTACAATGTGCAAAATCAAAGTGAGAGACATGAACCACAGCAACACACAAAGTAGCAGGCACTTACCTCCTAAGTAATAAAATGGTAGGTTACAGCCAAGTAGGCGTCCATGTTAATGGACGTCCACATGTCTGCTGTCAGGCTGACAGCAGAGGCCCTGCTCACCAGAGCTCTTGTGAGCTCTGCTAAGGCCTTCTTCTTCGTCGCCTTGTACTTGTCCTCCACCATTGTCCTCAAGGCATTCCTACTAGGAATTATGTAGGTGGGGTCCAAAAGGTTGACAAAGGCCTAAGGGTGACATTAAATGAAATACAGCTCATTAGGTAAACATGCAATGATACTCTAAATCAGGGCTATTCAATTACAAATTCATTTGGGCCAGATTTTAAAACCGAGACCTTAAGCTGGGCCGGACATTTTCAGCGTTCAGTAAGGAGGAGGTAATGCCAAATTTCAAACCAATACAAATGTAATGAAATAACATATGATGTTTATTCATTATTTTTGTAAAACACAGCCGCTTCAAAAAGTGCATAAAAACCCATTTCAAAACTTTTAAATGAACTGAGGTAGTCGCAATACTCTCACTCCTGAAAAAACCCGGGCATTAAAACAAAAAGTGCACATCCATGGTGATGAAATAGTTTTCCCTTTTGAAATGAAATAAATATATCTGATATAAGATCAAATATCTTACTTGAAGGCACAGTATCTTATCCTTATGATGTTCTCTTCACAACAGAGTCAAAAAGAGAGAGAGAAAAAATTCCTTCCTGTAGGTCAGCCAATCATGACATTTAGTAAGTAAAGTAAGTAATTTTTATTTATAGAGCACGTTTAAAACAGTTTCCACTGACCAAAGTGCTGTACATATGATATGGCTAAAAAAATAGAAAAATAAAAGCAAATCAGAACAAGCAAAATATAAAAGCAAACACAAAGAGAGTAAGAAAGACAAATACAGAAATACAATTGACAAATAGACAGCACTAACAAATAAATAGCAACAGAACAGAAGACACTTGAATATAAAGAGAGGAGAGAGATGGAAAGCTAGGAAGCAGGGAAAGCCAGGGAGTATAGGTGGGTCTTGAGCCTTGATTTAAAGGTGGTCACAGAGGGAGACAGTCTAACATCTGGGGGAAGACAATTCCACAGACGTGGGGCTGCTACTGCAAAAGCTCTATCGCCTTTTTGGGTCGAATGCAATGACTGGATGGCCTATCAGTTTAAATTCCATCTGTCAATTATAGCTCATCATCTGAAAGAGAGTTTTTTGCTCCAAAAATCTGGAACAGTCTTCCAGAAGATGTGAGACAGACCTCAACTCTGACAATGTTTAAATCCAGGCTGAAAACAGTTTTATTTAGCTGTGCATATGACACCTGAAAGTATTTTATCTGCACTCTTCACTTTTAAATTAATTAATTAATGATTATTTTTAATGGGTTTTTAAATTTTTAAATTTTTTTATTATTATTATTATTTTTTTTATTTTTTTATTTCTTTTTAATGATTTTATTGCCTTCTTGTGATTTTATGTAGCTGTGAAGCACTTTGAATTGCCTTGCATATGAATTGTGCTCTATAAATAAAATTGCTTTGCCTTGCCTTTATTTACCACAATTTCTGTTGTTAGTTCATGGCTAACTCACTGATCTGGGTGGGGCAAGTGCAAATATTGCAAACAATGATGCCTGTTCATTGTCACCAGGTTGTTTACTGCAAATGTGTAGAGTATACACCACAGACTCAGAGATGTACAGATCTTTTTTTTTAGCCTTTGTGTGGTTTACAGTCTAAAGATTGCCTCTCAGTATACTTCAGTCAAAAATCTGTCCAGGACACTCTTCACTCTGTGATTTCCTACAGGAAGTCATGCAGTTTTCATGCACTACAGACACACACTGTGACTCTGAGGCCCAAAAGGTTTTAAAGGGATAGTTCCCCTCTTTTGACATGAAGCTGTATGACATCCCATATTAGCAATATCATTTATGAACATTGACTTACCCCCCGCTGCGTCCTGTGAGCCGAGTTCCAGCCTCATTTTGGCGTTGACGAAGGTAGTCTGGCTAGTTGGCTGGGGTCCCGAAAATAAAGCGTCTTGCTTCTCAAAACAATATGCGTTCAAAAGAGTAATACATTTGCATCACAAAATCGTCCCTCCAGAAAAAGCTGGACCTCACAATCGCTTGGCGCAATTTTTGCCTCCCTTCATATCAATGCGTACAGCCACCTAGCGATAGCCGCATCTGTTACGGTGTTTACTGCTCGGAAGCAGGGGACTGCTCAGTCTGCACTTTAGTCTGCACAGTTTACACAGCCCGTAGTGATATGAAGGTAGAGAGAACCACTGCAAAGTACCTTATTAAAACCTCATAATAGACAGCATAGATCTACCAGTTGACACCCACTCCAGGGTCGATGCCAACTGCCGAGCCTCTGCTGCATTGGAGGCTTGCTGAGCTTCATGTTGCTGGAGCACTCCCTCCACTCGGGCCAAGCGAGACTGAGGTAACGAGGGGTCTGCTGGGTCGATGTTTGGCCTGATTGTACTGTAACGGGTGTATTTAGGACCCAAAAGCAGCACTCTGGAAATCAGGAACAGTTGGTAATGACTTTTATTTTCATACCAGCAAAACAGGAAATTGGCAAACAGTTCCTTAGCAGCTCGTAGTAAAGGGAAGGGTCTTATGGGAGACGAGGTAGGTGAGGTGTCCAGAGCAAGAAGAGCCAGCTAATGATGCAGAGGAGCTGGGGCCAGGCGGAGGAGTCCAAGCCAGGAGAACATAGAGGCAGAGCATGGGCAGAGCCCGTGGTCGGGGACAGAAGGCAGGTAAGTTCACCGGGAGGAAGGTGAGGAGGGCATGTCGGAGACAGGCAGGGTCGGCAACAAGAGCTCAGGCAGGTCAGGAACGCTGGGAAGTCTTGCATGGATGCAGTATTGAATGCAACAATTTGGCAAAGGCGAGAGTGCTGAAGAGGCTTATATGCAGGGCTGATGAGCTGCAGCTGAACTTGCAGGTGAGTGCAGTTGGGCTGATTAGGTTGGAGTGGCTGGCAGGTGAGTGGAAAATAACTGAGGCAGAGGAGGGAAGACAGGAAGGATGAACTGTCCTCTTATAAGAGAATGGAGGCTTCACCCCTCGGTGGTAGCTCAGATATGGGACTGATTCAGCAGGACTGCAGTCGACTCCTTCATTGGAGTCACTGCCCACTGGATTGAGCCAGATAGCCTCTGAAGACTGTTGCTCTGGCTTGCAAAAGACTGAAAGGGGCACATACTTATGACAAGCTAGCCAATGCTCTTAATGGCATTCATACAGAGCACAATATTCGTGAAAAGATTGTGAGTACCACAACAGATAATGCGTCAAACTTTATTAAGACTTTCAGGATTTTTGTGTGTGAAGATGAAGGAAGTTTTACTGAAGAGGAGAGGGAAATTGTAGAGGATGATCCAGAGGAGGAGATAGAGGGTGTTGATGTTGAAACTTTGATGGAGGAAGAAGATGAGTTTTCAGAATATCAACTTCTGAATCATCAATGTTTTGCCTGTCATCTTCTGAATTTGATTGCAACAATGGATGCAAAAAAAAGCCGAATCAAATGCTGTGTGCAAAAAGATGTCTCGCGCAGCATTTGCCAAATGCTCAGGTCTTTGGAATAAGAGTGCCCGCTCATCTACCGCTTCAGAGGTCATTGAAAAGGAGTGCAAGCTGCAACTCATCCGCCCAGTTGACACCAGGTGGAACTCTCTCTTCCTTGCAGTTGAGCATATTGAACATTGAACATATTATCTGAAATGTACAAAACAAGCTGAATGTCCAATGACTTGTGTTAAAACACTGCCTATATCTAGGTGCGTGACATTTTCCTCATATCTCTTGCTGACGTTCTGGATATTCTTACACTGTGTATTGCAGGTTCTGCCCTGCAGAACTTGCTTTCTTGACAGAATAGCATCAAACATAAAACCCGTGTCCAAGGCACTCAACATATTGCAAGCAGAGGTGGATGTCCACATGGGGTGACTGGTACCGACTATAACCGTACTGACTGTGAAGCTGGATCGCCTCCAAACATCATCCAAGCTCTGCCAGCCACTATTCTCTGCCCTTCAAGAAGGAATACAGCGGCAGTTTGGAGGCATGCTTACTGACCCTGAGATCATTGCTACTACAATTTTACTTCCAAAGTTTTGCACATCGTGGACAAGCAACGAGGACTTGCTAAAGTTGGGTAAGTCAAGTAAGTAAGTAAGTAAGTTAATAGTTATTTCATTGATCCTGCCAGTTAATCCAAAAATATGTCAGTTACTAGCAGACTATAGGAAATATAGGAAATTCCACAGCCATAGTTATTATGGTGTTTGCAAAGTTGGTGAGAAATAAAATAGTCTTCATAAAGGCTTCATGGTTCCTGTATTCTGTGTTTGGGTTGTTTCTGATTAGGCATGCACTACATCAACTACAAAACAGCTGGATGCCTACCTGGCCAACTGGGCCACCGCCATGGAAACTCTGAAGTCAGTACCCACAGTTATGAATATGTTCCTCAAGCTTAACACATTTGCGACATGCAAAATAATTTTTAGTACGGCAGGGCCCAGTTTTCTGCTAAAAGAGGCAGGCTGGGGTCAAAAAACTTTGAGAATCAGCTCTTGCTGAAATGGAACAGTAAACACTGGTGTTCCTCTGTGGATCAGGGCGTCTGATGGCACTTATACTCCGATGTTTCACTAGTTTTTGTCATGATCATATGTAGCTGTTGTTTCTGAATTCTAGTTAGGGCTGGGCAGGCCTTCTGGAAGTCTGGGGCAGAGACTTGATTGTTCCTGCTACCACACCTGTTCCTCGT
Source organism: Odontesthes bonariensis (assembly GCF_027942865.1). Taxonomy (NCBI): domain Eukaryota; kingdom Metazoa; phylum Chordata; class Actinopteri; order Atheriniformes; family Atherinopsidae; genus Odontesthes; species Odontesthes bonariensis. Next base: position 27,609,635 of record NC_134524.1, read on the forward strand.
CTATCCTCATGAGACGCTTATAGGAGCTGCAGGAACAACCAGTCTTCGCAAGATTGTTCTCTCAACTGTGGTAATTACGCCCTCTTCATGTTCTTAGTGAATTGTTAATTCTCCCAGCGTTTACTTACCTTGAGTCTGTGTTTTCCAGCACTCACCCATCACGTCCACCCTCCATGTCCGAGCTGCATCTCACCTGTTCCACCTTCCACGATCAGATCTCCAGCCTGTCTGTGCCTCAACCTGCCTGCTCGCCCCGCCGTCCACTCTAAAGGCGGTAGCATGGTTGCCGCGTCTGTCACGGCGGTGTCGCACCGTGACGTCAAAATGACGTTTCAGGCCTGGCGCTTCCCTTGAAAAGACGGCGCAGCGCGTTGTCGTGCACCAGTCGATTTTTGTAACTTGGCGGCGCCGAGCACAACGAACCGGATGGACCGATGTGAGACCAGGCTCAGTGAGGAGGTGCGTTTGTACAGACAGCTGTACGAAACTGCAGTGAAACAGCACAGGGAGCACGTAAACTCCCAAATCTGGTGCACAGAGATTGGCAGAACTTTGGGGAAAGAGGGAGAGTTCTGTAAGAATGTGTGGAAGAAGCTACGGGACAGATACGTGAAGGCAAAGAAGAGGGCAGAGACTCTGTTGATGCCGGGGGCTTCAAACTTTCACCTCTATTAACTGAATTAAAAAATTAAAATGATCCGAAAACTGCAGCAGTATCATTAATTACAGTATTCCTGCTCTTGACAGCGGCATTGTTTTCTTCTCCACTTTCGTGGTTGTAGAGTAGAGGTAACCTTCACGTAGCAGCGCCACCTCTGTGACGGAAAAAATTGCAACTACTGGCGCGCAACGACTTGCGACACTATATAGGGTCCTATGGCGGGCACGAACTCGTGACGTCATCAACACCGCTCGCGCGAGCAGACGCGGCAACCATGCTAGAGCCTTAAGCCGAGTAACACAGCCAGTACCCTCTCCTCCAGCTCAAACCTCTTCTGGATAAAAGTAAGGACAAACATTTTGCCTTATCGTAACATCCCTGGAACCTGGAGACCTCACCTAACCTTCTCCCTCTTCCTGCAGCCTCCCGAGTTCTCCTGGATTCAGTCTCCATCCTACATTCTCTCTGTATTAAATAAATCTTTTTATTTATACATCGTCTGCTCTTGAGTCCTCATATTTTTCAGGCGGCTAGGATCTAGCCGTGACAATTTTGAGTTACTGTTGTGTGTTGTTGATAGTTTTACAAGTAAATAAATGATTGGAAGATACAACGTTTCATGTCTTAATTGATTTAACTTAGTGGTTAATTACCTGGTAGGTAACTTTGCATCCACAGAACTTTTACTTTTGAAAATACTTTAAAGTACATTAGTATTACTTAGTACTTTTAATGTAGTACTTCTATTTTTCAGGGTATTTGTACTTTTACTTAAGTACTAAACCTCAGTACCCCCTCCACCACTGAATGTATGTCATACAATTTGTGTTTTTTAGCCCACGTTTGATATTTGTAAATGGCTTGTGAAGTTTCATGAAGAGAAAAAAATTAAATAAATTGTGCTTTCCTTCATAGTGTACCAACTATGAAGTACAGGTCCCATTTTCTGGATGCAGTGAGAATAAGGGTTAAGAACATGGTGCTTTGGTAAAAGTTTCTGGGGATACAACATCTTAAACAGTTTGTGTTCCACAATCAAAATGTTTTAAATACACACAGACCTTGAGATAACACGGGAAAAAATACAAGGTTTACCATCTGTAGTAATAAAAGAAATAGGTCCCAATGTTTGTCAGCAGACGTCTCCAAATATGAGGAAAATTCCTCATTAAGAACCACGTCTGAATTGCAGTCAGTCCCAAATCGTGACTCTCCACCTAAATTCACAGCCACTGGCCTATTATTTTTCTCCATGAATCCATAAAGTTTTGTATTCTCAAATTCAGCGTCCCCAATGTAACATGTTCTTTGAAATACACAAGCAGTACAGTTTTGTACAAGGTCACCCCTAAAATGTCACGCATCACATCAACCAAGAAGTTCTCAGTTGTGTGAAAATATGCTAATGAATTTAATAAACATGAACTCTTCACACCAAAACTGTAAGGAAGCGATGGATTACAAGCCATTTCTTGACAATGAGCAATGTGGGAGTCTTTGAAGATTCCCCCCCAAAAATTCAGAGAATTCAGTTTAAAAGTCATCATTTTCAGCTAAACAAAGACTTCAGATCAAATAAGCTATGCAAGCAAGGGCGTAAGTTCGCATTGGGACCATGGGGAGAAGTCACAACCAAAGTTTGGGAAAGACAGAGTTGTCCCTACCAATATTTTTGATAATATTCTAATATAACTTTTTTTTTACATAATGCATTAAATACAATATTTTTCACAAACTCATTCATAGTATTAAGCATTTTTAGAGAACTATTTTTCCAATGTGCCATCTCGTCGCAATGTTCAGTGTAACCTGCATTGCAACAAGGTTAGATATTTTGTGTAATCAGGACTTGGCACTGCCACACCCATGAGACAAAGAAAAGCTCAGGAACCACAGACCAACATACAAGAGAAAATATATACAACAAAAACACATCCTAACAGAGGATGGCTTAAACTTTACAAACAGTGAGTAAGAATATAAAGATCTAAGAAGACCTTGCACCTAAGGCAAAGCTGAGAGAAAAGATTTACAGGTCTTAAGCTCAGGGCTCTCAGGCAGAGGTCCTGCCACAGTCACCCCTCCAAACTCAATGCCTTGCAAAGCACAAAAAACACAAACGTACAGGTCAATCAGCATCCTATAGTGGCAGCGACTGACAGGTTTTAGATGTGACAATTTGCACTCTAATTCACATATCGTTCACCTAAGCACCTGTTAAAAATTGTTTAGCACCTTTACCAAACTTTACCAAACTTTTTAATGAAAGTACTTCCAAGATGGAATCTGCGCATAAGGTTACCAACCTCCTTACATGGATGTTTTTGCTGGCTCGTAAAACTGGCACTTGTACATTTTACAGAACGCACCTATGCATGTTGTTGTAGTATTATCTGAAGAACGTTTGCATATTTTTCATCTCTAGCTTCTGGCAGTGTAGGTGTAAAGTTGGCGAATGGGCTGATATATCAGCAAATGTTTGAAGATTGATTTTCTGGGTTATAAACTCTCAACTATGGATAAACAGCTAAAATGAGTTGGAACAGGAAAATATGCCCACAGTAAACTCTTTTTGCAAAGTGTTGTCAAAGTGGATTTGGCATTCTTAAAAATGACTCCACTAATTTGTTCTGCAAAGTATTGTGTAGAAATTATTGCTGGCTGGATCTTCTGAATAGTATTTATGGAAAAAAAAGAGGTCTCTTGTGGTCGATTTTAGTCTTCAAGAGCTGAATATACGGTAGCTCCCCCCATATGAGTCTTCTTTAGGAACAAACTGCTACTGTAGGTGGCTGTGAACATTTGATCATATTCCCTTTGTAGCCAATCAGTACGGTCCTCTCTCTGAAGAGTGTAGAATCTATTGAGGAGCTTTTCATTCAACACAGCGATTTCAGCAAGATGGCACCTTCACAGTTTTCCTTCTTTCTGCCATTTCTGATCTCATGGAACATAGGTGAGTTGTTTTTATAATAAAAGCTGTTTATATCAACATTTCTCTTAAAATAATCTTCAACATTGTTTTGTTCAGAAAAAAATAATTCAGCTTTTTTTGCCATTTCACTTCAGTTGAGACAAATCACTTGAAACAACCAACAACTGTGCATGAGGAGAGAGCCTTTATATCAGCTGATGTTCATGACAACTTGACTCTGCAATGTGTTTATGACAGTATTACTGCAAGATATTACTGGTACAAACAAAAACCGGGACAGAAGCTACAGCTCATTTCTCTAAGCTACCAATTTGAGAAAGATGGCACTTTTTTTGATGAGTTCAAGGACAACCCACGTTTCACACTGAAAAATGAAGCTGGGAAGACACTCTTAACCATTTTAGATGTACAAGTTTCAGACACAGCGACTTACTTCTGTGCAATAGGTAATTCATTTATGTATGAATTTGGGGAGTGGACAACAGTCATTGTGAAGGATTCAGGTTTGAACATCCATGCCTTGGTCCATCAGTCAGAATCTGTGACCATCCAATCAAGAGGCTCTGTGACTCTGAACTGTACAGTACACACTGGGACCTGTGACGGACAACACAATGTTTACTGGTTGAAAGAGTCTGGGGAACCACATCCAGGAAAAATTCACATTCATGAAGGCAGCAGTTATCGTTGTGAGAGAAATCCTGACACGCAAACACAGACCTGTGTTTACAACCTGCTGATGAAGAACTTAAATGTGTCTCATGCTGGGACCTACTACTGTGCTGTTGCTTCCTGTGGACACATACTGTTTGGAAACAGGACCAAGTTCATTTTTGAGAGTAAGCTGTTTTTCTTTGTTTTGTTTTTTAAGGACAGTTATGGTTACTCTCCAGTTAAACTTTGTAAGAAGAAAGAGCAAAGTTGAAAGCTTTTCTGGTGTTTGATTTTGCAGGTGAATTGGACTCTCTGGTTTTCGTTTATTTCTTAATTGGAGCTTTGACATTTACTACCATCCTGAGTTTTTTGCTGGCTTTCTCACTGTACAAGATGCACAAGAGAAAATGCAGCCAAACTTGAGGTAACCCCTATTTTATATAGCTGGAAGCCAAAAATGTAATGATTTCCTGTGGTCCTTTCTCTAAGTAAGCCATTCTGTATGCCACAGAGTCTCAAGTAAGGTTTTCAGCTCAACCAATACCAAACGTAGAGGTGATTATCAGCTGTAGTTAAAATGCTTACTATTCTTTAAATTTAAAAGCATATGCAAATAACTGTTTTGCAGACAGAAATGTTTTATCTTTATTAATCTATATTCTTTTTTACTAGGGTTTCCAAGATGATGACAGTCTCCATTATGCTGCTTTAAGGGGTAAACTTCCCAACAAATCAGGAAGACAGAGGAACAGCGCACCGATTGAATGTGTTTACTCTCATATGAAGCAGTAGTTTGACTTGTTTGACTTGTTTGTTCATCCCTCTTTAGAGATGTTATACCTGTAAAGGATGGAGTTACAGTAGAGTTACAATATCGTCACATATATCAAATAAACCAAATTTGGGGTGTTAATTTGATATATGTGACGATTAATCTGTTTAATGATGAAATAAACTGAGTCTAATTATGAAAAACAATGTGTGTGTGGTTCATTCTCTAACATTGTGACTGTAAGGATTTCATGTTAAACTTCTCATTAGGTGCAGTGGCCTTGCTATATATATTTTTCTGTCACATTAATGTGACCAAGTTTGTAGGTTTTGGAACAACATGAAAAATGTCTCTGAAGTATGTCTCTGAGACAACTCCCCAAACGTATTGCAGTTGTATTGCTGCATTTAGCATAATGTTGGAGGACTATCGGGAAGACAGCCTTAGTCGTACCAGTAAGTCTCACGAGAAAAAAAACTAAACAAAAAAGAATAAACTGTATCACAACAGAGCTTTTATGTGTTGCAATAGTTTTGATAATGTGTTTTGGAATTGCTTGGACTATGAATGAATACTATGAAATTCCTTGATGAATTGAGAAAACAAAGAGGTTAAGTTATGTTGAAAGCAACAGAGTTAGAGTCTACACACGGAGGAGGTTGAAGTGGATGGATGAGCATATAGAATATCCGACTGAATCTCAGAAAACTGTTCTTTTCCCATCTTCCACTAAAAATAAAACAGTGTGTTTTTAAAGTATGATGGCCAGGGTTGTAACAGTACATTTCCTGGTTTGGAACATACGTTGCTGCAGGTGCAGCTAATGATTCCTTGTCAGATGCTGCTTTTACTTGTTTGTACAACAGATTAACCTAATGGTATATAGCAGTATTTCTCAACTCTGGTTCTAAGGGAACACTGCTCTGCATGTTTGAGATGTTCCCCTGCTCCAACACATGTGATTTTATTAAAATGGCTCTCTCAACAGTTTGTCCTCAAGTTCTGCTGATGACTCTTTATTTTGAGCCAGATGTGTTGAAACAAGAAAACATCTAAAACATTCAGGACAGGAGTTTACAATGACAAAGACACGGAACAACTGAGCTATTGCTCTGGCACAATCCAAATCTGCCTAGAGACTGCTTGACAACTGTAGGCATAAGAACTTAGGTCCAGTTGAATATCATCATTATCATTTTTTTTTTTTTGCTGATAGCAGCTTTTTTCTGTAAGATGTGGACTCATACTTATCTGGTCATTGGTAAATCCCCTGCAGTGAGGTATAGCTCATATCAACCTACGCATATAGGTAGCACTACGCCTCTGACTACTGCCCTAACTGCCTCTTGGTGAAATTCAAACAGTACAGGTCTGAGTGAGGTGTGACACTGGTTAATTTGCATTTAAAAGCAACATGAAATCACCATGCTTCCCTCTGTAGGTTAGCTTCTATGTTTTATTTGAATGTAAATTTGCTTTTACAATGAATGCAGATAAAAAAATTACAATTAAAAAATAATATTTTTAAGTTCAGACTTTTGTTCTTATCAATCAATCTTTATTTATATAGCGCATTTCATACCACAGGCAACTCAATGTGCTCTCACATTAGTCTCAGTCAGTGCTGCAGCCACTGAGGTCTCAGCAGGATGTAGAGGTGGTTACACTCCCACACAAATGACTGTAAGCTAGACACCACTAAAACTTCCTAAAATTGAGGCTGAATGGGTTTGCATTTCTATCTATCTATCTATCTATCTATCTATCTATCTATCTATCTATCTATCTATCTATCTATCTATCTATCTATCTATCTATCTATCTATCTATCTATCTATCTATCTATCTATCTCTCTCTATCTATCTCAAATTACAAACAAGTTATAACAACAGATGGAGGAGAAGAAAAGTAGAGATTAAAACAAGTAATATTCAATAAGAATACTGTTTAAGTTCATTTGAACATTTGCATTCTGTTAAATTTGATCAAATTAGATTAATCTCCTTTTGTGGTCATTTCGAACACTTGCTCTTTAGATGTTTGGGTTGTATATGGCTCCTGACCCTACCTCTTCAAGATGAATCAAGAATTCATCATCAAGATTTATTCATTTAGTTTAAAATTCATTTGAAAGGATGGCTGAGATCACTGGGCAGTGCAGTCTCCAGTGTTAGATTCGATTCTTTAATTGAAAGCTCAAGAACAAACAGGAGTAATCTCAAGTGAAATTAAGTCTTTATTTCTGGCAACAAATGAAGTATTTCAGCGCTGGGCTCGGTATGACAGATCTCTCGCAGGAATCCGTCAGACAGAGCCTCGATTTCCGGTAACATTTTGTATTTGTATGTCTCATTGTTTCACACGTTGGATCCCTTATTGATCAAATATGATTGGATATGAGTAGGTTCTTCGTCACAAGCCAAATAATGTCTCTGAATAACCCAAATAATGTGTGTGTGCTTCTGCACCTGGATTCTCAGGGTTCCCTGTTTTGTTTGGGTCAGTCTCAGTTAAGGTCATGTCTCGTGTCCCTCCTGGATCACTTTAGGTCATGGAGAATACAGTCATAATGTCTACGAACAAAGCCAATTTTAACACCAGCAAAAGAGTTTGTTTTCTCATAAATTTCTATAAATAAACTTTGCCACTCCTTTTTTTTAGGGGTTTTGATAAGTTATGAAACATACTGTGTCCACTCAACAGTCTCCTAGTAACTTGTCAAGCAACATTTGACTCTGTCCGCATTTTAAAGGTACCTCATGTTAATGCGATGTTAATTGTCAGACTGTGCTTGTGTAGGTCTTATACAATCCAACAGAACGTTTCCATTTAAAAATGTCCAAGTTTTAATGAAACAAACTAGAAAAAACACAAAAGGGATGAATACTATTTCAAGGCTCTGTAAAGGAAGAGGTGTTTCTGAAGGCTGCTTCTCTGCAGGTGAGGGGAACCACCTCTCGGTGTATATCTTGACTGGAGCTCTGATATTCACCACCCCCCTCATTGTTTTACTGAGTTTCTCGGTGTACAAGATGAACAAACGAAAGAGTTGCCGATCCACAGGTACAGAGAGCAAGACCATCTCTTTTCTCTTTTATTTTCAATTTGTCCGCTGAACATATATTTTCAATAAAAGTTGTTTCACAACCAGAGTCAAGGTTTCCAACTCTTCCCACGACTAACGCAGGGGTGAGACTTACTACTACAGATAACAGCCTAAACTTTACTCATTGTAAACACCTTATCAAAACAAAGTTTTTCCATATTGTGATCTGTTTTTATGTATTTTCTTACCAGGGTAACAACAGAGACATGGACAGCCTCCAGCTGTAGATGCTTTAGATATTAACCAGCCCAACAGATCAAGAAAACAACAAAACAACACCACGAGTGAATGCATCTACTCCAGTGTGAGACAGTAGAACTAAACCTGTTATGAACAATGTCATTATTGTAGATTTAGGAGCAGAACTTCAGAAACGTATATCAGTGAATTATATATATTTCTAGCTTCCTTTTAGACTGCAGAGACAAGATCTCTTGAGGCTTAGTTAAGCTTAGGTAACGAGCACATTTTAGGCCATATGCTTTAGTTATAATTTCAAGCAGGATGTTTCATGATGTATCGTGGTTTGTCATTTTGTTTTCATAAGAAAACACAATCTAAAATATTTTATGGTCTTATTTTTAATAGATGTTGATTATTAGGGAGAACACTGATCAAACCGGTACATCCAGAAGCTTACATTTCTTAATGGATTGACAGATGACAAACAGATGACTTTCAGGATCCACCTTGGATTTACCCTCAATGGTTTTGAACTAATCTCTGAATGTTGTTTTGCATTTCGTGTAACTATAAATGTGATTAAAAAATTTGGAGTACTGTGACCCTGAGACATGATTGTGCCTAATTCCAAGTAGCAACAACTTTGACTTTGTCATCCTGTGTGACTTGTGTATCATCTGCTTGGCCTCACCTACAGTGAGTGGGCAGTAGTAAAACTCACTGAAACCAAATGCCACTTTTTTTCTTCAAAAAAGGAAAGAGAATATTTTTCCTTATATACAGCAGTTGGACTGACCACTAGACAAATTAAAATATCTCACACTTTGGGTATGAAATGTGAGATAATGTGTTTACCATAGAAAAATTCAAAAGAATATATTATTTTATTATTTATGATCTGATTTCAGGTGAAATAAACAAAGCCCTTGTGAAAATCAGAGTCATGCATATTAAAATGTTGTGGTACTGTTTCAACTTTGAACATGCATAGCAAAGAAATTACTCTCAAACCTCAGAACTTCTTAACTTTTTTTTTTTAAGTAAGTGAAGTGACATTTGTGGGTTTCAGTAGTATATAATAATATCACTTAAAGCTACAAAAAAAAATCCCCCTGCAATTTAGTTGTCTGACAAAATTTAGTCACTTCCTGAATGAGTTTAAGCAGTAAAATAAATAAATATAGAATAAAATAATTAAGCAATTATTATTTTTTTATTTTTTTACTTTTTTTGCCAGCTGTCAATGCTGCTGTGGCTCCAGAGCATTGCTTTAAGTCTAATATAAACATTAAATTTTTCATATTAGTGTAGGATTGTAGTTTATTCTTTTGCAAAGGATGGTATAACGCTGTGTATTTATCGAGACTTTCAACACCAGGTAGGCCAAGTATGGAGAAATGTAAGAAAATTATTTGCATTTACATTTGCATTTACCTCTGACGAGAGTGGCTTACCAGTATGCCTAACTTGTGGTGACCTTCAACTCGGCGTGTTTTTTTTATATATTATTATTTTTTTAAAGTTCAAGAGTTTAAAAGTTTAGAGTTCAAAATGTTCAAAATGTGTTCATTACATAAATAAAATTTTATTTTCTCCGTAGCACTTCATGGATTTCGTAAGCAACACACTATAGTTTATACAAAGCGTAAAGGTAAAAAACCAATATCTAAATTTTAGTGTTTTCTTTTCCATGGAAACTGGGTCCAAATGGCTCTTTGAGGTTGCCGACCCCTGGCCTTGTCAAAGCCCAGACCTCAGTTAAAGGGGAAGTTCGTTTTTTTTAAAAACCTGGACCTTATTTCTGGAATAAAATAGGTTCATCTACTCACCAATCAACAGTTTGGCGAAAGTCGGCGTCCTTCGGAAGATATTTATATTACTTGAGATCCGCATATATCCATATAATGGGAGTGAACAGGGCATAGACAATACAGCCTCTAAATAAGGCATTATCTATCTTTATTTCACCAATACTTTAAGATGAATGAATGGATGAACGCGTACTATTGGACTGTTAGCTCACAGTTCCTGGAGAACCGTCTCTATGTAAAGGCAGAAAAGTATGAGGTGCCACCTGGGACATAAATCAGAATTAACTTCCATATACACATATGAAATTAAACTCTTCCACATACCATACTCAAAACCTTGCACAAACACTAGTGAAAAGCTCTCACATAAACTAGTGGAAACATTTACCTCTTATATAACCTACTCAAAAGCTCTCCCTCACACTACTGAAAAGCTTTCATATAAACTAGTGGAAAGCTTTACCTTTCATATATACTAGTAAAAAGCTCTCATACACACTAGTAAAACCTCTCATACACACTGGTCAAACCTCTCATACACACTGGTCAAACCTCTCATACACACTGGTCAAACCTCTCTGTTGAGTTGTAAATGCATGTTGTGTTAGTTATCCCATATATACTCTGTCTTTTGTATTGATCAAGAGTTTTAAGCAAAGTTGTGCTTTGCTCATTTGTGTTAAGGTCATAAATTCCACTGTTAGGAATGCGGCCTGAAACTGGATCCCCCTTTCCTTTCTTTTGAGAGCTGTTGTACACACCCACTTCTGAATAAAATAGAGGAGGCGTGAGGAGATGGTCAGAGTGATCAGGAAGAAGCTGTGAAAAGCTGTCTCCTCATCAGCTCTCCTCATGAGTTAAAAATCCTAAACGTCTCTCTCTCTGTTCTTTATGAATTTGTAGGTATTTGAACCTGACATTTAATTGGTCCTTCGAGCCGCATTCCAAGAGATCTGAGGATTCCAGCGGGCGAGGTAGAATCCAGAAAGACCGTGCACGGCTAAAGAACTCTAGTGAGTTTTTTAAATCCTTTTCCAGGACTGGAGATCGGCCTGCCCACTGGAATCTGAGGATTGACGGAAAATCCGTGGAAGGCGAGAGACAACGTTGTAGGTGAGTATGTTTAAACTTAAAAAGAGAAGCGTGAACGAGGGTTCAGCGCGTAAAAAACCCTGTAATCCTAGGCTCTGACAGGTACCACCTGTTGAGGGAACGGGGCCCGACGAATACCCGTGAGGACAGCGGAGTCCTGCGAAAACAGGCGCTTAAATTCCGTGATAAAAATTTGATTTTAAAAAGTACCCCCTGTTGAGGGAACGGGGCCGACGAATACCCGTGAGGACAGCGGAGTCCTGCGAAAACAGGCGCGAAAAAATTCCGTACGGTGTGAATGTGAATGTGTGTAAGGAGAGCGAAAAATATCATTTAGATATTTTTCCCCTCATAAAATACAGCAGGACTGTAAGCAGAGAGCCTCTTGTGGATGCAAAGGCAAGAATCTTCCACTCGAAAGAGTTGAAGTGAAGGTTACCACAAGAGGAGATTTTTCTCTGCCCTGCTGAATAAATAACCAGTTATTAGAACACCCTAGGTGTTGAAAAGCTGGACTAAATTTTCAAAATGGGAAACGGGGGAAGTAAACAGTAAAAAAGAAAGTGTCTATAAAGAAGATAAAGAAGCAAAGAAGATAAATTGTGCAGAGAACAGCTATTATGCAAAGATTGAAAGTTCATAGAAAAGCAGGATCCTGATAAAATTGAATTCCTTCCAAAAAGAGTAAAATATGGATTTAATGGAAGCTTAAAATACACAAAAATTAGTTGTGCTGCAGGATGAAATTATAACAAAGACAAAAGGTTGCCCAAATGATAAAAAAAAAAAAACTGGCAAGTCAGAGTGGGTTGGTGCATGTTACTGACTGACTAAATGAGTTCAGAAATAATACTGAACTGACTAGAGACTCGACAGAGAAACTTCAAACTGACTTCTCCACTGAATGATATCTGACTGACGTTGACGGCAATGATAACTTTTTAAGACTGGACAGACTCCGATGGACAATTACTTTAAAGAAATTCTGCTTTGGGAAGGAGATTTTGGACTGTTTTAGTGATTCCTAGAGTATTTACATTGAGAATAGTTATGTAAACTTTTGTGGGAGCTCTAATAAAATAAATTAAAATAAAGTCCATGCCCATGGTTTTATGAGATTAATTAAATTAAATTAGCAAAGTGAACTATTGATTTAAAATGATATATTATCAGGGATATAACGAGGAAGAGAAGGAAGGCATAGAGAATGTAAAATTTCTGGTTGATTCAAGCAAAAAAAGAAAAAAAAAGAGCTGGAATAGTATGACTAAATGGCCCTGAATTTCAGTTAAATTACCAAGATTTGTTTCTGAATGGAGACGTAAAACCAGTAATTCTGCTGATAGATGATAGAGATTATGATGGACAGATTGTTGCATGTTACCTTTTGGTATAAAAACGATGAAGGTTATGAAAAACAATTAAAAAGATTAACTCCAGACAAAATAAATAAAGTAAAAGAGAGTGGAGACCATTGCATGTCTCATTAAGCAAAGCAAAAAAAAAAACCAGAAATGGGAGGATCTGGGTACAGGGAGGAAAAGCTACAGACTAAATAAAATAAAATAAAAATAAAAAACATCAGTTAACACGTGGTACAGTGCTGAGACGGGACTCACTAGAAAGGCTTTGTTCTGGACTGTTCAGGTCCATGCAGGAGTCCGATTAAACACACTGTCCACATGAGATGTAATGACCTCTGACTTTAGTGACTCAGATGAAGCATTCCTGAGCAAAGTCCCTCATAAACTATGGTCACAAGGACCCACTGATGTTGGACAGATAACAGAAAACTCTGCCTGTTCAGATGAGTGCTAAAACAGATATTAGACAGAATCCATTAAAATAGGATGCTCAAGATGGAATAAAACCAGTAATTGAAGATTTAATAAAAGCAGGTGTTATAGTTTCGTGTAATGATTCACCGTGTAATACACCAATATTCCCAGTAAGACAACAGGCCCCATCCATCGGATGGAGGATGGTGCAAGATTTACAAGCTGTAAATCATGCTGAGAATACAAAGGCTCCCTGTGTTTCCAGATCCTCACGCTTTGCTGAATGCACTCAGAGGAGAAGTTATGAGTGCAAGTAATGGCAAAGTTTGTTCCTCCAAAAGACAGCCAAGTCCTGATAGATATAAGTAGATGACATTTTACTAGCTTCACCAGACGAGGAAACATGCAAAATAGACACCTTAGCTTTGTTGAAACATTTAGCTGAAGAAGGTCACAAGGCGAGTAAAAATAAACTACAGCTGTGTAAAAGGCAAGTGATGTATTTGGGACATAATTTGAGTGCTAAAGGGAGAACCATAGTAGAAAGTAGAAAAACAGCGGTTCTCCAGGCCCCCAAGCCAACCACAAAGAAACAAATGATGTCATTCTTAGGACCGACAAATTACTGCAGAGCCTGGATTCCAAATTATGCAGAAATAACAGCACCATTAAACAAACTAATGCATGAAGAAACACTAGAAATGTCCTCTGTCCTCGAATGGACACCAGAAGCAGACATTGCATTCTGTGAAATTAAAAAGGGGTTAGTCTCCAGTACAGCATTAGCATTACCAGACTACAGCAAACCTTTTATTCAAATGGTAGACTGCAAGGGTCATTTTATAATATAAGCTGCATTAATGACTGTAGAAACAAGTGCAAGATAGTGCTGTTCCATTCACTTATTTTAAGAGAGCCGCATGCAGTATCAGCCTTATAACTGCAAACAAAACATGACTGTTCGGAGCTAGCAGAGAAAAATGCAAAATCAAGAGCAAATCTTCAAGATCAGCCATTAGCTGATGGAGAAGTATTGTTTGTAGATGGCTCTTTTAGGAAAAATGAGTTGGGTAAAATAATAACAGGATATGTTGTGGTGAGTTCCACCACAATTTTAAAAAGCACAGCAGCTACTATCTAATTATTCAGAGCAAGCAGCAGAATTAGTGGCCCTTGCTGAAGCATGTAAACTAATGTTAGATAAAAAAGTAACTGTGTATACTGATAGCCAATATGCATATGCTACAGTACATACTTTAAAAAAAAAAATAGAGGAATGGTAACATCTATAGGAAAACCCGTGACATATGTAGAACTATTAACAATGCTAAAACACAAAAAATTAACTGTATGCAAATGCGCTGCGCATACATCTCGCACAGATTTTGTCTCAAAAGAAAATGCATTTGTTGATGAAACGGCTAAAGCAGCAGCAGGGTACATTGAAATAATAAATGTAACTCCAGGAGTATCACTCCAAGTAGAAGTTTTGAGAGATATGTAACAGCAAAGCCACAGTCAGAAATGGATGGCTGGATAAAAAAGGAAGCTACACTGAAAAATGACGTCTATGTATGACGAGAAAAATAAATAAATAAATAAATAAAAAAACCTATCCTAGAGAAAGATCTATACAGATGGGCTGCAATATTGAGCCATGGCGTAATGCATGTCTCAAAAGGAGGGATGGTGGTATAGGTACATCAACATTATACTACTTATGGATTTAATACTTATAAAAAAAATTTGTAGAGTGTGTTTGACATGCGCTAAGCTTAAGCCTCAGGGTAATCTAAGGCCAGGCTTAAGGTGCTTTCCAGAACCTAAATACCCCTTCCAAGTAATTCACATGGATTTTATTGAATTAAATAGAAGTGAGAGAAAAAGGTTTTGTTATAGTCATCATAGATGCATGTTCAAAATGGATAGAATTCTATTCAACGAAGAATCCAGATGCACTAACTAACAGGAATTACTGAAAGAATATATAGAGATAATGGAACTTATTTTGTGAACCAAATTATGAATAGGATTGAACAAATGTTCCACATTGACCTAAAACACCATTGGCGTATCATCCACAAAGTGCGGGATTAGTTGAAAGGATGAATGGAACAATTAAAAACAGACTAAAAGAAATGTATGGAGGAAACAAGAAGTACATGGACACCTTGTGAAACTCTGTTTGGCAGGCCATATAGAATTCCTCATTTTTAGAATACATGGGAATTAAATGATGAGAGTAATCTAGCTGATAATATGAGAACAACGCTAGAATTTAAGACAATAAAAAAACTGATTACTGATTACCAGGCTTTGCTCACCACTCCCACAGCAGTTAAAATAGCTGAAAGAAACACATGGATCATTGAGAGTAAGGATAAGTAGATAGCAGGTCTCTGTTGAACTCATGACCCACAGGGAAAGTCCAGACTTCAAAGGGGATGATATGAATTATGATATCGTCGTCTCAATGCTGGTGAAGATTGACCACAGCCCTGTGACAGTCCTTAGGAGTTTAAACAGAGATTTTCTAATTTACTACAACCTTAGACCTGTGAAAGCATTTGGGAGTGGTTCTTGAGGAGACAACTGCCATAAGATTGAGAGAGCAAACGCCTGTATATACAAAGACTCCTTTTTGGAGAGAAAGGGAGACAAATCCATTCCCTATCTTATCTGGACCAATAAATCAAAGTTGACAACTTACCCTCATTCCTCACGGAAGACTGAGATGAGTGCTATCTAGATTTCACTCACAACCAAATCCTAAAACTGTATTCAGTAAGCATGTGGTTAAAGTGGAGTGTATTAATTGTGGGCCTGCTAGGAGCCCAGGCAACAGAAAATCTAGAATGTACAGTAAACAAGACTCAGATGTACTTGTCAATTCCTTTGGTCTATTTACCTCTAAGCAGGATCTCGGTGGTAACTTTTCAACTCAGCCACTTACAAGTTCCAGTTGGGAAGGTGGAGAGAGGTGAAGATTGGTATATGACAAACGAGATGAATAATCGTGTTTGGGGCACCCTGCTGGCAGATACACCAGGCAAGGATTGGAGTGCGTACAAGACTACTGATTATGCTAAACATTACAGATCTATCATAAAAATGCAACAGAAAACCGATGAAATTATCTTAATTGTTAACTTGACTAAAATCACCCTTTTCCCCCAAGCTATACACAGAGGGCAGATTGTCCTGTGTGAGCTTGACTGCACCAGTGGGGGCTGGTGTGTTTGCATGGTGCTGGGGGAGGTCTCTGATGAAAGTGGTTCAGAAGTTTTTGGGATAAAGTAGTGACTGGTTTTTAATGACTGAGATTGCAGCTAATAAAACACAAACAGATTGTGTGATATGTTTGGGTCCTAGACCCATTCTCCAAGTTGTATTAGCTTCTCCAGATAAAGAGAAACCTTTGTTTTCTAAAAGGATAGCTCAAGGAAATTTTACCTGTATAAATATGACAGCAGGAAAGAATCCGTTAGGTAAAATGTCCACAATATGGTGTCAAACTATAATAACTATTAATGTTACATTTAAACCTCTAAATGTCCCGTGGCGACATTTGGTGGTGGTGTGGTGATAACAAGCTTTTTGACAGACTTCCAAATAATGTGACTGGTGTGTGTGGTATTGTTACCTTACTGTTACCTGTTTCGATTTATCCTATTTTAGCTGCAGACCTAGTTCTTGGGTTGAAAACTGTCTTACTTGAATTTTGGAGAGCTAAACAAGAAATGCTTGTTTTAGAGCCGACTTATTCAGACGCTATAGGGGTTCCTAGAGGAGTCCCAGATGAACACAAACTGGTTGATCAGGTGGCAGCAGGGTTTTGAGTCATCTCTGTTGGTGGTGTACGATAAATAAAAATGAAGACAGAATCAATTACATCCATTACAATGTGCAGAGGTTAGGTAATATGACACAACATGGGTTTCAAGCAATTGCTGAGCAATTGGCTGCATCTTCCCTTATGGCTTTCAGAAGATCGTATGGCTCTGGACATGTTGCTGGCTGAACAGGGAGGTTTGTGTGTGATATTTGACGAGCAATGTTGCACATTTATTCCCAATAATACGGCAAAGGATGGCAGCATCACATTGGGGCCTACGGATTTTGAACTGAAAGAGCACTCTGGAGTCGACACTACCATGTGGGACTCATGGATAGATGTATTTGGGAAGTATAGAACATCAATTTAATCTGTGTTGATATCTATTGCTGTTTTTGCAGCAATTCTGACCTTGTGTGGATGTTGTTGTATTCCCTGTCTTAATAACCACTGTTATTTCACCCTCTGAGCAGCAGCTGACTCAAATGTGCCTTCTCCTTGATTACCAGACTGATGATGATGAAGAACGAGAAGTGAAATCATTCCTTCTCCTTGGTTTGTATTCTGATCCACATGACTATGAGTAATCACTTTTCTCTCTGTGTGTAAGCAGGTATGCGCTCATATACATGCTCCTGTAGCTGAAAATCTCGCAAGAAGAGGTTGCGTTGTTGAAATGACAATTTGAGTGTAATATGTGATAAAAAAGGAGGGAAATGTTGAGTTGTAAATGCATGTTGTGTTAGTTATCCCATATATACTCTGTCTTTTGTATTGATCAAGAGTTTTAAGCAAAGTTGTGCTTTGCTCATTTGTGTTAAGGTCGTCAATTCCACTGTTAGGAATGCGGATCCCCCTTTCCTTTCTTTTGAGAGCTGTTGTACACACCCACTTCTGAATAAAATAGAGGAGGCGTGAGGAGATGGTCAGAGTGATCAGGAAGAAGCTGTGAAAAGCTGTCTCCTCATCAGCTCTCCTCATGAGTTAAAAATCCTAAACATCTCTCTCTCTCTCTTCTTTATGAATTTGTAGGTATTTGAACCTGACACTCTCATACACACTGGTCGAACCTCTCATACACACTAGTCAAATATTTGTGCATTTCAGTTGAAATGGAAGGCATTTCAGTGAAACGGGAAGGCGTTTTATTATGTTGTAGCTTTAAACAGAAGTCATTCTGGTTAGCTTTGTGCTTTTTGTGCAATCTCCAGCCGGTATTTTAAGAAATAAAATAATCGACAATTGCTCAGCTACCCGCTGAATACCTCACACAAGCAGCGGCATTACTCAACTTTATTTTGGCTTCAACGGAGACCCTGTTCCGGATTCTGTACGATCATTCATTGCTGCAATGTCTAGATATGATCCTAATAATAGAGACATCATCAACACACTTTAGTTACTGATATTCAGTTATCCATGCACCGAAGCACTGTAGGGCTTGATAGCGAGCGGCATATTCCCTTCTGAGAAAGAAGGTAAACTTCACCCCTGTGCTTTCTTTTCTAGGCGTCTGACTGCTGCTGAGCGGAATTATGATGTTGGGAATCGGGAGCTCTTGGCCATTAAATTGGCTCTTGAAGAGTGGAGACACTGGTTGGGGGGAGCTAAGCTGCCTTTCTTAGTTTGGACTGATCACAAAAATCTCTCCTACCTGCACAGTGCCAAAAGGCTGAATTCCCGGCAGGCAAGTTGGGCGCTGTTTTTTGGCCGGTTCATGTCCTCCATTTCTTACCGTCCAGGCTCCCGTAATGGCAAGCCGGATGCTTTGTCCAGACAGTTCGCCTTTGACAATGAGACCACCAGTGTTGGGAGTAACGGCGTTTAAGTATAACGGCGTTATTTTTCCAGTAACGGAGTAATCTAATTAATTACTTTTCCCATTGTTACAACGCCGTTATCGTTACTGAGAATACAAAGTGGCACATTACTACAATTTGGTTGTAGGCTTTGGGCTACACATCAGCTGCATGCTGCCTTGAGAGAGCAGGGGTGGGGATGATGACACCGTTGCAAATGCGATGATGATTGGCTGTGTGGGCGGATGCCCTGCTCACGCTGTCTCACTGCACGCGCTGACTACTACTACTAAACACACACAGACAGCGACAATGGCGACGAGCCAGGGAAGTTCAAAGGTAGCGTTCTCTAACTGGAAGTACCGGCACTACTTCTCACTCGTGGAGATAAAAGGCAAGAATGTGTATGTAACATGCACGCTTTGCCCAGGGAACAAAATTTTATCCACGTCTGCCTCAAGTAACTCAAATCTAATGAAGCACCTCACATCAACCCACGCCAATATGACACTTGTTGCTTCTGCAGCTGCAAACCCAACCCCAAGCCCAAATGCAGCTAGCGTGAGCCCCAGCGAAGGAGACGGAGCCACTCGAAAACAAACAACACTCGATTTTTCGGGTCAGAAACAGGTGACCACCATCACCGTTTTATATTCAATATTTATGTTTTTATTTCTATGCATCATATGGCAGGCTGCAATCATTTGAGTTCAAATAAATACCGAATGTTCTACATTACTGTATATAGTGTTTTTATTCTTCAATAATTTAATATAAACATATTTGAGGTTAAAGATGTTATAGAACGCAACAGCGTTATAGAACATAAAAAATAACGCCACAGTTACTTTGCTGAGTAACTAATTACTTTTACAATGTGGTAACTGAGTTACTAACTCAATTACTTTTTGGGAGCAGTAACTAGTAACTGTGACTAATTACAACACTGGAGACCACCGAGCCAGCACGTATCCTACCAACCACCTGCCAAGTTGGGGGAGTTTCGTTTTTGGTGGAGAACCAGATACGCCAAGGATTAGGTGCCGACCCTGACCCTGGTGGCGGACCTCCTAATCGCAGGTATGTGCCTGCTATAGCCCGGTCTTCAGTCTTACAGTGGGCGCATACGTCTAAGTTTGCTTGCCATCCTGGCGTTGGTCGAACCATATCTCTACTGCGACGCTTTTTTTGGTGGCCATCTCTGGGGTCTGACGTAAGAGAGTATGTGTTGGCTTGTCAGACCTGTGCTCGGAATAAGAGTACTAACACACCCCCAGTGGTATTTCCTCTGAGATTGTGTCCAACCGAGGTCCCCAGTTTATTACCCAAGTGTGGAGGGCATTCTGTGTCGCCCTAGGGACCAAATTCTCCCTAAGTTCAAGCCACCATCCACAGTCAAACTGTCAAACAGAATGGTTGACTCAAGAGTTGGAGGCCACCCTCCGCTGTGTTGCGTCCAGCAATCCTTCCACTTGGAGCTCCCACCTGAAGTGGGTCGACTATGCCCATAACTCCCTCGTTACCTCGGCCACAGGGGTGTCCCCTTTTGAAGCCTCCCTGGGCTACCAGCCCCCCCTTTTTCCTGAGGAGGAGATAGATCTTGAGGTTCCCTCAGTTGAGCACCATCTTCAGCGGGTTCAACAGATCTGGTCACAAACCTGTGAGGCTCTCCTTCACACTTCCAATCGCAACTGCCGCATGGCAGACCGTCACCGCCGCCCAGCTCCACCCTACGTACCTGGCCAGCATGTGTGGTTGCTGGCAAAGGACATTCCCTTGAAAATCACCCACAAAAAGTCAGCTCCCAGGTTCATTGGTCCATATGAGATTGACTCCATTATTAACCCAACTGCACTCCGCCTTAAGCTTCCAGCTTCCCTTCGTATCCATCCTACCTTTCATGTATCCCAGCTCAAACCTGTTTCTCATAGTCTGTTGTCTCATAGTCTCTCTTCAGACCCACACACCAGCCTACCTCCTAATAAACTGTTTTTTGATCTTCCCACTCAGTTCCCATCTGCTTTTGGGTTCTTTTTGTGTGTACAGCCCCTTTTCGGGCGTGACACCTTGGAGTTATTTTTTTACCAGAATTTAATATTTGATGCACATATGAAACAGGTTTCTAGGACTGTATTCTTTCACCTTCGTAATATTGCCAAAATACTGATCATATTTCTCCAGTTTTAGCTTCTCTTCATTAGCTCCCTGTTAAATTCAGAATAAAATTTAAGACTCTTCTCCTCACATATAAAGCTCTTAATGACCAAGCTTATATATCATATCTTAAAGATCTCATTGTAAGATATTTTCCCAACAGAGCACTTCGCTCCCAAACTGCAGGTTTACTTGTGGTTCCTAGAGTTTCTAAAAGTAGAATGGGAGGCAGAGCCTTCAGTTATCAGGCCCCTCTTGTGGAACCAGCTGCCAGCATATGTCCGGGAAGCAGACTCCCTCTCTAACTTTAAGATTAGGATTAAAACTTTTCTTTTTGATTAAGCTTATAGTTAGGGATGGCTCAGGTGACCCTGAAACATCCCATTGTTAAGCTACTATAGCTCTAGACTACTGGGGAGTCTCTGTCACACCTTTGCTCTCTGTTTTTCCGCTGTTTAATTTCTCATGACATTATGTAGATTTGGCATTATTGTTGTAACTTGTGTTCATTATTGAAGCGCCTTGACATGACATTTGTTGTAATTTGGCAATATATAAATAAAACTGAATAGGGAAAATCCCAGATAGCAAACGGATTCCGGAACGGATCCGTTACGGATTTAGGGTAGACTCAGGAACGAATCCGCAAAACGGACCCGGATCGGAGTCCACTTGCACACCGGAACGGATTCGGAACAGATCCAGATCACGGATCCGGATAGGGTCCGATGCGGATCCGGAACAGATCCAGATCGCAGATCCGGAACAGATCCAGATCACGGATCCGGGTCGGATCCGCCCCGGACCCTATCCGGATCCACACATTAAGTGCTACATCCGGCCCGGATCCGCTCTGGACCCTACCTGGATCCACACATTAAGTGCTACATCCGGCCCGGATCCATTCATAGATCACATCATCCGGCCCGGATCCGTTCATAGAACACATCATCCGGCCCGGATCCATTTTGGATCCGTTCATAGAACACATCATCCGGCCCGGATCCGTTTTGGATCCGTTCATAGAACACGTCATCCGGCCCGGATCCATTTATGATACTTATAACGGAGGTGGACTCATTTGGTCCAGAACCTTTATTTATTATGAATTTATTAACAAAAGTAGATACAGATAAAAACTTGCTTACCAACTAGAAATGACTCCATAAAAATCCCACCAGTTTAGCCTTATACACCAGAAAATGATTTATTGTGAAGTTGCAAAAGACCTAAAATTGGGTTATTATTACGAGTAAATTTACAGTTTTGAGGCTGCACAGTGGTGTAGTTGGTAGCACTGTTGCAGGTGTTAGAATCCAGCCGTTAGAATCCAGCCAGGGGTCTTTCTGTATGTGGTTTGCATGTTCTCCCTGTACATGCATGGGTTCTCTCTGGGTACTTCATCTCATCTGCTATCCATTGTGCTGTACTGCTCTCCCTGCCTCCCTCATCCTCTATACCAGGACAGTAACCTCCACCAACCTCCCTGGAGATATATGGGACATTATAGTATGATCCTTGTGATCATATAATTGGTTGGATACAACCAATTAAGTGGAATTGAGTTCACTTAAAAGAGCTGGCACAAACACCAGATTAACCAACACATCACTACAAGAAGCTAATAAGATAATACACACAAAAAAACATGAAAAAATGTGATGGAAATTTTTAAATTTATTTATGAATACTCACATACTCATTTAAATGAAAAATAAATAAATAAAAAAGAACTGGCATAACATGTGATGTGCTGTGCTTAGACATGGTCAGTAGGGTGAACCTCGTGTACTGCGTCTCCTTGAGGTTCCCCTATCTGCTGCCAAGTTGAACCACCGGATGGCATTCTTGCAGACATCATGTTCAGTGGAAGCACGAGCGACAGGATTTTTTTTCACAAAAGGAGATTTTCGATTAAGTTATCATCATCCGCCATCATAATCACAATTTGTAAAGTGACAGGATAAACATAGTGATACACTCCAAAATAGACAATCTGTCACATACTTCAGACATAGAATTTCTAAATATAGGAATGCAGTTTAAGAGTAACAAAAATAACCTGTGTATAGTCAACTTAGATGAATGAGTGATGAGTGAATGATATAGTGACCAAAACTACCAGGGTTAACTCAAATCTACATTACCTACCGGCAATATGTTATATGAGCTAGCTAACCACGCTCGCTATGCTATATGCTATATAGGCTATATCGCTTTGGTATGCTATATCGCTATGCTATATTACAAAGTTAAATGTTAAATCATAGAGACAGATTCACCCGCTTTCCATCCGCATAAACAAGCACATATTAACAGTTTACTTACAGTGTAGGAAGTTTACTTACAATGTACGATCTGCCAAAGGAGACGTTTCGCTGTTGCTTTCCAACTTCGAATGACAGTGTAAAAAAGAATGGTGCAGATCCGCCTAGAGTGTGCCGCGCTTCCGCTGTTTCACAGTACATTGTTTGGGGGCGGGGCGTGTTGCTGGCCAACTCCGAATGCAGCTGAAGCCGAGGTTTGAAAAGAGCGCGTACAATGGCCCTCATTTATCAAACTTGCGTAAGACGAAAAACGTGCGTAGGTCGTGTGTACGTTCTTTTCTGCGCAAAGGTTGGCATTTATCAAATCCATCGTGAGCGCAGGAAAGATGAAATCGCCACGACAGGTCTGAGGCCGTGTACGCACTTTTCCATTTTGACTTGCGGTGACTGCAATACAGCAGCGTCACTAGTGCGTGCTCAGGAGTCGCAACAAATCCCTTGGTTAAAATTACAGACTTATCACTTTAAAGAAGGCCCATGTTTTATTTGACTTCAACATAAATATAAACATAAACGCAAATTAAATAAATTAAACAAGTACAACTCCGTAATTGGAAGAGTGATGGCTCATTATTCAACCGTGCACCCTCACACCGAACAAGAGAGGCGCTTTAACACTGCGCATTCGCGCACGCGTGCCACTGTGGAGAGCTGTATAGGGCTCCTAAAGCTGGATCTGTCTCTCGGCTGCGGGGGGAACCCTATCCGCCCGAAAAGGTATGCAATATTATTATTTCATGCGGGGATCTCCATAACATTGCCCAAAAAAATGGAGTGCCATTTCCAGATGTACATCCAGAGGACCCCGTACCCAGAGATCCCTTCCACCAGCCTGCACAGCCAAGAGCGCTCAGGAGGAGAGAGGAACTTATTCAGCGATTCTGACTTTCGGTAAGCATTCTGTTATTCAAGGAAAAAAGAAAGGAGAACAACGATTTCTTTCAGCATTTATTCTGTGACTTCAGTGTTTCATTTATGTCTTTCAATGTACTGTCGATAGATTGCATGGTGTGTGTTAAAGTCATCATCCACTTCACGATCTCTGTTTGTCTTTCTAGGACCTCTGTGGTTAACACGGCTGGCCGGTGTGACGCTGCAGACCGGGGGGCAGAGGCAGAGGCAGAGGCTTCGGATGTTGACAGGCCGCGTATTCGTTGCGCGGGTCAGGTTGCCCGGATGCCACTTCGGATTCATCTGTGAATGAAAAATATTAGTTTGATTAGGAACCTCATTTGTGTTGAAAATTAAAGCAACTGTTTTATTTAAACGTCTTGGGTGTGCAGTCATTCTTACCATTCTCGAGCTCTAGCATGGGCGCATCAGTGTCAAGTTTCCCTGGCACGCCTGATGAGGACGTAGCTCCGATCACGCCAGCCACCCTCTCCTCCAAGGCACTCAAATCCAAACCTGGATTCCCCCCCCCCCCGTTTGTGACATGCTGCGTCGGAGAGCTGCGACCTTCTTTTTTGGCCAATTTCATATCGGACCACTTCTTCCTGATCTTACTGGAGAAAAAGTAAAACATCGCTCAATTTTAGATTTCATTTAATCTGGAGTTTATCACATTTTATTGACCATCACAGTAGGGGAAAATACATACCTCGTCCGGTCTGCGATTTACATCGCCAACGCTGTTGACAGCCGTCCCAGCTGTCAACGCTGTTGGCAGCGTTTCTTTGCCGCCTTTCGTCTATCCATGTCGCAAATTCTAGAGGTGCGGCCTCTCAGCCCCCTTTTGTAGAAGGCGTGGTTAGGATCATTACGATGGATTTCAGCCACCGGATTTATCAACAGCCGCTCGGTCTTACGATGGGATTGGTGTGGTACGCATGTTCTGTAAATCTCACTTGAGCCTCTGCGTACGACGAGTTCTCCGCTCATATCTACGATGCTTTCTACGACGGCTTGATAAATGAGGGCCAATGTGCGTATCCGCCTTGAGTCCGCAACGGGTCCACTGAACACTGTGTGGAGGCGGGGTGAGCGGTTGATCAGGATGGCGGATCCGCCCCGGAGTCCACTGCTATCTGGAGAGCGCGTACAATGTGCGGATCCGCCTAGAGTCCGCAACGGGTCCTATAACACTGTGTGGAGGCGGGGCGGGGCGAGCGGTTGATCAGGACGGCGGACCTGCCCGGCTTGAGGGCAGATCCGCCCCGGAGTCCACTGCTATCTGGGACACCAAGGGGGTGAATACTTTTACAAACCACTTGTAGGTCTTCCTTTCTCTTGAACATATCCATCCATCATCTACTGCTTCTCCGGGGATCGGGTTGCGTGGGCAGCAGCTTGAGCAGAGAAACCCAGACGTCCCTGTCCCTGGCCACTTCCTCCAGCTCTTCTGGGGGGCGTTCCCAGGTCAGCCGAGAAACAGCGTCTCTTCAACGTGTCCTGGGTCTTCCCCGGGGTTTCTTCCCAGTGGGACGTGCCCGGAACACCTCACTGGGGAGGCGTCCAGGAGGCATCCAAACCAGATGCCCGAGCCACCTCATCTGACTCCTCTCCATGCGGAAGAGCAGAGGTTCTACTCCCCTTCCGGATGACCGAGCTTTTCACCCTATCCCTAAGGGAGAGCCCAGACACCCTGCGGAAGAATCCCATTTTGGCCGCTTGTATTCGCAATCTCATTCTTTCGGTCACTACCCACAGCTCATGACCAGTGAGGGTAGGAACATAGAGCTTCGCTTTCTGACTCAGCTACCTCTTCACCACGACAGGCCGGTGCAGAGCTGAGGACACCGCACCAATCCGCCTGTCAATCTCCCGCTACATTCGTCCCTCACTCATGAACAAGACCCCAAGATACTTGAACTCCTCTACTTGAGGAAGGATCTCATTCCGAACCCGGAGAGGGCATTCCACCCTTTTCCAGGTGAGGACCATGGTCTTGGATTTGGAGGTGCTGATTCTCATCCCAGCTGCTTCACACTCAGCTACAAACCACCTCAGTGACAGCTGAAGATCATGGCCCGACTACGCTAACAGAACCACATCATCCGCAAAAAGCAGAGACCTGATTCTGAGGTCTCCAAAACGGACCCCCTCAACGCCCTGGCTGTACCTAGAAATTCTGTCAATTAAGATTATGAACAGAATTGGTGACAAAGGGCAGCCCTGACGGAGTCCAACCCTCACTGGAAACATGTCCGAATTACTACCCGCAATACGGACCAAACTCTGACACTGGTCATACAGAGACCGAACAGCCCCTATCAAGGGGTCCGGCACTCCATACTCCCGGAACACCCCCCACAGGACTCCCCGAGGGACATGGTCGAACGCCCGAAAAGGCCCGATAGGACTCCTTCTTCAGCTTGACGGCTTCCCTCACCACTGGTGTCCACCAGTGGGTTCGGGGGTTGCCGCCACAACAGGCACTGACCACCTTACAACCACAGCTCCGGTCAGCCGCCTCAACAATGGAGGCACGGAACATGGCCCATTTGGACTCAATGTCCCCCACCATGGTTGAAGCTCTGCCGTAGGTGGGACTTAAAGCTCCTCCTGATTGGTGATTACTCCAGACATTCCGAGCAGACCCTTACAATACATTTGGACCTGCCAGGTCTGACCGGCTTCCTCCCCCACCAGTGGAGCCAACTCACCACCAGGTGGTGATCAGTTGACAGCTCCGCCCCTCTCTTTACCCGAGTGTCCAGGACATACAACCACAAAGTCGATCATCGAGCTGCGGCCTAGGATGTCCTGGTGCCAAGTGCACATATGGACACCCTTATGCCTGAACATGGTGTTCGTTATGTACAGTCCATGGCGAGCACAGAAGTCCAACAACAGAACGCCACTCTGATTCAGATCAGGGGGCCGTTCCTCCCAATCACCCCCTTCCAGGTCTCACTGTCATTGCCCATGTGAGCATTGAAGTCCCCCAGCAGGACAAGGGAGTCTCCTGCAGGAGCACTCTCCAGTGCCTCCTCCAGGACTAAAAAGTGTGGGTGCATAAGCACAAACAACAGTCAGGACTCGTCTAACGTGGAGTGAGGCTACCCTCTCGTCCACTGGGGTAAACCCCAATGTACAGGCGCACAGCCGGGGGGCAATGAGTATACCTGCTCTGCGCCTCTCACTACGGTTAACTCCAGAGTGGAAGAGAGTCCAACCCCTCTCAAGGAGACTGGTTCCAGAGCCCAAGCTGTGCGTTGAGATGAGTCCAACTATATCTAGCCGGAACCGCTCAGCCTTCAGCACCAGCTCAGGCTCCTTCCCCAACAGATGGGGGTGACGTTCCACGTCCCAAGAGCCAGCTTCAGTAGCCGAGGATCAGGGGCTTTATGTACAAAGACTTGCGTGGATTTCCTACTGAAACATGGCGTACGCTCAAACCCAGATGCCCTCCAACGTACAAAAATATCCGGATGTATTAATCTGTGCGCACGCATCAATCCAAGCACATTTCATTTGTACATCCTAATCAACGTGGAATTTAGCGCACATGTCGGAGCATCCCTGTCCACGCCCCTACTTAAATATGCAAATCATATTTAAAAGAGACCTGCACCTTCGATTCCCCTCTCTGTACGATCAGAAAATAAAGAAATTCATCAAGTGATTGCGCTTTTATAGCAATATGTGTGCAGTCGATAGCTCCGATTACAAAAAAGGCTCTCGCTTCAAATTGAGCTTTTTGTTCATGTATCTCAAATGTGCACATCGCTGTCTGAGGACTAATTGTTTTCACATTTATTTATTACAGTGGCGGCTGCTGACTTTTAAAACAGGGGAAGCCCATATTATGCGTTCAGGGTTGTAGTGGCTCGTGCCATCCCAAAGCAGAAGATAGCAAAGTTAAAAAGAATTAGTTATAACATAGCTGTGTCTAGTATGACAAGTATGCCCAGCAAATACACAGAAAGAAGGTATAGACTTTGAAAATTCACACAGCAAGGCCAAAATCAAGTATGATCGAATCTAAGGCCTGTAAATGGCTGGATCTGTGGCTGGATCAGAATCTGTGGAGCATTTTTCTCTGTCATAATGAATACTTAGAGTTTGATGGTGGTGGTAAGTATTCTTAAAAAAGGTAACATTTGTGAATGGGCAGCATGAATTCTGGAAAGAACTAAACAACTGAACAACAGAACTAACAACTAAAAGTATGAGTGAAACTCTGACAGCACTTTCACAGACAACCAGTCTCTTTCATATCCGCTTTGGGACTGAAGTTCCAGCGTGCTTCTCTTGGGTACCTTGAAAGGCGCTATATAAGTCCAAGTTATTATTATTATTATTATTATTATTATTATGAGGCCCCAGGTCTCTGCCTTGGAGTGGTGAGCCCGTCGGAAGGGGGACCCACGTTGAATTTTCGGGCTGTGCCTGACCGAGCCCCATGGGCACAGGCCCGGCCACCAGGCGCTCACTGCCGGGCCCTGCCCCTGGGCCTGGCTCCAGGGGGAGTTCCCTGGAGCCGGGCAAAGGAAGACGCCGTCCAAATCTGTTTTGCTTCATAGAGGGTCTTGTATATATTTAAAAATAATCAGTCATACCTTTCAGAAGCAGATGATGACAATAATGATGACAAAGATGCATCCATGGATGGATGGATGGATGGATGGATGACTTTAATGGATGGATGCGCTATTTTTGCCTCCCTTCATATCAATGCGTTCAGCCACCTAGCGATAGCTGCACCTGTTACGGTGTTTACTGCTCGGAAGCAGGGGAGTGCCCGGTCTGCACTTCGGTCTGCACGGTTTACACAGCCCGTAGGGATACGAAGGGAGAGAGAAATAGCGCCAAGCCATTGTGAGGTCTGACTTTTTCTGGCTAACGATTTTGTGATGCAAATGTATTACTCTTTTGAACACATATTGTTTTGAGAAGCAAAACGCTTTATTTTCGGGACCCTAGCCAACTAGCCAGACTACCTTCGTCAACGCCAAAACGAGGCATGAACTTGGCTCACAGGACGCAGCAGGGGGTACGTCAATGTTCATAAATGATATTGCTAATATGGGATGTCATACAGCTTCATGTCAAAAGAGGCAAACTATCCCTTTAAGACACTGTTCAAAAACTATGGTAAATAGTTTTTCAGGCCTGCCACTTTTTCAGTTTCGTCATATGGGAATATGGGCAAGTTGTGCATTTGTTACTTAAACTTGTAGGGTATTGTGACTCCTGTAACTAATTTAACTCGACAGCATTATTTGTTTATCACATCAGTTTAGCTCTAACAACCGCTATGAAATATTTTTTTTTATCAGTTAATTGAGAGAATTTTGTTTTTATCGTCCAAACTCGTGAGAGGATGACTTTTATTCATGTGGGGGTTATACAGCTACAAGGCGTTGTTTTCCCTTTTGTTTCATCATGCCTTCACTATATATTTCAGGTTTTTGTACTTTTACTTTTTGTCTGTAATATTTATCAGAACACAACTGGAAAAGGGTTATAACAACCTAATACATATAAACACCACAATTTAAAAAGTTAAATCAAACTTCCCAACTGTTGACGCACGTGATGGCATCTATCATCCACATTATGTTGATAATAGTGTAACATTAATTGACAACCACAGAGCAGTTTACTGATATCTACAGTTTACTGAAGACTGCAGGCACACCATAAACAATCTAAAACATTTTTTCAGTGTGTATACACAACTGTTGTCATAAATGTTCTCATGATTTAAAACCTAAAGCAGGAATGATGAGAGTTGAATGTCTAATTTTTCTTAAAACTTGACACTAAAGGTAGCATTTTACATGTGACCTACTTCCTAATTAGGACGAGTTGCATCACTTCTGCTTGGCCAATAAAGCGAGTCTTGAAAAGGGGAGAAAGGATCAGTGTCAATTTCATTCAGCGCAAAGATGATGACATCTGCACATCTGTTTGTCTTCTATCTGACATGCATGTACTTTGGGGAAATGGGTGAGTTTTTCGGACAGCATTTTTAATCTTTCACACTATCTAAACTTACTGCCATGCGTTTATTTGTTTTGTCTCTCTTTTCTTCAGCCCAGGCAAAAAACCTGAAATTCTCCACATCTGTTCGTCAGGACAAACACTTTGTATCAGCGAAAACTGGAGACAGCGTGACTTTGCCATGTTTCTATGACGATGTTGTCGATGCACGGTTTTACTGGTATAAACTAAATCTGGGACAGAAACCACAAGTCATTTCAATTTTCTACAAGTATGACACAAACCCCACTTTTCATGATGGATTCGAAAATAATACTCGCTTCACACTGAACACCGAAAAAGGTCAATATCACCTGAAGATAACAGATCTGTGCATGTCAGACTCAGCAACCTATTACTGTGCAAGTGGCTATTTGCACAATCTTGAATTTGCAGAGGGCGCTACAGTCAGTGTACAAGGATCAGGTTCTAAAATCCAGGCTTTGGTCCATCAGTCGGCATCTCAGACTGTCCAGTCAGGAGACTCTGTGACTCTGAGCTGTACAGTACGCACTGGTACTTGCGATGGAGAACACAGTGTTTTCTGGTTCAGAAACTCAGAAGAATCTCATCCAGGAATCATTTACACCCATGGAGGCAGGAATGATCAGTGTGAGAGGAAAACCAACAAACAAACGTACACCTGTCTGTATGACCTGCCGATGAAGAACTTGAACATGTCTCATGCTGGGACCTACTACTGTGCTGTTGCTTCATGTGGACACATACTTTTTGGAAGTGGTACCAAGCTGGACATGGAATGTGAGTAACATTGTACTTTAATTTTGAACAATATCCACAAATTAAACATTTGAAACAAATGAAAAGTTCAGTTTCTGCCATCTGTCTCTCAGCGGATGCAGAGGTTGACGTTGTTGCTTATTCCTGGGGAGCAGTCTTTGCTTTCACCTCCATCCTGAGTGTTTTGTTGGCTTTCTCGGTGTGTTTGATAAAAAAGCCAAACGGCTGCAAATCTTCAGGTATCTGGTAATATTTTAATCCTCCAGATTATTGTTGCATATTTTGACATTTTCAAATGAAATAACCTTTCTCTGTTTTACTATCAGAGTCTCAAGGATGTTCACATCCCCCCACAGCAGATCCAAAGGTGAATATTAACAGCTTGACAGAAATGTTCAGTTACATTTCAGTGACCACTTAACTCCTCAAACATAATTGAATTTGTCGTGATAAATCTTTGAAATGAAATCTGTGTGTTTGTTTTTATTTCCAGAGTTACCTACGAGCACATAACATCTATCAAGCTGCAGTCAGTGTCAACCTAACCAACAGATCAGGAAAACAGAGGGACCCCACCTGGAGTGAATGTGTGTACTTCAGCATGAAGCAGTAAAACTCAGTAAAAAACATGTTTGTATTGTTTTAGAATAACTCTTGTTTCTGGAGGTGTCACTGAATTGGAAATTAATATTTTTTATAGCTTCTTTATGGTTTGCAGCTGAATTGATCCATATCTGTGTTTTTTAAGCAGATTATAAATTACAACACAATGATTATAATACTTGTTGAGATTTTGGTCTGTGGTCACTGAAACAGGTCATGTCCTCAGTGGTGTCATTTTTGGTGAGTACGGTATATCATTTCTGCAGCTGAATCTGTGCATTTAGGAAATTTAGAACTTTTTATACTGCATCTTCATAATTAATCTGCATAATTATAACTATCATAACTGTGTGTTTGTATGTGAGTTTATATCACTGAATATTAATAAACATTGTTGTAATCTGGAGCCCTTTCAGATTCATCTTTGTGCATGTTCAGCTCAGTGTACACCCAGACTTCTGCATATTTGAGAAGCTAATTGCATATTTGTCAAAGAATTCTAGCCAGTCAATGAGCTGCCTATAAGTAATAATGAACAGGATGGTAGGAGTATATACCTGAAAGTAAGGAAAGTTGTTTGCAGGCGGCAATAGGTGTCACCTTAAAATGGGGGTTGTCTGTCAGAGTGATCCAGGCTTTTTGGGTCAATAACCAAAAAAAAAAAGATTTCCCTCATTTCAAAGGTCAAAGAAAAAAAAAGGTGTTCAAAACGTTTATTTTTTCTTTGTTTACTTATGTGACACACTGACTTATTTGATTTGAGTCAGGTGTGCTGTATGTTGAATTGTCCTGGTGGATCGAACAGGCTAGGTCAGTCATTGCCTCATCCACCTTTGCTGTGAAAACACCATACCTGTTGAGACAGAATATTTAATGCACTGGAAGTCAAAATGACTGAAAGAATGGGGGCTTTACAATGCAACTGATAAATCTAATCAGGTATTTGTTTGAATTCAGCTGTTTGAATTGACAGACCAACTTACTGCAACTCACATTAGTGATATAAACAACACGACTGCAATTACTAATTTATTATTTATTATGTTTAAAGTGGAAGTAGTGGTGAATGTGTTGGTAAGTTTCTGATGATCCACTATCTCAGCTGCTCATTAAATCTGTTAATTCACATTGTTGTGTCATAGTCTTTGCCAGAGTTGGTAAAGTCAGCCTACACTTACTAGAATAACCAGATAAACCTCGACTTGGCCCAGAATATCAAAAAAATATTGAATAAATTCAAACATTTATATAATAATTAAAAACATAAAGTCGGTAGTTGTCGGTCATTGCTCCTTCAGTCTTTAGATACAGTGTTCAGGTCTGAAAAGGAAAAAAGGAAACAGTCAGAAAACCCTGAATTGATTAATGACTGACAGACTCATTCTATGTGTTATGGTGTATGAGCCAACACAATGGTGACCCCACATGCAGATGTTATGAACTTCAGGCCTACCCATATGGAAAAGATATAGATAAATCTTATACAATTTGTATGACCTTTGTCTGAAACTTGTATGTAAAGCATACAACAGTGAAACCAGATATAAGATCCTTAGTAAATCTGAACAAAATTAAACTTGTATGACTTGGGTATTTATAAGAACAACATATGACAGTAATGTTGCATACAATACCCTTAGTAGGAAAATGTAATATCAAACTTATATAAGTTGGACAATCATCAGTTAAATTAAACTGTTGCAAACATTATAGAAAATCCATACAAAATTAACTTGTGGTGCCACAAATGTGAGACATTCAAACAAACAACATGATTTGACAATGAATTTACAGGGAAAAGCACGAGTTGAGTAAAAGCAGGTTTTCAACTCGTAATGACAATGGAATGTTTTTTTTTGTTTTTTGCTAAGTCAAGCAAAATACAATACATACAATATACAATCATATTCATTCCATTCTTGTTGTAGAAATATTTTTAATTTTGCACAAGATCAGCAGATTACATTAGAATAAGAATTAAATTTGTTACAGTAGTAATTTGGATAAATATTTCCTTTTCTGCTCAAAATACTTGCTTGTTGGAACTGCACTAGTCCCAGCAGAATTCAGTTTGAGCAGTTTCAGCAGGTCTTCCATAAATACACCTGTTGTGTTATGTCTCAATGCAAAGGAGAGAATCGAGATGATGCTTTGCCCTTCTGTTAGTCCATGGGAGGAGTGGACATCATCAGCTTCTTCAGGGACATTGTCCTAAATGATGCAGACTGCACTTAGCATGGAAGATAAACAGAAGCTACAACACATGAGAAAGAGAAAAAAAGAAGCAGATGGATAGAAAGTGTACATGTTAATAAACTTCAGAATATGTTACAGTTTGTCCAATGACAAATTAAACTTATGTGTAATCAACCTCATACGTAAATGCTTACGTTTTGTCCTACCTGCACCACTGTGAAAGATTCTGGTTTTTGTTTTTGTCTTTGGCTGCCATCTTCATTTTTTTCCTGAAAAGGACAGAAATGAACAACTCATTAAAGAAAAAGAGAGGGATAGAGGTGGAGCAGATTATGTGACACATAGTTTTGTCTCAGCTGTGGCACTGTGAGGGGTTCTGCTCTCTCCCCTTCTCTCCAGCTATCATCTTCATCACTTTTCTAAGAATGATACAAAGAAACAGAGATAATAACTGTAATTTGACTGTAAGAGTAAGCAACCGAGGTAGAGTTGTCTAATATTCTAGTTTTGTCTCACCTGTGGCACTGTGAGAGGTTCTTCTCTCAGCTCATCTCTTTGGGTGGCATCTTCACTTTCCTGAGAGGAACATCATGTATTGAATAGATAAAAGAATTAGAGATGGGATCTAACAGTGACCTAATTCATGCAACGGATATTGGACTGACGGCAGAGAGAAGCGGAGCTCACTTGAAAACATCTGTGAACTCTACATCTCTGTCTTCTACACTGTGATGCATCAGTGTAGAGGAGACTCGTGTGCACAGAACAACATAAGAATGAAGGGATGACGTCAACTTATAGCCTGGGCACTTATATGCAGATTTTAAAAGCCAGAAGAAAAAGTTTAAATAAATAAATATGTAACCTTACACATAATACCAACAACAACAGTAATGTTGCTGTTAATAATAATATCATTCAAGAAAAAAAGAGCGCTAATGTGAGAATCGGATCATAACTGAAAAAAAGTGGATCATTGCATCTCTAAACAGAATGATGAAGGGACAGTGGTAGAGAGAGAAAAGAGGTTGTATAATCCTGTAATTTATTTCTTACCTGCTGTGGTACTGTGAAAGGTCCCGCGTGCTTCTCTCTGGGTATCATCTTCATCACTTTCCTTAAAATGGAATATCAAGAATTCGTTTGAGACAAATTTCACACAGCTCCCCAGGAAACAATTACAATGCAGTTTTACTCTCTTTCCTTATTGTTGACTGGTTGTTTTTGAACCACAATAAGATAGTTCTTTTTTTAAGAGTTAAAAACCGTTAATTCTTTTCTTCTAGTCAACGTTTCACATTTACTCAAGTAACATTTTGGATAACTTGTACTGCAGAAATATTATGAATTCCATTACAGTTTTTCAAATACTGGGATTTCCTTGCACAGAATGCACAGAATTCACGTGGCAAACATCATGTAGGCTATTATGTTACATAGCACCACTGTAATTCGTGCACATTAATACATAATTGAGAATACACACACCTAAGTGTATGAAGTTTCATACTTTTGTGCAAAAGTGAACACTTCAGCTTACATTGGTACACATAACCTTGACTCGGAATTCAATGATTATAGTGTGGTGAGAAACAGTTCACCTTACATTGACTATTGTTAGCTGATAAAACAGAGAGGACAAGAAATATATTGCACTTACATGTTGTTACGCGGTGTGCTTCCCGCTGTCACTCAAAGCTCTGTTGATTTTCCTAATCAAACAATGGACAGTAACTAGTAACGATAACTGTAACGTTGACGTCACTTATGAGCTGCAGAGACCTTTTTTTTCCATCTCGTCAAAGTCCGTGAAGGAACGTTTCTCCGCAGCCAGACTCTTTCTGTTGTGTTCGGTCTCACGACTTTTCTTTTTGGAATGTCTAAAGTAACAGAAGCCAGTTCGACGGTCGGTTTACCACGCTGTGGAAAGCAAAAACCCACAAGTAGGCTACCCATTTTACCCAGGAAGTTAAAAGTTTGTTTTTATCCCTGAGAGCGTTGATTTGCTAGGAGTATCAGGATACGTCACTCAAAGCCATCGTAGGGGGGGTCCAGTGCCGCCAGCAGAAATAAATCCTAAGGGTGGCTGGTGGGGGCAAGGCAAAATCTTGGGGTGGCATACCCGACCAAAAAAAAACCCCAAAAAACAACCTATTTATTGATTTACTGAATTTACAGTATATTCATATATTAAAAGACTGATTTCTTACTATTGCTGTCACACTTTAATAATATTAACTTAATATATTTAGGTTATTCAACATGACAGCATACAATGACTGGCACAAATTTGACAAGACTGTAATTGCTTCCTGCAGACTAACAGGCCAGCGTCAGGGTATGGGAGGTACGCTATATCACCACAAGACGGCGCCATTGTACAAAACCTTGGGCACAGTGTTCTAGCAGTTTAAAGGAACAGTTCACTATTTAAGACCTTGAGTCCCAGTTCCAGCTTGTTTATCAAGAATAAGAAATGAGGAGACCATTTTCACAACAATAGCTCATTTCTATCCATTTTGGCTGTTTTCGCTGGTCCATCCTGCTGCTACAGACAGGGTTCCATTGGGCATTCTGTTCAATGTCCTTAAAACAATACTAATGTTAATTTTAAAGAAAAGGTCAACTCACCGGGTGGTTCGTGGATGTTCCTGTGTCCCAAAAAAAATTGCGTTGCGAAATAAAAGTTATTTCTTGCTTTATTTAGCATTTTGTAATCCAATTGTATTCCGTTTGGAACACTTTTCACTTTCACTTTCACTGTCAGATCACTGCGCCAGGGCTAGAGCCTCAGACTCAAATATAGAGCGGATGTTTACGTGCGTCGTGATTTAGCATGAAAAATAGTTCCTGAACAGCAAAGAACACGGATTACACGGATGGAAAACCATAAAATGCGCCGACATTTTTTTTTTTAATACCACTAACCACCCGGTGAGTTGACCTTTTCTTTAAAATTAACATTAGTATTGTTTTAAGGACATTGAACAGAGTGCCCAATGGAACCCTGTCTGTAGCAGCAGGATGGACCAGCGAAAACAGCCAAAATGGATAGAAATGAGCTATTGTTGTGAAAATGGTCTCCTCATTTCTTATTCTTGATAAACAAGCTGGAACTGGGACTCAAGGTCTTAAATAGTGAACTGTTCCTTTAAGATTTATTAGTGCAATTAGTACCTACATTAATTTACTGGTCTTTGCCTTGAAAATAACTTCACTTAATGTTTAAATGAAAATCAATGCATTTGAACACACCAAAAATTGTTTTCATTACTCCTTTATTGTACGGTGCACAAATTTCACCTCATGTTCAAAACCATTTCTGCATTTTTATACAAATAAGAGCAGAATATTTTATGTACAAATCAGAGCAGGATATTTTATGTACAAATAAGAGCAGGATATTTTAAGTACAAATCATAGCAGGATTATTGTAATACAAATGAGAGCAGGATATTATATGTACAAATCATAGCAGGATTATTGTAATACAAATGAGAGCAGGATATTATATGTACAAATCATAGCAGGATTATTGTAATACAAATGAGAGCAGGATTATTTTAATACAAACTACCGGTGCAACCGAAGAGAGACATTACAAAAAATAATCAATAAATATTCAATAACTTCACTAGGATACAGTGTAGTGTCACCAAACTCACTACACATGTCACTTGTCTCCTACAGATTACACTACAACTCTTGCTTTGAAAGAAATTCATTTTTCATCATTTGTGGGATTTTTTTATTAGAAATATTAATCAATAACTTCAATATGATACAGTGTAGTGTCACCAAACTCACTACACATGTCACTGGTCTCCTGCAGATTACACTACAACACCTGGTTTGCAAGAAATTCATTTTCCAAAGTTTGGGGGAATTCTTATAAGGAATTATATTCAATAACTATTACAGTGTAGTATCATAAACCTCAGGTCAACCACTCCCATTACTTCCTTGGTACCAGGGGCGCCGACTTATGTTTATGCCGGTGGGTGCTCGTGGTTCCCAACTGGGGTTCGCGACCAGGGGCGGCTTTAGGAAATCTGAGGCCCTGGGCAAAGAACCATTTTGAGGCCCCCCTTAACTCAAACACATAGAGCAGGGATGTCCAAAGTCGGTCCTCGAGGGCCGCAGTCCTGCAGGTTTTAGATGTTGCCCTGCTTCAACACACCTGATTCAGATCAAGACATCATTAACAGGCTTGTGTAGAACTCAACAATCTGTTGAAGAGCTCCATTTAATCTGAATCAGGTGTGTTGAAGCAGGGCAACATCTAAAACCTGCAGGACAGCGGCCCTCGAGGACCGACTTTGGACATCCCTGACATAGAGTAATGTATTGATGCACATATTTTAATGAACATGTGGAAATCATTGAAAAAATAATATACACTGAGAAACAAATACTGAAATGTATATCCTTGTTAAAAGGCATATAAACACAGCAGGTAAGTATTAACTAATTTACAACCTCTCTTTTACAGGATTTTGAGCCAAAATAGGTGATTCTTTGCCTCCAAGTATACTTTTCTAGGAAATAAATTGGCAGCACAACTGGCTCAATGCTGAAATTAAACAATTGGACCCAATAAAGATCACGGTCGGACTATCTGGATATAAGCTGTGTGTGTGTGTGTGTGTGTGTGTGTGTGTGTGTGTGTGTGTGTGAGTGAGTGAGTGAGTGTGAGAGAGTGAGAGAGTCTGCCTGCCTGCCTGCCTGCCTGCCTGCCAGTCTCATGGATGGTGGTGGTGGCTAAAGTGGATGAGACCTGCACAAAAAGACAAGGGGAGAAAAAAAAAGCAGGGGGTACATGCTGTATCACAGGAAAGGGAACACAAGGCCTGCCATGAAATGCTCCCCATCTGCACAATTTTATTTCTTTGACCTCAGCATTAGGTACTTTTAACTGCATGAATTTGGTGCCAATATATGTATGAGTTTGATAGGTCTGATAACAGATATGTTAGTGGTGGATGAGGGATTGGTTTATTGTATTTTATCTTATAAAGCAGCAAGAAAAATATTTAATTTCTTAAAAACAAGTGTAGCTATTGAATATGAGAATATGTCCTTTAATGGTGAGAAACACACAGATGCTATGACTTGTCTATCAGGCATAGATCAAATTACATTTTCATATAGTGATATTCAGGATATTGTTTGGACCTACATAGCCTACAGGTTAACACAAATAAAAGCACTTACTTTTGAACCTTGCAACAAAAGCTGGTCTTGTGAAACCCCAAGTCAAATATATTCACCTTGTTTTGAAAAAAATCAAGTCCATTCATTTTGTACGTATGGCTGGGGTATATATTTTCACAGAACAGAAAAGTGTTGTTTTGCGTTCGCTAGCTATAACGCGGTTTTGTGTTGAGAAGAACATCGGTACACTCTTTAGACTTCCTCTGTACATGGGACGGCTGCTTAACCCACTACGCCACCGACCGCCCCCTCTTTAGACTTTTAAAGACTGAAAGCAACAGATGTTCTTCTCTTCCATCTCCTTCATAAATAATTAAATCGTAGAATAGTATGTTCCATAGCGTTTGTTTAGGCGAAATGCTTCACTTTCTGAACAAACGAGTGGGGTGCGCTCGCTCCCGCGAGGGGGTGCACAACACCGGGGGCAACACCGGCACAACACCGGGGCTTTCACTTCTGCTCATCATCACATTCGTAAGCTGAAACGGTTTCAGTTTCACTCACCGATTCTGTGGCCGTGTCACTGTCATGATCCGTGTCTTGATTGACTGCTTCTTCTGCCTCATCAAGGTGGTCGTTGGGAGAGGAGTTACACGCGAATCGTGCTTAGCCTACTTATATTGCTTTTATTATTCTCCTAGCAATGTGATGCTCATGTCGACCAGAAATGTGTATATTGACTATTATTGACTAATATTAATAATTTATTTATTTTATTTATTTATTAAAATAATAAATGCAGGGAAACAGGAATACCGTGACGTGACGACGAGGAGGCCCCTGATTGGACGAGGCCCCGGGCAATTGCCCGACCTTGCCCAATGGACTAACCGCCTATGTTCGCGACCCACAGAAACACCCGTTTGCATAAAACCTTGCTTTCCAATAATATAACCGTTTCATGAGTTGGTCACTTTATTTGTATGTGTAATAAATGTATCCTATTTATTTTCCCTGCGGATGTCACATCAATATTTTACAATAAAATAGCCTATATTTGAATTGAAATTGATAATGGAATTAGGCCTACATTACAGTTGGCAAACGCTTTTCTACAAAGCGACTTAAAAACCGATGACATAATCACAACATGCACTGAATTTAACTGAAAATATATTTATACAAACTGAAAGTAGTACTGAAACGTATACTCACGACTCGGAGACCACATCCACT
Source organism: Odontesthes bonariensis (assembly GCF_027942865.1). Classification (NCBI taxonomy): domain Eukaryota; kingdom Metazoa; phylum Chordata; class Actinopteri; order Atheriniformes; family Atherinopsidae; genus Odontesthes; species Odontesthes bonariensis. The sequence continues at coordinate 27,649,603 of NC_134524.1, forward strand.
CAGATTCTTATACTTCTTTATTGGTCATACATAGTACGTCTTCTTAAAATGCACGTGTGCTGGAGCAGGAGCCCCGGGCGCAGTATGTGCATTGCACCGCACATTTGCTGAATTTAATGGTACATGACGTCGCCCAAAGCATCCCTGCATGTAGAAACTTCATGTCCCTCATCCGCGAGTTGATCACGCTGATCAGAAATTCACCAAAACGACTCGCTTGGTTCAAGGAGTTTCAGGGTACAGACGCACCATCGCTGAGACCTCTCTGCCCCACTCGCTGGACTGTGAAGGCGGCCTCTTTACAATCCATTGCTGCAAACTACAGTGCTTTGATGGACTTTCTAGAGGACTTGAGCACAAATGAAAAAGGTGATGCAGGGGGTAAAGCCAGTGGCCTGCTCGTGCACTTGCAGAAGTTTGGAACTTTTTTTTCTTTGCGGCTCATGCTCACTTTCTTCTCTCGCGTGGAGGCGGTCAACGCCGCTCTCCAAAAGCGCCAGCTATACACACAGAGCGCAAGAGAAATGATTGACACACTGAGAGGCGATCTGAAGGCTATTCGGGAAGGATTCGGTGAATTTTGGGAAAACACTACAGCAGCAGATGACATGGCTTTGGAAAGCCCGGTTTTGCCCCGACCAAGAAAAATTCCCCGCCGGTTGGAAAACGCAATTGCGCCGGCGCGCAGCTTCCAGACACCTGACGAGCTATACTATATAATGGTTGATTGTGTCACTTCAATGCTCGGATTTTTCCGTGGGTGCTCATTAATCCCCGTGGGTGCCCGGGCTCCGAAGCACCCACGCAGACGGCGCCTATGCTTGGTACTACAACAATTAGTTTGTGAGAGATACCTTCAGTATAATTTGTGTTATTTCAGTTTTGTTACATGTGAGAATGGTGTGGTTGCCCAAGTGCCACAAGCATGAACCAATCAAATGAAGGCCATATAGGGTGGTTAAGTCACTGGCCAATCAAGAGCAGCTTTCAATTAAGCTCTACCTGCAGTGACATTTCAGTCTGCAAAACCTCTTGGATGTCTATACATATGGATCCCTTTGAAAATGTGGCTCCAGTCCTGCTCAATGGCTATATGTAAGTAATCTTTTCATTATAGTAATTAAAGGTGGGGTATGAGATGTTTTCTGGAGCATTTTTTATCATATTGTCTGAAAACCTCCTCACGACCCCATTGCACCCACTAAAATAGAATGTTTGGAAAAAAATAATAATATTTTAGTCCATTGTAGAGGGTGTAGCAAGAGGAAATGTCTGACCAATAGATGAGATGATGAGAGTTACTTCTATTGGATTCTGACATGCCAATCAACCATCAGCCCCCCTCACCCCTCACCCCTTCACAGACTCGTGATTCGTTCATGTGTTTGAAGGTGTGGTTTTGAGGGGTGGGCTGAAGGGAGAGGCAAGGTTGTGTATTTTCAAAAATATAGCTTGCAGGAACCGTTTTTCAAATATCTCATACCCCACCTTTAATATAGTTGTGCTATGCTTGTATACTTGTCCAGACTCTTAAATTTCTGCTAGATTTTGTGCATATTCTACTAACTGAAATTTTACTGCATATCATCTCCAAACTAATCTACTTTTTCTGAATCTGAAGAAATAGCATAAAAAGACAAAGACACACGATGTCCTTAACCTATCATTAACCATATTGTGAAATGATTATTAAGGATGAAATAAGCAATTTTTATGTGGAAAACTGTAAATGTGATTTTTTTTTTCAGTTCTTAGTTATATGATATGTTCATGTACTGTTTGTGTGAAGTGACAACAGTGGCTTTAATGTAGATTTAAGCTTTATCAAGACTTTATTACTCACTTTATTTTTCCCTTTTCCCTTTCACTAGGCTAGAACCAATTTAAAAAAGGAAGCAGAGCTCAGAGAAAAGACTTGTGGGCAATGGCAGGTGGAATGGAAGCTATTGTCAGATCAATGGATAGTGTTAATATTACAAACAGAGAAACAGAGTATTCCTCAGAAATCTGGTATGAACTATCTGTAATCCTTTTTGGTCAAGATCAGCAGAAAAACCGTCATTGGCTGTGGGTTATATGGACCACGAATAGAAAAGGCGTGAGGGACATGATTATTAAACAACAGGACAAGACAAAAAAGACAGAGGAAGACAGCAATGATAGAGACCTTGTATGAGAAGAGGACACAGAAGAGAATGAGGAAAAAGGCAAACAACAAGAGATGCCATTATAGACAGAAGCTCAACTACAAGAAGTGACTGATGAAGACGATGAAGAAGACAAATGACAAGAGATGCCATTACAGACAGAAGCTGTCACACCCAGGGAATGGAGGACGCAGGAGCAGGAGATGTAATTCCAAGGCTTTTATTAGAGAGGGCAGATGTTTAACAAGTTCCTTCAGAGAGAAACAAATCAGGCTATAGAATTATATATGCTCCAAAGAGGAAAAATGTCACACAAAACAAGTGAAAAAAAATTCAGGCCTGCAGCAAACTGTCAACTGTACTATAGTAGACTAAAAAAAACACCCATTGCCGAGCTGATTTCAGGAAACATAACCCGAACATAACAAAAATGTTCTTAAAGTGATTAGTTCAGAGTTTAGTAAAGAGAAAAGAATTCATGATGATGTTGTCATGGAGATGTACCTCAGACCAAAAAAGTCCTTTACTACTCTCTCACTCTTCCTGGAGGGGATCAGAAAGCATCTCCCGCTCCGAGTCTGTGAAATGCTGACAAATGAACACTCTGTACCACCAATAACATTCTGGCTAATGCAGTTCTGCAGAAAACTGTCGCAGTACACAAAACTTAGAGTACATCAAGTTGAAACAGATTACAGCTGGACACTAATGCGAAGTGTTCTTCTGTCATTCAACAGGGAGAGCATTGTTAGCTACCTAGACAGGGCTTTTTCTATTTGTTCAAAACTGAAGACATGGAAGGACATCAGAATGTTTACAGTGCTACACCTATGCTTTGCACACGTGCTCAAGGCTGTCACTCAGTCAATTTCAAGAAAAACAGCAGACAAAGGATTGAAGGATTTTGCAACATTTGGTTTTGCCAGGTTACAAAACACTACCTCAATGACTGCAGCACTCAAAATCTTCTGCCCACTGTGCACTATACTAATTGGCAAATACAACAACGACACGTCCTGTGTAATCTGAAGGTCATGAAGAAATGCAACATTCCTGACATGGAAGAAACTGAAAAATTAAATGACAGCCCCTTAGCTCAGGAGGAAGATGATGAAGAAAGAAGAAATGCCCACACAATTGTTGGCAGATCTCCCTTCACATATGAGTTCAAGAGGGTCCTGGAGGAGGTACAGAGAGAGCTTGAAAAAACAGATGCCGAGAGCCCACATGCTGAGAAAAATCCATACTTCTGCCTAGGCATTGTTGATGTACTTTTTGAGAACTACCTTGGCATTTTTCCCCTGTGGAGTGGTCTGCTTTTGGGGAATTTGAAAAGGTATGCACCTGACAAAGAAGATCACACATTTGGGCCTGGTAAGACAAGGGACACAAACTGCCATGTGGAGAGATGGTTTGGAATTGTCAAACAGTCAATTTTGAAAAAGCAGAGGCAACTGAGGCCAGGGACATTTGTCAGGAAAATGTATGGCTCTCTGCAGGGGAGATACAAAGAACACATCATGTCTCGTAACTTCTCTGAGCAGTTACTTCTTAAACCCATGCGACCAAAAGACCTCACTCAATCTCAAGAGGGTTGGGCAAAGCGAGGTGGAGCAAAGCTAAAGACTTCCAGTTCCAAATTTTATATTGCTCCAACCACTATTCCAGTTCCAAAGAGACCAAAATCAACTCTGAACACTGGCAAAGATCTTCAAAAGAGCACAGATGGGAAGAACAGCAGCAATGTCTTCACAAGTAAAGGTTCCACGTCTGCCACAGAGGTACTTTTTTGCAGATCACTAAAATAAAAATCCTGCTCTAAACAGATTAACACCAAGTCAGTGTAATTTGCACTTTCCAGAGCTATACAAGCATTGTTAAGGAAGCAGTTAGAAACATTAAGCATCAATGAAGCAGTTGTATTCACATCCATGGCTGTCCGATGAAAGTATGTTTTAAGAAGAGACTTGAAAGAGATTACAGACTTAGGACAGTTTATTGTTGAAAGTATTGCAAATGCTGTATGAAGTGATTACAGTTTCATTGTAGGTTGACGCCCTTTGGACGTGCAAACCAACTGAAGTTATTGTGGCCATTGTACGACATGCTGAACATAAGCACAATTACACCCTGCAGCACAAAGAACTTCAGAGTTTGAGGCCTGATGAACTCATCATAGGCGAGGCAAGTTTCTCATTATAACTGATGTCACAGATTTATGTAAAAGTAATCTACTTGTTGATGGATCAATCCTTTAAAAAAATATCTGCTGCATAAAATTATTTAACAAGTTAATTGTTGTGAAAGAAGGTCTGGAGTGTGACTTCAGACAAACCAGTCTTTAGCTAAAGTATTGCGCCAATGACCCATTCTCAAACACGTTGACAACAATGTGATTAAATATTACTTTAGACTCTACATTACCAATACCAATATTTTTGTCTGATTAATTTTCTCCAACAGGTGATAGAATGTTACATGAGAGCCATCCTCAATTCTAAGGATACTGCTGGCCGACTGTACCTCATGAATCACTACACTGTGGGTGTAATTTTACATGGCACAAGAGAGCAGATGGCAAGGCAAGGGTTAAAAAAGGTGAGTATAACTGTAATAATTATTATATTATCACTGTAGTAGTCTTGCTTTTAATCAATACATTTACAATAGCCACTTCACCTTTTTGGTTGGTCCTGTGGAGGAAAATACATAATATATTCTCATCATGAAATCTTTGTTTTTTGTCAGGTCACATTTGATGACTATGATGGAGCCATTGGATTTCTCAACATACAAAATGTATAAGTATAAAGCTACTGTTAGTACTACTTGCCTTTACAGCATATATTTATGGCTCATGGTTTGCCCATTTAAAATTTATCAACCTTGTAACTGCTACAAAGGTTTATGAATACCTATAATCTAGTAAATAAATCTACATAGATTACTATGAGTTGAATCTTCGTTTAATAAAAGGTCATGTACTTTTTTGAATTTTAGAATTAATTAACTCACAGACAATGAGAGGCTTACTGTGCATAAAGTTATCAGCTGCAGTTTTGAAGTTTTACATAAATGAAGCTTATCAGCGGAACAGGATCCGGCACCTCTTCATTTTGGCCACCCTGTGTTCCGGCACCTATTTGGGCAGAGTCGGAGATCTGTGATGACGCACTGAAAACCTGGGCCAACGAACAAAGTGCTTTAACTTTTGAAATTCACCACATCGAGGAGCAGAATGTCAAAATTAAGCACTGAAGCTTATTGTTTTTTAAGAATGTATATGGTTTACTGATGCTACCTTTTCATGTTACAGTATCTTCATGCCCTTTCAAACCACATTTTTGTGGCTGATCCTCTGCAAGGGTCAAATGAAGTTGAGGACTCCAGAATGGCTGGCTACAGATTTGGGTAATATTAAATAAATTATGGGAAGTTAATAGTGTAGCCGAGCGTTCTGGGTTCGCTGTATTGTGTAATTATAAGACACAATGAACGGGACAGGAGACGAGAGAGCGTGTCCAGCAATGCAACTGCTGCTTCCTCTTTATTCCTCTCCACCGAGAGAGAGACCTGCCTCAACACGATAACCTCCCCTTACAGGAACCCAGAGGGACACACACCTCCTTTTCACACAAACACAAAACAGTCTCTTACAATGGGTTACATACACATTCTGTATAGCCATAGAGTAAGCACAAAGGTAAAGCAAAAATGTATCTTACTTTCAACCTGTAGACAATGGGCCTCATGCAAGAACCGTTTGTACGCACAGATTTGTTCTTAAATCGTCTGTACGAGTGATTTAAGAGAATTTGTGCATTCACCAATCTTTTCGTATTTTACGTCGAACAGAATTTACGAATGATCCAGACCTGTCGTAGGAGTTTCGTAAAATAGTCCGCTGTTATTCCAATCAAGTTTGCTTGACTAATGGATTGTATATTTAATTACTTTGAAGCAAACATAAATAAATATATACATTATACCCCATAATGATGCTGATATTATTCTGTTTAACTAAATTATGCACTAATTGAAGGTTAAGTTGACTCTGTATATAACAAGGTCAATGGGAAGTGTAACCAGCGGCTGACTTGCTACTTTTGGATGCCTTAGCGCGTCAGTCTCTTGAAGAGAACGTGTAGATATCCTTGCGGAGACAGACGAATGGCTGACATCGCTATTAAGACTGCTAAGGACTGTGCTGCTGCAAATATGCAACTTGCTAGAGCCACAACTCCAGAGAGAAACACGCCGATCAAACCCAATTCCACCACACGCCCAGGTCCTCACCACACTTGGATTTTTGGCCACTGGAACCTTTCAGAGGGAGATTGGAAACAGATCGGGGGTGTCCCAGTCCTCTGTGAGTCGTGCGCTCCCCTTGGTCATCAAAGCTCTCATCAGTTTATCACCAATGGTACAGCAAACTGCTCTAAAGGCCAGAGAAGGCATGCCAGATTTGCACAATTTTGCCATGAACGAGGGTCTCCCACTACCTGAACCAGCCCAGGCAGACCAGAGGTGTGATGCCAGAAGACCCCCCTCATGGACCGCCCCATCAAAGGGCCATCATGATGAGGCAACAACTGATTGCACGGCTTTAGTTGCAGTCATCGAGCGCCTGGCCATGGCGAGACGTTTTTTTTTTTTTAAAGCTATTTTCATATTAAACCATTTCTGTTTTTTATAATTATTTCGGTGACATTACGAACTACAGGTGACATTGAATTAACAGCACTCCTAATTGCTTCCCATTTCTTCGGTTTAGCAGGTTCCGTAATTCCACTGCTGACACTGCTAAAAATGACAGATTTTCCTTTTTGGATCTCTGAAAGCAGAACTTCAATCTCAGAGCCCGTAAAGTTGTTCTTTTTGCGCCTTGATGCCGTTCTCATGACTCAACACTCAACACTTCCTGGCATAGAAGCGAGGAAGCTTTATATGGTATAATTTTGGGCGTGGAGTATGCAGATTTACTATCCTCTTGCACGTGCCCCTTATGGCCCTGTCACACTGTTGCGTATGGCACTAGCATATGCCAGCGTATGAAAATTATCACTCATACGCTGGTATACGCTGACATACGCTAGGGGAACGTTAGGCATAGGTTGTATACGTTTCAAGCACACTGGCATACGTTGGCATACGCTGAGGCAGAAATAAATTTTTGAACATACTCAAAACTTTTGTGCGTCTGCGAGCGTATGGTTAATACGCTAAGCATACGCTAGGCATACGCTGAATACGCTAGAGGTACGATATAGGTACGTTACTGATAGGTCGAGAACGCTGGACATAAGTTGCCATACATTGGCATGAAGGTGTACCGTACAGCTAGCGTATTTATAGCGCATTGATAGCGCATGAGTAACGTACTTCTAACGTATGTCTGACGTAAGTGCAACGTACATCGACATATTGGCATATGCCTGACGATTGAGTAACATATTTGACGTACAACTAGTGTATTATTGACGTATGACTAGCATATCCCCAGCGTATTGCCAGCGTTTTGATCAGGTGCACATATAGACTCCAATTTCTAGCTTTTCTTCAATTCTTCATGGACCTCCGACGAGAGAAGATGGAAGTAGCTCTTCTTCAACATCAGTATGATCTGATCGATTTGGCACTTCACCAGATCCAAGACAGGAGGAGGAGAAGAAGAAGACGACGTGAAGTCTGGTTGAGACCATGGATCGGCAGGCGGCGGCAGTTTGGCCTTTACGACCAGCTTCTGGTGGAGCTCCGAAACGAGCCAACGATCCTTCAAGAACTTCATGCGGATGCCGCCCGAGATGTTTGATGAGCTCCTAGCCAGAGTTGGTCCCAGGATCACCAAGCAGCACACCTGGTACAGGGAGCCCCTGGAGCCTGGCCTGAAGCTTGCACTTACTTTGCGTCACCTTGCCTCTGAGAGCAAGTATTCAACCATGCAATACAGATGGAGGGTTCCCCACAACACACAGTCACTCGTCGGCAGAGAGGTCTGCCAAGCCATCATCGATGAGTACATGCCCGAGGTGATGGGTTGCCCAACCACTCCTGAGGGATGGCGTGCTATCTCTGACAAGTTCCTTCAGAAGTGGAACTTTCCCCATACATGTGGTGCACTAGATGGGAAACACATTGCCTGCAAGTGTCCTCCAAACAGTGGTTCCCAATACTTTAACTACAAGGGGTTCTACTCTGTTGTACTCATGGCACTTGTAGACGCGGACTACAAGTTTATCTGGGCAGACCTCGGAGGAACAGGATCTGCATCAGACGCAAATTAAGACATGTGCTGAAGACGGTACCATCGTATTCCCTGCCCCCGATCCTCTATCCAATGACTACCAGGATGTCCCCTACTTCTTCATCGGTGACGATGCCTTCGCCCTCCGAGAGACCATGATGAAGCCATACAGCCTCCGGTGTCTGGACAATGAAGAGAGGATATTCAACTACAGGCTTTCCCGAGCTAGGAGGGTGGTAGAAAATGCCTTTGGCATCCTGGCAAACCGATTCCAGGTTCTTCTGACTATCATGCAGCATCACCCCTCAACTGTCAAGGTCATCGTGAAAGCCTGTATTGTCCTACACAATCTGATGAGGATACGGTACCCTGGACTCCAAAACCAGCAGCTTGACCGTGCAGAGAACATGAACCGTGACTTCATCCCTGGAGCATGGAGACAGGACAGGAACTTGCAAGACACACATACAGTTGCTGGCACCTGTATAACACCTCCACTCAGAAAGGAAAGAAGCAGAGGAAGCAGAGGTGACGCTTTGCTTTGCGGTAAGACGTATTGCATCACTTCCTCTTACCTTGCTTGTGCACTGTGGAATTTCTTGCTCCGCTTGGACTACTGATAATCACTTTATTTCTATCTATAACTTACACAATTTTGCATAGTTAAACTCTATAGCTTACCGTTCTGTTCTAACACACTCCTACAGATCTTTAATCTTTATTCTCACTTTTTAACGGTGTGTCTGGTTCTCTAGCGTAGCATGGCTACCGGTTCTCTTCCTCCATCTCCTGCTTTCACCTGCTCCATGTGTCAGATGTTTAGTTACTCCTCTGCCTCCTTTAGCGATAATGGTACATGTAACAAACGTAGTCTTTTTGTAGTTTTGGAGGCGAGGTTATCTGAATTGGAAGCTCGGCTCTGCACTGTTGAAAATCAACCGATAGCGAGCCAGGTCCCTTTAGCCAGTGTGGAGCCACCTAGCGTAGCTAGCTCAATTAGCCTCCCCCTAGCAGAACCTGAGCAGCCAGGATTACAACATGGCTGGGTGACTGTCAGGAAGAGGCATAGCTCTAAAGTCAAGCCCGTTGTTCACCATCAACCTGTCCAAGCTTCAAACAGATTTTCCCCACTCAGCGACACACCCGCTGAGGACAAAACCCTGGTAATTGGCAGCTCTATAGTCAGAAACGTGGCATTAGAGACACCAGCGGCCATAGTCAAATGCATTCCAGGGGCCAGAGCGGGCGACGTAGAATCCTATTTAAAACTGCTGGCTAAGGATAAACGTAAATATGGTCAAATAGTTATTCACGTCGGCGTTAATGACACCCGGTTACGCCAATCGGAGGTCACTAAAATTAATGTTGCATCGGTGTGTAATTTTGCCAAAACAATGTCGGACTCCGTAGTTTTCTCTGGACCCCTGCCAAATCTGACCAGCGATGACATGTTTAGCCGCATGTCGTCCTACAATCGCTGGTTGTCTAGATGGTGTCCAGCAAACAACGTGGGCTACATAGATAATTGGCAATCTTTCTGGAGAAAACCTGGTCTGATGAGGAGAGACGGCATCCATCCCACTTTGGAAGGAGCAGCTCTCATTTCTAGAAATATGGACGAATTTATTTGCCACCCTAAAACATTACAACCCAGGGCTCAGACCAGGATGCAGAGTTGTAGTCTTACACACTTCTCTGCAGCCTCCCACCTGCTGCTACCCCCCCAATCAATTAACACAAAAGGAGCAAATCCTCTTGTGCAAAAAGAAATTATTAAAACAAAAACTTTAACTGAACAAAAACATCAAACTATTAAATGTGGTTTGCTGAATATCAGCTCTCTCCTTTCGAAGTCTCTGTTAGTGAATGAGTCGATTTGTGATCATCATATTGATATATTTTCTTACAGAAACCTGGCTGCAGCAGGAGGATCATGTTAGCATTAATGAATCAACTCCCTCTGACTGTTTAAATGTTCACGTTCCTCGAACCACAGGCAGAGGAGGAGGAGTGGCAGCTATCTTCAGATCAGGGTTACTAATCAGTCCCAGACCCAAGATTAGTTTGAGCTCTTTTGAATCTCTGATTCTCAGTTTTTCCCACGCAAAGTGGAAATCACAGAAACCTCTTGTGTTTGTTGTTGTGTATCGTCCACCTGGCCCTTATTCTGAGTTTCTGTCTGAATTCTCAGAGTTTTTATCCCAGTTAGTGCTGAGTACAGATAAAGTCATTGTAGTGGGTGACTTTAATATTCATGTAGATGTTGAAAATGACAGCCAAAATATGAACTTTAATTCTATATTAGACTCTATTGGATTTTCTCAGAGTGTTCACAGACCGACTCACTGCCTTAATCACACCCTTGATGTTGTGCTGACTTATGGCATTGAGAGTGAACAGTTAACAGCGTTCCCTCATAACCCTGTCTTATCTGACCATTTTCTGATAACCTTTGAGTTTACATTACTTGACTATACAGTTTCTGAGAAGAAATTTACATATAGAAGGTGTCTATCAGAGGATGCTGTAACCAGATTTAAAGAATTAATTCCATCATTCTTTTCTTCACTGCCATGTGCAGATATGACAGAGGACGACTACCTAAACTTTACTTCATCAGCACTTGATTCTCTTGTTGACAGCACTATAGTTTCAATGCGTACAGCACTGGACAATGTTGCCCCTCTGAAAAGGAAGGTAATCAGTCAGAAGAGGTTGGCTCCTTGGTATAATTCACAGCTGCGTGCTTTAAAGCAGGCTGCAAGAAAGCTGGAGAGACAGTGGTGTTCCTCTAATTTAGAAGAGTCTCAATTAGTCTGGAAAGATAGTTTAATAATGTATAAGAAAGCCCTTCGTAAAGCTAGAACTGCTTATTATTCATCATTGATAGAAGAGAATAAGAACAATCCCAGGTTTCTTTTCAGCACTGTAGCCAGGCTGACAAAGAGTCCGAGCTCTGTTGAGCCAGGTATTCCTTTAACTCTCAGCAGTGATGATTTCATGAGCTTCTTTATTAATAAAATTGTTTCTATCAGAGAGAAGATTGATGGAGTCCTTCCCACTATTATCAGTGATGTATCATCAAGTACAGCAGCTTTAGAAGTATCTTTAGAACCTGATTTGTATTTAGACCGCTTCTGTCCAGTTGATCTCTCTGAACTAACGACAGCAATAGTCTCTTCTAAACCATCAACTTGTGTTTTAGACCCAATCCCAACCAGACTGTTCAAGGAGGTTTTCCCATTAAATGACACTTCCATATTGGATTTGATCAATCTGTCTTTGTTGACAGGATATCTACCTCAGCTTTTTAAGGTTGCTGTAATTAAACCTTTACTTAAAAAACCTACTCTTGATTCAGAGGTGTTGGCTCATTATAGACCTATATCCAATCACCCTTTTATGTCTAAAGTTCTTGAAAAAATAGTTGCAGCTCAGCTTTGTGATCATTTACACAGAAATAATCTGTTTGAAGAGTTTCAGTCAGGATTCAGAGTGCATCATAGCACAGAAACTGCACTGCTGAAAGTTACCAATGATCTCCTCTTAGCCTCTGATAGCGTACTTGTGTCTGTGCTTGTCCTGTTGGATCTCAGTGCTGCATTTGATACGGTCGATCACAGTATCTTATTACAGAGACTTGAACATGTTATTGGGATTAAAGGAACTGCATTAGGCTGGTTTAAGTCATATTTATCTGATAGATTTCAGTTTGTTCTTGTAAATGAAGAATCTTTCTCACACACCAGAGTAAGTCATGGAGTTCCCCAGGGTTCTGTGCTTGGACCGATTCTTTTCACTTTATACATGCTTCCATTAGGTAACATTATTAGACAGCATGGCATAAATTTCCATTGCTATGCTGATGATACTCAGCTGTACTTATCTATAAAACCAGATGAACCCAATAGGTTGGTCAGACTACAAGCATGTCTTAAAGACATAAAGACCTGGATGATTCAGAACTGTCTGCTTCTAAATTCAGACAAAACTGAAGTCGTTATCTTTGGACCTGAGCGTTTCAGGGAGAAATTGTCTAGCTATATAGTTACTCTAGATGGTATTTCCTTGGCTTCTAGTTCTACAGTGAGGAACCTTGCAGTTATTTTTGACCAGAATTTATCATTTGACTCGCATATAAAACAGGTTTCTAGGACTGCCTTCTTTCATCTTCGTAATATTGTTAAAATCAGGAACATCTTGTCTCAGAGTGATGCAGAAAAACTAGTCCATGCATTTGTTACTTCAAGATTGGACTACTGTAATTCTTTATTTATGGGCTGTCCCACATATTCTCTGAAAAGCCTTCAGTTGATCCAAAATGCTGCAGCCAGAGTTTTGATGAGAACTAACAGGAGAGATCATATTTCTCCAGTTTTAGCTTCTCTTCATTGGCTCCCTGTTAAATTCAGAATAGAATTTAAGATTCTTCTCCTAACATATAAAGCTCCTAATGACCGAGCTCCATCATATCTTAAAGATCTCATTATAAGATATTTTCCTAACAGAGCACTTCGTTCCCAAACTGCAGGTTTACTTGAGGCTCCCAGAGTTTCTAAAAGTAGAATGGGAGGCAGAGCCTTCAGTTATCAGGCCCCTCTCTTGTGGAATAAGCTGCCAGTAAATGTCCGGGAAGCAGACACCCTTTCCACTTTTAAGACCAGGCTTAAAACTTTCCTTTTTTATAAAGCTTATAGTTAGGGATGGCTCAGGTGATCCTGAAACATCCCATAGTTAAGCTGCTATGGGCCTAAGACTGCTGGGGGGCCTCATCTGTCACACCTTTCCTCACTTTACTCTCTTTATGTATATGTGACATTATTGTGGTCATTAACTCGTGTTTCCCTGTTCCAACAGATATCCTTTGAATGGTGTTACAGTGCTGCAGCCGCGGATTACAATGAATTGAATTCCAATTGGCTTGAATTGGACTTACTATCTAAGTGCCTTGAGATGACATTTGTTGTATTTGGCGCTATATAAATAAAAATTAATTGAATTGAATTGAATTGAACTTGTTGAATTGAATTGTGCTCCTGAAGCACTGGGTCAACTCCACAGGAGGTGCAGTTCCATGGCAGGACATGATGATTTAGGCTGCGGCTACACGAAAACGTTTTTCACTGTAAACGATACTTTTTCTTATCGTTTCGCTGTTGCGGCCACACGGAGCCGGCGTTCCCACTACCCCAAAACGATAGTTTTTGAGAACGGGTTCCAGAGTGGGAAAGTTTGAAAACGGCCTCGTTTCGTTTCCATTGTTACAGCTAAAACGTTTTTGCGTCAGTCAAACGTTGACGCTGTGAGCCAATTTTAACACTTCTCTATTGTCTCACAGCGTGGCGTGACACAGTGGCGTGTGTACTGCATCGTTTCATCGTTTTCATCCGTTTTCGTCTGGACCTGAGTCTTTACAGCAGCGCGTTGCCGTGTGGTCGCAAGAATTTTCGTACCCGTTTTCAAAAAAAACCTCGTTTCGTTTTCGTGTAGCCGTAGCCTTAGAGCACCTCAACACACCACAAGGAACGAAGTAGTGACTATTGTAGTGACTGTTGTTGTAGTGACTGTTGTGTCATCATATAAATGTTTGTTTAAATTTGATTAAAAATAAAACAACTTATTTTGAGTTATTTTTTGGCTTGAATATTATAGTTTTGTGTAAGTTGCATCTGGATCACCGGGACGCTGGTCCCATACAAACCCCCGACCCATATCTAAATTAATAAACTGCACTACAGAAGTGTATGCAAATTACATATGATTTCATGTATACTTCATGTAGACTTGGGGTCAGGGATACTTATAAATTACATATCATTTGATGTATTACAAAAGTATTAAAAACACTACATGTAAGCTTAAAAAATGTTTATTTAAATGATCAACTGACCTTTAATAATGGCATATAGTAAACAGTCAATACACACAGTCATAATAACACGACTCACTACAACAATAGTCACTACTTCTTGCATGGTGGTGGTGTGTTGAGTTCCTCATCCTGAGAACCGATAGAGGAGAACCCATGATGGCACTAATTCCAGAGGTTGGACAGACCAGAAATGCTTGTGAGGCTGTGCTCATTGGCTGTGCCTGGACTGGGCTGGGTTGGAGTTTGCTGGTCTGTCAGTACGTCGGCAGCAGCACTCAAGAAGGCAGACACTGGGGTGGGGGTAGGGGTGCACTTTTGCTGCTGCTGAGCAGGTTCCTTAGCGGGCATCATCTGATATAGACGCTGAGGAGGCATCTGCTGATGTGGATGCTGGAATGGTTGCTGTTGGTACTGCTGCATGTACTCCATGGACTGTGAACCCCACACTGATGATGCTGGAGGCACGTTTCTCCACATGTGGGGAGGTGGCTGATACTGCTCGGATGGTGATGGTGATGAGGAGCCGAACGAGCCGAAGGACGGTGCTGAACTGGGGTGCAGTGCAGGTTGTTGAAGGTGGCTGGGTTGTTGGGTTGCTGGGATGAGGGGAGCTCCCATGGTATTTGAGATGCCATCATCACTGTCCTCATTCATCAGGTCATACAGCAACCTGTTGATGGTTAACCTTGCCTTCTTATATTTGGCATTAGGCATGGTAACCAGGCTGTCTCTGACGTAGTTGGCAAAGGCTGTTCGGGCTGTGATGGGCTGCTGCTCAGCTTTGGCGAGGCCCTTGAGATGGTGCCGGATTCAACTATTCTACTCTGTAGGGTCTCAAGGAGGGCGCTGTCCGGGTCCTTAGGCCGCTTGCGTGAGGTAGATGAGTGGGTAGGGGTTAGCTCATCTAGGTCAACCTCAAGCTCGGTGCAGGCAGTTTCTGCAGCATCAAGGTCTCCCCTGTGCTGTTGGATGGTTGCCTTCACCTGCAAAGACAAAATAACACAATTATAAGTAAAATGAATGCAACAATGAAAGCAAATATGATTTAAATTAAGAAATGGAATTTATTTCAAAATTATTCATGGGATTTGATTAGAACTAGAAAGCTGCAAGCAGCTGTGAGCGGGACCGAGGTGTGCGTACGTTGGATGTGCGCACGTTGGGCATGTGCTGGACGCCGAAGACGCGCAGCTCTGCCCACACGCACGATACCCTCTGCGTACGTACGAGCACATAATAACCCCAATGGGGAGGGGTTTTTGAAAATTTCTAGGGGGCGCCACTGAGCCATTTTTTTCCGCCCACACACAATACCCTTTACATACGTACGAGGTCATCAGGGTGGACGTGTGTGCCAAGTTTCATGACCTTAAGATGATGATAAGGCTTTGAAATAACAAACACCATCACACGATTTTCACCGCCTGGCCACGCCCACATCGTTCAGAGTTTGAAAAAGTTTCTCCATGATTTTTTCCCCCATGTCTTAAGAGTAACCTGGCCAATTTTGAAGCTTGTAGCATTAAATCTGTAGGAGGAGTTTGATCAAATGCGAGGTGTGGAAAAAAAAGACGTTTCCGACCACCAGCAGGTGGCGCTGTAGGTGGATGTCACTATTTTATATGTGCGCGTTCAGGCTGGGTCCAGCATTCACCGTATGAAGTTTGGGACAGATTGGATAATGTATGTGGGAGTTATAAGCGACTTCATTTTTTGTGGCGAGTGATGGCGAGTCATCAAACTTTGAGGCGTTGCCACGCCCACGCCTTTTAAGTTTTGAAAAAGATTCTCCATGAATTTTCCCCACATGTTTTAAGAGTAACCTGGCAAAGTTTGAAGTATGTAGCATAAAATCTGTAGGACGAGTTCGATCATATGTGGGCGTGAAATAGGGCAAATTCCAACCAAAATGGCCGCCTTCCTGTGGACATGGGACCATGGCGACCTGAGACTTTTTTGTGCGTCTGGGCATGTTGAATGAGTGTACCGAATTTCGTCGTCCCACGCGAAACTAATCCTATTGCGTGGACCATTTTTAAGCATTGTAGGGGCGCTACAGAGTCAATGAGCGACTCGAAAAAATAAAAAGTTTAGATTCTTTCATGTCGTTGACTGGCAGGTGGCGCTTGCAAAATTTCCTGAGTTTTCGCATACCTTTTGCAAAGAATAAGAAGATGAAGAAGAACTAGAAAGCTGCAAGCAGCTGTGAGCGGGACTGAGGTGTGCGTACGTTGGGATGTGCGCACGTTGGGGCATGCACTGGACGGCGTAGCCGCGCAGCTCTGCCCACACGCACGATACCCTCTGCGTACGTACGAGCACATAATAACCCCAATGCGGAGGGGTTTTTGAAAATTTCTAGGGGGCGCCAATGAGCCATTTTGCTCCGCCCACACACGATACCCTTTACATACATACGAGGTCGTCAGGGTGGACGTGTGTGCCAAGTTTCATGACCTTGCGATGATGATAAGGCTTTCAAATCACAAACGCCATCACACGATTTTCACCGCCAGGTCACGCCCACACCGTTCAGAGTTTGAAAAAGTTTCTCCATGATTCATTTCCTCCATGTCTTAAGAGTAACCTGGCCAAGTTTGAAGCTTGTAGCATGAAATATGTAGGAGAAGTTTGATCAAATGCGAGGTGTGGGGAAAAAAAGATGTTTCCGAACACCAACAGGTGGCGCTATAAGTGGATGTCACTATTTTATAGGTGCGCGTTCAGGCTGGGTCCAGCATTCACCGTATGAAGTTTGGGACAGATTGGATTATGTTTGTGGGAGTTATAAGCGACTTAAGTTTTTGTGGCGAGTGACAGTGAGTCATCAAACTTTGAGGCATCGCCACGGCCACGCCCTTTAAGTTTTGAAAAAGTTTCCCCATGAATTTATCCCCCCATGTCTAAAGAGTAACCTGGCCAAGTTTGAAGTCTGTAGCATGAAATCTGTAGGACAAGTTCGATCTTATGCAAGGCGTGGAATCGGTCAAAAATGGCACGAAAACGCACTTTCCATCCAAAATGGCCGCCTTCCTGTGGATGTGGGACCATGGCGACACCAGACTTTTTTGTGTGTCTGGGCATGATGAATGAGTGTACCGAATTTCGTTGTCCCACGCGAAACTAATCATATTGCGGGGGCCATTTTTAAGCATCGTAAAGGGCGCTACAGAGCAAATGAGTGACTCCCAAAAATATAAAGTTTAGATTATTTCATGTCGTCGACTGGCACGTGGCGCTCGCAACATTTCCAGAGTTTTCGCATACCTTTTGCAAAGAATAAGAATAAGAAGAACGGAATAATAATAACTAGAAAGCTGCAAGCAGCTGTAGGCGGGACCGAGGTGTGCGTACGTTGGGATGTGCGCAAGTTGGGGCATGCGATGGACACCGTAATCGCGCAGGTCTGCCCAAACGCACGATACCCTCTGCGTACGTACGAGCACCAAATAACTCAAATGCGGAGGGGTTTTTGAAAATTTCTAGGGGGCGCCACTGAATCATTTTACTCCGCCCACACACGATACCCTTTACATACGTACGAGGTCGACAGGGTGGACGTGTGTGCCAAGTTTCATGACTTTGCGATGATGATAAGGTTTTCATATCACAAACGGCTTCACACGATTTTCACCGCCTGGCCACGCCCACACCGTTCAGAGTTTGGAAGAGTTTCTCCATGATTCTTTCCCCCCATGTCTTAAGAGTAACCTGGCCAAGTTTGAAGGTTTTTGCATTAAATATGTAGGAGGAGTTTGATCAAATGCGAGGTGTGGAAAAAATAAGACTTTTCTGACCACCAGCAGGTGGCGCTATAGGTGGATGTCGTTATGATGATATGTACGCGTTCAGGCTGGTTCCAGCATTAGCCGTATGAAGTTTGCCCTTTAAGTTTTGAAAAAGTTTCCCCATGAATTTTTCCCCCCATGTCTTAAGAGTAACCTGGCCAAGTTTGAAGTCTGTAGCATTAAATCTGTAGGACGAGTTCGATCTTATGCAAGGCGTGGAATCAGTAAAAAATGGCACGAAAACGCACTTTCAATCCAAAATGGCCACCTTCCTGTGGACGTGGGACCATGGCAGCATGAGACTTTTTTGTGCGTCTGGGCATGATGAATGAGTTTACCGAATTTCGTTGTCCTACGCGAAACTAATCCTATTAAGGGGACTATTTTTAAGCATTATAGGGGGCGCTACAGAGTCAATGAGCGACTCCCAAAAATATAAAGTTTAGATTCTTTCATGTCGTCGACTGGCACGTGGCACTCGCAAAATTTCCAGAGTTTTCGAGGACCTTTTGCAAAGAAGACGGAAGAATAAAAAAACTAGAAAGCTGCAAGCAGCTGTGAGCGGGACCCAGGTGTGCGTACGTTGGATGTGCGCACGTTGTGGCATGCGCTGGACTCCGTAGTTGCGCAGCTCTGCCCACACACACGATACCCTCTGCGTACGTACGAGCACATAATAACCCCAATGCGGAGGGGTTTTTGGAAATTTTTAGGGGGCGCCACTGAGCCATTTTTCTCCGCCCACACACGATACCCTTTACATATGCACGAGGTCGTCAGGGTGGACGTGTGTGCCAAGTTTCATGATCTTGCAATGATGATAAGGCTTTCAAATCACAAACGCCATCACATGATTTTCACCGCCTGGCCACGCCCACACCGTTCAGAGTTTGAAAAAGTTTCTCCATGATTCATTTCCTCCATGTCTTAAGAATAACCTGGCCAAGTTTGAAGCTTGTAGCATTTAATATGTAGGAGGAGTTCGATAAAATATGAGTTGTGGAAAAAAAGAGACGTTTCCAACGACCAGCAGGTGGCGCTATATGTGGTTGTCACTATTTTATATGTGCACGTTCAGGCTGGGTCCAGCAATCAACGTATGAAGTTTGGGACAGATTGCATAATGTATGTGGAAGTTATAAGCGACTTAATTCTTCATGGCGAGTCATAACTTTGAGGCGTCGCCACGGCCACGCCCTTTGAGGTTTGAAAAAGTTTCTCCATGATTCTTTCCCCCCATGTCTTAAGAGTAACCTGGCCAAGTTTGAAGGTTTCTGCATTAAATATGTAGGAGGAGTTTGATCAAATGCGAGGTGTGAAAAAAAAAGATGTTTCCAACCACCAGCAGGTGGCGCTATAGGTGGATGTCACTATGATAATATGTGCGCGTTCAGGCTGGGTCCAGCATTCACCGTATGGCGTTTGGGACAGATTGGACAATGTATGTGGGAGTTATAAGCAACTTAATTTGTTGTGGCGAGTGATGGCGAGTCATCAAACTTTGAGGCGTCGCCACGCCCACGCCCTTGGAGTTTTGAAAAAGTTTCTCCATGAATTTTTGCCCCCATGTTTTAAGAGTAACCTGGCCAAGTTTGAAGCTTGTAGCATTAAATCTGTAGGAGGAGTTCAATCAAATGCGAGGTTTGGAAAAAAAAGACATTGCCGACCACCATTAGGTGGCGCTGTAGGTGGATGTCACTATTTTATACGTGCACGTTTAGTCTTGGTCCAGCAATCACCGTATGAAGTTTGGGACAGATTGGATAATGTTTGTGGAAGTTATAAGCGACTTAATTTTTCATGGCGAGTCATAAATTTGAGGCGTCGCCACGGCCACGCCCTTTGAGGTTTGAGAAAGTTTCTCCATGATTTTTTCCCCCCATGTCTTAAGAGTAACCTGGACAAGTTTGAAGGTTGTTGCATTAAATATGTAGGAGGAGTTTGATCAAATGCGAGGTGTGAAAAAAAAAGATGTTTCCAACCACCAGCAGGTGGCGCTATAGGTGGATGTCACTATGATAATATGAGCGCGTTCAGACTGGGTCCAGCATTCACCGTATGGAGTTTGGGACAGATTGGATAATGTATGTGGGAGTTATAAGCAACTTAATTTGTTGTGGCGAGTGATGGCGAGTCATCAAACTTTAAGGCGTCGCCACGCCCACGCCCTTTGAGGTTTGAAAAAGTTTCTCCATGAATTTTTCCCCCCATGTCTTAAGAGTAACCTGGCCAAGTTTGAAGTCTGTAGCATGAAATCTGTAGGACAAGTTCGATCTTATGCAAGGCGTGGAATCGGCAAAAAATGGCACGAAAACGCACTTTCCATCCAAAATGGCCGCCTTCCTGTGGATGTGTCACATTGGCGGCATGAGACTTTTTTGTGCGTCTGGGTATGATGAATGAGTGTACCGAATTTCGTTGTCCTTCGCGAAACTAATCCTATTAAAGGAACCATTTTTAAGCATTATAGGGGGCACTACAGAGTCAATGAGCGACTCCCAAAAATATAAAGTTTAGATTCTTTCATGTCGTCGACTGGCAGGTGGCGCTCGCAAAATTTTCTGAGTTTTCGCATACCTTTTGCAAAGAATAAGAATAACGGAGGAGAAAAATAATAATAACTAGAAAGCTGCAAGCAGCTGTGAGCGGGACCGAGGTGTGCGTACGTTGGGATGTGCGTACGTTGGGCATGCGCTGGGCGCTGGAGCCGCAGCTCTGCCCACACGCACGATACCCGCTGTGTACTTACGAGCACAGCATAACCCCAATGCGGAGGGGTTTTTGAAAATTTCTAGGGGGCGCCACTGAGCCATTTTTCTCCGCCCACACACGATACCCTTTACATACGTACGAGGTCGTCAGGGTGGACGTGTGTACCAAGTTTCATTACCTTGAGATGATGATAAGGCTTTCAAATCACAAACGCCATCACACGATTTTCACCGCCAGGTCACGCCCACACCGTTCAGAGTTTGAAAAAGTTTCTCCATGATTCATTTCCTCCATGTCTTAAGAGTAACCTGGCCAAGTTTGAAGCTTGTAGCATGAAATATGTAGGAGAAGTTTGATCAAATGCGAGGTGTGGGGAAAAAAAGATGTTTCCGAACACCAACAGGTGGCGCTATAAGTGGATGTCACTATTTTATAGGTGCGCGTTCAGGCTGGGTCCAGCATTCACCGTATGAAGTTTGGGACAGATTGGATTATGTTTGTGGGAGTTATAAGCGACTTAAGTTTTTGTGGCGAGTGACAGTGAGTCATCAAACTTTGAGGCATCGCCACGGCCACGCCCTTTAAGTTTTGAAAAAGTTTCCCCATGAATTTATCCCCCCATGTCTAAAGAGTAACCTGGCCAAGTTTGAAGTCTGTAGCATGAAATCTGTAGGACAAGTTCGATCTTATGCAAGGCGTGGAATCGGTCAAAAATGGCACGAAAACGCACTTTCCATCCAAAATGGCCGCCTTCCTGTGGATGTGGGACCATGGCGACACCAGACTTTTTTGTGTGTCTGGGCATGATGAATGAGTGTACCGAATTTCGTTGTCCCACGCGAAACTAATCATATTGCGGGGGCCATTTTTAAGCATCGTAAAGGGCGCTACAGAGCAAATGAGCGACTCCCAAAAATATAAAGTTTAGATTATTTCATGTCGTCGACTGGCACGTGGCGCTCGCAACATTTCCAGAGTTTTCGCATACCTTTTGCAAAGAATAAGAATAAGAAGAACGGAATAATAATAACTAGAAAGCTGCAAGCAGCTGTAGGCGGGACCGAGGTGTGCGTACGTTGGGATGTGCGCAAGTTGGGGCATGCGATGGACACCGTAATCGCGCAGGTCTGCCCAAACGCACGATACCCTCTGCGTACGTACGAGCACCAAATAACTCAAATGCGGAGGGGTTTTTGAAAATTTCTAGGGGGCGCCACTGAATCATTTTACTCCGCCCACACACGATACCCTTTACATACGTACGAGGTCGACAGGGTGGACGTGTGTGCCAAGTTTCATGACTTTGCGATGATGATAAGGTTTTCATATCACAAACGGCTTCACACGATTTTCACCGCCTGGCCACGCCCACACCGTTCAGAGTTTGGAAGAGTTTCTCCATGATTCTTTCCCCCCATGTCTTAAGAGTAACCTGGCCAAGTTTGAAGGTTTTTGCATTAAATATGTAGGAGGAGTTTGATCAAATGCGAGGTGTGGAAAAAATAAGACTTTTCTGACCACCAGCAGGTGGCGCTATAGGTGGATGTCGTTATGATGATATGTACGCGTTCAGGCTGGTTCCAGCATTAGCCGTATGAAGTTTGCCCTTTAAGTTTTGAAAAAGTTTCCCCATGAATTGTTGCCTCCATGTCTTAAGAGTAACTTGGCTAAGTTTGAAGCTTGTAGCATTAAATCTGTAGGAGGAGTTTGATAGAATGTGAGGTATGGAAAAAAAAGACGTTTCTGACCACCAGCAGGTGGCGCTGTTGGTGGATGTCACTATTTTATCTATGCGCGTTCAGGCTGGGTCCAGATATCACCGTACGAAGTTTGGGACAGATTGGATAATGTATGTGGAAGTTACAAGCGACTTAATTCTTCATGACGAGTCATAACTTTGAGGCGTCGCCATGGCCACACCCTTTGAGGTTTGAAAAAGTTTCTCCATGATTCTTTCCCCCCATGTCTCAAGAGTAACCTGGCCAAGTTTGAAGTCTGTAGCATTAAATCTGTAGGACGAGTTCGATCAAATGCGAGATGTGGAAAAAAAGAGATGTTTCCAACCCCCAGCAGGTGGCGATATAGTTGGATGTCGTTATGATAATATGTACGCGTTCAGGCTGGTTCCAGCATTCACCGTATGAAGTTTGGGACAGATTGGATAATGTAAGTGGGAGTTATAAGCGACTTAATTTTTTATGGCGAGTCAGAAATTTGAGGCGTCGCCACGGCCACGCCCTTTGAGGTTTGAAAAAGTTTCTCCATGAATTTTTCCCCTAATGTGTTAAGAGTAACCTGGCCAAGTTTGAAGTCTGTAGCATTAAATCTGTAGGACAAGTTCGATCTTAAGCAAGGCGTGGAATCGGTCAAAAATGGCACGAAAACGCACTTTCCATCCAAAATGGCCGCCTTCCTGTGTACGTGGGACCATGGCGGCAAGAGACTTTTTTTTGCGTCTGGGCATGATGAATGAGTGTACCGAATTTCATTGGCCTACGCGAAACTAACCCCATTACGGGCACCATTTTTAAGCATTGTAGGGGGCGCTACAGAGTCAATGAGCGACTCCCAAAAATATAAAGTTTAGATTCTTTCATGTCGTTGACTGGCAGGTGGTGCTCGCAAAATTTCCTGAGTTTTCGCATACCTTTTGCAAAGAAGAAGAAGAAGAAGAAGAAGAAGAAGAAGAAGAAGAAGAAGAAGAAGAAGAAGAAGACGGAATAATAATAAACCTTACAGATACAATAGGGTCCTTGCAGTTTCACTGCTCGGTCCCTAATAAACCTTACAGATACAATAGGGTCCTTGCAGTTTCACTGCTCGGTCCCTAACTAGAAAGCTGCAAGCAGCTGTGAGCGGGACCGAGGTGTGCGTATGTTGGGATGTGCGTACGTTGGGGCATGCGCTGGATGCTGCCCACACACACAATAACCTCTGCGTACGTACGAGCACATAATAACCCCAATGCGAAGGGGTTTTTGAAGTTATAAGCGACTTAATTTTTCATGGCGAGTCATAAATTTGAGGCGTCGCCACGGCCACGCCCTTTGAGGTTTGAAAAAGTTTCTCCATGATTTTATACCCCCATGTCTTACGAGTAACTTGGCAAAGTTTGAAGATTTTAGCATTAAATATGTAGGAGGAGTTAGATGAAATGCGAGGTGTGGAAAAAAAAAGATGTTTCCAACCACCAGCGCTATAGGAGGATGTCAATATGATAATATGTGTGCTTTCAGGCTGGGTCCAGCATTCACCGTATGAGGTTTGGGACAGATTGGATAATGTATGTGGGAGTTATAAGCGACTTAATTTTTTGTGGCGAGTGATGGCGAGTCATCAAACTTTGAGGCGTCGCCACGGCCACGCCCTTTAAGTTTTGAAAAAGTTTCTCCATGATTTTTTCCCCCCTTGTCTAAAGAGTTTTAAGCCTATAGCATTAAATCTGTAGAAAAAGTTCGATCTTATGCAAGGCGTGGAATCGGTCAAAAATGGCACGAAAACGCACTTTCCATCCAAAATGGCCGCCTTCCTGTGGACGTGGGACCATGGCGGCATGAGACTTTTTTGTGCGTCTGGGCATGATGAATGAGTGTACCAAATTTCGTCGTCCCACGCGAAGACAATCTTATTAAGGGGAGAATTTTTAAGCATTATAGGGGGCGCTACAGAGTCAATGAGCGACTCCCAAAAATAAAAAGTTTAGATTCTTTCATGTCGTCGACTGGCACGTGGCGCTCGCAAAATTTCCTGAGTTTTCGCATACCTTTTGCAAAGAATCGGAAATAATAATAATAACTAGAAAGCTGCAAGCAGCTGTGAGCGGGACCGAGGTGTGCGTACGTTGGATGTGCGCACGTTGGGGCATGCGCTGGACGCCGTAGTCGCGCAGCTCTGCCCACACGCACGATACCCTCTGCGTACGTACGAGCATATGATAACCCCAATGCGGAGAGGTTTTGGAAAATTTCTAGGGGGCGCCATTGAGCCATTTATCTCCGCCCACACACGATACTCTTTACTTACGTACGAGGTTGAGAGGATGGACGTGTGTGGTAAGTTTCATGACTTTGCGATGATGATAAGGCTTTCAAATCATAAACGCCATCACACGATTTTAACCGCCTGGCCACGCCCACACCGTTCAGAGTTTGAAAAAGTTTCTCCATGATTCTTTCCCCCCATTTCTTAAGAGTAACCTGGCCAAGTTTGGAGCTGTTACCATTAAATCTGTAGGAGGAGTTCAATAAAATGCGAGTTGTGAAAAAAAAAGACGTTTCCGACCACCATTAGGTGGCGCTGTAGGTGGATGTCACTATTTTATATGTGCGCGTTCAGGCTGGGTCCAGCAATCACCGTATGAAGATTGGGACAGATTGGATAATGTATGTGGAAGTTAGAAGCGACTTAATTTTTTATGGTGAGTCAGAACTTTGAGGTGTCACCACGGCCACGCCCTTTGAGGTTTGAAAACGTTTCTCCATGATTCTTTCCCCCCATGTCTTAAGAGCTACCTGGCCAAGTTTGAAGGTTTTTGCATTAAATCTGTAGGAGGAGTTCGATCAAATGCGAGGTGTGGAAAAAAAGAGATGTTTCCAACCCCCAGCAGGTGGCGCTACAGGTGGATGTCGCTATGATAATATGTACGCGTTCAGGCTGGGTCCAGCTATCACCGTATGACGTTTGGGACAGATTGGATAATGTATGTGGGAGTTATAAGCGACTTAATTTTTTGTGGCGAGTGATGGCGAGTCATCAAACTTTGAGGCGTCGCCACGGCCACGCCCTTTAAGTTTTGAAAAAGTTTCCCCATGAATTTTTCCCCCCATGTCTTAAGAGTAACCTGGCCAAGTTTCAAGTCTTTAGCATGAAATCTGTAGGACAAGTTCGATCTTATGCAAGGCGTGGAATGTGTCAAAAATGGCACAAAAATGCACTTTCCATCCAAAATGGCCGCCTTCCTGTGGACGTGGCATATTGGCGGAATGAGACTTTTTTGTGCGTCTGGGCATGATGAATGAGTGTACTGACTTTCGTCATCCCACGCGAAACTAATCCTATTAAGGGAACCATTTTTATGCATCGTAGGGGGCGCTACAGAGCCAATGAGCGACTCCCAAAAATATAAAGTTTAGATTCTTTCATGTCGTCGACTAGCACGTGGCGCTCGCAAAATTTCCTGAGTTTTCGCATACCTTTTGCAAAGAATAAGAAGAAAGAAAGAATAACTAGAAAGCTGCAAACAGCTGTGAGCGGGACCGAGGTGTGTGTACGTTGGATGTGCGCACGTTGGGGCATGCGCTGGACGCCGTAGTCGCGCAGCTCTGCCCACACGCACGATACCCTCTGCGTACGTACGAGCATATGATAACCCCAATGCGGAGAGGTTTTGGAAAATTTCTAGGGGGCGCCATTGAGCCATTTATCTCCGCCCACACACGATACTCTTTACTTACGTACGAGGTTGAGAGGATGGACGTGTGTGGTAAGTTTCATGACTTTGCGATGATGATAAGGCTTTCAAATCATAAACGCCATCACACGATTTTAACCGCCTGGCCACGCCCACACCGTTCAGAGTTTGAAAAAGTTTCTCCATGATTCTTTCCCCCCATGTCTTAAGAGTAACCTGGCCAAGTTTGGAGCTGTTACCATTAAATCTGTAGGAGGAGTTCAATAACATGCGAGTTGTGAAAAAAAAAGACGTTTCCGACCACCATTAGGTGGCGCTGTAGGTGGATGTCACTATTTCATATGTGCGCGTTCAGGCTGGGTCCAGCAATCACCGTATGAAGATTGGGACAGATTGGATAATGTATGTGGAAGTTAGAAGCGACTTAATTTTTTATGGTGAGTCAGAACTTTGAGGTGTCACCACGGCCACGCCCTTTGAGGTTTGAAAACGTTTCTCCATGATTCTTTCCCCCCATGTCTTAAGAGCTACCTGGCCAAGTTTGAAGGTTTTTGCATTAAATCTGTAGGAGGAGTTCGATCAAATGCAAGGTGTGGAAAAAAAGAGATGTTTCCAACCCCCAGCAGGTGGCGCTACAGGTGGATGTCGCTATGATAATATGTACGCGTTCAGGCTGGGTCCAGCTATCACCGTATGACGTTTGGGACAGATTGGATAATGTATGTGGGAGTTATAAGCGACTTAATTTTTTGTGGCGAGTGATGGCGAGTCATCAAACTTTGAGGCGTCGCCACGGCCACGCCCTTTAAGTTTTGAAAAAGTTTCCCCATGAATTTTTCCCCCCATGTCTTAAGAGTAACCTGGCCAAGTTTCAAGTCTTTAGCATGAAATCTGTAGGACAAGTTCGATCTTAAGCAAGGCGTGGAATGTGTCAAAAATGGCACAAAAATGCACTTTCCATCCAAAATGGCCGCCTTCCTGTGGACGTGGAATATTGGTGGCATTAGACTTTTTTGTGCGTCTGGGCATGATGAATGAGTGTACCAAATTTCGTTGTCCGACGCGAAACTAATCCTATTAAGGGTACCATTTGTAAGCATTATAGGGGGCGCTACAGAGTCAATGAGCGACTCCCAAAAATATAAAGTTTAGATTCTTTCATGTCGTCGACTGGCAGGTGGCGCTCGCAAAATTTCCTGAGTTTTCGAGTACCTTTTGCAAAGAATTAGAAAGAATAACGGAGAAAAATAATAATAACTAGAAAGCTGCAAGCAGCTGTGAGCGGGACCGAGTGTGCGTACGTTGGGATGTGCGTACGTTGGGGCATGCGCTGGACGCTGGGGCTGTAGCTCTGCCCACACGCACGATATCCTCTGCGTACGTACGAGCACATAAAAACCCCAATGCGGAGTGGTTTTATGAAAATTTCTAGGGGGCGCCACTGAGCCATTTAGCACCGCCCACACACAATACTCTTTACATACGTACGAGGTCGACAAGGCGGACGTGTGTACCAAGTTTCATGACTTTGCGATGATGATAAGGCTTTCAAATCACAAACGCCATCACACGATTTTCACCTCTGGCCACGCCCACACCGTTCAGAGTTTGGAAAAGTTTCTCCATGAAGTTTTCCCCCCATGTCTTAAGAGCAACCTGGCCAAGTTTGAAGGTTTTTGCATGAAATCTGTAGGAGGAGTTCGATCAAATGCGAGGTGTGGAAAAAAAAAGACATTTCCAACCACCAGCAGGTGGCGCTATAGGTGGATGTCACTATTTTATATGTACACATTCAGGCTGGGTCCAGCATTCACCGTATGAAGTTTGGGACGGATTGGATAATGTTTGTGGGAGTTATAAGCGACTTAATTTTTTATGGCGAGTCAGAAATTTGAGGCGTCGCCACGGCCACGCCCTTTGAGGTTTGAAAAAGTTGGCCAATGATTTTTTCCCCCCATGTCTTAAGAGCAACCTGGCCAAGTTTGAAGCTTGTAGCATTAAATATGTAGGAGGAGTTTGATCAAATGCGAGGTGTGGAAAAAAAAAGACATTTCCAACCACCAGCAGGTGGCGCTATAGGTGGATGTCACTATTTTATATGTGAGCTTTCAATCTGGGTCCAGCATTCACCGTATGAAGTTTGGGACAGATTGGATAATATATGTGGGAGTTATAAGCGACTTAATTTTTCGTGGCGAGTGATGGCGAGTCATCAAACTTTGAGGCGTCGCCACGGCCACGCCCTTTAAGTTTTGAAAAAGTTGGCCAATGAATTTTTCCCTCCATGTCTTAAGAGTAACCTGGCCAAGTTTGAAGTCTGTAGCATGAAACCTGTAGGACAAGTTCGATCTTAAGCAAGGCGTGAAATTGGGCAAAAATGGCACGAAAACGCACTTTCCATCCAAAATGGCCACCTTCCTGTGTACGTGGGACCATGGCGGCAAGAGACTTTTTTGTGCGTCTGGGCATGATGAATGAGTGTACCGAATTTCGTCGTCCCACGCGAAACTAATCCTATTAAGGGGATAATTTTTATGCATCATAGAGGGCGCTACAGAGCCAATGAGCGACTCCCAAAGATATAAAGTTTAGATTCTTTCATGTCGTCGACTAGCACGTGGCGCTCGCAAAATTTCCTGAGTTTTCGCATACCTTTTGCAAAGAATAAGAAAGAAAGAATAATAATAATAACTAGAAAGCTGCAAGCAGCTGTGAGCGGGACCGAGGTGTGCGTATTTTGGGATGTGCGCACGTTGGGGCATGCGCTGGACGCTGGAGCCGCAGCTCTGCCCACACACACGATACCCTCTGCGTACGTACGAGCACATAATAACTCCAATGCGGAGGGGTTTTTGAAAATTTCTAGGGGGCGCCACTGAGCCATTTTGCTCCGCCCACACACGATACCCTTTACATACGTACGAGGTCATCAGGGTGGACGTGTGTGCCAAGTTTCATTAAGTTGCGATGATGATAAGGCTTTCAAATCACAAACGCCATCACACGATTGTCACCGCCTGGCCACGCCCACACCGTTCAGAGTTTGGAAAAGCTTCTTAAGAGTTTTCTTCCCCCCTAGCTTAAGAGTAACCTGGCCAAGTTTGAAGATTTTAGCATGAAATATGTAGGAGGAGTTTGATCAAATGCGAGGTGTGAAAAAAAAAGATGTTTCCAACCACCAGCAGGTGGCGCTATGGGTGGATGTCACTATGATAATATGTACGCGTTCAGGCTGGGTCCAGCATTCACCGTATGAAGTTTGGGACAGATTGGATAATGTGTGTGGGAGTTATAAGCAACTTAATTTATTGTGGCGAGTGATGGCGAGTCATCAAACTTTGAGGCGTCGCCACGCCCACGCCCTTTGAGGTTTGAAAAAGTTTCTCCATGAATTTTTCCCCCCATGTCTTAAGATTAACCTGGCCAAGTTTGAAGTCTGTAGCATTAAATCTGTAGGACAAGTTCGATCTTATACAAGGTGTAGAATCGGTCAAAAATGGCACGAAAACGCACTTTCCATCCAAAATGGCCGACTTCCTGTGGAAGTGGGACCATGGCGGCATGAGACTTTTTTGTGCGTCTGGGCATGATGAAGGAGTGTACCGATTTTCGTTGTCCCACGTGAAAGTAAGCCCAATGCGGGGACCATTTTTATGCATTATAGGGGGCGCTACAGAGTCAATGAGCGACTCCCAAAAATATAACGTTTAGATTCTTTCATGTCGTCGACTGGCAGGTGGCGCTCGCAAAATTTCATGAGTTTTCGAGCACCTTTTGCAAAGAATAAGAAAGAATAACGGAGGAGGAGAAAAAAAACTAGAAAGCTGCAAGCAGCTGTGAGCGGGACCGAGGTGTGCGTAGGTTGGATGTGCGCACGTTGGGCATGCGCTGGACGCTGTAGGCGCGCAGCTCTGCCCACACGCACGATATCCTCTTCGTACGTACGAGCACATAATATTCCCAATGCGGAGGGGTTTTTGAAAATTTCTAGGGGGCGCCACTGAGCCATTTTGATCCGCCCCCACACGATACCCTTTACATATGTACGAGGTCGTCAGGGTGGACGTGTGTGCCAAGTTTCATGACCTTGAGATAATGATAAGTCTTTCAAATCACAAACGCTATCACAAGATTTTCACCTCCTGGCCACGCCCCCACCGTTAAGAGCTTGTAAAAGTTTCTCAAGAGTTTTCTTCCCCCCTAGCTTAAGAGTAATCTGGCCAAGTTTGGAGCTGTTACCATAAAATCTGTAGGAGGAGTTCGATCAAATGCGAGTTGTTGAAATAAAAAGATGTTTCCGATCACCAGTAGGTGGCGCTGTAGGTGTATATCACTATCTTATATGTGCCCGTTCAAGCTGGGTCCAGCAATCACTGTATGAAGTTTGGGACAGATTGGATAATGTATGTGGGAGTTATAAGCGACTTAATTTTTTATGGCGCGTCATAAATTTGAGGCGTCGCCACGGCCACGCCCTTTGAGTTTTGAAAAAGTTTCTCCATGATTCTTTCCCCCCATGT
Organism: Odontesthes bonariensis; assembly: GCF_027942865.1. Classification (NCBI taxonomy): domain Eukaryota; kingdom Metazoa; phylum Chordata; class Actinopteri; order Atheriniformes; family Atherinopsidae; genus Odontesthes; species Odontesthes bonariensis. The sequence continues at coordinate 27,680,296 of NC_134524.1, forward strand.
CTTTAGAGTAACCTGGCCAAGTTTGAAGTCTGTAGCATCAAATCTGTAGGACGAGTTCGATCAAATGCGAGGTGTGGAAAAAAAAAGACGTTTCCGACCACCAGCAGGTGGCGCAATAGGTGGATGATACTATGATAATATGTACGCGTTCAAGCTGGGTCCAGCATTCACCGTATGAAGTTTGAGACAGATTGGATAATGTATGTGAGAGTTATAAGCGACTTAATGTTTTGTGGCGAGTGATGGCGAGTCATCAAACTTTGAAGCATCGTCACGGCCACGCCCTTTAAGTTTTGAAAAAGTTTCTCAATGAATTTTTCCCTCCATGTCTTAAGAGTAACCTGGCCAAGTTTGAAGTCTATAGCATTAAATCTGTAGGACAAGTTCGATCTTATGCAAGGTGTGGAATCGGTCAAAAATGGCACGAAAACGCACTTTCCATCCAAAATGGCCGCCTTCCTGTGGACGTGGGACCATGGCGACATGAGACTTTTTTGTGCGTCTGGGCATGATGAATGAGTGTACCGAATTTCTTTGTCCCACGCGAAACTAATCCTATTACGGGGACCATTTTTATGCATTGTAGGGGGCGCTACAGAGCCAATGAGCGACTCCCAAAAATATAAAGTTTAGATTCTTTCATGTCGTCGACTGGCAGGTGGTGCTCGCAAAATTTCATGAGTTTTCGCATACCTTTTGCAAAGAATAAGAAGACGGAAGAATAATAAACCTTACAGATACAATAGGGTCCTTGCAGTTTCACTGCTCGGTCCCTAATAATCCTTACAGATACAATAGGGTCCTTGCAGTTTCACTGCTCGGTCCCTAACTAGAAAGCTGCAAGCAGCTGTGAGCGGGACCGAGGTGTGCGTACGTTGGATGTGCGCACGTTGGGGCATGCGCTGGATGCCGTAGTCGCGCAGCTCTGCCCACACGCACGATACCCTCTGCGTAAGTACGAGCACATAATAACCCCAATGCGGAGGGGTTTTTGAAATTTTCTAGGGGGCGCCACTGAGCCATTTTGCTCCGCCCACACACAATACCCTTTACATACGTACGAGGTCGTCAGGGTGGACGTGTGTGCCAAGTTTCATGACTTTACGATGATGATAAGGCTTTCATATTACAAACGGCATCACACGATTTTCACCTCTGGCCACGCCCACACCGTTCAGAGTTTGGAAAAGTTTCCCCATGAAGTTTTGCCCTCATGTCTTAAGAGTAACCTGGCCAAGTTTGAAGATTTTAGCATGAAATATGTAGGAGGAGTTTGATCAAAGAAGAGGCCTGGAAAAAAATGAAGTTTCCAACCACCATTAGGTGGCGCTGTAGGTGGATATCACTTTTTTGTATGTGCACGTTCAGGCTGGGTCCAGCATTCACCGTATGAAGTTTGGGACAGATTGGATAATGTATGTGGGAGTTATAAGCGACTTAATTTTTTATGGCGCGTCATTAATTTGAGGTGTCGCCACGGCCACGCCCTTTAAGTTTTGAAAAAGTTGGCCAATGATTTTTTCGGCCCATGTGTTAAGAGCAACCTGGCCAAGTTTGAAGGTTTTTGTATTAAATATGTAGGAGGAGTTCGATCAAATGCGAGGTGTGGAAAAAAAAAGACATTTCCAACCACCAGCAGGTGGCGCTATAGGTGGATGTCACTATTTTATATGTGAGCTTTCAGTCTGGGTCCAGCATTCACCGTATGAAGTTTGGGACAGATTGGATAATATATGTGGGAGTTATAAGCGACTTCAATTTTCGTGGCGAGTGATGGCGAGTCATCAAACTTTGAGGCGTCGCCACGGCCACGCCCTTTAAGTTTTGAAAAAGTTGGCCAATAAATTTTTCCCTCCATGTCTTAAGAGTAACCTGGCCAAGTTTGAAGTCTGTAGCAATAAATCTGTAGGACAAGTTCGATCTTAAGCAAGGCGTGGAATCGGTCAAAAGTGGCACGAAAACGCACTTTCCATCCAAAATGGCCGCCTTCCTGTGTACGTGGGACCATGGCGGCAAGAGACTTTTTTTTGCGTCTGGGCATGATGAATGAGTGTACCGAATTTCGTCGTCCCACGCGAAACTAATCCTATTAACGGGACCATTTTTAAGCATCATAGGGGGCGCTACAGAGTCAATGAGCGACTCCCAAAAATATAAAGTTTAGATTCTTTCATGTTGTCGACCGGCACGTGGCGCTCGCAAAATTTCATGAGTTTTCGCATACCTTTTGCAAAGAATAAGAAAGAATAATAATAACTAGAAAGCTGCAAGCAGCTGTGAGCGGGACCGAGGTGTGCGTACGTTGGGATGTGCGTACGTTGGGGAATGCGCTGAACGCCGTAGTCGCGCAGCTCTGCCCACACGCACGATACCCTCTGCGTTAGTACGAGCACATAATAACCCCAATGCGGAGGGGTTGTTGAAAATTTCTAGGGGGCGACACTGAGCCATTTTGCTCCGCCCACACACGATACCCTTTACATACGTACGAGGTCGACAGGGTGGACGTGTGTGCCAAGCTTCATGACTTTGCGATGATGATAAGGCTTTCAAATCAGAAACGCCATTACAAGATTTTCACCGCCTTGCTACGGCCACGCCCTTTGAGATTTGAAAAAGTTTCTCCATGAATTTTTCCCCCCATGTCTTAAGAGTAACCTGGCCAAGTTTCAAGTCTGTAGCATTAAATCTGTAGGACGAATTCGATAAAATGCGAGGTGTGGAAAAAAAGAGATGTTTCCAACCCCCAGCAGGTGGCGCTATAGGTGGATGTCGCTATGATAATATGTACACATTCAGGCTGGTTCCAGCATTCACCGAATGAAGTTTGGGACAGATTAAATAATGTATGTGGGAGTTATAAGCGACTTCATTTTTTGTGGCGAGTGATGGCGAGTCATCGAACTTTGAGGCGTCGCCACGGCCACGCCCTTTGAGGTTTGAAAAAGTTTCTCCATGAATCTTTCCCCCCATGTCTTAAGAGTAACCTGGCCAAGTTTGAAGTCTGTAGCATTAAATCTGTAGCACAAGTTCGATCTTATGCAAGGCGTGGAATCGGCCAAAAATGGCACGAAAACGCACTTTCCATCAAAAATGGCCGCCTTCCTGTGGATGTGGGACCATGGCGGCATAAGACTTTTTTGTGCGTCTGGGCATGATGAATGAGTGTACCGAATTTCGTCGTCCCACGCAAAACTAACCCCAATGTGTGGACCATTTTTAAGTACCCTAGGGGGCGCCACTGAGCCACTTTGCTCCGCCCACATACGATACCCTTCACATACGTACGAGGTGTTCAGGATGGACGTGTGTGCCAAGTTTCATGACGTTGTGATGATGATAAGGCTTTCAAATCACAAACACCATCACACGATTTTCACCGCCTGGCCACGCCCGAATTGTTCAGAGTTTGGAAAAGTTTCTCCATGAAATTTTGCCCCCATGTCTTAAGAGTAACCTGGCTAAGTTTGAAGCTTGTAGCATTAAATCTGTAGGAGGAGTTTTATAAAATGTGAGGTGTGGCAAAAAAAGACATTTCCGACCACCAGCAGGTGGCGCTATAGGAGGATGTCACTATGATAATATGTACGCGTTCAAGCTGGGTCCAGCATTCACTGTATGAAGTTTGGGACAGATTGGATAATGAGTGTGGAAGTTATAAGCGACTTAATTCTTCATGGCGAGTCATAACTTTGAGGCGTCGCCACGGCCACGCCCTTTGAGGTTTGAAAAAGTTTCTCCATGACTCTTTCCCCCCATGTCTTAAGAGTAATCTGGCCAAGTTTCAAGCTTGTAGCATTAAATCTGTAGGACGAGTTCGATCAAATGCGAGATGTGGAAAAAAAGAGATGTTACCAACCCCCAGCAGGTGGCGCTATAGGTGGATGTCGTTATGATAATATGTACGCATTCAGGCTGGGTCCAGCATTCACCATATGAAGTTTGGGACAGATTGGATAATGTATGTGGGAGTTATAAGCGACTTCATTTTTTGTGGCGAGTGATGGCGAGTCATCAAACTTTGAGGAGTTGCCACGCCCACGCCCTTTAAGTTTTGAAAAAGTTTCTCCATGAATCCCCCCCCCTATGTCTTAAGAGTAACCTGGCCAAGTTTGAAGTTTGTAGCATTACATCTGTAGGACAAGTTCGATCTTAAGCAAGGCGTGGAATCGGTCAAAAATGGCACGAAAACGCACTTTCCATCCAAAATGGCCGCCTTCCTGTGTACGTGGGACCATGGCGGCAAGAGACTTTTTTGTGCGTCTGGGCATGGTGAATGAGTGTACCGAATTTCATTGTCCTACGCGAAACTAACCCCATTGCGGGCACCATTTTTAAGCATCGTAGGGGGCGCTACAGAGCCAATGAGCAACTCCCAAAGATATAATGTTTAGATTCTTTCATGTCGTCGACTAGCACGTGGCGCTCGCAAAATTTCCTGAGTTTTCGCATACCTTTTGCAAAGAATAAGAAGAATAATAATAAACCTTACAGATACAATAGGGTCCTTGCAGTTTCACTGCTCGGTCCCTAATAATAAACCTTACAGATACAATAGGGTCCTTGCAGTTTCACTGCTCGGTCCCTAATAAACCTTACAGATACAATAGGGTCCTTGCAGTTTCACTGCTCGGTCCCTAATAATAATAATAAACCTTACAGATACAATAGGGTCCTTGCAGTTTCACAGCTCTGTCCCTAATAAACCTTACAGATACAATAGGGTCCTTGCAGTTTCACTGCTCGGTCCCTAATAAACCTTACAGATACAATAGGGTCCTTGCAGTTTCACTGCTCGGTCCCTAACTAGAAAGCTGCAAGCAGCTGTAGGCGGGACCGAGGTGTGCGTACGTTGGGATGTGCGTACGTTGGGGCATGCGCTGGATGCTGCCCACACGCACGATACCCTCTGCGTACGTACGAGCACATAATAACCCCAATGCGGAGGGGTTTTTGAAAAATTCTAGGGGGCGCCACTGAGCCATTTTGCTCCGACCGCACACGATACACTTTACATACATACGAGGTCGACAGGGTGGACTTGTGTGCCACGTTTCATGACTTTACAATGATGATACGGCTTTCAAATAACAAACGCCATCACATGATTTTCACCAACTAGCCACGCCCACGCCCTTTAACTTTTGAAAAAGTTTCCCCATGAATTTTTCCCCCCATGTCTTAAGAGTAACCTGGCCAAGTTTGAAGCTTGTAGCATTAAATCTGTAGGAGGAGTTAGATCAAATGTGAGTTGTGGAAAAAAAACACGTTTTCGACCACCAGTAGGTGGCGCTGTAGTTGGATATCACTATTTTATATGTGCCCGTTCAGGCTGGGTCCAGCAATCACCGTATGAAGTTTGGGACAGATTGGATAATGTATGTGGAAGTTATAAGTGACTTAATTTTTTATAGTGAGTCATAACTTTGAGGTGTCACCACGGCCACACCCTTTGAGGTTTGAAAACGTTTCTCCATGATTCTTTCCCCCATGTCTTAAGAGCTACCTGGCCAAGTTTGAAGGTTTTTGTATTAAATCTGTAGGAGGAGTTCGATCAAATGCGAGGTGTGGAAAAAAAGAGACGTTTCCAACGACCAGCAGGTGGCGCTATAGGAGGATGTCACTATGATAATATGTACGCGTTCAGGCTGGGTCCAGCATTCACCGTATGAGTTTGGGACAGATTCGATAATGTATGTGGAAGTTATAAGCGACTTCATTTTTTGTGGCTAGTGATGGCGAGCCATCAAACTTTGAGGCGTCGCCATGGCCACACCCTTTGAGTTTTGAAAAAGTTTCCCCATGAATTTTTCCCCCCATGTCTTAAGAGTAACCTGGCCAAGTTTGAAGTCTGTAGCATGAAATCTGTAGGACAAGTTCGATCTTATGCAAGGCGTGGAATCGGCCAAAAATGGCACTAAATCGCACTTTCCATCCAAAATGGCCGCCTTCCTGTGGACGTGGCACATTGGCGGCATGAGACTTTTTTGTGCGTCTGGGCATGATGAATGAGCGTACCAAATTTCGTCATCCCACGCGAAACTAATCCTATTACGGGGACAATTTTTAAGCATCGTAGGGGGCGCTACAGAGCCAATGAGCGACTCCCAAAAATAGAAAGTTTAGATTCTTTCATGTCGTCGACTAGCACGTGGCGCTCGCAAAATTTCCTGAGTTTTTGCATACCTTTTGCAAAGAATAAGAAGAAAGAAAGAACTAGAAAGCTGCAAGCAGCTGTGAGCGGGACCGAGGTGTGCGTACTTTGGGATGTGCGGACGTTGGGGCATGCGCTGGACGCCGTAGACGCACAGCTCTGCCCACACGCACGATGCCCTCTGCGTACTTCCAGCCCAGAATAACCCTAATGCGGAGGGGTTTTTGGGAAAATTCTAGGGGGCGCCACTGAGCCATTTTGCTCCGCCCACATACGATACCCTTTACATTCATACGAGGTCGTCGGGGTGGACGTGTGTGCCAAGTTTCATGACCTTGAGATGATGATAAGTCTTTCAAATCACAAACGCTATCACAAGATTTTCACCGCCTGGCCACGCCCCCACCGTTAAGAGCTTGTAAAAGTTTCTTAAGAGTTCTCTTCCCCCCTAGCTTAAGAGTAATCTGGCCAAGTTTGGAGCTGTTACCATAAAATCTGTAGGAGGAGTTCGATCAAATGCGAGTTGTTGAAAAAAAAAGACGTTTCCGATCACCAGTAGGTGGCGCTGTAGGTGTATATCACTATCTTATATATGCGCGTTCAAGCTGGGTCCAGCAATCACCGTATGAAGTTTGGGACAGATTGGATAATGTATGTGGAAGTTATAAGCGATTTAAGTTTTTATGGCGAGTCATAAATTTGAGGCGTCGCCACGGCCAAGCCGTTTGAGGTTTGAAAAAGTTTCTCCATGATTTTATCCCCCCATGTCTTACGAATAACCTGGCCATGTTTGAAGTTTGTAGCATTAAATCTGTAGGAGGGGTCACTGCACGAAAAGAGGGATTTGTGTCACTGTGGACGGCAGTGAACTTCCGCGAATTTGCCTAATTTTCGGACGCACCTGGGCGCTTGCAGGCAGACAAACTTTAAGTTTGTTGAGCGAGAAAATCGTCGGAAACGAACCCGACTCGCGGCGGGCTCTCACAGCGGGGTGCTAATGGCCCAGCGATTAGCACCCCGCTGTGAGAGTGCCTGGACCTCTCACTGGCCTCGCTGGTATTGGACAAAAAAGGCACGTGATTACATAAAAAAGCTCCTGTAAAGCTGTCCGCCCATTGGCCAATAAGGTTAATATATGCATACTTTATATGGTCATATCATTCAGCAATTATGATTAATAATTGTGATTATGATTACTAATATTCCTGGGATGTTTGTGTACTTCATATATTCACGTCATTCTTATAAGCTGCACTATGACTAGGCTAATGCAGGCATGAATGACGTGATTCTATTGAGAATGAAAAAGAAAACTTTTTTTTTTTTAAAGCGCTTTTATTGCCACACCACACAATGTACATAGCTTACATTGTAATAAGAACCATGTTGATAATAAAGAATTGAAAACTATATACACACACTGCTGTAGCCTACAATATACACAATAAGCCTAAACGCCGCCGTTTGGAATCCGCATTCTTCGCATTACTCCGGTCCCTGCAGAGTCTGCGGAGTTGTCAGACGTCCTCATCCTGGATCAGAAGCTGGCTTCTGGGAGCTGTTGGAATAACCAATAAATAATCCATGCACAGCATATTGACAACTTGTCTATAAAGTAACAAAAGTCATATTGACAGCGTATATGTTCTTACTCTCTTTTACTCTTCTGTGGTGAGACTGTGAGTATTTCGGGTTGGCTTCAAGACGCGCCTGTAGCACAGCACACAGGTCCGTCACGCAACTAAAAACAAACAAACAAGAGGAATGAATAAAATGACCAGTGCTTAAAAGTATCAGTGCCAGCCGTGGTAAAAGTCAGCGCCGCTCACCCTCGATAGTGTCCCCGTCTACCTCTCTGAAGTTCGGACTGTTTGACACCGCCTCCTTCAAGCGACTCGTTACATCCATATTGTGAGGTGACAGTAGCCTGTAAAAACAATAGGCCTATGGTTAATAAAAAAAACCTGCATTGACGTAACATCGGGTCCAACTCAACTAGATATTGGGAGAACATTCACTTATTCTTACCCTTGACCTGGATTATAATGGCACGGTGAGTTATGCAGGCGGCGAACTGCTTCCTATAAATTGAAAACACGAAATTCATTTTTTTAAATAAAGCAACTCACACTGGTTTTCACGTGATGGACACAATTAAGTTGAGTTTAGCCTAAAGCCACAGTCAATAACCTACTCTTACCGCGATTTTCGGATTCTGTATCCGCCTTCTCTTGGGGGTGCGCTCTTCAACTTCTCTGGAATGTAACTTCAGTCCGTTCTCGACGGCCATCTTGCCTCCAACCTAGCGAATCTCTGGTCGATTCCCTCCAGAACCCTCTCCACGACCGTATCCACAGTGCTGGCCACCATACGAGACATCCCGGTCATAGCATTCAACAGGACTTTCATTTTATCTGCCTGTAAGCAAGTGAGTAAGTAAGTTTAATATACAGCACATTTAAAATCAGCGAGAACTGTCCCAAGTGCTGTACAGTGTCAACAAGACTAAAATTAAACAATCAAATGGTCATGTGCAAGTAGAAAAAAACACACAAACCTGTAGACCCGCAGAGAGTTGCTGGGGAGTTGAAAGCTAGTCGTCTTCCAGCCACAAACCAGGGCAGTTTTCACAGTACGGGACCTCAGCGATTTCTGTCTGCCTTTCTGCCGCCAGATCTGCTCCTTAAACTTTTTGTTTACACTGCACGACACAATGTTTCTCATACGTGATTGAACGAGAGCTTATGCGAGCCGTTAAGCTCCACCAATCATATGCGTATACGTCATTACACGGAATACTCGCGAGACAACCTCCCGTCCTTTTGCTATTTAGTGTTGTCTGACCACAGCTGGCAATTTGCACTGTTTTGACACAAAAATGGACTCTGCAAGGACAAAGAAAAGACCTCGGCGATATTGTGACCATTGTGACACCGAATTAAGCCATACACAATAAAACACTGAGCGCACTACTGCACATTATGTATACAGGCCAGATTTCTATATTTTTATTTCTATTTTATTTAAGAAACCTTTTAGAATATTGCTGTTGCATGCTTATTTTATCTTTATCTTATCTTTATTATTATACATTTGGACATCCAGTGCGGGCAACAAAGAAAATAATTTCATTGTTCAGGGAAACACGTTTCTAACTGCACACATGACAATAAACCTTTGAAACCTTGAATCCTTGAATTTTGCCCACAAAAAGCGGTTACAAAAGAGGTGTTTGGGAGAAAAAAAAACAGATATGCATCACCTGTCACCAGCAGACAGCGTGCACCTCTTCTTTTTCAAGACAACACAGCAACAAACTTGGCTGGAGTTGGAGGTGATAGTGAACGTGTAGAAACAGGCCTGCCCACCCCCCACCTCACCTCACCCCACCCCACTTGAAAATGACTGTGGCAGCTCCTGACCTGATCACTGGCATTTACATATTAAAGGCTCTCCTAAGTAGGGGAGGGGAGGGGGGCATGGGGGAGCAGTTGCCAGGTCAATTTGCGACAATTTGGGCCAAGTTTTCACTTTTACCACCGCAAATGCAGGGGCTCAACGTATGCGGACATGTAAGGGGCCACATACATCCGCAAATCCCTCTTTTCATGCAGTGAGGCCTGCCCACCCCCCACCTCACCTCACCCCACCCCACTTGAAAATGACTGTGGCAGCTCCTGACCTGATCACTGGCATTTACATATTAAAGGCTCTCCTAAGTAGGGGAGGGGAGGGGGGCATGGGGGAGCAGTTGCCAGGTCAATTTGCGACAACTTGGGCCAAGTTTTCACTTTTACCACCGCAAATGCAGGGGCTTAACATATGCGGACATGTAAGGGGCCACATACATCCACAAATCCCTCTTTTCATGCAGTGGGTTTGATCAAATGCGAGTTGTTGAAAAAAAATGACGTTTCCAACCACCAGCAGGTGGCGCTATAGGTGGATGTCACTATGATAATATGCACGCGTTCAGACTAGGTCCAGCATTCACCGTATGAAGTTTGGGACAGATTGGATAATGTATGCGGGAGTTATAAGCGACTTAATTTTTCATGGCGAGTGATGGCGAGTCATAAAACTTTGAGGCGTCGCCATGACCACGCCCTTTAACTTTTGAAAAAGTTTCTCCATGAATTTTACCCCCCATGTCTTAAGACTAACCTGGCCAAGTTTGAAGTCTGTAGCATTAAATCTGTAGAACGAGTTCGATCTCATGCAAGGCGTAGAATAGGTCAAAAATGGCACGAAAACGCACCTTCCATCCAAAATGGCCGCCTTACTGTGGACGTGGGACCATGGCGGCATGAGACTTTTTCGTTCATCTTGGCATGATGAAGGAGTGTTCCGATTTTCGTTGTCCCACGTGAAACTAATCCCAATGCGGGCACCATTTTTTAGCATCGTAGGGGGCGCTACAGAGTCAATGAGCGACTCCCAAAAATATAAAGTTTAGATTCTTTCATGTCGTCGACTGGCAGGTTGCGCTCGCAAAATTTCCTGAGTTTTCGAGCAACTTTTGCAAAGAATAAGAATAATGGAGAAAAATAAAAATAACTAGAAAGCTGCAAGCAGCTGTAGGCGGGACCAAGGTGTGCGTACGTTGAGATGTGCGTACGTTGGGCATGCGCTGGACGTTGGAGCTGCAGCTCTGCCCACACGCACGATACCCTCTGCGTACGTATTAGCACATAACCCCAATGCGGAGGGGTTTTTGAAAATTTCTAGGGGGCACCACTGAGCCATTTACCTTCGCCCACACACGATACCCTTTACATACGTACGAGGTCGTCAGGGTGGACTTGTGTGCCAAGTTTCATGACTTTGCGATGATGATAAGGCTTTCAAATCACAAACGCCATCACAAGATTTTCACTGCCTTGCCACGCCCACATCGTTGAGAGTTTGGAAAAGTTTCTCCATTATTTTTTCCCCCATGTCTTAAGAGCAACCTGGCCAAGTTTGAAGCTTGTAGCATTAAATGTGTAGGAGGAGTTCAATCAAATGCGAGGTGTGAAAAAAAAAAGACTTTTCCAACCACCAGCAGGTGGCGCTATAGGTGGATCTCACAATGATAATATGTGCGTGTTCAGGCTGGGTCCAGCATTCACCGTATAAAGTTTCGGATAGATTGGATAATATATGTGGGAGTTATAAGCGACTTCATTTTTTGTGGCGAGTGATGGCGAGTCATCAAACGTTGAGGCGTCGCCACGGCTATGCCCTTTAAGTTTTGAAAAAGTTTCCCCATGAATTTTTCCCCCCATGTCTTAAGAGTAACCTGGCCAAGTTTGAAGTCTGTAGCTTTAAATCTGTAGGACGAGTTCGATCTTATACAAGGCGAGGAATCGGTCAAAAATTGCACAAAAATGCACTTTCCATCCAAAATGGCCGCCTTCCTGTGCATGTGGGACCATGTCGGCAGAGACTTTTTTGTGCATCTGGGCATGATGAATGAGTGTACCGAATTTTGTCGTCCCACGTCAAAATAACCCCATTGCGGGCACCATTTTTAAATATTGTAGGGGGCGCCACTGAGCCAATTTAATCCGCCCACACACGATACCCTTTTTATACGTGTGAGGTGGTCAGTGTGGACGTGTGGGGCAAGTTTCATGACTTTGCGATGATGATAAGGCTTTCAAATCACAAATGCCATCACACGATTTTCAACTCGTGGCCACGCCCACACCGTTCAGAGTTTGAAAAAGTTTCTCCATGATTCGTTTCCTCCATGTCTTAGGAGTAACCTGGCCAAGTTTGAAGCTTGTAGCATTCAATATGTAGGAGGAGTTCGATAAAATGCGAGTTGTGGAAAAAAAGAGACGTTTCCAACGACCAGCAGGTGGCGCTATAGGAGGATGTCACTATGATAATATGTACTCGTTCAGGCTGGGTCCAGCAATCACCGTATGAAGTTTGGGACAGATTGGATAATGTATGTGGAAGTTATAAGCGACTTAATTTTTTGCGGCGAGTGATGGCGAATCATCAAAGTTTGAAGCCTCGCCACGCCCACGCCCTTTAAGTTTTGAAAAAGTTTCCCCATTAATTTTTTTCCCCCATGTCTTAAGAGTAACCTGGCCAAGTTCGAAGCTTGTAGCATTAAATCTGTAGGAGGAGTTCGATCAAATGCGAGGTTGTGGAAAAAAAAAGACATTTCCGACCACCAGCAGGTGGCGCTGTAGGTGGGTGTCACCATTTTATATGTGCGCATTCAGGCTGGGTCCAGCAATCACCGTATGGAGTTTGGGACAGATTTGATAATGTATGTGGGAGTTATAAGCGACTTTATTTTTCATGGTGAGTCATAAATTTGAGGCGCCGCCACGGCCACGCCCTTTGAGGTTTGAAAAAGTTTCTCCATGATTTTTACCCCCCATGTCTTAAGAGTAACCTGGCCAAGTTTGAAGGTTTTTGCATTAAATATGTAGGAGGAGTTTGATCAAATGGGAGTTGTGGAAAAAAAAAGATGTTTCCAACCACCAGCAGGTGGCGCTGTAGGTGGATGTAACCATTTTATATGTGCGCATTCAGGCTGGGTCCAGCAATCACCGTATGGAGTTTGGGACAGATTGGATAATGTATGTGGGAATTATAAGCGACTTAATTTTTCATGGCGAGTCATAAATTTGAGGCACCGCCACGGCCACGCCCTTTAAGGTTTGAAAAAGTTTCCCCATGAATTTTACCCCCCATGTCTTAAGAGTAACCTGGCCAAGTTTGAAGGATTTTGCATTAAATATAGGAGGAGTTTGATCAAAGGTGTGGAATCGGTCAAAAATGGCACGAAAACGCACTTTCCATCCAAAATGGCCGCCTTCCTGTGGACGTGTCACATTGGCGACATGAGACTTTTTTGTGCGTCTGGGCATGATGAATGAGTGTACCGAATTTCGTTGTCCTACGCGACACTAATCCTATTAAGGGGACCATTTTTAAGCATTGTAGGGGGCGCTAGAGAGTCAATGAGCGACTCCCAAAAATATAAAGTTTAGATTCTTTCATGTCGTCAACTGGCAGGTGGCGCTCCCTCTGTGTACGTGCGAGCACACAATAACCTCAATGCAGAGGGGTTTTTGAAGTTGCTTATAACTCCCACAAAAATGATCCAATCCGTCCCAAACTTCATAACAGTGCATCAGGTTATAGTCAATAGTCTTAAGTAAAACATCTGCATCATTAACAGCTGTCTTCAAAGGCTACATGAAGCCCATAGACATAAGACCTAAAGGCTCAGAGGCTGATGAAACCCAGCTGTGCCTTCATTCCAACCAGATGATTTCAATTGTCAGCAGGAAACTCACATGAACTATTGATCAACCAGCCAATCAATCCATCTATCATAGTATCAATAATAAGATTAAGATTAAGTGGGATGGTGTGGTGGGTTGAGCAGGCGCCCCATGTACAGAGGCTAAAGGTCCTCGCTGCAGCTGGCCCCGGCTCGAGTCCTGCATTCAACTGTCCTGTCCATTAAAGGCATAAAAGCCCCCCAAAAAATAATTTAAAAGATTAAGATCAGATTTATTGTTATGCATACACACAAAATTTGTTCTCCGCTTTTAACCCATCCAGGTTGGCACCTGTTGACACACCTGCACAGGGTCACACACTCATAGAGACAGATGCCAACCTGGAGCGGTGGGCAGCTAATTACAGCGCCTGGGGAGCATGGGGGGCACCTCAGCTGTGACAAGGAGGTGGACTGACACCCCTGCAGCTGTCAGTTTCACCAATTGTCCACCAACCTTGGACGACCTACTAACCACTGAGTCACGGCCGCCCAATATAAAATCCTCTCTTTGTCTCTCTGAGAGACAACCGTTGTGCCATGATTGATGATGTCACATCTGTAACCCTGCAGTGTTGACAGTCAAATCACCGGGGAGACCAAACAACCACCAACACTGCACACTTGCCTTTCTTTATCATTATCAAAGGTAATTATGATGTAAATACATGCTCAGTTTGGACATGGAGCTTCATTGTGGGCTATGCTGAAGCACCCAGGCATTCACCGCCATCAGGGCCTCTTTTGTTGGCCACAGAAGACCGTTGCCAGCCACCACCACCAGGAGGAAACGGACAGGTGTCATCTGAAGAGTAGCGCCCCATGGTTAAACCGCTTCTTGGCAAGCCTCCCTATCCACTGAACGACTGCACAGCCGTCTGCTCTGATGCTACACCAGAGCATTATGTGCACAGATGTCGGGTTCAGGGTCCTTGTCCTATGACTCACTGTCCAAGCCTTCACCTTGGCACCTTTATCTCAACAACAACCCTGGCTGTTTGTGCTCCACTTCCAGGAACACAACTCTTCTCCCTTTTCTTCCCTCCTCTGGTGGTAGCAGCGAGGTTCAGAGGTCTGGAGAGTAGAGCTTTACCATCACGGACCATTAGAAACTTTAGAGAAGGGAATTTTATGCGGTCAGTTTGAAAATCAGTTGCACGTTTTCTGCTCTGCCATTGTTCCTTCGTCTGGACCGCAGACCGCATCCATTCTGGGGGTATAACCCCATACAAGTCACCCCCACGTGCATCTTGGGTAAAATGGGCGGAGCGAGTACACATCCGAGCACGTCGACCATACCTGCCTTGTTGTGTACTTTGAACTGTAACAGTACTTGGGCTGCGACTGATGATGTTTCAGAACACAAGCAGAGACAGGTCCGCACTGAGAGACGGCCACAGTGCCAACAGTTTAGAAACCGTGAACAGGAAGTGCAGAATCACTCACGGCGTGTCCTTCTCTCATGGGGTTCCCGAGGTCACATGTGACCACCACTGTCTGGTTGTCTTTTCTCTGAACACACACCAGAATGTTGGCACCCTGTGAGCACACAAACACACATTTTTTTCCTGTAAACACAACCCGAGAGGCCCGGTTCTGATCAGCTCTGAGTGTGTGTTTGTGTCACCTGACTGCTCTGGAAGTGTGTGTGCTCGGGGATTCGGACCACCAGCTCGGTCTCATATGTGCCATCGTTTATCGCCGACACCGACAACAACACTGACTGATCATCACCGACCGACTCTTAGACACACCCACACAAGTGTTGGTACTTCAGGGTTTCTGAGGACCTTTGCAGAAGATAAAACCCTCTGAAGTGAGGACCGCCACATATATACCTGTTTAGTCTATTTATACCTTTCAGCATTGATGGAGCCTTTCCAGATGTGCAGGTTTCCAGGTACTTATGATGCATTGGGTTGGATACTCCCTTTGCTATCTGTTACCAAGGAGATGCTGGTGTTTGCGTTGGAGAGGCCCACAACTAGCATGCCTAAACTGGTGACCCACCTGATGTAAAATGCAATTATTGGTTTATTAGTTGGTAATCTCCCTTCGGGGATCAATGAGTAGAACGAGTACTCGCTTTCTCATTGGCCACCGTCGGCCGCTCAGTTACCGGTGCGGACTTATCATTGATCAGATCAGCAGCTGGCTTCAGAATAGATATAGCCTTCTGTGATAAGTATGTAGCTCAATAGTCTTAATTTTGGCCCTTATACTGCACCATACCCTCCAGGTCCGTGATGAGTCTCTGCCTCAAGTGGAGCAGTTTAAATAGCTCAGGATCCTATTAAATCTAAAGAAATCTAAATTCTAAAAGTATCAAATACTCTGGAAGAAAAATCTATTAAAACTCAACGTCCTCTAATAAAAAGTAACAATTGAGTCAATCTGTTGAGATAAAGAGTAAAATATGTTCAAATAAAAATGATAAACAATCCACAAAGAAATAAAAATGTAAGATAAAACATCTGAGATACAATTTCTAAAAATGATACATTTTCATCAATAAAGTTTTTAGATAAATAAACATTTTTATCAAAAAGTCTAAAATCATTAAAAAGTCTAAATGTTCAGATACTAAATACAAATTAAATGTAAAAGAGAATAGATTGCAATGTAAAAGATTTATTAAAGATTTTAAAAATGAAACATTTCAAATACAAAGTCAAACATTTCAACACTGAATTTTAAAGATAATGATGTAAAATTATGTAAAATATCAAATGTCTGAGATCAGTAATCTATAATTCAGTCTATAATCTCACATCATCAGGATGAACCCTGGCTGGTTGAAGTGAGCTGCAGAGAAACACAACATGCTGATACTCAGTATGAATGGCAGCTTCCATCTTTAAAGGACTGGAAGAGGAAGAAGTTTCCAAGGAATGACTTAGAAGAGTTTCAAACAGAAACTGACTGAATCCACACTGTAAACAATTGACTGTAAATTTTACAGGAAATTCCTGGCTAATAGTTGCCGTAATTTTACTGTAAATAGGTTACAGGACTATTGTTGTAGAATAAAAACAACAAGGTACTGTATTTAAAACAACACACTACTGTAATAAATAACAATATCTTCTTGTAAATTTCCCAGTAAATTTACAGGATTAATATTGTAAATATTACAGCAAATGGCTTCATTTTGCGGCAACTTATTAGCCAGGAATTTCCTGTATTTTAAGGTAATTTTACAGGTAGAATATTGTAAGTATTTCCATTACATTTCCAGGATAAATATTGTAAATATTACAGCAAAACGCTTAATTTTGCAGCAACTTATTAGCCAGGAATCTCCTGTATTTTAAGGTAATTCACAGGTGAAATATTGTAAATATTACAATTACATGGTGTAACAGAAAACACAAAAACTGTTATCAAAATGTTATCCATTTTTTTTATTTAAAAATGCAGTATAGGAAACTTTTCAATAAAACCATTTACAAAAATAAGAAAAGCTCACAAGGGCAGCGCAACACATAAACATGTAACACATAAACAACTTATAAGCCAACATTGGCTGCTCTTTGTGCACCGTATATAAAAGAAAGTTTGGTAACACTTTACATTACGGATCGCTAATAAGGTGGTAGTTTCATGGTAATTTCAATGTAATTTCATGGTAATAACTTTTAATTACTAGTAACAACAGTAAAATAACCATGTACTTTCCAGTGAAAATGTGTTTAATTCAATGGAAACCACTAGGCTGTACTGTGTTTACAATGACTGAAGCTAGCTGGCTTGCTAAGAGTTTGCTTCCTTAAATCATTAGCAACGATGTCAGCCTGAATTAGGTAATTGCACTGGAAACCGCATGGTTATTTTTGCTGTTGTTACTAATAATAAACAGTTATTACCATGAAATTACACTGAAATTACATTGAAATTACCATGAAACTGCCACCTTATTAGCGATCCTTAGTGTAAAGTGTTACCGAAAGTTTTATTTAACACAAGTTTTCATCATTCTCATCCTCTGTGTGTGCTTTGGTGCTATGTTATGGACAGGACAAGCGTGGTAAGTGCATATTTAGCCACCACCACTCTGGTATAGCCACCACAGAAAGAGGTCAAACACGCACGCACACGCACGCACGCACGCACACGCACGCACGCACACGCACGCACGCACACGCACGCACGCACACGCACGCACGCACACGCACGCACACGCACGCACGCTTTTCCTGTCCACAACATAGCACCAAAGCACACACAGAGGAGCACAAACAAACTTAAACGAACAACAAAACATTCTTAAAAAGTAAGCTCTCCATTTTCTGTCACAGCTTTTCAGCCTATCTATTGTCTACTCTCATATCACATTGCATTCACAGAAACACACTTTCATACACCTACTGTCTACAATCTGATGTGTGCGTGTGTGCGTGTGTGCGTGTGTGCGTGTGTGCGTGCGTGCGTGTGTGCGTGTGTGACCTCTTTCTGTGGTGGCTATACCAGAGTGGTGGTGGCTAAATATGCACTCACCAGTGTGTTACAGGCAACCCACCAACTGAAAGTCCAGCATTCTTCTCAATAGAGTACACACTGGTGCGTTCAGACCTCTTTTTTGCCCGGTCTTGCTGCCTGTCTGTGAGTGAATACCACAAAAGGCTCTGAAAAGACAGAGGGGGAAAAAAACAACAGTTAACATTTAGGACATTTTCATTTAAGAAGGACATAGTCGTAACCATGAGATGAACCAAAAATGGATCTTCCTGCAAGTCAGTAATATATTTCAATGTTAGTCAGGTTTGGAAATGACATGTAGTGTTCACGTTAATTATTCTACGAGAATTCTAGCGTTAAATCTTTGCCCTACTGTGTATTGATTACCCCGTTAGCTCGTACTCAAGCTGAGCCTTTTGTAAAGCCATTTTTTAGTCTAATCAATTATTTGGCTGATTCACATGTACATAATTGTTTATAGATTCATATTTTTTCACTGGTGGATGTATTTGTATTTTACAGTTTCACAAATTTTCCATAAAAGACGGGTCGATTTCGCCCCCGGGTGTCCGGACTGCTTATTGTGGAAGTTTGTTTAGCTGACTGGATAGCAGAAGGGGACTCTGAGGCCAGAACAGTATATGTGTGTGTGTGTGTGTGTGTGTGTGCACGCCTGATAAAGTAGAGTGATAGTTAAGAGAGGCGCTTGAAGTTGGTGGATAGCCTGTAGAGGGTTTGACTGTTTAAAACACCTAAATCACAAATAACCATGCAATAACATACAACTTATCCAAACCATGTAAAGCTTAAACCTTGGGGCAAACAATTGTGTATTCACTAGAGGTGTGTGTGGTCTACAAGGGGGGAAAAGGGTAGAGGGAAATTCCCATTAGAAACACTATACCATTAACCTTGACTTACGCCATATGGCTGCGCTTTGCCAAACTACACGCGAGGCAGTGTTCGGGTTTGCTCACGCAACCATCTGAGGCCTGTGAGAGTCAATATTATTTTGAAATGATCGGAACCAATCACTCTCGCTAGGTGGGATTTTCGATAGATGGCCGGCGTTATGGCTTGTCTTCTAACTGTTGTCCTCTGCATCACGAGTCAAATTCAATGTGAGTGGTTGAAGTGGCACGTCAGTAAAGATAAGGACAGGTTGTCAATCCAATCACATGCAAGGGACTTTTATGAGCATCATTCGAAAAGATGTGGGTTGCGGGGGGTTCCCAGATGGTATGGTGAAGAGGCGAAATATACCAGCTAGCAAAAATCAGGTTACTATACCATTACACTCAACACTGATGCATTTCAATGGAAGAGAGTGTGAGTGTTTGTGTGTGCTCGCACGTGCATTAGTGTGACAGTTAGGAAGAGGGAAATGTGGTGTGCATGTACGTATGTGCAGTACATCAAGTTTTGCCATTTTAATGCTGGTGCAGTTGAAACACACCTCTGTATGAATTCCAGTGTCGCTCCTGCTTCTGCTGGGTACTGGAGGTTGAATACGTAGTAGGATGCGAAGACTGCAGTCAACCCATGGAGTAGGTTCCTATGGGGCCCCATCACGCACACACCTTCGATGGATAAGAACCACGTGTCGGCATGTAGAACTTTTCCTGAAATACATCAACAATATAACTTCACAGCACACGAGAGCTACCTAAAATTAATCCTTTCATCTCACACATGTACTGTACGATTCCCTGAAACACTCAAATAACACTAAAAAGAGCTTCCCTCAACCACAGGTATTCTTTTAAGAACTTAAAATTATACCTGGCACAATTAGTTTAAGTGTGCATGGCAGGCTTGAGGACATCTGTATATCAGCAGTTGTGGCAGAGGGCTGGAGAAGAAAAACGATAAAGTTTGAGTAAGTTGAATACACCAGAGCAAAGAAAACAAGACCCGTCATTGGTAATCTGATGCCAGATATAGCCATTTCAGCAAATCTCCACAAGGCAGCTTAGCTCCACACATGAGCTCCTCACCTAATTGGGGAGCCTCAAAGTAGGACAACAATGGTGGCTAACATTGAGGAAGTCATGTATCAGCATTGACTCTGAAAACAAATCCAACACAGCACTGACTGTCCCAGATGTGTGGAACAAGGTAGAACCACATCCAGCAGAACCACATCCATCACAAAACCCAGGTTGTACTCAACATCAAGAGGCGAATCAGCTTCAATGTATGAGCAATTATAGACGTCTGATGGCCAGGCTAATAAGTCAGTATAGTATTACAACATCTGAAATAAAAAACTTAATTGTACAAAAAAAAAGACGGGGCTGGTGTAATTCCTGATAATGGGGCTCAGAGACACACGTTGCATTCTGGGTCGTGGCAGGTATGCTGCCAGTGCATGACTGTAAACAAACCATCGATTCAGTATAGAAAACAAACAGTAGGGTAAGGTGCAAGAGAACATGAATGAATCAATGGCTGCCTGTGACAACTGTGTTGAACTATGAAACCAAAGCAGAAGGTAACTCCTGGTTTTGTGATGCTTCTCTGTAGTCTGATGCAGCCGACCAAAGCTATATTGTATACATATCTACTGCATTATGTTAAAGGCATGGTTGGTAATCCTGTTCAGAAACACATTTTGTAATACTGGGTGAAATGGTCCGTCTGTCCTGAGAGAAATCTATACAAGATGTATTTAGAAAAAGGGACGAAAATAATCAGACCTCTGTGGCAGCTGCAGGACTGAGAAAAAGCTGACCAATCCGAGATCAGCGTCCCGCTGATCTCGGATTGGAGCGCCTACAAAAACCAATCAGATGCCTCTGCTTTCTGCCTACGCCCCCCTCTGTCGGCTCCCTGCTCCGTGTGCGCATGCGGTTCTACCGGCTTTGGATGAAGCACTGACGGAATGGGGAGGGGGGGGTGGAGCTTAGAGGAGGGGACACTTTCGAATCTTGCTAGCTCTCTTGCTAGCTCTCTAGGATTACCTACCATAGCTTTAAGTACGGATAGCAATTTATTTAGCATTTATATTTACTTATTAAATCACATTTATTTACATATACTTGGTTTCTGTAGTTGCTCCCCAACAGTTAGGATAATAATAATCATAGTAAAGATAGAAAACAGTTGGCCTAAGTAAAAATTAGGCCGCATGAGAGCTAGTCTGTTTATGAACAGTGCCGTGCTCAGTTAACAAAGGAGCAAGTTGGCAACATGTCCCCCACAGTGGTGATAGTGTCACAATCCTGAGCTGTATTAACAATTAAAAAGTGGGCGGAGAGAGTGAAGGGAGGGAGTGGCTGAATTTGTGGTGCAAGTTATACTCACATCAACTATGAGGAAGATGCCATCATCCTGTTCCTTAAAGTGGGCCAGCAGGCACATGACCAAGCAAATTGACTGGTTGCCACTTTGGTATTTTTGTATAGCCTTCTCCACACTTGCCGACTTCTACTGTGCAAAGTACTCCAACATATTTTGCTGCTTGTCGCTTATGGCAGCTGCCATCTTCTCTTGGATGGGGACTCCTGTCAGCTCGGTGAAATGCTGGAAGAGGCGATGCATGGAGAAGAGATATGGCCACTCTTCTTTCAGCTTCGAGATACTGTGTGGTGGGTCACAATTTAGGTCCCGGCGCTGGAGAATGTGGGTTTTTTTGAGCCAGGTTTGCAGTGCTCCTCTCTCCACACCTGCCATTCCTTCCTGGTTGTGGGGGGTAAAAACAACAAGAAAATATAAGTTTGTGAATTCTGGATTTAAGATATCAATTATTAAACGGGCATATGCATTAAACCTCTTCCTTCATAAGCTAGTTGGAATTGATCAATGGGCTATGCAAAACATGTCCAAGTTATTTGCACAAAATCATCCAAACATGAAAGAGATTCCATGAATTGTTTCTTGCCAGCTGTGGTCAATGCTAAGGGCTCTGGCTCCCTTAAATACAAATAAATTGTTACCGATCACTCCTCCCCACCCTAACAAAGCAGTCAGATGTGAAATGGTTTGCATCAGAGCTGGTAAAAAAATGGACTGACACAATTAAAGTCTTACACCACACATCAGGAAAATCCCAATAGCTCACAGCAGCATTTGAGAAACTCAGTTTTTTTGTTCATGCTTGCCGTGTATATCAGTAAAGTTGTCAGTATATGTTATCAGTAGAGACCCAAATATGCACATGAAAGCCCCCTAAAAGTGAAATTTGTATGTCCCCATTAACATCAATTTCCACTACATCTACCTGGGCATATAGCTGCTGCATCTGAACCTTGATGTCTTCCAACGTTTCTTCTGTCTCGTCAGAGGGGAGTTGTTGAGGTGCCCACTGGACACATCCATACTGATCAGGTTGTCTACCAACTGCTTGGGCCTGGGGACTGCTCTTCTTAGACTGTCTCACTCGTGCCAATGTCAGATTCCGGTTTACATGTTCTATTCTCGTCTTTAATTGCTGAACGAGTGAAGCTCCAGCAACAGTGTCGTCATCAGTCACATCTCTAAAGCATGCAGGATACTGATGTATAATGTCATTTACCACTTGCACGCAGATTGCTCTCTTTGGATTCATATTGTGTACTCTCATTTGGGTCACCACCTCTCTTATCATGGCTCTTCTGGCGGCAGGATTTGGCCTGGTGGAAGTAGTGATTGCAGACCTGACTTCTTGTGGCATCTTTGCCCAGTTAACCTTGGAGAATGCAAACAAAAATATGGTATAAATAGAATACAAGGATACTTGTACAAGGATACAAATGTTATATCCATCCATCCATCCATCCATTATCTTCCGCTGCTCCGGGGATCGGGTCGCGGGGGCAGCAGCTTGAGCAAAGAGACCCAGACGTCCCTGTCCCCGGCCACTTCCTCCAGCTCTTCCGGGGGGACCCCGAGGCGTTCCCAGGCCAGCCGAGAAACATAGTCTCTCCAATGTGTCCTGGGTCTTCCCCGGGGCCTCCTCTCAGTGGGACGGGCCCGGAACACCTCACCGGGGAGGCGTCCAGGAGGCATTCTCACCAGATGCCCGAGCCACCTCATCTGACTCCTCTCGATGCGGAGGAGCAGTGGTTCTACTCTGAGCCCCTCCCGGATGACCGAACTTCTCACCCTATCTCTAAGGGACAGCCCGGACACCCTGCGGAGGAAACTCATTTCGGCCGCTTGTATTCGCGATCTCGTTCTTTCGGTCACTACCCACAGCTCGTGGCCATAGGTGAGGGTAGGAACATATATTGACCGGTAAATCGAGAGCTTCGCCTTCTGGCTCAGCTCCTTCTTCACCACGACGGGCCGGTGCAGACCCCGCATCACTGCAGACGCCGCACCGATCCGCCTGTCAATCTCCTGCTCCATTCGTCCCTCACTCGTGAACAAGACCCCGAGATACTTGAACTCCTCCACTTGGGGAAGGATCTCATTCCCGACCCGGAGAGAGCATTCCACCCTTTTGTTATAGTATCAGTAAAAGCCAACTGATAATGTAGCGTAACCTGCTGTGAGAGACTGAAAAATTATTCTCTTAAAGGAGAATACCAGCCAACATGCAGCATTTCAACTATCAAAGTAAGATGAGGGTTGATCTACTACTGTAGACAACAAAGCAAGGCTGCTCAATTTCTCCATTGATAAAATAATTTCACAACTCTACAACATAAAAACCCTCATCTTACTTTGAAGCTCCCAGCTCCCAGAAGTGACGTCGACGCAGCTTTAGCAGCAGAAAAGCTATCAGGCTTGTGTTGATAATGATAAAGTCCTGGACTATTTTCAAACTTCCAAATGCATCGTTTTGTGAGTACAGACCATATTTGTACTACTGTAGAAGTTTGGTGTCATGGCATGTGATTTTAGTGTGGTAATTTTGGAGATACTGCCAGGATCCATTAACCCTTGTACGAAGCTATTCGGGATAACTCAGTAACTCAGCTGATGTTCAGCCAATATCGAAAAAACTGCGGGTGGGCTATTTGGCTGGATATCACGGTTAAAATGACCCCTGGTTGAATCTACTCCGGAGTATCGCTTTAAATAAGGGGTTGCACTGAACTCCCTTACCATCATCTACGTCCTGTAAAATGCCTTGTGGTGATTGTTTGCAACGTGTTGCAGCATACTGCTCTTGCATTGACTTGCTTTTAAAAAGTGTTGCCAAAGTCTCTTTAATGGGAACATACTGGGCAAAAGATTCCTTACCTTTCTCATTCATTCCTAATAAATGAGACACCGGCTCAACATAATTAAAATGCTTTTTAAAAGCTGTCTTTCTCCTCTGCAACATTCAGGCATTCCACATGCATATCTAAAATTTGCACAATTGATGTGCAACTTAATGTGCTGTGCATATTCACAGACTTTATCAAATATCTTCCCACACGAACTTAACTTGCATTGAAACATTGCAAGAAATGGAAAACAGCTCCCTAAATAGCACTAACCTAGTGCAAGCTCAACGTCACACGTGGAGTGGTGGGTTAGCACTTACATTTTCATATTCGACCGGACGGGAAAAATAAAGGGGAATAATACAAACGTAGAAACAGTTAATATAATGCATCAATACACAACAACAAAACAGAAGGATTATCACAAAGGCACAAAGGCACGCACCACTACCGTTAGCGCAACTTCAGAAGGCAAACGTGAGCGTTCCTATCTGAAGTTAAGAGGAGAATGGAGTGCGGTCTGCGAGATTCCAGAACCTTACTGGGTCAGGCGCACATGCGTATTGCGTATCACTAGTCAGAAAAGTAGGAAAGTAGTAAACATCAAACTTACAGGTTGATGGACGTGGTGGTAGCCAAGGCTACTGTACAGCTCTAAAGATGCTGTGGAAAGAAAAAAATCCAAAATATGTTCATGGTTAATTGTCATACAGCTAACATTTACATCCTAGCTCACACACGGCCATGCACGGGGCTACTACTACTGCTGGTACTGAGATTTTTACTGGCAGGTTACTGGCTAATCAATACAAAAGGAAACTGATCGCAGCAAAAGTGCATCCACTTTGGTGTCCCTTCATCGCTTTGCATAGAGAACAGGCATAGGCTACGTTCTGTCCAAAAGAGGGTACCACTCAATTGCTTTTCTATGACGGTATTTAGGGGGTAGCCTGGCAGCCTCTATTCAAGTCAGCATAAAGTAGCTGACAAGCAATGCTTACCGAGTTAGCTACGGCTGGAAATCTTTTGGACACGAAAAATGGCAAGATGTCTAAATAAGGCTACACACGGTGAAAGATGGTCATTATTTCCCACTAGACTTAAGCAAGCAGGTTTCTTTGAATGTGTTCCCTCGCCCACTCCTTAAACTGACATTTCGTTACTTTCTTAGCACTTACAAGACCATACAAGTGCTAGACGATTGACTTCAGATAGACTTTCAGACCTAGGTATTCTACATCATTGATAACGTCCTCTAACCCTGCCATTAGAACTCAGCTAGCCTATCATATAGATCTAGGCTATAAAACTACAAAGTATTAGACAGTCAGTTAGGGTATAATGTTTAGTCAGCCTACCTTAATCCCAGGGAAGTCAGTCCAAGTCCATTCCGCCAAAAAAATTCAAACTGAAGTATCCCATGATGCAATGCAAACGCTGTAATCCCCATACCTACAGTAAGGTTACAATAAAACTACAACAATGTCTTTAATTTTCCCACAATGCATTGCCATCTACAGTAAAAACGCGAATACAACACGTTGTTGTAAAAATTGCTGTAAAAATTACATCAATTTCTTACAAGTGCAGCACTGTCCCTTTCAGTCAAGGAAACTTCCTTGTTACCTCCCCGAACTGATCTGAAGGTGGGAGGATGTGTGAAACCATTGTGTGACAGTAGAGGAGCTCTTAAGTGAAGATCAGCAGATCAGCTGCAATAAAAGGAGGTGGAATTTGTTTTGTAAGACAGCACAGACGGTGTTTCTGCTCTGAGAGTCACACACTGCTCTGCCAAATGGAGGAAATGGCAAAGAAAATGGTTAAACTGGACCTGGAAAGCTTCTCTTGTTCGATCTGTCTGGATGTGCTGAAGGAGCCGGTGAATTTTTGTCGTAAAGTGGGTGTTACTGACGTCATCATCGTGCTACTACCACAGACAGCCCACAGACAAACACACACAGACTTTACGACAAAAATTCAAAATTACAGTAACCCGGATTTTTTTAAGTAAGCGACGCACCTCCACGTTATCAGTGCTAGTGTACAGTAATTAATAAATTATAAACAGCATATTTTGTGCCTGTATAACGTTGCCCATAGGAAACCGTTTCATGGCCAAATATCTCAAGAGAGCAGCCAGGCACCTCTCGAATATCTTCGGAACAGCTCCAAATTACCAACAACAAGCAGGGGTGAGTAGAACATCATGTTATAATGTGAAATCAAGGGCCCAATGTCAAAAAAACGGTCTTGTCCTTTAAAGGCTACTGGAATGGAAAGAATAAGAAGGGAATTCACAGCTGCCTTCAATGCATGAATACTTTTACACCAAGACCTATTCTGGAGAAAAGCACCATGTTAGTGGACTTTGTGGAGCAGCGGAAGAAGACTGGACTCGAAGCTGCTCCTGCTGATCACTGCTATGCTGGACCTGAAGATGTAGCCTGTGATTTCTGCTCTGGAAGAAAACTGAAAGCCATCAAGTCCTGTTTATTCTGTCTGGCCTCTTACTGTAAGAAACACCTTCAGCCTCATTATGATGTGGCTCCATTCAAGAAACACAAGCTGGTGGAGCCCTCCAAGAACCTCCAGGAGAACATCTGCTCTCGGCACGATGAGGTGATGAAGTTCTGCCGTACTGATCAGAAGTCTATCTGTTATCTCTGCCCAGTGGATGAACATAAAGGCCATGACACAGTGTCAGCTGCAGCAGAAAGGACTGAGAGGCAGAGAGAGCTGCAGGGGAGTCTGCAACAGATCCAGCAGAGAATCCAGGACAGAGAGAAAGATGTGAAGCTGCTTCAGCAGGAGGTGGAGTCCATCAATCAGTCTGCTGATAAAACAGTGGAGGACAGCCAGAAGATCTTCGTTGAGCTGATCCGTCTCATCCAGAAAATAAGCTCTGATGTGAAGCAGCAGATCAGATCTCAGCAGGAAACGGAAGTGAGTCGAGTCAAAGAGCTTCAGAAGAAGCTGGAGCAGGAGATCGCTGAGCTGAAGAGGAAAGATGCTGAGCTGAAGCAGCTCTCACACACAGAGGATCACAGCCAGTTTCTACTCAACTACCCCTCAGTGTCAGCACTCAGTGAGTCTACACACTCATCCAGCATCAATATCCGTCCTCTGAGGCACTTTGAGGATGTGACAGCAGCTGTGTCAGAGCTCAGAGATAAACTACAGGACATCCTGAGAGAGGAATGGAAAAACAGCTCACTGAGAATCACTGAAGTGGATGTTTTACTGCCAGAACCAGAACCAGAACCAGAACCAGAACTAGAACTAGAACTAGAACTAGAACTAGAACTAGAACTGGAACCAAAACCAGAACCAAAAAGCAGAGCTGACTTCTTAAAATATTCATGTGAAATCACACTGGATCCAAACACAGCAAACATATATCTGTTTTTTTTTTTTTTTTTCCCTTGTCCTGTCCAGTATTATGGCAGCAGAATTGTAATCTGAATACCGTTTATGCTAAACACATTTGCTATGCCAAGGGAAGCTTTATGAATGTAAAGCTCCCCTTGACGCCCATCAACTCCTCATTTTTATTTATTTATTTTTGTTACAATATTTAACATGATATGATAATAGTGCCGAACCGGACCGGGGGACAGAGAGAGAGGGAAAGCGAAGAAGAGAAAAAAGAACAGAAACATGAAGAGACAAACATAAAAAACAATGAAAAATCCGACAACCAGCTGCTACACCTGTAAAAACAAAACTGAAGACGATTCACAGCTTTTGTGGGGAATCCAACCTTAGAAGCACCAGGAGCACCTGTAAGCAGACAAGCAGAGAACAAACACACAAACAAAAAAAACACAAGCAGCAGCAATCTCATATGATACACAGGTGACCTTAAACCGCAGGACAGCACAACAACTGCTTAGTGAGCATGGTACTGGGCTAATGAATGTGAGTGTGAGTGTGAGTGTGTGTGTGAGTGTTAGTGTGTGTGCATGAACATGCAATACACGTGGATGGTCCCACATAATAACCATGCTTAAATATCAGTGTATAGTGGCACAATCCCCCCCCCCCCCCCAGCAATCAGAAGCAGGCTGAGAGGGCCCCCAGACCCAGGCCACCAACAGCCCCTGAGGAGCACAGAACCCGGGAAGCCTATCATAGGGACGACCACGCATCCCCCCAGAAGACAGCAGAGGAAGCTCCCAGACAGAGCCCCCACAAGCATCGGGCAGAGCCCCCCCGGCGACCAGAGACCTACCAGCCCCGCCAGGCCCCCGCCACCCAGACATGGGCCACGCGCCGGAACCGGCCCCCGCGAGCCCGAGCGCCAACAAAACCCCCCGGCAGGGGCCCCGCCCAACACCCGAGAGGGCAAGGCGCCCCAGACAGCCAACCGCAGTGGGGCAGCGGGGAGAAGCAAGGCCCCCCCCCCCCCCATCAGGAACAGCACAAGCAGGCCAGAGGACAGCAGGACCCAGACCCAGACCCAGTCACCCCATAAATCATATAAGAGAATAAATAAATAAATAAATAAATAAATACATAAAGACAAAAAAACAAAACAAAATGAAAATTTCTAGGGGGCGCCACTGAGCCATTTTGCTCCACCCCCACACGATACCCTTTACATATGTACGAGGTCGTCAGGGTGGACGTGTGTGCCAAGTTTCATGACCTTGAGATCATGATAAGTCTTTCAAATCACAAACGCTATCACAAGATTTTCACCTCCTGGCCACGCCCCCACCGTTAAGAGCTTGTAAAAGTTTCTCAAGAGTTTTCTTCCCCCCTAGCTTAAGAGTAATCTGGCCAAGTTTGGAGCTGTTACCATAAAATCTGTAGGAGGAGTTTGATCAAATGCGAGGTGTGAAAAAAAAAGACGTTTCCAACCACCAGCAGGTGGCGCTATTGGTGGATGTCACTATGATAATATGTACGCGTTCAGGCTGGGTCAAGCATTCACCGTATGAAGTTTGGGACAGATTGGATAATGTATGTGGAAGTTAGAAGCGACTTAATTTTTTATGGTGAGTCATAACTTTGAGGTGTCACCACGGCCACGCCCTTTGAGGTTTGAAAACGTTTCTCCATGATTCTTTCCCCCCATGTCTTAAAAGCAACCTGGCCAAGTTTGAAGGTTTTTGCATTAAATCTGTAGGAGGAGTTCGATCAAATGCGAGGTGTGGAAAAAAAGAGATGTTTCCAACCCCCAGCAGGTGGCGCTACAGGTGGATATCGCTATGATAATATGTACGCGTTCAGGCTGGGTCCAGCTATCACCGTATGAAGTTTGGGACAGATTTGATAATGTATGTGGGAGTTATAAGCGACTTAATTTTTTGTGGCGAGTGATGGCGAGTCATCAAACTTTGAGGCGTCGCCACGGCCTTTAAGTTTTGAAAAAGTTTCCCCATGAATTTTTCCCCCCATGTCTTAAGAGTAACCTGGCCAAGTTTGAAGTCTGTAGCATTAAATCTGTAGGACAAGTTACAAGGTAGTTTAGCGGCAGTATAGCGATCTCTATTGGTCAAACTGAAATTCTACACTGTCGTAAAAATGCCCACCTGTACACACCCACTAACTAAACATCGTGGCGAATGCTGCCGTTGTGTTATTTAGTCAGTGCAGTTAGGTCATCTGATTTACAAGTGTAGACTGCCCACGTAAGATACTATAATCAGAGATTTTCTGTAGAGAGAACTCAAGATAATATGCTATAATCCTGTTGCTGGAGGAAGTGGCCGGGGACAGCTCGTCTGGGTTTCTCTGCTCAGGCTGCTGTCCCCGCGACCCGATCCCCGGACAAGTGGAAGATGATGGATGTATGGATGTATGGATGGACTGTTGCTGATCTTGAATGGGATTCTTCCCTCATCATGGTGTATTCGTGGAGTGATTCCTTTGTATTAGCAGACACTTACAAAAGTTACATCTTAGACAGATGTGCGCAGGCACTACCAACATACACGCCGCAATAAATGCAGACTAGCTCTACACTATTCCGATTACAATCACAAATTAATCAATTTTCATTTGTAGATAACAATTCTTGTTCGGATCAAAACGCTATTCTTATTATAATCAGGTCAGTCCGTGTATTTCTGAAGCTAGGCTACGTCTCGAACTCAGGAGGAATTAGAGCACCGTCATCACCTGTCTCTTTGCGATCTAAAACGCAGATCACTATGGTAGATGAACAAGATCACGCTTGGAGAAATTTCACAAAGATGGGAAGTGCCAACATCGAACGTTTCATATTCAGTCTGTGAAAGGCAGAATATGAAACGCTTGGTGTTGGCTCTTCAACGCAAGCGAACACATAGCCTACAACTACAGCTTGCATACAGTACCTAGCTAAGTCCCGTAAACACAAACGACTCTTCTCACGCATCACGAC
The DNA here is from genome assembly GCF_027942865.1 of Odontesthes bonariensis. Classification (NCBI taxonomy): domain Eukaryota; kingdom Metazoa; phylum Chordata; class Actinopteri; order Atheriniformes; family Atherinopsidae; genus Odontesthes; species Odontesthes bonariensis. Next base: position 27,710,712 of record NC_134524.1, read on the forward strand.
ACTTCAGAAGCGGGTCGCTCCTGCCGAAGTTACATATGGGATTTTCAGCATACAGACCCCTGTTGGGAGCGAGACAGGCTTCATTCGCTTACCATTGACTTGTTTAACCTTTGTTAAACTCCTGAAGGCTATAATTTTAGGTGAAAATGCTACCTAGTGCCCCTTTAAGCAAGGCGTGGAATCGGTCAAAAATGGCACGAAAACGCACTTTCCATCCAAAATGGCCGCCTTCCTGTGAATGTGGGACACTGGTGTCTTGAGACTTTTTTGTGCGTCTGGGCATGATGAATGAGTGTACCGAATTTCATCATCCTACGCGAAACTAACCCCATTGCGGGCACCATTTTTAAGCATTATAGGGGGCGCTACAGAGTCAATGAGCGACTCCCAAAAATATAAAGTTTAGATTCTTTCATATTGTCGACTAGCACGTGGCGCTCGCAAAATTTCCTGAGTTTTCGCATACCTTTTGCAAAGAATCGGAAGAAGAACTAGAAAGCTGCAAGCAGCTGTGAGCGGGACCGAGGTGTGCGTACGTTGGGATGTGCGTACGTTGGGCATGCGCTGGACGCTGGAGCCGCAGCTCTGCCCACACGCACGATACCCTCTGCGTACTTACGAGCACAGCATAACTCCAATGCGGAGGGGTTTTTGAAAATTTCTAGGGGGCGCCACTGAGCCATTTTTCTCCGCCCACACACGATACCCTTTACATACGTACGAGGTCGTCAGGGTGGACGTGTGTACCAAGTTTCATTACCTTGAGATGATGATAAGGCTTTCAAATCACAAACGCCATCACACGATTTTCACCGCATGGCCACGCCCACACCGTTCAGAGTTTGGAAAAGTTTCTCCATGAATTGTTGCCTCCATGTCTTAAGAGTAACTTGGCTAAGTTTGAAGCTTGTAGCATTAAATCTGTGGGAGGAGTTTGATAAAATGTGAGGTATGGAAAAAAAAGACGTTTCTGACCACCAGCAGGTGGCGCTGTTGGTGGATGTTACTATTTTATCTATGCGCGTTCAGGCTGGGTCCAGATATCACCGTATGAAGTTTGGGACAGATTGGATAATGTATGTGGAAGTTATAAGCGACTTAATTTTTCATGGCGAGTCATAACTTTGAGGCGTCGCCACGGCCACGCCCTTTGAGGTTTGAAAAAGTTTCTCCATGACTCTTTCCCCCCATGTCTTAAGAGTAATCTGGCCAAGTTTGAAGCTTGTAGCATTAAATCTGTAGGACGAGTTCGATCAAATGCGAGATGTGGAAAAAAAGAGATGTTTCCAACCCCCAGCAGGTGGCGCTATAGGTGGATGTCGTTATGATAATATGTGCGCGTTCAGGCTGGGTCCAGCATTCACCGTATGAAGTTTGGGACAGATTGGATAATGTATGTGGGAGTTATAAGCGACTTCATTTTTTGTGGCGAGTGATGGCGAGTCATCGAACTTTGAGGAGTTGCCACGCCCACGCCCTTTAAGTTTTGAAAAATTTTCTCCATGAATTTCCCCCCCCATGTCTTAAGAGTAACCTGGCCAAGTTTGAAGTCTGTAGCATTAAATCTGTAGGACAAGTTCGATCTTAAGCAAGACGTGGAATCGGTCAAAAATGGCACGAAAACGCACTTTCCATCCAAAATGGCCGCCTTCCTGTGTACGTGGAACCATGGCGGCAAGAGACTTTTTTTTGCGTCTGGGCATGATGAATGAGTGTACCGAATTTCGTCGTCCCACGCAAAACTAATCCTATTAAGGGGACCATTTTTAAGCATTATAGGGGGCGCTACAGAGCCAATGAGCGACTCCCAAAAAAACCTTACAGATACAATAGGGTCCTTGCAGTTTCACTGCTCGGTCCCTAATAAACCTTACAGATACAATAGGGTCCTTGCAGTTTCACTGCTCGGTCCCTAATAAACCTTACAGAAACAATAGGGTCCTTGCAGTTTCACTGCTCGGTCCCTAAAAAACACATCCACAAACACTCGCACAGCACATGCATCCATCCCCCACCTCCGCTGGAGTGTGGCGTAGCGGGCACATCCGGGGGCCAGTAGCCCCCCAGCCACCACAGACCCCGAACCAGCAGGACAACTCCTCCTCCTGGCACCCCCGCCCCAGGCAGCAACCACATATCTGTTACTGTCAGAGGGGAACAGAAAAGTGACATTAATGACACAACCTCAGTCTTATTCTAGTCATCCAGACAGATTCACTGAATGGTTTCAGGTCCTGAGTAGAGAGAGTCTGACTGGACGTTGTTACTGGGAGATGGAGATGAGAGGGGGAGGAGCTGATGTAGCAGTCGCATACAAGAACATCAGCAGAGCAGGGGATGAAGGTGGATTTGGATTTAATGACAAATCTTGGGCATTAGATTGTTATCAAAACCATTATGAATTTTGGTACAACAACATGAAAACCTCCATCTCAGGTCCTCAGTTCTCCAGAGTAGGAGTGTACCTGGATCACAGAGCAGGTATTCTGTCCTTCTACAGCGTCTCTGAAACCATGACTCTCCTCCACAGAGTCCAGACCACATTCACTCAGCCGCTCCATGCTGGAGTTTATGTTTATGATACTGGAGACACAGCTGAGTTGTGTAAAGTGAAATAAAGGTATTTTTGTGCTGGGAGTTCATTGCTGTGATGTATCTGCACTGCTGTTCTGCTGTTTATTTGATGTTTTTTATTTGCTGCTTTTTCCTGTGTTTTTGAAGACATGGAGGATATCACTGCTAATGATAAGTTTGATTCACAGAAATATTTCTCCACATGAAAATCTAAACTTCTCTGAGCTCTAAATATCAGTTGGATCCTTATGTTGATGTATTTTTTTGTTGTTGTTTCTCTTCCACTTCATGGAGCAGAACAGAGAAACCAGCAGACCTTCCTTTATCACAGATTCTTTTTAAAATGCATAATTTTGTAAATGTGAAAATAATTCTGGAGTTACACTTTGATTTGTTTCAGAGATCAAATGTTTTTTCTGTTTTCTAAATCAACCAAGAAATGAGGAAGTCTGTTATGAGATGTTCAGAAACTGTCATTTCCAGGATTCAGGAGATCAGTTATCATGTTTAATGTGAGAGCAAATTAAAGTTTTTATATGAAATACCATTTTATTGTTCTGACATTTATTCTTTAAAAGTGAGGAACTATTTGTAGATGACTAATAAGAAAAAACTGCGGGGACATTATAAATTTCACCCATCAAAGAAATTTTGATGGATGAAATGGAAATACTGCCCGCTGAGAGACAGAGGCTGTCATGTTATAGTCATGTTCAGGGCTCTAAATTAACTTTTTTGATCACCAGCAAATGTGGCTAGTAAGTTTCTGAAGTTACCAGCCAATCAGAATTTCCACTAGCCACATATTTTTCCGTGCAAAAAAGACAGATGAGACCCACTGAATTCATTTGATCAATTTATTAACTAAAGCTTTAAATTCATTTTACAGTGAAATTGGGAATGTATATCCAATTAAAATAATCACAATAATTAAACTTATGTACATACAAAACTTATTCTAACATTTCATTACTCCTCAACCCTCACATACTATTCAGGGTCACATTTTTTGTACATAAAAATATAACTTTAAAACTGATTTATATTCATGTGAACCCTGAATCTAATGGAAAAATGGAAATATTTAACAACTTTCTAAACATCTGTCATCCTCAGATAAAACTGCCTCAGCTTCAGAAAAACCTCTGTCATCTTCAGATAAAACTGCCTCAGCTTCAGAAAAACATCTGTCATCCTCAGATAAAACTGCCTCAGCTTCAGAAAAACCTCTGTCATCCTCAGATAAAACTGCCTCAGCTTCAGAAAAACATCTGTCATCCTCAGATAAAACTGCCTCAGCTTCAGAAAAACATCTGTCATCCTCAGATAAAACTGCCTCAGCTTCAGAAAAACCTCTGTCATCCTCAGATAAAACTGCCTCAGCTTCAGAAAAACCTCTGTCATCCTCAGATAAAACTGCATCAAACCTCAGAAAAACATCTCAAAGGAGTCAGGTCTCAGGAAAAACGGCCTCAGACTCAGGTCTCAGACCAAACGGCCTCAGGTCTCAGACCAAACGGCATCAGGTCTCAGACCAAACGGCATCAGGTCTCAGACCAAACGGCATCAGGTCTCAGACCAAACGGCATCAGACCAAACGGCCTCAGAGCAAACGGCCTCAGACCAAACGGCCTCAGACCAAACGGCATCAGGTCTCAGACCAAACGGCCTCAGACCAAACGGCATCAGACCAAACGGCATCAGACCAAACGGCATCAGGTCTCAGACCAAACGGCATCAGGTCTCAGACCAAACGGCATCAGACCAAACGGCATCAGGTCTCAGACCAAACGGCCTCAGACCAAACGGCATCAGGTCTCAGACCAAACGGCCTCAGACCAAACGGCATCAGACCAAACGGCATCAGACCAAACGGCATCAGACCAAACGGCATCAGGTCTCAGACCAAACGGCATCAGACCAAACGGCATCAGACCAAACGGCATCAGACCAAACGGCATCAGGTCTCAGACCAAACGGCCTCAGACCAAACGGCATCAGGTCTCAGACCAAACGGCATCAGACCAAACGGCATCAGACCAAACGGCATCAGACCAAACGGCATCAGGTCTCAGACCAAACGGCCTCAGACCAAACGGCCTCAGACCAAACGGCATCAGGTCTCAGAGCAAACGGCATCAGACCAAACGGCATCAGGTCTCAGACCAAACGGCCTCAGACCAAACGGCATCAGGTCTCAGACCAAACGGCATCAGGTCTCAGACCAAACGGCCTCAGACCAAACGGCATCAGACCAAACGGCATCAGACCAAACGGCATCAGACCAAACGGCATCAGGTCTCAGACCAAACGGCATCAGACCAAACGGCATCAGGTCTCAGACCAAACGGCCTCAGACCAAACGGCATCAGTTCTCAGACCAAACGGCCTCAGACCAAACGGCCTCAGACCAAACGGCATCAGACCAAAAGGCATCAGACCAAACGGCATCAGACCAAACGGCATCAGACCAAACGGCATCAGGTCTCAGACCAAACGGCCTCAGACCAAACGGCATCAGACCAAACGGCATCAGGTCTCAGACCAAACGGCCTCAGACCAAACGGCATCAGACCAAACGGCATCAGACCAAACGGCATCAGACCAAACGGCATCAGGTCTCAGACCAAACGGCATCAGACCAAACGGCATCAGGTCTCAGACCAAACGGCCTCAGACCAAACGGCATCAGTTCTCAGACCAAACGGCCTCAGACCAAACGGCCTCAGACCAAACGGCATCAGACCAAAAGGCATCAGACCAAACGGCATCAGACCAAACGGCATCAGGTCTCAGACCAAACGGCATCAGACCAAACGGCATCAGGTCTCAGACCAAACGGCCTCAGACCAAACGGCATCAGACCAAACGGCATCAGACCAAACGGCATCAGGTCTCAGACCAAACGGCCTCAGACCAAACGGCATCAGGTCTCAGACCAAACGGCATCAGACCAAACGGCATCAGACCAAATGGCATCAGGTCTCAGACCAAACGGCCTCAGACCAAACGGCATCAGGTCTCAGACCAAACGGCATCAGGTCTCAGACCAAACGGCATCAGACCAAACGGCATCAGACCAAACGGCATCAGGTCTCAGACCAAACGGCCTCAGACCAAACGGCATCAGGTCTCAGACCAAACGGCATCAGACCAAACGGCATCAGACCAAACGGCATCAGAGTAGCGGGGTGAAGTTGGTTTTATATTCGACATTCGCCTATTTTCCGGCGGTTTAATTGTAATAGCGTCACGAAAACCGCACCAATTAGCATAAGGATGGTATTAATTTGTACAGAAAACTAAGACTAACATACCACAGGCTTTATCAACTCACCAAAGTAAGCAAGTCTGGCGAAAGATCAGAGTAACCGCGCCGAATATACTTCTACGGCAGCCAGAGCGCTTAGGGACCATCGCAAAAGTGTACGCCTTTTTTTTTTTCTTTTTTTAATAACTCACTGGATATTCAACCAATGAACACCAAACCACTTCTGATGTGTTTGTGAACTCACTATAAAGCTTTCACAGCCTTTTAGTTTCCAGAAAAATCATTTTAGGTAGAACATTAACTCAGTGTGCATAGTTAATTCCATTTTAGACTTTTATTTTGTAATAGATCTCTTGTTTTTAAAGATATCAAAACCAAACCACTTCTGATATGTTCATGAAGTCATTGTGTACTTCCCACACCCTTTGTTATCAAGGAACCCCTTTTTAATAATAAAAAAAGGCATGAGTAATCACTGTATATGATCCATTCATATTTATGGCTTTTATTTTGTAATGGCTCTCTTGTCAATTAGAAAATCTAATTGAACATATATATTGTTTAAACTCTTTGCTTTAAACAATATATATGTTCAATTAGATTTTCTAAAAAAAACCCAAAGCCTCCAAAACTATTAATGCTTGTTATGTATTTAATGTTTTTTAAGCTCGCTCCAATATCTGATATTAATCCTTGTGATCTTTTACTGCTTGTGATCTTTTTCATGCTTTTATTTAGACCTCTTCCCCCTGGCAGTTAAGCCGTTACACAACTAAAACTATCATTTATTTTACATCCTAATGCCTACACTGAACTGTCGATATAGTGTGGCTATAGGTTTAAGGGTATAGGTGATCTATCTAGCTGTGTACAACATAAAATTGCTATCAAGAAATAGTTTATTTGCTGTGTCATATGAATGCAAACTTTTTCTAAAAAGCTGGAAAATTAAGTTTAACATGGACATGTGAAACTTAAAAAAGGGAAATAAGTCAAAAAATGAAGGAGTGCAGATAAATAATGGAGAGATATGGTATATTTAACCCCATAAAACCACATCTCGATGAAATACATGGTATTACACAGGAACATCTGGGCAAAAGCTTAAAAAAAAGGACAAATTGTTTGTTTAGTTTATTTAACAGTGTATTTTTTAATTCCAACATGTCTTTATAGGAAATTCCTGCAGTAAAGCAAAATTAAAAGCTATGTCAGAAGTAGCCGTGAACCTTGTGTTTGAAATCTCAATATTTAGGAATATGCAGCAGTAAAGCAACATGAAAGCCAGGATAGGAGTATCTGGAGATGTGTTGTAGATTACATGCTGCATATATATTTGATATCTTAAAATGGAGTGGCAGCAAGCCCCAGAATCTTTTTTTCATGCTTCCCCCTATGTGTCAGGATACTCTCTGCCAAATTTTATAGGTGTGTGACTATTTATGCCATTGTAGTGCCTATATATATGCATTTACATAATTCCACCAGGAACATGTCCCAAAAAGAGGGTCTTTGGCCCCCTGTAGCTTTCCAGCAGCTAGTTGACCGGGTTGTCCACCCAGGTTGTGATCCTTGAAGGTCCTAGATATAATTTCTGGTGTCAAACCTTTTACAACGCTCCGTGTCTGTTTTCCCAAAAACTGGGGTTTTGCCCCCTGGGTATTATGCCTTTTTTTCAAAAATTAAAATTGTTTTCCTTGATAATAAAGGGTGTGGGAAGTACACAATGACTTCATGAACATATCAGAAGTGGTTTGGTTTTGATATCTTTAAAAACAAGAGATCTATTACAAAATAAAAGTCTAAAATGGAATTAACTATGCACACTGAGTTAATGTTCTACCTAAAATGATTTTTCTGGAAACTAAAAGGCTGTGAAAGCTTTATAGTGAGTTCACAAACACATCAGAAGTGGTTTGGTGTTCATTGGTTGAATATCCAGTGAGTTATTAAAAAAAGAAAGAAAAAAAAAAGGCGTACACTTTTGCGATGGTCCCTAAGCGCTCTGGCTGCCGTAGAAGTATATTCGGCGCGGTTACTCTGATCTTTCGCCAGACTTGCTTACTTTGGTGAGTTGATAAAGCCTGTGGTATGTTAGTCTTAGTTTTCTGTACAAATTAATACCATCCTTATGCTAATTGGTGCGGTTTTCGTGACGCTATTACAATTAAACCGCCGGAAAATAGGCGAATGTCGAATATAAAACCAACTTCACCCCGCTACTCTGATGCCGTTTGGTCTGAGACCTGATGCCGTTTGGTCTGAGGCCGTTTGCTCTGAGACCTGATGCCGTTTGCTCTGAGGCCGTTTGGTCTGAGGCCGTTTGGTTTGAGACCTGATGCCGTTTGGTCTGAGGCCGTTTGGTCTGATGTCGTTTGGTCTGAGACCTGATGCTGTTTGGTCTGAGGCTGTTTGGTCTGAGACCTGATGCCGTTTGGTCTGATGCCGTTTGGTCTGAGACCTGATGCCGTTTGGTCTGAGGCCGTTTGGTCTGAGACCGTTTGGTCTGAGGCCGTTTGGTCTGAGACCGTTTGCTCTGAGGCCGTTTGGTCTGATGCCGTTTGGTCTGAGACCTGATGCCGTTTGGTCTGAGACCTGAGGCCGTTTGGTCTGAGACCTGATGCCGTTTTTCCTGAGACCTGAGTCTGAGGCCGTTTTGTCTGAGACCTGACTCCTTTGAGATGTTTTTCTGAGGTTTGATGCAGTTTTATCTGAGGATGACAGAGATTTTTCTGAAGCTGAGGCAGTTTTATCTGAGGATGACAGAGGTTTTTCTGAAGCTGAGGCAGTTTTATCTGAGGATGACAGAGGTTTTTCTGAGTCTGACACCTGAGTCTGAGGATGTCCTAAAATGGACACCGTACTCTAGTCTCTATTAGTGGACACGTGGGGATATGCTTTTTATCCTGGTCGGACCATCTGTGAAGGACTAGTTCCTTGCCGAAATTCATGACGGAAACGGGAGAATAATAAGTATTAGGGCTGGGACTTTAGCGCGTTAATTTCGATTAATTAACTACACACATATTAGCGCGTTAAAAAAAATAACGCATTTTAATCGCACACTATAATTTATTTTTTTTTTTTTTTTAAATACAGACGGATGGAAGCGTCGACAAGAGCGTGGTCAGCAACCCCATAGCTACCCCAACTTTGGGGCAAGAGGCAGGTTTACTGCTCACAAAGAACAGAAGTGCAGTGCAACAACGACAACAATATTAAGAAGTAAAGAATCACGTATATTGCTGCGTGGTAGCCTATCCCCGTTTTTCGTTCTTTAGCTGATAAATATAAATATGGAAAGGTATAAAACACCAGCTTTACTGGTGAAACGGCTATCCACATTGTTCCTAGATCTACAGTAGCTGTGGTGATGTCATTGTACAGTCAGCCAATCACGTCTGTTCTAAATTACCCGGGGAAATCGGAGGTCTAAAATAATATTTCCATAAAGCAGATTTAGGAGATAAATAGAAACCCTATTTAATTGTATTCTCAGTTTAATTCGTTTTTGAATAGTCATATGTTACAGTTTTCCTCTCATTTTAGCACCCATTCACTCATAACATAGCTAAACTGCAATTCCAAATGGATATTTGGCGAGTCTAACTGGAATATGGCGATTTTGAGAATGTCCTTCTTCAAGTAACACAAATAAGGTAGGAAATCCCAGTTGTTTTTCATATGCTCGCCGAAACACTATTATCAAATAGTCTTCTTGTGACTTGGTTTGTTAGTCGACTCTAGGTGCTTGCAGTCTATCTAGAGCTACTTGCTAAGTAGCCTAGTGTCAGTGCAGTTAGCACCATCTTTTGAAAATAACGGACACACTTTTTACTTTATGTTAGGTTGCCAGCGTGCTTCCTCTGCCATAATGTGATGCGAGTAGATTGGCTTGAGTAGGCTATGTGTCCGCTGTGGCAGCGGACAGACTGGTGTGAGCTAGGGTGACCACCTGCTAGGGTGACCAACCCAGAGTGGTGTAAAAAGAGAGTGGCGACATTCCCATAGACTTCTATAGAAAGAAAGGAATGCGGAAGTCACGTGGGTCACGGAGACGCCACAGTTCCAAACAAGAGACGCAGCTCCGTTAACCTCAATTGCTCGTCAAGAACAATTACTGGTAAGTTAATAAAATAACAGCATTTTAAACGTTTTTTTACATTTTTAAGCATTATCTATCAGAAGTATTCTCTTAGACATCGTTATTTTTACATTTGGTTAGCATGAAATGTCGATGTTGATGTTAAAAATGGAATGGATTTAGCTTAAAGCTTGGTAACGGAGGCTAACGTGAGGTAATTAACGTGATCATTTCACTAAAGTCCGTTAACTTTTTATTGTCAGGTGACATTGTGTAAAGTTGTTTTGATTGTTAGGTTTTAAAACATTACCAAAATACTATATAGGCCTATAGTAATAATACATTTAATACATTTTTGGTATTTCTGACGTATTTTCTCCGGTAAATTGATTAAATTACTACATTTTTAGCATAGTGAGGCATTAGCTGACTGGTCTTTAATTAAGTAAGTTTTTTTCAGCATGACTTTGCAGCTGTGATAATGAATTTATCAATTTCTTTGTTGTTGTTGTCAGGGAGGTCAGCAGATGGTGCTCGCTGCTGTCATGGATCAACCCTCATTAGGACTTCAGAACTTTTCTACAATGTCCAAACCCTTGAATTTGATCAAATACAGTTCATTGTTGCAGATTAATCTACCCAACAGTATAAATAGCAGTAAAATAACTTCTTTATGAAGGCTTGTTTTACATTTTCCATGATGACATTTTATAATAAAATGTTTGGTTTAAATCTGTTTTGTTTATTTTTTTTCACAACTGACACATTTATTTTGTCGTTAATATGGTTTTAACCAGAAAAAAAGTTAAATTCATATTTTAATCCATCCATTATAGCCGCTGAATCCGTCGATCGGGTCGCGGGGGTGGGGGGGCTCATTGTCCATCCGACACCAGAGAGAACAGACAGACTGAATGACATCTTCTACAGATGGAGTGTTTGGGACAACAGGAGTAGATCCTGCAACAGACAGTAACATCAGGCTCTGTTGAAGGATGTAGATCTGAAGGTAAGCTGGACCACTGGCATGATTAGCTGCCCCCTGCTAGCATGCAGGGGTACCCTCTACGATTTAAAATGGTGATAAATGTGTCTCTGCGCTCCAAAAAAGAAAAACGTTGATAAAATACATCGTCGGTGAAGTGATCAATGCACATTATGGGTCAATATTTACCGAAAATTGCGTCGTAAATGTTAAAGTTATCGTTTTTGTGCTCCGTCCCGCTAAAACCCGTTCAAACTGACTGACAGCGCTGTGATGTTTGGAACTCCGGAGGCTAACATGAACCACGTGACAGCCCTAGCGGCGACTTCAAAGCGTGTCGCAACTCTGTATTATTCTATAGCTCTGGACCAACCGTCCCACGTAGCGCGTGCGCGTACAGCGTTCGAGGCCAAAATAGTCCGTCCCGCAAATTCAGAGTTTGTCCCGCATAATTGATTCTTGCTGGGGTTGTCACTTTCCCCGCGCCACCCAGATAGCGAAACGAGCGTTACTTGACATTTCAGAACAGCACAGTCGCCGCAGACTGTAGAGCTACAACAGATCCACACACGCGCGCACACACACACCCCTTGCAGTCGCATCTGACAGGCTGGCTGTTATCAAATATTTGTTGTTGCCATGACAATTGACTCAACGTTCGCAGTGATGATGAACGTCAATTCACGCGCCTCATCACTAGGCACTTCAGTCAGTCAGTTGGCGCGGCATACTTGGCTAGAACTAGTTGTGGATTGTGGTTTGTGGATAAAAAATTAAAAAAAACACAGGGGAAAATGGCAGTGTAGATGGTAGTGTGTGTCATTGAATGTTCAAAATATTGTTATCATTATTATTGTTATATATTACATCACCAATAACAGAGGAATCACTATATATATATATATATATATATATATATATATATATATATATATATATAAAAAAATTGATATACCATGTAAGGTAGTATGTGCTAGAAATGGGTAAACCACTAAGAGTCTGGCGGCGGGGCGGCGTCCCCCCTTGTCCCCCATAAACATACCCCTTGTCCCCCCTTGTCCCCCATAAACATACCCCTTGTCCCCCCTTTGGCTTATGAGCAGGTGGTCACCCTACCGCCGCCAGACTCTTAGTGGTTTACCCATTTCTAGCACATACTACCTTACATGGTATATCAATTTTTTTATATATATATATATATATATATATATATATATATGTATATATATATATATATATATAGTGATTCCTCTGTTATTGGTGATGTAATATATAACAATAATAATGATAACAATATTTTGAACATTCAATGACACACACTACCATCTACACTGCCATTTTCCCCTGTGTTTTTTTTTTTTTTTTATCCACAAACCACAATCCACAACTAGTTCTAGCCAAGTATGCCGCGCCAACTGACTGACTGAAGTGCCTAGTGATGAGGCGCGTGAATTGACGTTCATCATCACTGCGAACGTTGAGTCAATTGTCATGGCAACAACAAATATTTGATAACAGCCAGCCTGTCAGATGCGACTGCAAGGGGTGTGTGTGTGCGCGCGTGTGTGGATCTGTTGTAGCTCTACAGTCTGCGGCGACTGTGCTGTTCTGAAATGTCAAGTAACGCTCGTTTCGCTATCTGGGTGGCGCGGGGAAAGTGACAACCCCAGCAAGAATCAATTATGCGGGACAAACTCTGAATTTGCGGGACGGACTATTTTGGCCTCGAACGCTGTACGCGCACGCGCTACGTGGGACGGTTGGTCACCCTAGTGTGAGCAACAAGTTTGAACGTAATGTTGTGCCTGTGTTATTTAGCACTGTACGAGGCTACTGTTGGAAGCCTGCCGGGTAGAACTATCTCTTGAAAGTTGTCGCCTACAACTGTTGTGCGTCAGATGAGATGAAATAGAAAGTCCGCACTGTAGCTCATTCACTCCCAGCTCTTTTTTTCCAAGATGTTCCAAGTTGATCAAAACTTATTTGAGGAACACAGTGGGCAAAGTAGCCTTTGTGGATTGGCTATTTTATCCTTAGTGAACGGGCTATGAATGAATAAAGGCTGATTTATGCTTCAGACGCAAAGCTTCTGACGCTCGGACGCAGAGCCTCTGCGAGCGTCAAAATCTTGACCACTCCCCCACGCAGAGGCTCTGCGCGTGTTGTCGTGCACCTCAGAAAAATCCTGACTATGCGACAGACGCACGCAGACCACCAACGGAAGTGCGCAGACAAAAGCGGCTGTGATTGGTCCTCGGTGTGCCTTTCCGGTTGTCTGTGTGGCTTCCTCCTTTGCATTTTCGCCAACTCCAATAAAAGAAGCTGTTCTTCTTCGATGTCGAGCAACTCCAGATCCATATCTTGCATACACTTTTTTTTTTTTTGAAAAATAAACACTTCCGCCGGCGCCCCCGAAGTTCTCGTCACCGCCCACCGAAATTCTCGCGAGGGGAAACTGCTGTGCGTCCCGAGAAATTCCAGACCGAGGTTGCAGAACCATAACATGAAAAGTGGTTCGCGACCAGAGCAAAGCAACACGTCAAGACGAATAGACGCAGAACTATAATCCGCCCTTGAGATGGACAGGTATGCCTGTGTGTGCGTGTGTGGTTGTGAACACGGGCTGGGGCTGTCTGCCCCTGGACCTTCAGCTGTTCCACCACAACGCACAGTGCGACATCTGTCTGCTTGTGAGCAGTAAGCTCCGCTGATAACTTAAAGTTTACACTATGCAAGGCTGCATGCAGACGGTGGAGTAATGGGTCAGTAACGTTGTTGCGTTGATGCGTGTGTGCATGTGTGTGTGTGCTGTTTTGACTAGCAACCCCTCACATTCATGCAGCAACTGCATAGCAACCCCAACGAAAAATCGCTGGCGCCGCCGCTGATCAAGCCTCAAATATCACCTCAACACTAAACATGTAGAAGCTAGCGTGGAAGCTAACGGGGGCCCAAGGCAGCTTAACATCCGAGATTCTATATACTGTGTTTTCATGCATGCTACATTCAGATTTCAAATAGGGATATGTTCTGTGTTTGTTGAAACATTGTTGAAAATGTTAATTTTCTAAAGGATAAAGTATATGCGATTAAAATGCGATTAATTTCGATTAATTAATTTCAAAGCCTGTAGTTAACGCGATTAAAAATTGTAATCGAGTCACAGCCCTAATAAGTATGCATAATAGTAATATGTGTGCCTTGTGTTTATGATAATTGTGTTTATTTTCACTGAGGCTTGTGTAAACCACAGACTGTATATGGTTTAAACTGTGTTTTCATGACTGAGCTGATCTCATCCATCTGATGACACTCCTTAACGCCCCAATTGACCGCATTTCTGCCAGCTCCTCTGTGATTCTGAAGTCTGCATTGATCCCGCGCATGAAGATGTGCAGCTGGGCAGTGCCCCGTATATCACAGCTCTCATCCAAAGCCAGGGAAAAGTACTCAAAGTCATTCACGCTGTCTTTCAGTTGTAGCACCAGGTTTTTCGCGATGTCCTCAATCCTCCTCGTTACGGTGCGGCGGGAAAGGGAGACGTTCTCAAAAGCGTCTTTTTTCTCGGGACATATTAGCGCAAACGAGTCCACCAAACACTCCTTAATAAACTCTCCATCAGAGAAGGGTTTGCTCTTTCAAGCAATCTTGTGCAAAATAACAAAACTTGTCTTGACTGCAGCACCTCTGGATGTCAAATGTTTTGTAAAAAGTGTTTGTTGAGATTGCAGCTTGGCGAGCAACACAGACGACTCAGCTGCGCGCTCTTTCTCTGAAAAGTTCTTGTATTTCTCCCCGTGTTTAGTCACGTAGTGATGGTGGATATTATACTCCTTTAACACAGCCACTGACACACCACAAACTAAACACACAGCTTTACCTTTGACCTCTGTAAACAAATATTTTGCTGTCCATGCCTTGTTGAAAACGCGACATTCTGAATCAACTTTTCTTTTTTTACCGTGAGAAGACATTTTGTGTGGATTAGGGATTCGGATGCTAGCATCACCTGTCACTGTGCGTGCATTCATAAACAATGAGTCAGGCCCTTTCAAAATAAAAGACAGCTGCATCGCATGCACACCAAAATCCGTTTTTATTTTTGACTGGGGGGGGCAGGGGGGCGCGGGCCGGACAGGGACGGGCAAAGGGCAGTATCTGGCCCGTGGCCCGTAAAATGCCCAGGTCTGCCTTAAGCAATGGTTGAGTGTCAGTAGTTTAGAAATGATGTGATAATTTTTCATTAATCAGTGTTGTGTGTTGTGATGGTACTTATGGGTGATTAGGGCCTTGACACTGCTCAAACCACATATAGTTTTAGGCCATTATGAACAAAGATTCCACACAGAGGATGGGTTCGGGGCCACATACACACAATACATATATCAAAATTCAACATAAAATCTATTAAGAAATGTGCTCATTTGCAGAGTTATAATCAGTGAGTTATGAAGGTCTTAACCCTCTCGGAAAGAGGTTCTGTTCCGAGCAAAATGATGGAATATTCCTGATAGAACTTCCTGTTGAACTCTTACAAATCAAGTCTCTTAAATGTTTTGGATACCATTGCTCCTGTCAAGGTTAGAATGTAAAAGTAGGCAAAGGGCGCCATGGAGGAAAGAAGAGTCGGTCAGGGCACAGAAAAGGGAGTGCCGGAGAGCCGAATGGAAATGGCGCAAGTCAAAGCTCCAGGTTCATTATGAGACTTACAAAGAAAAGCTATGTGTGTTCAATCAGACTTTGCGTAGAACAAGGGAGAGTTATTTTTCTGAAATCATCAAAAACTGCAGTAACAACTCTCGTGTCCTGTTTGCTACAGTAAACAGATTAACAAACCCTCCAGTTTCACTGCGTTTAGAACTCATTTCTACATCTAAGTGTAATGAGTTTGCAACATTCTTTAATGACAAAGTTCAAGGCATTAAAAATGAAATAATTTCCACAACACAAATAACTACTCTGCAGCCAGCTAGACACCCAGAGCTGACACATTTCACACCTGTTACTGACAAAACAGTCAAAGAGATCATCTGCAGTCTGAGTTCATCAACGTGCTGCCTTGATGAGTTGCCCATTAGATTCCTAAAGTCTGTTCTGAGCAGTTTGTTACCACAACTCGCTCATCTAGTCAACATCTCACTCCAGACTGGAACATTTCCAAAGGCCTTAAAAACCGCTGTCATTAAGCCTCTTCTAAAGAAGAGCAATCTTGATGCCACAGTACTGAACAACTACCGGCCCATATCAAACCTGCCATTCTTAGGCAAAGTCCTAGAAAAAGTTGTATACCAACAGCTTAGTGACTTTCTCCTGTCTAACAATGCTTTTGATACTTTCCAATCAGGCTTTAGGCCCCACCACAGCACTGAGACAGCTCTGATCAAGGTGACAAATGACATCTGCCTGAACACAGATGCAAGTAAAGTCACAGTCTTAGTTCTGCTGGACCTGAGTGCTGCCTTTGACACAGTTGACCATGCGACCTTATTACAGATGTTAGAAGACTGGGTGGGAATCTCTGGTCGTGCTTTAAACTGGTTCAAGTCCTATCTGGAGGACATGAAATATTTTGTTGAAATTGGTAACTGTGTCTCAGACCAAATGGCTATGACCTGTGGGGTTCCCCAGGGGTCAATCCTGGGACCCGTATTGTTTAAATCTGTACATGCTTCCACTAGGCCAGCTAATACGCAGCTATAATGTGTCCTACCACAACTATGTAGATGACACTAAGATCTACGTGTCACTGACGGCAGGAGAACACAGGCCTGTAGATACATTGTGTTACTGCATCGAACAGATCAGTGTGTGGATGCAAAACAATTTTCTCCAGCTAAACTCAGACAAAACTGAAATCATTGTCTGTGGCCCACAGAAACAAAGAGAAAGTGTTATCAGTCACCTTGAGACTCTCTCTCTAAAACCTAACTATCAAGTTAGAAATCTCGGGGTAATATTGGACTCAGACCTGAACTTTAACAGCCACATTAAATCTGTAACATCAGCAGCTTTTTACCATCTAAAAAACATTGCCAGAATCAAAGGAATAGTGTCTAAACCAGACTTAGAAAGACTGATCCATGCGTTTGTCTCCAGCAGGTTAGACTACTGTAACGGCCTGCTCACTGGGCTCTCTAAACGGGCTATAAGACAGCTGCAGTACATCCAGAACGCTGCTGCTCGAGTTCTGACTATAACCAGGAAATACGACCATATTAGTCCAGTGCTCAGGTCTCTGCACTGGCTTCCTGTCGCTCAGAGAATAGACTTTAAAACAGCTCTGCTTGTGTACAAGTCTCTTCATGGTCAAGCGCCAAAGTACATCTCTGACATGTTAGAGCCATATGAACCAACTCGGGCTCTGAGAACCTCAGGGAGGGGTCTCCTGCTGGGGCCCAGAGTCAGGACTAACAAGGTGAGGCTGCGTTTCAGTTTTATGCTCCTAAAATCTGGAACAGTCTTCCAGAAGATGTGAGACAGGCCTCAACTCTGACAATGTTTAAATCCAGGCTGAAAACAGTTCCATTTAGCTGTGCATATGACAAGTATTTTATCTGCACTCTTCACTTTTTAATTAATTAATGATTATTTTAATGGGTTTTTAAATTTTATTTATTTATTTTTTAAATTTTAAAATTGTATTTTCTTATTTCTTTTTAATGATTTTATTGCCTTTTATTTTATTGTGATTTTATGTAGCTGTGAAGCACTTTGAATTGCCCTGTGTATGAATTGTGCTCTATAAATAAAATTGCCTTGCCTTGCCTTGCCTAGAAAAAGTTTTTGCTAACGCATTAGAATTGTTTTATTATATTTATGATTTCCACATGCCTGTGCAATGAAGACTTGCTTGCTGCTGGAAAATTGCAAAGAAGAACAGCTTACACATAAATGCTCACATGACACATGAAGTCACTTCAAAAGGGGGATGACAGAAATCTCCTATCTATAAATTGATAGATTGTGCTGCACCTTAAAGTGAGTGGCGTCTTGCAGCTTGGGGGGACTGCTAAAAACTTGCTGCTGCTAAACAGGTGTGACACAATACAGAAGATAACATTCCTACCTCAGTTATTTGACTGAATTAGTTGAAATGATAGAAATAACTTCAAAAGGCGGAATTGTAAAAATTGGCTTTCTTCTTAGACATTATAAATGAAATAGTCTCAGTACTTTTCCATGATGACCTAAAGTGATCCAGGAATGGGAAGACAAAACAATTGGGAAAGCAAGGGCAGATTCACACACACACATTGTTTTGGCTGATCCAGAGAATATGACGAAGCATGTTGAACCTACTCATGTCCAATCATACTCGGTCGAGTGTGAGTCCAACCTATGAGGCTATGAATGCAAATGATACCTGGAAATCAATGCTCAGTCTGACGGATTTCCTGCGGGAGCTCTGTTCCACTGAGCCCAGCTCTGATATGCTTTGACATGTGACTTCCAATAAACACTTTATTGTGAGAATGCATGAAGCATTCTCACTATTAAGTTCCTGTTTCTCTTTATTATTCCGTATTATTCTTCCGCCGTTTTTTGGCATTCAACTACTTCAGCATACTTTAAGCTATTTCAACAAATTTGGTATCAAAATGTTCAGCTCTTTCCTGCTATTATTTTTGGTGTTTGTAACTTTTCAACTTTTTAAGATATTAAGCTTTTTGTTCAACTTTTTTCCCCATTAAAAGTAATGGTAAATCTTCAAATCCTTTCAAATCCTTTCAAATCCTTCAAATCTTAACTAGTTCAGCATACTTTCAGCTAGAGACACCATTCAAATTTTAAAATGTTCATAAGACATTCAGCTATTACCAATTGTTTCATCTTTTAAAAATATTCAGCCAATTTTGAAATATGACAGTTTCAAAAATATGAAAATTAAGTTCTCCAAATCCTTATCTTCAAATCCTTTCAAATCCTTCAAAACCTTCAAATCTTTTCAAATCGTAACTGCTTCAGCATACTTTAACCTAGAGACACCATTCAAATTTTAAAATGTTCATAAGACATTCAGCTGTTACCAATTGTTTCATCTTTTAAAAATATTTGGCCAATTTTGAAATATGACAGTTTAAAAACTATGAAAATGAAGTTCCTTCTTGGATTTTAGAGTGAGACATTCAGCAGTGCTGATAAGTTTCAACTTTTCAAACAAATTACTATAACTTTCATACAGTTTAACTGAGAGAAACAAATTATACCTTAAAATGTAGGAAAACTTGTCCTCTTTCAGCCAATGTAACTCTTAAAGAGCTCACATGGACAGATTTTGAACTATGAGCCTTTAAGCTTGAACAACTTCTCAAATTCTGAGGAATTCTTCCATTTTTGAATCAGCTTCAAGTGTTTCAAACTGCTTCGATTTAAATATAGTTGACTCCACAGATGTAAAAGTACTTTGCTAAGTTCCTCTAAGCCTTCTGCTTCTAATGGTGTTAAAATTATTTTTCTAGCTACTCAACTTTTCTCACAGGACGTTTTAGAAGACAGTCTGCGCCTCAGATTTGTCCCGCGGCTGCAGCAGCTAGCTCTGTGTCTGTCTGTGTAGTCTTTAACTAGGTTATATGCACCTCTAGTTTAACAGAACGCAATGGCCTAATGGTAACACTAACAGCGTTTCGTGCAGGTGGCCCGGGTTCAAACCCCATCATGTCAGACCATTTTTTTAATTTATTTATTTTATATAACTATTTAAGCATACTTTCAGCCATTTCAATTGTTTCTAGCTTAAGTTTATCTTCAAATCCTTTCAAATCCTTCAAATCTTTCAAATCCTTTCAAATCCTTCAAATCCTTCAAATCCTTCCAATCCTTCCAATCTTTCAAATCCTTTCAAATCCTTCAAATCCTTCAAATCATTCAAATCCTTTCAAATCCTTCAAATCTTTCAAATCATTCAAATCCTTTCAAATCCTTCAAATCCTTCAAATCCTTCAAATCCTTTCAAATTCTTCAAATCCTTTCAAATCATTCAAATCATTCAAATCCTTTCAAATCCTTAAAATCCTTTCAAATCCTTCAAATCCTTCAAATCCTTCAAATCTTTCAAATCCTTCAAATCCTTTCAAATCTTAACTACTTTTGCATACTTTCAGCTAGAGACACAAACGCCTGGGCTCCTGATCAGGCGGCAGATGTTCTCCTGAGGGATCTCGTCCTAGAGCTGGATTAAAGCATCAGTCAACATCAGTCTGTGGTGCAACATGGCGTTGGTGGATGGAAGCAGACACGATGTCACAGATGTGCTGGATTGGATTCAGGTCTGGTGAACGGGCCGGTCCACAGCATCAATGCCTTCATCATGCAGGAGCTGCTGGCACACTTCAGACACATGAGGCCGAGCGTTGTCATGCATCAGAAGGAACCCAGGGCCCACTGTACCAGCATATGGTCACACTGGGTCTGAGGGTCTCATCCCGGTAGCTAATGGCAGTCAGGGTACCTCTGGCTGGCATATGGAGGGCTGTGTGGCCCTCCAAAGAAATACCTCCCCACAGCATTACTGACCCACCGCCAAACCGGTCCTGCTGGAGGATGCTGCAGGCAGCAGAACGTTCTCCACGGCGTTTGACAGACTCTGTGACGTCTGTCACATGTGCTCAGTGTGAACCTGCTCTCATCCCTGAAAAGCACAGGACGCCAATGTTGAATCTGCCAATCTTTATGTTCTCTGGCAAATGCCAATTGCCCTGCATGGTGTTGGGCTGTAAGCACAAGCCCCACCTGTGGACATCAGACCCTCATACCATCCTCATGGAGTCTGTTTCTGACAGTTTGAGCAGAAACATGCATGTTAGTGGCCTGCTGGAGGTCATTCTACAGGCAGCGCTCCTCCTGTTCCTCCTTCCACAAAAAAGGAGGTAGCAGTCCTGCTGCTGGGTTGTTGCCCTCCACATCTCCTGGTATTTCCTACATGCTCTGGACACTGTGTTGACAGTCATAGTAACTCTTCTCACCACAGCTTGCATTGTTGTGCCATCCTGGATGAGCTGCACTACCTGAGCAACACCGGTTGTAGACGCCGCCTCTTTTTTAAAGCTTTTATTTTATATATATATACAAGCTATAATTTTGAAAGAGATGAACTTTGAATGTCAAAGTGTTAGCAGAGTAACTTCTTTAACACAGCACACATATGTGGCACATAACACGAGTCAAGCTTCTTTGCAGTTTCAGTGAGTGAGAGACCCGCACCCACGGGCTCACCTGTTTTATTAATTACATATGACACACCTGCGCACAAATTCCCCCATCAGGGTCATGTGATTCATGCCACCAAAACAAACACAAAACGGGGCAAAAAATTAAACCAAAATAGAACAAATCTGCATCATGTTTCCGGTTAACCACTCTTCCCAAGGGCAAAGATGTAGTGGGGGGTAAATGGGTCTATGCAATGAAAAAGAACACTGACGGATCAGAAAAATATAAAGCCCGATATGTAGCCAAAGGATTTAGCCAAAAGAAAGGTGTAAACTATGATGAGACTTTCTCTGTTACAGCTAACATGACCAGTATCCGGGTAGTAGCACAGAAAGCAGCACTAGAGAATCTAGTTGTCCACCAGATGGATGTAAAAACAGCTTATTTACATGCACCAATCGAGTGTGAGATCTACATTGAACAACCTGAAGGTTATGAAGTTGCATTAAAAGGTGGTGACGAACTAGTGTGCAAACTGGAAAAGTCCCTGTATGGTCTAAAACAGTCACTGGAATAAAATGTTGCATGATTATTTGCGTGACATACAGTTTGTACAAAATCCAGCTGATCATTGTGTTTATAGCAAAATTACTGAACATGAAAAAGTGCACATGATTATATGGGTAGATGATTTGATTATTGCTGCCAATGATGACAATGTCTTGCGACATGTTAAAGAAATGTTGAAGTCCAAGTTCAGAATGAAAGACATAGGTAAACTAACAGATTTTTGGGGTATTGACTTCTGCAGATTGTGTTAAAATGTCACAAAGTAAATATGTACAGAAAATATTGAAGAGATTTGACATGAAACTTGACTACAGTGATGATGGAATTAATGGATGATGTGAGAAAATACAGAGAGGCAGTTGGAAGCTTAATGTACCTAGCAACCTGTACAAGGCCAGATTTGAGGTCAAGGTAAAAGTTCTATGTCCTGTAATGACTGTATTTCTTCATCCATAGCCTCAACCCATTGTTTTGCACGAACTGAGGTAACTGCTTCTGTGTATGTTTGAGGAACATTACACAGAACTCGGTAACAATAGTCAATATTGGTAATATCTTCCTCAAAACCACATGCATGATCACCATAATAATCAGGCCTTCTTCTCTCCCTGTCAGGATAACGTCTCTCAGCAGATTTGTATTCTTCCTTTCTACCGTATTCATTTTCTATCTTCACTGTTTGAGCATTATGCTCATCTTTCACATCTGCCTCATCATTTGTGAGCACTTCCTTGCTTCCTTCTGACTGAGATAACTGATGGGCTCGTCACAGATTTTGTCTCATTTTGAAGGTCATAATCATCTTTTGCATCCAGTACTTCCTCATTCTTTTTAACTACAAACTCTACAAGTCTGTGCTTTTGTACTTTCCTGGTGCTGGGGTAGTACACCATGTAGGACTATTTTTTTTATCATATCCAATGAAAAACCCTCTCTCACATCTAGAGTCCAACTTCCCTTTTTGTTGTTTGTAAGCGTAACACACTTGTCCAAATTTTTGCATTCTGGCAATGTTTGGTTGCCTGCCTGTTAACATGTAGTAAGGTGTCTATTTTGTGTAATTATTAAAGCACATATTTCTCAGCTGTATGGACAGCATAGGTCCACAGCATCTTTGGCAGCTTGTTCTCTATGAGCATACACCTGGCCATCTGAAACAGGCTTCTCCAATTGCATTCCGCTGTACCATTTTGGTGTGGAGAATATGGGGCAGAGGTCTCATGCCTAATACCCATCTTGCACATTAATGCTCGGTACTCTCTGCATGTGTACTCTGTGCCATTGTCAGATCTCACACATTTTATTTTGCCATAAGGCGCCACATCTGCAATGAATTTTTCAGTAACTTGTACAGTGTCACTTTTATATTTAAAAAAATTAAATGAATACTGCACGAGAGTAGTCGTCTGTAAAGGAAAGTGCATTTATGTCCATCTTTAGATAGGACCTGCTAAGTCAGTATGCACCATGTCCAAAAGTGATTCAGCACTTACATCTGGCCCTCTGTTCCTGGTTTGAACTATCTTCCCCTGAGTGCATACTTCACAATGTGAAACAGGTTTGTTACCCTCATTCTTAATTTTCATTCCATCTACAACATTTCTCAGCTTCATTATATCTGCATAATTACAATGTCCCAGGATTTCATGCCAACTTTGCAAATCAAGGCTTTTATTACACTGGTCATTGGTCTTAATCATGTTTTCTGATGTGTGTGAATAATAGAGTTTGTTATAGAATAGAATAGAATAGAATAGAATAGAATAGAATAGAATACTTTATTTATCCCCCATGGGGGAAATTCTAATTTGTCAAGTAGCTCAACATTTTTTTAAATATTTACAATGATCGTATTAACAACAATAATACTACTACTAACTAAATAATAATAAATGACTAAATGACTAAATAAACTATGTACATCAATTATGTACGTGTATGGGGAATTACAGTCTCTGTGAAGCAGAACATTTTTCTTCTCACTGAAGATCACAGTGGCTCCGCTGGAAGTGGCAGCTTTCACAGAAAAGACGTCCTGTGGGTACGTTGGGGTGTATAGAGCACCCCTGAGTGTTGCTCGGGAGCTCCTGCCCCTGCTGTCGATTAGCCACACCTCCGCATCACCTCTGCGCACCTGGAGCCGTCAGCCAGCTCCACGCAGTGCGTCCTGGCTTGGAAACTACTGTCAAACGTCTTAAGCTTTGCGATGTCTGTAATTATGTGTAACGTTGCACCTGCATCCACCATCAGGCCCCTCTTCTTGACGTCTCGCACTGGTTTCTCCGAGTCGCGCACCCGGAATGCATAGCCTACTCCTTGCCCCCAGTCTCGTCGGCTGCTCTGCGCGCGTTGTCCCGCTGCTTGCTTCGTCTGCAGCGCGTACTGTTGTGCGTGTTGCCTTTGCAGTGATGGCACCACTGCTTGCGCGAACAGGATCTGGCTATGTGACCACATGCACCGCACTTGTAACACACAATGTCCGTATTACCACTGTCCTTTGCTGCGGCGGGCGCACGCTTTGTGCCAAACTGTGCTCTTGCCTTCATAACATTGTCCTCAGAAACAGTTGCGCGCATGTTTTCGACATCCTCATATCTTAGGAGCTTTGTCTTACACTCAGAAAAGGTCATTTTAGCTTCAGTCTCGCTCTGGGTTACATGTATAGCAAACGGTTTAAATGTCTCTGGTAATCCTTTCAGCACCATTGCTATTAAAAGTCCATCACTGAGCGTTTCACCTGCGCTTCTCCGGGCTGTAATGGCAGTCTCTGCTCTGATGACATACTCTGACATTCTCGGGGCGACTTTTGCAGTGAGGTCAACTCTGTGTACAAGTTAATTATTCTGGGCTTTCCTTTTCCAGCATAGTACTCACGGAGGATTTGTAGCGCACCTCGCATCATCTGCCGCTGCTCGCATCACCAACGACAGGCTTTTATCATCCAAAAACTGAATGTGCTCCGCGTAGGCCTCAGCGTTTTTCTCGTCATCACCATCGTCTATATCGGGTTGATTTAGGATTGTGTCTTTTAACCCTTGAAGACACATATGGCCAAAAAATTTCGTTTCCCATATCTCGTAATTTTTCTCGTCACCATCAAAAACGAGCCTGGCCCAGCGGCTATTTGTCAATTCTCTTTCCCTTCTGCTCAAACTTCAGCTCTCAGGTGCACGCAGTACATGTTGCGACTTTCACCTGGCAGTCACTTTTAACTTATGAGATTTTCTGGGCCCATAACCTGTTAGCAGGGTAACTTCTTTAACACAGCACACATACGTGGCACATAACACGAGTCAAGCTTCTTTGCAGTGAGTGAGTGAGAGACCCGCACCCACGGGCTCACCTGTTTTATTAATTACATATGACACACCTGCGCACAAATTCCCCCATCAGGGTCATGATTCATGCCACCAAAACAAACACAAAACGGGGCATAAAAGTAAAAATTAAACCAAAATAGAACTAATCTACATCACGTTTCCTGTTAACAAACAAAATGAAATGAGAGCACATCTTAACACAAAGGATTAAAAAATGAAAACAAATTAAAAACATTTAAAAAGTATCTTCGATATAAAAGAAAATATGCCTATGTCTAATTAATTATAAATTACTGAAGTTGTATTTTATTTTAGACTTAACTGTTTTTTAACAATTGACGGTTTATTCTTGTGTCTATCTCAACATTTGAAAAATGCTAATACTGTTATAAAGTACCTTCCTAACTGTAATCACTATGTTTTGTTCTTGTTTGTTCTTTTAATATTAATAACAATCTCAAAAATGCCTGTTTTCTCAGTAGTTACAGAGCAAATCTATGCACACACACACACTGCCACACAAGTAGATCTTTATACAGGTACATACACCATAGCAAGCTGAAGTTGTAGCTTTCAGTAAAAAGATTTAGGACCATGTTTTCTACAGATAGGTACTGTTTTATTAACAGTAGATAGATAGATAGATAGATAGATAGATAGATAGATAGATAGATAGATAGATAGATAGATAGATAGATAGATAGATACTTTATCCCAATTCTTAATCCCAATTTGGGAAACTGTTTTGTTGCAGCAGCATACAGTAAAAGATATGAAAACTATTAAAGTAGTAAAAACAAGCAAATAGAATATAATAAATAAATATAAAATAAAATAAAAATAGTGAATTCACTGTGTACAAATCTACGATATATATATATATATATATTTATTTTTGTTATTGTTTTTTAGGAGAGACTTCAAGCCTGTTGAGCTTGAAGTTCTCTTCCAGCCAGAGGTGTTTAAATGGTTATGGCTGCTGGTAGGACGGGTTTCCTGACTTGTCCTTGTGACAGCAGAGCTGGATCAGCCTGTTGGGAAAGGTGCTCCACTGGTGGAGAGGATGGGTGGGGTTAGTTTGTTCAGTGTCCTTCTCTCCACCACAGATTAAAATGAGTCCAGTTACAATTTATACATGGTGCTATCCTCGAATGGTCAAACATATTTCTAACATAGCAGTATAACGTAAAGGTAAGGTAGGAGATCCTGGATTTTGAGTCCAGCGAAGCTGCATTTTGAAAATACACAGGTCAAAAGTCCCAACCCTTTTCTTCACTTTCCCCCCGAAGGCACGCCTCTAGACTACATGAACGCGCACGAGCACGAAGGTGCACGAGCGCTGTTCCGACAGCAAGCATCGATCGTTGCCGTATTTAGTATTTAGTTTATGCTAACTATACGTTTAATAATGCTAGGTGCTAGCCAAGCTGGCTCTAGTTTAGCTTCCTGCCAAGCTTCGTTCACGGAGCAGGGTACGCGCACAGGGGGAAGGAGGGGGAAGGAGGAGCAGGTTGCAGTTTGATAGAGGCATCAGAATCCAATCATTGTGAATGGTCCGTTCAGTATGATTGGATACTGTTTTTCCTGGATTGTACGTTCTAGAGGCCACTAAAACTTTTCATATTTGTGTCAAAACTTTTAATTAATTGGTTGCAATGGGGGTGTGAAGAGTATTTCAAGCAATGTGTAAAAAAATGTTCCAGAAAAAGATCCCCTACTCCACCTTTAAAGGAACAAGAATAAGTTAAATATGATAGGCATACTGAACTACTACCAAGTTTTAACATTTTACAGCACAATTAAAAGCTATTTCTGCACAACATCCTGCAAAGCATCATGGGAAATCCATTTGTAAATTACCAATATGCTACTATATATATATATATATATATATATATATATGTTTTTTTAAAATACAAAAAAATGTGTATATATATATATATATATATATACGAAATAAAACGATGGTTTGTCCACACACTGTACAGAAAATACTGTTTCCTGCCGTTAAAGATCAAAGGGTTGCCGTTAAAGATCAAAGGGTTGCCGACAAGCGCTGGGCACATATATGGACAGTGAGTACAGTCTCCATTGCAGTCTCTCATTGACTAGACGAGTAGGAAAGGTAAGTGGTTAAGTTTGTTTTTTAAAAACATATTCAGTGCCATATATGTGTGTGTCTCCTTTTTTAAGAAAGTATTATATCAATTTAATATCAATATAATTAATTGCAAACGTTTTTTGGGGGGAAAAATGTCTTTGCCTTGACACAAGACAAAGACATTTTCCTGGGCTAGCTTAAGCAGGTTCCCAATTATGCTGAAAAGAATTGTCCATTAAGACGAACATTTCTTTATTTGGATAATGTGTTTCATAAACTATAGGGGAAGATGGAATTAGCCTATATTTCACAATCTACGAACGAGTTTTGACACCAGAGGGCGTCATGGTCTTAACGGGCATTGAATGTTCTTCGACAGTTAACCGCTTTGAAGAAAATGGCCGGCCATTATAGTTGTGAATGCTATTGTTGAAACTAATTATGTAGTGTAAATTACTAAAAGTGTTCGACGGCGTTGTGTTTATATATGTAAACACGTGTATTTTAAATGGTACTGAGTTATGGTAATGGTACGTTTTTGCTTTGGAAAATGAAAGAAATGGATTTTAAATAAAGCTGCACGGTGGTGCGGTCGTGTGTGTGTGGGTTCTCTCCGGGTACTCCGGCTTCCTCCCACTGTCCAAAAATAGGCATGTTAGGTTAATTACTGTGTCTAACATTGTCCCGAGGAGTGAGTGTCAGCGTGTGTGTGGTTGTTCGCCTCGTTTGTCTCTCTCGCCCGATTACCTCTGGGGTAGGCTCCAGCCCCCGACCCGACCGACGGATTTGGATGGATGGATGGAGTTTACATATATTGCCTCTTCAGTACAAAACCAGTTCGGTATCATTTTTGGACAGCTAACTTCAGGCACTATGAAAATGAGTGCACATTAAATTAACCATAGACATAATGAACTGCTGAGTTAAAGGTAAGGTAGGAGATCCTGGATTTTGAGTCCAGCGAAGCTGCATTTTGAAAATACACAGGTCAAAAGTCCCAACCCTTTTCTTCACTTTCCCCCCGAAGGCACGCCTCTAGAGTACATGAACGCGCACGAAGGTGCACGAGCGCTGTTCTGACAGCAAGCATCGATCGTTGCCGTATTTAGTATTTAGTATATGATAACTATACGTTTAATAATGCTAGGTGCTAGCCAAGCTGGCTCTAGTTTAGCTTCCTGCCAAGCTTCGTTCACGGAGCAGGGTACGCGCACAGGGGGAAGGAGGGGGAAGGAGGGGGAGGGAGGAGCAGGTTGCAGTTTGATAGACGGCATCAGAATCCAATCATTGTGAACGGTCCGTTCAGTAAGATTGGATACTGTTTTTCCTAGATTGTACGTTCTAGAGGCCACTAAAACTTTTCATATTTGTGTCAAAACTTTTAATTAATTGGTTGCAATTGGGGTGTGAAGAGTATTTCAAGCAATGTGTAAAAAAATGCTCCAGAAAAAGATCCCCTACTCCACCTTTAAGCAATGTATGATGGGAAACAGAGGCGGGATCTACTGTAAACCACAACCATGCAATTTTAAGGAGGTATTCAGGTGCTCATGGGAAATGCACAACTCCTCACCAAAAGAACTGTATATGCTATTGTACTCATTTAATAAATATATCAAATATATACAGGTAAGTGAATGATGGTTCATTGTTCTAGTGATGAACACAATTGTAACATGTGACTAACATAATGGTAAAGCTAGGTACAAGGAAATTCCAAGGGAATGTTTGTATTTGTCATTTTTTAAACAGAAAATTGTATATATATACATATGTGTATGTGTGTTTATATATCTGTCAATATTGAACACATACCTTTGTCTGTGTTCCTCTTGTCTTTGCAGTATGGCATTAAAAGAGCTGTTGAACAGACAGGCCCTAGGGCCACATTTTAAGCCCCCAACTTTGAAAGTGCAGGTTATTTGCAGCCGGGTTAGGGTACACCTTGAAAGGGGTGTCTCCTCCACGCTGTATATGGGTGGGGAGGGAGACACAATTTTTTAGGAGCTCCCCTATCGAGGTCTCAGATGAGCTGAAGAGCCGGGCCCAGGCTCTCCTATTTCCGGAGTCCACGGTGACAGCTCTGGAAAAAATCCACCAGGCAAAGGGCCTCATAACTGTTGTGGGGCAGGTCACAGAAGTAAGTTAGTTCTATGTAAAGATGAAACATCATATCATAATGCACAGAGATAAATCAACATAACAAAGTTAAAAGCACCTGCTGTCAGCCAACTTTGCTAATCCTCTTGCAATTTAAGGAAGAAGAGTATTTGATAAGATAACAGTGAAAATCTGTCATTTTACCATCAACTTTTTAGAACGCTTCTGTAATTATTCATCAGACCTGGATAAAATTATCTAACTGACTAACTACTGTAAGTATGTATGGTGTTATTAACACTTTCATCCATTTTGTTTTTTAGTTATCTGCAATCAAAAAAGTTGGAACAGGGAGAGATCAGGTCCCAATGAGGACCCTGCAGCTTCAGGAGGTAAGACGAGACATTGTGAAGAGGACACGGATTGGGTGGGAGAAACAAACTTCTGAACAATTGAACAAACTGATGTTGTCAGATCTGCTTTTTAATGCACTCAAGCAGGGTTTCCGTTAGAAAAAAACCTACCGGCCAAGGTTTCACCTTCCGGACATTTTGATAACACCACGGTCAAATATTCCATCGTTCCTAATTAGGCTAGTGTAGAAAATTTTGAAGTAGACTAGTAGCTTAAAAAATGACAATTTGACAAAAAAATAATTCAACACATTTATTGGCCTTACTTTCAAATAATTACGTGAACACTTGTTGCGCAAACGACCCCGTGCGTTATTTGCACGAGGTGCCCGATTTAATAGAGACGTATCTGAACTGTGACACTGAGACATGGGTCTGCATTCTTATCTGCCTGCAGTGTTGCTCTCCTGATGCTTGTTGCCAAACAGCCCACCGTGAGCCACAAAAAACACTCGCCGATACGTTTTACAATTGGCTTTATACTCATCGCCACTGACTCTGTCCAGCCATAGATGTGCATCTTCCCATTCACGCCTGTACTTTTGTAAGCGTTTTCGCTTTTGAGGCTGTTGTCAAGCGTCGGGTGTAGTGGACATTATTAAAAATGCGCGGGTTTTGTGCCGCGCTGGTGTGTGTGTGTCTCTAAGCAACTGTGAGTGACAGCACCGCGCACAGTTAGCCAGACTCAGACTCACAGAGGAGCGCAGCCGGGGCTTTGTGTGGATGCATGTGGGACAGACAAGTGTATTGGACATTTGTTAAAATACGGAACAAATCGCGTCCCGTATGCAACATTTTGTTGCCAAATAAGGGACGATTCCGTATTTCAAGGGACGGGTGGCAACCCTACTAAATTAGTAAATTTCAAACGGACACTTTGACCGGTGAGATTTCCTTTTCTCAGACATTTTTTTTTTTTTCCGGCCAATGTCCGGTAATTACCGGACAACGGAATGTCAGCACTCAAGTGTAATATTTTGGTACAGTTGGCCTGGAATTGTGACATGTGCTAAAGTTCTTTTCATATATATCTAAAAATAACACACTCACCCCCCTATGTTTACTCGAGCCAGTTGTATTATAATGACGGAGCAGTACTCTATGAGGACTATAACCATAACAATCTATTTTATGTACAGGGTGCAGCCAAGGTTGACGTGGCCCTCTGGAGGGAGGTGGCCATCTCCAAGCTGGAAGTTGGGGCCACCCTCAAGATCACCCATCTAAAAAGGGGGAAGTCGGTATACGAGGACCAGCTGAATAGCACCAATTATTCGGTGGTGGAGGTAAATTTTCAAATGATAAAACAATTATAACAATAAAGGCACCACAGTAAATCATATATATTTTCTAATAAATAAATGATGATACATAAATAATGACGCATCAAAGGTGTTTCGTTAACACTTTTGTCAATACCAAATACACATTACTTATTCTTTGGTGAAAATGCCATCTTTAAATGCACTACAGCCACCAAAATACTTCATATGTCAACCTAAACTGACTTTTGCTGCCATAATTATGATAAAAAAAAATAAAAATAATGTAACCCGGCCAAACTATCCATCCATCCATTTTCTACACCCGTTTAATCCAACTCATGGTTATGGGGATTGGCGCCTAATCTCAGTCATCATTGGTGAGAGGCAGGGTACACCGTGGACAGGTCGCCAGTCCATCACAGGGCCACACAGAGACACACCAGACGAACAACCACACACTCACCCCTAGGGACAATTTTAGAGACACCAGTTAACCTGCCATGCATGTTTCTGGATGATGGGAGGAAGCCAGAGTACCCGGAGAGAACCCACACATACATACAACCATACAGAAAGAAAGTGAACATGTAACCCTCTTGCTGTGAGGTGACAGTGCTAACCACCACACCACCCCAGAAAAACTAGTCGAGAACTAAATGATTAAACAGCTAAAGACCACTAACGTGTATACATCAGATGTAAACAGGGCTTGTATCCCCCATTTTGTTGCTATGACATGACATATTATCATGTTGATGAGACTAATTTGTTGTTTCCCTCACAGATGCTTAGTGCCAGTCCAACGTCGGCCTTGGCCATTGAGGTCCTCGGGGTTATAGAGGGGGAGATGGAGGGCATGGTGGACCTCATCCTGGGAGATGACTCCCAGGTGAGCCTCAGTGCTGCTCTCTGGGAGCCAATGGAAGAGCTCCTCGCAAAGGGGAGGCTCTTTGTGGACCTCCAAATGAGGGGGAAAACTGTGGAAGTCATAAAAGTGGTGGAGGCTCCACCTCATTAATTGTATTTCAGTTTTAAATCAGTTCTTTTTTTGTTTATTTGTTTGTATTTTGTTTGTTTTTTCTTATTAAAAGTTTATTCAGTATTGGATTCAGCTATTTCTTTTACACACATAGTCACATACCTCTCCTAAAAGGTTCAAATGAGCCAGTAAAGCATCATAGAAAGAGCAAAGAGCAGTTCCACAGTGCATGGGGACATGGTGATACACATCAGTCACATGATTTAATTGAATGAAATATCAAATTGATGTATTTATTAAAACAGTTGTACATGATACTTAAAGCTAGTGAAACATCTTCAGTTTAAAATTTTTTACAAATATTTGCGCCACACAGTCGTCACTTCTTGGAACTTCCCAAATGCCCTGTGAACATCTGGTTTTCATTCGCGTTCTCCCTGAAGGTAATCGACGCTCCCCATCTGTCATCAATTTAATGAACTATGAAAGTTTAGCTGTTTACATAAATTACATAAGTTGTATTTAACTGCAATTGAATGGAAATAAAATGCAGTGTTAGTGTAAAAACATTCAATCCACAGAATGTTAGAAAAGAGTACAGCTGGTACAATCAGGGCTTAATTTGAGGGGAAGCAAGCCCGAGCGCGCTCCGGAACCTCTTACGTTGGCTCCGCCAGCGATCCGCCACCTCTCTTGACAAACAATATTTATTTTGAAAAAAATAATCAAATAATTAAAAAAATAAATTAAAGTTTGTTTAGTGTCAATGTCTGGTTTTGATATCCGTCTTGTTGGGGATTTCTGTCATGAAACGAGATACTAAAAATATCTAGGCTATATTACGGAAAAGGAGGGTGCACACTCCTGTCTATTCGACAGTTAGCCAGAGAGTTTATAAAGCGCCGCCGGATTTGATGTGACTATCTTTATTAGGCCTACAATACATGCCCAGATTATTTTCAGTGTGGCGCACAGGGTTGCTCCAAAGCGCCCCCGCACGCTTTTTTTTTTGTCACCGGAGCCACTCATCCTCTGCGCTCCGGGACCTTCCACTTTACAAATTAAGCACTGGGTACAATGGATATGTAACAATGTTTAAACAGATAGGAGTTGTCAGAATATGATTCTTTCTAAAATATTTTTGAAGGTGAACATTAAAATATAAAAAACTGTAACATGATTTCATTAAAAGAAACATCTACATTTTGTATTTGGAATACTCGTCATGCCCCTGAACGTCTCTGAACATTAAACGGATCGGTGACGTCATTAGCTCACTCTTCTTCGTTTGCAAAGGTAAGTCTGACACTGTCTAACTCTTTGTAAGTCTTTCCCAAATGAGGAATTTATGAACTCTCAAAAACTTTTGCTGTTTAAATCAATGACATAAGTGGGTTTTAACAGTAAATGAATGAAAATAAAGCAAAAAACAGCTAAATATCTTGTTCTGTGAGCCACATAACATTTTGGCTAGCTATGATTAGCGCCGTTAGCATTAGCATCAATGCTAACGTTCAACGGTCGCACGGATAAGTCTGAGAGGTCTTAAAGGATAAGACCGGTTTTTTGACATTGGGCCCTTGATTTCACATTATAGCATGATGTTCTACTCACCCCTGCTTGTTGTTGAACATTTGGAGCTGTTCTGAAGATATTCGCGAGGCGTCTGGCTGCTCTCTTGAGATATTCGGCCATGAAACGGTTTCCTATGGGCAAGCTCATACAGGCACAAACTATGCTGTTTATAATTTATTAATTACTCTACACTAGAACTGATAACGTGGAGGTGCGTCGCTTACTTAAAAAAATCCGGGTTATTGTAATTTTGATTTTTTTTGTCGTAAAGTGGGTGTTACTGACGTCATCGTCGTGCTACTGCCACAGACAGCCCACAGACCTGCTGCCTATTTATTCATTCGGCTAAAATTCAAAATTAGTATTTTTTTAAGTAAGCGACGCACCTCCACGTTATCAGTGCTGGTGTAGAGTAATTAATAAATTATAAACAGCATAGTTTGTGCCTGTATAAGCTTGCCCATAGGAAACCGTTTCATGGCCGAATATCTCAAGAGAGCAGCCAGACGCCTCGCGAATATCTTCGGAACAGCTCCAAATTACCAACAACAAGCAGGGGTGAGTAGAACATCATGCTATAATGTGAAATCAAGGGCCCAATGTCAAAAAAACGGTCTTATCCTTTAACAAGCTATACGATTTGAAACTATCTATAATGGTCTCTTCTTAGTTTTAATCAACAGTTTCAGGCAATGTTAAGTTTACTAAAGAAATACTGAATAATGTTAGAGCTAATGTCTGTTTCTGAACCGTGTGTGAGGCCCCGTTTACACGACGCAGATATTTTCCTGCGGTGTGGCCTCTCATTTACACCAAAACCCCGTTTTTTACCACAGAAAACGATTATTTCTAAAACCTCCGGCCAAAGTGGAGATTTCTGATAACGCCGGTTATGTGTTGCGTGTCAACTGGGAGAAACGGCGTTTCAGGTTCTTAAACGTCACATTATGCTCCAGAAAATGCTTAACGTCATGCGAGCGCCTTATGTTTACAGTTTGTTTGGCTACTGATCAGGATTATCATGGATGATGTTAAAGTTCTACTCATTTTTACGTTTGTGGCCTTATTGCATTTGCCACCCCAAACCTGCTGGCACAGTTCCAAACAGAGGAGCACCACTCTTCCGTGGCCGCTCCTGCGTCCAGTATGCACTGACTGTCTATATTTCCCTCTTATTGCCTTCAGTTTTGTTGTGATATTTGCTTGCGTTATCTCCTCCTTCACATGAGGAAAGTCCTCGATTCTGATAATTCTGATTGGCTTGCATGGCTTTATTCCTTTCCCTACACTGCCGCCAATAGGTTTGGCATAATTATTATGGCACTTGACGGCGTATTTATGCGGGTTGATGTAAAAGACAAGTTTTTTGAAAACGATGTTGTGTCCACGATGTTATTATTGAAAACGAAGGGGGCGTGTCAGCTGGAGGTATGTTCAGCCTAATGTCTGTTTCTGAACCGTGTGTGATGCCCCTTTTCCACCGCCGAGCTAGCCTTACTCTACTCGGTTCGATATAGCGCGACACTACATGGCACGACACGGCACCAGTACCATTTCCTTTTCCACCCAAACTGTGGCCTGGAAGTGGGCGGAGTCGGCCCGGTCACCACTAACGTGACGTCGGTTTCAGGTGACTACAAAGTGTCATGCCGCGGTTAGTCAAAAGTAAACACAACGGTGGAGTGTAATGTGTAATGCAGTTGACAATTCATATTGTTTAGTTAAACCAAGCTCTTTATTAAAAAAGACAGCACAAAAGTAAACAGCAGGAGTTGTCTCAGATACAGGCGACGCCAGTGTTGGTGCTGGTGGAATGCAGATCAGCTGTTGCCTCAGCTGCAGATTGCGATGCCAGTGTCGGTTCTGAAGCCTGCGGGATTGGAGGATCTTCGCTGACCTCAGCAACCGAACACTCATCGGTTGCACAAACCGAGTCTTGAGGGGAAAAAAAAATTAAAAGTGTGACCATACGAAAGGCATACTCGTAACCGCATAGGTGAGACACTGTGCTAGCCTTCCAAAACAGCGTTGTTTGCTAGCTCACTCAGAACAACTTACATGAGACACCTGTGTAACTTTTTACACAAGTTAAAGACTGAACATGTATTTTTTACGATATAAAACATGCATTTGTTAAGATATAAGCGTTGCACCAAGGGGATAAGAACAACTTACCATTTCCCATCGCCTCCAACAAAGACGTCGCCGTATCCACGCCGTTCGCCGGGCTGTGACCGTAAATGCCGTCCATTTGGTCGAACCACTTCCATGTCTTTCGGTTTGACCCACTCCGGCTGTTGTGGTCCTTTACCTGCCGGTAATAGCTCTCTAACTGCTGAGAATTCCAGTGATAGCCATGGCTAGCCATCAGCTTGGCTATATCCTGGAACATCTTCTCCTTTCTTGTCGCTCCGTCCAGTTCCTTCTGTATGCGGTCCTCGGCCACCACACACAGAAAGGTCTGCACCTCGCTCACTGTCCATGGGTTGGCTTTCCTTCTCTGGTCTTCCATCTTCGCAATTCTGTTTATTCTCTGTTGCTCTCGCAGGTGTGTTTTCATACATGGCGGGTGATTATTTAAAGCTCCCCGCCCGAGCTTCGTTGCGTGTATGACGTAATTTCACCTGACCAATCAGTGGACAGCACTGATCACGTGACGTTTTAGCACCGACTAGTACCGACTAGACCCACCTCTGAAGCAGGTACTAGCCGGTGCTAAAAATTGTAACGGGTCCCACCTTCAACCCGCGGTGGAAAAGCTCCCAATCAGGGTAGAGTGGGACCGTGTAGAGCTGTACCGGTACAAAAATGTTTGGTGGAAAAGGGTCATTAGTGAGCCTGTCAGCTGTAGTGTTGTCACGATACCAATATTTCGGTACCGGTACCGATACTAACATGTATTTTGATACTTTCGGTACTTTTTTAAATAAAAAGATAACACAGAAAATGTCATTCATTACAGATTTTAATAATAGAAAATCGTAACATAAACAGTAATGCATAACAATAATGTTACTGTTCAGCAATTTTACAATAATCAAATAAAAGGAATTAAACGGGAGCAGACTTATAATTCTGTTTTTACACCAGTGTCTTTTAAATAAATCCCTCAATGCTTCTCGAACTCCAGTTGGGTCGTTATGTCCAGTAAAAAAAACAAAAGAAAAGAAATCACTTTCGTCACTTTCGAAATGGTAATCCGTCACTCACTTCCGGCTGGATTACCATTTCGCGCCTTTCCTCTCGGCTGCGATGCTAGCTCAGAGAGACGCCTGCTCGCTCCGCTGGGGATGGATATAGAGGCAGCTTTTCATGTTGTCGGCGAGTTTGGACCCTATCAGAAGCGAGCCGTGGCTGTCCTTGTCCTGGCACAGGTTGTTAAATTTAAAAGTGAATGTTTTATTAGAGGGGAAACTAGTTTGTCAACCAGGGGAGTGACAGGTGGTGCAGCAGCCATTCTTCTCTCCTGCTCCTCTCAGTTGTATCCTAGTTACAACGCAACGTTACGTGATGAGTTTCCCGCGTTGTTGCAAGTACCGGTACTTTCCAAATCCCGCACCGTACCGTTTTAAATGCCTCAGTACCGCGATACTTCGTTAGCACCGGTATACCGTGCAACACTAGTCAGCTGGAGGTGTGTTCATGTAGAATTGAGGTCTGTGTCATTGACAACTCATGTGAGAAAATAATAAACACAGACCCAGTAATGCTCACGAAGCAAAAAACTGGTCCTATTAAATAACATGCACCAGATGATGTTAATATATCTGTAACTGAGACATGATAGTAAATCTATTTAAATTCCTGAATGTAAATGATCAGAGAGACAGACACAGCTGATAATGAGCAGTATTCTCCCTCTGTGTTCAGTGGTTCAGGTAGATTCAGTGTTTCCGCTCGGATAACTAACAGATTGTGTCTTTCCTCAGACTGAGAGAGAACATTGATCCTTGCTTTGGCTGGTAAGTACAGAGTTATTGTAAAGTCAAACAGGCTGTAGATCACAACAGCTGACTGAGTTAATATGTTCTGTATTTAAAGATAATTGAACTCTGATCAGATGAACTTTATTTGGGATGCATCAGAGTTTGTGAGTGAATTTCCTCCTGAACACAGAAATATTCTGTCCACACTTAAAGGGATAGTTCGCCTCTTTTGACATGAAGCTGTATGACATCCCATATAGCGTCATCATTTCTGAACATCTTCTTACCCCCTGCTGCGTCCTGTGAGCAGAGTTCCAGCCTCGTTTTGCGTTCCACAAAGGTAGTCCGGCTAGTTGGCTGGGGTCAAAAAAATAAAGCGTTTTGCTTCTCAAAAAAATATCCGTTCAAAAGAGTAATACATTTGCATCACAAAATGTTGTCCAGGAAAAAGTCAGACCTCACTTCGCTTGGCGCTATTTTTGCCTCCCTTGATATCAATGCGTCTAATGTAAAACTGTGCAGACCGAAGAGCAGACCAAACACTCCCTAGCCACCTAGCGATAGCCGCACCTGTTACGATGTTTACTGCTCGGAAGCAGAGGACTGCTCAGCAGGGGGTAAGAAAATGTTCATAAATGATGTCGCTATATGGGATGTCATACAGCTTCACGTCAAAAGAGGCGAACTATCCCTTTAAGCCTGGTTTATAGTCGGTAACGCAAGAGGCAAAGCCAGACGCAAGAAGAAACGCAAGCCCTTGCGCGGTTGCAAGCCCCCCCTTGGGTGCTTCTGTGTGTCACCTCAATTTTCTAAACTTCATGCAACTTAAAAAAAAAAAAAAAGACACAAGCCACTATCTACCACCTCCTGTCCTGGCGGTGAATTGCCAAGCAGCACAAGCAAGCGCCGGCAAAGCTAAATAAGCATAAACGTCTCGAGCGATTAACACACGCGCAAGAAGAAAGCGCAAGGGCAGTTGAAAGAAGTATAACTCAGCCTTTACTGAAGCTTTTAGGAAACATCTTCACTTTGTTGGTAGATTTTCTGACACCACTGTTGTATTCAGATACTGTCACCTGGAAATACTGAATGAATGTGTGGACTGGTGATGAATATACTGTGTGCATCAATGTATGTTTTACTGACAGTTTTAGTCCAAACCTTCCATTCAGACTGAAATATCTCAAGTGTTTCCAGTTAAAGCGAGTCTCCCATGTCAGCAGAAAGTATTTCCTTATTTCTGTAAAATCCCCATTTTACTGTCCTGTTCCTGTGGGCAGTGTCACTCAGTGGGTCCACATGATGAGAGGAACTCCATTATAGCTATAGTTGGGTTCTGCTCCTAATCTGAGCAAGGGTAATTCTCCTTGGATATATGGCGGTGAACGAATGGGATCAGAGGCACAAAGCGTGTAATACCCCGGTATGATAGGTGGCGCTGTACCCATTCCAGCTGTTGCTAATAGAGCCACTTCCTGTTGACCTCTTCACCACCAACAACAACAACAAACTCAGGCGTTGGAGAAAGATGGAGAACGCAGAGCCAGATGAAGCTACGTCCCTCTACATTTGGTCTGTGATGAGCTGCTTGTTGCACAAACTCGATGCCCAACGGAGCATTCTCCATCGCGTTGTTTGTTTCTTTCTGACGGCGACAACAACAGGAATATCGTCTCCTTTGACTTCCGGGTCACGACCCCGGGAAAACATCTGGAGCACGCTCAGAACGCAAAGTCTGATTCACCACGTGCTTCAGCGTCTACAAGCAGATTTAGAGTGACGTTCAACCCAGTTATCTCGGGGTCTGAATCCCATCCGATCCAGTTCTTAGTCAGATTCAGGTGTCTACATGCACTTAATAACTCTGTCTGATTGTAATTTAGCCAATAATCCGATCCTTTCAGTGCCATGTGACCCCACTGAGTGATTGACAGGTAAAGCAGCCAATAGCAGCAGCTCAGCACATGATGTCCACTGCAGGGCAGCTGGCAGAAGATGAGACTGTGCTGCTTCTAACTTTGTCTCATCGGTTATTTTCTGTGAAAATAAAGCTGAAATGGCAGCACAGCTGAGCTCTCTACATGGTCTGAGTGTGAAAAGCCCACAACAGCAGCAGCTCCATGTCCCAGTGACACACAGTCAAAGTTGCACTGTCATTACCTGGTGTTTTATTTAGCTGCTGTGTCCTCAGCTGGAGGAATTTAACTGACTACTCTCTTTTCCTCCTTTCTTTAGACTAACTGAACTCTGACCCCTGCTCCTGCTCTGACTGGTGAGGACCAACCTTTACTTCCTTGATGGTTGTGTTCCTGCTACCTGCTCTGTGTCATATGAAGTGGAGCTTCCTGTCAGTGCCCAGCAGACCTTTTCCCTCTCAAACTGCATGAATGAAGTGAAACATTGATCATTAGTCAGAGAACACATTTATTGGTCATGCATACACACACACAAAAGGTGTCCACTGCTTTTAACCCATCCAGGCTGGCACCTGTTGACACACACATTCACATACACATGCACATACACAGGGTCACACACTCAGAGAGACAGATGCCAACCTGGAGCGGTGGGCAGCCAATCACAGGGCCCACAGCTGTGTTACTGCTCTGTTTTCCATCTGATCCCCAAAGCTTTGGATAGTTTCCATGTTTCTGATCATGGACACATTCAGCCTCTCTGAACTGATCATCAACCAACAACGTTTAACTACTTCAAGTCCACAAAAGTCTGGCCCAAAGCTCATCCTGTAGAGAGGAGAGCAGAAGCAATCAGCTGTGAGATCAGATGGTGTGTGTGTTTAGAGTCTTCTGATCTGATACTAACACAGTGTTTCTCTTCTCAGACCCAGAGACCACCGGACCAGAACTCCTGCTTAGCTGGTGAGCAGATTTCCAGTCAGTGAGCTTCAGTCCATCCCATCACTGAGAGCAGGAGTGTTTCACATGTTCATCACAGAGTTTCTGTGGAGTTCACACATGAATGTAAATGTAGTAAAAACAGACTGACTGAAGTCATGTTAGAGCCCTGTGAGCTGAGCTGTTCTGCCTGTAAAGTTGATCAGAACGGGTCCCAGCAGCAGAAAGCTGACAGTGTTAATGGAACATCACTAAAGGCAGAAATCAGTGTGTACTGATGTCATTCTGACATCAATCTGCTGCAGCTCCATCCTGGTTCATTCATCTATTCAATAAGTCCATCATCACATCAGTGAGCAGCTGCTTCACCGCTCCCTCTCAGACTATCTTCAGGGACTGAAAACATGAATCAGCAGAATAACAACCCAGGACTGGAGCTCTGACATGTCCTGTTGAGTCTTTTTGAGCTGTACTGTCAATCATATTACGCTCTGTGATCAACCAAGAACATTTTTAAAGGTCCAAAGTCCTCATTAAACACCCATCAGGTGTTTCCTGTGGAGAACATCTGGATTGTTCTGCTGGTGTGTCAGGATCCAGTTGGACTGTAATGTGAGCAGAACATGTTGTGTACTGATCTGCTTCATGTTGAACAAGTCAGTGGCTCTGACATTCTTCTAACCAAGTCCATGTTTCATGCTACCAGCTGTTTCCACACACATCTGGAAACTTCTATAAATGTTTTGGACTAATAAGTTTTAATAAAAAAATAAAGAAAAAGATAATAATCAGGTCATTTGAAGACATGAATCGCAGCACAGTTTAAGTAGCATTTCCACACATTTCACCTGTTTTTATCTTTGCTTCATCAAACTGTGTCTAACTGTTATCTCTTTGTGTCTCCCAGGTGTCCTGCTGTCCACACCATCTCCTTCTCCTCTATCATATTGGCTGCTCTATCTCTCCTGTCCCATCTCCAAGCTCTATCTCATTTGAGAATTCTATCTTGTATCCATCTTTCCCCGCTCTATCTCATTTGAGAATTCTATCTTGTATCCATCTTTCCCCGCTCTATCTCATTTGAGAATTCTATCTTGTATCCATCTTTCCCCGCTCTATCTCATTTGGACGTTCTATCTTGTATCCATCTATCCTCCCTCAATCTGTTTTGAGAACCTTGAGAACTTTGAGAACCTGATTTTGAGAACCTGACTTTGAGAACCTGATTTTGAGAACCTGATTTTGAGAACTGAGGTTGATCGGAACCTTGTCTTGCTGTTTTGTGGATCTGAGACTCTACTCTCACTGCTCTGTCTTTCCTGTCTACCTCTCTCATACATAGTCTGATAAACTTTGAAATTGGAGAAAAATTGACACATTTTCATTGACATTTGGCTAAAGTCTGAAATATTGTCATACAAACTTGATTCTTAAAGATAAATCTTGATCTTGACAGATTTCTAGATAAATCTAAGACCAAACAGTAACTTGTTTTGGAAAAACTATTTTGATACTAATTGATAATTATTGGCAATTTTTTGAGAGATCAATCAAGAGATTATTGATCTTTGAATCTATAAATTCCAATTTGAAAACAGTGCTTCCATAAATTGAACAGTTAAGTTTTGTTATTGATATAAAGAAGCACATTTGATAAATTGAAAGAAAAGCACTGCATCTGTTCCTGTGCTGCTGGACTCGCTGCAGGTTAGTTCATAAGTGTTGAAATAAAACACATCTGTAAGGAGGACTGGAGTGTCTGTGCCGTCTGCTCTGACCTGACCAGAAGTGGAATCCAGCTACCAGAAGCATCTGTCATCCCGCTGCTGCTGCTGCTGAGCTCCTGATCTGCATCACAACACTTCATATAGAAGAGATTTGAATTCAGCTTGGTCTCATTAAAACTGTCTGTGATTCAGAAGCTAAGAATAGTGAGAGTCTGTTGACAGATTGGGGCTGAATCTTTAAAATTGTCCGTTCTGTAGCACACATTACTTTGAGGTGCATATACTGAAAACATTTTCATAGTTGATCTTTTCTGCTACATCTAAGTGTTACAACAGTAGTTTTTGCTAAACAATAGTTCTAATTTGGAAGAAAATACCCAAGGACCACTGAGCGTTATTCTAACCTGACATTTTAAAATCAGAAAGAACTGAGACTTTTATTTGGATACTTTCTTTTTCTATCAGAAAAGTACCGTAACTGAAGTTTTGGTCTGTTGGAATCTTCAGATATAACTTTAACTACTCTGTGTCATAATAAACTTCTGTTTTTTCTATTTGACAAGAATTTTTCTGCTGTCAATCTTTCTAGATAGATAGCGTGTCGATCTGCTAACTGAAACCAGCATTGATAAATTGCACAGAGCTACATTTGAAATATTACAACCGAGTAGAAGCCTTGTGTGTTGGTGACATCAGTACAGACAAAGTAAGTTTGAGGTTCTGAAGCACAGCAACAATGCCGAGGAAGGGTATTCGTTCTCGGGCTCAGAAGCTGAGGAGGCAGAAGGACAAAGAATCTCCGAGTGAACAAGCTGAAGGTATGGGCTCTCAGAGCAGCAACCTGGTGTCACACCAGCTTTCTTATGCTGAGGTTGTACAGAGAGGACGTCCCAGTGATGGTATGTGTGTTGGAGAGTCTTCTGCTGGACAGCAGGCAGACAGCAGAGGTCAGAGTGCAGTTTCTGATGGGAACACCGGCATGAATGCTTTCCAGCAGGTAAAGCAGAGTGTACCTCAGGCATCTTATGCTGACATGGTGAAGAGAGGACGTGATGCAGCTGGAGCGTCTCAGCAGCACAGTGTGATTGTGGAACCTCAGCCGTCAGTGACACATGTCTGTGCCTCACGCAGTCAGGCCTCATTAAAATATGGGAAATACAGGAACAGTCAGTGTGTGGCCAACAGTTTGGTATTTCTGTCCTTTCTTCATGAACATGAAGGAATTAGCAGAGCAGATCTGGACCTAGTCCTGGATAAAGGTGATGCTGTGTACAGACAGGCCAGAGAAAGGTTTCCTAACAGTGTCCATTTGGCATCGGATGAACTTCCAGATGAAGTTAGTGCACGCAGGTCAAAGTATCAGGTGGACCTGACTCAGCTGTCTGTGTATGGAACATTTGGAGGTGGAGAGAGGCTTCTCAGCCTTGAGCACGGACTGAGCTTTTTGTCATCAGATGTACAGTATGGGCTGCTGATCATGGCAGGGTTATGTGTCGCAGTTTTCAGATGCAGATCTGGTCTGTACGGATACTTTGACCCACACTCCAGGAACAAAGATGGACTGCCAATGTCCTCCAGGCGGTTGAGCTTTGGTACTGCTGTGATGCTGAAATTCCCACATCTGACTGACATGATTGACAGGATCAAGTTGTGCTACACAATGTTTGACATCCCGTCATCTTGTATGTATGAACTCAAGCCTCTGTCATTTCACTGTGTGAACACATCCAACCAGAGAAACGCTGTTTCAGACACAGACTGCAGACACACAGCTGTTGATGCACCTCCCCTGTTACAGGAAGCTGTCAATGAATCCCAAACAGCCACTGACCAGTCTCAGAACATTTCACCATCAACTGACACAAATATTGAAATGACAACGTTCCCATCACAGAACGAGCCAAACGTATCTGCCTCAGTGTTGCCCACTGTCCTTGATGATCTCTGTTGCAATGTTTTGCAGGAATTATCCACT
The DNA here is from genome assembly GCF_027942865.1 of Odontesthes bonariensis. Taxonomy (NCBI): domain Eukaryota; kingdom Metazoa; phylum Chordata; class Actinopteri; order Atheriniformes; family Atherinopsidae; genus Odontesthes; species Odontesthes bonariensis. Next base: position 27,754,581 of record NC_134524.1, read on the forward strand.
GATATCACTTCTCCAGCATCTGGGAGACAACAACAGAACACAGTTCCTTGTGCCCAAATTGAACATGAACCAAGTAGTGAAATCATTTGCCCTCCAAATGATGCTTCCCACAGTGGATCAAATATCTGTCACACTGATCTTCCAGATCATGTTTTGAAGGAAATCTCATGTAAACTGTCCAAACTTAGTAAACAGGGGAGGAGAAAAATGAAAAGGAGAATGATGGCAAGAAACACACCTCAGCAGGGAAAAGTGAATAAAAAAACGAGAGAAAGGGAAATGTATGCGTCTAATGAAATGCAGAGAGAAAAGAAAAGATCCCACCTCAGAATGTCATATCAAAAGAATGCAGAAATCAGAGAGAAAAAAAAGTTATACATCAGGAGGTCTTATAGAGAAAAAGGATTCAGAGAGAAACAAAAGGCATACATCAGGAGGTCTTATAGAGAAAACGAAGGATTCAGAGAGAAACAAAAGGCATTCGTCAGGAGATCTTATAGAGAAAACGAAGGATTCAGAGAGAAACAGAAGGCATATATCAGGAGCTCTTATAGAGAAAACGAAGGATTCAGAGAGAAGCAAAAGGCATATATCAGGAGCTCTTATAGAGAAAAAGAAGGATTCAGAGACAGACAAAAATCATACATCAGGAGATCTTATAGAGAAAAGGAAGGCTTTTCACAAAGACAAAAGATGTACATAATAAACCGTTACAGACAGAGTGAAACCTTTCGACAGAGGCAGAGAAGTTATGTTACTCAACGTTATGCAAATGACAGAGTATTCAGAATCAGACACAGACAAGTAATGAAAAACCTCATGGGAAACAGATACAGGAACAGTCATTCATTCAGGATGATGCATAACATCAGATGTGCTGCGAGCATAAAGAGAAAATACAGACGAATGAACAGAAACACTCGGAGTGAAACAGAGACCAGAGAAACACAGAGTCTGCAACATGAGACAGTTGAGAACAGATTGATCAATGAAGCCATAGCTGTGTTCAAATCTAATATTAAGGCTGGTCCCACTTATGTCTGCACTGTGTGCCATAAGGCCTCGTTTCCCAACCAGGTACAAACCTGCACAAGGTCAAAGTATGACAAAAATCCTCACGTGGTTTCCCAATGTCTGACAGGAAAGTATGTTCACGTGTGTGATGAAGGCTGCAGAAATGAAGCCTGCACAGTTCCTGATGAGAGAAGGAAAGAGTGGATTTGTCACACCTGCCACGCTCATCTGAAAAAAGGACGCATGCCCAACCTCGCAGCAGCTAATAAACTGGAGTTGTCTGAAATTCCCAGCGAATTGTCAGGTCTGAATATTCTGGAAAGACATTTGATCGCTAAATGTATTCCGTTTGCAAAGATCATTCCTCTTCCAAGAGGCAGACAAAGACTGATCAGGGGAAATGTTGTGTGTGTGCCATCTGAGGTCCAGGAAACAGTCAATGCATTACCCAGGCTGAGGAGCGAGTCTCAGGTGATGAGGGTGAAACTGAAAAGACGTTTGTCTTACAGAGGGCATCAGCTGTTTCAGACAGTAACCTGGTCTAAACTAGTGTCTGCATTAATGAAGCTGAAGCAGGTTCATCCAGAGTATCAGGACGTTACCATCAGAGATGAAGCTGAACTCTGTGACCCAACGCTTCCTGATGATGATGATGATGATGAGGATGATGTTAGCATGGGGGAGCAGGACTATGATGAAGCAGATCTGATGCAAATTGACATGTGTGAGAGAAATGCACTGTGTGAGGCAGAAAATAATCAGGACGGTGAATGTGAACAACCACAGCAGCAGAGAGATGATGGAGACGAAGGTGATCTGCCAAATGGAGGGTTTGCTTTAGAATCATGCCTTCAGCCTCTTGACATATCAGAAGAGATCCTCTGTTACAGTGATAGCACTTACTGTGTGGCTCCTGCACAAAGAAACAGTCCAGTTAGCTTCTTCAGGACTCCACATTTGGAATCAATGTCATTCCCTGTTCAATTTCCCACGGGTGAGAACACACTGGACCAAATGAGACTCATTAAAGTCAGTCCAAGTGGATATTTCAAGTCACGGCTTTTTAATGTGGATGATCGTTTTGCCAGAGACCCAAACTACTTGTTCTTTGCACAGTTTGTGATAGAGATACACATCGCTAATAACAGCATGACGATACAGCTGAGAAAAGGGAAAACTAGGACCAGAGATGGACGCAGTATAACCTCAGGCATGTTACAAGACAAACGAGAGGTTGAGAGACTGGTGAGAAATAAAGATGCAGTCAGATTCATGCAGCCACTCAGAGGGACTCCAGTATACTGGGAGAGAACCACTAAAGATCTGTTTGCCATGATCAGACAGTTGGGAACTCCCACGTTCTTCTGCACATTTTCAGCTGCTGAATTCAGATGGCCTGAGGTGATTGAAGCAATAAAGAGACAGCAGGGTGAAGAGGTTGATTTTGAATCTCTGGACTGGACTGCAAAGTGTGAGATTCTGCGCTCCAACCCCGTCACCTGCATGCGTTTGTTTGATAAGCGTGTTGAGGCCCTGTTCAGAGATCTGCTGCTCTCAGATGCTCAGCCACTGGGGAAAGTGATCGACTTTTTCTACAGAGTTGAGTTTCAGCACAGAGGAAGCCCACATATTCATGCAATGCTTTGGGTTGATGGAGCACCTGAACTGGATGTTTGTGATGATCAGACTGTGTGTGATTTTGTAGACAGATACATCTCAGCACAACTACCTGACCCAGAAACACAACCTGAACTGTTCAAGAAAGTCTCTGAAGTTCAGAAGCACAGTAAGAACCACACGAGGAGTTGCTTCAAGAGTGTGAACTCTGGTTGTCGGTTTGGTTTTCCAAAGCCGCCCTGCACAAACACAATGATCACAAGACCTGATGAGGGTGAGAACACTGGAACTGCAAAGAGCAAACTCAGACCTCTGCTGCAGCTGCTGAATGAACCTGAAGCGGCTTCCTTGAGTCTAGAGCAGGTCCTCTCTCGATGCAACTTGACACTGGCCGAGTATGAAAGGTACCTTCAGAGTCTGAACAGAAAGACCGCAATCTACCTGAAGCGTGATCCCAAGGACTGCTGGATAAACGGGTACAACCCACATCTGCTTGAAGCCTGGGACAGTAACATCGATGTGTCCTTCATTCTGAATGCTTACTCGTGTATACAGTATCTGACTAAATACATCACAAAGAAGGAAAGTGGTCTGTCAGAGTACCTGAAAACTGTCATGGAGAATTCCAACATGGACAGAGTTAACGAGTGTGATGAGATGAGAGCTGTCATGCAGGCTTACTCCAAAAAGAGAGAGATCAGTGCTCAGGAGTGTGTGACTCGTGCGTGTGGAATAAAGATGAAGAAGTGCTCACGCAGCGTTGTGTTCATTCCCACTGATGACAATCCTGTGAAAATGAGTCGCCCCATGTCATTCTTGGAGGACACCCCGTCAGAGTCTTGTAATGTCTGGATGACGAGTTTGAGTGACAAATACAAAGCCAGACCCGAGACCCCAGAGTATGAGGAGATGTGCTTGGCTGATTTTGCTGCTACCTGCAGGTTTGTCAGTGCAGACCACTCAAAGCGTGATGGTGTTTCACCACTTCTGAATGAGCTGGGATTTGTCCAAAGGCGGAAAAATGATAAGCCCTCTGTCATCAGATATTACCAATGTTCCAAGGAGAAACACCCCGAGCAGTTTTATGCCAGATTACTGAGACTGTACCTTCCTCACCGATCCGAGTATGAAATACGGAGTGCCGATCTTCCAACCTACGAGTCTTTTTACAACTCTGGCTGGGTCCAGCTGCCAGGCTCAAACCGTCCTGAGAGCGTAAAAAGCATTATACAAACAAACAGAGACAAATATGAGAAAAACACTGAGGAGATTGAGAATGCACTTGTAGAGTTTGAGGAGAGCAGAGACCATGTGATGGATGAATGGTGTAATCTGGCTCCTGAATCTGAAGTTGTGAGGTTGCCCTGTGATGATGAGCTGCAGCAAAGAGAGCCAGACGATGAGCAGGAAAATGTGCCCGACTATTGTCCAGAGTCTGCTGCTGTGACAGAAATGAGAGCCATCAGAGAACCCCCCGCTGTGGATCCAGCTGTGCTGCGGCAGATGTATCAGAACCTGAACCAGAAGCAGGCCTGTGTGTTCCATGCCATCAGAGACTGGTGTATTAAACTTGTGTGTGGCCTAAATCCAGAGCAGTTTTTCTTTTATGTCAACGGTGGTGCAGGAACAGGAAAGTCCCACCTGATAAAATGCATTTACTCAGAGGCATCTAAGATACTGAGCAAACTGCAGCTATATTCAGAGGAGTTTGACATATCAAACCCAACTGTTTTACTGTCTTCTTTCACTGGAACTGCAGCTTTCAACATCTGTGGCACAACACTGCACTCTCTGCTGAAGCTGCCACGCAGTCTGAAACCACCAATCCAAGGACTCGGTAACCAACTGGATGAACTCAGATCTGAACTTTTTAATGCTCAAATCCTCATTATCGATGAGATCTCCATGGTTTCAAAGACTCTTTTTGCTTATGTGGACGCACGACTGAAACAGATCAAAGGCAATCAGAGAGCGTTTGGTGGAATGTCAGTTTTAGCTGTTGGAGATTTCTATCAGCTGCCGCCTGTGCGCCAGTCTAAACCTCTGTGTGTACACGATCCAGCAGATATTGACCTGTGGCAGGAACATTTTCAGATGATCACTCTGACTGAGATCATGAGACAGAAGGATGATGTTGCCTTTGCAGACGTGCTGAACAGGATTCGGGTGAAACCAAAGGCAGACGAGCTGTCTCAGGCTGACAGAGATTTGTTGTCACAGGCCATCACTGAACCAGCTCTTTGTCCCACTGAGGTTCTGCACATTTTCCCCACCAATAAGTTGGTTGATGAACACAACTCAGCAACACTGGCTTTGTTCCATTCCAACATTATCACGATCGACGCAGATGACTTCCAGAAAGATCCCCGAACAGGCAGAATGGCCCGTAAAGACACACCATGTAAGGGAGGCCGAAATGAGTTAGCCGACACTCTGAAAGTTGCTGAAGGTGCTCGTGTCATGCTCACCAGAAACTTTGACATTCAGAATGGTCTGGTTAACGGTGCTTTTGCCACTCTGATGTGCATAGTGACTTCTGAGGATGATCAACACATCACTAAGCTGGGCCTGAGGATGGATAATCAAACAGGTGGGGCAAGAATCCAGAGTGGAGCTCCAGAATCTGCCAATCTGGTTTACATCGAGAGAGCAGAGGAGAAGCTGAAACAGAACGGAGTGGTACGTAGACAGTTTCCTGTGAGGCTGGCGTTCTCCTGCACTGTCCATAAAACCCAGGGCCTCACAACACATGCAGCTGTGGTGTCCCTGCAGAAAGTCTTTGAAGCAGGTATGGCTTATGTAGCTCTCAGCAGGGTGACGTCTCTCAGTGGGCTGTATTTACTGGATTTGGATGAGAAGAAAATATACGCCAATACTGAAGTGACCGCAGCGCTCCAGACCATGAGACAAGCCGATGTGGATCACATGATGCCTCTTCTTCAGGTGAGAGAAACAGTAAACAGGCCCGACACTCTGACCCTTGTTCACCACAACACAGAGGGACTGCCATCTCACATCGGTGACATCAGGAGACATCATGAGCTGTGCCTGGCAGATGTCCTGTGTCTGACAGAAACTCACCTGCAGGGCTCCTTTGTCGCAGACAGTCTGCATCTGGACGGCTACAACATGTTCAAGCGCAACAGACACACGTCCTACACTCAGTATCCTCAGATGGCCAGCAGAGCAGGTGGCGGGGTTGCTGTCTATGTGAGAAACCACATTCAGGTGCGTGAGAGACAGTATTTGCATAATGTGACTGATCTGGAGTTTGTGGCTTTGAAGGTTGAGGCTCCAGTCTGTGCAGTGATTGCAGCTGTGTACAGACCTCCTGACTACAGTCTGACACCGTTCCTGGAGAACCTGGGAAGCCTTTTGGATGCACTAGAGGTATTGGACTGTCACCCTGTTATTGTGTGTGGAGACTTCAATGAGAATCAGCTACTCAGGTCAACAAAGCCAATTCTAGATCTGTTTCAGTCTAAGGGATATGTTCAGCTGATCACCTCTGCCACCACAGACAAGAACACACTGCTTGACCTTATTTTCATTTCCCAGCCACAGCGATGTCTCCACTCAGGTGTCATGAGAACCTATTACAGCTATCACAACCCAGTGTTCTGTGTCCTGTCCACCAGGGAACCATGAAGTGGTCGGTGAGTCTTCAAGTTCAAGGTTTGGTTTGTGCCTGTTACATTATTTCTGTATTGTAAGATTTGGTATGGTCACAAACGGTATGGTTAAGAATGTCACGGTAAGATGTACTATGGTAGGTTTCAATGTGGTAAGATTTGGTATGGTCACTAACGGTATGGTTAAGAATGTCACGGTAAGATGTACTATGGTAGGTTTCAATGTGGTAAGATTTGGTATGGTCACTAACGGTATGGTTAAGAATGTCACGGTAAGATGTAATATGGTAGGTTTCAATGTGGTAAGATTTGGTATTGTCACTAACGGTATGTTTAATAATGTCACGGTAAGATGTAATATGGTAGGTTTCAATGTGGTAAGATTTGGTATTGTCACTAACGGTATGTTTAATAATGTCACGGTAAGATGTAATATGGTAGGTTTCAATGTGGTAAGATTTGGTATGGTCACTAACGGTATGTTTAATAATGTCACGGTAAGATGTAATATGGTAGGTTTCAATGTGGTAAGATTTGGTATGGTCACTAACGGTATGTTTAATAATGTCACGGTAAGATGTACTATGGTAGGTTTCAATGTGGTAAGATTTGGTATGGTCACTAACGGTATGTTTAATAATGTCACGGTAAGATGTACTATGGTAGGTTTCAATGTGGTAAGATTTGGTATTGTCACTAACGGTATGTTTAATAATGTCACGGTAAGATGTACTATGGTAGGTTTCAATGTGGTAAGATTTGGTATGGTCACTAACGGTATGTTTAATAATGTCACGGTAAGATGTACTATGGTAGGTTTCAATGTGGTAAGATTTGGTATGGTCACTAACGGTATGTTTAATAATGTCACGGTAAGATGTAATATGGTAGGTTTCAATGTGGTAAGATTTGGTATTGTCACTAACGGTATGTTTAATAATGTCACGGTAAGATGTAATATGGTAGGTTTCAATGTGGTAAGATTTGGTATGGTCACTAACGGTATGTTTAATAATGTCACGGTAAGATGTAATATGGTAGGTTTCAATGTGGTAAGATTTGGTATTGTCACTAACGGTATGTTTAATAATGTCACGGTAAGATGTAATATGGTAGGTTTCAATGTGGTAAGATTTGGTATGGTCACTAACGGTATGTTTAATAATGTCACGGTAAGATGTAATATGGTAGGTTTCAATGTGGTAAGATTTGGTATTGTCACTAACGGTATGTTTAATAATGTCACGGTAAGATGTACTATGGTAGGTTTCAATGTGGTAAGATTTGGTATGGTCACTAACGGTATGTTTAATAATGTCACGGTAAGATGTAATATGGTAGGTTTCAATGTGGTAAGATTTGGTATTATGGGTCATAATTATTTATAAAGACAAGGATTTTCTAGGTATTGAACACGTTGTGGTCTGTGCATTTATCTGGGTGGGTTGGGTCAGGATTGATAAATGCACAGGCCACAACTGTCTGAGCAGCTCTATAAAAGCTGCTACATTTACCACAACATAGATGCAACATCAGAAAGCATGAGCTACACCTAGAACTCGTGCTTTCTGATGTACCAATAACATATACCAGCTGATACCCCACTGGGGTGGGGGGAAAGGTGGGTTGGGGGTGGGGTGGGCGGTTAAAGAATTGTAACTCTACTACACCTAAAACTGTTTAGATGTTCAGATCTGTTTCCTCGAGACAGGAGACTTGTTCTCCTGTATCCTCCATGACAACATCCTCCAGCACCAACTCCAGCACAACAACACACACTTCTACATCATCCTGATGAACTGTCAGCCTAAACCAGAGCCATCACAGAGAAATGTGCACCCTGCCACCCCAGTCTTTCTGCAAAGCAGAGGACAAAATGGCCCCTGTTAACCCTCACCTGACCACCTGGCTGACCCTGAGAAAATCCACCCATCATGCTGCCCCAGACCACCAGCAACAGGGAACTGCTGCCTCATACAGAGACATGTCTTCCTCCTGCCAGTGACCAGGGTTCTTCTCAGCTGACAGAAGGTAGAGTAGAGATCTTCTCTTTGGAAAGACAAACATTCACTTCATTCCTCTGAGTATGCTGTGTTTATTCATCTGTTGATATCATTCTTATGAATCCATTGTTTCATATTACAGATCCCAGTATCTAATTCACTGTTCCATTGTTTTTCTGTAGGCCTTCCTCTCCTGTGAATCCTTCATAGCTGAGACCCTCACAGCTGAGACCCTCACAGCTGAGACTGCTGAGACCCTCACAGCTGAGACCCTCACAGCTGAGCAGAAAGTTATCATCAACACTTGTGAAACATCCACGTGTTAAAGCTCACTGACAGGAGATGTTTTGTGCTCTGCAGCACTGTTCCAGGTATATGCTTTTCATGCATCATGTGACCGTTCTACTTGTGTTTTTCAAATCAAATCAATCAAATATACTTTAAAGACTAAAGTTCATGACAATATTTTTGTCTGCTGTTGTGTCCTCAGGTTCAGATCCATCTTCATGCCTGCATGTCATCATCTTCCTTCCTAAAAATACTCCTGTTTCCTCTGGAAGGACTGCACCCATCTCTCCAGTGTTGCAGCGGACACTGAGCAGGTACATGGAAGCAGCAGCTCAGCAGCCAGTGGAAATGAAGAAGGTCTTTAGGTGACTCTTTAGTTTGCACCATCAGCTTCAACAAACAGCAACCACATCAAACTGAACTGTGGACAAAATGGAGGACTCTGAGTAACACCGCTCATTTGATCCTGTCCATCTGTGGAAATGTGAACGTTCCTTTCATGTTTCAGAACAATGTATCAGTGTTTTTCTCCATCATGTTTCCTCATGTCTGTCACTGTTCAGCAGAAACTTTGACTACTTCAGATGTCACGTGCAAATGTGCTCATGAGCACCAGAGAACTGATTTAGTCGTACTCATAGCAGGAATAAGACAGGACTCCCACACAGGCTGTGCTGAGTCATTATGGAGAGCATTCCTGATATTTGGGAATGCTCTCCATGATGTCCACCTGATCAACTTTCCACCATGTGGAAACCAATAATAGCAGAACAGTTGATAGAAAATTATATTTGGCCATTTTAAAGACCCAAAAAATTGCAAATAGATGAAATGACAAACTTTTTAAATGAACACACAATTGAGTAAATCCTGTCTTAGTGCGGGGTATCAGCTGGTATTTTGGTTTTGGAAAATATTTTTTGTTACAATAGATATTCATATTAGTAGTTTTTTAAGTTTTCTTTTCTGTAAAAATATTAACATAAGATATTTGTCTGACAATATTACTGTTTGAACATAAAATCACTTTGAATTTTCTTTGCGATCTATCTATCTATCTATCTATCTATCTATCTATCTATCTATCTATCTATCTATCTATCTATCTATCTATCTATCTATCTACTGATAATTGACATTATTTGCTATCCATAATACTTAGAAATGAAAACATGCTTTTGTAATTTAAGTGTTCTTGAGGTTTTGTAATTATGTAGGCTACATATTAACATATCAATGAACAAATCTGTTGTATTATATTTAAATGTTTGCTATGCATTGAAAAACAAGTACTGTGTCGCCTTCATAAACACTGAACAATCATTAATCTTACTGGACTTGTAATCATTACACTTTCGACTTTTAAATGTCATTTCAACTTCAAACTCCTGTTTCTTCTCAGCCTATTTTTGCTTCCATAGCTCCTTCAGCTTTTAGCTTATTTTAGCTTCTTCAGCTCTTTTAGCTTCTTTTAGCTTCTTTAGCTTATTCAGCTGTTATAGCTTCTTCAGCTGTTTTAGCTTCTTTTAGCTTCTTTAGCTCCTTTAGCTCTTAGCTTCTTCAGCTCCTTCAGCTTTAGCTTCTTCAGCTCCTTTAGCTTTAGCTTCTTCAGCTCCTTTAGCTTTAGCTTCTTCAGCTACTTCAGCTTTAGCTTCTTCAGCTATTTTAGCTTTTTTTTAGCTTCTTAAGATATTTTAGCATGGTAATTCAGCTCATGCATTCTCACAGCTGTTTCGCAGGAACAGCTCTTTCTAGTTGTGAGAATGCATAAAGCATTCTCACTATTAAGTTTCTGTTTCTCTTTATTGTGAGAATGCATTAAGCATTCTCACTATTAAGTTTCTGTTTCTCTTTATTGTGAGAATGCATGAAGCATTCTCACTATTAAGTTCCTGTTTCTCTTTATTATTATTCCGTATTCCATATTCTTCCGCCGTTTTTCGGCATTCAAATACTTCAGCATACTTTCAGCTATTTCAACAAATTTGGTATCAAAATGTTCAGCTCTTTCAGCTCTCGATGGGAAATATTTTTTGGTGTTTGTAACTTTTCAACTTTTTAAGATATTAAGCTTTTTGTTCAACTTTTTTCCCATTGAAACTAATGTTAAATCTTCAAATCCTTTCAAATCCTTTCAAATCCTTCAAATCTTAACTAGTTCAGCATACTTTCAGCTAGAGACACCATTCAAATTTTAAAATGTTCATAAGACATTCAGCTATTACAAAATGTCTCATCTTTTAAAAATATTCGGCCAATTTTGAAATATGACAGTTTAAAAAATATGAAAATTAAGTTCTTCAAATCCTTATCTTGAAATCCTTTCAAATCCTTCAAAACCTTAAAATCTTTTCAAATCGTAACTAGTTCAGCATACTATCAGCTAGAGACACCATTCAAATTTTAAAATGTTCATAAGACATTCAGCTATTACAAAATGTCTCATCTTTTAAAAATATTCAGCCAATTTTGAAATATGACAGTTTAAAAAATATGAAAATGAAGTTCCTTCTTGGATTTTAGAGTGAGACATTCAGCAGTGCTGATAAGTTTCAACTTTTCAAACAAATTACTGTAACTTTCATACAGTTTAACTGAGAGAAACAAATTATACCTTAAAATGTAGGAAAACTTGTCCTCTTTCAGCCAATGTAACTCTTAAAGAGCTCACATGGACAGATTTTGAACTATGAGCCTTTAAGCTTGAAGAACTTGTCAAATTTTGAGGAAATCTGCCATTTTTGAATCAGCTTCAAGTGTTTCAAACTGCTTCGATTTAAATATAGTTGACTCCACAGATGTAAAAGTACTTTGCTAAGTTCCTCTAAGCCTTCTGCTTCTAATGGTGTTAAAATTATTTTTCTAGCTGCTCAACTTTTCTCACAAGATGTATTTGAAGTCAGTGTTCGGTGTCATTTCTCTCCCGCGATCGGCGGGCGGCCGTCTCATCTCTCCATATATGTTGTGTGTGTTCAACCTGCTTCGATTTAAATATAGTTCACTCCACAGATGTAAAAGTACTTTGCTAAGTTCCTCTAAGCCTTCTGCTTCTAACGGTGTTAAAATTATCTTTCTAGCTATTCAACTTTTCTCACAAAACGTGTTTGAAGACAGTCAGATTTGTCCCGCGGCTGCAGCAGCTAGCTCTGTGTCTCTCTGTGTAGTCTTTAAGTAGGTCAAATGCACTTCAGGTGTAACACAACGAGATGGCTTAATAGTAATACTACCAGCCTTTCGTGCAGGTGGCCCGGGTTCAATCCCCATAATGTCAGACCACGTTTTATAATTTTTTTATTTTATAATTATTTAAGCATACTTTCAGCATTTTCAACTGTTTCTAGCTTAATTTTATCTTCAAATTCTTCAGATCATTTCAAATCCTTCAAATCTTAACTACTTTTGCATACTTTCAGCTAGAGACACCATTCAAATTTTAAAATGTTCAAATCTTTTAGCTTTTTAAGATTTTTCTTTATTAAGGTAATTCAGCTCATGCATTCTCACAGCTGTTTCGCAGGAACAGCTCTTTCTAGTTATTATTCCGTATTCCATATTCTTCCGCCGTTTTTCGGCATTCAAATACTTCAGCATACTTTGAGCTATTTCAACAAATTTGGTATCAAAATGTTCAGCTCTTTCAGCTCTCGATGGGAAATATTTTTTGGTGTTTCTAACTTTTCAACTTTTTAAGATATTAAGCTTTTTGTTCAACTTTTTTCCCCATTAAAAGTAATGGTAAATCTTCAAATCCTTTCAAATCCTTTCAAATCCTTCAAATCTTAACTAGTTCAGCATACTTTCAGCTAGAGACACCATTCAAATTTTAAAATGTTCATAAGACATTCAGCTATTACAAAATGTCTCATCTTTTAAAAATATTCGGCCAATTTTGAAATATGACAGTTTAAAAAATATGAAAATTAAGTTCTTCAAATCCTTATCTTGAAATCCTTTCAAATCCTTCAAAACCTTCAAATCTTTTCAAATCGTAACTAGTTCAGCATACTATCAGCTAGAGACACCATTCAAATTTTAAAATGTTCATAAGACATTCAGCTATTACAAAATGTCTCATCTTTTAAAAATATTCAGCCAATTTTGAAATATGACAGTTTAAAAAATATGAAAATTAAGTTCCTTCTTGGATTTTAGAGTGAGACATTCAGCAGTGCGAAAAGTTTCAACTTTTCAAACAAATTACTATAACTTTCATACAGTTTAACTGAGAGAAACAAATTATACCTTAAGATGTAGGTAAACTTGTCCTCTTTCAGCCAATGTAACTCCTAAAGAGCTCACATGAACAGATTTTGAACTATGAGCCTTTAAGCTTGAACAAATTCTCAAATTCTGACGAAATCTGCCATTTTTGAATCAGCTTTAAGTGTTTCAAACTGCTTCGATTTAAATATAGTTGACTCCACAGATGTAAAACTACTTTGCTAAGTTCCTCTAAGCCTTCTGCTTCTAATGGTGTTAAAATTATTTTTCTAACTGCTCAACTTTTCTCACAAAATGTATTTGAAGTCAGTGTTCGGCATCATTTCTCTCCCGCGATCGGCGGGCGGCTGTCTCATCTCTCCATATATGTTGTGTGTGTTCAAACTGCTTCGATTTAAATATGGTTGACTCCACAGATGTAAAACTACTTTGCTAAGTTCCTCTAAGCCTTCTGCTTCTAATGGTGTTAAATTTATTTTTCTAGCTGCTCAACTTTTCTCACAAGACGTGTTAGAAGACAGTCTGCGCCTCAGATGTGTCCCGCAGCTGCAGCAGCTAGCTCTGTGTCTTTCTGTGTATTCTTTAAATTGGTTATATGCACTCCCAGTTTAACAGAACGAGATGGCTTAATGGTAACACTAAGGCCCTTATGTGCGGGCATCCTGGGTTCAATCCGCAGCATGTAAGGTCAAAGTTTTTAATTTTTTTTTTTTTATAACTATTTAAGCATACTTTCAGCCATTTCAACTGTTTCTAGCTTAAGTTTATCTTCAAATCCTTTCAAATCTGTTCACATATTTCTTTTTCAACTTCAACAAGTTCTCTTTCTTCAACTTGTTCTCTGTATGTTCTCACTTACATGCCATTTCTAACCCTTCATGCAATTTAATCAATTCTGTAGTTTTATATAGATTTCTCAAAAAAAATAAAGAGAACACTAAAATAACACTTCCTAGATATCAATGAATTAATTATTCCAGTTGAAAATTGTTATTCATTATCATTAAATAGTGGAATGTGTTTAGAACAAAATAACATAGAAATGATCAATGTGAATTAAATTTGTTATCCCATGGAGGTCTGGATTTGGGATCATACTCAAAATAAAAGTTGAAAATCACATTATAGGCTGATTTAATTTCAGTGGAAATTCATCAAGACAAGTCAAAATTAGTCTCAGTAGTGTGGCCTCCACCTGCCTGTATGACCTCCCTACAACGCCTGGGCTCCTGATCAGGCGGCAGATGTTCTCCTGAGGGATCTCCTCCCAGAGCTGGATTAAAGCATCAGTCAACATCATTCTGTGGTGCAACATGGCGTTGGTGGATGGAACCAGACACGATGTCCCAGATGTGCTGGATTGCATTCAGGTCTGGGGAACGGGCCGGTCCACAGCATCAATGCCTTCATCATGCAGGAACTGCTGGCACACTTCAGACACATGAGGCCGAGCATTGTCATGCATCAGAATGAACTCAGGGCCCACTGTACCAGCATATGGGCTCACAATAGGTCTGAGGATCTCATCCCGGTACTAATGGCAGTCAGGGTACCTCTGGCTGGCACATGGAGGGCTGTGTGGGCCTTCAAAGAAATACCTCCCCACAGCATTACTGACCCACCGCCAAACCGGTGCTGCTGGAGGATGCTGCAGGCAGCAGAACGTTCTCCACGGCGTGTGACAGACTGTGACGTCTGTCACATGTGCTCAGTGTGAACCTACTCTCATCCCAGAAAAGCACATGGTGTTGTGCTGTAAGCACAAGCCCCACCTGTGGAGATCAGGCCCTCATACCATCCTCATGGAGTCTTTTTCTGACAGTTTGAGCAGAAACATGCATGTTAGTGGCCTGCTGGAGGTCATTCTGCAGGCAGCGCTCCTCCTGTTCCTCCTTCCACAAAAGAGGAGGCAGCTGTCCTGCTGCTGGGTTGTTGCCGTCCACATCTCCTGGTATTTCTGCTCTGGACACTGTACTGAGAGTCATAGCAAATCTTCTCGCCACAGTTTGTATTGTTGTGCCATCCTGGATGAGCTGCACTACCTGATTATTTATTATTATTGGATTATTATGTATTTTATATATATACAAACTATCATTTTGAAAGAGATGAACTTTGACTGTCACAGGATTAAAAAATGAAAACAAATTAAAAACATTTAAAAAGTGTCTTCGATATGAAAGAAAATATGCCTATGTCTAATTAATTACTGAAGTTGTATTTTATTTTAGACTTCACTGTTTTTTGAACAATTGACTGTTTCTTCTTGTATCTATCTCAACATTTGAAAAATGCTAATACTGTTATAAAGTACCTTCCTAATTGTAATCACTATGTTTTGTCCATGTTTGTTCTTTTAATCTTAATAAATCATACTCCTAAAAGGTTCAAATGAACCAGTAAAGCATCATAGAAAGAGCAAAGAGCAGTTCCACAGTGCATGGGGACATGGTAATACACATGGGTCACATGATTTAATTGAATGAAATATCAAATTGATGTATTTATAAAAACAATTGTACATGATACTTAAAGCTAGTGAAACATCTTCAGTTTAAAGATTTTTACAAACATTTGCGCCACATAGTCATCACTTCTTGGACCTTCCTGAATGCCCTGTGAACGCATCTGATTTTTATTCGCGTTCTCCCTGAAGGTAACACACTCTCCACCCCGTCTGTCGTCAATTTGATAAACTATGAAAGTTTAGCTGTTTACATAAATTACATAAGTTGTATTTAACTGTAACTGAATGAAAATAAAATGTAGTGTTAGTGTAAAAACATTCAATCCACAGAATGTTAGAATAGAGTCAACAAGTCCAATTACTTCAGGTTGTATATGTAACAATGTTTAAACTGATAGGAGTTGTCAGAATATGATTCTTTCTAAATTATTTTTGAAGGTGAACATTGAAATATAAATAACTGTAACATGATTTCATTAAAAGAAACATCTACATTTTGTATTTGGAATACTCGTCATTGGATATAAATGTCTGAGTGCCCCTGAACGTCTCTGAACATTATACGGCTCATTGGATAGCTCATCGGTTCACTCTTCTTCGTTTGCAAAGGTAAGTGTGACGCTGTCTGACTCTGTCTTTCCCAAATGAGGAATTTATGAACTCTAAAACACTTTTGCTGTTTAAATCGGTGACATAAGTGGTTTTTAACAGCAACTGAATGAAAATAAAGCAAAAACAGCTAAATATCTTGTTCTGTGAGCCACATAACATTTTGGCTAGCTACGGTTAGCGCCGTTAGCATTAGCATCAATGCTAACGTTCAATGGTCGCTCGGATAAGTCTGAGAGGTCTTAACAAGCAGTACGATTTGAAACTATGTATATGATCTCGTCTTAGTTTTAATCAACAGTTTCCGGCAATGTTCAGGTTACTAAAGGAATAATGAATAATGTTAGAGCTAATGTCTGTTTCTGAGTGTTAACCGTGTGTGCGTTCACGTAGAATTGAGGTCTGTGTAGTGCTGGGCGGTATACCGGTTCACACCGAATACCGGTTTATAATTTCGTTATGATATAAATTTTTAATATACCGCCATGCCGGTGTATTTGATTACACAACGGGGGGGGGGGGACATTGTTTGAGACGGGACCCTTTTCAGTGTTGCGCTTCTAAACAGCATGTTTACTGTCTATGGGTGCGAGGTGGTAATAAGCACTTGCGTTACTTTAAGGTGAAGGTGGATAGGACAGACATGGAAAGTTCCGAAATCTAAGCTGCAGAACTAGTAGAACATGCTGACAAACTTGTGCCAAAAAAAGGAGCCGTGTCTGTAGTCTGGAAGTTTTTTGGTTTAAAAAAATCCGACGTCGACCAAACAACCATTTTATGCAAGTGTTGTCGGGCTACAGTTGTCGCTGGAGGTGGCAACACGAGCAATTTGCTCCATCACCTTAGCCGTAAGCATGTCTTAGAATATCAAGAATGCATGAAGTTAAGGTCAGCACCCGCCACATCAGCAGGTAACACGGGGAAAGCAAAAGAAAAGTCGAGCCAAATGTCACTTCAAGACGCGTTTGCTAGAGCTAGAACGTGAATCTACCTCATTTATTTGAATGTGAATACCTCATATTGATGCAAAAATATAATTATTGCAAGTTGCACTACTTTTTTGTATTGATTTTCAGAAAAGAGGTTTGAAATTTGCACAGTAAAAGTTCTGTATTTTGACTGCAATTGTGTTTGCATTCCGATCCCTCACTTCATTAGAATCATGAGTAGCACTTCTGAGTAAACAGCATCATTTTGTGGGGCGTTATTCTATGACGGTAAAATAGACCATCCTAAGTTAATCTACTGCAGTAATTCTGTTCTCAATCTGTAGAAAATGCTGTGAACACCTAATTATGCATGAAAAAAAAAATACAGTGATACCGTGAAAAAATACCGTGATATGTATTTTTGGTCATACCGCCCAGCACTAAGTCTGTGTCATTGAAAGTTCATGTGAGAAAATAATAAACACAGACCCAGTAATGCTCACAAAGCAAAAAACTGGTCCTATTAAATAACATGCACCAGATGATGTTAACGTCTCTGTAACTGAGACATGATAGTAAATCTATTTAAAAGCCTGAATGTAAATGATCAGAGAGACAGATAATGAGCAGTATTCTCCCTCTGTGTTCAGTGGTTCAGGTAGATTCAGTGTTTCCACTCGGATAACTAACAGATTGTGTCTTTCCTCAGACTGAGAGAGAACATTGATCCTTGCTTTGGCTGGTAAGTACAGAGTTATTGTAAAGTTAAACAGGCTGTAGATCACAACAGCTGACTGAGTTAATATGTCCTGTATTTAAAGATAATTGAACTCTGATCAGATGAACTTTATTTGGGATACATCAGAGTTTGAGTGAATTTCCTCCTGAACACAGAAATATTCTGTCCACACTTACTGAAGCTTTTAGGAAACATCTTCACTTTGTTGGTAGATTTTCTGACACCACTGTTGTATTCAGATACTGTCACCTGGAAATACTGAATGAATGTGTGGACTGGTGATGATTATACTGTGTGCATTAATGTATGTTTTACTGACAGTTTTAGTCCAAACCTTCCATTCAGACTGAAATATCTCAAGTGTTTCCAGTTAAAGCGAGTCTCCCATGTCAGCAGAAAGTATTTCCTTATTTCTGTAAAATCCCCATTTTACTGTCCTGTTCCTGTGGGCAGTGTCGCTCAGTGGGTCTACATCACAGGTGTCAAAGTGATCGGGTAAAGGGCCGGTGTGGCTGCAGGTTTTTGTTCCAACCCTGCAGCAGCACAGCTGATTTGTTTCATTCAATCAACTGAACTGTCTGCACTGAAGGTCTTAACCAGTTCAGTTGATTGAATGAAAAAAATCAGCTGTGCTGCTGCAGGGTTGGAACAAAAACCTTCAGCCACACCGGCCCTTTACCGGATCACTTTGACACCCCTGGTCTACATGATGAGAGGAACTCCATTACAGCTATAGTTGGGTTCTGCTCCTTATCTGAGCGAGGGTAATTCTCCTTGGATATATGGCGGTGAATGAATGGGATCAGAGGCACAAAGCGTGTCATACCCCGGTATGATAGGTGGCGCTGTACCCATTCCAGCTGTTGCTAATAGAGCCACTTCCTGTTGACCTCTTCACCACCAACAACAACAACAAACTCAGGCGTTGGAGAAAGATGGAGAACGCAGAGCCAGATGAAGCTACGTCCCTCTATATTTGCTCTGTGATGAGCTGCTTGTTGCACAAACTCGATGCCCAACGGAGCATTCTCCATCGCGTTGTTTGTTTCTTTCTGACAACAGGAATATCGTCTCCTTTGACTTCCGGGTCACGACCCCGGGAAAACATCTGGAGCATGCGCAGAACGCAAAGTCTGATTCACCACGTGCTTCAGCGTCTACAAGCAGGTTTAGAGTGACTTTCATCCCAGTTATCTCGGGGTCTGAATCCCATCCGATCCAGTTCTTAGTCAGATTAAGGTGTCTACATGCACTTAATAACTCAGTCTGATTGTAATTTAGCCAATAATCCGATCCTTTCAGTGCCATGTGACCCCACTGAGTGATTGACAGGTAAAGCAGCCAATAGCAGCAGCAGCTCAGCACATGATGTCCACTGCAGGGCAGCTGGCAGAAGATGAGACTCTGTGCTGCTTCTAACTTTGTCTCATCAGTTATTTTCTGTGGAAATAAAGCTGAAATGGCAGCACAGCTGTGCTCTTTACATGGTCTGAGTGTGAAAAGCCCACAACAACAGCAGCTCCATGTCCCAGTGACACACAGTCAAAGTTGCACTGTCATTACCTGGTGTTTTATTTAGCTGCTGTGTCCTCAGCTGGAGGAATTTAACTGACTACTCTCTTTTCCTCCTTTCTTTAGACTAACTGAACTCTGACCCCTGCTCCTGCTCTGACTGGTGAGGACCAACATTTACTCCCTTGATGGTTGTGTTCCTGCTACCTGCTCTGTGTCATATGAAGTGGAGCTTCCTGTCAGTGCCCAGCAGACCTTTTCCCTCTCAAACTGCATGAATGAAGTGAAACATTGATCATTAGTCAGAGAACAGATTTATTGGTCATGCATACACACAAAATTTGTCCTCCGCTTTTAACCCATCCAGGCTGGCACCTGTTGACACACACATGCACATGCACATGCACAGGGTCACACACTCAGAGAGACAGATGCCAACCTGGAGCGGTGGGCAGGCAATCACAGGGCCCACAGCTGATGTGTTACTGCTCTGTTTTCCATCTGATCCCCAAAGCTTTGGATAGTTTCCATGTTTCTGATCATGGACACATTCAGCCTCTCTGAACTGATCATCAACCAACAACATTTAACTACTTCAAGTCCACAAAAGTCTGGACCAAAGCTCATCCTGTAGAGAGGAGAGCAGAAGCAATCAGCTGTGAGATCAGATGGTGTGTGTGTTTAGAGTCTTCTGATCTGATACTAACACAGTGTTTCTCTTCTCAGACCCAGAGACCACCGGACCAGAACTCCTGCTTAGCTGGTGAGCAGATTTCCAGTCAGTGAGCTTCAGTCCATCCCATCACTGAGAGCAGGAGTGTTT
The DNA here is from genome assembly GCF_027942865.1 of Odontesthes bonariensis. Lineage (NCBI taxonomy): Eukaryota > Metazoa > Chordata > Actinopteri > Atheriniformes > Atherinopsidae > Odontesthes > Odontesthes bonariensis. Next base: position 27,774,435 of record NC_134524.1, read on the forward strand.
CACATGTTCATCACAGAGTTTCTGTGGAGTTCACACATGAATGTAAATGTAGTAAAAACAGACTGACTGAAGTCATGTTAGAGCCCTGTGAGCTGAGCTGTTCTGCCTGTAAAGTGGATCAGAACAGGTCCCAGCAGCAGAAAGCTGACAGTGTTAGTGGAACATCACTAAAGGCAGAAATCAGTGTGTACTGATGTCATTCTGACATCTGAACAAGCTGTGATCAATCTGCTGCAGCTCCATCCTGGTTCATTCATCTATTCAATAAGTCCATCATCACATCAGTGAGCAGCTGCTTCACCGCTCCCTCTCAGACTATCTTCAGGGACTGAAAACATGAATCGGCAGAATAACAACCCAGGACTGGAGCTCTGATATGTCCTGTTGAGTCTTTTTGAGCTGTACTGTCAATCATATTACGCTCTGTGATCAACCAAGAACATTTTTAAAGGTCCAAAGACCTCATTAAACAAAACACACCTATCAGGTGTTTCCTGTGGAGAACATCTGGATTGTTCTGCTGGTCTGTCAGGATCCAGTTGGACTGTAATGTGAGCAGAACATGTTGTGTACTGATCTGCTTCATGTTGAACAAGTCAGTGGCTCTGACATTCTTCTAACCAAGTCCATGTTTCATGCTACCAGCTGTTTCCACACACATCTGGAAACTTCTATAAATGTTTTGGACTAATAAGTTTTAATAAAAAAATAAAGAAAAAGATAATAATCAGGTCATTTGAAGACATGAATCGCAGCACAGTTTAAGTAGCATTTCCACACATTTCACCTGTTTTTATCTTTGCTTCATCAAACTGTGTCTAACTGTTATCTCTTTGTGTCTCCCAGGTGTCCTGCTGTCCACACCATCTCCTTCTCCTCTATCATATTGGCTGCTCTATCTCTCCTGTCCCATCTCCAAGCTCTATCTCATTTGAGAATTCTATCTTGTATCCATCTTTCCCCGCTCTATCTCATTTGAGAATTCTATCTTGTATCCATCTTTCCCCGCTCTATCTCATTTGAGAATTCTATCTTGTATCCATCTTTCCCCGCTCTATCTCATTTGGACGTTCTATCTTGTATCCATCTATCCTCCCTCAATCTGTTTTGAGAACCTTGAGAACTTTGAGAACCTGATTTTGAGAACCTGACTTTGAGAACCTGATTTTGAGAACCTGATGTTGAGAACTGAGGTTGATCGGAACCTTGTCTTGCTGTTTTGTGGATCTGAGACTCTACTCTCACTGCTCTGTCTTTCCTGTCTACCTCTCTCATACATAGTCTGATAAACTTTGAAATTGGAGAAAAATTGACACATTTTCATTGACATTTGGCTAAAGTCTGAAATATTGTCATACAAACTTGATTCTTAAAGATAAATCTTGATCTTGACAGATTTCTAGATAAATCTAAGACCAAACAGTAACTTGTTTTGGAAAAACTATTTTGATACTAATTGATAATTATTGGCAAATTTTAGGGAGATCAATCAAGAGATTATTGATCTTTGAATCTATAAATTCCAATTTGAAAACAGTGCTTCCATAAATTGAACAGTTAAGTTTTGTTATTGATATATAGAAAGACATTTGATAAATTGAAAGAAAAGCACTGCATCTGTTCCTGTGCTGCTGGACTCGCTGCAGGTTAGTTCATAAGTGTTGAAATAAAACACATCTGTAAGGAGGACTGGAGTGTCTGCGTGCCGTCTGCTCTGACCTGACCAGAAGTGGAATCCAGCTACCAGAAGCATCTGTCATCCCGCTGCTGCTGCTGCTGCTGCTGAGCTCCTGATCTGCATCACAACACTTCATATAGAAGAGATTTGAATTCAGCTTGGTCTCATTAAAACTGTCTGTGATTCAGAAGCTAATAATAGTGAGAGTCTGTTGACAGATTGTGGCTGATTGAACTATTGATTATATCTTTAAAATTGTCCATTCTGTAGCGCACATTATTTTGAGGTGCATATACTGAAAACATTTTCATAGTTGATCTTTTCTGCTACATCTAAGTGTTACAACAATAGTTTTTGCTAAATAATAGTTCTAATTTGGAAGAAAATACCAAAGGACCACTGAGCGTAGTTCTAACCTGACATTTTAAAATCCGAAAGAACTGAGACTTTTATTTGGATACTTACTTTTTCTATCAGAAAAGTACCGTAACTGAAGTTTTGGTCTGTTGGAATCTTCAGATATAACTTTAACTTCTCTGTGTCATAATAAACTTCTGTTTTTTCTATTTGACAAGAATTTTTTTGCTGTCAATCTTTTTCTAGATAGATAGCGTGTCAATCTGCTAACTGAAACCAGCATTGATAAATAGCACAGAGCTACATTTGAAATATTACAACCGAGTAGAAGCCCTGTGTGTTGGTGACATCAGTACAGACAAAGTAAGTTTGAGGTTCTGAAGCACAGCAACAATGCCGAGGAAGGGTAAGGGTTCTCAGGCTCAGAAGCTGAGGAGGCAGAGAGAGAAGGAATCTCCGAGTGAACAAGCTGAAGGTATGGGCTCTCAGAGCAGCAACCTGGTGTCACACCAGCTTTCTTATGCTGAGGTTGTACAGAGAGGACGTCCCAGTGATGGTATGTGTGTTGGAGAGTCTTCTGATGGACAGCAGGTAGACAGCAGAGGTCAGGGTGCAGTTTCTGATGGGAACACCGGCATGAATGCTTTCCAGCAGGTAAAGCAGAGTGTACCTCAGGCATCTTATGCTGACATGGTGAAGCGAGGACGTGATGCAGCTGGAGCGTCTCAGCAGCACAGTGTGATTGTGGAACCTCAGCCGTCAGTGACGCATGTCTGTGCCTCACGCAGTCAGGCCTCATTAAAATACGGGAAATACAGGAACAGTCAGTGTGTGGCCAACAGTTTGGTGTTTCTGTCCTTTCTTCATGAACATGAAGGAATTAGCAGAGCAGATCTGGACCTAGTCCTGGATAAAGGTGATGCTGTGTACAGACAGGCCAGAGAAAGGTTTCCTAACAGTGTCCATTTGGCATCAGATGAACTTCCAGATGAAGTTAGTGCACGCAGGTCAAAGTATCAGGTGGACCTGACTCAGCTGTCTGTGTATGGAACATTTGGAGGTGGAGAGAGGCTTCTCAGCCTTGAGCACGGACTGAGCTTTTTGTCATCAGATGTACAGTACGGGCTGCTGATCATGGCAGGGTTATGTGTCGCAGTTTTCAGATGCAGATCTGGTCTGTACGGATACTTTGACCCACACTCCAGGAACAAAAATGGACTGCCAATGTCCTCCAGGCGGTTGAGCTTTGGTACTGCTGTGATGCTGAAATTCCCACATCTGACTGACATGATTGACAGGATCAAGTTGTGCTACACAATGTTTGACATCCAGTCATCTTGTATGTATGAACTCAAGCCTCTGTCATTTCACTGTGTGAACACATCCAACCAGAGAAACGCTGTTTCAGACACAGACTGCAGACACACAGCTGTTGATGCACCTCCCCTGTTACAGGAAGCTGTCAATGAATCTGACCAGTCTCAGAACATTTCACCATCAACTGACACAAATGTTGAAGTGACAACGTTCCCATCACAGAATTTTCCTCATAATGAGCCAAACGTATCTGCCTCAGTGTTGCCCACTGTCCTTAATGATCTCTGTTGCAATGTTTTGCAGGAATTATCCACTGATATCACTTCTCCAGCATCTGTGAGACAAGAACAGAACTCAGTTCCTTGTGCCCAAATTGAACATGAACCATGTGGTGAAATCATTTGCCCTCCAAATGATGCTTCTCACAGTGGATCAAATATCTGTCACACTGATCTTCCAGATCATGTTTTGAAGGAAATCTCATGTAAACTGTCCAAACTTAGTAAACAGGGGAGGAGAAAAATGAAAAGGAGAATGATGGCAAGAAATACACCTCAGCAGAGAAAAGTGAATAAAAAAATGAGAGAAAGGGAAATGTATGCGTCTAATGAAATGCTGAGAGAAAAGAAAAGATCCCGCATCAGAATGTCATATCAAAAGAATGCAGAAATCAGAGAGAAAAAAAAGTTATACATCAGGAGGTCTTACAGAGAAAAAGAAGGCTTCAGAGAGAAACTGAATGCATACATCAGGAGGTCTTACAGAGAAAAAGAAGGATACAGAGAGAAAAAAAAATCACACATCAGGAGATCTTACAGAGAAAAAGAAGGATACAAAGAGAAACAGAAGGCATATATCAGGAGGTCTTATAGAGAAAAAGAAGAATACAGAGAGAAACAGAAGGCATATATCAGGAGGTCTTACAGAGAAAAAGAAGGCTTTTCACAAAGACAAAAGATGTACATAATAAACCGTTACAGACAGAGTGAAACCTTTCGACAGAGGCAGAGAAGTTATGTTACTCAACGTTATGCAAATGACAGAGTATTCAGAATCAGACACAGACAAGTGATGAAAAACCTCATGAGAAACAGATACAGGAACAGTCATTCATTCAGGATGATGCATAACATCAGATGTGCTGCGAGCATAAAGAGAAAATACAGACGAATGAACAGAAACACTCAGAGTGAAACAGAGACCAGAGAAACACAGAGTCTGCAACATGAGACAGTTGAGAACAGATTGATCAATGAAGCCATAGCTGTGTTCAAATCTAATATTAAGGCTGGTCCCACTTATGTCTGCACTGTGTGCCATAAGGCCTCGTTTCCCAACCAGGTACAAACCTGCACAAGGTCAAAGTATGACAAAAATCCTCACGTGGTTTCCCAATGTCTGACAGGAAAGTATGTTCACGTTTGTGATGAAGGCTGCAGAAATGAAGCCTGCACAGTTCCTGATGAGAGAAGGAAAGAGTGGATTTGTCACACCTGCCACGCTCATCTGAAAAAAGGACGCATGCCCAACCTCGCAGCAGCTAATAAACTGGAGTTGTCTGAAATTCCCAGCGAATTGTCAGGTCTGAATATTCTGGAAAGACATTTGATCGCTAAATGTATACCGTTTGCAAAGATCATTCCTCTTCCAAGAGGCAGACAAAGACTGATCAGGGGAAATGTTGTGTGTGTGCCATCTGAGGTCCAGGAAACAGTCAATGCATTACCCAGGCTGAGGAGTGAGTCTCAGGTGATGAGGGTGAAACTGAAAAGACGTTTGTCTTACAGAGGGCATCAGCTGTTTCAGACAGTAACCTGGTCTAAACTAGTGTCTGCATTAATGAAGCTGAAGCAGGTTCATCCAGAGTATCAGGACGTTACCATCAGAGATGAAGCCGAACTCTGTGACCCAACGCTTCCTGATGATGATGATGATGAGGATGATGTTAGCATGGGGGAGCAGGACTATGATGAAGCAGATCTGATGGAAATTGACATGTGTGAGAGAAATGCACTGTGTGAGGCAGAAAATGATCAGGACGGTGAATGTGAACAACCACAGCAGCAAAGAGATGATGGAGACGAAGGTGATCTGCCAAATGGAGGGTTTGCTTTAGAATCATGCCTTCAGCCTCTTGACATATCAGAAGAGATCCTCTGTTACAGTGATAACACTTACTGTGTGGCTCCTGCACAAAGAAACAGTCCAGTTAGCTTCTTCAGGACTCCACATTTGGAATCAATGTCATTCCCTGTACAATTTCCCATGGGTGAGAACACACTGGACCAAATGAGACTCATTAAAGTCAGTCCAAGTGGATATTTCAAGTCACGGCTTTTTAATGTGGATGACCGTTTTGCCAGAGACCCAAACTACTTGTTCTTTGCACAGTTTGTGATAGAGATACACATCGCTAATAACAGCATGACGATACAGCTGAGAAAAGGGAAAACTAGGACCAGAGATGGACGCAGTATAACCTCAGGCATGTTACGAGACAAACGAGAGGTTGAGAGACTGGTGAGAAATAAAGATGCAGTCAGATTCATGCAGCCACTCAGAGGGACTCCAGTATACTGGGAGAGAACCACTAAAGATCTGTTTGCCATGATCAGACAGTTGGGAACTCCCACGTTCTTCTGCACATTTTCAGCTGCTGAATTCAGATGGCCTGAGGTGATTGAAGCAATAAAGAGACAGCAGGGTGAAGAGGTTGATTTTGAATCTCTGGACTGGACTGTAAAGTGTGAGATTCTGCGCTCCAACCCCGTCACCTGCATGCGTTTGTTTGATAAGCGTGTTGAGGCCCTGTTCAGAGATCTGCTGCTCTCAGATGCTCAGCCACTGGGGAAAGTGATCGACTTTTTCTACAGAGTTGAGTTTCAGCACAGAGGAAGCCCACATATTCATGCAATGCTTTGGGTTGATGGAGCACCTGAACTGGATGTTTGTGATGATCAGACTGTGTGTGATTTTGTAGACAGATACATCTCAGCAGAACTACCTGACCCAGAAACACAACCTGAACTGTTCAAGAAAGTCTCTGAAGTTCAGAAGCACAGTAAGAACCACACGAGGAGTTGCTTCAAGAGTGTGAACTCTGGTTGTCGGTTTGGTTTTCCAAAGCCGCCCTGCACAAACACAATTATCACAAGACCTGCTGAGGATGAGAACACTGGAACTGCAAAGAGCAAACTCAGACCTCTGCTGCAGCTGCTGAATGAACCTGAAGCGGCTTCCTTGAGTCTAGAGCAGGTCCTCTCTCGATGCAACTTGACACTGGCCGAGTATGAAAGGTACCTTCAGAGTCTGAACAGAAAGACCGCAATCTACCTGAAGCGTGATCCCAAAGACTGCTGGATAAACGGGTACAACCCACATCTGCTTGAAGCCTGGGACAGTAACATCGATGTGTCCTTCATTCTGAATGCTTACTCGTGTATACAGTATCTGACTAAATACATCACAAAGAAGGAAAGTGGTCTGTCAGAGTACCTGAAAACTGTCATGGAGAATTCCAACATGGACAGAGTTAACGAGTGTGATGAGATGAGAGCTGTCATGCAGGCTTACTCCAAAAAGAGAGAGATCAGTGCTCAGGAGTGTGTGACTCGTGCATGTGGAATAAAGATGAAGAAGTGCTCACGCAGTGTTGTGTTCATTCCCACTGATGACAATCCAGTGAAAATGAGTCGCCCCATGTCATTCTTGGAGGACACCCCGTCAGAGTCTTGTAATGTCTGGATGACGAGTTTGAGTGACAAATACAAAGCCAGACCCGAGACCCCAGAGTATGAGGAGATGTGCTTGGCTGATTTTGCTGCTACCTGCAGGTTTGTCAGTGCAGACCACTCAAAGCGGGATGGTGTTTCACCACTTCTGAATGAGCTGGGATTTGTCCAAAGGCGGAAAAATAATAAGCCCTCTGTCATCAGATATTATCAATGTTCCAAGGAGAAACATCCCGAGCAGTTTTATGCCAGATTACTCAGACTGTACCTTCCTCACCGATCCGAGTATGAAATACGAAGTGCCGATCTTCCAACCTACGAGTCTTTTTACAACTCTGGCTGGGTCCAGCTGCCAGGCTCACACCGTCCTGAGAGCGTGAAAAGCATTATAAAAACAAACAGAGACAGATATGAGAAAAACACTGAGGAGATTGAGAATGCACTTGTAGAGTTTGAGGAGAGCAGAGACCATGTGATGGATGAATGGTGCAATCTGGCTCCTGAATCTGAAGTTGTGAGGTTGCCCTGTGATGATGATCTGCAGCAAAGAGAGCCAGACGATGAGCAGGAAAATGTGCCCGACTATTGTCCTCAGTCTGCTGCTGTGACAGAAATGAGAGCCATCAGAGAACCCCCCGCTATGGATCCAGCTGTGCTGTGGCAGATGTATCAGAACCTGAACCAGAAGCAGGCCTGTGTGTTCCATGCTATCAGAGACTGGTGCATTAAACTTGTGTGTGGTCTAAATCCAGAGCAGTTTTTCTTTTATGTCAACGGTGGTGCAGGAACAGGAAAGTCCCACCTGATAAAATGCATTTACTCAGAGGCATCTAAGATACTGAGCAAACTACAGCTATATTCAGAGGAGTTTGACATATCAAACCCAACTGTTTTACTGTCTTCTTTCACTGGAACTGCAGCTTTCAACATCTGTGGCACAACACTGCACTCTCTGCTGAAGCTTCCACGCAGTCTGAAACCACCAATCCAAGGACTCGGTAACCAACTGGATGAACTCAGATCTGAACTTTTTAATGCTCAAATCCTCATTATCGATGAGATCTCCATGGTTTCAAAGCCTCTTTTTGCTTATGTGGACGCACGACTGAAACAGATCAAAGGCAATCAGAGAGCGTTTGGTGGAATGTCAGTTTTAGCTGTTGGAGATTTCTATCAGCTGCCGCCTGTGCGCCAGTCTAAACCTCTGTGTGTACACGATCCAGCAGATATTGACCTGTGGCAGGAACATTTTCAGATGATCACTCTGACTGAGATCATGAGACAGAAGGATGATGTTGCCTTTGCAGACGTGCTGAACAGGATTCGGGTGAAACCAAAGGCAGACGAGCTGTCTCAGGCTGACAGAGATTTGTTGTCACAGGCCATCACTGAACCAGCTCTTTGTCCCACTGAGGTTCTGCACATTTTCCCCACCAATAAGTTGGTTGATGAACACAACTCAGCAACACTGGCTTTGTTCCATTCCAACATTATCACGATCGATGCAGATGACTTCCAGAAAGATCCCCGAACAGGCAGAATGGCCCGTAAAGACACGCCATGTAAGGGAGGCCGAAATGAGTTAGCCGACACTCTGAAAGTTGCTGAAGGTGCTCGTGTCATGCTCACCAGAAACTTTGATATTCAGAACGGTCTGGTTAATGGTGCTTTTGCCACACTGATGTGCATAGTGACTTCTGAGGATGATCAACACATCACTAAGCTGGGCCTGAGGATGGATAATCAGACAGGTGTAGCCAGAATCCAGAGTGGAGCTCCAGAATCTGCCAATCTGGTTTACATCGAGAGAGCAGAGGAGAAGCTGAAACAGAACGGAGTGGTACGTAGACAGTTTCCTGTGAGGCTGGCGTTCTCCTGCACTGTCCATAAAACCCAGGGCCTCACAACACATGCAGCTGTGGTGTCCCTGCAGAAAGTCTTTGAAGCAGGTATGGCTTATGTAGCTCTCAGCAGGGTGACGTCTCTCAGTGGGCTGTATTTACTGGATTTGGATGAGAAGAAAATATACGCCAATACTGAAGTGACCGCAGCGCTCCAGACCATGAGACAAGCCAATGTGGATCACATGATGCCTCTTCTTCAGGTGAGAGAAACAGTAAACAGGCCCGACACTCTGACCCTTGTTCACCACAACACAGAGGGACTGCCATCTCACATCGGTGACATCAGGAGACATCATGAGCTGTGCCTGGCAGATGTCCTGTGTCTGACAGAAACTCACCTGCAGGGCTCCTTTGTCGCAGACAGTCTGCATCTGGACGGCTACAACATGTTCAAGCGCAACAGACACACGTCCTACACTCAGTATCCTCAGATGGCCAGCAGAGCAGGTGGCGGGGTTGCTGTCTATGTGAGAAACCACATTCAGGTGCGTGAGAGACAGTATTTGCATAATGTGACTGATCTGGAGTTTGTGGCTTTGAAGGTTGAGGCTCCAGTCTGTGCAGTGATTGCAGCTGTGTACAGACCTCCTGACTACAGTCTGACACCGTTCCTGGAGAACCTGGGAAGCCTTTTGGATGCACTAGAGGTATTGGACTGTCACCCTGTTATTGTGTGTGGAGACTTCAATGAGAATCAGCTACTCAGGTCAACAAAGCCAATTCTAGATCTGTTTCAGTCTAAGGGATATGTTCAGCTGATCACCTCTGCCACCACAGACAAGAACACACTGCTTGACCTTATTTTCATTTCCCAGCCACAGCGATGTCTCCACTCAGGTGTCATGAGAACCTATTACAGCTATCACAACCCAGTGTTCTGTGTCCTGTCCACCAGGGAACCATGAAGTGGTCGGTGAGTCTTCAAGTTCAAGGTTTGGTTTGTGCCTGTTACACTATTTCTTTATGGTAAGATTTGGTATGGTCACTAACGGTATGTTTAATAATGTCACGGTAAGATGTACTATGGTAGGTTTCAATGTGGTAAGATTTGGTATGGTCACTAACGGTATGTTTAATAATGTCACGGTAAGATGTACTATGGTAGGTTTCAATGTGGTAAGATTTGGTATTGTCACAAACGGTATGTTTAATAATGTCACGGTAAGATGTACTATGGTAGGTTTCAATGTGGTAAGATTTGGTATTGTCACAAACGGTATGTTTAATAATGTCACGGTAAGATGTACTATGGTAGGTTTCAATGTGGTAAGATTTGGTATTGTCACAAACGGTATGTTTAATAATGTCACGGTAAGATGTAATATGGTAGGTTTCAATGTGGTAAGATTTGGTATGGTCACTAACGGTATGTTTAATAATGTCACGGTAAGATGTACTATGGTAGGTTTCAATGTGGTAAGATTTGGTATTGTCACAAACGGTATGGTTAATAATGTCACGGTAAGATGTACTATGGTAGGTTTCAATGTGGTAAGATTTGGTATTGTCACAAACGGTATGTTTAATAATGTCACGGTAAGATGTACTATGGTAGGTTTCAATGTGGTAAGATTTGGTATTGTCACAAACGGTATGTTTAATAATGTCACGGTAAGATGTACTATGGTAGGTTTCAATGTGGTAAGATTTGGTATTGTCACAAACGGTATGGTTAATAATGTCACGGTAAGATGTAATATGGTAGGTTTCAATGTGGTAAGATTTGGTATTGTCACAAACGGTATGTTTAATAATGTCACGGTAAGATGTACTATGGTAGGTTTCAATGTGGTAAGATTTGGTATTGTCACAAACGGTATGTTTAATAATGTCACGGTAAGATGTACTATGGTAGGTTTCAATGTGGTAAGATTTGGTATTGTCACAAACGGTATGTTTAATAATGTCACGGTAAGATGTACTATGGTAGGTTTCAATGTGGTAAGATTTGGTATTGTCACTAACGGTATGTTTAATAATGTCACGGTAAGATGTACTATGGTAGGTTTCAATGTGGTAAGATTTGGTATTGTCACAAACGGTATGGTTAATAATGTCATGGTAAGATGTAATATGGTAGGTTTCAATGTGGTAAGATTTGGTATTATGGGTCATAATTATTTATAAAGACAAGGATTTTCTAGGTATTGAACACGTTGTGGCCTGTGCATTTATCTGGGTGGGTTGGGTCAGGATTGATAAATGCACAGGCCACAACTGAGCAGCTCTATAAAAGCTGCTACATTTACCAGAACATAGATGCAACATCAGAAAGCATGAGCTACACCTAGAACTCGTGCTTTCTGATGTACCAATAACATATACCAGCTGATACCCCACTGGGGTGGGGGGAAAGGTGGGTTGGGGGTGGGGTGGGCGGTTAAAGAATTGTAACTCTACTACACCTAAAACTGTTTAGATGTTTAGATCTGTTTCCTCGAGACAGGAGACATGTTCTCCTGTATCCTGCATGACAACATCCTCCAGCACAACAACACACACTTCTACATCATCCTGATGAACTGTCAGCCTAAACCAGAGCCATCACAGAGAAATGTGCACCCTGCCATCCCAGTCTTTCTGCAAAGCAGAGGAGAAAATGGCCCCTGTTAACCCTCACCTGACCACCTGGCTGACCCTGAGAAAAACCACCCATCATGCTGCCCCAGACCACCAGCAACAGGGAGCTGCTGCCTCATACAGAGACATGTCTTCCTCCTGCCAGTGACCAGGGTTCTTCTCAGCTGACAGAAGGTAGAGTGGAGATCTTCTCTTTGGAAAGACAAACGTTCACTTCATTCCTCTGAGTATGCTGTGTTTATTCACCTGTTGATATCATTCTTATGAATCCATTGTTTCATATTACAGATCCCAGTATCTAATTCACAGTTCCATTGTTTTTCTGTAGGCCTTCCTCTCCTGTGAATCCTTCATAGCTGAGACCCTCACAGCTGAGACCCTCACAGCTGAGACCCTCACAGCTGAGCAGAAAGTTACCATCAACACCTCTGAAACATCCACATGTTAAAGCTCACTGACAGGAGATGCTTTGTGCTCCGCAGCACTGTTCCAGGTATATACTTATCATGCATCATGTGACCTTTCTACTTGTCATTTTAAAGACTAAAGTTCATGACAATATATTTGTGAACTGTTGTGTCCTCAGGATCAGTTCCACCTTCATGCCTGCATGTCATCACCTTCCTCTCCAGTAGAGACAAACTGCTGTTGACTTTGGTTGTGGTCAGATGTGTGTCCCCCGTCATCACGGGCCTCCTCACCATGAAGGAGAAAATCATGCAAGTATGTTGATTGTGTTGATCACAGTAACACACTGAAACACTAACTTTAATCAAAGCAGTATTAGAAATGTTTTAGTAAATAAAAGCTGTAACAATGACACGTTTTGTGCTAACTACATTAATGAGCGCTTCACTGTGTTATTTAGCTGTGAAGATGGTTTGCATGGACAGAGAGGAGGTCCAACTGTGTCAGCTGAAGCTGCAGCAGGTCCTCAGTGCAGCAGCAGGCCTTCATAATGAGCCTCACAGGTAAAAAATACTCCTGTTTCCTCTGAAAGGACTGCACCCATCTCTCCAGTGTTGCGGCGGACACTGAGCAGGTACATGGAAGCAGCAGCTCAGCAGCCAGTGAAAATGAAAAAGGTCACATGGTGACAACACTTTCCATCTTCACATTGACTCTGTGCTCCTCTGACTCTTTAGTTTGCACCATCAGCCTCAACAAACAGCAACCACATCAAACTGAACTGTGGACAAAATGGAGGACTCTGAGTAACACCGCTCATTTTATCCTGTCCATCTGTGGAAATGTGAATGTTCCTTTCATGTTTCAGAACAATGCATCAGTGTTTTTCTCCATCATGTTTCCTCATGTCTGTCACTGTTCAGCAGAAACTTTGACTACTTCAGATGTAACGTGCAAATGTGCTCATGAGCACCAGAGAACTGATTTAGTCGTACTCATAGCAGGAATAAGACAGGACTCCCACACAGGCTGTGCTGAGTCATTATGGAGAGCATTCCTGATATGTAGGAATGTGTAATACTTGGTCACCTGATTAGATTGTTGATCATGAACTCTCCACCATATTCTAAACACTTAAAACACCTGTCAAATTGAAAATGGATGAAAACATGGACTGTTGGAGTGTGACACGTGACTGTGTGAATCCTGTCTTAGTGTGGGGTATCAGCTGCTATGTTGCTATCAGAAAGGCTTCCCACATCGTGCAGTTACACCAGGCTGATATAAATATATGTATAGATAATATAAATGTAAAGACCTTAGTCATGTGTACAGACTTGAAAACTGAACCTCTTGGTGTTCAGATGTTTTCAGAATGGCCACCAGGTCACACAGGCCACATGTAATGATGTGAGGGTTCCTGTGTTTGACATTTTACACAAAGGTGACAATAACATGATTAATTAACAGCTTGAATATGACTTTTAGTCAACGTGACATGGAGTTGGACACATGAACAAGTGTGAACATTAGCTTTGGACTGAGCACCATGTGAAAAGCCTTTAGAGATACGACTGAACAAAACTGTGGCTCATTGAAATTGTTGTATCTTTACAGTGTTATTTGAATACTGATAAACATAAATTTATCATTTTCCACACATTTACCATGTGAGTTATGGTAAAGACACAGTTTTTACCATAACTCACGTATTATCTGCCTTGTTTTATTCATTAAGGAAGAAAGACTGTGTTATTCAAACTGTGTTATTTGGACACAACAGTTCCCATAAAACCACTAAAAAAGTAATAATGTAAATTACACAGGATGTCTGAACAACAGGTTTGGTGTGTTAGTGACTTACTTTGTTCAGCCCTGCCTTTCAATATGATCACAGAAACCAATAATGGGAATTTAGTTTTTGTATTAATTTATTTGTGTTATTTGTTTTTTCTTATTTAATCTATCCAAAAGTTTAGAGTAGTTTAAAGAAATATTCTAGGATCATTCTCTCATACAACTACTTACAATCCAAAAAATAACTTTTTATTTGATATATTTAAGTTTGTCTTTTTATATTTTCCACATGAAGAAGATCAATCCATTACTTTGATTGTTGGATACCAAACTTTAACAAATGACAGAGCTTATCCCCTCAACCCAAAAACTTCAGTTGTTATTGAAACTTACATGTTGTCTCATTCACCATTTTATTTTCATGGATATTTTCTATTTATAATGTCTGTTAAAGCAGAGCATGCTTAGTTCATGTTTCAGAACAGGGGATTAGTCTTCTTTTGTTCTCCATCATGTTTTCCTGGATTTGATTGTTGAAACAATGAAGTAGTTAAACTAAAAAACTGACTTTTTCAGTTATCACATATAAATGTACACATGAAGTAAGTGAATAGGGTGGATTTAGTAGTAACTATAGCAGGAATAAGACAGGACTCACATTCATATTGTGCTGACTCATGGAGAGCATTCCTGACATTTGGGAATGCTCTCCATGAAGTCCACCTGATCAACTTTCCACCATGTGGAAACCAATAATAGCAGAACAGTTGATAGAAAATTATATTTGGCCATTCTAAAGACCCAAAAAATTGCAAATAGATGAAATGACAAACTTTTGAAATGAACACACAATTGAGTAAATCCTGTCTTAGGGTGGGGTATCAGCTGGTATTTTGGTTTTGGGAAATATTTTTTGTTACAATAGATATTCATATTAGTAGTTTAAGTTTTCTTTTCTGTAAAAATATTAACATAAGATATTTGTCCAACAATATTACTGTTTGAACAAAAAATCACTTTGAATTTTCTTCGGGATTGATAAATTATCTATCTATCTATCTATCTATCTACTGATAATGGACATTATTTGGAATCCATAATACTTAGAAATGACAACATGATTTTGTAATTTAAGTGTTCTTGAGGTTTTGTAATTATGTACATATTAACATATCAATGAACAAATCTGTTGTATTCTATTAAAATTTTTGTTATGCATTGAAAAACAATTACTGTGTCGCCTTCATAAACACTGAACAATCAATAATCTTACTGGACTTGTCCAGTTTAAACTTTCATTTATTCCTTTCCCTCTTATATAAGAGTGCATACCAATGGCCATATTGACTTCTTTAAATGTACATTTGTTTCACAGCTGAACTTCCTTACACTGTACTTCTTTTTAACATGTTCAAGTAGCTGTTTGTTTTTCAAATGCTCTGTATCAACATAATTCTTCTCCTTCTGTTTTTAACAAAGTCTTCAACTTAGCAACTGGAGTTCGATCCTCAGCATGTCAGATCAATTTATTTTATTTTATTTAAAAAAAAAAACTATTTGAGCATACTTTCAGCCATTTCAACTGTTTCTAGCTTGAAATCATTACACTTTCGTCTTTTAAATGTCATTTCAACTTCAAACTCCTGTTTCTTCTCAGCCTTTTTTAGCTTCTTTAGCTAACTTCTAACTCTAACTCTTTAGCTCCTTCAGCTGTTAGCTTCTTCAGCTCCTTTAGCTTTAGCTTCTTCAGCTGTTTTAGCTTATTTTAGCTTCTTCAGCTGTTTTAGCTTCTTTTAGCTTCTTTAGCTTCTTTAGCTCCTTTAGCTTTTAGCTTCTTCAGCTCCTTCAGCTTTAGCTTCTTCAGCTCCTTTAGCTTTAGCTTCTTCAGCTCCTTTAGCTTTAGCTTCTTCAGCTGTTTTAGCTTTTTTTTAGCTTCTTAAGATTTTTTAGCATGGTTGTTCAGCTCTTGCATTCTCACAGCTGTTTCGCAGGAACAGCTCTTTCTAGTTGTGAGAATGCATTAAGCATTCTCACTATTAAGTTCCCTTTATTATTCTTCAGCCGTTTTTCGGCATTCAACTACTTGAGCATACTTTCAGCTATTTCAACAAATTTGGTATCAAAATGTTCAGCTCTTTCAGCACATTACTGCTATTATTTTTGGTATTTCAAACTTTTAAACTTTTTAAGATATTAAGCTTTTTGTTCAACTTTTTTCCCCATTAAAAGTAATGGTAAATCTTCAAATCCTTTCAAATCCTTTCAAATCTTAACTAGTTCAGCATACTTTCAGCTAGAGACACCATTCAAATTTTAAAATGTTCATAAGATATTCAGCTATTACAAAATGTTTCATCTTTTAAAAATATTCGGCCAATTTTGAAACATGACAGTTTCAAAAATATGAAAATTAAGTTCTTCAAATCCTTATCTTCAAATCCTTTCAAATCCTTCAAATCCTTTCAAATCCTTCAAATCCTTTCAAATCTTAACTAGTTCAGCATACTTTCAGCTAGAGACACCATTCAAATTTTAAAATGTTCATAAGACATTCAGCTATTACAAAATGTTTCATCTTTTAAAAATATTCGGCCAATTTTGAAATATGACAGTTTAAAAAATATGAAAATGAAGTTCCTTCTTGGATTTTAGAGTGAGACATTCAGCAGTGCTGATAAGTTTCAACTTTTCAAACAAATTACTATAACTTTCATACAGTTTAACTGAGAGAAACAAATTATACCTTAAAATGTAGGAAAACTTGTCCTCTTTCACACAATGTCACACTCATTGACCTCTGCCACCCATATTTATCACAAATTGCCTTTGAGCGCAAAGTTCCGTCCCTCAATCCCATTATAAATGGCTAAAATCCTAAAATCAGTGTTTAAATGTGATTTTAAAATTGCCATTTAAAAGGAGCCCGAGGGGTTAGCTGAATGAAAATCACACCGCTGGATTCGGCCGTCCCTTGTGGCGCTCACGGTACAAAAATGATACGGATTCGAGCTTTACTTTTCGAGCTGTGACGTTTGTTCGAGAAAGTACCCGGAAATCAAAATCGCTCCATTTTAAGCAGGTCAAACAAAGTCTGTGTCATTTGCAGCAGGTGTCAGTTAAAAGTCTATGCAAATGTTAACGAGCGGTCTCCTAGCAACAAGCTTAACAGCCTGCTCAGGGCTGAGACAGACTCTATTTCTATGCAGACTGCTTAGGAAGAATAGACTGAGATGGAGCCCGTCAGGAGCCATTTTGGGGCTTCCATATCTTATCCAAGTATCCAAGTAAATGCATTAAAGGGCCAGTTCGCCTATTTAAAGGTACAGAACGCTTCTTTAAAGGCCCAGTTCGCCTTTTTAAAGGTACAGAATGCTTCTTTAAAGGCACAGTTCGCCTTTTTAAAGGTACATAACGCTTCTTTAAAGGCACAGTTCGCCGCTTTAAAGGCCCAGTTCGCCTCTTTTAAGGGACAGTTTGCTGCTTTAAAGGGCCAGTTCGCCTTTTGAAAGGTACAGAATGCTTCTTTAAAGGCACAGTTCGCCTTTTTAAAGGTACATAACGCTTCTTTAAAGGCACAGTTCGCCGCTTTAAAGGCCCAGTTCGCCTCTTTTAAGGGACAGTTTGCTTCTTTAAAGGCCCAGTTCGCCTCTTTTAAGGGACAGTTTGCTGCTTTAAAGGGCCAGTTCGCCTTTTTAAAGCTACAGAACGCTAATTTAAAGAGCCAGTTCGCCTTTTGAAAGGTACAGAACGCTTCTTTAAAGGCACACTTCGCCGCTTTAAAGGCCCAGTTCGCCTCTTTTAAGGGACAGTTTGCTGCTTTAAAGGGCCAGTTCGCCTTTTGAAAGGTACAGAATGCTTCTTTAAAGGCACAGTTCGCCTTTTTAAAGGTACATAACGCTTCTTTAAAGGCACAGTTCGCCGCTTTAAAGGCCCAGTTCGCCTCTTTTAAGGGACAGTTTGCTTCTTTAAAGGCCCAGTTCGCCTCTTTTAAGGGACAGTTTGCTGCTTTAAAGGGCCAGTTCGCCTTTTTAAAGCTACAGAACGCTAATTTAAAGAGCCAGTTCGCCTTTTGAAAGGTACAGAACGCTTCTTTAAAGGCACACTTCGCCGCTTTAAAGGCCCAGTTCGCCTCTTTTAAGGGACAGTTTGCTGCTTTAAAGGGCCAGTTCGCCTTTTTAAAGCTACAGAACGCTTATTTAAAGGGACAGTTCGCCTCTTTAAGGCAACAGCACTTAACATCAAGCACTTAAGCTTATTTAAAATGGCATTAAAACTGTTTTTTAACCAGGACCTTCATAAAAAATGACATAACTGTCTCCATCAGACCTCTCTTAAGAATTTTGGGTCTCGCAGAGACCCAAAATTCAATGGGAAAATCGATTGAAAAGAACTTAAAAAGCCCCAAAAAGCATTTTTTTTAAACCTGGACGTTGATACAAATGACATGGCTGTCTACAGCAGACATGTCTTAGGAATTTTGGGTCTCGCAGAGACCCAAAATTCAATGGAAAAATTGATTGAAAGGCACTTAACGAGCCAAAAATGCATTTAATAATGCTAAAAATCCTGTTTTTTTTAAACCTGGACGTTGATACAAATGACATGGCTGTCTACAGCAGACATGTCTTAGGAATTTTGGGTCTCGCAGAGACCCAAAATTCAAAGGAAAAATCGATTGAAAAGCACTTAACGAGCCAAATATGCCAAAAAATGCCCTGTTTTGGAGGCCTCATAACTCAGTCATACAACATCACAGAGACCTCATTCAAAGTTTATATGTACCAGGAGACTCAATGTTCTTCAGAAGACCTGTCTTAGGAATTTTGGGTCTCGCAGAGACGGGCGGCCCGGGTTCAATCCCCAGCATGTCAGCTCAAAATTAAAAAAAAATTTGTAACTATTTAAGCATACTGTTTCTAGCTTGCATACTGTTTCTAGCTTGAAATCATTACACTTTCGTCTTTTAAATGTCATTTCAACTTCAAACTCGTGTTTCTTCTCAGCCTTTTTTTAGCTTCCATAGCTCTTTCAGCTTTTAGCTCTTTCAGCACATGACTGCTATTATTTCTGGTATTTCTAACTTTTAAACTTTTTAAGATATTAAGCTTTTTGTTCAACTTTTTTCCCCATTAAAAGTAATGGTAAATCTTCAAATCCTTTCAAATCCTTTCAAATCCTTCAAATCTTAACCAGTTCAGCATACGTTCAGCTAGAGACACCATTCAAATTTTAAAATGTTCATAAGACATTCAGCTATTACCAAATGTGTCAGCTTTTAAAAATATTCGGCCAATTTTGAAATATGACAGTTTAAAAAATATGAAAATTCAGTTTATCTTCAAATCCTTTCAAATCCTTTCAAATCCTTCAAATCCTTTCAAATCTTAACCAGTTCAGCATACGTTCAGCTAGAGAAACCATTCAGATTTTAAAATGTTCATAAGACATTCAGCTATTACCAAATGTGTCAGCTTTTAAAAATATTCGGCCAATTTTGAAATATGACAGTTTAAAAAATATAAAAATTCAGTTTATCTTCAAATCCTTTCAAATCCTTTCAAATCTTAACCAGTTCAGCATACGTTCAGCTAGAGACACCATTCAAATTTTAAAATGTTCATAAGACATTCAGATATTACCAAATGAGTCAGCTTTTAAAAATATTCGGCCAATTTTGAAATATGACAGTTTAAAAAATATGAAAATTCAGTTTATCTTCAAATCCTTTCAAATCCTTTCAAATCTTAACCAGTTCAGCATATGTTCAGCTAGAGACACCATTCAAATTTTAAAATGTTCATAAGACATTCAGCTATTACCAAATGAGTCAGCTTTTAAAAATATTCAGCCAATTTTGAAATATGACAGTTTAAAAAGTATGAAAATTCAGTTTATCTTCAAATCCTTTCAAATCCTTCAAATCCTTTCAAATCTTAACCAGTTCAGCATACTTTCAGCTAGAGACACCATTCAAATTTTAAAATGTTCAAATTTTTTAGCTTCTTAAGAATTTTTTAGCAAGGTAATTCAGCTCATGCATTCTCACAGCTGTTTCGCAGGAACAGCTCTTTCTAGTTGTGAGAATGCATGAAGCATTCTCACTATTAAGTTCCTGTTTCTCTTTATTGTGAGAATGCATGAAGCATTCTCACTATTAAGTTCCTGTTTCTCTTTATTGTGAGAATGCATGAAGCATTCTCACTATTAAGTTTCTGTTTCCCTTTATTATTGTGAGAATGCATAAAGCATTCTCACTATTAAGTTTCTGTTTCCCTTTATTGTGAGAATGCATTAAGCATTCTCACTATTAAGTTCCTGTTTCCCTTTATTATTATTATTCCGCCGTTTTTCGGCATTCAACTACTTCAGCATACTTTGAGCTATTTCAACAAATTTGGTATCAAAATGTTCAGCTCATTCAGCTCTTGATGGGAATGTATTTTTGGTGTTTGTAACTTTTCAACTTTTTAAGATATTAAGCTTTTTGTTCAACTTTTTTCCCATTGAAACTAATGTTAAATTTTCAAATCTTTTCAAATCCTTTCAAATCCTTTCAAATCCTTTCAAATCTTTCAAATCTTAACTAGTTCAGCATACTTTCAGCTAGAGACACCATTCAAATTTTAAAATGTTCATAAGACATTCAGCTATTACCAATTGTTTCATCTTTTAAAAATATTCAGCCAATTTTGAAATATGACAGTTTCAAAAATATGAAAATTAAGTTCTCCAAATCCTTATCTTCAAATGCTTTCAAATCCTTCAAAATCTTCAAATCTATTCAAATCGTAACTGCTTCAGCATACTTTAACCTAGAGACACCATTCAAATTTTAAAATGTTCATAAGACATTCAGCTGTTACCAATTGTTTCATCTTTTAAAAATATTCAGCCAATTTTGAAATATGACAGTTTAAAAATGATAAAAATGAAGTTCCTTCTTGGATTTTAGAGTGAGACATTCAGCAGTGCTGATAAGTTTCAACTTTTCAAACAAATTACTATAACTTTCATACAGTTTAACTGAGAGAAACAAATTATACCTTAAAATGTAGGAAAACTTGTCCTCTTTCAGCCAATGTAACTCTTAAAGAGCTCACATGGACAGATTTTGAACTATGAGCCTTTAAGCTTGAACAACTTGTCAAATTCTGACGAAATCTGCTCTTTTTCAACCAGCTTCAAGTGTTTCAAACTGCTTCGATTTAAATATAGTTGACTCCACAGATGTAAAACTGCTTTGCTAAGTTCCTCTAAGCCTTCTGCTTCTAATGGTGTTAAAATTATTTTTCTAGCTGCTCAACTTTTCTCACAAGACGCGATAGAAGACAGTCTGCGCCTCAGATTTGTCCCGCGGCTGCAGCAGCTAGCTCTGTGTCTGTCTGTTTAGTCTTTAAGTAGGTCAAATGCACTTCCGGTTTAACACAACGAAATGGCTTAATGGTAATACTACCAGCCTTTCATGCAGGTGGCCTGGGTTCAATCCACATCATGTCAGACCACACTTTATAATTTTTTTTTTTATATAATTATTTAAGCATACTTTCAGCCATTTCAACTGTTTCTAGCTTAATTTTTATCTTCAAATTCTTCAGATCATTTCAATCCTTTCAAATCCTTCAAATTCTTCAGATCATTTCAATCCTTTCAAATCCTTCAAATTCTTCAGATCATTTCAATCCTTTCAAATCCTTCAAATTCTTCAGATCATTTCAAATCCTTCAAATCTTAACTACTTTTGCATACTTTCAGCTAGAGACACCATTCAAATTTTAAAA
This sequence comes from Odontesthes bonariensis, assembly GCF_027942865.1. Classification (NCBI taxonomy): domain Eukaryota; kingdom Metazoa; phylum Chordata; class Actinopteri; order Atheriniformes; family Atherinopsidae; genus Odontesthes; species Odontesthes bonariensis. The sequence goes on from NC_134524.1 coordinate 27,795,985, forward strand.
TGTTCAAATCTTTTAGCTTTTTAAGATTTTTCTTTATTAAGGTAATTCAGCTCATGCATTCTCACAGCTGTTTCGCAGGAACAGCTCTTTCTAGTTGTGAGAATGCATGAAGCATTCTCACTATTAAGTTTCTGTTTCCCTTTATTGTGAGAATGCATGAAGCATTCTCACTATTAAGTTTCTGTTTCTCTTTATTATTATTATTATTATTATTATTATTCCGCCGTTTTTTGGCATTCAACTACTTCAGCATACTTTGAGCTATTTCAACAAATTTGGTATCAAAATGTTCAGCTCATTCAGCTCTTGATGGGAATGTATTTTTGGTGTTTGTAACTTTTCAACTTTTTAAGATATTAAGCTTTTTGTTCAACTTTTTTCCCATTGAAACTAATGTTAAATTTTCAAATCTCTTCAAATCCTTTCAAATCCTTTCAAATCTTTCAAATCTTAACTAGTTCAGCATACTTTCAGCTAGAGACACCATTCAAATTTTAAAATGTTCATAAGACATTCAGCTATTACCAATTGTTTCATCTTTTAAAAATATTCAGCCAATTTTGAAATATGACAGTTTCAAAAATATGAAAATTAAGTTCTCCAAATCCTTATCTTCAAATGCTTTCAAATCCTTCAAAATCTTCAAATCTATTCAAATCGTAACTGCTTCAGCATACTTTAACCTAGAGACACCATTCAAATTTTAAAATGTTCATAAGACATTCAGCTGTTACCAATTGTTTCATCTTTTAAAAATATTCAGCCAATTTTGAAATATGACAGTTTAAAAAATAGGAAAATGAAGCTCCTTCTTGGATTTTAGAGTGAGACATTCAGCAGTGCTGATAAGTTTCAACTTTTCAAACAAATTACTATAACTTTCATACAGTTTAACTGAGAGAAACAAATTATACCTTAAAATGTAGGAAAACTTGTCCTCTTTCAGCCAATGTAACTCTTAAAGAGCTCACATGGACAGATTTTGAACTATGAGCCTTTAAGCTTGAAGAACTTGTCAAATTTTGAGGAAATCTGCCATTTTTGAATCAGCTTCAAGTGTTTCAAACTGCTTCGTTTTAAATATAGTTGACTCCACAGATGTAAAACTACTTTGCTAAGTTCCTCTAAGCCTTCTGCTTCTAATGGTGTTAAAATTATTTTTCTAGCTGCTCAACTTTTCTCACAAGATGTATTTGAAGTCAGTGTTCGGTGTCATTTCTCTCCCGCGATCGGCGGGCGGCCGTCTCATCTTTCCATATATGTTGTGTGTGTTCAACCTGCTTCGATTTAAATATAGTTGACTCCACAGATGTAAAACTACTTTGCTAAGTTCCTCTAAGCCTTCTGCTTCTAACGGTGTTAAAATTATCTTTCTAGCTATTCAACTTTTCTCACAAAACGTGTTTGAAGACAGTCAGATTTGTCCCGCGGCTGCAGCAGCTAGCTCTGTGTCTCTCTGTGTAGTCTTTAACTAGGTCAAATGCTCTTCCGGTTTAACACAACGAAATGGCTTAATGGTAACACTACCAGCCTTTCGTGCAGGTGGCTCTGGTTCAATCCCCATCATGTCAGACCACACTTTATCATTTTTTATTTTAGAATTATTTAAGCATACTTTCAGCCATTTCAACTCTTTCTAGCTCGAAATCATTACACTTTCATCTTTTAAATGTCATTTCAACTTCAAACTCCTGTTTCTTCTCAGCTTTTTTTAGCTTCCATAGCTCTTTCAGCTTTTAGCTTCTTTTAGCTTCTTTAGCTGTTTTAGCCTTTTTTAGCTTCTTTAGCTAACTTCTAACTCTAACTCTTTTGCTCCTTCAGCTGCTTGCTTCTTCAGCTCCTTTAGCTTTAGCTTCTTCAGCTGTTTTAGCTTTAGCTCCTTCAGCTGTTAGCTTCTTCAGCTGTTTTAGCTTTAGCTCCTTCAGCTGTTAGCTTCTTCAGCTGTTTTAGCTTATTTTAGCTTCTTCAGCTTTTAGCTTCTTTTAGCTTCTTTAGCTCCTTTAGCTCTTAGCTTCTTCAGCTCCTTTAGCTTTAGCTTCTTCAGCTCCTTTAGCTTTAGCTTCTTCAGCTACTTTAGCTTTAGCTTCTTCAGCTGTTTTAGCTTTTTTTTTAGCTTCTTAAGATATTTTAGCATGGTAATTCAGCTCATGCATTCTCACAGCTGTTTCGCAGGAACAGCTCTTTCTAGTTGTGAGAATGCATAAAGCATTCTCACTATTAAGTTTCTGTTTCCCTTTATTATTGTGAGAATGCATAAAGCATTCTCACTATTAAGTTTCTGTTTCCCTTTATTATTATTATTATTATTCCGCCGTTTTTTGGCATTCAACTACTTCAGCATACTTTGAGCTATTTCAACAAATTTGGTATCAAAATGTTCAGCTCATTCAGCTCTTGATGGGAATGTATTTTTGGTGTTTGTAACTTTTCAACTTTTTAAGATATTAAGCTTTTTGTTCAACTTTTTTCCCATTGAAACTAATGTTAAATTTTCAAATCTCTTCAAATCCTTTCAAATCCTTTCAAATCTTTCAAATCTTAACTAGTTCAGCATACTTTCAGCTAGAGACACCATTCAAATTTTAAAATGTTCATAAGACATTCAGCTATTACCAATTGTTTCATCTTTTAAAAATATTCAGCCAATTTTGAAATATGACAGTTTCAAAAATATGAAAATTAAGTTCTCCAAATCCTTATCTTCAAATGCTTTCAAATCCTTCAAAATCTTCAAATCTATTCAAATCGTAACTGCTTCAGCATACTTTAACCTAGAGACACCATTCAAATTTTAAAATGTTCATAAGACATTCAGCTGTTACCAATTGTTTCATCTTTTAAAAATATTCAGCCAATTTTGAAATATGACAGTTTAAAAAATAGGAAAATGAAGCTCCTTCTTGGATTTTAGAGTGAGACATTCAGCAGTGCTGATAAGTTTCAACTTTTCAAACAAATTACTATAACTTTCATACAGTTTAACTGAGAGAAACAAATTATACCTTAAAATGTAGGAAAACTTGTCCTCTTTCAGCCAATGTAACTCTTAAAGAGCTCACATGGACAGATTTTGAACTATGAGCCTTTAAGCTTGAAGAACTTGTCAAATTTTGAGGAAATCTGCCATTTTTGAATCAGCTTCAAGTGTTTCAAACTGCTTCGTTTTAAATATAGTTGACTCCACAGATGTAAAACTACTTTGCTAAGTTCCTCTAAGCCTTCTGCTTCTAATGGTGTTAAAATTATTTTTCTAGCTGCTCAACTTTTCTCACAAGATGTATTTGAAGTCAGTGTTCGGTGTCATTTCTCTCCCGCGATCGGCGGGCGGCCGTCTCATCTTTCCATATATGTTGTGTGTGTTCAACCTGCTTCGATTTAAATATAGTTGACTCCACAGATGTAAAACTACTTTGCTAAGTTCCTCTAAGCCTTCTGCTTCTAACGGTGTTAAAATTATCTTTCTAGCTATTCAACTTTTCTCACAAAACGTGTTTGAAGACAGTCAGATTTGTCCCGCGGCTGCAGCAGCTAGCTCTGTGTCTCTCTGTGTAGTCTTTAACTAGGTCAAATGCTCTTCCGGTTTAACACAACGAAATGGCTTAATGGTAACACTACCAGCCTTTCGTGCAGGTGGCTCTGGTTCAATCCCCATCATGTCAGACCACACTTTATCATTTTTTATTTTAGAATTATTTAAGCATACTTTCAGCCATTTCAACTCTTTCTAGCTCGAAATCATTACACTTTCATCTTTTAAATGTCATTTCAACTTCAAACTCCTGTTTCTTCTCAGCTTTTTTTAGCTTCCATAGCTCTTTCAGCTTTTAGCTTCTTTTAGCTTCTTTAGCTGTTTTAGCCTTTTTTAGCTTCTTTAGCTAACTTCTAACTCTAACTCTTTTGCTCCTTCAGCTGCTTGCTTCTTCAGCTCCTTTAGCTTTAGCTTCTTCAGCTGTTTTAGCTTTAGCTCCTTCAGCTGTTAGCTTCTTCAGCTGTTTTAGCTTTAGCTCCTTCAGCTGTTAGCTTCTTCAGCTGTTTTAGCTTATTTTAGCTTCTTCAGCTTTTAGCTTCTTTTAGCTTCTTTAGCTCCTTTAGCTCTTAGCTTCTTCAGCTCCTTTAGCTTTAGCTTCTTCAGCTCCTTTAGCTTTAGCTTCTTCAGCTACTTTAGCTTTAGCTTCTTCAGCTGTTTTAGCTTTTTTTTTAGCTTCTTAAGATATTTTAGCATGGTAATTCAGCTCATGCATTCTCACAGCTGTTTCGCAGGAACAGCTCTTTCTAGTTATTATTATTCTTCCGCCGTTTTTCGGCATTTAACTACTTCAGCATACTTTGAGCTATTTCAACAAATTTGGTATCAAAATGTTCAGCTCATTCAGCTCTTGATGGGAATGTATTTTTGGTGTTTGTAACTTTTCAACTTTTTAAGATATTAAGCTTTTTGTTCAACTTTTTTCCCATTGAAACTAATGTTAAATTTTCAAATCTCTTCAAATCCTTTAAAATCCTTTCAAATCTTTCAAATCTTAACTAGTTCAGCATACTTTCAGCTAGAGACACCATTCAAATTTTAAAATGTTCATAAGACATTCAGCTATTACCAATTGTTTCATCTTTTAAAAATATTCAGCCAATTTTGAAATATGACAGTTTCAAAAATATGAAAATTAAGTTCTCCAAATCCTTATCTTCAAATGCTTTCAAATCCTTCAAAATCTTCAAATCTATTCAAATCGTAACTGCTTCAGCATACTTTAACCTAGAGACACCATTCAAATTTTAAAATGTTCATAAGACATTCAGCTGTTACCAATTGTTTCATCTTTTAAAAATATTCAGCCAATTTTGAAATATGACAGTTTAAAAAATAGGAAAATGAAGCTCCTTCTTGGATTTTAGAGTGAGACATTCAGCAGTGCTGATAAGTTTCAACTTTTCAAACAAATTACTATAACTTTCATACAGTTTAACTGAGAAAAACAAATTATACCTTAAAATGTAGGAAAACTTGTCCTCTTTCAGCCAATGTAACTCTTAAAGAGCTCACATGGACAGATTTTGAACTATGAGCCTTTAAGCTTGAACAACTTGTCAAATTTTGAGGAAATCTGCCATTTTTGAATCAGCTTCAAGTGTTTCAAACTGCTTGGATTTAAATATAGTTGACTCCACAGATGTAAAACTACTTTGCTAAGTTCCTCTAAGCCTTCTGCTTCTAATGGTGTTAAAATTATTTTTCTAGCTGCTCAACTTTTCTCACAAGATGTATTTGAAGTCAGTGTTCGGTGTCATTTCTCTCCCGCGATCGGCGGGCGGCCGTCTCATCTCTCCATATATGTTGTGTGTGTTCAACCTGCTTCGATTTAAATATAGTTCACTCCACAGATGTAAAACTACTTTGCTAAGTTCCTCTAAGCCTTCTGCTTCTAACGGTGTTAAAATTATCTTTCTAGCTATTCAACTTTTGTCACAAAACGTGTTTGAAGACAGTCAGATTTGCCCGCGGCTGCAGCAGCTAGCTCTGTGTCTGTCTGTGTAGTCTTTAAGTAGGTCAAATGCACTTCCGGTGTAACACAACGAAAATGCTTAATGGTAACCCTACCAGCCTTTCGTGCAGGTGGCCCGGGTTCAATCCCCAGGATGTCAGCTCAAAATTAAAAAAAAAAGTTTTTTTGTAACTATTTAAGCATACTTTCAGCCATTTCAACTCTTTCTAGCTCGAAATCATTACACTTTCATATTTTAAATGTCATTTCAACTTCAAACTCCTGTTTCTTCTCAGCTTTTTTTAGCTTCCATAGCTCTTTCAGCTTTTAGCTTCTTTTAGCTTCGTTAGCTGTTTTAGCCTTTTTTAGCTTCTTTAGCTAACTTCTAACTCTAACTCTTTTGCTCCTTCAGCTGCTTGCTTCTTCAGCTCCTTTAGCTTTAGCTTCTTCAGCTGTTTTAGCTTTAGCTCCTTCAGCTGTTAGCTTCTTCAGCTGTTTTAGCTTTAGCTCCTTCAGCTGTTAGCTTCTTCAGCTGTTTTAGCTTATTTTAGCTTCTTCAGCTTTTAGCTTCTTTTAGCTTCTTTAGCTCCTTTAGCTCTTAGCTTCTTCAGCTCCTTCAGCTTTAGCTTCTTCAGCTCCTTTAGCTTTAGCTTCTTCAGCTCCTTTAGCTTTAGCTTCTTCAGCTACTTCAGCTTTAGCTTCTTCAGCTGTTTTAGCTTTTTTTTAGCTTCTTAAGATATTTTAGCATGGTAATTCAGCTCATGCATTCTCACAGCTGTTTCGCAGGAACAGCTCTTTCTAGTTATTGTGAGAATGCATAAAGCATTCTCACTATTAAGTTTCTGTTTCCCTTTATTGTGAGAATGCATTAAGCATTCTCACTATTACATTTCTGTTTCTCTTTATTATTATTATTCCGTCTTCCGCCGATTTTTGTCCTTCAACTACTTCAGCATACTTTTAGCTATTTCAACAAATTTGGTATCAAAATGTTCAGCTCATTCAGCACATGACTGCTATTATTTTTGGTATTTCTAACTTTTAAACTTTTTAAGATATTAAGCTTTTTGTTCAACTTTTTTCCCATTGAAACTAATGTTAAATTTTCAAATCTCTTCAAATCCTTTCAAATCCTTTCAAATCTTTCAAATCTTAACTAGTTCAGCATACTTTCAGCTAGAGACACCATTCAAATTTTAAAATGTTCATAAGACATTCAGCTATTACCAATTGTTTCATCTTTTAAAAATATTCAGCCAATTTTGAAATATGACAGTTTCAAAAATATGAAAATTAAGTTCTCCAAATCCTTATCTTCAAATGCTTTCAAATCCTTCAAAATCTTCAAATCTATTCAAATCGTAACTGCTTCAGCATACTTTAACCTAGAGACACCATTCAAATTTTAAAATGTTCATAAGACATTCAGCTGTTACCAATTGTTTCATCTTTTAAAAATATTCAGCCAATTTTGAAATATGACAGTTTAAAAATAGGAAAATGAAGCTCCTTCTTGGATTTTAGAGTGAGACATTCAGCAGTGCTGATAAGTTTCAACTTTTCAAACAAATTACTATAACTTTCATACAGTTTAACTGAGAGAAACAAATTATACCTTAAAATGTAGGAAAACTTGTCCTCTTTCAGCCAATGTAACTCTTAAAGAGCTCACATGGACAGATTTTGAACTATGAGCCTTTAAGCTTGAAGAACTTGTCAAATTTTGAGGAAATCTGCCATTTTTGAATCAGCTTCAAGTGTTTCAAACTGCTTCGATTTAAATATAGTTGACTCCACAGATGTAAAACTACTTTGCTAAGTTCCTCTAAGCCTTCTGCTTCTAATGGTGTTAAAATTATTTTTCTAGCTGCTCAACTTTTCTCACAAGATGTATTTGAAGTCAGTGTTCGGTGTCATTTCTCTCCCGCGATCGGCGGGCGGCCGTCTCATCTCTCCATATATGTTGTGTGTGTTCAACCTGTTTCGATTTAAATATAGTTGACTCCACAGATGTAAAACTACTTTGCTAAGTTCCTCTAAGCCTTCTGCTTCTAACGGTGTTAAAATTGTTTTTCTAGCTGCTCAACTTTTCTCACAAGACGCGATAGAAGACAGTCTGCGCCTCAGATTTGTCCCGCGGCTGCAGCAGCTAGCTCTGTGTCTGTCTGTGTAGTCTTTAACTAGGTCAAATGCACTTCCGGTGTATAACAACGAAATGGCTTAATGGTAACACTACCAGTCTTTCGTGCAGGTAGCCCGGGTTCAATCCCCAGCATGTCAGCTCAAAATTTAAAAAAAAAGTTTTTTTGTAACTATTTAAGCATACTTTCAGCCATTTCAACTGTTTCTAGCTTGAAATCATTACACTTTCATCTTTTAAATGTCATTTCAACTTCAAACTCCTGTTTCTTCTCAGCTTTTTTTAGCTTCCATAGCTCTTTCAGCTTTTAGCTTCTTTTAGCTTCTTTAGCTGTTTTAGCCTTTTTTAGCTTCTTTAGCTAACTTCTAACTCTAACTCTTTTGCTCCTTCAGCTGCTTGCTTCTTCAGCTCCTTTAGCTTTAGCTTCTTCAGCTGTTAGCTTCTTCAGCTGTTTTAGCTTTAGCTCCTTCAGCTGTTAGCTTCTTCAGCTGTTTTAGCTTTAGCTCCTTCAGCTGTTAGCTTCTTCAGCTGTTTTAGCTTATTTTAGCTTCTTCAGCTTTTAGCTTCTTTTAGCTTCTTTAGCTCTTAGCTTCTTCAGCTCCTTCAGCTTTAGCTTCTTCAGCTCCTTTAGCTTTAGCTTCTTCAGCTCCTTTAGCTTTAGCTTCTTCAGCTCCTTTAGCTTTAGCTTCTTCAGCTACTTCAGCTTTAGCTTCTTCAGCTGTTTTAGCTTTTTTTTAGCTTCTTAAGATATTTTAGCATGGTAATTCAGCTCATGCATTCTCACAGCTGTTTCGCAGGAACAGCTCTTTCTAGTTGTGAGAATGCATGAAGCATTCTCACTATTAAGTTCCTGTTTCTCTTTATTATTATTATTCCATATTATTCCGCCGTTTTTCGGCATTCAACTACTTCAGCATACTTTGAGCTATTTCAACAAATTTGGTATCAAAATGTTCAGCTCATTCAGCTCTTGATGGGAATGTATTTTTGGTGTTTGTAACTTTTCAACTTTTTAAGATATTAAGCTTTTTGTTCAACTTTTTTCCCATTGAAACTAATGTTAAATTTTCAAATCTCTTCAAATCCTTTCAAATCCTTTCAAATCTTTCAAATCTTAACTAGTTCAGCATACTTTCAGCTAGAGACACCATTCAAATTTTAAAATGTTCATAAGACATTCAGCTATTACCAATTGTTTCATCTTTTAAAAATATTCAGCCAATTTTGAAATATGACAGTTTCAAAAATATGAAAATTAAGTTCTCTAAATCCTTATCTTCAAATGCTTTCAAATCCTTCAAAATCTTCAAATCTATTCAAATCGTAACTGCTTCAGCATACTTTAACCTAGAGACACCATTCAAATTTTAAAATGTTCATAAGACATTCAGCTGTTACCAATTGTTTCATCTTTTAAAAATATTCAGCCAATTTTGAAATATGACAGTTTAAAAAATAGGAAAATGAAGCTCCTTCTTGGATTTTAGAGTGAGACATTCAGCTGTGCTGATAAGTTTCAACTTTTCAAACAAATTACTATAACTTTCATACAGTTTAACTGAGAGAAACAAATTATACCTTAAAATGTAGGAAAACTTGTCCTCTTTCAGCCAATGTAACTCTTAAAGAGCTCACACGGACAGATTTTGAACTATGAGCCTTTAAGCTTGAAGAACTTGTCAAATTTTGAGGAAATCTGCCATTTTTGAATCAGCTTCAAGTGATTCAAACTGCTTGGATTTAAATATAGTTGACTCCACAGATGTAAAAGTACTTTGCTAAGTTCCTCTAAGCCTTCTGCTTCTAATGGTGTTAAAATTATTTTTCTAGCTGCTCAACTTTTCTCACAAGATGTATTTGAAGTCAGTGTTCGGTGTCATTTCTCTCCCGCGATCGGCGGGCGGCCGTCTCATCTCTCCATATATGTTGTGTGTGTTCAACCTGTTTCGATTTAAATATAGTTGACTCCACAGATGTAAAACTACTTTGCTAAGTTCCTCTAAGCCTTCTGCTTCTAACGGTGTTAAAATGATCTTTCTAGCTATTCAACTTTTCTCACAAAACGTGTTTGAAGACAGTCAGATTTGCCCGCGGCTGCAGCAGCTAGCGCTGTGTCTGTCTGTGTAGTCTTTAACTAGGTCAAATGCACTTCCGGTTTGACACAATGAAATGGCTTAATGGTAACACTACCAGCCTTTCGTGCAGGTGGCCCGGGTTCAATCCCCAGGATGTCAGCTCAAAATTAAAAAAAAAAGTTTTTTTGTAACTATTTAAGCATACTTTCAGCCATTTCAAATCTTTCTAGCTCGAAATCATTACACTTTCATCTTTTAAATGTCATTTCAACTTCAAACTCCTGTTTCTTCTCAGCTTTTTTTAGCTTCCATAGCTCTTTCAGCTTTTAGCTTCTTTTAGCTTCTTTAGCTGTTTTAGCCTTTTTTAGCTTCTTTAGCTAACTTCTAACTCTAACTCTTTTGCTCCTTCAGCTGCTTGCTTCTTCAGCTCCTTTAGCTTTAGCTTCTTCAGCTGTTTTAGCTTTAGCTCCTTCAGCTGTTAGCTTCTTCAGCTGTTTTAGCTTTAGCTCCTTCAGCTGTTAGCTTCTTCAGCTGTTTTAGCTTATTTTAGCTTCTTCAGCTTTTAGCTTCTTTTAGCTTCTTTAGCTCCTTTAGCTCTTAGCTTCTTCAGCTTCTTCAGCTCCTTTAGCTTTAGCTTCTTCAGCTCCTTTAGCTTTAGCTTCTTCAGCTACTTCAGCTTTAGCTTCTTCAGCTGTTTTAGCTTTTTTTTAGCTTCTTAAGATATTTTAGCATGGTAATTCAGCTCATGCATTCTCACAGCTGTTTCGCAGGAACAGCTCTTTCTAGTTGTGAGAATGCATTAAGCATTCTCACTATTAAGTTTCTGTTTCCCTTTATTATTATTGTGAGAATGCATTAAGCATTCTCACTATTACATTTCTGTTTCTCTTTATTGTGAGAATGCATTAAGCATTCTCACTATTAAGTTCCTGTTTCCCTTTATTATTATTATTCCATATTATTCCGTATTCTTCCGCCGTTTTTCGGCATTCAAATACTTCAGCATACTTTCAGCTATTTCAACAAATTTGGTATCAAAATGTTCAGCTCTTTCAGCTCTTTTCTGCTATTACTTTTGGTGTTTCTAACTTTTCAACTTTTTAAGATATTAAGCTTTTTGTTCAACTTTTTTCCCCATTAAAAGTAATGGTAAATCTTCAAATCCTTTCAAATCCTTTCAAATCCTTTCAAATCCTTTCAAATCTTAACTGCTTCAGCATACTTTCAGCTAGAGACACCATTCAAATTTTAAAATGTTCATAAGACATTCAGCTATTACCAATTGTTTCATCTTTTAAAAATATTCGGCCAATTTTGAAATATGACAGTTTCAAAAATATGAAAATTAAGTTCTCCAAATCCTTATCTTCAAATGCTTTCAAATCCTTCAAAATCTTCAAATCTATTCAAATCGTAACTGCTTCAGCATACTTTAACCTAGAGACACCATTCAAATTTTAAAATGTTCATAAGACATTCAGCTGTTACCAATTGTTTCATCTTTTAAAAATATTCAGCCAATTTTGAAATATGACAGTTTAAAAAATATGAAAATGAAGTTCCTTCTTGGATTTTAGAGTGAGACATTCAGCAGTGCTGATAAGTTTCAACTTTTCAAACAAATTACTGTAACTTTCATACAGTTTAACTGAGAGAAACAAATTATACCTTAAAATGTAGGAAAACTTGTCCTCTTTCAGCCAATGTAACTCTTAAAGAGCTCACACGGACAGATTTTGAACTATGAGCCTTTAAGCTTGAAGAACTTGTCAAATTTTGAGGAAATCTGCCATTTTTGAATCAGCTTCAAGTGATTCAAACTGCTTGGATTTAAATATAGTTGACTCCACAGATGTAAAAGTACTTTGCTAAGTTCCTCTAAGCCTTCTGCTTCTAATGGTGTTAAAATTATTTTTCTAGCTGCTCAACTTTTCTCACAAGATGTATTTGAAGTCAGTGTTCGGTGTCATTTCTCTCCCGCGATCGGCGGGCGGCCGTCTCATCTCTCCATATATGTTGTGTGTGTTCAACCTGTTTCGATTTAAATATAGTTGACTCCACAGATGTAAAACTACTTTGCTAAGTTCCTCTAAGCCTTCTGCTTCTAACGGTGTTAAAATGATCTTTCTAGCTATTCAACTTTTCTCACAAAACGTGTTTGAAGACAGTCAGATTTGCCCGCGGCTGCAGCAGCTAGCGCTGTGTCTGTCTGTGTAGTCTTTAACTAGGTCAAATGCACTTCCGGTTTGACACAATGAAATGGCTTAATGGTAACACTACCAGCCTTTCGTGCAGGTGGCCCGGGTTCAATCCCCAGGATGTCAGCTCAAAATTAAAAAAAAAAGTTTTTTTGTAACTATTTAAGCATACTTTCAGCCATTTCAAATCTTTCTAGCTCGAAATCATTACACTTTCATCTTTTAAATGTCATTTCAACTTCAAACTCCTGTTTCTTCTCAGCTTTTTTTAGCTTCCATAGCTCTTTCAGCTTTTAGCTTCTTTTAGCTTCTTTAGCTGTTTTAGCCTTTTTTAGCTTCTTTAGCTAACTTCTAACTCTAACTCTTTTGCTCCTTCAGCTGCTTGCTTCTTCAGCTCCTTTAGCTTTAGCTTCTTCAGCTGTTTTAGCTTTAGCTCCTTCAGCTGTTAGCTTCTTCAGCTGTTTTAGCTTTAGCTCCTTCAGCTGTTAGCTTCTTCAGCTGTTTTAGCTTATTTTAGCTTCTTCAGCTTTTAGCTTCTTTTAGCTTCTTTAGCTCCTTTAGCTCTTAGCTTCTTCAGCTTCTTCAGCTCCTTTAGCTTTAGCTTCTTCAGCTCCTTTAGCTTTAGCTTCTTCAGCTACTTCAGCTTTAGCTTCTTCAGCTGTTTTAGCTTTTTTTTAGCTTCTTAAGATATTTTAGCATGGTAATTCAGCTCATGCATTCTCACAGCTGTTTCGCAGGAACAGCTCTTTCTAGTTGTGAGAATGCATTAAGCATTCTCACTATTAAGTTTCTGTTTCCCTTTATTATTATTGTGAGAATGCATTAAGCATTCTCACTATTACATTTCTGTTTCTCTTTATTGTGAGAATGCATTAAGCATTCTCACTATTAAGTTCCTGTTTCCCTTTATTATTATTATTCCATATTATTCCGTATTCTTCCGCCGTTTTTCGGCATTCAAATACTTCAGCATACTTTCAGCTATTTCAACAAATTTGGTATCAAAATGTTCAGCTCTTTCAGCTCTTTTCTGCTATTACTTTTGGTGTTTCTAACTTTTCAACTTTTTAAGATATTAAGCTTTTTGTTCAACTTTTTTCCCCATTAAAAGTAATGGTAAATCTTCAAATCCTTTCAAATCCTTTCAAATCCTTTCAAATCCTTTCAAATCTTAACTGCTTCAGCATACTTTCAGCTAGAGACACCATTCAAATTTTAAAATGTTCATAAGACATTCAGCTATTACCAATTGTTTCATCTTTTAAAAATATTCGGCCAATTTTGAAATATGACAGTTTCAAAAATATGAAAATTAAGTTCTCCAAATCCTTATCTTCAAATGCTTTCAAATCCTTCAAAATCTTCAAATCTATTCAAATCGTAACTGCTTCAGCATACTTTAACCTAGAGACACCATTCAAATTTTAAAATGTTCATAAGACATTCAGCTGTTACCAATTGTTTCATCTTTTAAAAATATTCAGCCAATTTTGAAATATGACAGTTTAAAAAATATGAAAATGAAGTTCCTTCTTGGATTTTAGAGTGAGACATTCAGCAGTGCTGATAAGTTTCAACTTTTCAAACAAATTACTATAACTTTCATACAGTTTAACTGAGAGAAACAAATTATACCTTAAAATGTAGGAAAACTTGTCCTCTTTCAGCCAATGTAACTCTTAAAGAGCTCACATGGACAGATTTTGAACTATGAGCCTTTAAGCTTGAACAACTTGTCAAATTTTGAGGAAATCTGCCATTTTTGAATCAGCTTCAAGTGTTTCAAACTGCTTCGATTTAAATATAGTTGATTCCACAGATGTAAAACTACTTTGCTAAGTTCCTCTAAGCCTTATGCTTCTAAAGGTGTTAAAATTATTTTTCTAGCTGCTCAACTTTTCTCACAAGATGCGATAGAAGACAGTCTGCGCCTCAGATTTGTCCCGCGGCTGCAGCAGCTAGCTCTGTGTCTGTCTGTGTAGTCTTTAACTAGGTCAAATGCACTTCCGGTGTAACACAATGAAATGGCTTAATGGTAAATCTACCAGCCTTTCGTGCAGATCGCCCGGGTTCAATCCCTATCATGTCAGACCAAACTTTATAATTTTTTTTTTATATATAATTATTTAAGCATACTTTCAGCCATTTCAACTGTTTCTAGCTTAATTTTTATCTTCAAATTCTTCAGATCATTTCAAATCCTTCAAATCTTAACTACTTTTGCATACTTTCAGCTAGAGACACCATTCAAATTTTAAAATGTTCAAATCTTTTAGCTTTTCAAGATTTTTCTTTATTAAGGTAATTCAGCTCATGCATTCTCACAGCTGTTTCGCAGGAACAGCTCTTTCTAGTTATTGTGAGAATGCATGAAGCATTCTCACTATTAAGTTCCTGTTTCCCTTTATTGTGAGAATGCATTAAGCATTCTCACTATTAAGTTCCTGTTTCTCTTTATTATTATTCCGTATTATTATTATTATTCCGCCGTTTTTCGGCATTCAACTACTTCAGCATACTTTGAGCTATTTCAACAAATTTGGTATCAAAATGTTCAGCTCTTTCAGCTCTTTTCTGCTATTACTTTTGGTGTTTCTAACTTTTCAACTTTTTAAGATATTAAGCTTTTTGTTCAACTTTTTTCCCCATTAAAAGTAATGGTAAATCTTCAAATCCTTTCAAATCCTTTCAAATCCTTTCAAATCCTTCAAATCTTAACTAGTTCAGCATACTTTCAGCTAGAGACACCATTCAAATTTTAAAATGTTCATAAGACATTCAGCTATTACCAATTGTTTCATCTTTTAAAAATATTCAGCCAATTTTGAAATATGACAGTTTCAAAAATATGAAAATTAAGTTCTTCAAATCCTTATCTTCAAATCCTTTCAAATCCTTCAAATCCTTCAAATCCTTTCAAATCATAACTGCTTCAGCATACTTTCACCTAGAGACACCACTCAAACTTTAAAATGTTCATAAGACATTCAGCTGTTACCAATTGTTTCATCTTTTAAAAATATTCAGCCAATTTTGAAATATGGCAGTTTAAAAAATATGAAAATGAAGTTCCTTCTTGGATTTTAGAGTGAGACATTCAGCAGTGCTGATAAGTTTAAACTTTTCAAACAAATTACTATAACTTTCATACAGTTTAACTGAGAGAAACAAATTATACCTTAAAATGTAGGAAAACTTGTCCCCCTTCAGCCAATGTAACTCCTAAAGAGCTGACATGGACAGATTTTGAACTATGAGCCTTTAAGCTTGAACAACTTCTCAAATTCTGAGGAAATCTGCCATTTTTGAATCAGCTTCAATTGTTTCAAACTGCTTCGATTTAAATATAGTTGACTCCACAGATGTAAAACTACTTTGCTAAGTTCCTCTAAGCCTTCTGCTTCTAACGGTGTTAAAATTATTTTTCTAGCTGGTCAACTTTTGTCACAGGACGTGTTAGAAGACAGTCTGCGCCTCAGATTTGTCCCGTGGCTGCAGCAGCTAGCTCTGTGTCTGTCTGTGTAGTCTTCATATAGGTTATGTGCACTTGCTGTTAAACAGAACGAAATGGCCTAATAGTAATACTAACGCCCTTACGTGCGGGCAGTCCAGGTTCGATCCCAAACATGTCGGATCAAGTTTTTTTTTCATTTTTTTTTTTATATCTATTTAAGCATACTTTCAGCCATTTCAACTGTTTCGAGCTTAAGTTTATCTTCAAATCCTTTCAAATCCTTTCAAATCTTAACTAGTTCAGCATACTTTCAGCTAGAGACACCATTCAAATTTTAAAATGTTCATAAGACATTCAGCTATTACAAATTGTTTCATCTTTTAAAAATATTTGGCCAATTTTGAAATATGACAGTTTCAAAAATATGAAAATTAAGTTCTTCAAATCCTTATCTTCAAATCCTTTCAAATCCTTCAAATCCTTCAAATCCTTTCAAATCGTAACTAGTTCAGCATACTTTCAGCTAGAGACACCATTCAAATTTTAAAATGTTCATAAGACATTCAGCTATTACCAAATGTTGCAGCTTTTAAAAATATTCGGCCAATTTTGAAATATGACAGTTTAAAAAATATGAAAATTAAGTTCCTTCTTCGATTTTAGAGTGAGACATTCAGTAGTGCTGATAAGTTTCAACTTTTCAAACAAATTACTATAACTTTCATACAGTTTAACTGAGAGAAACAAATTATACCTTAAAATGTAGGAAAACTTGTCCTCTTTCAGCCAATGTAACTCAGCTTCAAATCCTTTCACTAATTTCTTTTTCAACTTCAACAAGTTCTCTTTATTCAACATATATGTATTCAGCGTGTTCTCTGTATGTTCTCACTTACATGCCATTTTTAACCCTTCATGCAATTTAATCAATTCTGTAGTTTTATATAGATTGCTCAAAAAAAAATAAAGAGAACACTAAAATAACACTTCCTAGATATCAATGAATTAATTATTCCAGTTGAAAATTGTTATTCATTAAATAGTGGAATGTGTTTAGAACAAAATAACAGAAATGTGATCAATGTGCCTTCATCATGCAGGAACTGCTGGCACACTTCAGACACATGAGGCCGAGCATTGTCATGCATCAGAATGAACTCAGGGCCCACTGTACCAGCATATGGGCTCACAATGGGTCTGATGATCTCATCCCGGTACCTAATGGCAGTCAGGGTACCTCTGGCTAGCACATGGAGGGCTGTGTGGCCCTCCAAAGAAATACCTCCCCACACCATTACTGACCCACCGCCAAACTGGTCCTGCTGGAGGATGCTACAGGCAGCAGAACGTTCTCCACGGCGTGTGACAGACTCTGTGACGTTTGTCACATGTGCTCAGTGTGAACCTGCTCTCATCCCTGAAAAGCACAGGACGCCAATGTTGAATCTGCCAATCTTTATGTTCTCTGGCAAATGCCAATTGCCCTGCATGGTGTTGGGCTGTAAGCACAAGCCCCACCTGTGGATGTCAGGCCCTCATACCATCCTCATGGAGTCTGTTTCTGACAGTTTAAGCAGAAACATGCATGTTAGTGGCCTGCTGGAGGTCATTCTACAGGCAGCGCTCCTCCTGTTCCTCCTTCCACAAAAGAGGAGGTAGCAGTCCTGCTGCTGGGTTGTTGCCGTCCTACGGCCCCCTCAGCATCTCCTGGTATTTCCTACATGCTCTGGACACTGTGCTGAGAGTCATAGCAAATCTTCTCGCCACAGCTTGTATTGTTGTGCCATCCTGGATGAGCTGCACTACCTGATTATTTATTATTATTGGATTATTATTTATTTTATATATATACAAACTATCATTTTGAAAGAGATGAACTTTGACTGTCAAAGGATTAAAAAATGAAAACAAATTAAAAACATTTAAAAAGTGTCTTCGATATGAAAGAAAATATGCCTATGTCTCATTAATTACTGAAGTTGTATTTTATTTTAGACTTCACTGTTTTTTGAACAATTGACTGTTTCTTCTTGTATCTATCTCAACATTTGAAAAATGCTAAAACTGTTATAAAGTACCTTCCTAATTGTAATCACTATGTTTTGTCCATGTTTGTTCTTTTAATCTTAATAAATCATACTCCTAAAAGGTTCAAATGAGCCAGTAAAGCATCATAGGAAGAGCAAAGAGCAGTTCCACAGTGCATGGGGACATGGTAATACACATGGGTCACATGATTTAATTGAATGAAATATCAAATTGATGTATTTATAAAAAACAATTGTACATGATACTTAAAGCTCGTGAAACATCTTCAGTTTAAAGATTTTTACAAACATTTGCGCCACATAGTCATCACTTCTTGGACCTTCCCGAATGCCCTGTGAACACATCTGATTTTTATTGGCGTTCTCCCTGAAGGTAAGACGCTCCCCACCCTGTCTGTCGTCAATTTGATAAACTATGAAAGTTTAGCTGTTTACATAAATTACATAAGTTGTATTTAACTATAACTGAATGAAAATCAAATGCAGTGTTAGTGTAAAAACATTCAATCCACAGAATGTTAGAATAGAGTACAACAGGTACAATTACTTCAGATTGGATATGTAACAATGTTTAAACTGATAGGAGTTGTCAGAATATGATTCTTTCTAAATTATTTTTGAAGGTGAACATTCAAATATTAATAACTGTAACATGATTTCATTAAAAGAAACATCTACATTTTGTATTTGGAATACTTGTCATTGGAAAGAAATGTCTGAGTGCCCCTGAACGTCTCTGAACATTATACGGCTCATTGGATAGCTCATCGGCCCACTCTTCTTCGTTTGCAAAGGTAAGTGTGACGCTGTCTAACTCGGTCTTTCCCAAATGAGGAATTTATGAACTCTCAAACACTTTTGCTGTTTAAATCAGTGACATAAGTGGTTTTTAACAGCAACTGAATGAAAATAAAGCAAAAAACAGCTAAATATCTTGTTCTGTGAGCCACATAAAATTTTGGCTAGCTACCGTTAGCGCCGTTAGCGTTAGCATCAATGCTAACGTTCAACGGTCGCTCGGATAAGTCTGAGAGGTCTTAACAAGCAATACGATTTGAAACTATCTATATGGTCTCTTCTTAGTTTTAATCAACAGTTTCAGGCAATGTTCAGGTTACATAATGAATAATGTTAGAGCTAATGTCTGTTTCTGAGTGTTGACCGTGTGTCAGTTCGAGCTGAGCCTCTCAGCTGGAGGTGTGTTCAGTAGAATTGAGGTCTGTGTAGTGCTGGGCGGTATACCGGTTCACACCGAATACCAGTTTATAATTTCGTTATGATATAAATTTTTAATATACCGCCATACAACGGAGGGAACGCTAGGTCGCGCGACATTGTTTGAGACGGGACCCTTTTCAGTGTTGCGCTTCTAAACACGCATGTTTACTGTCTATGGGTGCGAGGTGGTAATAAGCACTTGCGTTACTTTAAGGTGGATAGGATAGACATGGAAAGTTCCGAAATCGAAGCTGCAGAACTAGTAGAACATGCTGACACAGAAGAACTTGTGTCAAAAAAAGGAGCCGTGTCTGTAGTTTGGAAGTTTTTTGGTTTAAAAAAATTCGACGTCGACCAAACAACCATTTTATGCAAGTGTTGTCGGGCTACAGTTGTCGCTGGAGGTGGCAACACGAGCAATTTGCTCCATCACCTTAGCCGTAAGCAAGTTGCACTACTTTTTTTGTATTGATTTTCATAAAAGATGTGTGAAATTTGTACATTAAAAGTTCTGTATTTTGACTGCAATTGTGTTTGCATTCCGATTCCTCACTTCATTAGAATCATGAGTAGCACTTCTTTGTAAACAGCATAATTTTGTGGGGCGTTATTCAATGACGGTAAAATAGACCATCCTAAGTTAATCTACTGCAGTAATTCTGTTCTCAATCTGTAGAAAATGCTGTGAACACCTAATTATGCATAAAAAAAAATACCGTGGTATGTATTTTTGGTCCTACCGCCCAGCACTAGGTCTGTGTCATTGAAAGTTCATGTGAGAAAATAATAAACACAAACCCAGTAATGCTCACGAAGCAAAAAACTGGTCCTATTAAATAACATGCACCAGATGATGTTAACGTCTCTGTAACTGAGACATGATAGTAAATCTATTTAAATTCCTGAATGTAAATGATCAGAGAGACAGAGACAGCTGATAATGAGCAGTATTCTCCCTCTGTGTTCAGTGGTTCAGGTAGATTCAGTGTTTCCACTCGGATAACTAACAGATTGTGTCTTTCCTCAGACTGAGAGAGAACATTGATCCTTGCTTTGGCTGGTAAGTACAGAGTTATTGTAAAGTTAAACAGGCTGTAGATCACAACAGCTGACTGAGTTAATATGTTCTGTATTTAAAGATAATTGAACTCTGATCAGATTAACTTTATTTGGGATACATCAGAGTTTGTGAGTGAATTTCCTCCTGAACACAGAAATATTCTGTCCACACTTACTGAAGCTTTTAGGAAACATCTTCACTTTGTTGGTAGATTTTCTGACACCACTGTTGTATTCAGATACTGTCACCTGGAAATACTGAATGAATGTGTGGACTGGTGATGAATATGCTGTGTGCATTAATGTATGTTTTACTGACAGTTTTAGTCCAAACCTTCCATTCAGACTGAAATATCTCAAGTGTTTCCAGTTAAAGCGAGTCTCCCATGTCAGCAGAAAGTATTTCCTTATTTCTGTAAAATCCCCATTTTACTGTCCTGTTCCTGTGGGCAGTGTCACTCAGTGGGTCTACATGATGAGAGTAACTCCATTACAGCTATAGTTGGGTTCTGCTCCTTATCTGAGCAAGGGTAATTCTCCTTGGATATCTGGCGGTGAATGAATGGGATCAGAGGCACAAAGCGTGTCATACCCCGGTATGATAGGTGGCGCTGTACCCATTCCAGCTGTTGCTAATAGAGCCACTTCCTGTTGACCTCTTCACCACCAACAACAACAACAACAACAAACTCAGGCATTGGAGAAAGATGGAGAACGCAGAGCCAGATGAAGCTACGTCCCTCTACATTTGGTCACGACCCCGGGAAAACATCTGGAGCATGCGCAGAACGCAAAGTCTGATTCACCACGAGCTTCAGCGTCTACAAGCAGGTTTAGAGTGACTTTAACCCAGTTATCTCGGGGTCTGAATCCCATCCGATCCAGTTCTTAGTCAGATTAAGGTGTCTACATGCACTTAATAACTCAGTCTGATGGTAATTTAGCCAATAATCTGATCCTTTCAGTGCCATGTGACCCCACTGAGTGATTGACAGGTAAAGCAGCCAATAGCAGCAGCTCAGCACATGATGTCCACTGCAGGGCAGCTGGCAGAAGACGAGACTGTGCTGCTTCTAACTTTGTCTCATCAGTTATTTTCTGTGGAAATAAAGCTGAAATGGCAGCACAGCTGAGCTCTCTACATGGTCTGAGTGTGAAAAGCCCACAACAACAGCAGCTCCATGTCCCAGTGACACACAGTCAAAGTTGCAGTATCATTACCTGGTGTTTTATTTAGCTGCTGTGTCCTCAGCTGGAGGAATTTAACTGACTACTCTCTTTTCCTCCTTTCTTTAGACTAACTGAACTCTGACCCCTGCTCCTGCTCTGACTGGTGAGGACCAACCTTTACTTCCTTGATGGTTGTGTTCCTGCTACCTGCTCTGTGTCATATGAAGTGGAGCTTCTTGTCAGGACCCAGCAGACCTTTTCCCTCTCAAACTGCATGAATGAAGTGAAACCTTGATCATTAGTCAGAGAACACATTTATTGGTCATGCATACACACAAAATGTGTCCTCTGCTTTTAACCCATCCAGGCTGGCACCTGTTGACACACATGCACAGGGTCACACACTCTGAGAGACAGATGCCAACCTGGAGCGGTGGGCAGCCAATCACAGGGCCCACAGCTGATGTGTTACTGCTCTGTTTTCCATCTGATCCCCAAAGCTTTGGATAGTTTCCATGTTTCTGGTCATGGACACATTCAGCCTCTCTGAACTGATCATCAACCAACAACATTTAACTACTTCCTGTCCACAAGTCTGGCCCAAAGCTCATCCTGTAGAGAGGAGAGCAGAAGCAATCAGCTGTGAGATCAGATGGTGTGTGTGTTTAGAGTCTTCTGATCTGATACTAACACAGTGTTTCTCTTCTCAGACCCAGAGACCACCGGACCAGAACTCCTGCTTAGCTGGTGAGCAGATTTCCAGTCAGTGAGCTTCAGTCCATCCCATCACTGAGAGCAGGAGTGTTTCACATGTTCACCACAGAGTTTCTGTGGAGTTCACACATGAATGTAAATGTAGTAAAAACAGACTGACTGAAGTCATGTTAGAGCCCTGTGAGCTGAGCTGATCAATCTGCTGCAGCTCCATCCTGGTTCATTCATCTATTCAATAAGTCCATCATCACATCAGTGAGCAGTTGCTTCACCGCTCCCTCTCAGACTATCTTCAGGGACTGAAAACATGAATCAGCAGAATAACAACCCAGGACTGGAGCTCTGATATGTCCTGTTGAGTCTTTTTGAGCTGTACTGTCAATCATATTACGCTCTGTGATCAACCAAGAACATTTTGAAAGGTCCAAAGACCTCATTAAACAATAAACACCCATCAGGTGTTTCCTGTGGAGAACATCTGGATTGTTCTGCTGGTGTGTCAGGATCCAGTTGGACTGTAATGTGAGCAGAACATGTTGTGTACTGATCTGCTTCATGTTGAACAAGTCAGTGGCTCTGACGTTCTTCTAACCAAGTCCATGTTTCATGCTACCAGCTGTTTCCACACACATCTGGAAACTTCTATAAATGTTTTGGACTAATAAGTTTTTATTAAAGAAAAAGATAATAATCAGGTTATTTGAATTGCAGCACAGTTTAAGTAGCATTTCCACACATTTCACCTGTTTTTATCTGTGCTTCATCAAACTGTGTCTAACTGTTATCTCTTTGTGTCTCCCAGGTGTCCTGCTGTCCACACCATCTCCTTCTCCTCTATCACATTGGCTGCTCTATCTCTCCTGTCCCATCTCCAAGCTCTATCTAATTACCGGAGTTCTATCTTGTATCCATCTTTCCCCGCTCTATCTATTACTGGAATTCTCACGTTTTGAGAACTATGGGTTTTGATGACTGGCTTTGATGACTGGTTTTGATGACTGGATTTGATGACTGATTTTGAGAACTAAGGTTGATTGGAACCTTGTCTTACTGTTTTGTGGATCTGAGACTCTACTCTCACTGCTCTGTCTTTCCTGTCTACCTCTCTCATACAGTCTGATAAACTTTGAAATTGGAGAAAAATTGGCACATTTTCATTGACATTTGGCTAAAGTTTGAAGTATTGTTATACAAACTTAATTCTTAAAGATAAATCTTGATCTTGACAGATTTCTAGATAAATCTAAAAACCAAACAGTAACTTGTTTTGGAAAAACTATTTTGATACTAATTGATAATTATTGGCAAATTTTAGGGAGATCAATCAAGAGATTATTGATCTTTGAATCTATAAATTCCAATTTGAAAACAGTGCTTCCATAAATTGAACAGTTAAGTTTTGTTATTGATATATAGAAACACATTTGATAAATTGAAAGAAAAGCACTGCATCTGTTCCTGTGCTGCTGGACTCGCTGCAGGTTAGTTCATAAGTGTTGAAATAAAACACATCTGTAAGGAGGACTGGAGTGTCTGCGTGCCGTCTGCTCTGACCTGACCAGAAGTGGAATCCAGCTACCAGAAGCATCTGTCATCCCGCTGCTGCTGCTGAGCTCCTGATCTGCATCACAACACTTCATATAGAAGAGATTTGAATTCAGCTTGGTCTCATTAAAACTGTCTGTGATTCAGAAGCTAATAATAGTGAGAGTCTGTTGACAGATAGGGGCTGATTGAACTATTGATTATATCTTTAAAATTGTCCGTTCTGTAGCACACATTACTTTGAGGTGCATATACTGAAAACATTTTCATAGTTGATCTTTTCTGCTACATCTAAGTGTTACAACAGTAGTTTTTGCTAAATAATAGTTCTAATTTGGAAGAAAATACCCAAGGACCACTGAGCGTTATTCTAACCTGACATTTTAAAATCAGAAAGAACTGAGACTTTTATTTGGATACTTTCTTTTTCTATCAGAAAAGTACCGTAACTGAAGTTTTGGTCTGTTCAGATATAACTTTAACTTCTCTGTGTCATAATAAACTTCTGTTTTTTCTATTTGACAAGAATTTTTTTGCTGTCAATCTTTTTCTAGATAGATAGCGTGTCGATCTGCTAACTGAAACCAGCATTGATAAATAGCACAGAGCTACATTTGAAATATTACAACCGAGTAGAAGCCCAGTGTGTTGGTGACATCAGTACAGACAAAGTAAGTTTGAGGTTCTGAAGCACAGCAACAATGCCGAGGAAGGGTATTCGTTCTCGGGCTCAGAAGCTGAGGAGGCAGAGAGAGAAGGAATCTCCGAGTGAACAAGCTGAAGGTATGGGCTCTCAGAGCAGCAACCTGGTGTCACACCAGCTTTCTTATGCTGAGGTTGTACAGAGAGGACGTCCCAGTGATGGTATGTGTGTTGGAGAGTCTTCTGATGGACAGCAGGTAGACAGCAGAGGTCAGAGTGCAGTTTCTGATGGGAACACCGGCATGAATGCTTTCCAGCAGGTAAAGCAGAGAGTACCTCAGGCATCTTATGCTGACATGGTGAAGAGAGGACGTGATGCAGCTGGAGCGTCTCAGCAGCACAGTGTGATTGTGGAACCTCAGCCGTCAGTGACACATGTCTGTGCCTCACGCAGTCAGGCCTCATTAAAATACGGGAAATACAGGAACAGTCAGTGTGTGGCCAACAGTTTGGTGTTTCTGTCCTTTCTTCATGAACATGAAGGAATTAGCAGAGCAGATCTGGACCTAGTCCTGGATAAAGGTGATGCTGTGTACAGACAGGCCAGAGAAAGGTTTCCTAACAGTGTCCATTTGGCATCGGATGAACTTCCAGATGAAGTTAGTGCACGCAGGTCAAAGTATCAGGTGGACCTGACTCAGCTGTCTGTGTATGGAACATTTGGAGGTGGAGAGAGGCTTCTCAGCCTTGAGCACGGACTGAGCTTTTTGTCATCAGATGTACAGTACGGGCTGCTGATCATGGCAGGGTTATGTGTCGCAGTTTTCAGATGCAGATCTGGTCTGTACGGATACTTTGACCCACACTCCAGGAACAAAGATGGACTGCCAATGTCCTCCAGGCGGTTGAGCTTTGGTACTGCTGTGATGCTGAAATTCCCACATCTGACTGACATGATTGACAGGATCAAGTTGTGCTACACAATGTTTGACATCCAGTCATCTTGTATGTATGAACTGAAGCCTCTGTCATTTCACTGTGTGAACACATCCAACCAGAGAAACGCTGTTTCAGACACAGACTGCAGACACACAGCTGTTGATGCACCTCCCCTGTTACAGGAAGCTGTCAATGAATCCCAAACAGCCACTGACCAGTCTCAGAACATTTCACCATCAACTGACACAAATGTTGAAGTGACAACGTTCTCATCACAGAATTTTCCTCATAATGAGCCAAACGTATCTGCCTCAGTGTTGCCCACTGTCCTTAATGATCTCTGTTGCAATGTTTTGCAGGAATTATCCACTGATATCACTTCTCCAGCATCTATGAGACAACAACAGAACACAGTTCCTTGTGCCCAAATTGAACATGAACCATGTGGTGAAATCATTTGCCCTCCAAATGATGCTTCTCACAGTGGATCAAATATCTGTCACACTGATCTTCCAGATAATGTTTTGAAGGAAATCTCATGTAAACTGTCCAAACTTAGTAAACAGGAGAGGAGAAAAATGAAAAGGAGAATGATGGCAAGAAATACACCTCAGCAGAGAAAAGTGAATAAAAAAATGAGAGAAAGGGAAATGTATGCGTCTAATGAAATGCAGAGAGAAAAGAAAAGATCCCGCATCAGAATGTCATATCAAAAGAATGCAGAATTCAGAGAGAAACAAAAGTTATACATCAGGAGATCTTATAGAGAAAAAGAAGGATTCAGAGAGAAACAAAAGGCATACATCAGGAGCTCTTATAGAGAAAAAGAAGGATTCAGAGAGAAACAGAAGGCATATATCAGGAGCTCTTATAGAGAAAACAAAGGAGTCAGAGAGAAACAGAAGGCATACATCAGGAGGTCTTATAGAGAAAAAGGATTCAGAGAGAAACAAAAGGCATACATCAGGAGGTCTTATAGAGAAAAAGAAGGATACAGAGAGAAAAAAAAATCATACATCAGGAGGTCTTATAGAGAAAACGAAGGCTTTTCACAAAGACAAAAGATGTACATAATAAACCGTTACAGACAGAGTGAAACCTTTCGACAGAGGCAGAGAAGTTATGTTACTGAACGTTATGCAAATGACAGAGTATTCAGAATCAGACACAGACAAGTGATGAAAAACCTCATGAGAAACAGATACAGGAACAGTCATTCATTCAGGATGATGCATAACATCAGATGTGCTGCGAGCATAAAGAGAAAATACAGACGAATGAACAGAAACACTCGGAGTGAAACAGATACCAGAGAAACACAGAGTCTGCAACATGAGACAGTTGAGAACAGATTGATCAATGAAGCCATAGCTGTGTTCAAATCTAATATTAAGGCTGGTCCCACTTATGTCTGCACTGTGTGCCATAAGGCCTCGTTTCCCAACCAGGTACAAACCTGCACAAGGTCAAAGTATGACAAAAATCCTCACGTGGTTTCCCAATGTTTGACAGGAAAGTATGTTCACGTGTGTGATGAAGGCTGCAGAAATGAAGCCTGCACAGTTCCTGATGAGAGAAGGAAAGAGTGGATTTGTCACACCTGCCACGCTCATCTGAAAAAAGGACGCATGCCCAACCTCGCAGCAGCTAATAAACTGGAGTTGTCTGAAATTCCCAGCGAATTGTCAGGTCTGAATATTCTGGAAAGACATTTGATCGCTAAATGTATTCCGTTTGCAAAGATCATTCCTCTTCCAAGAGGCAGACAAAGACTGATCAGGGGAAATGTTGTGTGTGTGCCATCTGAGGTCCAGGAAACAGTCAATGCATTACCCAGGCTGAGGAGTGAGTCTCAGGTGATGAGGGTGAAACTGAAAAGACGTTTGTCTTACAGAGGGCATCAGCTGTTTCAGACAGTAACCTGGTCTAAACTAGTGTCTGCATTAATGAAGCTGAAGCAGGTTCATCCAGAGTATCAGGACGTTACCATCAGAGATGAAGCCCAACTCTGTGACCCAACACTTCCTGATGATGATGATGATGATGATGATGAGGATGATGTTAGCATGGGGGAGCAGGACTATGATGAAGCAGATCTGATGCAAATTGACATGTGTGAGAGAAATGCACTGTGTGAGGCAGAAAATGATCAGGACGGTGAATGTGAACAACCACAGCAGCAAAGAGATGATGGAGACGAAGGTGATCTGCCAAATGGAGGGTTTGCTTTAGAATCATGCCTTCAGCCTCTTGACATATCAGAAGAGATCCTCTGTTACAGTGATAACACTTACTGTGTGGCTCCTGCACAAAGAAACAGTCCAGTTAGCTTCTTCAGGACTCCACATTTGGAATCAATGTCATTCCCTGTACAATTTCCCACGGGTGAGAACACACTGGACCAAATGAGACTCATTAAAGTCAGTCCAAGTGGATATTTCAAGTCACGGCTTTTTAATGTGGATGACCGTTTTGCCAGAGACCCAAACTACTTGTTCTTTGCACAGTTTGTGATAGAGATACACATCGCTAATAACAGCATGACGATACAGCTGAGAAAAGGGAAAACTAGGACCAGAGATGGACGCAGTATAACCTCAGGCATGTTACAAGACAAACGAGAGGTTGAGAGACTGGTGAGAAATAAAGATGCAGTCAGATTCATGCAGCCACTCAGAGGGACTCCAGTATACTGGGAGAGAACCACTAAAGATCTGTTTGCCATGATCAGACAGTTGGGAACTCCCACGTTCTTCTGCACATTTTCAGCTGCTGAATTCAGATGGCCTGAAGTGATTGAAGCAATAAAGAGACAGCAGGGTGAAGAGGTTGATTTTGAATCTCTGGACTGGACTGCAAAGTGTGAGATTCTGCGCTCCAACCCCGTCACCTGCATGCGTTTGTTTGATAAGCGTGTTGAGGCTCTGTTCAGAGATCTGCTGCTCTCAGATGCTCAGCCACTGGGGAAAGTGATCGACTTTTTCTACAGAGTTGAGTTTCAGCACAGAGGAAGCCCACATATTCATGCAATGCTTTGGGTTGATGGAGCACCTGAACTGGATGTTTGTGATGATCAGACTGTGTGTGATTTTGTAGACAGATACATCTCAGCAGAACTACCTGACCCAGAAACACAACCTGAACTGTTCAAGAAAGTCTCTGAAGTTCAGAAGCACAGTAAGAACCACACGAGGAGTTGCTTCAAGAGTGTGAACTCTGGTTGTCGGTTTGGTTTTCCAAAGCCGCCCTGCACAAACACAATGATCACAAGACCTGATGAGGGTGAGAACACTGGAACTGCAAAGAGCAAACTCAGACCTCTGCTGCAGCTGCTGAATGAACCTGAAGCGGCTTCCTTGAGTCTAGAGCAGGTCCTCTCTCGATGCAACTTGACACTGGCCGAGTATGAAAGGTACCTTCAGAGCCTGAACAGAAAGACCGCAATCTACCTGAAGCGTGATCCCAAAGACTGCTGGATAAACGGGTACAACCCACATCTGCTTGAAGCCTGGGACAGTAACATCGATGTGTCCTTCATTCTGAATGCTTACTCGTGTATACAGTATCTGACTAAATACATCACAAAGAAGGAAAGTGGTCTGTCAGAGTACCTGAAAACTGTCATGGAGAATTCCAACATGGACAGAGTTAACGAGTGTGATGAGATGAGAGCTGTCATGCAGGCTTACTCCAAAAAGAGAGAGATCAGTGCTCAGGAGTGTGTGACTCGTGCGTGTGGAATAAAGATGAAGAAGTGCTCACGCAGTGTTGTGTTCATTCCCACTGATGACAATCCTGTGAAAATGAGTCGCCCCATGTCATTCTTGGAGGACACCCCGTCAGAGTCTTGTAATGTCTGGATGACGAGTTTGAGTGACAAATACAAAGCCAGACCTGAGACCCCAGAGTATGAGGAGATGTGCTTGGCTGATTTTGCTGCAACCTGCAGGTTTGTCAGTGCAGACCACTCAAAGCGGGATGGTGTTTCACCACTTCTCAATGAGCTGGGATTTGTCCAAAGGCGGAAGAATGATAAGCCCTCTGTCATCAGATATTACCAATGTTCCAAGGAGAAACACCCCGAGCAGTTTTATGCCAGATTACTGAGACTGTACCTTCCTCACCGATCCGAGTATGAAATACGGAGTGCCGATCTTCCAACCTACGAGTCTTTTTACAACTCTGGCTGGATCCAGCTGCCAGGCTCAAACCGTCCTGAGAGCGTGAAAAGCATTATACAAACAAACAGAGACAAATATGAGAAAAACACTGAGGAGATTGAGAATGCACTTGTAGAGTTTGAGGAGAGCAGAGACCATGTGATGGATGAATGGTGTAATCTGGCTCCTGAATCTGAAGTTGTGAGGTTGCCCTGTGATGATGATCTGCAGCAGAGAGAGCCAGACGATGAACAGGAGAATGTGCCCGACTATTGTCCAGAGTCTGCTGCTGTGACAGAAATGAGAGCCGTCAGAGAACCCCCCGCTGTGGATCCAGCTGTGCTGCGGCAGATGTATCAGAACCTGAACCAGAAGCAGGCCTGTGTGTTCCATGCCATCAGAGACTGGTGCATTAAACTTGTGTGTGGCCTAAATCCAGAGCAGTTTTTCTTTTATGTCAACGGTGGTGCAGGAACAGGAAAGTCCCACCTGATAAAATGCATTTACTCAGAGGCATCTAAGATACTGAGCAAACTGCAGCTATATTCAGAGGAGTTTGACATATCAAACCCAACTGTTTTACTGTCTTCTTTCACTGGAACTGCAGCTTTCAACATCTGTGGCACAACACTGCACTCTCTGCTGAAGCTTCCACGCAGTCTGAAACCACCAATCCAAGGACTCGGTAACCAACTGGATGAACTCAGATCTGAACTTTTTAATGCTCAAATCCTCATTATCGATGAGATCTCCATGGTTTCAAAGCCTCTTTTTGCTTATGTGGACGCACGACTGAAACAGATCAAAGGCAATCAGAGAGCGTTTGGTGGAATGTCAGTTTTAGCTGTTGGGGATTTCTATCAGCTGCCGCCTGTGCGCCAGTCTAAACCTCTGTGTGTACATGACCCAGCAGATATTGACCTGTGGCAGGAACATTTTCAGATGATCACTCTGACTGAGATCATGAGACAGAAGGATGATGTTGCCTTTGCAGACGTGCTGAACAGGATTCGGGTGAAACCAAAGGCAGACGAGCTGTCTCAGGCTGACAGAGATTTGTTGTCACAGGCCATCACTGAACCAGCTCTTTGTCCCACTGAGGTTCTGCACATTTTCCCCACCAATAAGTTGGTTGATGAACACAACTCAGCAACACTGGCTTTGTTCCATTCCAACATTATCACGATCGATGCAGATGACTTCCAGAAAGATCCCCGAACAGGCAGAATGGCCCGTAAAGACACACCATGTAAGGGAGGCCGAAATGATTTAGCCGACACTCTGAAAGTTGCTGAAGGTGCTCGTGTCATGCTCACCAGAAACTTTGACATTCAGAACGGTCTGGTTAACGGTGCTTTTGCCACACTGATGTGCATAGTGACTTCTGAGGATGATCAACACATCACTAAGCTGGGCCTGAGGATGGATAATCAGACAGGTGGGGCAAGAATCCAGAGTGGAGCTCCAGAATCTGCCAATCTGGTTTACATCGAGAGAGCAGAGGAGAAGCTGAAACAGAACGGAGTGGTACGTAGACAGTTTCCTGTGAGGCTGGCGTTCTCCTGCACTGTCCATAAAACCCAGGGCCTCACAACACATGCAGCTGTGGTGTCCCTGCAGAAAGTCTTTGAAGCAGGTATGGCTTATGTAGCTCTCAGCAGGGTGACGTCTCTCAGTGGGCTGTATTTACTGGATTTGGATGAGAAGAAAATATACGCCAATACTGAAGTGACCGCAGCGCTCCAGACCATGAGACAAGCCGATGTGGATCACATGATGCCTCTTCTTCAGGTGAGAGAAACAGTAAACAGGCCCGACACTCTGACCCTTGTTCACCACAACACAGAGGGACTGCCATCTCACATTGGTGACATCAGGAGACATCATGAGCTGTGCCTGGCAGATGTCCTGTGTCTGACAGAAACTCACCTGCAGGGCTCCTTTGTCGCAGACAGTCTGCATCTGGACGGCTACAACATGTTCAAGCGCAACAGACACACGTCCTACACTAAGTATCCTCAGATGGCCAGCAGAGCAGGTGGCGGGGTTGCTGTCTATGTGAGAAACCACATTCAGGTGCGTGAGAGACAGTATTTGCATAATGTGACTGATCTGGAGTTTGTGGCTTTGAAGGTTGAGGCTCCAGTCTGTGCAGTGATTGCAGCTGTGTACAGACCTCCTGACTACAGTCTGAGACCGTTCCTGGAGAACCTGGGAAGCCTTTTGGATGCACTAGAGGTATTGGACTGTCACCCTGTTATTGTGTGTGGAGACTTCAATGAGAATCAGCTACTCAGGTCAACAAAGCCAATTCTAGATCTGTTTCAGTCTAAGGGATATGTTCAGCTGATCACCTCTGCCACCACAGACAAGAACACACTGCTTGACCTTATTTTCATTTCCCAGCCACAGCGATGTCTCCACTCAGGTGTCATGAGAACCTATTACAGCTATCACAACCCAGTGTTCTGTGTCCTGTCCACCAGGGAACCATGAAGTGGTCGGTGAGTCTTCAAGTTCAAGGTTTGGTTTGTGCCTGTTAAACTATTTCTGTATTGTAAGATTTGGTATGGTCACAAACGGTATGGTTAATAATGTCACGGTAAGATGTACTATGGTAGGTTTCAATGTTGTAAGATTTGATATTGTCACTAACGGTATGTTTAATAATGTCACGGTAAGATGTAATATGGTAGGTTTCAATGTGGTAAGATTTGGTATGGTCACTAACGGTATGTTTAATAATGTTACGGTAAGATGTACTATGGTAGGTTTCAATGTGGTAAGATTTGGTATGGTCACTAACGGTATGTTTAATAATGTCACGGTAAGATGTACTATGGTAGGTTTCAATGTGGTAAGATTTGGTAGGGTCACAAACGGTATGTTTAATAATGTCACGGTAAGATGTACTATGGTAGGTTTCAATGTGGTAAGATTTGGTATGGTCACTAACGGTATGTTTAATAATGTCACGGTAAGATGTACTATGGTAGGTTTCAATGTGGTAAGATTTGGTATGGTCACTAACGGTATGTTTAATAATGTCACGGTAAGATGTACTATGGTAGGTTTCAATGTGGTAAGATTTGGTATGGTCACTAACGGTATGTTTAATAATGTCACGGTAAGATGTACTATGGTAGGTTTCAATGTGGTAAGATTTGGTATGGTCACAAACGGTATGTTTAATAATGTCACGGTAAGATGTAATACGGTAGGTTTCAATGTGGTAAGATTTGGTATGGTCACTAACGGTATGTTTAATAATGTCACGGTAAGATGTAATACGGTAGGTTTCAATGTGGTAAGATTTGGTATGGTCACTAACGGTATGTTTAATAATGTCACGGTAAGATGTACTATGGTAGGTTTCAATGTGGTAAGATTTGGTATTGTCACTAACGGTATGTTTAATAATGTCACGGTAAGATGTAATATGGTAGGTTTCAATGTGGTAAGATTTGGTATGGTCACTAACGGTATGTTTAATAATGTCACGGTAAGATGTAATACGGTAGGTTTCAATGTGGTAAGATTTGGTATGGTCACTAACGGTATGTTTAATAATGTCACGGTAAGATGTACTATGGTAGGTTTCAATGTGGTAAGATTTGGTATGGTCACTAACGGTATGTTTAATGTCACGGTAAGATGTAATATGGTAGGTTTCAATGTGGTAAGATTTGGTATGGTCACTAACGGTATGTTTAATAATGTCACGGTAAGATGTACTATGGTAGGTTTCAATGTGGTAAGATTTGGTATGGTCACTAACGGTATGTTTAATAATGTCACGGTAAGATGTACTATGGTAGGTTTCAATGTGGTAAGATTTGGTATGGTCACTAACGGTATGTTTAATAATGTCACGGTAAGATGTACTATGGTAGGTTTCAATGTGGTAAGATTTGGTATGGTCACTAACGGTATGTTTAATAATGTCACGGTAAGATGTAATATGGTAGGTTTCAATGTGGTAAGATTTGGTATGGTCACTAACGGTATGTTTAATAATGTCACGGTAAGATGTACTATGGTAGGTTTCAATGTGGTAAGATTTGGTATGGTCACTAACGGTATGTTTAATAATGTCACGGTAAGATGTACTATGGTAGGTTTCAGTGTGGTAAGATTTGGTATGGTCACTAATGGTATGTTTAATAATGTCACGGTAAGATGTAATATGGTAGGTTTCAATGTGGTAAGATTTGGTATGGTCACTAACGGTATGTTTAATAATGTCACGGTAAGATGTACTATGGTAGGTTTCAATGTGGTAAGATTTGGTATGGTCACTAACGGTATGTTTAATAATGTCACGGTAAGATGTACTATGGTAGGTTTCAATGTGGTAAGATTTGGTATGGTCACTAACGGTATGTTTAATAATGTCACGGTAAGATGTACTATGGTAGGTTTCAATGTTGTAAGATTTGGTATGGTCACTAACGGTATGTTTAATAATGTCACGGTAAGATGTAATATGGTAGGTTTCAATGTGGTAAGATTTGGTATGGTCACTAACGGTATGTTTAATAATGTCACGGTAAGATGTACTATGGTAGGTTTCAATGTGGTAAGATTTGGTATGGTCACTAACGGTATGTTTAATAATGTCACGGTAAGATGTACTATGGTAGGTTTCAATGTGGTAAGATTTGGTATGGTCACTAACGGTATGTTTAATAATGTCACGGTAAGATGTAATATGGTAGGTTTCAATGTGGTAAGATTTGGTATGGTCACTAACGGTATGTTTAATAATGTCACGGTAAGATGTACTATGGTAGGTTTCAATGTGGTAAGATTTGGTATGGTCACTAACGGTATGTTTAATAATGTCACGGTAAGATGTAATATGGTAGGTTTCAATGTGGTAAGATTTGGTATGGTCACTAACGGTATGTTTAATAATGTCACGGTAAGATGTAATATGGTAGGTTTCAATGTGGTAAGATTTGGTATGGTCACTAACGGTATGTTTAATAATGTCACGGTAAGATGTACTATGGTAGGTTTCAATGTGGTAAGATTTGGTATGGTCACTAACGGTATGTTTAATAATGTCACGGTAAGATGTAATATGGTAGGTTTCAATGTGGTAAGATTTGGTATGGTCACTAACGGTATGTTTAATAATGTCACGGTAAGATGTAATATGGTAGGTTTCAATGTGGTAAGATTTGGTATGGTCACTAACGGTATGTTTAATAATGTCACGGTAAGATGTACTATGGTAGGTTTCAATGTGGTAAGATTTGGTATGGTCACTAACGGTATGTTTAATAATGTCACGGTAAGATGTACTATGGTAGGTTTCAATGTGGTAAGATTTGGTATGGTCACTAACGGTATGTTTAATAATGTCACGGTAAGATGTACTATGGTAGGTTTCAATGTTGTAAGATTTGGTATGGTCACTAACGGTATGTTTAATAATGTCACGGTAAGATGTAATATGGTAGGTTTCAATGTGGTAAGATTTGGTATTATGGGTCATAATTATTTATAAAGACAAGGATTTTCTAGGTATTGAACACGTTGTGGTCTGTGCATTTATCTGGGTGGGTTGGGTCAGGATTGATAAATGCACAGGCCACAACTGTCTGAGCAGCTCTATAAAAGCTGCTACATTTACCACAACATAGATGCAACATCAGAAAGCATGAGCTACACCTAGAACTCGTGCTTTCTGATGTACCAATAACATATACCAGCTGATACCCCACTGGGGTGGGGGGAAAGGTGGGTTGGGGGTGGGGTGGGCGGTTAAAGAATTGTAACTCTACTACACCTAAAACTGTTTAGATGTTCAGATCTGTTTCCTCGAGACAGGAGACTTGTTCTCCTGTATCCTCCAGCACCAAGTCCAGCACAACAACACACACTTCTACATCATCCTGATGAACTGTCAGCCTAAACCAGAGCCATCACAGAGAAATGTGCACCCTGCCATCCCAGTCTTTCTGCAAAGCAGAGGACAAAATGGCCCCTGTTAACCCTCACCTGACCACCTGGCTGACCCTGAGAAAATCCACCCACCATGCTGCCCCAGACCACCAGCAACAGGGAACTGCTGCCTCATACAGAGACATGTCTTCCTCCTGCCAGTGACCAGGGTTCTTCTCAGCTGACAGAAGGTAGAGTGGAGATCTTCTCTTTGGAAAGACAAACATTCACTTCATTCCTCTGAGTATGCTGTGTTTATTCATCTGTTGATATCATTCTTATGAATCCATTGTTTCATATTACAGATCCCAGTATCTAATTCACTGTTCCATTGTTTTTCTGTAGGCCTTCCTCTCCTGTGAATCCTTCATAGCTGAGACCCTCACAGCTGAGACCCTCACAGCTGAGCAGAAAGTTGTGTGAAACACTTGTGAAACATCCACATGTTAAAGCTCACTGACAGGAGATGCTTTGTGCTCTGCAGCACTGTTCCAGGTATATGCTTATCATGCATCATGTGACCGTTCTACTTGTGTTTTTCAAATCAAATCAATCAAATATACTTTAAAGACTAAAGTTCATGACAATATTTTTGTCTGCTGTTGTGTCCTCAGGTTCAGTTCCATCTTCATGCCTGCATGTCATCATCTTCCTTCCTAAAAATACTTCTGTTTCCTCTGGAAGGACTGCACCCATCTCTCCAGTGTTGCAGCGGACACTGAGCAGGTACATGGAAGCAGCAGCTCAGCAGCCAGTGAAAATGAAGAAGGTCACATGGTGACAACACTTTCCATCTTCACATTGACTCTGTGCTCCTCTGACTCTTTAGTTTGCACCATCAGCTTCAACAAACAGCAACCGCATCAAACTGAACTGTGGACAAAATGGAGGACTCTGAGTAACACCGCTCATTTTATCCTGTCCATCTGTGGAAATGTGAACGTTCCTTTCATGTTTCAGAACAATGTATCAGTGTTTTTCTCCATCATGTTTCCTCATGTCTGTCACTGTTCAGCAGAAACTTTGATTACTTCAGATGTCACGTGCAAATGTGCTCATGAGCACCAGAGAACTGATTTAGTCGTACTCATAGCAGGAATAAGACAGGACTCCCACACAGGCTGTGCTGAGTCATTATGGAGAGCATTCCTGATATTTGGGAATGCTCTCCATGATGTCCACCTGATCAACTTTCCACCATGTGGAAACCAATAATAGCAGAACAGTTGATAGAAAATTATATTTGGCCATTTTAAAGACCCAAAAAATTGCAAATAGATGAAATGACAAACTTTTTAAATGAACACACAATTGAGTAAATCCTGTCTTAGTGCGGGGTATCAGCTGGTATTTTGGTTTTGGGAAATATTTTTTGTTACAATAGATATTCATATTAGTAGTTTTTTAAGTTTTCTTTTCTGTAAAAATATTAACATAAGATATTTGTCTGACAATATTACTGTTTGAACATAAAATCACTTTGAATTTTCTTTGCAATCTATCTATCTATCTATCTATCTATCTATCTATCTATCTATCTATCTATCTATCTACCTACTGATAATTGACATTATTTGCAATCCATAATACTTAGAAATGAAAACATGCTTTTGTAATTTAAGTGTTCTTGAGGTTTTGTAATTATGTAGGCTACATATTAACATATCAATGAACAAATCTGTTGTATTCTATTTAAATGTTTGCTATGCATTGAAAAACAAGTACTGTGTCGCCTTCATAAACACTGAACAATCATTAATCTTACTGGACTTGTAATCATTACACTTTCGTCTTTTAAATGTCATTTCAACTTCAAACTCCTGTTTCTTCTCAGCCTATTTTTGCTTCCATAGCTCCTTCAGCTTTTAGCTTATTTTAGCTTCTTCAGCTCTTTTAGCTTCTTTTAGCTTCTTTAGCTTATTCAGCATTTATAGCTTCTTCAGCTGTGTTAGCTTCTTTTAGCTTCTTTAGCTCCTTTAGCTTTTAGCTTCTTCAGCTCCTTCAGCTCCTTCAGCTTTAGCTTCTTCAGCTCCTTCAGCTTTAGCTTCTTCAGCTCCTTTAGCTTTAGCTTCTTAAGCTACTTCAGCTTTAGCTTCTTCAGCTGTTTTAGCTTTTTTTTAGCTTCTTAAGATTTTTTAGCATGGTTGTTCAGCTCTTGCATTCTCACAGCTGTTTCGCAGGAACAGCTCTTTCTAGTTATTGTGAGAATGCATGAAGCATTCTCACTATTAAGTTCCTGTTTCCCTTTATTATTATTATTCCATATTATTCCGCCGTTTTTCGGCATTCAACTACTTCAGCATACTTTGAGCTATTTCAACAAATTTGGTATCAAAATGTTCAGCTCATTCAGCTCTTGATGGGAATATCTTTTGGTGTTTGTAACTTTTCAAGTTTTTAAGATATTAAGCTTTTTGTTCAACTTTTTTCCCATTGAAACTAATGTTAAATTTTCAAATCTTTTCAAATCCTTTCAAATCCTTTCAAATCTTTCAAATCTTAACTAGTTCAGCATACTTTCAGCTAGAGACACCATTCAAATTTTAAAATGTTCATAAGACATTCAGCTATTACCAATTGTTTCATCTTTTAAAAATATTCAGCCAATTTTGAAATATGACAGTTTCAAAAATATGAAAATTAAGTTCTCCAAATCCTTATCTTTAAATCCTTTCAAATCCTTCAAAACCTTAAAATCTTTTCAAATCGTAACTGCTTCAGCATACTTTAACCTAGAGACACCATTCAAATTTTAAAATGTTCATAAGACATTCAGCTTTTACCAATTGTATCATCTTTTAAAAATATTCAGCCAATTTTGAAATATGACAGTTTAAAAAATATGAAAATGAAGTTCCTTCTTGGATTTTAGAGTGAGACATTCAGCAGTGCTGATAAGTTTCAACTTTTCAAACAAATTACTATAACCTTCATACAGTTTAACTGAGAGAAACAAATTATACCTTAAAATGTAGGAAAACTTGTCCTCTTTCAGCCAATGTAACTCTTAAAGAGCTCACATGGACAGATTTTGAACTATGAGCCTTTAAGCTTGAACAACTTGTCAAATTCTGAGGAAATCTGCCATTTTTGAATCAGCTTCAAGTGTTTCAAACTGCTTCGATTTAAATATAGTTGACTCCACAGATGTAAAACTACTTTGCTAAGTTCCTCTAAGCCTTCTGCTTCTAATGGTGTTAAAATTATTTTTCTAGCTGCTCAACTTTTCTCACAAGATGTATTTGAAGTCAGTGTTCGGTGTCATTTCTCTCCCGCGATCGGCGGGCGGCCGTCTCATCTCTCCATATATGTTGTGTGTGTTCAACCTGCTCCGATTTAAATATAGTTGACTCCACAGATGTAAAACTACTTTGCTAAGTTCCTCTAAGCCTTCTGCTTCTAACGGTGTTAAAATTATCTTTCTAGCTATTCAACTTTTCTCACAAAACGTGTTTGAAGACAGTCAGATTTGCCCGCGGCTGCAGCAGCTAGCTCTGTGTCTGTCTGTGTAGTCTTTAAGTGGGTCAAATGCACTTCCGGTGTAACACAATGAAATGGCTTAATGGTAACCCTACCAGCCTTTCGTGCAGGTGGCCCGGGTTCAATCCCCAGGATGTCAGCTCAAAATTAAAAAAAAAAGTTTTTTTGTAACTATTTAAGCATACTTTCAGCCATTTCAACTCTTTCTAGCTCGAAATCATTACACTTTCATCTTTTAAATGTCATTTCAACTTCAAACTCCTGTTTCTTCTCAGCTTTTTTTAGCTTCCATAGCTCTTTCAGCTTTTAGCTTCTTTTAGCTTCTTTAGCTGTTTTAGCCTTTTTTAGCTTCTTTAGCTAACTTCTAACTCTAACTCTTTTGCTCCTTCAGCTGCTTGCTTCTTTAGCTCCTTTAGCTTTAGCTTCTTCAGCTGTTAGCTTCTTCAGCTGTTTTAGCTTTAGCTCCTTCAGCTGTTAGCTTCTTCAGCTGTTTTAGCTTTAGCTCCTTCAGCTGTTTTAGCTTATTTTAGCTTCTTCAGCTTTTAGCTTCTTTAGCTCCTTTAGCTCTTAGCTTCTTCAGCTCCTTCAGCTTTAGCTTCTTCAGCTCCTTTAGCTTTAGCTTCTTCAGCTGTTTTAGCTTTAGCTCCTTCAGCTGTTAGCTTCTTCAGCTGTTTTAGCTTTAGCTCCTTCAGCTGTTAGCTTCTTCAGCTGTTTTAGCTTATTTTAGCTTCTTCAGCTTTTAGCTTCTTTTAGCTTCTTTAGCTCCTTTAGCTCTTAGCTTCTTCAGCTCCTTCAGCTTTAGCTTCTTCAGCTCCTTTAGCTTTAGCTTCTTCAGCTCCTTTAGCTTTAGCTTCTTCAGCTCCTTTAGCTTTAGCTTCTTCAGCTACTTCAGCTTTAGCTTCTTCAGCTGTTTTAGCTTTTTTTTAGCTTCTTAAGATATTTTAGCATGGTAATTCAGCTCATGCATTCTCACAGCTGTTTCGCAGGAACAGCTCTTTCTAGTTATTATTATTATTATTATTCCGCCGTTTTTTGGCATTCAACTACTTCAGCATACTTTGAGCTATTTCAACAAATTTGGTATCAAAATGTTCAGCTCATTCAGCTCTTGATGGGAATGTATTTTTGGTGTTTGTAACTTTTCAACTTTTTAAGATATTAAGCTTTTTGTTCAACTTTTTTCCCATTGAAACTAATGTTAAATTTTCAAATCTCTTCAAATCCTTTCAAATCCTTTCAAATCTTTCAAATCTTAACTAGTTCAGCATACTTTCAGCTAGAGACACCATTCAAATTTT
Organism: Odontesthes bonariensis; assembly: GCF_027942865.1. Lineage (NCBI taxonomy): Eukaryota > Metazoa > Chordata > Actinopteri > Atheriniformes > Atherinopsidae > Odontesthes > Odontesthes bonariensis. The sequence goes on from NC_134524.1 coordinate 27,835,557, forward strand.
AAAATGTTCATAAGACATTCAGCTATTACCAATTGTTTCATCTTTTAAAAATATTCAGCCAATTTTGAAATATGACAGTTTCAAAAATATGAAAATTAAGTTCTCCAAATCCTTATCTTCAAATGCTTTCAAATCCTTCAAAATCTTCAAATCTATTCAAATCGTAACTGCTTCAGCATACTTTAACCTAGAGACACCATTCAAATTTTAAAATGTTCATAAGACATTCAGCTGTTACCAATTGTTTCATCTTTTAAAAATATTCAGCCAATTTTGAAATATGACAGTTTAAAAAATAGGAAAATGAAGCTCCTTCTTGGATTTTAGAGTGAGACATTCAGCAGTGCTGATAAGTTTCAACTTTTCAAACAAATTACTATAACTTTCATACAGTTTAACTGAGAGAAACAAATTATACCTTAAAATGTAGGAAAACTTGTCCTCTTTCAGCCAATGTAACTCTTAAAGAGCTCACACGGACAGATTTTGAACTATGAGCCTTTAAGCTTGAAGAACTTGTCAAATTTTGAGGAAATCTGCCATTTTTGAATCAGCTTCAAGTGTTTCAAACTGCTTGGATTTAAATATAGTTGACTCCACAGATGTAAAACTACTTTGCTAAGTTCCTCTAAGCCTTCTGCTTCTAATGGTGTTAAAATTATTTTTCTAGCTGCTCAACTTTTCTCACAAGATGTATTTGAAGTCAGTGTTCGGTGTCATTTCTCTCCCGCGATCGGCGGGCGGCCGTCTCATCTCTCCATATATGTTGTGTGTGTTCAACCTGCTCCGATTTAAATATAGTTGACTCCACAGATGTAAAACTACTTTGCTAAGTTCCTCTAAGCCTTCTGCTTCTAACGGTGTTAAAATTATCTTTCTAGCTATTCAACTTTTCTCACAAAACGTGTTTGATGACAGTCAGATTTGCCCGCGGCTGCAGCAGCTAGCTCTGTGTCTGTCTGTGTAGTCTTTAAGTAGGTCAAATGCACTTCCGGTGTAACACAACGAAATAGCTTAATGGTAACCCTACCAGCCTTTAGTGCAGGTGGCCCGGGTTCAATCCCCAGGATGTCAGCTCAAAATTAAAAAAAAAAGTTTTTTTGTAACTATTTAAGCATACTTTCAGCCATTTCAACTCTTTCTAGCTCGAAATCATTACACTTTCATCTTTTAAATGTCATTTCAACTTCAAACTCCTGTTTCTTCTCAGCTTTTTTTAGCTTCCATAGCTCTTTCAGCTTTTAGCTTCTTTTAGCTTCTTTAGCTGTTTTAGCCTTTTTTAGCTTCTTTAGCTAACTTCTAACTCTAACTCTTTTGCTCCTTCAGCTGCTTGCTTCTTCAGCTCCTTTAGCTTTAGCTTCTTCAGCTGTTTTAGCTTTAGCTCCTTCAGCTGTTAGCTTCTTCAGCTGTTTTAGCTTTAGCTCCTTCAGCTGTTAGCTTCTTCAGCTGTTTTAGCTTATTTTAGCTTCTTCAGCTTTTAGCTTCTTTTAGCTTCTTTAGCTCCTTTAGCTCTTAGCTTCTTCAGCTCCTTCAGCTTTAGCTTCTTCAGCTCCTTTAGCTTTAGCTTCTTCAGCTCCTTTAGCTTTAGCTTCTTCAGCTACTTCAGCTTTAGCTTCTTCAGCTGTTTTAGCTTTTTTTTAGCTTCTTAAGATATTTTAGCATGGTAATTCAGCTCATGCATTCTCACAGCTGTTTCGCAGGAACAGCTCTTTCTAGTTGTGAGAATGCATTAAGCATTCTCACTATTAAGTTCCTGTTTCTCTTTATTATTATTCCGTATTATTATTATTATTCCGCCGTTTTTCGGCATTCAACTACTTCAGCATACTTTGAGCTATTTCAACAAATTTGGTATCAAAATGTTCAGCTCTTTCAGCTCTTTTCTGCTATTACTTTTGGTGTTTCTAACTTTTCAACTTTTTAAGATATTAAGCTTTTTGTTCAACTTTTTTCCCCATTAAAAGTAATGGTAAATCTTCAAATCCTTTCAAATCCTTTCAAATCCTTTCAAATCCTTCAAATCTTAACTAGTTCAGCATACTTTCAGCTAGAGACACCATTCAAATTTTAAAATGTTCATAAGACATTCAGCTATTACCAATTGTTTCATCTTTTAAAAATATTCAGCCAATTTTGAAATATGACAGTTTCAAAAATATGAAAATTAAGTTCTTCAAATCCTTATCTTCAAATCCTTTCAAATCCTTCAAATCCTTCAAATCCTTTCAAATCATAACTGCTTCAGCATACTTTCACCTAGAGACACCACTCAAACTTTAAAATGTTCATAAGACATTCAGCTGTTACCAATTGTTTCATCTTTTAAAAATATTCAGCCAATTTTGAAATATGGCAGTTTAAAAAATATGAAAATGAAGTTCCTTCTTGGATTTTAGAGTGAGACATTCAGCAGTGCTGATAAGTTTAAACTTTTCAAACAAATTACTATAACTTTCATACAGTTTAACTGAGAGAAACAAATTATACCTTAAAATGTAGGAAAACTTGTCCCCCTTCAGCCAATGTAACTCCTAAAGAGCTGACATGGACAGATTTTGAACTATGAGCCTTTAAGCTTGAACAACTTCTCAAATTCTGAGGAAATCTGCCATTTTTGAATCAGCTTCAATTGTTTCAAACTGCTTCGATTTAAATATAGTTGACTCCACAGATGTAAAACTACTTTGCTAAGTTCCTCTAAGCCTTCTGCTTCTAACGGTGTTAAAATTATTTTTCTAGCTGGTCAACTTTTGTCACAGGACGTGTTAGAAGACAGTCTGCGCCTCAGATTTGTCCCGTGGCTGCAGCAGCTAGCTCTGTGTCTGTCTGTGTAGTCTTCATATAGGTTATGTGCACTTGCTGTTAAACAGAACGAAATGGCCTAATAGTAATACTAACGCCCTTACGTGCGGGCAGTCCAGGTTCGATCCCAAACATGTCGGATCAAGTTTTTTTTTCATTTTTTTTTTTATATCTATTTAAGCATACTTTCAGCCATTTCAACTGTTTCGAGCTTAAGTTTATCTTCAAATCCTTTCAAATCCTTTCAAATCTTAACTAGTTCAGCATACTTTCAGCTAGAGACACCATTCAAATTTTAAAATGTTCATAAGACATTCAGCTATTACAAATTGTTTCATCTTTTAAAAATATTTGGCCAATTTTGAAATATGACAGTTTCAAAAATATGAAAATTAAGTTCTTCAAATCCTTATCTTCAAATCCTTTCAAATCCTTCAAATCCTTCAAATCCTTTCAAATCGTAACTAGTTCAGCATACTTTCAGCTAGAGACACCATTCAAATTTTAAAATGTTCATAAGACATTCAGCTATTACCAAATGTTGCAGCTTTTAAAAATATTCGGCCAATTTTGAAATATGACAGTTTAAAAAATATGAAAATTAAGTTCCTTCTTCGATTTTAGAGTGAGACATTCAGTAGTGCTGATAAGTTTCAACTTTTCAAACAAATTACTATAACTTTCATACAGTTTAACTGAGAGAAACAAATTATACCTTAAAATGTAGGAAAACTTGTCCTCTTTCAGCCAATGTAACTCAGCTTCAAATCCTTTCACTAATTTCTTTTTCAACTTCAACAAGTTCTCTTTATTCAACATATATGTATTCAGCGTGTTCTCTGTATGTTCTCACTTACATGCCATTTTTAACCCTTCATGCAATTTAATCAATTCTGTAGTTTTATATAGATTGCTCAAAAAAAAATAAAGAGAACACTAAAATAACACTTCCTAGATATCAATGAATTAATTATTCCAGTTGAAAATTGTTATTCATTAAATAGTGGAATGTGTTTAGAACAAAATAACAGAAATGTGATCAATGTGCCTTCATCATGCAGGAACTGCTGGCACACTTCAGACACATGAGGCCGAGCATTGTCATGCATCAGAATGAACTCAGGGCCCACTGTACCAGCATATGGGCTCACAATGGGTCTGATGATCTCATCCCGGTACCTAATGGCAGTCAGGGTACCTCTGGCTAGCACATGGAGGGCTGTGTGGCCCTCCAAAGAAATACCTCCCCACACCATTACTGACCCACCGCCAAACTGGTCCTGCTGGAGGATGCTACAGGCAGCAGAACGTTCTCCACGGCGTGTGACAGACTCTGTGACGTTTGTCACATGTGCTCAGTGTGAACCTGCTCTCATCCCTGAAAAGCACAGGACGCCAATGTTGAATCTGCCAATCTTTATGTTCTCTGGCAAATGCCAATTGCCCTGCATGGTGTTGGGCTGTAAGCACAAGCCCCACCTGTGGATGTCAGGCCCTCATACCATCCTCATGGAGTCTGTTTCTGACAGTTTAAGCAGAAACATGCATGTTAGTGGCCTGCTGGAGGTCATTCTACAGGCAGCGCTCCTCCTGTTCCTCCTTCCACAAAAGAGGAGGTAGCAGTCCTGCTGCTGGGTTGTTGCCGTCCTACGGCCCCCTCAGCATCTCCTGGTATTTCCTACATGCTCTGGACACTGTGCTGAGAGTCATAGCAAATCTTCTCGCCACAGCTTGTATTGTTGTGCCATCCTGGATGAGCTGCACTACCTGATTATTTATTATTATTGGATTATTATTTATTTTATATATATACAAACTATCATTTTGAAAGAGATGAACTTTGACTGTCAAAGGATTAAAAAATGAAAACAAATTAAAAACATTTAAAAAGTGTCTTCGATATGAAAGAAAATATGCCTATGTCTCATTAATTACTGAAGTTGTATTTTATTTTAGACTTCACTGTTTTTTGAACAATTGACTGTTTCTTCTTGTATCTATCTCAACATTTGAAAAATGCTAAAACTGTTATAAAGTACCTTCCTAATTGTAATCACTATGTTTTGTCCATGTTTGTTCTTTTAATCTTAATAAATCATACTCCTAAAAGGTTCAAATGAGCCAGTAAAGCATCATAGGAAGAGCAAAGAGCAGTTCCACAGTGCATGGGGACATGGTAATACACATGGGTCACATGATTTAATTGAATGAAATATCAAATTGATGTATTTATAAAAAACAATTGTACATGATACTTAAAGCTCGTGAAACATCTTCAGTTTAAAGATTTTTACAAACATTTGCGCCACATAGTCATCACTTCTTGGACCTTCCCGAATGCCCTGTGAACACATCTGATTTTTATTGGCGTTCTCCCTGAAGGTAAGACGCTCCCCACCCTGTCTGTCGTCAATTTGATAAACTATGAAAGTTTAGCTGTTTACATAAATTACATAAGTTGTATTTAACTATAACTGAATGAAAATCAAATGCAGTGTTAGTGTAAAAACATTCAATCCACAGAATGTTAGAATAGAGTACAACAGGTACAATTACTTCAGATTGGATATGTAACAATGTTTAAACTGATAGGAGTTGTCAGAATATGATTCTTTCTAAATTATTTTTGAAGGTGAACATTCAAATATTAATAACTGTAACATGATTTCATTAAAAGAAACATCTACATTTTGTATTTGGAATACTTGTCATTGGAAAGAAATGTCTGAGTGCCCCTGAACGTCTCTGAACATTATACGGCTCATTGGATAGCTCATCGGCCCACTCTTCTTCGTTTGCAAAGGTAAGTGTGACGCTGTCTAACTCGGTCTTTCCCAAATGAGGAATTTATGAACTCTCAAACACTTTTGCTGTTTAAATCAGTGACATAAGTGGTTTTTAACAGCAACTGAATGAAAATAAAGCAAAAAACAGCTAAATATCTTGTTCTGTGAGCCACATAAAATTTTGGCTAGCTACCGTTAGCGCCGTTAGCGTTAGCATCAATGCTAACGTTCAACGGTCGCTCGGATAAGTCTGAGAGGTCTTAACAAGCAATACGATTTGAAACTATCTATATGGTCTCTTCTTAGTTTTAATCAACAGTTTCAGGCAATGTTCAGGTTACATAATGAATAATGTTAGAGCTAATGTCTGTTTCTGAGTGTTGACCGTGTGTCAGTTCGAGCTGAGCCTCTCAGCTGGAGGTGTGTTCAGTAGAATTGAGGTCTGTGTAGTGCTGGGCGGTATACCGGTTCACACCGAATACCAGTTTATAATTTCGTTATGATATAAATTTTTAATATACCGCCATACAACGGAGGGAACGCTAGGTCGCGCGACATTGTTTGAGACGGGACCCTTTTCAGTGTTGCGCTTCTAAACACGCATGTTTACTGTCTATGGGTGCGAGGTGGTAATAAGCACTTGCGTTACTTTAAGGTGGATAGGATAGACATGGAAAGTTCCGAAATCGAAGCTGCAGAACTAGTAGAACATGCTGACACAGAAGAACTTGTGTCAAAAAAAGGAGCCGTGTCTGTAGTTTGGAAGTTTTTTGGTTTAAAAAAATTCGACGTCGACCAAACAACCATTTTATGCAAGTGTTGTCGGGCTACAGTTGTCGCTGGAGGTGGCAACACGAGCAATTTGCTCCATCACCTTAGCCGTAAGCAAGTTGCACTACTTTTTTTGTATTGATTTTCATAAAAGATGTGTGAAATTTGTACATTAAAAGTTCTGTATTTTGACTGCAATTGTGTTTGCATTCCGATTCCTCACTTCATTAGAATCATGAGTAGCACTTCTTTGTAAACAGCATAATTTTGTGGGGCGTTATTCAATGACGGTAAAATAGACCATCCTAAGTTAATCTACTGCAGTAATTCTGTTCTCAATCTGTAGAAAATGCTGTGAACACCTAATTATGCATAAAAAAAAATACCGTGGTATGTATTTTTGGTCCTACCGCCCAGCACTAGGTCTGTGTCATTGAAAGTTCATGTGAGAAAATAATAAACACAAACCCAGTAATGCTCACGAAGCAAAAAACTGGTCCTATTAAATAACATGCACCAGATGATGTTAACGTCTCTGTAACTGAGACATGATAGTAAATCTATTTAAATTCCTGAATGTAAATGATCAGAGAGACAGAGACAGCTGATAATGAGCAGTATTCTCCCTCTGTGTTCAGTGGTTCAGGTAGATTCAGTGTTTCCACTCGGATAACTAACAGATTGTGTCTTTCCTCAGACTGAGAGAGAACATTGATCCTTGCTTTGGCTGGTAAGTACAGAGTTATTGTAAAGTTAAACAGGCTGTAGATCACAACAGCTGACTGAGTTAATATGTTCTGTATTTAAAGATAATTGAACTCTGATCAGATTAACTTTATTTGGGATACATCAGAGTTTGTGAGTGAATTTCCTCCTGAACACAGAAATATTCTGTCCACACTTACTGAAGCTTTTAGGAAACATCTTCACTTTGTTGGTAGATTTTCTGACACCACTGTTGTATTCAGATACTGTCACCTGGAAATACTGAATGAATGTGTGGACTGGTGATGAATATGCTGTGTGCATTAATGTATGTTTTACTGACAGTTTTAGTCCAAACCTTCCATTCAGACTGAAATATCTCAAGTGTTTCCAGTTAAAGCGAGTCTCCCATGTCAGCAGAAAGTATTTCCTTATTTCTGTAAAATCCCCATTTTACTGTCCTGTTCCTGTGGGCAGTGTCACTCAGTGGGTCTACATGATGAGAGTAACTCCATTACAGCTATAGTTGGGTTCTGCTCCTTATCTGAGCAAGGGTAATTCTCCTTGGATATCTGGCGGTGAATGAATGGGATCAGAGGCACAAAGCGTGTCATACCCCGGTATGATAGGTGGCGCTGTACCCATTCCAGCTGTTGCTAATAGAGCCACTTCCTGTTGACCTCTTCACCACCAACAACAACAACAACAACAAACTCAGGCATTGGAGAAAGATGGAGAACGCAGAGCCAGATGAAGCTACGTCCCTCTACATTTGGTCACGACCCCGGGAAAACATCTGGAGCATGCGCAGAACGCAAAGTCTGATTCACCACGAGCTTCAGCGTCTACAAGCAGGTTTAGAGTGACTTTAACCCAGTTATCTCGGGGTCTGAATCCCATCCGATCCAGTTCTTAGTCAGATTAAGGTGTCTACATGCACTTAATAACTCAGTCTGATGGTAATTTAGCCAATAATCTGATCCTTTCAGTGCCATGTGACCCCACTGAGTGATTGACAGGTAAAGCAGCCAATAGCAGCAGCTCAGCACATGATGTCCACTGCAGGGCAGCTGGCAGAAGACGAGACTGTGCTGCTTCTAACTTTGTCTCATCAGTTATTTTCTGTGGAAATAAAGCTGAAATGGCAGCACAGCTGAGCTCTCTACATGGTCTGAGTGTGAAAAGCCCACAACAACAGCAGCTCCATGTCCCAGTGACACACAGTCAAAGTTGCAGTATCATTACCTGGTGTTTTATTTAGCTGCTGTGTCCTCAGCTGGAGGAATTTAACTGACTACTCTCTTTTCCTCCTTTCTTTAGACTAACTGAACTCTGACCCCTGCTCCTGCTCTGACTGGTGAGGACCAACCTTTACTTCCTTGATGGTTGTGTTCCTGCTACCTGCTCTGTGTCATATGAAGTGGAGCTTCTTGTCAGGACCCAGCAGACCTTTTCCCTCTCAAACTGCATGAATGAAGTGAAACCTTGATCATTAGTCAGAGAACACATTTATTGGTCATGCATACACACAAAATGTGTCCTCTGCTTTTAACCCATCCAGGCTGGCACCTGTTGACACACATGCACAGGGTCACACACTCTGAGAGACAGATGCCAACCTGGAGCGGTGGGCAGCCAATCACAGGGCCCACAGCTGATGTGTTACTGCTCTGTTTTCCATCTGATCCCCAAAGCTTTGGATAGTTTCCATGTTTCTGGTCATGGACACATTCAGCCTCTCTGAACTGATCATCAACCAACAACATTTAACTACTTCCTGTCCACAAGTCTGGCCCAAAGCTCATCCTGTAGAGAGGAGAGCAGAAGCAATCAGCTGTGAGATCAGATGGTGTGTGTGTTTAGAGTCTTCTGATCTGATACTAACACAGTGTTTCTCTTCTCAGACCCAGAGACCACCGGACCAGAACTCCTGCTTAGCTGGTGAGCAGATTTCCAGTCAGTGAGCTTCAGTCCATCCCATCACTGAGAGCAGGAGTGTTTCACATGTTCACCACAGAGTTTCTGTGGAGTTCACACATGAATGTAAATGTAGTAAAAACAGACTGACTGAAGTCATGTTAGAGCCCTGTGAGCTGAGCTGATCAATCTGCTGCAGCTCCATCCTGGTTCATTCATCTATTCAATAAGTCCATCATCACATCAGTGAGCAGTTGCTTCACCGCTCCCTCTCAGACTATCTTCAGGGACTGAAAACATGAATCAGCAGAATAACAACCCAGGACTGGAGCTCTGATATGTCCTGTTGAGTCTTTTTGAGCTGTACTGTCAATCATATTACGCTCTGTGATCAACCAAGAACATTTTGAAAGGTCCAAAGACCTCATTAAACAATAAACACCCATCAGGTGTTTCCTGTGGAGAACATCTGGATTGTTCTGCTGGTGTGTCAGGATCCAGTTGGACTGTAATGTGAGCAGAACATGTTGTGTACTGATCTGCTTCATGTTGAACAAGTCAGTGGCTCTGACGTTCTTCTAACCAAGTCCATGTTTCATGCTACCAGCTGTTTCCACACACATCTGGAAACTTCTATAAATGTTTTGGACTAATAAGTTTTTATTAAAGAAAAAGATAATAATCAGGTTATTTGAATTGCAGCACAGTTTAAGTAGCATTTCCACACATTTCACCTGTTTTTATCTGTGCTTCATCAAACTGTGTCTAACTGTTATCTCTTTGTGTCTCCCAGGTGTCCTGCTGTCCACACCATCTCCTTCTCCTCTATCACATTGGCTGCTCTATCTCTCCTGTCCCATCTCCAAGCTCTATCTAATTACCGGAGTTCTATCTTGTATCCATCTTTCCCCGCTCTATCTATTACTGGAATTCTCACGTTTTGAGAACTATGGGTTTTGATGACTGGCTTTGATGACTGGTTTTGATGACTGGATTTGATGACTGATTTTGAGAACTAAGGTTGATTGGAACCTTGTCTTACTGTTTTGTGGATCTGAGACTCTACTCTCACTGCTCTGTCTTTCCTGTCTACCTCTCTCATACAGTCTGATAAACTTTGAAATTGGAGAAAAATTGGCACATTTTCATTGACATTTGGCTAAAGTTTGAAGTATTGTTATACAAACTTAATTCTTAAAGATAAATCTTGATCTTGACAGATTTCTAGATAAATCTAAAAACCAAACAGTAACTTGTTTTGGAAAAACTATTTTGATACTAATTGATAATTATTGGCAAATTTTAGGGAGATCAATCAAGAGATTATTGATCTTTGAATCTATAAATTCCAATTTGAAAACAGTGCTTCCATAAATTGAACAGTTAAGTTTTGTTATTGATATATAGAAACACATTTGATAAATTGAAAGAAAAGCACTGCATCTGTTCCTGTGCTGCTGGACTCGCTGCAGGTTAGTTCATAAGTGTTGAAATAAAACACATCTGTAAGGAGGACTGGAGTGTCTGCGTGCCGTCTGCTCTGACCTGACCAGAAGTGGAATCCAGCTACCAGAAGCATCTGTCATCCCGCTGCTGCTGCTGAGCTCCTGATCTGCATCACAACACTTCATATAGAAGAGATTTGAATTCAGCTTGGTCTCATTAAAACTGTCTGTGATTCAGAAGCTAATAATAGTGAGAGTCTGTTGACAGATAGGGGCTGATTGAACTATTGATTATATCTTTAAAATTGTCCGTTCTGTAGCACACATTACTTTGAGGTGCATATACTGAAAACATTTTCATAGTTGATCTTTTCTGCTACATCTAAGTGTTACAACAGTAGTTTTTGCTAAATAATAGTTCTAATTTGGAAGAAAATACCCAAGGACCACTGAGCGTTATTCTAACCTGACATTTTAAAATCAGAAAGAACTGAGACTTTTATTTGGATACTTTCTTTTTCTATCAGAAAAGTACCGTAACTGAAGTTTTGGTCTGTTCAGATATAACTTTAACTTCTCTGTGTCATAATAAACTTCTGTTTTTTCTATTTGACAAGAATTTTTTTGCTGTCAATCTTTTTCTAGATAGATAGCGTGTCGATCTGCTAACTGAAACCAGCATTGATAAATAGCACAGAGCTACATTTGAAATATTACAACCGAGTAGAAGCCCAGTGTGTTGGTGACATCAGTACAGACAAAGTAAGTTTGAGGTTCTGAAGCACAGCAACAATGCCGAGGAAGGGTATTCGTTCTCGGGCTCAGAAGCTGAGGAGGCAGAGAGAGAAGGAATCTCCGAGTGAACAAGCTGAAGGTATGGGCTCTCAGAGCAGCAACCTGGTGTCACACCAGCTTTCTTATGCTGAGGTTGTACAGAGAGGACGTCCCAGTGATGGTATGTGTGTTGGAGAGTCTTCTGATGGACAGCAGGTAGACAGCAGAGGTCAGAGTGCAGTTTCTGATGGGAACACCGGCATGAATGCTTTCCAGCAGGTAAAGCAGAGAGTACCTCAGGCATCTTATGCTGACATGGTGAAGAGAGGACGTGATGCAGCTGGAGCGTCTCAGCAGCACAGTGTGATTGTGGAACCTCAGCCGTCAGTGACACATGTCTGTGCCTCACGCAGTCAGGCCTCATTAAAATACGGGAAATACAGGAACAGTCAGTGTGTGGCCAACAGTTTGGTGTTTCTGTCCTTTCTTCATGAACATGAAGGAATTAGCAGAGCAGATCTGGACCTAGTCCTGGATAAAGGTGATGCTGTGTACAGACAGGCCAGAGAAAGGTTTCCTAACAGTGTCCATTTGGCATCGGATGAACTTCCAGATGAAGTTAGTGCACGCAGGTCAAAGTATCAGGTGGACCTGACTCAGCTGTCTGTGTATGGAACATTTGGAGGTGGAGAGAGGCTTCTCAGCCTTGAGCACGGACTGAGCTTTTTGTCATCAGATGTACAGTACGGGCTGCTGATCATGGCAGGGTTATGTGTCGCAGTTTTCAGATGCAGATCTGGTCTGTACGGATACTTTGACCCACACTCCAGGAACAAAGATGGACTGCCAATGTCCTCCAGGCGGTTGAGCTTTGGTACTGCTGTGATGCTGAAATTCCCACATCTGACTGACATGATTGACAGGATCAAGTTGTGCTACACAATGTTTGACATCCAGTCATCTTGTATGTATGAACTGAAGCCTCTGTCATTTCACTGTGTGAACACATCCAACCAGAGAAACGCTGTTTCAGACACAGACTGCAGACACACAGCTGTTGATGCACCTCCCCTGTTACAGGAAGCTGTCAATGAATCCCAAACAGCCACTGACCAGTCTCAGAACATTTCACCATCAACTGACACAAATGTTGAAGTGACAACGTTCTCATCACAGAATTTTCCTCATAATGAGCCAAACGTATCTGCCTCAGTGTTGCCCACTGTCCTTAATGATCTCTGTTGCAATGTTTTGCAGGAATTATCCACTGATATCACTTCTCCAGCATCTATGAGACAACAACAGAACACAGTTCCTTGTGCCCAAATTGAACATGAACCATGTGGTGAAATCATTTGCCCTCCAAATGATGCTTCTCACAGTGGATCAAATATCTGTCACACTGATCTTCCAGATAATGTTTTGAAGGAAATCTCATGTAAACTGTCCAAACTTAGTAAACAGGAGAGGAGAAAAATGAAAAGGAGAATGATGGCAAGAAATACACCTCAGCAGAGAAAAGTGAATAAAAAAATGAGAGAAAGGGAAATGTATGCGTCTAATGAAATGCAGAGAGAAAAGAAAAGATCCCGCATCAGAATGTCATATCAAAAGAATGCAGAATTCAGAGAGAAACAAAAGTTATACATCAGGAGATCTTATAGAGAAAAAGAAGGATTCAGAGAGAAACAAAAGGCATACATCAGGAGCTCTTATAGAGAAAAAGAAGGATTCAGAGAGAAACAGAAGGCATATATCAGGAGCTCTTATAGAGAAAACAAAGGAGTCAGAGAGAAACAGAAGGCATACATCAGGAGGTCTTATAGAGAAAAAGGATTCAGAGAGAAACAAAAGGCATACATCAGGAGGTCTTATAGAGAAAAAGAAGGATACAGAGAGAAAAAAAAATCATACATCAGGAGGTCTTATAGAGAAAACGAAGGCTTTTCACAAAGACAAAAGATGTACATAATAAACCGTTACAGACAGAGTGAAACCTTTCGACAGAGGCAGAGAAGTTATGTTACTGAACGTTATGCAAATGACAGAGTATTCAGAATCAGACACAGACAAGTGATGAAAAACCTCATGAGAAACAGATACAGGAACAGTCATTCATTCAGGATGATGCATAACATCAGATGTGCTGCGAGCATAAAGAGAAAATACAGACGAATGAACAGAAACACTCGGAGTGAAACAGATACCAGAGAAACACAGAGTCTGCAACATGAGACAGTTGAGAACAGATTGATCAATGAAGCCATAGCTGTGTTCAAATCTAATATTAAGGCTGGTCCCACTTATGTCTGCACTGTGTGCCATAAGGCCTCGTTTCCCAACCAGGTACAAACCTGCACAAGGTCAAAGTATGACAAAAATCCTCACGTGGTTTCCCAATGTTTGACAGGAAAGTATGTTCACGTGTGTGATGAAGGCTGCAGAAATGAAGCCTGCACAGTTCCTGATGAGAGAAGGAAAGAGTGGATTTGTCACACCTGCCACGCTCATCTGAAAAAAGGACGCATGCCCAACCTCGCAGCAGCTAATAAACTGGAGTTGTCTGAAATTCCCAGCGAATTGTCAGGTCTGAATATTCTGGAAAGACATTTGATCGCTAAATGTATTCCGTTTGCAAAGATCATTCCTCTTCCAAGAGGCAGACAAAGACTGATCAGGGGAAATGTTGTGTGTGTGCCATCTGAGGTCCAGGAAACAGTCAATGCATTACCCAGGCTGAGGAGTGAGTCTCAGGTGATGAGGGTGAAACTGAAAAGACGTTTGTCTTACAGAGGGCATCAGCTGTTTCAGACAGTAACCTGGTCTAAACTAGTGTCTGCATTAATGAAGCTGAAGCAGGTTCATCCAGAGTATCAGGACGTTACCATCAGAGATGAAGCCCAACTCTGTGACCCAACACTTCCTGATGATGATGATGATGATGATGATGAGGATGATGTTAGCATGGGGGAGCAGGACTATGATGAAGCAGATCTGATGCAAATTGACATGTGTGAGAGAAATGCACTGTGTGAGGCAGAAAATGATCAGGACGGTGAATGTGAACAACCACAGCAGCAAAGAGATGATGGAGACGAAGGTGATCTGCCAAATGGAGGGTTTGCTTTAGAATCATGCCTTCAGCCTCTTGACATATCAGAAGAGATCCTCTGTTACAGTGATAACACTTACTGTGTGGCTCCTGCACAAAGAAACAGTCCAGTTAGCTTCTTCAGGACTCCACATTTGGAATCAATGTCATTCCCTGTACAATTTCCCACGGGTGAGAACACACTGGACCAAATGAGACTCATTAAAGTCAGTCCAAGTGGATATTTCAAGTCACGGCTTTTTAATGTGGATGACCGTTTTGCCAGAGACCCAAACTACTTGTTCTTTGCACAGTTTGTGATAGAGATACACATCGCTAATAACAGCATGACGATACAGCTGAGAAAAGGGAAAACTAGGACCAGAGATGGACGCAGTATAACCTCAGGCATGTTACAAGACAAACGAGAGGTTGAGAGACTGGTGAGAAATAAAGATGCAGTCAGATTCATGCAGCCACTCAGAGGGACTCCAGTATACTGGGAGAGAACCACTAAAGATCTGTTTGCCATGATCAGACAGTTGGGAACTCCCACGTTCTTCTGCACATTTTCAGCTGCTGAATTCAGATGGCCTGAAGTGATTGAAGCAATAAAGAGACAGCAGGGTGAAGAGGTTGATTTTGAATCTCTGGACTGGACTGCAAAGTGTGAGATTCTGCGCTCCAACCCCGTCACCTGCATGCGTTTGTTTGATAAGCGTGTTGAGGCTCTGTTCAGAGATCTGCTGCTCTCAGATGCTCAGCCACTGGGGAAAGTGATCGACTTTTTCTACAGAGTTGAGTTTCAGCACAGAGGAAGCCCACATATTCATGCAATGCTTTGGGTTGATGGAGCACCTGAACTGGATGTTTGTGATGATCAGACTGTGTGTGATTTTGTAGACAGATACATCTCAGCAGAACTACCTGACCCAGAAACACAACCTGAACTGTTCAAGAAAGTCTCTGAAGTTCAGAAGCACAGTAAGAACCACACGAGGAGTTGCTTCAAGAGTGTGAACTCTGGTTGTCGGTTTGGTTTTCCAAAGCCGCCCTGCACAAACACAATGATCACAAGACCTGATGAGGGTGAGAACACTGGAACTGCAAAGAGCAAACTCAGACCTCTGCTGCAGCTGCTGAATGAACCTGAAGCGGCTTCCTTGAGTCTAGAGCAGGTCCTCTCTCGATGCAACTTGACACTGGCCGAGTATGAAAGGTACCTTCAGAGCCTGAACAGAAAGACCGCAATCTACCTGAAGCGTGATCCCAAAGACTGCTGGATAAACGGGTACAACCCACATCTGCTTGAAGCCTGGGACAGTAACATCGATGTGTCCTTCATTCTGAATGCTTACTCGTGTATACAGTATCTGACTAAATACATCACAAAGAAGGAAAGTGGTCTGTCAGAGTACCTGAAAACTGTCATGGAGAATTCCAACATGGACAGAGTTAACGAGTGTGATGAGATGAGAGCTGTCATGCAGGCTTACTCCAAAAAGAGAGAGATCAGTGCTCAGGAGTGTGTGACTCGTGCGTGTGGAATAAAGATGAAGAAGTGCTCACGCAGTGTTGTGTTCATTCCCACTGATGACAATCCTGTGAAAATGAGTCGCCCCATGTCATTCTTGGAGGACACCCCGTCAGAGTCTTGTAATGTCTGGATGACGAGTTTGAGTGACAAATACAAAGCCAGACCTGAGACCCCAGAGTATGAGGAGATGTGCTTGGCTGATTTTGCTGCAACCTGCAGGTTTGTCAGTGCAGACCACTCAAAGCGGGATGGTGTTTCACCACTTCTCAATGAGCTGGGATTTGTCCAAAGGCGGAAGAATGATAAGCCCTCTGTCATCAGATATTACCAATGTTCCAAGGAGAAACACCCCGAGCAGTTTTATGCCAGATTACTGAGACTGTACCTTCCTCACCGATCCGAGTATGAAATACGGAGTGCCGATCTTCCAACCTACGAGTCTTTTTACAACTCTGGCTGGATCCAGCTGCCAGGCTCAAACCGTCCTGAGAGCGTGAAAAGCATTATACAAACAAACAGAGACAAATATGAGAAAAACACTGAGGAGATTGAGAATGCACTTGTAGAGTTTGAGGAGAGCAGAGACCATGTGATGGATGAATGGTGTAATCTGGCTCCTGAATCTGAAGTTGTGAGGTTGCCCTGTGATGATGATCTGCAGCAGAGAGAGCCAGACGATGAACAGGAGAATGTGCCCGACTATTGTCCAGAGTCTGCTGCTGTGACAGAAATGAGAGCCGTCAGAGAACCCCCCGCTGTGGATCCAGCTGTGCTGCGGCAGATGTATCAGAACCTGAACCAGAAGCAGGCCTGTGTGTTCCATGCCATCAGAGACTGGTGCATTAAACTTGTGTGTGGCCTAAATCCAGAGCAGTTTTTCTTTTATGTCAACGGTGGTGCAGGAACAGGAAAGTCCCACCTGATAAAATGCATTTACTCAGAGGCATCTAAGATACTGAGCAAACTGCAGCTATATTCAGAGGAGTTTGACATATCAAACCCAACTGTTTTACTGTCTTCTTTCACTGGAACTGCAGCTTTCAACATCTGTGGCACAACACTGCACTCTCTGCTGAAGCTTCCACGCAGTCTGAAACCACCAATCCAAGGACTCGGTAACCAACTGGATGAACTCAGATCTGAACTTTTTAATGCTCAAATCCTCATTATCGATGAGATCTCCATGGTTTCAAAGCCTCTTTTTGCTTATGTGGACGCACGACTGAAACAGATCAAAGGCAATCAGAGAGCGTTTGGTGGAATGTCAGTTTTAGCTGTTGGGGATTTCTATCAGCTGCCGCCTGTGCGCCAGTCTAAACCTCTGTGTGTACATGACCCAGCAGATATTGACCTGTGGCAGGAACATTTTCAGATGATCACTCTGACTGAGATCATGAGACAGAAGGATGATGTTGCCTTTGCAGACGTGCTGAACAGGATTCGGGTGAAACCAAAGGCAGACGAGCTGTCTCAGGCTGACAGAGATTTGTTGTCACAGGCCATCACTGAACCAGCTCTTTGTCCCACTGAGGTTCTGCACATTTTCCCCACCAATAAGTTGGTTGATGAACACAACTCAGCAACACTGGCTTTGTTCCATTCCAACATTATCACGATCGATGCAGATGACTTCCAGAAAGATCCCCGAACAGGCAGAATGGCCCGTAAAGACACACCATGTAAGGGAGGCCGAAATGATTTAGCCGACACTCTGAAAGTTGCTGAAGGTGCTCGTGTCATGCTCACCAGAAACTTTGACATTCAGAACGGTCTGGTTAACGGTGCTTTTGCCACACTGATGTGCATAGTGACTTCTGAGGATGATCAACACATCACTAAGCTGGGCCTGAGGATGGATAATCAGACAGGTGGGGCAAGAATCCAGAGTGGAGCTCCAGAATCTGCCAATCTGGTTTACATCGAGAGAGCAGAGGAGAAGCTGAAACAGAACGGAGTGGTACGTAGACAGTTTCCTGTGAGGCTGGCGTTCTCCTGCACTGTCCATAAAACCCAGGGCCTCACAACACATGCAGCTGTGGTGTCCCTGCAGAAAGTCTTTGAAGCAGGTATGGCTTATGTAGCTCTCAGCAGGGTGACGTCTCTCAGTGGGCTGTATTTACTGGATTTGGATGAGAAGAAAATATACGCCAATACTGAAGTGACCGCAGCGCTCCAGACCATGAGACAAGCCGATGTGGATCACATGATGCCTCTTCTTCAGGTGAGAGAAACAGTAAACAGGCCCGACACTCTGACCCTTGTTCACCACAACACAGAGGGACTGCCATCTCACATTGGTGACATCAGGAGACATCATGAGCTGTGCCTGGCAGATGTCCTGTGTCTGACAGAAACTCACCTGCAGGGCTCCTTTGTCGCAGACAGTCTGCATCTGGACGGCTACAACATGTTCAAGCGCAACAGACACACGTCCTACACTAAGTATCCTCAGATGGCCAGCAGAGCAGGTGGCGGGGTTGCTGTCTATGTGAGAAACCACATTCAGGTGCGTGAGAGACAGTATTTGCATAATGTGACTGATCTGGAGTTTGTGGCTTTGAAGGTTGAGGCTCCAGTCTGTGCAGTGATTGCAGCTGTGTACAGACCTCCTGACTACAGTCTGAGACCGTTCCTGGAGAACCTGGGAAGCCTTTTGGATGCACTAGAGGTATTGGACTGTCACCCTGTTATTGTGTGTGGAGACTTCAATGAGAATCAGCTACTCAGGTCAACAAAGCCAATTCTAGATCTGTTTCAGTCTAAGGGATATGTTCAGCTGATCACCTCTGCCACCACAGACAAGAACACACTGCTTGACCTTATTTTCATTTCCCAGCCACAGCGATGTCTCCACTCAGGTGTCATGAGAACCTATTACAGCTATCACAACCCAGTGTTCTGTGTCCTGTCCACCAGGGAACCATGAAGTGGTCGGTGAGTCTTCAAGTTCAAGGTTTGGTTTGTGCCTGTTAAACTATTTCTGTATTGTAAGATTTGGTATGGTCACAAACGGTATGGTTAATAATGTCACGGTAAGATGTACTATGGTAGGTTTCAATGTTGTAAGATTTGATATTGTCACTAACGGTATGTTTAATAATGTCACGGTAAGATGTAATATGGTAGGTTTCAATGTGGTAAGATTTGGTATGGTCACTAACGGTATGTTTAATAATGTTACGGTAAGATGTACTATGGTAGGTTTCAATGTGGTAAGATTTGGTATGGTCACTAACGGTATGTTTAATAATGTCACGGTAAGATGTACTATGGTAGGTTTCAATGTGGTAAGATTTGGTAGGGTCACAAACGGTATGTTTAATAATGTCACGGTAAGATGTACTATGGTAGGTTTCAATGTGGTAAGATTTGGTATGGTCACTAACGGTATGTTTAATAATGTCACGGTAAGATGTACTATGGTAGGTTTCAATGTGGTAAGATTTGGTATGGTCACTAACGGTATGTTTAATAATGTCACGGTAAGATGTACTATGGTAGGTTTCAATGTGGTAAGATTTGGTATGGTCACTAACGGTATGTTTAATAATGTCACGGTAAGATGTACTATGGTAGGTTTCAATGTGGTAAGATTTGGTATGGTCACAAACGGTATGTTTAATAATGTCACGGTAAGATGTAATACGGTAGGTTTCAATGTGGTAAGATTTGGTATGGTCACTAACGGTATGTTTAATAATGTCACGGTAAGATGTAATACGGTAGGTTTCAATGTGGTAAGATTTGGTATGGTCACTAACGGTATGTTTAATAATGTCACGGTAAGATGTACTATGGTAGGTTTCAATGTGGTAAGATTTGGTATTGTCACTAACGGTATGTTTAATAATGTCACGGTAAGATGTAATATGGTAGGTTTCAATGTGGTAAGATTTGGTATGGTCACTAACGGTATGTTTAATAATGTCACGGTAAGATGTAATACGGTAGGTTTCAATGTGGTAAGATTTGGTATGGTCACTAACGGTATGTTTAATAATGTCACGGTAAGATGTACTATGGTAGGTTTCAATGTGGTAAGATTTGGTATGGTCACTAACGGTATGTTTAATGTCACGGTAAGATGTAATATGGTAGGTTTCAATGTGGTAAGATTTGGTATGGTCACTAACGGTATGTTTAATAATGTCACGGTAAGATGTACTATGGTAGGTTTCAATGTGGTAAGATTTGGTATGGTCACTAACGGTATGTTTAATAATGTCACGGTAAGATGTACTATGGTAGGTTTCAATGTGGTAAGATTTGGTATGGTCACTAACGGTATGTTTAATAATGTCACGGTAAGATGTACTATGGTAGGTTTCAATGTGGTAAGATTTGGTATGGTCACTAACGGTATGTTTAATAATGTCACGGTAAGATGTAATATGGTAGGTTTCAATGTGGTAAGATTTGGTATGGTCACTAACGGTATGTTTAATAATGTCACGGTAAGATGTACTATGGTAGGTTTCAATGTGGTAAGATTTGGTATGGTCACTAACGGTATGTTTAATAATGTCACGGTAAGATGTACTATGGTAGGTTTCAGTGTGGTAAGATTTGGTATGGTCACTAATGGTATGTTTAATAATGTCACGGTAAGATGTAATATGGTAGGTTTCAATGTGGTAAGATTTGGTATGGTCACTAACGGTATGTTTAATAATGTCACGGTAAGATGTACTATGGTAGGTTTCAATGTGGTAAGATTTGGTATGGTCACTAACGGTATGTTTAATAATGTCACGGTAAGATGTACTATGGTAGGTTTCAATGTGGTAAGATTTGGTATGGTCACTAACGGTATGTTTAATAATGTCACGGTAAGATGTACTATGGTAGGTTTCAATGTTGTAAGATTTGGTATGGTCACTAACGGTATGTTTAATAATGTCACGGTAAGATGTAATATGGTAGGTTTCAATGTGGTAAGATTTGGTATGGTCACTAACGGTATGTTTAATAATGTCACGGTAAGATGTACTATGGTAGGTTTCAATGTGGTAAGATTTGGTATGGTCACTAACGGTATGTTTAATAATGTCACGGTAAGATGTACTATGGTAGGTTTCAATGTGGTAAGATTTGGTATGGTCACTAACGGTATGTTTAATAATGTCACGGTAAGATGTAATATGGTAGGTTTCAATGTGGTAAGATTTGGTATGGTCACTAACGGTATGTTTAATAATGTCACGGTAAGATGTACTATGGTAGGTTTCAATGTGGTAAGATTTGGTATGGTCACTAACGGTATGTTTAATAATGTCACGGTAAGATGTAATATGGTAGGTTTCAATGTGGTAAGATTTGGTATGGTCACTAACGGTATGTTTAATAATGTCACGGTAAGATGTAATATGGTAGGTTTCAATGTGGTAAGATTTGGTATGGTCACTAACGGTATGTTTAATAATGTCACGGTAAGATGTACTATGGTAGGTTTCAATGTGGTAAGATTTGGTATGGTCACTAACGGTATGTTTAATAATGTCACGGTAAGATGTAATATGGTAGGTTTCAATGTGGTAAGATTTGGTATGGTCACTAACGGTATGTTTAATAATGTCACGGTAAGATGTAATATGGTAGGTTTCAATGTGGTAAGATTTGGTATGGTCACTAACGGTATGTTTAATAATGTCACGGTAAGATGTACTATGGTAGGTTTCAATGTGGTAAGATTTGGTATGGTCACTAACGGTATGTTTAATAATGTCACGGTAAGATGTACTATGGTAGGTTTCAATGTGGTAAGATTTGGTATGGTCACTAACGGTATGTTTAATAATGTCACGGTAAGATGTACTATGGTAGGTTTCAATGTTGTAAGATTTGGTATGGTCACTAACGGTATGTTTAATAATGTCACGGTAAGATGTAATATGGTAGGTTTCAATGTGGTAAGATTTGGTATTATGGGTCATAATTATTTATAAAGACAAGGATTTTCTAGGTATTGAACACGTTGTGGTCTGTGCATTTATCTGGGTGGGTTGGGTCAGGATTGATAAATGCACAGGCCACAACTGTCTGAGCAGCTCTATAAAAGCTGCTACATTTACCACAACATAGATGCAACATCAGAAAG
This sequence comes from Odontesthes bonariensis, assembly GCF_027942865.1. Classification (NCBI taxonomy): domain Eukaryota; kingdom Metazoa; phylum Chordata; class Actinopteri; order Atheriniformes; family Atherinopsidae; genus Odontesthes; species Odontesthes bonariensis. The sequence continues at coordinate 27,857,482 of NC_134524.1, forward strand.
CATGAGCTACACCTAGAACTCGTGCTTTCTGATGTACCAATAACATATACCAGCTGATACCCCACTGGGGTGGGGGGAAAGGTGGGTTGGGGGTGGGGTGGGCGGTTAAAGAATTGTAACTCTACTACACCTAAAACTGTTTAGATGTTCAGATCTGTTTCCTCGAGACAGGAGACTTGTTCTCCTGTATCCTCCAGCACCAAGTCCAGCACAACAACACACACTTCTACATCATCCTGATGAACTGTCAGCCTAAACCAGAGCCATCACAGAGAAATGTGCACCCTGCCATCCCAGTCTTTCTGCAAAGCAGAGGACAAAATGGCCCCTGTTAACCCTCACCTGACCACCTGGCTGACCCTGAGAAAATCCACCCACCATGCTGCCCCAGACCACCAGCAACAGGGAACTGCTGCCTCATACAGAGACATGTCTTCCTCCTGCCAGTGACCAGGGTTCTTCTCAGCTGACAGAAGGTAGAGTGGAGATCTTCTCTTTGGAAAGACAAACATTCACTTCATTCCTCTGAGTATGCTGTGTTTATTCATCTGTTGATATCATTCTTATGAATCCATTGTTTCATATTACAGATCCCAGTATCTAATTCACTGTTCCATTGTTTTTCTGTAGGCCTTCCTCTCCTGTGAATCCTTCATAGCTGAGACCCTCACAGCTGAGACCCTCACAGCTGAGCAGAAAGTTGTGTGAAACACTTGTGAAACATCCACATGTTAAAGCTCACTGACAGGAGATGCTTTGTGCTCTGCAGCACTGTTCCAGGTATATGCTTATCATGCATCATGTGACCGTTCTACTTGTGTTTTTCAAATCAAATCAATCAAATATACTTTAAAGACTAAAGTTCATGACAATATTTTTGTCTGCTGTTGTGTCCTCAGGTTCAGTTCCATCTTCATGCCTGCATGTCATCATCTTCCTTCCTAAAAATACTTCTGTTTCCTCTGGAAGGACTGCACCCATCTCTCCAGTGTTGCAGCGGACACTGAGCAGGTACATGGAAGCAGCAGCTCAGCAGCCAGTGAAAATGAAGAAGGTCACATGGTGACAACACTTTCCATCTTCACATTGACTCTGTGCTCCTCTGACTCTTTAGTTTGCACCATCAGCTTCAACAAACAGCAACCGCATCAAACTGAACTGTGGACAAAATGGAGGACTCTGAGTAACACCGCTCATTTTATCCTGTCCATCTGTGGAAATGTGAACGTTCCTTTCATGTTTCAGAACAATGTATCAGTGTTTTTCTCCATCATGTTTCCTCATGTCTGTCACTGTTCAGCAGAAACTTTGATTACTTCAGATGTCACGTGCAAATGTGCTCATGAGCACCAGAGAACTGATTTAGTCGTACTCATAGCAGGAATAAGACAGGACTCCCACACAGGCTGTGCTGAGTCATTATGGAGAGCATTCCTGATATTTGGGAATGCTCTCCATGATGTCCACCTGATCAACTTTCCACCATGTGGAAACCAATAATAGCAGAACAGTTGATAGAAAATTATATTTGGCCATTTTAAAGACCCAAAAAATTGCAAATAGATGAAATGACAAACTTTTTAAATGAACACACAATTGAGTAAATCCTGTCTTAGTGCGGGGTATCAGCTGGTATTTTGGTTTTGGGAAATATTTTTTGTTACAATAGATATTCATATTAGTAGTTTTTTAAGTTTTCTTTTCTGTAAAAATATTAACATAAGATATTTGTCTGACAATATTACTGTTTGAACATAAAATCACTTTGAATTTTCTTTGCAATCTATCTATCTATCTATCTATCTATCTATCTATCTATCTATCTATCTATCTATCTACCTACTGATAATTGACATTATTTGCAATCCATAATACTTAGAAATGAAAACATGCTTTTGTAATTTAAGTGTTCTTGAGGTTTTGTAATTATGTAGGCTACATATTAACATATCAATGAACAAATCTGTTGTATTCTATTTAAATGTTTGCTATGCATTGAAAAACAAGTACTGTGTCGCCTTCATAAACACTGAACAATCATTAATCTTACTGGACTTGTAATCATTACACTTTCGTCTTTTAAATGTCATTTCAACTTCAAACTCCTGTTTCTTCTCAGCCTATTTTTGCTTCCATAGCTCCTTCAGCTTTTAGCTTATTTTAGCTTCTTCAGCTCTTTTAGCTTCTTTTAGCTTCTTTAGCTTATTCAGCATTTATAGCTTCTTCAGCTGTGTTAGCTTCTTTTAGCTTCTTTAGCTCCTTTAGCTTTTAGCTTCTTCAGCTCCTTCAGCTCCTTCAGCTTTAGCTTCTTCAGCTCCTTCAGCTTTAGCTTCTTCAGCTCCTTTAGCTTTAGCTTCTTAAGCTACTTCAGCTTTAGCTTCTTCAGCTGTTTTAGCTTTTTTTTAGCTTCTTAAGATTTTTTAGCATGGTTGTTCAGCTCTTGCATTCTCACAGCTGTTTCGCAGGAACAGCTCTTTCTAGTTATTATTATTATTCCATATTATTCCGCCGTTTTTCGGCATTCAACTACTTCAGCATACTTTGAGCTATTTCAACAAATTTGGTATCAAAATGTTCAGCTCATTCAGCTCTTGATGGGAATATCTTTTGGTGTTTGTAACTTTTCAACTTTTTAAGATATTAAGCTTTTTGTTCAACTTTTTTCCCATTGAAACTAATGTTAAATTTTCAAATCCTTTCAAATCCTTTCAAATCCTTTCAAATCTTTCAAATCTTAACTAGTTCAGCATACTTTCAGCTAGAGACACCATTCAAATTTTAAAATGTTCCTAAGACATTCAGCTATTACCAATTGTTTCATCTTTTCAAAATATTCAGCCAATTTTGAAATATGACAGTTTCAAAAATATGAAAATTAAGTTCTCCAAATCCTTATCTTCAAATGCTTTCAAATCCTTCAAAATCTTCAAATCTATTCAAATCGTAACTGCTTCAGCATACTTTAACCTAGAGACACCATTCAAATTTTAAAATGTTCATAAGACATTCAGCTGTTACCAATTGTTTCATCTTTTAAAAATATTCAGCCAATTTTGAAATATGACAGTTTAAAAAATATGAAAATGAAGTTCCTTCTTGGATTTTAGAGTGAGACATTCAGCAGTGCTGATAAGTTTCAACTTTTCAAACAAATTACTATAACTTTCATACAGTTTAACTGAGAGAAACAAATTATACCTTAAAATGTAGGAAAACTTGTCCTCTTTCAGCCAATGTAACTCTTAAAGAGCTCACATGGACAGATTTTGAACTATGAGCCTTTAAGCTTGAACAACTTCTCACATTTTGAGGAAATCTGCCATTTTTGAATCAGCTTCAAGTGTTTCAAACTGCTTCGATTTAAATATAGTTGACTCCACAAATGTAAAACTACTTTGCTAAGTTCCTCTAAGCCTTCTGCTTCTAATGGTGTTAAAATTATTTTTCTAGCTGCTCAACTTTTCTCACAAGATGTATTTGAAGTCAGTGTTCGGTGTCATTTCTCTCCCGCGATCGGCGGGCGGCCGTCTCATCTCTCCATATATGTTGTGAGTGTTCAACCTGCTTCGATTTAAATATAGTTGACTCCACAGATGTAAAACTACTTTGCTAAGTTCCTCTAAGCCTTCTGCTTCTAATGGTGTTAAAATTATTTTTCTAGCTGCTCAACTTTTCTCACAAGACGCGATAGAAGACAGTCTGCGCCTCAGATTTGTCCCGCGGCTGCAGCAGCTAGCTCTGTGTCTGTCTGTGTAGTCTTTAACTAGGTCAAATGCACTTCTGGTGTAACACAACCAAATGGCTTAATGGTAACTCTACCAGCCTTTCGTGCAGGTGGCCCGAGTTCAATCCCCATCATGTCAGATCACACTTCATAATTTTTTTATTTTATAATTATTTAAGCATACTTTCAGCCATTTCAACTGTTTCTAGCTTAATTTTATCTTCAAATTCTTCAGATCATTTCAAATCCTTCAAATCTTAACTACTTTTGCATACTTTCAGCTAGAGACACCATTCAAATTTTAAAATCTTCAAATCTTTTAGCTTTTTAAGATTTTTCTTTATTAAGGTAATTCAGCTCATGCATTCTCACAGCTGTTTCGCAGGAACAGCTCTTTCTAGTTGTGAGAATGCATTAAGCATTCTCACTATTAAGTTCCTGTTTCCCTTTATTATTATTATTCCATATTATTCCGTATTCTTCCGCCGTTTTTCGGCATTCAAATACTTCAGCATACTTTCAGCTATTTCAACAAATTTGGTATCAAAATGTTCAGCTCTTTCAGCTCTTTTCTGCTATTACTTTTGGTGTTTCTAACTTTTCAACTTTTTAAGATATTAAGCTTTTTGTTCAACTTTTTTCCCCATTAAAAGTAATGGTAAATCTTCAAATCCTTTCAAATCCTTTCAAATCCTTTCAAATCCTTTCAAATCCTTTCAAATCTTAACTGCTTCAGCATACTTTCAGCTAGAGACACCATTCAAATTTTAAAATGTTCATAAGACATTCAGCTATTACCAATTGTTTCATCTTTTAAAAATATTCGGCCAATTTTGAAATATGACAGTTTCAAAAATATGAAAATTAAGTTCTCCAAATCCTTATCTTCAAATGCTTTCAAATCCTTCAAAATCTTCAAATCTATTCAAATCGTAACTGCTTCAGCATACTTTAACCTAGAGACACCATTCAAATTTTAAAATGTTCATAAGACATTCAGCTGTTACCAATTGTTTCATCTTTTAAAAATATTCAGCCAATTTTGAAATATGACAGTTTAAAAAATATGAAAATGAAGTTCCTTCTTGGATTTTAGAGTGAGACATTCAGCAGTGCTGATAAGTTTCAACTTTTCAAACAAATTACTATAACTTTCATACAGTTTAACTGAGAGAAACAAATTATACCTTAAAATGTAGGAAAACTTGTCCTCTTTCAGCCAATGTAACTCTTAAAGAGCTCACATGGACAGATTTTGAACTATGAGCCTTTAAGCTTGAACAACTTGTCAAATTTTGAGGAAATCTGCCATTTTTGAATCAGCTTCAAGTGTTTCAAACTGCTTCGATTTAAATATAGTTGATTCCACAGATGTAAAACTACTTTGCTAAGTTCCTCTAAGCCTTATGCTTCTAAAGGTGTTAAAATTATTTTTCTAGCTGCTCAACTTTTCTCACAAGATGCGATAGAAGACAGTCTGCGCCTCAGATTTGTCCCGCGGCTGCAGCAGCTAGCTCTGTGTCTGTCTGTGTAGTCTTTAACTAGGTCAAATGCACTTCCGGTGTAACACAATGAAATGGCTTAATGGTAAATCTACCAGCCTTTCGTGCAGATCGCCCGGGTTCAATCCCTATCATGTCAGACCAAACTTTATAATTTTTTTTTTATATATAATTATTTAAGCATACTTTCAGCCATTTCAACTGTTTCTAGCTTAATTTTTATCTTCAAATTCTTCAGATCATTTCAAATCCTTCAAATCTTAACTACTTTTGCATACTTTCAGCTAGAGACACCATTCAAATTTTAAAATGTTCAAATCTTTTAGCTTTTTAAGATTTTTCTTTATTAAGGTAATTCAGCTCATGCATTCTCACAGCTGTTTCGCAGGAACAGCTCTTTCTAGTTATTATTATTATTCCATATTATTCCGCCGTTTTTCGGCATTCAACTACTTCAGCATACTTTGAGCTATTTCAACAAATTTGGTATCAAAATGTTCAGCTCATTCAGCTCTTGATGGGAATATCTTTTGGTGTTTGTAACTTTTCAACTTTTTAAGATATTAAGCTTTTTGTTCAACTTTTTTCCCATTGAAACTAATGTTAAATTTTCAAATCTCTTCAAATCCTTTCAAATCCTTTCAAATCTTTCAAATCTTAACTAGTTCAGCATACTTTCAGCTAGAGACACCATTCAAATTTTAAAATGTTCATAAGACATTCAGCTGTTACCAATTGTTTCATCTTTTAAAAATATTCAGCCAATTTTGAAATATGACAGTTTCAAAAATATGAAAATTAAGTTCTCCAAATCCTTATCTTCAAATGCTTTCAAATCCTTCAAAATCTTCAAATCTATTCAAATCGTAACTGCTTCAGCATACTTTAACCTAGAGACACCATTCAAATTTTAAAATGTTCATAAGACATTCAGCTGTTACCAATTGTTTCATCTTTTAAAAATATTCAGCCAATTTTGAAATATGACAGTTTAAAAAATATGAAAATGAAGTTCCTTCTTGGATTTTAGAGTGAGACATTCAGCAGTGCTGATAAGTTTCAACTTTTCAAACAAATTACTGTAACTTTCATACAGTTTAACTGAGAGAAACAAATTATACCTTAAAATGTAGGAAAACTTGTCCTCTTTCAGCCAATGTAACTCTTAAAGAGCTCACATGGACAGATTTTGAACTATGAGCCTTTAAGCTTGAACAACTTGTCAAATTTTGAGGAAATCTGCCATTTTTGAATCAGCTTCAAGTGTTTCAAACTGCTTCGATTTAAATATAGTTGACTCCACAGATGTAAAAGTACTTTGCTAAGTTCCTCTAAGCCTTCTGCTTCTAATGGTGTTAAAATTATTTTTCTAGCTGCTCAACTTTTCTCACAAGATGTATTTGAAGTCAGTGTTCGGTGTCATTTCTCTCCCGCGATCGGCGGGCGGCCGTCTCATCTCTCCATATATGTTGTGTGTGTTCAACCTGCTTCGATTTAAATATAGTTCACTCCACAGATGTAAAAGTACTTTGCTAAGTTCCTCTAAGCCTTCTGCTTCTAACGGTGTTAAAATTATCTTTCTAGCTATTCAACTTTTCTCACAAAACGTGTTTGAAGACAGTCAGATTTGTCCCGCGGCTGCAGCAGCTAGCTCTGTGTCTCTCTGTGTAGTCTTTAAGTAGGTCAAATGCACTTCAGGTGTAACACAACGAGATGGCTTAATAGTAACACTACCAGCCTTTCGTGCAGGTGGCCCGGGTTCAATCCCCATAATGTCAGACCACGTTTTATAATTTTTTTATTTTATAATTATTTAAGCATACTTTCAGCATTTTCAACTGTTTCTAGCTTAATTTTATCTTCAAATTCTTCAGATCATTTCAAATCCTTCAAATCTTAACTACTTTTGCATACTTTCAGCTAGAGACACCATTCAAATTTTAAAATGTTCAAATCTTTTAGCTTTTTAAGATTTTTCTTTATTAAGGTAATTCAGCTCATGCATTCTCACAGCTGTTTCGCAGGAACAGCTCTTTCTAGTTGTGAGAATGCATGAAGCATTCTCACTATTAAGTTCCTGTTTCTCTTTATTGTGAGAATGCATTAAGCATTCTCACTATTAAGTTTCTGTTTCCCTTTATTATTATTATTCCGCCGTTTTTCGGCATTCAACTACTTCAGCATACTTTGAGCTATTTCAACAAATTTGGTATCAAAATGTTCAGCTCATTCAGCTCTTGATGGGAATGTATTTTTGGTGTTTGTAACTTTTCAACTTTTTAAGATATTAAGCTTTTTGTTCAACTTTTTTCCCATTGAAACTAATGTTAAATTTTCAAATCCTTTCAAATCCTTTCAAATCCTTTCAAATCTTTCAAATCTTAACTAGTTCAGCATACTTTCAGCTAGAGACACCATTCAAATTTTAAAATGTTCATAAGACATTCAGTTATTACCAATTGTTTCATCTTTTAAAAATATTCAGCCAATTTTGAAATATGACAGTTTCAAAAATATGAAAATTAAGTTCTCCAAATCCTTATCTTCAAATGCTTTCAAATCCTTCAAAATCTTCAAATCTATTCAAATCGTAACTGCTTCAGCATACTTTAACCTAGAGACACCATTCAAATTTTAAAATGTTCATAAGACATTCAGCTGTTACCAATTGTTTCATCTTTTAAAAATATTCAGCCAATTTTGAAATATGACAGTTTAAAAAATATGAAAATGAAGTTCCTTCTTGGATTTTAGAGTGAGACATTCAGCAGTGCTGATAAGTTTCAACTTTTCAAACAAATTACTGTAACTTTCATACAGTTTAACTGAGAGAAACAAATTATACCTTAAAATGTAGGAAAACTTGTCCTCTTTCAGCCAATGTAACTCTTAAAGAGCTCACATGGACAGATTTTGAACTATGAGCCTTTAAGCTTGAACAACTTGTCAAATTTTGAGGAAATCTGCCATTTTTGAATCAGCTTCAAGTGTTTCAAACTGCTTCGATTTAAATATAGTTGACTCCACAGATGTAAAAGTACTTTGCTAAGTTCCTCTAAGCCTTCTGCTTCTAATGGTGTTAAAATTATTTTTCTAGCTGCTCAACTTTTCTCACAAGATGTATTTGAAGTCAGTGTTCGGTGTCATTTCTCTCCCGCGATCGGCGGGCGGCCGTCTCATCTCTCCATATATGTTGTGTGTGTTCAACCTGCTTCGATTTAAATATAGTTCACTCCACAGATGTAAAACTACTTTGCTAAGTTCCTCTAAGCCTTCTGCTTCTAACGGTGTTAAAATTATCTTTCTAGCTATTCAACTTTTCTCACAAAACGTGTTTGAAGACAGTCAGATTTGTCCCGCGGCTGCAGCAGCTAGCTCTGTGTCTCTCTGTGTAGTCTTTAACTAGGTCAAATGCACTTCCGGTGTAACACAACGAGATGGCTTAATGGTAACACTACCAGCCTTTCGTGCAGGTGGCCCGGGTTCAATCCCCATAATGTCAGATCACGTTTTATAATTTTTTTATTTTATAATTATTTAAGCATACTTTCAGCATTTTCAACTGTTTCTAGCTTAATTTTATCTTCAAATTCTTCAGATCATTTCAAATCCTTCAAATCTTAACTACTTTTGCATACTTTCAGCTAGAGACACCATTCAAATTTTAAAATGTTCAAATCTTTTAGCTTTTTAACATTTTTCTTTATTAAGGTAATTCAGCTCATGCATTCTCACAGCTGTTTCGCAGGAACAGCTCTTTCTAGTTATTGTGAGAATGCATGAAGCATTCTCACTATTAAGTTCCTGTTTCTCTTTATTATTATTATTCCATATTATTCCGCCGTTTTTCGGCATTCAACTACTTCAGCATACTTTGAGCTATTTCAACAAATTTGGTATCAAAATGTTCAGCTCATTCAGCTCTTGATGGGAATGTATTTTTGGTGTTTGTAACTTTTCAACTTTTTAAGATATTAAGCTTTTTGTTCAACTTTTTTCCCATTGAAACTAATGTTAAATTTTCAAATCTCTTCAAATCCTTTCAAATCCTTTCAAATCTTTCAAATCTTAACTAGTTCAGCATACTTTCAGCTAGAGACACCATTCAAATTTTAAAATGTTCATAAGACATTCAGCTATTACCAATTGTTTCATCTTTTAAAAATATTCAGCCAATTTTGAAATATGACAGTTTCAAAAATATGAAAATTAAGTTCTCCAAATCCTTATCTTCAAATGCTTTCAAATCCTTCAAAATCTTCAAATCTATTCAAATCGTAACTGCTTCAGCATACTTTAACCTAGAGACACCATTCAAATTTTAAAATGTTCATAAGACATTCAGCTGTTACCAATTGTTTCATCTTTTAAAAATATTCAGCCAATTTTGAAATATGACAGTTTAAAAAATAGGAAAATGAAGCTCCTTCTTGGATTTTAGAGTGAGACATTCAGCAGTGCTGATAAGTTTCAACTTTTCAAACAAATTACTATAACTTTCATACAGTTTAACTGAGAGAAACAAATTATACCTTAAAATGTAGGAAAACTTGTCCTCTTTCAGCCAATGTAACTCTTAAAGAGCTCACACGGACAGATTTTGAACTATGAGCCTTTAAGCTTGAACAACTTGTCAAATTTTGAGGAAATCTGCCATTTTTGAATCAGCTTCAAGTTTTTCAAACTGCTTGGATTTAAATATAGTTGACTCCACAGATGTAAAACTACTTTGCTAAGTTCCTCTAAGCCTTCTGCTTCTAATGGTGTTAAAATTATTTTTCTAGCTGCTCAACTTTTCTCACAAGATGTATTTGAAGTCAGTGTTCGGTGTCATTTCTCTCCCGCGATCGGCGGGCGGCCGTCTCATCTCTCCATATATGTTGTGTGTGTTCAACCTGCTCCGATTTAAATATAGTTGACTCCACAGATGTAAAACTACTTTGCTAAGTTCCTCTAAGCCTTCTGCTTCTAACGGTGTTAAAATTATCTTTCTAGCTATTCAACTTTTCTCACAAAACGTGTTTGAAGACAGTCAGATTTGCCCGCGGCTGCAGCAGCTAGCTCTGTGTCTGTCTGTGTAGTCTTTAACTAGGTCAAATGCACTTCCGGTGTAACACAACGAAATGGCTTAATGGTAATCCTACCAGCCTTTCGTGCAGGTGGCCCGGGTTCAATCCCCAGGATGTCAGCTCAAAATTAAAAAAAAAAGTTTTTTTGTAACTATTTAAGCATACTTTCAGCCATTTCAACTCTTTCTAGCTCGAAATCATTACACTTTCATCTTTTAAATGTCATTTCAACTTCAAACTCCTGTTTCTTCTCAGCTTTTTTTAGCTTCCATAGCTCTTTCAGCTTTTAGCTTCTTTTAGCTTCTTTAGCTGTTTTAGCCTTTTTTAGCTTCTTTAGCTAACTTCTAACTCTAACTCTTTTGCTCCTTCAGCTGCTTGCTTCTTCAGCTCCTTTAGCTTTAGCTTCTTCAGCTGTTTTAGCTTTAGTTCCTTCAGCTGTTAGCTTCTTCAGCTGTTTTAGCTTTAGCTCCTTCAGCTGTTAGCTTCTTCAGCTGTTTTAGCTTATTTTAGCTTCTTCAGCTTTTAGCTTCTTTTAGCTTCTTTAGCTCCTTTAGCTCTTAGCTTCTTCAGCTCCTTCAGCTTTAGCTTCTTCAGCTCCTTTAGCTTTAGCTTCTTCAGCTCCTTTAGCTTTAGCTTCTTCAGCTACTTCAGCTTTAGCTTCTTCAGCTGTTTTAGCTTTTTTTTAGCTTCTTAAGATATTTTAGCATGGTAATTCAGCTCATGCATTCTCACAGCTGTTTCGCAGGAACAGCTCTTTCTAGTTATTATTATTATTCCATATTATTCCGCCGTTTTTCGGCATTCAACTACTTCAGCATACTTTGAGCTATTTCAACAAATTTGGTATCAAAATGTTCAGCTCATTCAGCTCTTGATGGGAATGTATTTTTGGTGTTTGTAACTTTTCAACTTTTTAAGATATTAAGCTTTTTGTTCAACTTTTTTCCCATTGAAACTAATGTTAAATTTTCAAATCTCTTCAAATCCTTTCAAATCCTTTCAAATCTTTCAAATCTTAACTAGTTCAGCATACTTTCAGCTAGAGACACCATTCAAATTTTAAAATGTTCATAAGACATTCAGCTATTACCAATTGTTTCATCTTTTAAAAATATTCAGCCAATTTTGAAATATGACAGTTTCAAAAATATGAAAATTAAGTTCTCCAAATCCTTATCTTCAAATGCTTTCAAATCCTTCAAAATCTTCAAATCTATTCAAATCGTAACTGCTTCAGCATACTTTAACCTAGAGACACCATTCAAATTTTAAAATGTTCATAAGACATTCAGCTGTTACCAATTGTTTCATCTTTTAAAAATATTCAGCCAATTTTGAAATATGACAGTTTAAAAAATAGGAAAATGAAGCTCCTTCTTGGATTTTAGAGTGAGACATTCAGCAGTGCTGATAAGTTTCAACTTTTCAAACAAATTACTATAACTTTCATACAGTTTAACTGAGAGAAACAAATTATACCTTAAAATGTAGGAAAACTTGTCCTCTTTCAGCCAATGTAACTCTTAAAGAGCTCACATGGACAGATTTTGAACTATGAGCCTTTAAGCTTGAACAACTTGTCAAATTTTGAGGAAATCTGCCATTTTTGAATCAGCTTCAAGTTTTTCAAACTGCTTGGATTTAAATATAGTTGACTCCACAGATGTAAAACTACTTTGCTAAGTTCCTCTAAGCCTTCTGCTTCTAATGGTGTTAAAATTATTTTTCTAGCTGCTCAACTTTTCTCACAAGATGTATTTGAAGTCAGTGTTCGGTGTCATTTCTCTCCCGCGATCGGCGGGCGGCCGTCTCATCTCTCCATATATGTTGTGTGTGTTCAACCTGTTTCGATTTAAATATAGTTCACTCCACAGATGTAAAACTACTTTGCTAAGTTCCTCTAAGCCTTCTGCTTCTAACGGTGTTAAAATTATCTTTCTAGCTATTCAACTTTTCTCACAAAACGTGTTTGAAGACAGTCAGATTTGCCCGCGGCTGCAGCAGCTAGCTCTGTGTCTGTCTGTGTAGTCTTTAACTAGGTCAAATGCACTTCCGGTGTAACACAACGAAATGGCTCAATGGTAACCCTATCAGCCTTTCGTGCAGGTGGCCCGGGTTCAATCCCCAGGATGTCAGCTCAAAATTAAAAAAAAAAGTTTTTTTGTAACTATTTAAGCATACTTTCAGCCATTTCAACTCTTTCTAGCTCGAAATCATTACACTTTCATCTTTTAAATGTCATTTCAACTTCAAACTCCTGTTTCTTCTCAGCTTTTTTTAGCTTCCATAGCTCTTTCAGCTTTTAGCTTCTTTTAGCTTCTTTAGCTGTTTTAGCCTTTTTTAGCTTCTTTAGCTAACTTCTAACTCTAACTCTTTTGCTCCTTCAGCTCCTTGCTTCTTCAGCTCCTTTAGCTTTAGCTTCTTCAGCTGTTTTAGCTTTAGCTCCTTCAGCTGTTTTAGCTTTAGCTCCTTCAGCTGTTAGCTTCTTCAGCTGTTTTAGCTTATTTTAGCTTCTTCAGCTTTTAGCTTCTTTTAGCTTCTTTAGCTCCTTTAGCTCTTAGCTTCTTCAGCTCCTTCAGCTTTAGCTTCTTCAGCTCCTTTAGCTTTAGCTTCTTCAGCTCCTTTAGCTTTAGCTTCTTCAGCTACTTCAGCTTTAGCTTCTTCAGCTGTTTTAGCTTTTTTTTAGCTTCTTAAGATATTTTAGCATGGTAATTCAGCTCATGCATTCTCACAGCTGTTTCGCAGGAACAGCTCTTTCTAGTTGTGAGAATGCATTAAGCATTCTCACTATTAAGTTCCTGTTTCCCTTTATTATTATTATTCCGCCGTTTTTCGGCATTCAACTACTTCAGCATACTTTGAGCTATTTCAACAAATTTGGTATCAAAATGTTCAGCTCATTCAGCTCTTGATGGGAATGTATTTTTGGTGTTTGTAACTTTTCAACTTTTTAAGATATTAAGCTTTTTGTTCAACTTTTTTCCCATTGAAACTAATGTTAAATTTTCAAATCTTTTCAAATCCTTTCAAATCCTTTCAAATCCTTTCAAATCTTTCAAATCTTAACTAGTTCAGCATACTTTCAGCTAGAGACACCATTCAAATTTTAAAATGTTCATAAGACATTCAGCTATTACCAATTGTTTCATCTTTTAAAAATATTCAGCCAATTTTGAAATATGACAGTTTCAAAAATATGAAAATTAAGTTCTCCAAATCCTTATCTTCAAATGCTTTCAAATCCTTCAAAATCTTCAAATCTATTCAAATCGTAACTGCTTCAGCATACTTTAACCTAGAGACACCATTCAAATTTTAAAATGTTCATAAGACATTCAGCTGTTACCAATTGTTTCATCTTTTAAAAATATTCAGCCAATTTTGAAATATGACAGTTTAAAAATGATAAAAATGAAGTTCCTTCTTGGATTTTAGAGTGAGACATTCAGCAGTGCTGATAAGTTTCAACTTTTCAAACAAATTACTATAACTTTCATACAGTTTAACTGAGAGAAACAAATTATACCTTAAAATGTAGGAAAACTTGTCCTCTTTCAGCCAATGTAACTCTTAAAGAGCTCACATGGACAGATTTTGAACTATGAGCCTTTAAGCTTGAACAACTTGTCAAATTCTGACGAAATCTGCTCTTTTTCAACCAGCTTCAAGTGTTTCAAACTGCTTCGATTTAAATATAGTTGACTCCACAGATGTAAAACTGCTTTGCTAAGTTCCTCTAAGCCTTCTGCTTCTAATGGTGTTAAAATTATTTTTCTAGCTGCTCAACTTTTCTCACAAGACGCGATAGAAGACAGTCTGCGCCTCAGATTTGTCCCGCGGCTGCAGCAGCTAGCTCTGTGTCTGTCTGTGTATTCTTTAACTAGGTCAAATGCACTTCCGGTTTAACACGAAATGGCTTAATGGTAATACTACCAGCCTTTCATGCAGGTGGCCTGGGTTCAATCCACATCATGTCAGACCACACTTTATAATTTTTTTTTTTATATAATTATTTAAGCATACTTTCAGCCATTTCAACTGTTTCTAGCTTAATTTTTATCTTCAAATTCTTCAGATCATTTCAATCCTTTCAAATCCTTCAAATTCTTCAGATCATTTCAATCCTTTCAAATCCTTCAAATTCTTCAGATCATTTCAATCCTTTCAAATCCTTCAAATTCTTCAGATCATTTCAAATCCTTCAAATCTTAACTACTTTTGCATACTTTCAGCTAGAGACACCATTCAAATTTTAAAATGTTCAAATCTTTTAGCTTTTTAAGATTTTTCTTTATTAAGGTAATTCAGCTCATGCATTCTCACAGCTGTTTCGCAGGAACAGCTCTTTCTAGTTGTGAGAATGCATGAAGCATTCTCACTATTAAGTTCCTGTTTCTCTTTATTATTCCCTATTATTCCGTATTCTTCCGCCGTTTTTCGGCATTCAACTACTTCAGCATACTTTGAGCTATTTCAACAAATTTGGTATCAAAATGTTCAGCTCATTCAGCTCTTGATGGGAATGTATTTTTGGTGTTTGTAACTTTTCAACTTTTTAAGATATTAAGCTTTTTGTTCAACTTTTTTCCCATTGAAACTAATGTTAAATTTTCAAATCTCTTAAAATCCTTTGAAATCCTTTCAAATCTTTCAAATCTTAACTAGTTCAGCATACTTTCAGCTAGAGACACCATTCAAATTTTAAAATGTTCATAAGACATTCAGCTATTACCAATTGTTTCATCTTTTAAAAATATTCAGCCAATTTTGAAATATGACAGTTTCAAAAATATGAAAATTAAGTTCTCCAAATCCTTATCTTCAAATGCTTTCAAATCCTTCAAAATCTTCAAATCTATTCAAATCGTAACTGCTTCAGCATACTTTAACCTAGAGACACCATTCAAATTTTAAAATGTTCATAAGACATTCAGCTGTTACCAATTGTTTCATCTTTTAAAAATATTCAGCCAATTTTGAAATATGACAGTTTAAAAAATCGGAAAATGAAGCTCCTTCTTGGATTTTAGAGTGAGACATTCAGCAGTGCTGATAAGTTTCAACTTTTCAAACAAATTACTATAACTTTCATACAGTTTAACTGAGAGAAACGAATTATACCTTAAAATGTAGGAAAACTTGTCCTCTTTCAGCCAATGTAACTCTTAAAGAGCTCACATGGACAGATTTTGAACTATGAGCCTTTAAGCTTGAAGAACTTGTCAAATTTTGAGGAAATCTGCCATTTTTGAATCAGCTTCAAGTGTTTCAAACTGCTTGGATTTAAATATAGTTGACTCCACAGATGTAAAACTACTTTGCTAAGTTCCTCTAAGCCTTCTGCTTCTAATGGTGTTAAAATTATTTTTCTAGCTGCTCAACTTTTCTCACAAGATGTATATGAAGTCAGTGTTCGGTGTCATTTCTCTCCCGCGATCGGCGGGCGGCCGTCTCATCTCTCCATATATGTTGTGTGTGTTCAACCTGTTTCGATTTAAATATAGTTCACTCCACAGATGTAAAACTACTTTGCTAAGTTCCTCTAAGCCTTCTGCTTCTAACGGTGTTAAAATTATCTTTCTAGCTATTGAACTTTTCTCACAAAACGTGTTTGAAGACAGTCAGATTTGCCCGCGGCTGCAGCAGCTAGCTCTGTGTCTGTCTGTGTAGTCTTTAACTAGGTCAAATGCACTTCCGGTTTGACACAACGAAATGGCTTAATGGTAACACTACCAGCCTTTCGTGCAGGTGGCCCGGGTTCAATCCCCAGGATGTCAGCTCAAAATTAAAAAAAGAAGTTTTTTTGTAACTATTTAAGCATACTTTCAGCCATTTCAACTCTTTCTAGCTCGAAATCATTACACTTTCATCTTTTAAATGTCATTTCAACTTCAAACTCCTGTTTCTTCTCAGCTTTTTTTAGCTTCCATAGCTCTTTCAGCTTTTAGCTTCTTTTAGCTTCTTTAGCTGTTTTAGCCTTTTTTAGCTTCTTTAGCTAACTTCTAACTCTAACTCTTTTGCTCCTTCAGCTGCTTGCTTCTTCAGCTCCTTTAGCTTTAGCTTCTTCAGCTGTTTTAGCTTTAGTTCCTTCAGCTGTTAGCTTCTTCAGCTGTTTTAGCTTTAGCTCCTTCAGCTGTTAGCTTCTTCAGCTGTTTTAGCTTATTTTAGCTTCTTCAGCTTTTAGCTTCTTTTAGCTTCTTTAGCTCCTTTAGCTCTTAGCTTCTTCAGCTCCTTCAGCTTTAGCTTCTTCAGCTCCTTTAGCTTTAGCTTCTTCAGCTCCTTTAGCTTTAGCTTCTTCAGCTACTTCAGCTTTAGCTTCTTCAGCTGTTTTAGCTTTTTTTTAGCTTCTTAAGATATTTTAGCATGGTAATTCAGCTCATGCATTCTCACAGCTGTTTCGCAGGAACAGCTCTTTCTAGTTATTATTATTATTCCATATTATTCCGCCGTTTTTCGGCATTCAACTACTTCAGCATACTTTGAGCTATTTCAACAAATTTGGTATCAAAATGTTCAGCTCATTCAGCTCTTGATGGGAATGTATTTTTGGTGTTTGTAACTTTTCAACTTTTTAAGATATTAAGCTTTTTGTTCAACTTTTTTCCCATTGAAACTAATGTTAAATTTTCAAATCTCTTCAAATCCTTTCAAATCCTTTCAAATCTTTCAAATCTTAACTAGTTCAGCATACTTTCAGCTAGAGACACCATTCAAATTTTAAAATGTTCATAAGACATTCAGCTATTACCAATTGTTTCATCTTTTAAAAATATTCAGCCAATTTTGAAATATGACAGTTTCAAAAATATGAAAATTAAGTTCTCCAAATCCTTATCTTCAAATGCTTTCAAATCCTTCAAAATCTTCAAATCTATTCAAATCGTAACTGCTTCAGCATACTTTAACCTAGAGACACCATTCAAATTTTAAAATGTTCATAAGACATTCAGCTGTTACCAATTGTTTCATCTTTTAAAAATATTCAGCCAATTTTGAAATATGACAGTTTAAAAAATAGGAAAATGAAGCTCCTTCTTGGATTTTAGAGTGAGACATTCAGCAGTGCTGATAAGTTTCAACTTTTCAAACAAATTACTATAACTTTCATACAGTTTAACTGAGAGAAACAAATTATACCTTAAAATGTAGGAAAACTTGTCCTCTTTCAGCCAATGTAACTCTTAAAGAGCTCACATGGACAGATTTTGAACTATGAGCCTTTAAGCTTGAACAACTTGTCAAATTTTGAGGAAATCTGCCATTTTTGAATCAGCTTCAAGTTTTTCAAACTGCTTGGATTTAAATATAGTTGACTCCACAGATGTAAAACTACTTTGCTAAGTTCCTCTAAGCCTTCTGCTTCTAATGGTGTTAAAATTATTTTTCTAGCTGCTCAACTTTTCTCACAAGATGTATTTGAAGTCAGTGTTCGGTGTCATTTCTCTCCCGCGATCGGCGGGCGGCCGTCTCATCTCTCCATATATGTTGTGTGTGTTCAACCTGTTTCGATTTAAATATAGTTCACTCCACAGATGTAAAACTACTTTGCTAAGTTCCTCTAAGCCTTCTGCTTCTAACGGTGTTAAAATTATCTTTCTAGCTATTCAACTTTTCTCACAAAACGTGTTTGAAGACAGTCAGATTTGCCCGCGGCTGCAGCAGCTAGCTCTGTGTCTGTCTGTGTAGTCTTTAACTAGGTCAAATGCACTTCCGGTGTAACACAACGAAATGGCTCAATGGTAACCCTATCAGCCTTTCGTGCAGGTGGCCCGGGTTCAATCCCCAGGATGTCAGCTCAAAATTAAAAAAAAAAGTTTTTTTGTAACTATTTAAGCATACTTTCAGCCATTTCAACTCTTTCTAGCTCGAAATCATTACACTTTCATCTTTTAAATGTCATTTCAACTTCAAACTCCTGTTTCTTCTCAGCTTTTTTTAGCTTCCATAGCTCTTTCAGCTTTTAGCTTCTTTTAGCTTCTTTAGCTGTTTTAGCCTTTTTTAGCTTCTTTAGCTAACTTCTAACTCTAACTCTTTTGCTCCTTCAGCTCCTTGCTTCTTCAGCTCCTTTAGCTTTAGCTTCTTCAGCTGTTTTAGCTTTAGCTCCTTCAGCTGTTTTAGCTTTAGCTCCTTCAGCTGTTAGCTTCTTCAGCTGTTTTAGCTTATTTTAGCTTCTTCAGCTTTTAGCTTCTTTTAGCTTCTTTAGCTCCTTTAGCTCTTAGCTTCTTCAGCTCCTTCAGCTTTAGCTTCTTCAGCTCCTTTAGCTTTAGCTTCTTCAGCTCCTTTAGCTTTAGCTTCTTCAGCTACTTCAGCTTTAGCTTCTTCAGCTGTTTTAGCTTTTTTTTAGCTTCTTAAGATATTTTAGCATGGTAATTCAGCTCATGCATTCTCACAGCTGTTTCGCAGGAACAGCTCTTTCTAGTTGTGAGAATGCATTAAGCATTCTCACTATTAAGTTCCTGTTTCCCTTTATTATTATTATTCCGCCGTTTTTCGGCATTCAACTACTTCAGCATACTTTGAGCTATTTCAACAAATTTGGTATCAAAATGTTCAGCTCATTCAGCTCTTGATGGGAATGTATTTTTGGTGTTTGTAACTTTTCAACTTTTTAAGATATTAAGCTTTTTGTTCAACTTTTTTCCCATTGAAACTAATGTTAAATTTTCAAATCTTTTCAAATCCTTTCAAATCCTTTCAAATCCTTTCAAATCTTTCAAATCTTAACTAGTTCAGCATACTTTCAGCTAGAGACACCATTCAAATTTTAAAATGTTCATAAGACATTCAGCTATTACCAATTGTTTCATCTTTTAAAAATATTCAGCCAATTTTGAAATATGACAGTTTCAAAAATATGAAAATTAAGTTCTCCAAATCCTTATCTTCAAATGCTTTCAAATCCTTCAAAATCTTCAAATCTATTCAAATCGTAACTGCTTCAGCATACTTTAACCTAGAGACACCATTCAAATTTTAAAATGTTCATAAGACATTCAGCTGTTACCAATTGTTTCATCTTTTAAAAATATTCAGCCAATTTTGAAATATGACAGTTTAAAAATGATAAAAATGAAGTTCCTTCTTGGATTTTAGAGTGAGACATTCAGCAGTGCTGATAAGTTTCAACTTTTCAAACAAATTACTATAACTTTCATACAGTTTAACTGAGAGAAACAAATTATACCTTAAAATGTAGGAAAACTTGTCCTCTTTCAGCCAATGTAACTCTTAAAGAGCTCACATGGACAGATTTTGAACTATGAGCCTTTAAGCTTGAACAACTTGTCAAATTCTGACGAAATCTGCTCTTTTTCAACCAGCTTCAAGTGTTTCAAACTGCTTCGATTTAAATATAGTTGACTCCACAGATGTAAAACTGCTTTGCTAAGTTCCTCTAAGCCTTCTGCTTCTAATGGTGTTAAAATTATTTTTCTAGCTGCTCAACTTTTCTCACAAGACGCGATAGAAGACAGTCTGCGCCTCAGATTTGTCCCGCGGCTGCAGCAGCTAGCTCTGTGTCTGTCTGTGTATTCTTTAACTAGGTCAAATGCACTTCCGGTTTAACACGAAATGGCTTAATGGTAATACTACCAGCCTTTCATGCAGGTGGCCTGGGTTCAATCCACATCATGTCAGACCACACTTTATAATTTTTTTTTTTATATAATTATTTAAGCATACTTTCAGCCATTTCAACTGTTTCTAGCTTAATTTTTATCTTCAAATTCTTCAGATCATTTCAATCCTTTCAAATCCTTCAAATTCTTCAGATCATTTCAATCCTTTCAAATCCTTCAAATTCTTCAGATCATTTCAATCCTTTCAAATCCTTCAAATTCTTCAGATCATTTCAAATCCTTCAAATCTTAACTACTTTTGCATACTTTCAGCTAGAGACACCATTCAAATTTTAAAATGTTCAAATCTTTTAGCTTTTTAAGATTTTTCTTTATTAAGGTAATTCAGCTCATGCATTCTCACAGCTGTTTCGCAGGAACAGCTCTTTCTAGTTGTGAGAATGCATGAAGCATTCTCACTATTAAGTTCCTGTTTCTCTTTATTATTCCCTATTATTCCGTATTCTTCCGCCGTTTTTCGGCATTCAACTACTTCAGCATACTTTGAGCTATTTCAACAAATTTGGTATCAAAATGTTCAGCTCATTCAGCTCTTGATGGGAATGTATTTTTGGTGTTTGTAACTTTTCAACTTTTTAAGATATTAAGCTTTTTGTTCAACTTTTTTCCCATTGAAACTAATGTTAAATTTTCAAATCTCTTAAAATCCTTTGAAATCCTTTCAAATCTTTCAAATCTTAACTAGTTCAGCATACTTTCAGCTAGAGACACCATTCAAATTTTAAAATGTTCATAAGACATTCAGCTATTACCAATTGTTTCATCTTTTAAAAATATTCAGCCAATTTTGAAATATGACAGTTTCAAAAATATGAAAATTAAGTTCTCCAAATCCTTATCTTCAAATGCTTTCAAATCCTTCAAAATCTTCAAATCTATTCAAATCGTAACTGCTTCAGCATACTTTAACCTAGAGACACCATTCAAATTTTAAAATGTTCATAAGACATTCAGCTGTTACCAATTGTTTCATCTTTTAAAAATATTCAGCCAATTTTGAAATATGACAGTTTAAAAAATCGGAAAATGAAGCTCCTTCTTGGATTTTAGAGTGAGACATTCAGCAGTGCTGATAAGTTTCAACTTTTCAAACAAATTACTATAACTTTCATACAGTTTAACTGAGAGAAACGAATTATACCTTAAAATGTAGGAAAACTTGTCCTCTTTCAGCCAATGTAACTCTTAAAGAGCTCACATGGACAGATTTTGAACTATGAGCCTTTAAGCTTGAAGAACTTGTCAAATTTTGAGGAAATCTGCCATTTTTGAATCAGCTTCAAGTGTTTCAAACTGCTTGGATTTAAATATAGTTGACTCCACAGATGTAAAACTACTTTGCTAAGTTCCTCTAAGCCTTCTGCTTCTAATGGTGTTAAAATTATTTTTCTAGCTGCTCAACTTTTCTCACAAGATGTATATGAAGTCAGTGTTCGGTGTCATTTCTCTCCCGCGATCGGCGGGCGGCCGTCTCATCTCTCCATATATGTTGTGTGTGTTCAACCTGTTTCGATTTAAATATAGTTCACTCCACAGATGTAAAACTACTTTGCTAAGTTCCTCTAAGCCTTCTGCTTCTAACGGTGTTAAAATTATCTTTCTAGCTATTGAACTTTTCTCACAAAACGTGTTTGAAGACAGTCAGATTTGCCCGCGGCTGCAGCAGCTAGCTCTGTGTCTGTCTGTGTAGTCTTTAACTAGGTCAAATGCACTTCCGGTTTGACACAACGAAATGGCTTAATGGTAACACTACCAGCCTTTCGTGCAGGTGGCCCGGGTTCAATCCCCAGGATGTCAGCTCAAAATTAAAAAAAGAAGTTTTTTTGTAACTATTTAAGCATACTTTCAGCCATTTCAACTCTTTCTAGCTCGAAATCATTACACTTTCATCTTTTAAATGTCATTTCAACTTCAAACTCCTGTTTCTTCTCAGCTTTTTTTAGCTTCCATAGCTCTTTCAGCTTTTAGCTTCTTTTAGCTTCTTTAGCTGTTTTAGCCTTTTTTAGCTTCTTTAGCTAACTTCTAACTCTAACTCTTTTGCTCCTTCAGCTGCTTGCTTCTTCAGCTCCTTTAGCTTTAGCTTCTTCAGCTGTTTTAGCTTTAGCTCCTTCAGCTGTTAGCTTCTTCAGCTGTTTTAGCTTTAGCTCCTTCAGCTGTTAGCTTCTTCAGCTGTTTTAGCTTATTTTAGCTTCTTCAGCTTTTAGCTTCTTTTAGCTTCTTTAGCTCCTTTAGCTCTTAGCTTCTTCAGCTCCTTCAGCTTTAGCTTCTTCAGCTCCTTTAGCTTTAGCTTCTTCAGCTCCTTTAGCTTTAGCTTCTTCAGCTACTTCAGCTTTAGCTTCTTCAGCTGTTTTAGCTTTTTTTTAGCTTCTTAAGATATTTTAGCATGGTAATTCAGCTCATGCATTCTCACAGCTGTTTCGCAGGAACAGCTCTTTCTAGTTGTGAGAATGCATGAAGCATTCTCACTATTAAGTTCCTGTTTCTCTTTATTATTATTCCGTATTATTATTATTATTCCGCCGTTTTTCGGCATTCAACTACTTCAGCATACTTTGAGCTATTTCAACAAATTTGGTATCAAAATGTTCAGCTCTTTCAGCTCTTTTCTGCTATTACTTTTGGTGTTTCTAACTTTTCAACTTTTTAAGATATTAAGCTTTTTGTTCAACTTTTTTCCCCATTAAAAGTAATGGTAAATCTTCAAATCCTTTCAAATCCTTTCAAATCCTTTCAAATCCTTCAAATCTTAACTAGTTCAGCATACTTTCAGCTAGAGACACCATTCAAATTTTAAAATGTTCATAAGACATTCAGCTATTACCAATTGTTTCATCTTTTAAAAATATTCAGCCAATTTTGAAATATGACAGTTTCAAAAATATGAAAATTAAGTTCTTCAAATCCTTATCTTCAAATCCTTTCAAATCCTTCAAATCCTTCAAATCCTTTCAAATCATAACTGCTTCAGCATACTTTCACCTAGAGACACCACTCAAACTTTAAAATGTTCATAAGACATTCAGCTGTTACCAATTGTTTCATCTTTTAAAAATATTCAGCCAATTTTGAAATATGGCAGTTTAAAAAATATGAAAATGAAGTTCCTTCTTGGATTTTAGAGTGAGACATTCAGCAGTGCTGATAAGTTTAAACTTTTCAAACAAATTACTATAACTTTCATACAGTTTAACTGAGAGAAACAAATTATACCTTAAAATGTAGGAAAACTTGTCCTCTTTCAGCCAATGTAACTCTTAAAGAGCTCACACGGACAGATTTTGAACTATGAGCCTTTAAGCTTGAAGAACTTGTCAAATTTTGAGGAAATCTGCCATTTTTGAATCAGCTTCAAGTGTTTCAAACTGCTTGGATTTAAATATAGTTTACTCCACAGATGTAAAACTACTTTGCTAAGTTCCTCTAAGCCTTCTGCTTCTAATGGTGTTAAAATTATTTTTCTAGCTGCTCAACTTTTCTCACAAGATGTATTTGAAGTCAGTGTTCGGTGTCATTTCTCTCCCGCGATCGGCGGGCGGCCGTCTCATCTCTCCATATATGTTGTGTGTGTTCAACCTGCTTGGATTTAAATATAGTTGACTCCACAGATGTAAAACTACTTTGCTAAGTTCCTCTAAGCCTTCTGCTTCTAACGGTGTTAAAATTATCTTTCTAGCTATTCAACTTTTCTCACAAAACGTGTTTGAAGACAGTCAGATTTGCCCGCGGCTGCAGCAGCTAGCTCTGTGTCTGTCTGTGTAGTCTTTAAGTAGGTCAAATGCACTTCCGGTGTAACACAACGAAATGGCTTAATGGTAACCCTACCAGCCTTTAGTGCAGGTGGCCCGGGTTCAATCCCCAGGATGTCAGCTCAAAATTAAAAAAAAAAGTTTTTTTGTAACTATTTAAGCATACTTTCAGCCATTTCAACTCTTTCTAGCTCGAAATCATTACACTTTCATCTTTTAAATGTCATTTCAACTTCAAACTCCTGTTTCTTCTCAGCTTTTTTTAGCTTCCATAGCTCTTTCAGCTTTTAGCTTCTTTTAGCTTCTTTAGCTGTTTTAGCCTTTTTTAGCTTCTTTAGCTAACTTCTAACTCTAACTCTTTTGCTCCTTCAGCTGCTTGCTTCTTCAGCTCCTTTAGCTTTAGCTTCTTCAGCTGTTTTAGCTTTAGCTCCTTCAGCTGTTAGCTTCTTCAGCTGTTTTAGCTTTAGCTCCTTCAGCTGTTAGCTTCTTCAGCTGTTTTAGCTTATTTTAGCTTCTTCAGCTTTTAGCTTCTTTTAGCTTCTTTAGCTCCTTTAGCTCTTAGCTTCTTCAGCTCCTTCAGCTTTAGCTTCTTCAGCTCCTTTAGCTTTAGCTTCTTCAGCTCCTTTAGCTTTAGCTTCTTCAGCTACTTCAGCTTTAGCTTCTTCAGCTGTTTTAGCTTTTTTTTAACTTCTTAAGATATTTTAGCATGGTAATTCAGCTCATGCATTCTCACAGCTGTTTCGCAGGAACAGCTCTTTCTAGTTATTATTATTATTCTTCCGCCGTTTTTCGGCATTCAACTACTTCAGCATACTTTGAGCTATTTCAACAAATTTGGTATCAAAATGTTCAGCTCATTCAGCTCTTGATGGGAATGTATTTTTGGTGTTTGTAACTTTTCAACTTTTTAAGATATTAAGCTTTTTGTTCAACTTTTTTCCCATTGAAACTAATGTTAAATTTTCAAATCTCTTCAAATCCTTTGAAATCCTTTCAAATCTTTCAAATCTTAACTAGTTCAGCATACTTTCAGCTAGAGACACCATTCAAATTTTAAAATGTTCATAAGACATTCAGCTATTACCAATTGTTTCATCTTTTAAAAATATTCAGCCAATTTTGAAATATGACAGTTTCAAAAATATGAAAATTAAGTTCTCCAAATCCTTATCTTCAAATGCTTTCAAATCCTTCAAAATCTTCAAATCTATTCAAATCGTAACTGCTTCAGCATACTTTAACCTAGAGACACCATTCAAATTTTAAAATGTTCATAAGACATTCAGCTGTTACCAATTGTTTCATCTTTTAAAAATATTCAGCCAATTTTGAAATATGACAGTTTAAAAAATAGGAAAATGAAGCTCCTTCTTGGATTTTAGAGTGAGACATTCAGCAGTGCTGATAAGTTTCAACTTTTCAAACAAATTACTATAACTTTCATACAGTTTAACTGAGAGAAACAAATTATACCTTAAAATGTAGGAAAACTTGTCCTCTTTCAGCCAATGTAACTCTTAAAGAGCTCACATGGACAGATTTTGAACTATGAGCCTTTAAGCTTGAACAACTTGTCAAATTTTGAGGAAATCTGCCATTTTTGAATCAGCTTCAAGTTTTTCAAACTGCTTGGATTTAAATATAGTTGACTCCACAGATGTAAAACTACTTTGCTAAGTTCCTCTAAGCCTTCTGCTTCTAATGGTGTTAAAATTATTTTTCTAGCTGCTCAACTTTTCTCACAAGATGTATTTGAAGTCAGTGTTCGGTGTCATTTCTCTCCCGCGATCGGCGGGCGGCCGTCTCATCTCTCCATATATGTTGTGTGTGTTCAACCTGTTTCGATTTAAATATAGTTCACTCCACAGATGTAAAAGTACTTTGCTAAGTTCCTCTAAGCCTTCTGCTTCTAACGGTGTTAAAATTATCTTTCTAGCTATTCAACTTTTCTCACAAAACGTGTTTGAAGACAGTCAGATTTGCCCGCGGCTGCAGCAGCTAGCTCTGTGTCTGTCTGTGTAGTCTTTAACTAGGTCAAATGCACTTCCGGTGTAACACAACGAAATGGCTCAATGGTAACCCTATCAGCCTTTCGTGCAGGTGGCCTGGGTTCAATCCCCAGGATGTCAGCTCAAAATTAAAAAAAAAAGTTTTTTTGTAACTATTTAAGCATACTTTCAGCCATTTCAACTCTTTCTAGCTCGAAATCATTACACTTTCATCTTTTAAATGTCATTTCAACTTCAAACTCCTGTTTCTTCTCAGCTTTTTTTAGCTTCCTCTTTCAGCTTTTAGCTTCTTTTAGCTTCTTTAGCTGTTTTAGCCTTTTTTAGCTTCTTTAGCTAACTTCTAACTCTAACTCTTTTGCTCCTTCAGCTCCTTGCTTCTTCAGCTCCTTTAGCTTTAGCTTCTTCAGCTGTTTTAGCTTTAGCTCCTTCAGCTGTTAGCTTCTTCAGCTGTTTTAGCTTTAGCTCCTTCAGCTGTTAGCTTCTTCAGCTGTTTTAGCTTATTTTAGCTTCTTTAGCTCCTTTAGCTCTTAGCTTCTTCAGCTCCTTCAGCTTTAGCTTCTTCAGCTCCTTTAGCTTTAGCTTCTTCAGCTCCTTTAGCTTTAGCTTCTTCAGCTACTTCAGCTTTAGCTTCTTCAGCTGTTTTAGCTTTTTTTTAGCTTCTTAAGATATTTTAGCATGGTAATTCAGCTCATGCATTCTCACAGCTGTTTCGCAGGAACAGCTCTTTCTAGTTATTATTGTGAGAATGCATGAAGCATTCTCACTATTAAGTTCCTGTTTCCCTTTATTGTGAGAATGCATGAAGCATTCTCACTATTAAGTTCCTGTTTCTCTTTATTGTGAGAATGCATGAAGCATTCTCACTATTAAGTTCCTGTTTCCCTTTATTATTATTATTATTCCATATTATTCCGCCGTTTTTCGGCATTCAACTACTTCAGCATACTTTGAGCTATTTCAACAAATTTGGTATCAAAATGTTCAGCTCATTCAGCTCTTGATGGGAATATCTTTTGGTGTTTGTAACTTTTCAACTTTTTAAGATATTAAGCTTTTTGTTCAACTTTTTTCCCATTGAAACTAATGTTAAATTTTCAAATCTCTTCAAATCCTTTCAAATCCTTTCAAATCCTTTCAAATCTTTCAAATCTTAACTAGTTCAGCATACTTTCAGCTAGAGACACCATTCAAATTTTAAAATGTTCATAAGACATTCAGCTATTACCAATTGTTTCATCTTTTAAAAATATTCAGCCAATTTTGAAATATGACAGTTTCAAAAATATGAAAATTAAGTTCTCCAAATCCTTATATTCAAATGCTTTCAAATCCTTCAAAATCTTCAAATCTATTCAAATCGTAACTGCTTCAGCATACTTTAACCTAGAGACACCATTCAAATTTTAAAATGTTCATAAGACATTCAGCTGTTACCAATTGTTTCATCTTTTAAAAATATTCAGCCAATTTTGAAATATGACAGTTTAAAAAATAGGAAAATGAAGCTCCTTCTTGGATTTTAGAGTGAGACATTCAGCAGTGCTGATAAGTTTCAACTTTTCAAACAAATTACTATAACTTTCATACAGTTTAACTGAGAGAAACAAATTATACCTTAAAATGTAGGAAAACTTGTCCTCTTTCAGCCAATGTAACTCTTAAAGAGCTCACATGGACAGATTTTGAACTATGAGCCTTTAAGCTTGAAGAACTTGTCAAATTTTGAGGAAATCTGCCATTTTTGAATCAGCTTCAAGTGTTTCAAACTGCTTGGATTTAAATATAGTTGACTCCACAGATGTAAAACTACTTTGCTAAGTTCCTCTAAGCCTTCTGCTTCTAATGGTGTTCAAATAATTTTTCTAGCTGCTCAACTTTTCTCACAAGATGTATTTGAAGTCAGTGTTCAGTGTCATTTCTCTCCCGCGATCGGCGGGCGGCCGTCTCATCTCTCCATATATGTTGTGTGTGTTCAACCTGTTTCGATTTAAATATAGTTGACTCCACAGATGTAAAACTACTTTGCTAAGTTCCTCTAAGCCTTCTGCTTCTAACGGTGTTAAAATTATCTTTCTAGCTATTCAACTTTTCTCACAAAACGTGTTTGAAGACAGTCAGATTTGCCCGCGGCTGCAGCAGCTAGCTCTGTGTCTGTCTGTGTAGTCTTTAACTAGGTCAAATGCACTTCCGGTTTCACACAACGAGATGGCTTAATGGTAACACTACCAGTCTTTCGTGCAGGTGGCCCGGGTTCAATCCCCAGGATGTCATCTCAAAATTAAAAAAAAAAGTTTTTTCGTAACTATTTAAGCATACTTTCAGCCATTTCAACTCTTTCTAGCTCGAAATCATTACACTTTCATCTTTTAAATGTCATTTCAACTTCAAACTCCTGTTTCTTCTCAGCTTTTTTTAGCTTCCATAGCTCTTTCAGCTTTTAGCTTCTTTAGCTGTTTTAGCCTTTTTTAGCTTCTTTAGCTAACTTCTAACTCTAACTCTTTTGCTCCTTCAGCTGCTTGCTTCTTCAGCTGTTTTAGCTTTAGCTTCTTCAGCTGTTTTAGCTTTAGCTCCTTCAGCTGTTAGCTTCTTCAGCTGTTTTAGCTTTAGCTCCTTCAGCTGTTAGCTTCTTCAGCTGTTTTAGCTTATTTTAGCTTCTTCAGCTTTTAGCTTCTTTTAGCTTCTTTAGCTCCTTTAGCTCTTAGCTTCTTCAGCTCCTTCAGCTTTAGCTTCTTCAGCTCCTTTAGCTTTAGCTTCTTCAGCTCCTTTAGCTTTAGCTTCTTCAGCTGTTTTAGCTTTTTTTTAGCTTCTTAAGATATTTTAGCATGGTAATTCAGCTCATGCATTCTCACAGCTGTTTCGCAGGAACAGCTCTTTCTAGTTGTGAGAATGCATAAAGCATTCTCACTATTAAGTTTCTGTTTCCCTTTATTGTGAGAATGCATGAAGCATTCTCACTATTAAGTTTCTGTTTCCCTTTATTATTATTATTGTGAGAATGCATGAAGCATTCTCACTATTAAGTTCCTGTTTCCCTTTATTATTGTGAGAATGCATGAAGCATTCTCACTATTAAGTTCCTGTTTCCCTTTATTATTATTATTATTATTATTATTCCGCCGTTTTTTGGCATTCAACTACTTCAGCATACTTTGAGCTATTTCAACAAATTTGGTATCAAAATGTTCAGCTCATTCAGCTCTTGATGGGAATGTATTTTTGGTGTTTGTAACTTTTCAACTTTTTAAGATATTAAGCTTTTTGTTCAACTTTTTTCCCATTGAAACTAATGTTAAATTTTCAAATCTCTTCAAATCCTTTCAAATCCTTTCAAATCTTTCAAATCTTAACTAGTTCAGCATACTTTCAGCTAGAGACACCATTCAAATTTTAAAATGTTCATAAGACATTCAGCTATTACCAATTGTTTCATCTTTTAAAAATATTCAGCCAATTTTGAAATATGACAGTTTCAAAAATATGAAAATTAAGTTCTCCAAATCCTTATCTTCAAATGCTTTCAAATCCTTCAAAATCTTCAAATCTATTCAAATCGTAACTGCTTCAGCATACTTTAACCTAGAGACACCATTCAAATTTTAAAATGTTCATAAGACATTCAGCTGTTACCAATTGTTTCATCTTTTAAAAATATTCAGCCAATTTTGAAATATGACAGTTTAAAAAATAGGAAAATGAAGCTCCTTCTTGGATTTTAGAGTGAGACATTCAGCAGTGCTGATAAGTTTCAACTTTTCAAACAAATTACTATAACTTTCATACAGTTTAACTGAGAGAAACAAATTATACCTTAAAATGTAGGAAAACTTGTCCTCTTTCAGCCAATGTAACTCTTAAAGAGCTCACACGGACAGATTTTGAACTATGAGCCTTTAAGCTTGAAGAACTTGTCAAATTTTGAGGAAATCTGCCATTTTTGAATCAGCTTCAAGTGTTTCAAACTGCTTGGATTTAAATATAGTTGACTCCACAGATGTAAAACTACTTTGCTAAGTTCCTCTAAGCCTTCTGCTTCTAATGGTGTTAAAATTATTTTTCTAGCTGCTCAACTTTTCTCACAAGATGTATTTGAAGTCAGTGTTCGGTGTCATTTCTCTCCCGCGATCGGCGGGCGGCCGTCTCATCTCTCCATATATGTTGTGTGTGTTCAACCTGCTCCGATTTAAATATAGTTGACTCCACAGATGTAAAACTACTTTGCTAAGTTCCTCTAAGCCTTCTGCTTCTAACGGTGTTAAAATTATCTTTCTAGCTATTCAACTTTTCTCACAAAACGTGTTTGATGACAGTCAGATTTGCCCGCGGCTGCAGCAGCTAGCTCTGTGTCTGTCTGTGTAGTCTTTAAGTAGGTCAAATGCACTTCCGGTGTAACACAACGAAATAGCTTAATGGTAACCCTACCAGCCTTTAGTGCAGGTGGCCCGGGTTCAATCCCCAGGATGTCAGCTCAAAATTAAAAAAAAAAGTTTTTTTGTAACTATTTAAGCATACTTTCAGCCATTTCAACTCTTTCTAGCTCGAAATCATTACACTTTCATCTTTTAAATGTCATTTCAACTTCAAACTCCTGTTTCTTCTCAGCTTTTTTTAGCTTCCATAGCTCTTTCAGCTTTTAGCTTCTTTTAGCTTCTTTAGCTGTTTTAGCCTTTTTTAGCTTCTTTAGCTAACTTCTAACTCTAACTCTTTTGCTCCTTCAGCTGCTTGCTTCTTCAGCTCCTTTAGCTTTAGCTTCTTCAGCTGTTTTAGCTTTAGCTCCTTCAGCTGTTAGCTTCTTCAGCTGTTTTAGCTTTAGCTCCTTCAGCTGTTAGCTTCTTCAGCTGTTTTAGCTTATTTTAGCTTCTTCAGCTTTTAGCTTCTTTTAGCTTCTTTAGCTCCTTTAGCTCTTAGCTTCTTCAGCTCCTTCAGCTTTAGCTTCTTCAGCTCCTTTAGCTTTAGCTTCTTCAGCTCCTTTAGCTTTAGCTTCTTCAGCTACTTCAGCTTTAGCTTCTTCAGCTGTTTTAGCTTTTTTTTAGCTTCTTAAGATATTTTAGCATGGTAATTCAGCTCATGCATTCTCACAGCTGTTTCGCAGGAACAGCTCTTTCTAGTTATTATTCCATATTATTCCGCCGTTTTTCGGCATTCAACTACTTCAGCATACTTTGAGCTATTTCAACAAATTTGGTATCAAAATGTTCAGCTCATTCAGCTCTTGATGGGAATATCTTTTGGTGTTTGTAACTTTTCAAGTTTTTAAGATATTAAGCTTTTTGTTCAACTTTTTTCCCATTGAAACTAATGTTAAATTTTCAAATCTTTTCAAATCCTTTCAAATCCTTTCAAATCTTTCAAATCTTAACTAGTTCAGCATACTTTCAGCTAGAGACACCATTCAAATTTTAAAATGTTCATAAGACATTCAGCTATTACCAATTGTTTCATCTTTTAAAAATATTCAGCCAATTTTGAAATATGACAGTTTCAAAAATATGAAAATTAAGTTCTCCAAATCCTTATCTTTAAATCCTTTCAAATCCTTCAAAACCTTAAAATCTTTTCAAATCGTAACTGCTTCAGCATACTTTAACCTAGAGACACCATTCAAATTTTAAAATGTTCATAAGACATTCAGCTTTTACCAATTGTATCATCTTTTAAAAATATTCAGCCAATTTTGAAATATGACAGTTTAAAAAATATGAAAATGAAGTTCCTTCTTGGATTTTAGAGTGAGACATTCAGCAGTGCTGATAAGTTTCAACTTTTCAAACAAATTACTATAACCTTCATACAGTTTAACTGAGAGAAACAAATTATACCTTAAAATGTAGGAAAACTTGTCCTCTTTCAGCCAATGTAACTCTTAAAGAGCTCACATGGACAGATTTTGAACTATGAGCCTTTAAGCTTGAACAACTTGTCAAATTCTGAGGAAATCTGCCATTTTTGAATCAGCTTCAAGTGTTTCAAACTGCTTCGATTTAAATATAGTTGACTCCACAGATGTAAAACTACTTTGCTAAGTTCCTCTAAGCCTTCTGCTTCTAATGGTGTTAAAATTATTTTTCTAGCTGCTCAACTTTTCTCACAAGATGTATTTGAAGTCAGTGTTCGGTGTCATTTCTCTCCCGCGATCGGCGGGCGGCCGTCTCATCTCTCCATATATGTTGTGTGTGTTCAACCTGCTCCGATTTAAATATAGTTGACTCCACAGATGTAAAACTACTTTGCTAAGTTCCTCTAAGCCTTCTGCTTCTAACGGTGTTAAAATTATCTTTCTAGCTATTCAACTTTTCTCACAAAACGTGTTTGAAGACAGTCAGATTTGCCCGCGGCTGCAGCAGCTAGCTCTGTGTCTGTCTGTGTAGTCTTTAAGTGGGTCAAATGCACTTCCGGTGTAACACAATGAAATGGCTTAATGGTAACCCTACCAGCCTTTCGTGCAGGTGGCCCGGGTTCAATCCCCAGGATGTCAGCTCAAAATTAAAAAAAAAAGTTTTTTTGTAACTATTTAAGCATACTTTCAGCCATTTCAACTCTTTCTAGCTCGAAATCATTACACTTTCATCTTTTAAATGTCATTTCAACTTCAAACTCCTGTTTCTTCTCAGCTTTTTTTAGCTTCCATAGCTCTTTCAGCTTTTAGCTTCTTTTAGCTTCTTTAGCTGTTTTAGCCTTTTTTAGCTTCTTTAGCTAACTTCTAACTCTAACTCTTTTGCTCCTTCAGCTGCTTGCTTCTTTAGCTCCTTTAGCTTTAGCTTCTTCAGCTGTTAGCTTCTTCAGCTGTTTTAGCTTTAGCTCCTTCAGCTGTTAGCTTCTTCAGCTGTTTTAGCTTTAGCTCCTTCAGCTGTTTTAGCTTATTTTAGCTTCTTCAGCTTTTAGCTTCTTTAGCTCCTTTAGCTCTTAGCTTCTTCAGCTCCTTCAGCTTTAGCTTCTTCAGCTCCTTTAGCTTTAGCTTCTTCAGCTGTTTTAGCTTTAGCTCCTTCAGCTGTTAGCTTCTTCAGCTGTTTTAGCTTTAGCTCCTTCAGCTGTTAGCTTCTTCAGCTGTTTTAGCTTATTTTAGCTTCTTCAGCTTTTAGCTTCTTTTAGCTTCTTTAGCTCCTTTAGCTCTTAGCTTCTTCAGCTCCTTCAGCTTTAGCTTCTTCAGCTCCTTTAGCTTTAGCTTCTTCAGCTCCTTTAGCTTTAGCTTCTTCAGCTCCTTTAGCTTTAGCTTCTTCAGCTACTTCAGCTTTAGCTTCTTCAGCTGTTTTAGCTTTTTTTTAGCTTCTTAAGATATTTTAGCATGGTAATTCAGCTCATGCATTCTCACAGCTGTTTCGCAGGAACAGCTCTTTCTAGTTATTGTGAGAATGCATGAAGCATTCTCACTATTAAGTTCCTGTTTCTCTTTATTATTATTATTATTATTCCATATTATTCCGCCGTTTTTCGGCATTCAACTACTTCAGCATACTTTGAGCTATTTCAACAAATTTGGTATCAAAATGTTCAGCTCATTCAGCTCTTGATGGGAATGTATTTTTGGTGTTTGTAACTTTTCAACTTTTTAAGATATTAAGCTTTTTGTTCAACTTTTTTCCCATTGAAACTAATGTTAAATTTTCAAATCTCTTCAAATCCTTTCAAATCCTTTCAAATCTTTCAAATCTTAACTAGTTCAGCATACTTTCAGCTAGAGACACCATTCAAATTTTAAAATGTTCATAAGACATTCAGCTATTACCAATTGTTTCATCTTTTAAAAATATTCAGCCAATTTTGAAATATGACAGTTTCAAAAATATGAAAATTAAGTTCTCCAAATCCTTATCTTCAAATGCTTTCAAATCCTTCAAAATCTTCAAATCTATTCAAATTGTAACTGCTTCAGCATACTTTAACCTAGAGACACCATTCAAATTTTAAAATGTTCATAAGACATTCAGCTGTTACCAATTGTTTCATCTTTTAAAAATATTCAGCCAATTTTGAAATATGACAGTTTAAAAAATAGGAAAATGAAGCTCCTTCTTGGATTTTAGAGTGAGACATTCAGCAGTGCTGATAAGTTTCAACTTTTCAAACAAATTACTATAACTTTCATACAGTTTAACTGAGAGAAACAAATTATACCTTAAAATGTAGGAAAACTTGTCCTCTTTCAGCCAATGTAACTCTTAAAGAGCTCACATGGACAGATTTTGAACTATGAGCCTTTAAGCTTGAACAACTTGTCAAATTTTGAGGAAATCTGCTATTTTTGAATCAGCTTCAAGTGTTTCAAACTGCTTCGATTTAAATATAGTTGACTCCACAGATGTAAAACTACTTTGCTAAGTTCCTCTAAGCCTTCTGCTTCTAATGGTGTTAAAATTATTTTTCTAGCTGCTCAACTTTTCTCACAAGATGTATTTGAAGTCAGTGTTCAGTGTCATTTCTCTCCCGCGATCGGCGGGCGGCCGTCTCATCTCTCCATATATGTTGTGTGTGTTCAACCTGTTTCGATTTAAATATAGTTGACTCCACAGATGTAAAACTACTTTGCTAAGTTCCTCTAAGCCTTCTGCTTCTAACGGTGTTAAAATTATCTTTCTAGCTATTGAACTTTTCTCACAAAACGTGTTTGAAGACAGTCAGATTTGCCCGCGGCTGCAGCAGCTAGCTCTGTGTCTGTCTGTGTAGTCTTTAACTAGGTCAAATGCACTTTCAGTGTGACACAACGAAATGGCTTAGTGGTAACACTACCAGCCTTTCGTGCAGGTGGCCCGGGTTCAATCCCCAGCATGTCAGCTCAAAACTAAAGAAGAAAGTTTTTTTGTAACTATTTAAGCATACTTTCAGCCATTTCAACTCTTTCTAGCTCGAAATCATTACACTTTCATCTTTTAAATGTCATTTCAACTTCAAACTCCTGTTTCTTCTCAGCTTTTTTTAGCTTCCATAGCTCTTTCAGCTTTTAGTTTCTTTTAGCTTTTTTAGCTGTTTTAGCCTTTTTTAGCTTCTTTAGCTAACTTCTAACTCTAACTCTTTTGCTCCTTCAGCTGCTTGCTTCTTCAGCTCCTTTAGCTTTAGCTTCTTCAGCTGTTTTAGCTTTAGCTCCTTCAGCTGTTAGCTTCTTCAGCTGTTTTAGCTTTAGCTCCTTCAGCTGTTAGCTTCTTCAGCTGTTTTAGCTTATTTTAGCATCTTCAGCTTTTAGCTTCTTTTAGCTTCTTTAACTCCTTTAGCTCTTAGCTTCTTCAGCTCCTTTAGCTTTAGCTTCTTCAGCTTCTTTAGCTTTAGCTTCTTCAGCTCCTTTAGCTTTAGCTTCTTCAGCTCCTTTAGCTTTAGCTTCTGCAGCTCCTTTAGCTTTAGCTTCTTCAGCTACTTCAGCTTTAGCTTCTTCAGCTGTTTTAGCTTTTTTTTAGCTTCTTAAGATATTTTAGCATGGTAATTCAGCTCATGCATTCTCACAGCTGTTTCGCAGGAACAGCTCTTTCTAGTTATTATTATTCCGCCGTTTTTCGGCATTCAACTACTTCAGCATACTTTGAGCTATTTCAACAAATTTGGTATCAAAATGTTCAGCTCATTCAGCTCTTGATGGGAATGTATTTTTGGTGTTTGTAACTTTTCAACTTTTTAAGATATTAAGCTTTTTGTTCAACTTTTTTCCCATTGAAACTAATGTTAAATTTTCAAATCTCTTCAAATCCTTTCAAATCCTTTCAAATCTTTCAAATCTTAACTAGTTCAGCATACTTTCAGCTAGAGACACCATTCAAATTTTAAAATGTTCATAAGACATTCAGCTATTACCAATTGTTTCATCTTTTAAAAATATTCAGCCAATTTTGAAATATGACAGTTTCAAAAATATGAAAATTAAGTTCTCCAAATCCTTATCTTCAAATGCTTTCAAATCCTTCAAAATCTTCAAATCTATTCAAATCGTAACTGCTTCAGCATACTTTAACCTAGAGACACCATTCAAATTTTAAAATGTTCATAAGACATTCAGCTGTTACCAATTGTTTCATCTTTTAAAAACATTCAGCCAATTTTGAAATATGACAGTTTAAAAAATAGGAAAATGAAGCTCCTTCTTGGATTTTAGAGTGAGACATTCAGCAGTGCTGATAAGTTTCAACTTTTCAAACAAATTACTATAACTTTCATACAGTTTAACTGAGAGAAACAAATTATACCTTAAAATGTAGGAAAACTTGTCCTCTTTCAGCCAATGTAACTCTTAAAGAGCTCACATGGACAGATTTTGAACTATGAGCCTTTAAGCTTGAACAACTTGTCAAATTTTGAGGAAATCTGCCATTTTTGAATCAGCTTCAAGTTTTTCAAACTGCTTGGATTTAAATATAGTTGACTCCACAGATGTAAAACTACTTTGCTAAGTTCCTCTAAGCCTTCTGCTTCTAATGGTGTTCAAATTATGTTTGTAGCTGCTCAACTTTTGTCACAAGATGTATTTGAAGTCAGTGTTCGGTGTCATTTCTCTCCCGCGATCGGCGGGCGGCCGTCTCATCTCTCCATATATGTTGTGTGTGTTCATCCTGCTTCGATTTAAATATAGTTGACTCCACAGATGTAAAACTACTTTGCTAAGTTCCTCTAAGCCTTCTGCTTCTAACGGTGTTAAAATTATCTTTCTAGCTATTCAACTTTTGTCACAAAACGTGTTTGAAGACAGTCAGATTTGTCCCGCGGCTGCAGCAGCTAGCTCTGTGTCTGTCTGTGTAGTCTTTAACTAGGTCAAATGCACTTCCGGTGTAACACAACAAGATGGCTTAATGGTAACACTACCTGCCTTTCGTGCAGGTGGCCCGGGTTCAATCCCCATCATGTCAGACCACATTTTATAATTTTTTTATTTTATAATTATTTAAGCATACTTTCAGCCATTTCAACTGTTTTTAGCTTAATTTTATCTTCAAATCCTTCAAATTCTTCAAATCCTTCAAATTCTTCAGATAATTTCAATCCTTTCAAATCCTTCAAATTCTTCAGGTAATTTTAATCCTTTCAAATCCTTCAAATCTAAACTACTTTTGCATATTTTCAGCTAGAGACACCATTCAAATTTTAAAATCTTCAAATCTTTTAGCTTTTTAAGATTTTTCTTTATTAAGGTAATTCAGCTCATGCATTCTCACAGCTGTTTCGCAGGAACAGCTCTTTCTAGTTATTATTATTATTCTTCCGCCGTTTTTTGGCATTCAACTACTTCAGCATACTTTGAGCTATTTCAACAAATTTGGTATCAAAATGTTCAGCTCATTCAGCTCTTGATGGGAATGTATTTTTGGTGTTTGTAACTTTTCAACTTTTTAAGATATTAAGCTTTTTGTTCAACTTTTTTCCCATTGAAACTAATGTTAAATTTTCAAATCTCTTCAAATCCTTTCAAATCCTTTCAAATCCTTTCAAATCTTTCAAATCTTAACTAGTTCAGCATACTTTCAGCTAGAGACACCATTCAAATTTTAAAATGTTCATAAGACATTCAGCTATTACCAATTGTTTCATCTTTTAAAAATATTCAGCCAATTTTGAAATATGACAGTTTCAAAAATATGAAAATTAAGTTCTCCAAATCCTTATCTTCAAATGCTTTCAAATCCTTCAAAATCTTCAAATCTATTCAAATCGTAACTGCTTCAGCATACTTTAACCTAGAGACACCATTCAAATTTTAAAATGTTCATAAGACATTCAGCTGTTACCAATTGTTTCATCTTTTAAAAATATTCAGCCAATTTTGAAATATGACAGTTTAAAAAATAGGAAAATGAAGCTCCTTCTTGGATTTTAGAGTGAGACATTCAGCAGTGCTGATAAGTTTCAACTTTTCAAACAAATTACTATAACTTTCATACAGTTTAACTGAGAGAAACAAATTATACCTTAAAATGTAGGAAAACTTGTCCTCTTTCAGCCAATGTAACTCTTAAAGAGCTCACATGGACAGATTTTGAACTATGAGCCTTTAAGCTTGAACAACTTGTCAAATTTTGAGGAAATCTGCCATTTTTGAATCAGCTTCAAGTTTTTCAAACTGCTTGGATTTAAATATAGTTGACTCCACAGATGTAAAACTACTTTGCTAAGTTCCTCTAAGCCTTCTGCTTCTAATGGTGTTAAAATTATTTTTCTAGCTGCTCAACTTTTCTCACAAGATGTATTTGAAGTCAGTGTTCGGTGTCATTTCTCTCCCGCGATCGGCGGGCGGCCGTCTCATCTCTCCATATATGTTGTGTGTGTTCAACCTGCTTCGATTTAAATATAGTTCACTCCACAGATGTAAAACTACTTTGCTAAGTTCCTCTAAGCCTTCTGCTTCTAACGGTGTTAAAATTATCTTTCTAGCTATTCAACTTTTCTCACAAAACGTGTTTGAAGACAGTCAGATTTGCCCGCGGCTGCAGCAGCTAGCTCTGTGTCTGTCTGTGTAGTCTTTAACTAGGTCAAATGCACTTCCGGTTTGACACAACGAAATGGCTTAATGGTAACACTACCTGCCTTTCGTGCAGGTGGCCCGGGTTCAATCCCCAGGATGTCAGCTCAAAATTAAAAAAAAAAAGTTTTTTTGTAACTATTTAAGCATACTTTCAGCCGTTTCAACTCTTTCTAGCTCGAAATCATTACACTTTCATCTTTTAAATGTCATTTCAACTTCAAACTCCTGTTTCTTCTCAGCTTTTTTTAGCTTCCATAGCTCTTTCAGCTTTTAGCTTCTTTTAGCTTCTTTAGCTGTTTTAGCCTTTTTTAGCTTCTTTAGCTAACTTCTAACTCTAACTCTTTTGCTCCTTCAGCTCCTAGCTTCTTCAGCTCCTTTAGCTTTAGCTTCTTCAGCTCCTTTAGCTTTAGCTTCTTCAGCTCCTTTAGCTTTGGCTTCTTCAGCTACTTCAGCTTTAGCTTCTTCAGCTGTTTTAGCTTTTTTTTTAGCTTCTTAAGATATTTTAGCATGGTAATTCAGCTCTTGCATTCTCACAGCTGTTTCGCAGGAACAGCTCTTTCTAGTTATTATTATTATTCTTCCGCCGTTTTTTGGCATTCAACTACTTCAGCATACTTTGAGCTATTTCAACAAATTTGGTATCAAAATGTTCAGCTCATTCAGCTCTTGATGGGAATGTATTTTTGGTGTTTGTAACTTTTCAACTTTTTAAGATATTAAGCTTTTTGTTCAACTTTTTTCCCATTGAAACTAATGTTAAATTTTCAAATCTCTTCAAATCCTTTCAAATCCTTTCAAATCCTTTCAAATCTTTCAAATCTTAACTAGTTCAGCATACTTTCAGCTAGAGACACCATTCAAATTTTAAAATGTTCATAAGACATTCAGCTATTACCAATTGTTTCATCTTTTAAAAATATTCAGCCAATTTTGAAATATGACAGTTTCAAAAATATGAAAATTAAGTTCTCCAAATCCTTATCTTCAAATGCTTTCAAATCCTTCAAAATCTTCAAATCTATTCAAATCGTAACTGCTTCAGCATACTTTAACCTAGAGACACCATTCAAATTTTAAAATGTTCATAAGACATTCAGCTGTTACCAATTGTTTCATCTTTTAAAAATATTCAGCCAATTTTGAAATATGACAGTTTAAAAAATAGGAAAATGAAGCTCCTTCTTGGATTTTAGAGTGAGACATTCAGCAGTGCTGATAAGTTTCAACTTTTCAAACAAATTACTATAACTTTCATACAGTTTAACTGAGAGAAACAAATTATACCTTAAAATGTAGGAAAACTTGTCCTCTTTCAGCCAATGTAACTCTTAAAGAGCTCACATGGACAGATTTTGAACTATGAGCCTTTAAGCTTGAACAACTTGTCAAATTTTGAGGAAATCTGCCATTTTTGAATCAGCTTCAAGTTTTTCAAACTGCTTGGATTTAAATATAGTTGACTC
This sequence comes from Odontesthes bonariensis, assembly GCF_027942865.1. NCBI lineage: Eukaryota > Metazoa > Chordata > Actinopteri > Atheriniformes > Atherinopsidae > Odontesthes > Odontesthes bonariensis. The sequence goes on from NC_134524.1 coordinate 27,897,060, forward strand.
CACAGATGTAAAACTACTTTGCTAAGTTCCTCTAAGCCTTCTGCTTCTAATGGTGTTAAAATTATTTTTCTAGCTGCTCAACTTTTCTCACAAGATGTATTTGAAGTCAGTGTTCGGTGTCATTTCTGTCCTGCGATCGGCGGGCGGCCGTCTCATCTCTCCATATATGTTGTGTGTGTTCAACCTGCTTCGATTTAAATATAGTTGACTCCACAGATGTAAAACTACTTTGCTAAGTTCCTCTAAGCCTTCTGCTTCTAACGGTGTTAAAATTATCTTTCTAGCTATTCAACTTTTCTCACAAAACGTGTTTGAAGACAGTCAGATTTGCCCGCGGCTGCAGCAGCTAGCTCTGTGTCTGTCTGTGTAGTCTTTAACTAGGTCAAATGCACTTCCGGTCTAACATAATGAGATGGCTTAATGGTAACACTACCAGCCTTTCGTGCAGGTGGCTCGGGTTCAATCCCCATCATGTCAGACCACACTTTATAATTTTTTTATTTTATAATTATTTAAGCATACTTTCAGCATTTTCAACTGTTTCTAGCTTAATTTTATCTTCAAATTCTTCAGATCATTTCAAATCCTTCAAATCTTAAATACTTTTGCATACTTTCAGCTAGAGACACCATTCAAATTTTAAAATCTTCAAATCTTTTAGCTTTTTAAGATTTTTCTTTATTAAGGTAATTCAGCTCATGCATTCTCACAGCTGTTTCGCAGGAACAGCTCTTTCTAGTTATTATTATTCTTCCGCCGTTTTTTGGCATTCAACTACTTCAGCATACTTTGAGCTATTTCAACAAATTTGGTATCAAAATGTTCAGCTCATTCAGCTCTTGATGGGAATGTATTTTTGGTGTTTGTAACTTTTCAACTTTTTAAGATATTAAGCTTTTTGTTCAACTTTTTTCCCATTGAAACTAATGTTAAATTTTCAAATCTCTTCAAATCCTTTCAAATCCTTTCAAATCTTTCAAATCTTAACTAGTTCAGCATACTTTCAGCTAGAGACACCATTCAAATTTTAAAAAGTTCATAAGACATTCAGCTATTACCAATTGTTTCATCTTTTAAAAATATTCAGCCAATTTTGAAATATGACAGTTTCAAAAATATGAAAATTAAGTTCTCCAAATCCTTATCTTCAAATGCTTTCAAATCCTTCAAAATCTTCAAATCTATTCAAATCGTAACTGCTTCAGCATACTTTAACCTAGAGACACCATTCAAATTTTAAAATGTTCATAAGACATTCAGCTGTTACCAATTGTTTCATCTTTTAAAAATATTCAGCCAATTTTGAAATATGACAGTTTAAAAAATAGGAAAATGAAGCTCCTTCTTGGATTTTAGAGTGAGACATTCAGCAGTGCTGATAAGTTTCAACTTTTCAAACAAATTACTATAACTTTCATACAGTTTAACTGAGAGAAACAAATTATACCTTAAAATGTAGGAAAACTTGTCCTCTTTCAGCCAATGTAACTCTTAAAGAGCTCACATGGACAGATTTTGAACTATGAGCCTTTAAGCTTGAAGAACTTGTCAAATTTTGAGGAAATCTGCCATTTTTTAATCAGCTTCAAGTGTTTCAAACTGCTTGGATTTAAATATAGTTGACTCCACAGATGTAAAACTACTTTGCTAAGTTCCTCTAAGCCTTCTGCTTCTAATGGTGTTAAAAAATTTTTTCTAGCTGCTCAACTTTTCTCACAAGACGCGTTAGAAGACAGTCTGCGCCTCAGATTTGTCCCGCGGCTGCAGCAGCTAGCTCTGTGTCTGTCTGTGTAGTCTTTAAGTAGGTCAAATGCACTATGGGTGCAATTCAACGGAATGGCTTAATGGTAACACTACCAGCCTTTCGTGCTGGTGGCCCGGGATCAATTGCCATCATGTTAAACCACATTTTTATTTTATTTTTTATATATAATTATTTAAGCATACTTTCAGCCATTTCAACTGTTTCTAGCTTAATTTTATCTTCAAATCCTTAGAATTCTTCAGATCATTTCAAATCCTTCAAATCTTAACTACTTTTGCATACTTTCAGCTAGAGACACCATTCAAATTTTAAAATGTTCATAAGACATTCAGCTATTACCAAATGTGTCAGCTTTTAAAAATATTTGGCCAATTTTGAAATATGACAGTTTAAAAAATATGAAAATTAAGTTTATCTTCAAATCCTTTAAAATCCTTAAAATCCTTTCAAATCTGTTCACATATTTCTTTTTCAACTTCAACAAGTTCTCTTTATTCAACTTGTTCTCTGTATGTTCTCACTTACATGCCATTTTTAACCCTTCATGCAATTTAATCAATTCTGTAGTTTTATATAGATTGCTCAAAAAAATAAAGGGAACACTAAAATAACACTTCATAGATATCAATGAATTAATTATTCCAGTTGAAAATTGTTATTCATTATCATTAAATAGTGGAATGTGTTAACAAAATAACATAGAAATTATCAATGTGAATTAAATTTGTTATCCCATGGAGGTCTGGATTTGGGATCATACTCAAAATAAAAGTTGAAAATCACATTATAGGCTGATTTAATTTCAGTGGAAATTCATCAAGACAAGTCAAAATTAGGCTCAGTAGTGTGTGTGGCCTCCACCTGCCTGTATGAGCTCCCTACAACGCCTGGGCTCCTGATCAGGCGGCAGATGTTCTCCTGAGGGAGCACCTCCCAGAGCTGGATTAAAGCATCAGTCAACATCATTCTGTGGTGCAACATGGCGTTGGTAGATGGAACCAGACACGATGTCCCAGATGTGCTGGATTGGATTCAGGTCTGGGGAACGGGCGGGCCGTTCCACAGCATCAATGCCTTCATCATGCAGGAACTGCTGGCACACTTCAACAAGAATGAACCCAGGGCCCACTGTACCAGCATATGGTCTCACAATGGGTCTGAGGATCTCATCCCGGTACTAATGGCAGTCAGGTTACCTCTGGCTGGCACATGGAGGGCTGTGTGGGCCTTCAAAGAAATACCTCCCCACAGCATTACTGACCCACTGCCAAATCGGTCCTGCTGGAGGATGCTGCAGCCAGCAGAACGTTCTCCACGGTGTGTGACAGACTCTGTGACGACTGTCACATGTGCTCAGTGTGAACCTACTCTCATCCCTGAAAAGCACATGGTGTTGGGCTGTAAGCACAAGCCCCACCTGTGGAGGTCAGGTTTGAGCAGGAACATCCATGTTAGTGGCCTGCTGGAGGTCATTCTGCAGGCAGCTGTCCTGCTGCTGGGTTGTTGCCCTCCACATCTCCTGGTATTTCTGCTCTGGACACTGTGCTGAGAGTCATAGCAAATCTTCTGGCCACAGCTTGCATTGTTGTGCCATCCTGGATAAGCTGCACTACCTGATTATTTATTATTATTGGATTATTATGTATTTTATATATATACAAACTATCATTTTGAAAGAGATGAACTTTGACTGTCAAAGGATTAAAAAAATAAAACAAATTAAAAACATTTAAAAAGTGTCTTCGATATGAAAGAAAATATGCCTATGAGCAAAGAGCAGTTCCACAGTGCATGGGGACATGGTAATACAGATCGGTCACATGATTTAATTGAATGAAATATCAAATTGATGTATTTATAAAAACAATTGTACATGATACTTAAAGCTAGTGAAACATCTTCAGTTTAAAGATTTTTACAAACATTTGCGCCACATAGTCATCACTTCTTGGACCTTCCCGAATGCCCTGAGAACGCATCTGATTTTTATTCGCATTCTCCCTGAAGGTAAGACACTCCCCACCCCGTCTGTCGTCAATTTGATAAACTATGAAAGTTTAGCTGTTTACATAAATGACATAAGTTGTATTTAACTGTAACTGAATGAAAATAAAATGCAGTGTTAGTGTAAAAACATTCAATCCACAGAATGTTAGAATAGAGTACAACAGGTACAATTACTTCAGATTGTATATGTAACAATGTTTAAACTGATAGGATTTGTCAGAATATGATTCTTTCTAAATTATTTTTGAAGGTGAACATTGAAATATAAATAACTGTAACATGATTTCATTAAAAGAAACATCTACATTTTGTATTTGGAATACTCGTCATTGGAAAGAAATGTCTGAGTGCCCCTGAACGTCTCTGAACATTATACGGCTCATTGGATAGCCCATCGGCCCACTCTTCTTCGTTTGCAAAGGTAAGTGTGACGCTGTCTGACTCGGTCTTTCCCAAATGAGGAATTTATGAACTCTAAAACACTTTTGCTGTTTAAATCAGGGACATAAGTGGTTTTTAACAGCAACTGAATGAAAATAAAGCCAAAAACGGCTAAATATCTTGTTCTGTGAGCCACACAACATTTTGGCTAGCTACGGTTAGCGCCGTTAGCATTAGCATCAATGCTAACGTTCAACGGTCGCTCGGATAAGTCTGAGAGGTCTTAACAAGCAATATGATTTGAAACTATGTATATGGGCTCTTCTTAGTTTTAATCAACAATTTCCGGCAATGTTCAGGTTACTAAAGGAATAATGAATAATGTTAGAGCTAATGTCTGTTTCTGAGTGTTGACCGTGTGTGCGTTCGAGCTGAGTCTCTCAGCTGGAGGTGTGTTCAGTAGCAGGTCTGTGTAGTGCTGGGCGGTATACCGGTTCACACCGAATACCGGTTTATAATTTCGTTATTATAGAAATTATTAATATACCGCCATACCGGTGTATTTGATTACACAATGGAGGGAACGCTAGGTCGCGCGACATTGTTTGAGACGGGACCCTTTTCAGTGTTGCGCTTCTAAACACGCATGTTTACTGTCTATGGGTGCGAGGTGGTAATAAGCACTTGCTTTACTTTAAGGTGAAGGTGGATAGGATAGACATGGAAAGTTCCGAAATCGAAGCTGCAGAAGTAGTAGAACATGCTGACATAGAAGAACTTGTGCCAAAAAAGAAGCCGTGTCTGTAGTTTGGAAGTTTTTTGGTTTAAAAAAATCCTACGTCGACCAAACAACCATTTTATTTAAGTGTTGTCGGGCTGCAGTTGTCGCTGGAGGTGGCAACACGATCAATTTGCTCCATCACCTTAGCCGTAAGCATGTCTTAGAATATCAAGACTGCATGAAGTTAAGGTCAGCACCCGCCACATCAGCAGGTAACACGGGGAAAGCAAAAGAAAAGTCGAGCCAAATGTCACTTCAAGACGCGTTTGCCAGAGCTAGAACGTGAATCTGCCTCATTTATTTGAATGTGATTTCCTCATATTGATGCAAAAATATAATTATTGCAAGTTGCACTACTTTTTTGTATTAATTTTCATAAAAGATGTTTGCAATTTGCACAGTAAAAGTCCTGTATTTTGACTGCAATTGTGTTTGCATTCCAATTCCTCACTTCATTAGAATCATGAGTAGCACTTCTGTGTAAACGGCATCATTTCGTGGGGCGTTATTCTATGACGGTAAAATAGACCATCCTAAGTTAATCTACTGCAGTAATTCTGTTCTCAATCTGTAGAAAATGCTGTGAACACCTAATTATGCATTAAAAAAAAATACAGTGATACCATGAAAAAATACTGTGATGTGTATTTTTGGTCATACCGCCCAGCACTAAGTCTGTGTCATTGAAAGTTCATGTGAGAAAATAATAAACACAGACCCAGTAATGCTCACGAAGCAAAAAACTGGTCCTATTAAATAACATGCACCAGATGATGTTAACGTCTCTGTAACTGAGACATGATAGGAAATCTATTTAAATTCTTGAATGTAAATGATCAGAGAGACAGACACAGCTGATAATGAGCAGTATTCTCCCTCTGTGTTCAGTGGTTCAGGTAGATTCAGTGTTTCCACTTGGATAACTAACAGATTGTGTCTTTCCTCAGACTGAGAGAGAACATTGATCCTTGCTTTGGCTGGTAAGTACAGAGTTATTGTAAAGTTAAACAGGCTGTAGATCACAACAGCTGACTGAGTTAATATGTTCTGTATTTAAAGATAATTGAACTCTGATCAGATGAACTTTATTTGGGATACATCAGAGTTTGTGAGTGAATTTCCTCCTGAACACAGAAATATTCTGTCCACACTTACTGAAGCTTTTAGGAAACATCTTCACTTTGTTGGTAGATTTTCTGACACCACTGTTGTATTCAGATACTGTCACCTGGAAATACTGAATGAATGTGTGGACTGGTGATGAATATGCTGTGTGCATTAATGTATGTTTTATCGACAGTTTAAGTCCAAACTTTCCATTCAGACTGAAATATCTCAAGTGTTTCCAGTTAAAGCGAGTCTCCCATGTCAGCAGAAAGTATTTCCTTATTTCTGTAAAATCCCCATTTTACTGTCCTGTTCCTGTGGGCAGTGTCACTCAGTGGGTCCACATGATGAGAGTAACTCTATTACAGCTATAGCTGGGTTCTGCTCCTTATCTGAGCAAGGGTAATTCTCCTTGGATATCTGGCGGTGAATGAATGGGATCAGAGGCACAAAGCGTGTCATACCCCGGTATGATAGGTGGCGCTGTACCCATTCCAGCTGTTGCTAATAGAGCCACTTCCTGTTGACCTCTTCACCACCAACAACAACAACAAACTCAGGCATTGGAGAAAGATGGAGAACGCAGAGCCAGATGAAGCTACGTCCCTCTACATTTGCTCTGTGATGAGCTGCTTGTTGCACAAACTCGATGCCCAACGGAGCGTTCTCCATCGCGTTGTTTGTTTCTTTCTGACGGCGACAACAACAGGAACATCGTCTCCTTTGACTTCCGGGTCACGACCCCGGGAAAACATCTGGAGCATGCGCAGAACGCAAAGTCTGATTCACCACGTGCTTCAGCGTCTACAAACAGGTTTAGAGTGACTTTCAGCCCAGTTATCTCGGGGTCTGAATCCCATCCGATCCAGTTCTTAGTCAGATTAAGGTGTCTACATGCACTTAATAACTCTGTCTGATTGGAATTTAGCCAATAATCCGATCCTTTCAGTGCCATGTGACCCCACTGAGTGATTGACAGTTAAAGCAGCCAATAGCAGCAGCTCAGCACATGATGTCCACTGCAGGGCAGCTGGCAGAAGATGAGACTGTGCTGCTTCTAACTTTGTCTCATCGGTTATTTTCTGTGGAAATAAAGCTGAAATGGCAGCACAGCTGAGCTCTCTACATGGTCTGAGTGTGAAAAGCCCACAACAACCGCAGCTCCATGTCCCAGTGACACAGTCAAAGTTACACTGTCATTACCTGGTGTTTTATTTAGCTGCTGTGTCCTCAGCTGGAGGAATTTAACTGACTACTCTCTTTTCCTCCTTTCTTTAGACTAACTGAACTCTGAGCCCTGCTCCTGCTCTGACTGGTGAGGACCAACATTTACTTCCTTGATGGTTGTGTTCCTGCTACCTGCTCTGTGTCATATGAAGTGGAGCTTCCTGTCAGTGCCCAGCAGACCTTTTCCCTCTCAAACTGCATGAATGAAGTGAAACGTTGATCATTAGTCAGAGAACACATTTATTGGTCATGCATACACACACACATGCACAGGGTCACACACTCAGAGAGACAGATGCCAACCTGGAGCAGTGGGCAGCCAATCACAGGGCCCACAGCTGATGTGTTACTGCTCTGTTTTCCATCTGATCCCCAAAGCTTTGGATAGTTTCCATGTTTCTGATCATGAACACATTCAGCCACTCTGAGCTGATCATCAACCAACAACGTTTAACTACTTCAAGTCCACAAAAGTCTGGCCCAAAGCTCATCCTGTAGAGAGGAGAGCAGAAGCAATCAGCTGTGAGATCAGATGGTGTGTGTGTTTAGAGTCTTCTGATCTGATACTAACACAGTGTTTCTCTTCTCAGACCCAGAGACCACCGGACCAGAACTCCTGCTTAGCTGGTGAGCAGATTTCCAGTCAGTGAGCTTCAGTCCATCCCATCACTGAGAGCAGGAGTGTTTCACATGTTCACCACAGAGTTTCTGTGGAGTTCACACATGAGTCTAAATGTAGTAAAAACAGACTGACTGAAGTCATGGTAGAGCCCTGTGAGCTGAGCTGTTCTGCCTGTAAAGTGGATCAGAACAGGTCCCAGCAGCAGAAAGCTGACAGTGTTAGTGGAACATCACTAAAGGCAGAAATCAGTGTGTACTGATGTCATTCTGACATCAATCTGCTGCAGCTCCATCCTGGTTCATTCATCTATTCAATAAGTCCATCATCACATCAGTGAGCAGCTGCTTCACCGCTCCCTCTCAGACTATCTTCAGGGACTGAAAACATGAACCCAGGACTTGAGCTCTCATATGTCCTGTTGAGTCTTTTTGAGCTGTACTGTCAATCATATTACGCTCTGTGATCAACCAAGAACATTTTGAAAGGTCCAAAGTCCTCATTAAACAATAAACACCCATCAGGTGTTTCCTGTGGAGAACATCTGGATTGTTCTGCTGGTGTGTCAGCATCCAGTTGGACTGTAATGTGAGCAGAACATGTTGTGTACTGATCTGCTTCATGTTGAACAAGTCAGTGGCTCTGACGTTCTTCTAACCAAGTCCATGTTTCATGCTACCAGCTGTTTCCACACACATCTGGAAACTTCTATAAATGTTTTGGACTAATAAGTTTTTATTAAAAAAAAGATAATAATCAGGTCATTTGAAGACATGAATCGCAGCACAGTTTAAGTAGCATTTCCACACATTTCACCTGTTTTTATCTGTGCTTCATCAAACTGTGTCTAACTGTTATCTCTTTGTGTCTCCCAGGTGTCCTGCTGTCCACACCATCTCCTTCTCCTCTATCACATTGGCTGCTCTATCTCTCCTGTCCCATCTCCAAGCTCTATCTAATTACCGGAGTTCTATCTTGTATCCATCTGTCCCCGCTCTATCTATTCCTGGAATTCTCACGTTTTGAGAACTATGGGTTTTGATGACTGGCTTTGATTACTGGTTTTGATGACTGGATTTGATGACTGGTTTTGATGACTGGTTTTGAGAACTAAGGTTGATTGGAACCTTGTCTTGCTGTTTTTGGATCTGAGACTCTACTCTCACTGCTCTGTCTTTCCTGTCTACCTCTCTCATACATAGGCTGATAAACTTTGAAATTGGAGAAAAATTGGCACATTTTCATTGACATTTGGCTAAAGTTTGAAATATTGTCATACAAACTTGATTCTTAAAGATAAATCTTGATCTTGACAGATTTCTAAATAAATCTAAGACCAAACAGTAACTTGTTTTGGAAAAACTATTTTGATACTATTTGATAATTATTATCAAGAGATTATTGATCTTTGAATCTATAAATTCCAATTTGAAAACAGTGCTTCCATAAATTGAACAGTTAAGTGTGTTATTGATATAAAGAAACACATTTGATAAATTGAAAGAAAAGCACTGCATCTGTTCCTGTGCTGCTGGACTCGCTGCAGGTTAGTTCATAAGTGTTGAAATAAAACACATCTGTAAGGAGGACTGGAGTGTCTGTGCCGTCTGCTCTGACCTGACCAGAAGTGGAATCCAGCTACCAGAAGCATCTGTCATCCCGCTGCTGCTGCTGCTGATCTGCATCACAACACTTCATATAGAAGAGATTTGAATTCAGCTCGGTCTCATTAAAACTGTCTGTGATTCAGAAGCTAAGAATAGTGAGAGTCTGTTGACAGATTGGGGCTGATTGAACTATTGATTATATCTTTAAAATTGTCCGTTCTGTAGCACACATTACTTTGAGGTGCATATACTGAAAACATTTTCATAGTTGATCTTTTCTGCTACATCTAAGTGTTACAACAGTAGTTTTTGCTAAATAATAGTTCTAATTTGGAAGAAAATACCCAAGGACCACTGAGCGTTATTCTAACCTGACATTTTAAAATCAGAAAGAACTGAGACTTTTATTTGGATACTTTCTGTTTCTATCAGAAAAGTACCGTAACTGAAGTTTTGGTCTGTTGGAATCTTCAGATATAACTAACTTCTCTGTGTCATAATAAACTTCTGTTTTTTCTATTTGACAAGAATTTTTCTGCTGTCAATCTTTTTCTAGATAGATAGCGTGTCGATCTGCTAACTGAAACCAGCATTGATAAATAGCACAAAGCTACATTTGAAATATTACAACCGAGTAGAAGCCCTGTGTGTTGGTGACATCAGTACAGACAAAGTAAGTTTGAGGTTCTGAAGCACAGCAACAATGCCGAGGAAGGGTATTCGTTCTCGGGCTCAGAAGCTGAGGTGGCAGAAGGACAAAGAATCTCCGAGTGAACAAGCTGAAGGTATGGGCTCTCAGAGCAGCAACCTGGTGTCACACCAGCTTTCTTATGCTGAGGTTGTACAGAGAGGACGTCCCAGTGATGGTATGTGTGTTGGAGAGTCTTCTGATGGACAGCAGGTAGACAGCAGAGGTCAGAGTGCAGTTTCTGATGGGAACACCGGCATGAATGCTTTCCAGCAGGTAAAGCAGAGTGTACCTCAGGCATCTTATGCTGACATGGTGAAGAGAGGACGTGATGCAGCTGGAGCGTCTCAGCAGCACAGTGTGATTGTGGAACCTCAGCCGTCAGTGACACATGTCTGTGCCTCACGCAGTCAGGCCTCATTAAAATATGGCAAATACAGGAACAGTCAGTGTGTGGCCAACAGTTTGGTGTTTCTGTCCTTTCTTCATGAACATGAAGGAATTAGCAGAGCAGATCTGGACCTAGTCCTGGATAAAGGTGATGCTGTGTACAGACAGGCCAGAGAAAGGTTTCCTAACAGTGTCCATTTGGCATCGGATGAACTTCCAGATGAAGTTAGTGCACGCAGGTCAAAGTATCAGGTGGACCTGACTCAGCTGTCTGTGTATGGTACATTTGGAGGTGGAGAGAGGCTTCTCAGCCTTGAGCACGGACTGAGCTTTTTGTCATCAGATGTACAGTACGGGCTGCTGATCATGGCAGGGTTATGTGTCGCAGTTTTCAGATGCAGATCTGGTCTGTACGGATACTTTGACCCACACTCCAGGAACAAAGATGGACTGCCAATGTCCTCCAGGCGGTTGAGCTTTGGTACTGCTGTGATGCTGAAATTCCCACATCTGACTGACATGATTGACAGGATCAAGTTGTGCTACACAATGTTTGACATCCAGTCATCTTGTATGTATGAACTCAAGCCTCTGTCATTTCACTGTGTGAACACATCCAACCAGAGAAACGCTGTTTCAGACACAGACTGCAGACACACAGCTGTTGATGCACCTCCCCTGTTACAGGAAGCTGTCAATGAATCTGACCAGTCTCAGAACATTTCACCATCAACTGACACAAATGTTGAAGTGACAACGTTCCCATCACAGAATTTTCCTCAGAATTTTCCTCATAATGAGCCAAACGTATCTGCCTCAGTGTTGCCCACTGTCCTTAATGATCTCTGTTGCAATGTTTTGCAGGAATTATCCACTGATATCACTTCTCCAGCATCTGGGAGACAACAACAGAACACAGTTCCTTGTGCCCAAATTGAACATGAACCATGTAGTGAAATCATTTGCCCTCCAAATGATGCTTCTGACAGTGGATCAAATATCTGTCACACTGATCCTCCAGATCATGTTTTGAAGGAAATCTCATGTAAACTGTCCAAACTTAGTAAACAGGGGAGGAGAAAAATGAAAAGGAGAATGATGGCAAGAAACACACCTCAGCAGAGAAAAGTGAATAAAAAAACGAGAGAAAGGGAAATGTATGTGTCTAATGAAATGCAGAGAGAAAAGAAAAGATCCCGCCTCAGAATGTCATATCAAAAGAATGCAGAAATCAGAGAGAAAAAAAAGTTATACATCAGGAGATCTTACAGAGAAAAAGAAGGATTCAGAGAGAAACAAAAGGCATACATCAGGAGGTCTTACAGAGAAAAAGGATTCAGAGAGAAACAAAAGGCATACATCAGGAGGTCTTATAGAGAAAAAGAAGGCTTTTCACAAAGACAAAAGATGTACATAATAAACCGTTACAGACAGAGTGAAACCTTTCGACAGAGGCAGAGAAGTTATGTTACTCAACGTTATGCAAATGACAGAGTATTCAGAATCAGACACAGACAAGTGATGAAAAACCTCATGAGAAACAGATACAGGAACAGTCATTCATTCAGGACGATGGATAACATCAGACGTGCTGCGAGCATAAAGAGAAAATACAGACGAATGAACAGAAACACTCGGAGTGAAACAGAGACCAGAGAAACACAGAGTCTGCAACATGAGACAGTTGAGAACAGATTGATCAATGAAGCCATAGCTGTGTTCAAATCTAATATTAAGGCTGGTCCCACTTATGTCTGCACTGTGTGCCATAAGGCCTCGTTTCCCAACCAGGTACAAACCTGCACAAGGTCAAAGTATGACAAAAATCCTCACGTGGTTTCCCAATGTCTGACAGGAAAGTATGTTCACGTTTGTGATGAAGGCTGCAGAAATGAAGCCTGCACAGTTCCTGATGAGAGAAGGAAAGAGTGGATTTGTCACACCTGCCACGCTCATCTGAAAAAAGGACGCATGCCCAACCTCGCAGCAGCTAATAAACTGGAGCTGTCTGAAATTCCCAGCGAATTGTCAGATCTGAATATTCTGGAAAGACATTTGATCGCTAAATGTATTCCGTTTGCAAAGATCATTCCTCTTCCAAGAGGCAGACAAAGACTGATCAGGGGAAATGTTGTGTGTGTGCCATCTGAGGTCCAGGAAACAGTCAATGCATTACCCAGGCTGAGGAGCGAGTCTCAGGTGATGAGGGTGAAACTGAAAAGACGTTTGTCTTACAGAGGGCATCAGCTGTTTCAGACAGTAACCTGGTCTAAACTAGTGTCTGCATTAATGAAGCTGAAGCAGGTTCATCCAGAGTATCAGGACGTTACCATCAGAGATGAAGCTGAACTCTGTGACCCAACGCTTCCTGATGATGATGATGATGATGATGAGGATGATGATGTTAGCATGGGGGAGCAGGACTATGATGAAGCAGATCTGATGCAAACTGACATGTGTGAGAGAAATGCACTGTGTGAGGCAGAAAATGATCAGGACGGTGAATGTGAACAACCACAGCAGCAGAGAGATGATGGAGACGAAGGTGATCTGCCAAATGGAGGGTTTGCTTTAGAATCATGCCTTCAGCCTCTTGACATATCAGAAGAGATCCTCTGTTACAGTGATAGCACTTACTGTGTGGCTCCTGCACAAAGAAACAGTCCAGTTAGCTTCTTCAGGACTCCACATTTGGAATCAATGTCATTCCCTGTACAATTTCCCACGGGTGAGAACACACTGGACCAAATGAGACTCATTAAAGTCAGTCCAAGTGGATATTTCAAGTCACGGCTTTTTAATGTGGATGACCGTTTTGCCAGAGACCCGAACTACTTGTTCTTTGCACAGTTTGTGATAGAGATACACATCGCTAATAACAGCATGACGATACAGCTGAGAAAAGGTAAAACTAGGACCAGAGATGGACGCAGTATAACCTCAGGCATGTTACAAGACAAACGAGAGGTTGAGAGACTGGTGAGAAATAAAGATGCAGTCAGATTCATGCAGCCACTCAGAGGGACTCCAGTATACTGGGAGAGAACCACTAAAGATCTGTTTGCCATGATCAGACAGTTGGGAACTCCCACGTTCTTCTGCACATTTTCAGCTGCTGAATTCAGATGGCCTGAGGTGATTGAAGCAATAAAGAGACAGCAGGGTGAAGAGGTTGATTTTGAATCTCTGGACTGGACTGCAAAGTGTGAGATTCTGCGCTCCAACCCCGTCACCTGCATGCGTTTGTTTGATAAGCGTGTTGAGGCCCTGTTCAGAGATCTGCTGCTCTCAGATGCTCAGCCACTGGGGAAAGTGATCGACTTTTTCTACAGAGTTGAGTTTCAGCACAGAGGAAGCCCACATATTCATGCAATGCTTTGGGTTGATGGAGCACCTGAACTGGATGTTTGTGATGATCAGACTGTGTGTGATTTTGTAGACAGATACATCTCAGCACAACTACCTGACCCAGAAACACAACCTGAACTGTTCAAGAAAGTCTCTGAAGTTCAGAAGCACAGTAAGAACCACACGAGGAGTTGCTTCAAGAGTGTGAACTCTGGTTGTCGGTTTGGTTTTCCAAAGCCGCCCTGCACAAACACAATGATCACAAGACCTGATGAGGGTGAGAACACTGGAACGGCAAAGAGCAAACTCAGACCTCTGCTGCAGCTGCTGAATGAACCTGAAGCGGCTTCCTTGAGTCTAGAGCAGGTCCTCTCTCGATGCAACTTGACACTGGCCGAGTATGAAAGGTACCTTCAGAGTCTGAACAGAAAGACCGCAATCTACCTGAAGCGTGATCCCAAGGACTGCTGGATAAACGGGTACAACCCACATCTGCTTGAAGCCTGGGACAGTAACATCGATGTGTCCTTCATTCTGAATGCTTACTCGTGTATACAGTATCTGACTAAATACATCACAAAGAAGGAAAGTGGTCTGTCAGAGTACCTGAAAACTGTCATGGAGAATTCCAACATGGACAGAGTTAATGAGTGTGATGAGATGAGAGCTGTCATGCAGGCTTACTCCAAAAAGAGAGAGATCAGTGCTCAGGAGTGTGTGACTCGTGCGTGTGGAATAAAGATGAAGAAGTGCTCACGCAGTGTTGTGTTCGTTCCCACTGATGACAACCCAGTGAAAATGAGTCGCCCCATGTCATTCTTGGAGGACACCCCGTCAGAGTCTTGTAATGTCTGGATGACGAGTTTGAGTGACAAATACAAAGCCAGACCCGAGACCCCAGAGTATGAGGAGATGTGCTTGGCTGATTTTGCTGCTACCTGCAGGTTTGTCAGTGCAGACCACTCAAAGCGTGATGGTGTTTCACCACTTCTGAATGAGCTGGGATTTGTCCAAAGGCGGAAGAATGATAAGCCCTCTGTCATCAGATATTACCAATGTTCCAAGGAGAAACACCCCGAGCAGTTTTATGCCAGATTACTGAGACTGTACCTTCCTCACCGATCCGAGTATGAAATACGGAGTGCCGATCTTCCAACCTACGAGTCTTTTTACAACTCTGGCTGGGTCCAGCTGCCAGGCTCAAACCGTCCTGAGAGCGTGAAAAGCATTATACAAACAAACAGAGACAAATATGAGAGAAACACTGAGGAGATTGAGAATGCACTTGTAGAGTTTGAGGAGAGCAGAGACCATGTGATGGATGAATGGTGTAATCTGGCTCCTGAATCTGAAGTTGTGAGGTTGCCCTGTGATGATGATCTGCAGCAGAGAGAGCCAGACGATGAACAGGAAAATGTGCCCGACTATTGTCCAGAGTCTGCTGCTGTGACAGAAATGAGAGCCGTCAGAGAACCCCCCGCTGTGGATCCAGCTGTGCTGCGGCAGATGTATCAGAACCTGAACCAGAAGCAGGCCTGTGTGTTCCATGCTATCAGAGACTGGTGCATTAAACTTGTGTGTGGCCTAAATCCAGAGCAGTTTTTCTTTTATGTCAACGGTGGTGCGGGAACAGGAAAGTCCCACCTGATAAAATGCATTTACTCAGAGGCATCTAAGATACTGAGCAAACTGCAGCTATATTCAGAGGAGTTTGACATATCAAACCCAACTGTTTTACTGTCTTCTTTCACTGGAACTGCAGCTTTCAACATCTGTGGCACAACTCTGCACTCTCTGCTGAAGCTTCCACGCAGTCTGAAACCACCAATCCAAGGACTCGGTAACCAACTGGATGAACTCAGATCTGAACTTTTTAATGCTCAAATCCTCATTATCGATGAGATCTCCATGGTTTCAAAGCCTCTTTTTGCTTATGTGGACGCACGACTGAAACAGATCAAAGGCAATCAGAGAGCGTTTGGTGGAATGTCAGTTTTAGCTGTTGGAGATTTCTATCAGCTGCCGCCTGTGCGCCAGTCTAAACCTCTGTGTGTACACGATCCAGCAGATATTGACCTGTGGCAGGAACATTTTCAGATGATCACTCTGACTGAGATCATGAGACAGAAGGATGATGTTGCCTTTGCAGACATGCTTAACAGGATTCGGGTGAAACCAAAGGCAGATGAGCTGTCTCAGGCTGACAGAGATTTGTTGTCACAGGCCATCACTGAACCAGCTCTTTGTCCCACTGAGGTTCTGCACATTTTCCCCACCAATAAGTTGGTTGATGAACACAACTCAGCAACACTGGCTTTGTTCCATTCCAACATTATCACGATCGACGCAGATGACTTCCAGAAAGATCCCCGAACAGGCAGAATGGCCCGTAAAGACACGCCATGTAAGGGAGGCCGAAATGAGTTAGCCGACACTCTGAAAGTTGCTGAAGGTGCTCGTGTCATGCTCACCAGAAACTTTGACATTCAGAACGGTCTGGTTAACGGTGCTTTTGCCACACTGATGTGCATAGTGAGTTCTGAGGATGATCAGCACATCACTAAGCTGGGCCTGAGGATGGATAATCAGACAGGTGGGGCAAGAATCCAGAGTGGAGCTCCAGAATCCGCCAATCTGGTTTACATCGAGAGAGCAGAGGAGAAGCTGAAACAGAACGGAGTGGTACGTAGACAGTTTCCTGTGAGGCTGGCGTTCTCTTGCACTGTCCATAAAACCCAGGGCCTCACAACACATGCAGCTGTGGTGTCCCTGCAGAAAGTCTTTGAAGCAGGTATGGCTTATGTAGCTCTCAGCAGGGTGACGTCTCTCAGTGGGCTGTATTTACTGGATTTGGATGAGAAGAAAATATACGCCAATACTGAAGTGACCGCAGCGCTCCAGACCATGAGACAAGCCGATGTGGATCACATGATGCCTCTTCTTCAGGTGAGAGAAACAGTAAACAGGCCCGACACTCTGACCCTTGTTCACCACAACACAGAGGGACTGCCATCTCACATCGGTGACATCAGGAGACATCATGAGCTGTGCCTGGCAGATGTCCTGTGTCTGACAGAAACTCACCTTCAGGGCTCCTTTGTCGCAGACAGTCTGCATCTGGACGGCTACAACATGTTCAAGCGCAACAGACACACGTCCTACACTCAGTATCCTCAGATGGCCAGCAGAGCAGGCGGCGGGGTTGCTGTCTATGTGAGAAACCACATTCAGGTGCGTGAGAGACAGTATTTGCATAATGTTACTGATCTGGAGTTTGTGGCTTTGAAGGTTGAGGCTCCAGTCTGTGCAGTGATTGCAGCTGTGTACAGACCTCCTGACTACAGTCTGAGACCGTTCCTGGAGAACCTGGGAAGCCTTTTGGATGCACTAGAGGTATTGGACTGTCACCCTGTTATTGTGTGTGGAGACTTCAATGAGAATCAGCTACTCAGGTCAACAAAGCCAATTCTAGATCTGTTTCAGTCTAAGGGATATGTTCAGCTGATCACCTCTGCCACCACAGACAAGAACACACTGCTTGACCTTATTTTCATTTCCCAGCCACAGCGATGTCTCCACTCAGGTGTCATGAGAACCTATTACAGCTATCACAACCCAGTGTTCTGTGTCCTGTCCACCAGGGAACCATGAAGTGGTCGGTAAGTCTTCAAGTTCAAGGTTTGGTTTGTGCCTGTTACACTATTTCTGTATTGTAAGATTTGGTATGGTCACAAACGGTATGTTTAATAATGTCACGGTAAGATGTACTATGGTAGGTTTCAATGTGGTAAGATTTGGTATGGTCACAAACGGTATGGTTAATAATGTCACGGTAAGATGTACTATGGTAGGTTTCAATGTGGTAAGATTTGGTATGGTCACTAACGGTATGTTTAATAATGTCACGGTAAGATGTAATATGGTAGGTTTCAATGTGGTAAGATTGGTATGGTCACAAACGGTATGTTTAATAATGTCACGGTAAGATGTAATATGGTAGGTTTCAATGTGGTAAGATTTGGTATGGTCACAAACGGTATGTTTAATAATGTCACGGTAAGATGTAATATGGTAGGTTTCAATGTGGTAAGATTTGGTATGGTCACTAACGGTATGTTTAATAATGTCACGGTAAGATGTACTATGGTAGGTTTCAATGTGGTAAGATTTGGTATGGTCACTAACGGTATGGTTAAGAATGTCACGGTAAGATGTACTATGGTAGGTTTCAATGTGGTAAGATTTGGTATGGTCACAAACGGTATGTTTAATAATGTCACGGTAAGATGTAATATGGTAGGTTTCAATGTGGTAAGATTTGGTGTGGTCACTAACGGTATGTTTAATAATGTCACGGTAAGATGTAATATGGTAGGTTTCAATGTGGTAAGATTTGGTGTGGTCACTAACGGTATGTTTAATAATGTCACGGTAAGATGTACTATGGTAGGTTTCAATGTGGTAAGATTTGGTATGGTCACTAACGGTATGTTTAATAATGTCACGGTAAGATGTACTATGGTAGGTTTCAATGTGGTAAGATTTGGTGTGGTCACTAACGGTATGTTTAATAATGTCACGGTAAGATGTAATATGGTAGGTTTCAATGTGGTAAGATTTGGTATGGTCACTAACGGTATGTTTAATAATGTCACGGTAAGATGTACTATGGTAGGTTTCAATGTGGTAAGATTTGGTATGGTCACTAACGGTATGTTTAATAATGTCACGGTAAGATGTACTATGGTAGGTTTCAATGTGGTAAGATTTGGTATGGTCACTGACGGTATGTTTAATAATGTCACGGTAAGATGTAATATGGTAGGTTTCAATGTGGTAAGATTTGGTATGGTCACTAACGGTATGTTTAATAATGTCACGGTAAGATGTACTATGGTAGGTTTCAATGTGGTAAGATTTGGTATGGTCACTAACGGTATGTTTAATAATGTCACGGTAAGATGTAATATGGTAGGTTTCAATGTGGTAAGATTTGGTATGGTCACTAACGGTATGTTTAATAATGTCACGGTAAGATGTACTATGGTAGGTTTCAATGTGGTAAGATTTGGTATGGTCACTAACGGTATGTTTAATAATGTCACGGTAAGATGTAATATGGTAGGTTTCAATGTGGTAAGATTTGGTATGGTCACTAACGGTATGTTTAATAATGTCACGGTAAGATGTAATATGGTAGGTTTCAATGTGGTAAGATTTGGTATGGTCACTAACGGTATGTTTAATAATGTCACGGTAAGATGTACTATGGTAGGTTTCAATGTGGTAAGATTTGGTGTGGTCACTAACGGTATGTTTAATAATGTCACGGTAAGATGTAATATGGTAGGTTTCAATGTGGTAAGATTTGGTATGGTCACTAACGGTATGTTTAATAATGTCACGGTAAGATGTACTATGGTAGGTTTCAATGTGGTAAGATTTGGTATGGTCACTGACGGTATGTTTAATAATGTCACGGTAAGATGTAATATGGTAGGTTTCAATGTGGTAAGATTTGGTATGGTCACTAACGGTATGTTTAATAATGTCACGGTAAGATGTACTATGGTAGGTTTCAATGTGGTAAGATTTGGTATGGTCACTAACGGTATGTTTAATAATGTCACGGTAAGATGTAATATGGTAGGTTTCAATGTGGTAAGATTTGGTATGGTCACAAACGGTATGTTTAATAATGTCACGGTAAGATGTACTATGGTAGGTTTCAATGTGGTAAGATTTGGTATGGTCACTAACGGTATGTTTAATAATGTCACGGTAAGATGTAATATGGTAGGTTTCAATGTGGTAAGATTTGGTATGGTCACTAACGGTATGTTTAATAATGTCACGGTAAGATGTAATATGGTAGGTTTCAATGTGGTAAGATTTGGTATGGTCACTGACGGTATGTTTAATAATGTCACGGTAAGATGTACTATGGTAGGTTTCAATGTGGTAAGATTTGGTATTGTCACTAACGGTATGTTTAATAATGTCACGGTAAGATGTAATATGGTAGGTTTCAATGTGGTAAGATTTGGTATTGTCACTAACGGTATGTTTAATAATGTCACGGTAAGATGTAATATGGTAGGTTTCAATGTGGTAAGATTTGGTATTGTCACTAACGGTATGTTTAATAATGTCACGGTAAGATGTAATATGGTAGGTTTCAATGTGGTAAGATTTGGTATTGTCACTAACGGTATGTTTAATAATGTCACGGTAAGATGTAATATGGTAGGTTTCAATGTGGTAAGATTCGGTATTGTCACTAACGGTATGTTTGATAATGTCACGGTAAGATGTAATATGGTAGGTTTCAATGTGGTAAGATTTGGTATGGTCACTGACGGTATGTTTAATAATGTCACGGTAAGATGTAATATGGTAGGTTTCAATGTGGTAAGATTTGGTATGGTCACTAACGGTATGTTTAATAATGTCACGGTAAGATGTAATATGGTAGGTTTCAATGTGGTAAGATTTTGTATGGTCACTAACGGTATGTTTAATAATGTCACGGTAAGATGTACTATGGTAGGTTTCAATGTGGTAAGATTTGGTATGGTCACTAACGGTATGTTTAATAATGTCACGGTAAGATGTAATATGGTAGGTTTCAATGTGGTAAGATTTGGTATGGTCACAAACGGTATGTTTAATAATGTCACGGTAAGATGTAATATGGGAGGTTTCAATGTGGTAAGATTCGGTATTGTCACTAACGGTATGTTTGATAATGTCACGGTAAGATGTAATATGGTAGGTTTCAATGTGGTAAGATTTGGTATTATGGGTCATAATTATTTATAAAGACAAGGATTTTCTAGGTATTGAACACGTTGTGGTCTGTGCATTTATCTGGGTGGGTTGGGTCAGGATTGATAAATGCACAGGCCACAACTGTCTGAGCAGCTCTCTAAAAGCTGCTACATTTACCACAACATAGATGCAACATCAGAAAGCATGAGCTACACCTAGAACTCGTGCTTTCTGATGTACCAATAACATATACCAGCTGATACCCCACTGGGGTGGGGGGAAAGGTGGGTTGGGGGTGGGGTGGGCGGTTAAAGAATTGTAACTCTACTACACCTAAAACTGTTTAGATGTTCAGATCTGTTTCCTCGAGACAGGAGACTTGTTCTCCTGTATCCTCCATGACAACATCCTCCAGCACCAAGTCCAGCACAACAACACACACTTCTACATCATCCTGATGAACTGTCAGCCTAAACCAGAGCCATCACAGAGAAATGTGCACCCTGCCATCCCAGTCTTTCTGCAAAGCAGAGGAGAAAATGGCCCCTGTTAACCCTCACCTGACCACCTGGCTGACCCTGAGAAAATCCATCCACCATGATGCCCCACACCACCAGCAACAGGGAGCTGCTGCCTCATACAGAGACATGTCTTCCTCCTGCCAGTGACCAGGGTTCTTCTCAGCTGACAGAAGGTAGAGTAGAGATCTTCTCTTTGGAAAGACAAACGTTCACTTCATTCCTCTGAGTATGCTGTGTTTATTCATCTGTTGATATCATTCTTATGAATCCATTGTTTCATATTACAGATCCCAGTATCTAATTCACTGTTCCATTGTTTTTCTGTAGGCCTTCCTCTCCTGTGAATCCTTCATAGCTGAGACCCTCACAGCTGAGACCCTCACAGCTGAGCAGAAAGTTATCATCAACACTTGTGAAACATCCAGATGTTAAAGCTCACTGACAGGAGATGTTTTGTGCTCTGCAGCACTGTTCCAGGTATATGCTTATCATGCATCATATGACCGTTCTACTTGTGTTTTTCAAATCAAATCAATCAAATATACTTTAAAGACTAAAGTTCATGACAATATTTTTGTCTGCTGTTGTGTCCTCAGGTTCAGTTCCATCTTCATGCCTGCATGTCATCATCTTCCTTCCTAAAAATACTCCTGTTTCCTCTGGAAGGACTGCACCCATCTCTCCAGTGTTGCAGCGGACACTGAGCAGGTACATGGAAGCAGCAGCTCAGCAGCCAGTGAAAATGAAGAAGGTCACATGGTGACAACACTTTCCATCTTCACATTGACTCTGTGCTCCTCTGACTCTTTAGTTTGCACCATCAGCTTCAACAAACAGCAACCGCATCAAACTGAACTGTGGACAAAATGGAGGACTCTGAGGAACACCGCTCATTTGATCCTGTCCATCTGTGGAAATGTGAACGTTCCTTTCATGTTTCAGAACAATGTATCAGTGTTTTTCTCCATCATGTTTCCTCATGTCTGTCACTGTTCAGCAGAAACTTTGACTACTTCAGATGTCACGTGCAAATGTGCTCATGAGCACCAGAGAACTGATTTAGTCGTACTCACAGCAGGAATAAGACAGGACACCCACACAAGCTGTGCTGAGTCATTATGGAGAGCATTCCTGATATTTGGGAATGCTCTCCATGATGTCCACCTGATCAACTTTCCACCATGTGGAAACCAATAACAGCAGAACAGTTGATAGAAAATTATATTTGGCCATTTTAAAGACCCAAAAAATTGAAAATAGATGAAATGACAAACTTTTTAAATGAACACACAATTGAGTAAATCCTGTCTTAGTGCGGGGTATCAGCTGGTATTTTGGTTTTGGGAAATATTTTTTGTTACAATAGATATTCATATTAGTAGTTTTTTAAGTTTTCTTTTCTGTAAAAATATTAACATAAGATATTTGTCTGACAATATTACTGTTTGAACATAAAATCACTTTGAATTTTCTTTGCGATCTATCTATCTATCTATCTATCTATCTATCTATCTATCTATCTATCTATCTATCTATCTATCTATCTATCTATCTATCTATCTATCTATCTATCTATCTATCTATCTATCTACTGATAATTGACATTATTTGCAATCCATAATACTTAGAAATGAAAACATACTTTTGTAATTTAAGTGTTCTTGAGGTTTTGTAATTATGTAGGCTACATATTAACATATCAATGAACAAATCTGTTGTATTCTATTTAAATGTTTGCTATGCATTGAAAAACAAGTACTGTGTCGCCTTCATAAACACTGAACA
This sequence comes from Odontesthes bonariensis, assembly GCF_027942865.1. Lineage (NCBI taxonomy): Eukaryota > Metazoa > Chordata > Actinopteri > Atheriniformes > Atherinopsidae > Odontesthes > Odontesthes bonariensis. The sequence goes on from NC_134524.1 coordinate 27,920,057, forward strand.
ATCATTAATCTTACTGGACTTGTAATCATTACACTTTCGTCTTTTAAATGTCATTTCAACTTCAAACTCCTGTTTCTTCTCAGCCTATTTTTGCTTCCATAGCTCCTTCAGCTTTTAGCTTATTTTAGCCTCTTCAGCTCTTTTAGCTTCTTTTAGCTTCTTTAGCTTATTCAGCATTTATAGCTTCTTCAGCTGTGTTAGCTTCTTTTAGCTTCTTTAGCTCCTTTAGCTTTTAGCTTCTTCAGCTCCTTCAGCTTTAGCTTCTTCAGCTCCTTTAGCTTTAGCTTCTTAAGCTACTTCAGCTTTAGCTTCTTCAGCTGTTTTAGCTTTTTTTAGCTTCTTAAGATTTTTTAGCATGGTTGTTCAGCTCTTGCATTCTCACAGCTGTTTCGCAGGAACAGCTCTTTCTAGTTGTGAGAATGCATGAAGCATTCTCACTATTAAGTTCCTGTTTCCCTTTATTATTATTATTCCGCCGTTTTTCGGCATTCAACTACTTCAGCATACTTTGAGCTATTTCAACAAATTTGGTATCAAAATGTTCAGCTCATTCAGCTCTTGATGGGAATGTATTTTTGGTGTTTGTAACTTTTCAACTTTTTAAGATATTAAGCTTTTTGTTCAACTTTTTTCCCATTGAAACTAATGTTAAATTTTTAAATCTTTTCAAATCCTTTCAAATCCTTTCAAATCTTTCAAATCTTAACTAGTTCAGCATACTTTCAGCTAGAGACACCATTCAAATTTTAAAATGTTCATAAGACATTCAGCTATTACCAATTGTTTCATCTTTTAAAAATATTCAGCCAATTTTGAAATATGACAGTTTCAAAAATATGAAAATTAAGTTCTCCAAATCCTTATCTTCAAATGCTTTCAAATCCTTCAAAATCTTCAAATCTATTCAAATCGTAACTGCTTCAGCATACTTTAACCTAGAGACACCATTCAAATTTTAAAATGTTCATAAGACATTCAGCTGTTACCAATTGTTTCATCTTTTAAAAATATTCAGCCAATTTTGAAATATGACAGTTTAAAAAATATGAAAATGAAGTTCCTTCTTGGATTTTAGAGTGAGACATTCAGCAGTGCTGATAAGTTTCAACTTTTCAAACAAATTACTGTAACTTTCATACAGTTTAACTGAGAGAAACAAATTATACCTTAAAATGTAGGAAAACTTGTCCTCTTTCAGCCAATGTAACTCTTAAAGAGCTCACATGGACAGATTTTGAACTATGAGCCTTTAAGCTTGAACAACTTGTCAAATTTTGAGGAAATCTGCCATTTTTGAATCAGCTTCAAGTGTTTCAAACTGCTTCGATTTAAATATAGTTGACTCCACAGATGTAAAACTACTTTGCTAAGTTCCTCTAAGCCTTCTGCTTCTAATGGTGTTAAAATTATTTTTCTAGCTGCTCAACTTTTCTCACAAGATGTATTTGAAGTCAGTGTTCGGTGTCATTTCTCTCCCGCGATCGGCGGGCGGCCGTCTCATCTCTCCATATATGTTGTGTGTGTTCAACCTGCTTCGATTTAAATATAGTTCACTCCACAGATGTAAAACTACTTTGCTAAGTTCCTCTAAGCCTTCTGCTTCTAACGGTGTTAAAATTATCTTTCTAGCTATTCAACTTTTCTCACAAAACGTGTTTGAAGACAGTCAGATTTGTCCCGCGGCTGCAGCAGCTAGCTCTGTGTCTCTCTGTGTAGTCTTTAAGTAGGTCAAATGCACTTCCGGTGTAACACAACGAGATGGCTTAATGGTAACACTTCTAGCCTTTAGTGCAGGTGACCCGGGTTCAATCCCCATCATGTCAGACCACGTTTTATAATTTTTTTATTTTATAATTATTTAAGCATACTTTCAGCATTTTCAACTGTTTCTAGCTTAATTTTATCTTCAAATTCTTCAGATCATTTCAAATCCTTCAAATCTTAACTACTTTTGCATACTTTCAGCTAGAGACACCATTCAAATTTTAAAATCTTCAAATCTTTTAGCTTTTTAAGATTTTTCTTTATTAAGGTAATTCAGCTCATGCATTCTCACAGCTGTTTCGCAGGAACAGCTCTTTCTAGTTATTATTCCATATTCTTCCGCCGTTTTTCGGCATTCAACTACTTCAGCATACTTTAAGCTATTTCAACAAATTTGGTATCAAAATGTTCAGCTCATTAAGCTCTTGATGGGAATGTATTTTTGGTGTTTGTAACTTTTCAACTTTTTAAGATATTAAGCTTTTTGTTCAACTTTTTTCCCATTGAAACTAATGTTAAATTTTCAAATCTCTTCAAATCCTTTCAAATCCTTTCAAATCTTTCAAATCTTAACTAGTTCAGCATACTTTCAGCTAGAGACACCATTCAAATTTTAAAATGTTCATAAGACATTCAGCTATTACCAATTGTTTCATCTTTTAAAAATATTCAGCCAATTTTGAAATATGACAGTTTCAAAAATATGAAAATTAAGTTCTCCAAATCCTTATCTTCAAATGCTTTCAAATCCTTCAAAATCTTCAAATCTATTCAAATCGTAACTGCTTCAGCATACTTTAACCTAGAGACACCATTCAAATTTTAAAATGTTCATAAGACATTCAGCTGTTACCAATTGTTTCATCTTTTAAAAATATTCAGCCAATTTTGAAATATGACAGTTTAAAAAATAGGAAAATGAAGCTCCTTCTTGGATTTTAGAGTGAGACATTCAGCAGTGCTGATAAGTTTCAACTTTTCAAACAAATTACTATAACTTTCATACAGTTTAACTGAGAGAAACAAATTATACCTTAAAATGTAGGAAAACTTGTCCTCTTTCAGCCAATGTAACTCTTAAAGAGCTCACATGGACAGATTTTGAACTATGAGCCTTTAAGCTTGAAGAACTTGTCAAATTTTGAGGAAATCTGCCATTTTTGAATCAGCTTCAAATTTTCAAACTGCTTGGATTTAAATATAGTTGACTCCACAGATGTAAAACTACTTTGCTAAGTTCCTCTAAGCCTTCTGCTTCTAATGGTGTTAAAATTATTTTTCTAGCTGCTCAACTTTTCTCACAAGATGTATTTGAAGTCAGTGTTCGGTGTCATTTCTCTCCCGCGATCGGCGGGCGGCCGTCTCATCTCTCCATATATGTTGTGTGTGTTCAACCTGTTTCGATTTAAATATAGTTCACTCCACAGATGTAAAACTACTTTGCTAAGTTCCTCTAAGCCTTCTGCTTCTAACGGTGTTAAAATTATCTTTCTAGCTATTCAACTTTTCTCACAAAACGTGTTTGAAGACAGTCAGATTTGCCCGCGGCTGCAGCAGCTAGCTCTGTGTCTGTCTGTGTAGTCTTTAAGTAGGTCAAATGCACTTCCGGTTTGACACAACGAAATGGCTTAATGGTAACACTACCAGCCTTTCGTGCAGGTGGCCCGGGTTCAATCCCCAGGATGTCAGCTCAAAATAAAAAAAAAAAGTTTTTTTGTAACTATTTAAGCATACTTTCAGCCATTTCAAATCTTTCTAGCTCGAAATCATTACACTTTCATCTTTTAAATGTCATTTCAACTTCAAACTCCTGTTTCTTCTCAGCTTTTTTTAGCTTCCATAGCTCTTTCAGCTTTTAGCTTCTTTTAGCTTCTTTAGCTGTTTTAGCCTTTTTTAGCTTCTTTAGCTAACTTCTAACTCTAACTCTTTTGCTCCTTCAGCTCCTTGCTTCTTCAGCTCCTTTAGCTTTAGCTTCTTCAGCTGTTTTAGCTTTAGCTCCTTCAGCTGTTAGCTTCTTCAGCTGTTTTAGCTTTAGCTCCTTCAGCTGTTAGCTTCTTCAGCTGTTTTAGCTTATTTTAGCTTCTTCAGCTTTTAGCTTCTTTTAGCTTCTTTAGCTCCTTTAGCTCTTAGCTTCTTCAGCTCCTTCAGCTTTAGCTTCTTCAGCTCCTTTAGCTTTAGCTTCTTCAGCTCCTTTAGCTTTAGCTTCTTCAGCTACTTCAGCTTTAGCTTCTTCAGCTGTTTTAGCTTTTTTTTAGCTTCTTAAGATATTTTAGCATGGTAATTCAGCTCATGCATTCTCACAGCTGTTTCGCAGGAACAGCTCTTTCTAGTTATTCCCTATTATTCCGTATTCTTCCGCCGTTTTTCGGCATTCAACTACTTCAGCATACTTTGAGCTATTTCAACAAATTTGGTATCAAAATGTTCAGCTCATTCAGCTCTTGATGGGAATGTATTTTTGGTGTTTGTAACTTTTCAACTTTTTAAGATATTAAGCTTTTTGTTCAACTTTTTTCCCATTGAAACTAATGTTAAATTTTCAAATCTTTTCAAATCCTTTCAAATCCTTTCAAATCTTTCAAATCTTAACTAGTTCAGCATACTTTCAGCTAGAGACACCATTCAAATTTTAAAATGTTCATAAGACATTCAGCTATTACCAATTGTTTCATCTTTTAAAAATATTCAGCCAATTTTGAGATATGACAGTTTCAAAAATATGAAAATTAAGTTCTCCAAATCCTTATCTTCAAATGCTTTCAAATCCTTCAAAATCTTCAAATCTATTCAAATCGTAACTGCTTCAGCATACTTTAACCTAGAGACACCATTCAAATTTTAAAATGTTCATAAGACATTCAGCTGTTACCAATTGTTTCATCTTTTAAAAATATTCAGCCAATTTTGAAATATGACAGTTTAAAAATTATGAAAATGAAGTTCCTTCTTGGATTTTAGAGTGAGACATTCAGCAGTGCTGATAAGTTTCAACTTTTCAAACAAATTACTGTAACTTTCATACAGTTTAACTGAGAGAAACAAATTATACCTTAAAATGTAGGGAAACTTGTCCTCTTTCAGCCAATGTAACTCTTAAAGAGCTCACATGGACAGATTTTGAACTATGAGCCTTTAAGCTTGAACAACTTGTCAAATTTTGAGGAAATCTGCCCTTTTTGAATCAGCTTCAAGTGTTTCAAACTGCTTCGATTTAAATATAGTTGACTCCACAGATGTAAAAGTACTTTGCTAAGTTCCTCTAAGCCTTCTGCTTCTAATGGTGTTAAAATTATTTTTGTAGCTGCTCAACTTTTCTCACAAGACGCGATAGAAGACAGTCTGCGCCTCAGATTTGTCCCGCGGCTGCAGCAGCTAGCTCTGTGTCTGTCTGTGTAGTCTTTAATTAGGTCAAATGCACTTACAGTGTAACACCACGAAATGGCTTAATGGTAACACTACCAGCCTTTAGTGCAGGTTGCCCGGGTTCAATCCCCATCATGTCAGATCACACTTTATAATTTTTTTTATTTTATAATTATTTAAGCATACTTTCAGCCATTTCAACTGTTTCTAGCTTAATTTTATCTTCAAATTCTTCAGATCATTTCAAATCCTTCAAATCTTAACTACTTTTGCATACTTTCAGCTAGAGACACCATTCAAATTTTAAAATGTTCAAATCTTTTAGCTTTTTAAGATTTTCTTTATTAAGGTAATTCAGCTCATGCATTCTCACAGCTGTTTCGCAGGAACAGCTCTTTCTAGTTGTGAGAATGCATGAAGCATTCTCACTATTAAGTTCCTGTTTCTCTTTATTATTATTATTCCATATTATTCCGCCGTTTTTCGGCATTCAACTACTTCAGCATACTTTGAGCTATTTCAACAAATTTGGTATCAAAATGTTCAGCTCATTCAGCTCTTGATGGGAATGTATTTTTGGTGTTTGTAACTTTTCAACTTTTTAAGATATTAAGCTTTTTGTTCAACTTTTTTCCCATTGAAACTAATGTTAAATTTTCAAATCTCTTCAAATCCTTTCAAATCCTTTCAAATCTTTCAAATCTTAACTAGTTCAGCATACTTTCAGCTAGAGACACCATTCAAATTTTAAAATGTTCATAAGACATTCAGCTATTACCAATTGTTTCATCTTTTAAAAATATTCAGCCAATTTTGAAATATGACAGTTTCAAAAATATGAAAATTAAGTTCTCTAAATCCTTATCTTCAAATGCTTTCAAATCCTTCAAAATCTTCAAATCTATTCAAATCGTAACTGCTTCAGCATACTTTAACCTAGAGACACCATTCAAATTTTAAAATGTTCATAAGACATTCAGCTGTTACCAATTGTTTCATCTTTTAAAAATATTCAGCCAATTTTGAAATATGACAGTTTAAAAAATAGGAAAATGAAGCTCCTTCTTGGATTTTAGAGTGAGACATTCAGCAGTGCTGATAAGTTTCAACTTTTCAAACAAATTACTATAACTTTCATACAGTTTAACTGAGAGAAACAAATTATACCTTAAAATGTAGGAAAACTTGTCCTCTTTCAGCCAATGTAACTCTTAAAGAGCTCACATGGACAGATTTTGAACTATGAGCCTTTAAGCTTGAAGAACTTGTCAAATTTTGAGGAAATCTGCCATTTTTGAATCAGCTTCAAATTTTCAAACTGCTTGGATTTAAATATAGTTGACTCCACAGATGTAAAACTACTTTGCTAAGTTCCTCTAAGCCTTCTGCTTCTAATGGTGTTAAAATTATTTTTCTAGCTGCTCAACTTTTCTCACAAGATGTATTTGAAGTCAGTGTTCGGTGTCATTTCTCTCCCGCGATCGGCGGGCGGCCGTCTCATCTCTCCATATATGTTGTGTGTGTTCAACCTGTTTCGATTTAAATATAGTTCACTCCACAGATGTAAAACTACTTTGCTAAGTTCCTCTAAGCCTTCTGCTTCTAACGGTGTTAAAATTATCTTTCTAGCTATTCAACTTTTCTCACAAAACGTGTTTGAAGACAGTCAGATTTGCCCGCGGCTGCAGCAGCTAGCTCTGTGTCTGTCTGTGTAGTCTTTAACTAGGTCAAATGCACTTCCGGTTTGACACAACGAAATGGCTTAATGGTAACACTACCAGCCTTTCGTGCAGGTGGCCCGGGTTCAATCCCCAGGATGTCAGCTCAAAATAAAAAAAAAAAGTTTTTTTGTAACTATTTAAGCATACTTTCAGCCATTTCAAATCTTTCTAGCTCGAAATCATTACACTTTCATCTTTTAAATGTCATTTCAACTTCAAACTCCTGTTTCTTCTCAGCTTTTTTTAGCTTCCATAGCTCTTTCAGCTTTTAGCTTCTTTTAGCTTCTTTAGCTGTTTTAGCCTTTTTTAGCTTCTTTAGCTAACTTCTAACTCTAACTCTTTTGCTCCTTCAGCTCCTTGCTTCTTCAGCTCCTTTAGCTTTAGCTTCTTCAGCTGTTTTAGCTTTAGCTCCTTCAGCTGTTAGCTTCTTCAGCTGTTTTAGCTTTAGCTCCTTCAGCTGTTAGCTTCTTCAGCTGTTTTAGCTTATTTTAGCTTCTTCAGCTTTTAGCTTCTTTTAGCTTCTTTAGCTCCTTTAGCTCTTAGCTTCTTCAGCTCCTTCAGCTTTAGCTTCTTCAGCTCCTTTAGCTTTAGCTTCTTCAGCTCCTTTAGCTTTAGCTTCTTCAGCTACTTCAGCTTTAGCTTCTTCAGCTGTTTTAGCTTTTTTTTAGCTTCTTAAGATATTTTAGCATGGTAATTCAGCTCATGCATTCTCACAGCTGTTTCGCAGGAACAGCTCTTTCTAGTTATTCCCTATTATTCCGTATTCTTCCGCCGTTTTTCGGCATTCAACTACTTCAGCATACTTTGAGCTATTTCAACAAATTTGGTATCAAAATGTTCAGCTCATTCAGCTCTTGATGGGAATGTATTTTTGGTGTTTGTAACTTTTCAACTTTTTAAGATATTAAGCTTTTTGTTCAACTTTTTTCCCATTGAAACTAATGTTAAATTTTCAAATCTTTTCAAATCCTTTCAAATCCTTTCAAATCTTTCAAATCTTAACTAGTTCAGCATACTTTCAGCTAGAGACACCATTCAAATTTTAAAATGTTCATAAGACATTCAGCTATTACCAATTGTTTCATCTTTTAAAAATATTCAGCCAATTTTGAGATATGACAGTTTCAAAAATATGAAAATTAAGTTCTCCAAATCCTTATCTTCAAATGCTTTCAAATCCTTCAAAATCTTCAAATCTATTCAAATCGTAACTGCTTCAGCATACTTTAACCTAGAGACACCATTCAAATTTTAAAATGTTCATAAGACATTCAGCTGTTACCAATTGTTTCATCTTTTAAAAATATTCAGCCAATTTTGAAATATGACAGTTTAAAAATTATGAAAATGAAGTTCCTTCTTGGATTTTAGAGTGAGACATTCAGCAGTGCTGATAAGTTTCAACTTTTCAAACAAATTACTGTAACTTTCATACAGTTTAACTGAGAGAAACAAATTATACCTTAAAATGTAGGGAAACTTGTCCTCTTTCAGCCAATGTAACTCTTAAAGAGCTCACATGGACAGATTTTGAACTATGAGCCTTTAAGCTTGAACAACTTGTCAAATTTTGAGGAAATCTGCCCTTTTTGAATCAGCTTCAAGTGTTTCAAACTGCTTCGATTTAAATATAGTTGACTCCACAGATGTAAAAGTACTTTGCTAAGTTCCTCTAAGCCTTCTGCTTCTAATGGTGTTAAAATTATTTTTGTAGCTGCTCAACTTTTCTCACAAGACGCGATAGAAGACAGTCTGCGCCTCAGATTTGTCCCGCGGCTGCAGCAGCTAGCTCTGTGTCTGTCTGTGTAGTCTTTAATTAGGTCAAATGCACTTACAGTGTAACACCACGAAATGGCTTAATGGTAACACTACCAGCCTTTAGTGCAGGTTGCCCGGGTTCAATCCCCATCATGTCAGATCACACTTTATAATTTTTTTTATTTTATAATTATTTAAGCATACTTTCAGCCATTTCAACTGTTTCTAGCTTAATTTTATCTTCAAATTCTTCAGATCATTTCAAATCCTTCAAATCTTAACTACTTTTGCATACTTTCAGCTAGAGACACCATTCAAATTTTAAAATGTTCAAATCTTTTAGCTTTTTAAGATTTTCTTTATTAAGGTAATTCAGCTCATGCATTCTCACAGCTGTTTCGCAGGAACAGCTCTTTCTAGTTGTGAGAATGCATGAAGCATTCTCACTATTAAGTTCCTGTTTCTCTTTATTATTATTATTCCATATTATTCCGCCGTTTTTCGGCATTCAACTACTTCAGCATACTTTGAGCTATTTCAACAAATTTGGTATCAAAATGTTCAGCTCATTCAGCTCTTGATGGGAATGTATTTTTGGTGTTTGTAACTTTTCAACTTTTTAAGATATTAAGCTTTTTGTTCAACTTTTTTCCCATTGAAACTAATGTTAAATTTTCAAATCTCTTCAAATCCTTTCAAATCCTTTCAAATCTTTCAAATCTTAACTAGTTCAGCATACTTTCAGCTAGAGACACCATTCAAATTTTAAAATGTTCATAAGACATTCAGCTATTACCAATTGTTTCATCTTTTAAAAATATTCAGCCAATTTTGAAATATGACAGTTTCAAAAATATGAAAATTAAGTTCTCTAAATCCTTATCTTCAAATGCTTTCAAATCCTTCAAAATCTTCAAATCTATTCAAATCGTAACTGCTTCAGCATACTTTAACCTAGAGACACCATTCAAATTTTAAAATGTTCATAAGACATTCAGCTGTTACCAATTGTTTCATCTTTTAAAAATATTCAGCCAATTTTGAAATATGACAGTTTAAAAAATAGGAAAATGAAGCTCCTTCTTGGATTTTAGAGTGAGACATTCAGCTGTGCTGATAAGTTTCAACTTTTCAAACAAATTACTATAACTTTCATACAGTTTAACTGAGAGAAACAAATTATACCTTAAAATGTAGGAAAACTTGTCCTCTTTCAGCCAATGTAACTCTTAAAGAGCTCACACGGACAGATTTTGAACTATGAGCCTTTAAGCTTGAAGAACTTGTCAAATTTTGAGGAAATCTGCCATTTTTGAATCAGCTTCAAGTGATTCAAACTGCTTGGATTTAAATATAGTTGACTCCACAGATGTAAAACTACTTTGCTAAGTTCCTCTAAGCCTTCTGCTTCTAATGGTGTTAAAATTATTTTTCTAGCTGCTCAACTTTTCTCACAAGATGTATTTGAAGTCAGTGTTCGGTGTCATTTCTCTCCCGCGATCGGCGGGCGGCCGTCTCATCTCTCCATATATGTTGTGTGTGTTCAACCTGTTTCGATTTAAATATAGTTGACTCCACAGATGTAAAACTACTTTGCTAAGTTCCTCTAAGCCTTCTGCTTCTAACGGTGTTAAAATTATCTTTCTAGCTATTCAACTTTTCTCACAAAACGTGTTTGAAGACAGTCAGATTTGCCCGCGGCTGCAGCAGCTAGCTCTGTGTCTGTCTGTGTAGTCTTTAACTAGGTCAAATGCACTTCCGGTTTGACACAATGAAATGGCTTAATGGTAACACTACCAGCCTTTCGTGCAGGTGGCCCGGGTTCAATCCCCAGGATGTCAGCTCAAAATTAAAAAAAAAAGTTTTTTTGTAACTATTTAAGCATACTTTCAGCCATTTCAAATCTTTCTAGCTCGAAATCATTACACTTTCATCTTTTAAATGTCATTTCAACTTCAAACTCCTGTTTCTTCTCAGCTTTTTTTAGCTTCCATAGCTCTTTCAGCTTTTAGCTTCTTTTAGCTTCTTTAGCTGTTTTAGCCTTTTTTAGCTTCTTTAGCTAACTTCTAACTCTAACTCTTTTGCTCCTTCAGCTGCTTGCTTCTTCAGCTCCTTTAGCTTTAGCTTCTTCAGCTGTTTTAGCTTTAGCTCCTTCAGCTGTTAGCTTCTTCAGCTGTTTTAGCTTTAGCTCCTTCAGCTGTTAGCTTCTTCAGCTGTTTTAGCTTATTTTAGCTTCTTCAGCTTTTAGCTTCTTTTAGCTTCTTTAGCTCCTTTAGCTCTTAGCTTCTTCAGCTCCTTCAGCTTTAGCTTCTTCAGCTCCTTTAGCTTTAGCTTCTTCAGCTCCTTTAGCTTTAGCTTCTTCAGCTACTTCAGCTTTAGCTTCTTCAGCTGTTTTAGCTTTTTTTTAGCTTCTTAAGATATTTTAGCATGGTAATTCAGCTCATGCATTCTCACAGCTGTTTCGCAGGAACAGCTCTTTGTAGTTATTATTATTATTCCGCCGTTTTTCGGCATTCAACTACTTCAGCATACTTTGAGCTATTTCAACAAATTTGGTATCAAAATGTTCAGCTCATTCAGCTCTTGATGGGAATGTATTTTTGGTGTTTGTAACTTTTCAACTTTTTAAGATATTAAGCTTTTTGTTCAACTTTTTTCCCATTGAAACTAATGTTAAATTTTCAAATCTCTTCAAATCCTTTCAAATCCTTTCAAATCTTTCAAATCTTAACTAGTTCAGCATACTTTCAGCTAGAGACACCATTCAAATTTTAAAATGTTCATAAGACATTCAGCTATTACCAATTGTTTCATCTTTTAAAAATATTCAGCCAATTTTGAAATATGACAGTTTCAAAAATATGAAAATTAAGTTCTCCAAATCCTTATCTTCAAATGCTTTCAAATCCTTCAAAATCTTCAAATCTATTCAAATCGTAACTGCTTCAGCATACTTTAACCTAGAGACACCATTCAAATTTTAAAATGTTCATAAGACATTCAGCTGTTACCAATTGTTTCATCTTTTAAAAATATTCAGCCAATTTTGAAATATGACAGTTTAAAAAATAGGAAAATGAAGCTCCTTCTTGGATTTTAGAGTGAGACATTCAGCAGTGCTGATAAGTTTCAACTTTTCAAACAAATTACTATAACTTTCATACAGTTTAACTGAGAGAAACAAATTATACCTTAAAATGTAGGAAAACTTGTCCTCTTTCAGCCAATGTAACTCTTAAAGAGCTCACATACAGATTTTGAACTATGAGCCTTTAAGCTTGAACAACTTGTCAAATTTTGAGGAAATCTGCCATTTTTGAATCAGCTTCAAGTGTTTCAAACTGCTTGGATTTAAATATAGTTGACTCCACAGATGTAAAACTACTTTGCTAAGTTCCTCTAAGCCTTCTGCTTCTAATGGTGTTAAAATTATCTTTCTAGCTGCTCAACTTTTGTCACAAGACGCGATAGAAGACAGTCTGCGCCTCAGATTTATCCCGCGGCTGCAGCAGCTAGCTCTGTGTCTGTCTGTGTAGTCTTTAAGTAGGTCAAATGCACTTCCGGTTTGACACAACGAAATGGCTTAATGGTAACACTACCAGCCTTTCGAGCAGGTGGCTCGGGTTCAATCCCCATCATGTCAGACCACACTTTATCATTTTTTTATTTTATAATTATTTAAGCATACTTTCAGCATTTTCAACTGTTTCTAGCTTAATTTTATCTTCAAATTCTTCAGATCATTTCAAATCCTTCAAATCTTAACTACTTTTGCATACTTTCAGCTAGAGACACCATTCAAATTTTAAAATCTTCAAATCTTTTAGCTTGTCCTCTTTCAGCCAATGTAACTCTTAAAGAGCTCACATGGACAGATTTTGAACTATGAGCCTTTAAGCTTGAACAACTTCTCAAATTCTGAGGAAATCTGCCATTTTTGAATCAGCTTCAAGTGTTTCAAACTGCTTGGATTTAAATATAGTTGACTCCACAGATGTAAAACTACTTTGCTAAGTTCCTCTAAGCCTTCTGCTTCTAATGGTGTTAAAATTATTTTTCTAGCTGCTCAACTTTTGTCACAAGACGCGATAGAAGACAGTCTGCGCCTCAGATTTGTCCCGCGGCTGCAGCAGCTAGCTCTGTGTCTGTCTGTGTAGCCTTTAACTAGGTCATATGCACTTCCGGTTTAGCACAACGCAATGGCTTAATGGTAATTCTACCAGCCTTTCGTGCTGTTGGCCCGGGTTCAATCCCCATCATGTTAGATCACACTTTATAATTTTTTTTTTTTTATAATTATTTAAGCATACTTTCAGCCATTTCAACTGTTTCTGGCTTAAGTTTATCTTCAAATCCTTTGAAATCCTTGAAATTCTTGAAATCCTTGAAATCCTTTCAAATCCTTTCAAATCTTAACTACTTCAGCATACTTTAAGCTATTTCAACAAATTTGGTATCAAAATGTTCAGCTCTTTCAGCTCTTGATGGGAATGTATTTTTGGTGTTTGTAACTTTTCAACTTTTTAAGATATTAAGCTTTTTGTTCAACTTTTTTCCCCATTAAAAGTAATGGTAAATCTTCAATTCCTTTCAAATCCTTTCAAATCCTTCAAATCTTAACTAGTTCAGCATACTTTCAGCTAGAGACACCATTCAAATTTTAAAATGTTCATAAGAAATTCAGCTATTACCAATTGTTTCATATTTTAAAAATATTCAGCCAATTTTGAAATATGACAGCTTCAAAAATATGAAAATTAAGTTCTTCAAATCCTTATCTTCAAATCCTTTCAAATCCTTCCAATCCTTTCAAATCGTAACTGCTTCAGCATACTTTCACCTAGAGACACCATTCAAATTTTAAAATGTATAATAAGACATTCAGCTGTTACCAATTGTTTCATCTTTTAAAAATATTCAGCCAATTTTGAAATATGACAGTTTAAAAATATGAAAATGAAGTCCCTTCTTCGATTTTAGAGTGAGACATTCAGCAGTGCTGATAAGTTTCAACTTTTCAAAACAATTACTATAACTTTCATACAGTTTAACTGGGAGAAACAAATTATACCTTAAAATGTAGAAAAACTTGTCCTCTTTCAGCCAATGTAACTCCTAAAGAGCTCACATGGACAGATTTTGAACTATGAGCCTTTAAGCTTGAACAAATTCTCAAAATCTGACGAAATCTGCCATTTTTGAATCAGCTTCAAGTGTTTCAAACTTCTCCGATTTAAATATAGTTGACTCCACAGATGTAAAACTACTTTGCTAAGTTCCTCTAAGCCTTCTGCTTCTAATGGTGTTAAAATTATTTTTCTAGCTGCTCAACTTTTCTGACAAAACGTATTTGAAGTCAGTGTTCGGCATCATTTCTCTCCCGCGATCGGCGGGCGGCCGTCTCATCTTTCCATATATGTTGTGTGTGTTGAAACTGCTTCGATTTAAATATATTTAACTCCACAGATGTAAAACTACTTTGCTAAGTTCCTCTAAGCCTTCTGCTTCTAATGGTATTAAAATAATCTTTGTAGCTGTTCTACTTTTGTCACAAGACGTGTTAGAAGACAGTCTGCGCCTTAGATTTGTTCCGCGGCTGCAGCAGCTTTGCACTGTGTCTGTCTGTGTAGTCTTTAAATAGGTCATATGCACCATTGGTATGTCAGAATAAAATGGCGTAATACTAACAATAATGCTATTTTGTGCGTGTGATACGGGTTCAATTCCTAGTATGTCAGATCAAGTTTTTTTTTTAAATTATAGCTATTTAAGCATACTTTCAGCCATTTCAACTGTTTCTAGCTTAATTTTATCTTTTCTAAACATTTGCGCCGCATAGTCATCACTTCTTGGACCTTCCCGAATGCCCTGTGAACGCATCTGATTTTTATTCTTGTTCTCCCTGAAGGTAAGACGCTCCCCACCCCGTCTGGCGTCAATTTGATAAACTATGAAAGTTTAGCTGTTTACATAAATTACATAAGTTGTATTTAACTGTAACTGAATGAAAATAAAATGTAGTGTTAGTGTAAAAACATTCAATCCACAGAATGTTACAATAGAGTACAACAGGTACAATTACTTCAGGTTGGATGTGTAACAATGTTTAAACTGATAGGAGTTGTCAGAATATGATTCTTTCTAAATTATTTTTGAAGGTGAACATTCAAATATAAATAACTGTAACATGATTTCATTAAAAGAAACATCTACATTTTGTATTTGGAATACTCGTCATTGGAAAGAAATGTCTGAGTGCCCCTGAACGTCTCTGAACATTATACGGCTCATTGGATAGCCCATCGGCCCACTCTTCTTCGTTTGCAAAGGTAAGTGTGACGCTGTCTGACTCTGTCTTTCCCAAATGAGGAATTTATGAACTCTCAAACACTGTTGCTGTTTAAATCAGGGACATAAGTGGTTTTTAACAGCAACTGAATGAAAATAAAGCAAAAAACAGCTAAATATCTTGTTCTGTGAGCCACATAACATTTTGGCTAGCTACGGTTAGCGTCGTTAGCATTAGCATCAATGCTAACGTTCAACGGTCGCTCGGATAAGTCTGAGAGGTCTTAACAAGCATTATGATTTGAAACTATCTAAATGGTCTCTTCTTAGTTTAATCAACAGTGTATGGCAATGTTCAGGTTACTAAAGGAATAATGAATAATGTTAGAGCTAATGTCTGTTTCTGAGTGTTGACCGTGTGTGCGTTAGAGCTGAGTCTCTCAGCTGGAGGTGTGTTCAGTAGAATTGAGGTCTGTGTAGTGCTGGGCGGTATACCGGTTCACACCGATTACCGGTTTATAATTTCGTTATGATATGAATTTTTAATGTACCGCCATGCGGTGTATTTGATTACATAACGGGGAACGCTGCCTCTCGCGACATTGTTTGAGACGGACCCTTTTCAGTGTTGCGCTTCTAAACACGCATGTTTACTGTCTATGGCTGCGAGGTGGTAATAAGCACTTGCGTTACGTTAAGGTGAAGGTGGATAGGATAGACATGGAAAGTTCCGAAATCTAAGCTGCAGAACTAGCCAAAAAAAGAAGCCGTGTCTGTAGTATGGAAGTTTTTTGGTTTAAAAAAATCCTACGTCGACCAAACAACCATTTTATGCAAACGTTGTCGGGCTTCAGTTGTCGCTGGAGGTGGCAACACGAGCAATTTGCTCCATCACCTTAGCATGTCTTAGAATATCCAGAATGCATGAAGTTAAGGTCAGCACCCGCCACATCAGCAGGTAACACGGGGAAAGCAAAAGAAAAGTCAAATGTCACTTCAAGACGCGTTTGCTAGGGCTAGAACGTGAATCTACCTCATTTATTTGAATGTGAATACCTCATATTGATGCAAAAATATAATTATTGCAAGTTGCACTACTTTTTTGTATAGATTTTCATAAAAGATGTTTGAAATTTGCACAGTAAAAGTTCTGTATTTTGACTGCAATTGTGTTTGCATTCCGATCCCTCACTTCATTACAATCATGAGTAGCACTTCTCATGTTTTTGTCAGTTGGAACTGTCAGTTTCTGTCAGTTAATAAATGCGACTCACAGAGTCTTAATGTGAGAAGTTTTCGGCTCATCTTTTTGCCTAAAGGCAACTTCCACAACATGATAGTAAATCGATTTAAATTCCTGAATGTAAATGATCAGAGAGACAGACACAGCTGATAATGAGCAGTATTCTCCCTCTGTGTTCAGTGGTTCAGGTAGATTCAGTGTTTCCACTCGGATAACTAACAGATTGTGTCTTTCCTCAGACTGAGAGAGAACATTGATCCTTGCTTTGGCTGGTAAGTACAGAGTTATTGTAAAGTTAAACAGGCTGCAGATCACAACAGCTGACTGAGTTAATATGTTCTGTATTTAAAGATAATTGAACTCTGATCAGATGAACTTTATTTGGGATGCATCAGAGTTTGTGAGTGAATTTCCTCCTGAACACAGAAATATTCTGTCCACACTTACTGAAGCTTTTAGGAAACATCTTCACTTTGTTGGTAGATTTTCTGACACCACTGTTGTATTCAGATACTGTCACCTGGAAATACTGAATGAATGTGTGGACTGGTGATGATTATACTGTGTGCATTAATGTATGTTTTACTGACAGTTTTAGTCCTTCCATTCAGACTGAAATATCTCAAGTGTTTCCAGTTAAAGCGAGTCTCCCATGTCAGCAGAAAGTAATTCCTTATTTCTGTAAAATCTCCATTTTACTGTCCTGTTCCTGTGGGCAGTGTCACTCAGTGGGTCCACATGATGAGAGGAACTCTATTACAGCTATAGTTGGGTTCTGCTCCTTATTTGGGCGAGGGTAATTCTCCTTGGATATGTGGCGGTGAACGAATGGGATCAGAGGCACAAAGCGTGTCATACCCCGGTATGATAGGTGGCGCTGTACCCATTCCAGCTGTTGCTAATAGAGCCACTTCCTGTTGACCTCTTCACCACCAACAACAACAACAAACTCAGGCATTGGAGAAAGATGGAGAACGCAGAGCCAGATGAAGCTACGTCCCTCTACATTTGCTCTGTGATGAGCTGCTTGTTGCACAAACTCGATGCCCAACGGAGCATTCTCCATCGCGTTGTTTGTTTCTTTCTGACGGCGACAACAACAGGAACATCGTCTCCTTTGACTTCCGGGTCACGACCCCGGGAAAACATCTGGAGCATGCGCAGAACGCAAAGTCTGATTCACCACGAGCTTCAGCGTCTACAAGCAGGTTTAGTGTGACTTTCAACCCAGTTATCTCGGGGTCTGAATCCGATCCAGTTCTTAGTCAGATTAAGGTGTCTACATGCACTGAATAACTCAGTCTGATTGGAATTTAGCCAATAATCCGATCCTTTCAGTGCCATGTGACCCCACTGAGTGATTGACAGGTAAAGCAGCCAATAGCAGCAGCTCAGCACATGATGTCCACTGCAGGGCAGCTGGTAGAAGATGAGACTCTGTGCTGCTTCTAACTTTGTCTCATCGGTTATTTTCTGTGGAAATAAAGCTGAAATGGCAGCACAGCTGAGCTCTCTACATGGTCTGAGTGTGAAAAGCCCACAACAACCGCAGCTCCATGTCCCAGTGACACACAGTCAAAGTTGCAGTGTCATTACCTGTTGTTTAATTTAGCTGCTGTGTCCTCAGCTGGAGGAATTTAACTGACTACTCTCTTTTCCTCCTTTCTTTAGACTAACTGAACTCTGACCCCTGCTCCTGCTCTGACTGGTGAGGACCAACCTTTACTCCCTTGATGGTTGTGTTCCTGCTACCTGCTCTGTGTCATATGAAGTGGAGCTTCCTGTCAGTGCCCAGCAGACCTTTTCCCTCTCAAACTGCATGAATGAAGTGAAACATTGATCATTAGTCAGAGAACACATTTATTGGTCATGCATACACACAAAATTTGTCCTCTGCTTTTAACCCATCCAGGCTGGCACCTGTTGACACACACATGCACGTGCACATGCACATGCACAGGGTCACACACTCAGAGAGACAGATGCCAACCTGGAGCGGTGGGTGGGCAGCCAATCACAGGGCCCACAGCTGATGTGTTACTGCTCTGTTTTCCATCTGATCCCCAAAGCTTTGGATAGTTTCCATGTTTCTGATCATGGACACATTCAGCCTCTCTGAACTGATCATCAACCAACAATGTTTAACTACTTCAAGTCCACAAAAGTCTGGCCCAAAGCTCATCCTGTAGAGAGGAGAGCAGAAGCAATCAGCTGTGAGATCAGATGGTGTGTGTGTTTAGAGTCTTCTGATCTGATACTAACACAGTGTTTCTCTTCTCAGACCCAGAGACCACCGGACCAGAACTCCTGCTTAGCTGGTGAGCAGATTTCCAGTCAGTGAGCTTCAGTCCATCCCATCACTGAGAGCAGGAGTGTTTCACATGTTCATCACAGAGTTTCTGTGGAGTTCACACATGAATGTAAATGTAGTAAAAACAGACTGACTGAAGTCATGTTAGAGCCCTGTGAGCTGAGCTGATCAATCTGCTGCAGCTCCATCCTGGTTCATTCATCTATTCAATAAGTCCATCATCACATCAGTGAGCAGCTGCTTCACCGCTCCCTCTCAGACTATCTTCAGGGACTGAAAACATGAATCAGCAGAATAACAACCCAGGACTGGAGCTCTCATATGTCCTGTTGAGTCTGTTTGAGCTGTACTGTCAATCATATTACGCTCTGTGATCAACCAAGAACATTTTTAAAGGTCCAAAGACCTCATTAAACAATAAACACCCATCAGGTGTTTCCTGTGGAGAATATCTGGATTGTTCTGCTGGTCTGTCAGGATCCAGTTGGACTGTAATGTGAGCAGAACATGTTGTGTACTGATCTGCTTCATGTTGAACAAGTCAGTGGCTCTGACGTTCTTCTAACCAAGTCCATGTTTCATGCTACCAGCTGTTTCCACACACATCTGGAAACTTCTATAAATGTTTTGGACTAATAAGTTTTTATTAAAAAAAAAAAGATAATAATCTCATTTGAAGACATGAATCGCAGCACAGTTTAAGTAGCATTTCCACACATTTCACCTGTTTTTATCTTTGCTTCATCAAACTGTGTCTAACTGTTATCTCTTTGTGTCTCCCAGGTGTCCTGCTGTCCACACCATCTCCTTCTCCTCTATCATATTGGCTGCTCTATCTCTCCTGTCCCATCTCCAAGCTCTATCTAATTACCGGAGTTCTATCTTGTATCCATCTGTCCCCGCTCTATCTATTCCTGGAATTCTCAATCTGTTGAGAACTATGGGTTTTGATGACTGGCTTTGATGACTGGTTTTGATGACTGGATTTGATGACTGGCTTTGAGAACTAAGGTTGATTGGAACCTTGCTGTTTTTGGATCTGAGACTCTACTCTCACTGCTCTGTCTTTCCTGTCTACCTCTCTCATACATAGGCTGATAAACTTTGAAATTGGAGAAAAATTGGCACATTTTCATTGACATTTGGCTAAAGTTTGAAATATTGTCATACAAACTTGATTCTTAAAGATAAATCTTGATCTTGACAGATTTCTAGATAAATCTAAGACCAAACAATAACTTGTTTTGGAAAAACTATTTTGATACTAATTGATAATTATTGGCAATTTTTTGAGAGATCAATCAAGAGATTATTGATCTTTGAATCTATAAATTCCAATTTGAAAACAGTGCTTCCATAAATTGAACAGTTAAGTTTGTTATTGATATATAGAAACACATTTGATAAATTGAAAGAAAAGCACTGCATCTGTTCCTGTGCTGCTGGACTCGCTGCAGGTTAGTTCATAAGTGTTGAAATAAAACACATCTGTAAGGAGGACTGGAGTGTCTGTGCCGTCTGCTCTGACCTGACCAGAAGTGGAATCCAGCTACCAGAAGCATCTGTCATCCCGCTGCTGCTGCTGCTGATCTGCATCACAACACTTCATATAGAAGAGATTTGAATTCAGCTTGGTCTCAGTAAACTGTCTGTGATTCAGAAGCTAAGAATAGTGAGAGTCTGTTGACAGATTGGGGCTGATTGAACTATTGATTATATCTTTAAAATTGTCCGTTCTGTAGCACATTACTTTGAGGTGCATATACTGAAAACATTTTCATAGTTGATCTTTTCTGCTACATCTAAGTGTTACAACAGTAGTTTTTGCTAAATAATAGTTCTAATTTGGAAGAAAATACCCAAGAACCACTGAGCGTTATTCTAACCTGACATTTTAAAATCAGAAAGAACTGAGACTTTTATTTGGATACTTTCTTTTCCTATCAGAAAAGTACCGTAACTGAAGTTTTGGTCTGTTGGAATCTTCAGATATAACTTTAACTTCTCTGTGTCATAATAAACTTCTGTTTTTTCCATTTTGACAAGAATTTTTCTGCTGTCAATCTTTTTCTAGACAGATAGCGTGTCAATCTGCTAACTGAAACCAGCATTGATAAATTGCACAGAGCTACATTTGAAATATTACAACCGAGTAGAAGCCCTGTGTGTTGGTGACATCAGTACAGACAAAGTAAGTTTGAGGTTCTGAAGCACAGCAACAATGCCAAGGAAGGGTATTCGTTCTCGGGCTCAGAAGCTGAGGTGGCAGAAGGAGAAAGAATCTCCGAGTGAACAAGCTGAAGGTATGGGCTCTCAGAGCAGCAACCTGGTGTCACACCAGCTTTCTTATGCTGAGGTTGTACAGAGAGGACGTCCCAGTGATGGTATGTGTGTTGGAGAGTCTTCTGCTGGACAGCAGGTAGACAGCAGAGGTCAGAGTGCAGTTTCTGATGGGAACACCGGCATGAATGCTTTCCAGCAGGTAAAGCAGAGTGTACCTCAGGCATCTTATGCTGACATGGTGAAGAGAGGACGTGATGCAGCTGGAGCGTCTCAGCAGCACAGTGTGATTGTGGAACCTCAGCCGTCAGTGACACATGGCTGTGCCTCACGCAGTCAGGCCTCATTAAAATACGGGAAATACAGGAACAGTCAGTGTGTGGCCAACAGTTTGGTGTTTCTGTCCTTTCTTCATGAACATGAAGGAATTAGCAGAGCAGATCTGGACCTAGTCCTGGATAAAGGTGATGCTGTGTACAGACAGGCCAGAGAAAGGTTTCCTAACAGTGTCCATTTGGCATCGGATGAACTTCCAGATGAAGTTACTGCACGCAGGTCAAAGTATCAGGTGGACCTGACTCAGCTGTCTGTGTATGGAACATTTGGAGGTGGAGAGAGGCTTCTCAGCCTTGAGCACGGACTGAGCTTTTTGTCATCAGATGTACAGTACGGGCTGCTGATCATGGCAGGGTTATGTGTCGCAGTTTTCAGATGCAGATCTGGTCTGTACGGATACTTTGACCCACACTCCAGGAACAAAAATGGACTGCCAATGTCCTCCAGGCGGTTGAGCTTTGGTACTGCTGTGATGCTGAAATTCCCACATCTGACTGACATGATTGACAGGATCAAGTTGTGCTACACAATGTTTGACATCCAGTCATCTTGTATGTATGAACTCAAGCCTCTGTCATTTCACTGTGTGAACACATCCAACCAGAGAAACGCTGTTTCAGACACAGACTGCAGACACACAGCTGTTGATGCACCTCCGCTGTTACAGGAAGCTGTCAATGAATCCCAAACAGCCACTGACCAGTCTCAGAACATTTCACCATCAACTGACACAAATTTTGAAGTGACAACGTTCCCATCACAGAATGAGCCAAACGTATCTGCCTCAGTGTTGCCCACTGTCCTTGATGATCTCTGTTGCAATGTTTTAAAGGAATTATCCACTGATATCACTTCTCCGGCATCTGTGAGACAACAACAGAACACAGTTCCTTGTGCCCAAATTGAACATGAACCATGTAGTGAAATCATTTGCCCTCCAAATGATGCTTCTCACAGTGGATCAAATATCTGTCACACTGATCCTCCAGATAATGTTTTGAAGGAAATCTCATGTAAACTGTCCAAACTTAGTAAACAGGGGAGGAGAAAAATGAAAAGGAGAATGATGGCAAGAAATACACCTCAGCAGAGAAAAGTGAATAAAAAAATGAGAGAAAGGGAAATGTATGCATCTAATGAAATGCAGAGAGAAAAGAAAAGATCCCGCATCAGAATGTCATATCAAAAGAATGCAGAATTCAGAGAGAAACAAAAGTTATACATCAGGAGATCTTACAGAGAAAAAGATGGATTCAGAGAGAAACAGAAGGCATACATCAGGAGGTCTTACAGAGAAAAAGAAGGCTTTTCACAAAGACAAAAGATGTACATAATAAACCGTTACAGACAGAGTGAAACCTTCCGACAGAGGCAGAGAAGTTATGTTACTCAACGTTATGCAAATGACAAAGTATTCAGAATCAGACACAGACAAGTGATGAAAAAACTCATGAGAAACAGATACAGGAACAGTCATTCATTCAGGATGTTGCATAACATCAGATGTGCTGCGAGCATAAAGAGAAAATACAGACGAATGAACAGAAACACTCGGAGTGAAACAGAGACCAGAGAAACACAGAGTCTGCAACATGAGACAGTTGAGAACAGATTGATCAATGAAGCCATAGCTGTGTTCAAATCTAACATTAAGGCTGGTCCCACTTATGTCTGCACTGTGTGCCATAAGGCCTCGTTTCCCAACCAGGTACAAACCTGCACAAGGTCAAAGTATGACAAAAATCCTCACGTGGTTTCCCAATGTCTGACAGGAAAGTATGTTCACGTGTGTGATGAAGGCTGCAGAAATGAAGCCTGCACAGTTCCTGATGAGAGAAGGAAAGAGTGGATTTGTCACACCTGCCACGCTCATCTGAAAAAAGGACGCATGCCCAACCTCGCAGCAGCTAATAAACTGGAGCTGTCTGAAATTCCCAGCGAATTGTCAGGTCTGAATATTCTGGAAAGACATTTGATCGCTAAATGTATTCCGTTTGCAAAGATCATTCCTCTTCCAAGAGGCAGACAAAGACTGATCAGGGGAAATGTTGTGTGTGTGCCATCTGAGGTCCAGGAAACAGTCAATGCATTACCCAGGCTGAGGAGCGAGTCTCAGGTGATGAGGGTGAAACTGAAAAGACGTTTGTCTTACAGAGGGCATCAGCTGTTTCAGACAGTAACCTGGTCTAAACTAGTGTCTGCATTAATGAAGCTGAAGCAGGTTCATCCAGAGTATCAGGACGTTACCATCAGAGATGAAGCCCAACTCTGTGACCCAACGCTTCCTGATGATGATGATGATGATGATGATGAGGATGAGGATGATGTTAGCATGGGGGAGCAGGACTATGATGAAGCAGATCTGATGGAAATTGACATGTGTGAGAGAAATGCACTGTGTGAGGCAGAAAATGATCAGGACGGTGAATGTGAACAACCACAGCAGCAGAGAGATGATGGAGACGAAGGTGATCTGCCAAATGGAGGGTTTGCTTTAGAATCATGCCTTCAGCCTCTTGACATATCAGAAGAGATCCTCTGTTACAGTGATAGCACTTACTGTGTGGCTCCTGCACAAAGAAACAGTCCAGTTAGCTTCTTCAGGACTCCACATTTGGAATCAATGTCATTCCCTGTACAATTTCCCACGGGTGAGAACACACTGGACCAAATGAGACTCATTAAAGTCAGTCCAAGTGGATATTTCAAGTCACGGCTTTTTAATGTGGATGACCGTTTTGCCAGAGACCCAAACTACTTGTTCTTTGCACAGTTTGTGATAGAGATACACATCGCTAATAACAGCATGACGATACAGCTGAGAAAAGGTAAAACTAGGACCAGAGATGGACGCAGTATAACCTCAGGCATGTTACGAGACAAACGAGAGGTTGAGAGACTGGTGAGAAATAAAGATGCAGTCAGATTCATGCAGCCACTCAGAGGGACTCCAGTATACTGGGAGAGAACCACTAAAGATCTGTTTGCCATGATCAGACAGTTGGGAACTCCCACGTTCTTCTGCACATTTTCAGCTGCTGAATTCAGATGGCCTGAGGTGATTGAAGCAATAAAGAGACAGCAGGGTGAAGAGGTTGATTTTGAATCTCTGGACTGGACTGCAAAGTGTGAGATTCTGCGCTCCAACCCCGTCACCTGCATGCGTTTGTTTGATAAGCGTGTTGAGGCCCTGTTCAGAGATCTGCTGCTCTCAGATGCTCAGCCACTGGGGAAAGTGATCGACTTTTTCTACAGAGTTGAGTTTCAGCACAGAGGAAGCCCACATATTCATGCAATGCTTTGGGTTGATGGAGCACCTGAACTGGATGTTTGTGATGATCAGACTGTGTGTGATTTTGTAGACAGATACATCTCAGCACAACTACCTGACCCAGAAACACAACCTGAACTGTTCAAGAAAGTCTCTGAAGTTCAGAAGCACAGTAAGAACCACACGAGGAGTTGCTTCAAGAGTGTGAACTCTGGTTGTCGGTTTGGTTTTCCAAAGCCGCCCTGCACAAACACAATGATCACAAGACCTGATGAGGGTGAGAACACTGGAACGGCAAAGAGCAAACTCAGACCTCTGCTGCAGCTGCTGAATGAACCTGAAGTGGCTTCCTTGAGTCTAGAGCAGGTCCTCTCTCGATGCAACTTGACACTGGCCGAGTATGAAAGGTACCTTCAGAGCCTGAACAGAAAGACCGCAATCTACCTGAAGCGTGATCCCAAAGACTGCTGGATAAACGGGTACAACCCACATCTGCTTGAAGCCTGGGACAGTAACATCGATGTGTCCTTCATTCTGAATGCTTACTCGTGTATACAGTATCTGACTAAATACATCACAAAGAAGGAAAGTGGTCTGTCAGAGTACCTGAAAACTGTCATGGAGAATTCCAACATGGACAGAGTTAACGAGTGTGATGAGATGAGAGCTGTCATGCAGGCTTACTCCAAAAAGAGAGAGATCAGTGCTCAGGAGTGTGTGACTCGTGCGTGTGGAATAAAGATGAAGAAGTGCTCACGCAGTGTTGTGTTCATTCCCACTGATGACAACCCAGTGAAAATGAGTCGCCCCATGTCATTCTTGGAGGACACCCCGTCAGAGTCTTGTAATGTCTGGATGACGAGTTTGAGTGACAAAGCCAGACCCGAGACCCCAGAGTATGAGGAGATGTGCTTGGCTGATTTTGCTGCTACCTGCAGGTTTGT
Organism: Odontesthes bonariensis; assembly: GCF_027942865.1. NCBI lineage: Eukaryota > Metazoa > Chordata > Actinopteri > Atheriniformes > Atherinopsidae > Odontesthes > Odontesthes bonariensis. The sequence continues at coordinate 27,945,336 of NC_134524.1, forward strand.
CAGTGCAGACCACTCAAAGCGTGATGGTGTTTCACCACTTCTCAATGAGCTGGGATTTGTCCAAAGGCGGAAGAATGATAAGCCCTCTGTCATCAGATATTACCAATGTTCCAAGGAGAAACACCCCGAGCAGTTTTATGCCAGATTACTGAGACTGTACCTTCCTCACCGATCCGAGTATGAAATACGGAGTGCCGATCTTCCAACCTACGAGTCTTTTTACAACTCTGGCTGGGTCCAGCTGCCAGGCTCACACCGTCCTGAGAGCGTGAAAAGCATTATACAAACAAACAGAGACAAATATGAGAGAAACACTGAGGAGATTGAGAATGCACTTGTAGAGTTTGAGGAGAGCAGAGACCATGTGATGGATGAATGGTGCAATCTGGCTCCTGAATCTGAAGTTGTGAGGTTGCCCTGTGATGATGATCTGCAGCAGAGAGAGCCAGACGATGAACAGGAGAATGTGCCCGACTATTGTCCAGAGTCTGCTGCTGTGACAGAAATGAGAGCCATCAGAGAACCCCCCGCTGTGGATCCAGCTGTGCTGCGGCAGATGTATCAGAACCTGAACCAGAAGCAGGCCTGTGTGTTCCATGCTATCAGAGACTGGTGCATTAAACTTGTGTGTGGCCTAAATCCAGAGCAGTTTTTCTTTTATGTCAACGGTGGTGCGGGAACAGGAAAGTCCCACCTGATAAAATGCATTTACTCAGAGGCATCTAAGATACTGAGCAAACTGCAGCTATATTCAGAGGAGTTTGACATATCAAACCCAACTGTTTTACTGTCTTCTTTCACTGGAACTGCAGCTTTCAACATCTGTGGCACAACACTGCACTCTCTGCTGAAGCTTCCACGCAGTCTGAAACCACCAATCCAAGGACTCGGTAACCAACTGGATGAACTCAGATCTGAACTTTTTAATGCTCAAATCCTCATTATCGATGAGATCTCCATGGTTTCAAAGCCTCTTTTTGCTTATGTGGACGCACGACTGAAACAGATCAAAGGCAATCAGAGAGCATTTGGTGGAATGTCAGTTTTAGCTGTTGGGGATTTCTATCAGCTGCCGCCTGTGCGCCAGTCTAAACCTCTGTGTGTACACGATCCAGCAGATATTGACCTGTGGCAGGAACATTTTCAGATGATCACTCTGACTGAGATCATGAGACAGAAGGATGATGTTGCCTTTGCAGATGTGCTGAACAGGATTCGGGTGAAACCAAAGGCAGACGAGCTGTCTCAGGCTGACAGAGATTTGTTGTCACAGGCCATCACTGAACCAGCTCTTTGTCCCACTGAGGTTCTGCACATTTTCCCCACCAATAAGTTGGTTGATGAACACAACTCAGCAACACTGGCTTTGTTCCATTCCAACATTATCACGATCGACGCAGATGACTTCCAGAAAGATCCCCGAACAGGCAGAATGGCCCGTAAAGACACGCCATGTAAGGGAGGCCGAAATGAGTTAGCCGACACTCTGAAAGTTGCTGAAGGTGCTCGTGTCATGCTCACCAGAAACTTTGATATTCAGAACGGTCTGGTTAATGGTGCTTTTGCCACACTGATGTGCATAGTGACTTCTGAGGATGATCAACACATCACTAAGCTGGGCCTGAGGATGGATAATCAGACAGGTGTAGCCAGAATCCAGAGTGGAGCTCCAGAATCTGCCAATCTGGTTTACATCGAGAGAGCAGAGGAGAAGCTGAAACAGAACGGAGTGGTACGTAGACAGTTTCCTGTGAGGCTGGCGTTCTCCTGCACTGTCCATAAAACCCAGGGCCTCACAACACATGCAGCTGTGGTGTCCCTGCAGAAAGTCTTTGAAGCAGGTATGGCTTATGTAGCTCTCAGCAGGGTGACGTCTCTCAGTGGGCTGTATTTACTGGATTTGGATGAGAAGAAAATATACGCCAATACTGAAGTGACCGCAGCGCTCCAGACCATGAGACAAGCCGATGTGGATCACATGATGCCTCTTCTTCAGGTGAGAGAAACAGTAAACAGGCCCGACACTCTGACCCTTGTTCACCACAACACAGAGGGACTGCCATCTCACATCGGTGACATCAGGAGACATCATGAGCTGTGCCTGGCAGATGTCCTGTGTCTGACAGAAACTCACCTGCAGGGCTCCTTTGTCGCAGACAGTCTGCATCTGGACGGCTACAACATGTTCAAGCGCAACAGACACACGTCCTACACTCAGTATCCTCAGATGGCCAGCAGAGCAGGTGGCGGGGTTGCTGTCTATGTGAGAAACCACATTCAGGTGCGTGAGAGACAGTATTTGCATAATGTGACTGATCTGGAGTTTGTGGCTTTGAAGGTTGAGGCTCCAGTCTGTGCAGTGATTGCAGCTGTGTACAGACCTCCTGACTACAGTCTGAGACCGTTCCTGGAGAACCTGGGAAGCCTTTTGGATGCACTAGAGGTATTGGACTGTCACCCTGTTATTGTGTGTGGAGACTTCAATGAGAATCAGCTACTCAGGTCAACAAAGCCAATTCTAGATCTGTTTCAGTCTAAGGGATATGTTCAGCTGATCACCTCTGCCACCACAGACAAGAACACACTGCTTGACCTTATTTTCATTTCCCAGCCACAGCGATGTCTCCACTCAGGTGTCATGAGAACCTATTACAGCTATCACAACCCAGTGTTCTGTGTCCTGTCCACCAGGGAACCATGAAGTGGTCGGTGAGTCTTCAAGTTCAAGGTTTGGTTTGTGCCTGTTACACTATTTCTGTATTGTAAGATTTGGTATGGTCACAAACGGTATGTTTAATAATGTCACGGTAAGATGTATTATGGTAGGTTTCAATGTGGTAAGATTTGGTATTGTCACTAACGGTATGTTTAATAATGTCAAGGTAAGATGTATTATGGTAGGTTTCAATGTGGTAAGATTTGGTATGGTCACTAACGGTATGTTTAATAATGTCACGGTAAGATGTATTATGGTAGGTTTCAATGTGGTAAGATTTGGTATGGTCACTAACGGTATGTTTAATAATGTCACGGTAAGATGTAATATGGTAGGTTTCAATGTGGTAAGATTTGGTATGGTCACTAACGGTATGTTTAATAATGTCACGGTAAGATGTAATATGGTAGGTTTCAATGTGGTAAGATTTGGTATGGTCACTAACGGTATGTTTAATAATGTCACGGTAAGATGTAATATGGTAGTTTTCAATGTGGTAAGATTTGGTATGGTCACTAACGGTATGTTTAATAATGTCACGGTAAGATGTATTATGGTAGGTTTCAATGTGGTAAGATTTGGTATGGTCACTAACGGTATGTTTAATAATGTCACGGTAAGATGTACTATGGTAGGTTTCAATGTGGTAAGATTTGGTATTGTCACTAACGGTATGTTTAATAATGTCACAGTAAGATGTAATATGGTAGGTTTCAATGTGGTAAGATTTGGTATGGTCACTAACGGTATGTTTAATAATGTCACGGTAAGATGTACTATGGTAGGTTTCAATGTGGTAAGATTTGGTATGGTCACTAACGGTATGTTTAATAATGTCACGGTAAGATGTAATATGGTAGGTTTCAATGTGGTAAGATTTGGTATGGTCACTAACGGTATGTTTAATAATGTCACAGTAAGATGTAATATGGTAGGTTTCAATGTGGTAAGATTTGGTATTGTCACTAACGGTATGTTTAATAATGTCACGGTAAGATGTAATATGGTAGGTTTCAATGTGGTAAGATTTGGTATGGTCACTAACGGTATGTTTAATAATGTCACAGTAAGATGTAATATGGTAGGTTTCAATGTGGTAAGATTTGGTATTGTCACTAACGGTATGTTTAATAATGTCACGGTAAGATGTACTATGGTAGGTTTCAATGTGGTAAGATTTGGTATGGTCACTAACGGTATGTTTAAAAATGTCACGGTAAGATGTACTATGGTAGGTTTCAATGTGGTAAGATTTGGTATGGTCACTAACGGTATGTTTAATAATGTCACGGTAAGATGTACTATGGTAGGTTTCAATGTGGTAAGATTTGGTATGGTCACTAACGGTATGTTTAATAATGTCACGGTAAGATGTAATATGGTAGGTTTCAATGTGGTAAGATTTGGTATGGTCACTAACGGTATGTTTAATAATGTCACGGTAAGATGTACTATGGTAGGTTTCAATGTGGTAAGATTTGGTATGGTCACTAACGGTATGTTTAATAATGTCACGGTAAGATGTACTATGGTAGGTTTCAATGTGGTAAGATTTGGTGTGGTCACTAACGGTATGTTTAATAATGTCACGGTAAGATGTAATATGGTAGGTTTCAATGTGGTAAGATTTGGTATTGTCACTAACGGTATGTTTAATAATGTCACGGTAAGATGTACTATGGTAGGTTTCAATGTGGTAAGATTTGGTATTGTCACTAACGGTATGTTTAATAATGTCACGGTAAGATGTACTATGGTAGGTTTCAATGTGGTAAGATTTGGTATGGTCACTAACGGTATGTTTAATAATGTCACGGTAAGATGTAATATGGTAGGTTTCAGTGTGGTAAGATTTGGTATGGTCACTAACGGTATGTTTAATAATGTCACGGTAAGATGTACTATGGTAGGTTTCAATGTGGTAAGATTTGGTATGGTCACTAACGGTATGTTTAATAATGTCACGGTAAGATGTAATATGGTAGGTTTCAATGTGGTAAGATTTGGTATGGTCACAAACGGTATGTTTAATAATGTCACGGTAAGATGTAATATGGTAGGTTTCAATGTGGTAAGATTTGGTATGGTCACAAAAGGTATGTTTAATAATGTCACGGTAAGATGTAATATGGTAGGTTTCAATGTGGTAAGATTTGGTATTATGGGTCATAATTATTTATAAAGACAAGGATTTTCTAGGTATTGAACACGTTGTGGTCTGTGCATTTATCTGGGTGGGTTGGGTCAGGATTGATAAATGCACAGGCCACAACTGTCTGAGCAGCTCTATAAAAGCTGCTACATTTACCACAACATAGATGCAACATCAGAAAGCATGAGCTACACCTAGAACTCGTGCTTTCTGATGTACCAATAACATATACCAGCTGATACCCCACTGGGGTGGGGGGAAAAGTGGGTTGGGGGTGGGGTGGGCGGTTAAAGAATTGTAACTCTACTACACCTAAAACTGTTTAGATGTTTAGATTTGTTTCCTCCAGACAGGAGACTTGTTCTCCTGTATCCTCCATGACAACATCCTCCGGCACCAACTCCAGCACAACAACACACACTTCTACATCATCCTGATGAACTGTCAGCCTGAACCAGAGCCATCACAGAGAAATGTGCACCCTGCCATCCCAGTCTTTCTGCAAAGCAGAGGAGAAAATGGCCCCTGTTAACCCTCACCTGACCACCTGGCTGACCCTGAGAAAATCCACCCATCATGCTGCCCCAGACCACCAGCAACAGGGAGCTGCTGCCTCATACAGAGACATGTCTTCCTCCTGCCAGTGACCAGGGTTCATCTCAGCTGACAGAAGGTAGAGTAGAGATCTTCTCTTTGGAAAGACAAACATTCACTTCATTCCTCTGAGTATGCTGTGTTTATTCATCTGTTGATATCATTCTTATGAATCCATTGTTTCATATTACAGATCCCAGTATCTAATTCACAGTTCCATTGTTTTTCTGTAGGCCTTCCTCTCCTGTGAATCCTTCATAGCTGAGACCCTCACAGCTGAGACCCTCACAGCTGAGACAGCTGAGACCCTCACAGCTGAGACCCTCACAGCTGAGACAGCTGAGACCCTCACAGCTGAGACCCTCACAGCTGAGACCCTCACAGCTGAGACCCTCACAGCTGAGCAGAAAGTTAACATCAACACTTGTGAAACATCCACGTGTTAAAGCTCACTGACAGGAGATGTTTTGTGCTCTGCAGCACTGTTCCAGGTATATGCTTATCATGCATCATGTGACCGTTCTACTTGTGTTTTTCAAATCAAATCAATCAAATATACTTTAAAGACTAAAGTTCATGACAATATTTTTGTCTGCTGTTGTGTCCTCAGGTTCAGTTCCATCTTCATGCCTGCATGTCATCATCTTCCTTCCTAAAAATACTTCTGTTTCCTCTGGAAGGACTGCACCCAACTCTCCAGTGTTGCAGCGGACACTGAGCAGGTACATGGAAGCAGCAGCTCAGCAGCCAGTGAAAATGAAAAAGGTCACATGGTGACAACACTTTCCATCTTCACATTGACTCTGTGCTCCTCTGACTCTTTAGTTTGCACCATCAGCTTCAACAAACAGCAACCACATCAAACTGAACTGTGGACAAAATGGAGGACTCTGAGGAACACCGCTCATTTGATCCTGTCCATCTGTGGAAATGTGAACGTTCCTTTCATGTTTCAGAACAATGTATCAGTGTTTTTCTCCATCATGTTTCCTCATGTCTGTCACTGTTCAGCAGAAACTTTGACTACTTCAGATGTCATGTGCAAATGTGCTCATGAGCACCAGATAACTGATTTAGTCGTACTCACAGCAGGAATAAGACAGGACTCCCACACAAGCTGTGCTGAGTCATTATGGAGAGCATTCCTGATATTTGGGAATGCTCTCCATGATGTCCACCTGATCAACTTTCCACCATGTGGAAACCAATAATAGCAGAACAGTTGATAGAAAATTATATTTGGCCATTTTAAAGACCCAAAAAATTGCAAATAGATGAAATGACAAACTTTTTAAATGAACACACAATTGAGTAAATCCTGTCTTAGGGTGGGGTATCAGCTGGTATTTTGGTTTTGGGAAATATTTTTTGTTACAATAGATATTCGTATTAGTAGTTTTTTAAGTTTTCTTTTCTGTAAAAATATTAACATAAGATATTTGTCTGACAACATTACTGTTTGAACATAAAATCACTTTGAATTTTCTTCGCGATTGATAAATTATCTATCTATCTATCTATCTATCTATCTATCTATCTATCTATCTATCTATCTATCTATCTATCTATCTATCTATCTATCTATCTATCTATCTATCTATCTATCTATCTATCTATCTATCTATCTATCTATCTACTGATAATTGACATTATTTGCAATCCATAATACTTAGAAATGAAAACATGCTTTTGTAATTTAAGTGTTCTTGAGGTTTTGTAATTATGTAGGCTACATATTAACATATCAATGAACAAATCTGTTGTATTCTATTTAAATGTTTGCTATGCATTGAAAAACAAGTACTGTGTCGCCTTCATAAACACTGAACAATCATTAATCTTACTGGACTTGTAATCATTACACTTTCATCTTTTAAATGTCATTTCAACTTCAAACTCCTGTTTCTTCTCAGCCTATTTTTGCTTCCATAGCTCCTTCAGCTTTTAGCTTATTTTAGCTTCTTCAGCTCTTTTAGCTTCTTTTAGCTTCTTTAGCTTATTCAGCATTTATAGCTTCTTCAGCTGTGTTAGCTTCTTTTAGCTTCTTTAGCTTGTTTAGCTTTTAGCTTCTTCAGCTCCTTCAGCTCCTTCAGCTTTAGCTTCTTCAGCTCCTTCAGCTTTAGCTTCTTCAGCTCCTTTAGCTTTAGCTTCTTAAGCTACTTCAGCTTTAGCTTCTTCAGCTGTTTTAGCTTTTTTTTAGCTTCTTAAGATTTTTTAGCATGGTTGTTCAGCTCTTGCATTCTCACAGCTGTTTCAAAGGAACAGCTCTTTCTAGTTATTATTATTATTCCGCCGTTTTTTGGCATTCAACTACTTCAGCATACTTTAAGCTATTTCAACAAATTTGGTATCAAAATGTTCAGCTCTTTCAGCTCTTGATGGGAATGTATTTTTGGTGTTTGTAACTTTTCAACTTTTTAAGATATTAAGCTTTTTGTTCAAATTTTTTTCCCATTGAAACTAATGTTAAATTTTCAAATCTTTTCAAATCCTTTCAAATCCTTTCAAATCTTTCAAATCTTAACTAGTTCAGCATACTTTCAGCTAGAGACACCATTCAAATTTTAAAATGTTCATAAGACATTCAGCTATTACCAATTGTTTCATCTTTTAAAAATATTCAGCCAATTTTGAAATATGACAGTTTCAAAAATATGAAAATTAAGTTCTCCAAATCCTTATCTTTAAATCCTTTCAAATCCTTCAAAACCTTAAAATCTTTTCAAATCGTAACTGCTTCAGCATACTTTAACCTAGAGACACCATTCAAATTTTAAAATGTTCATAAGACATTCAGCTGTTACCAATTGTTTCATCTTTTAAAAATATTCAGCCAATTTTGAAATATGACAGTTTAAAAAATATGAAAATGAAGTTCCTTCTTGGATTTTAGAGTGGGACATTCAGCAGTGCTGATAAGTTTCAACTTTTCAAACAAATTACTATAACTTTCATACAGTTTAACTGAGAGAAACAAATTATACCTTAAAATGTAGGAAAACTTGTCCTCTTTCAGCCAATGTAACGCTTAAAGAGCTCACATGGACAGATTTTGAACTATGAGCCTTTAAGCTTGAAAAACTTGTCAAATTTTGAGGAAATCTGCCATTTTTCAATCAGCTTCAAGTGTTTCAAACTGCTTCGATTTAAATATAGTTGACTCCACAGATGTAAAACTACTTTGCTAAGTTCCTCTAAGCCTTCTGCTTCTAATGGTGTTAAAATTATTTTTCTAGCTGCTCAACTTTTCTCACAAGACGCGATAGAAGACAGTCTGCGCCTCAGATTTATCCCGCGGCTGCAGCAGCTAGCTCTGTGTCTGTCTGTGTAGTCTTTAACTAGGTCAAATGCACTTCTGGTGTAACACAACGAAATGGCTTAATGGTAACACTACCAGCCTTTCGTGCAGGTGGTCCGGGTTCAATCCCCAGCATGTTCAGCTCACACTCTATAATTTTTTTATTTTATAATTATTTAAGCATACTTTCAGCCATTTCAACTGTTTCTAGCTTAATTTTATCTTCAAATCCTTCAGATCATTTCAAATCCTTCAAATCTTAACTACTTTTGCATACTTTCAGCTAGAGACACCATTTAAATTTTAAAATGTTCAAATCTTTTAGCTTTTTAAGATTTTTCTTTATTAAGGTAATTCAGCTCATGCATTCTCACAGCTGTTTCGCAGGAACAGCTCTTTCTAGTTGTGAGAATGCATGAAGCATTCTCACTATTAAGTTCCTGTTTCTCTTTATTATTATTATTCCATATTATTCCGCCGTTTTTCGGCATTCAACTACTTCAGCATACTTTGAGCTATTTCAACAAATTTGGTATCAAAATGTTCAGCTCTTTCAGCTCTTTTCTGCTATCACTTTTGGTGTTTGTAACTTTTCAACTTTTTAAGATATTAAGCTTTTTGTTCAACTTTTTTCCCATTGAAACTAATGTTAAATTTTCAAATCTTTTCAAATCCTTTCAAATCCTTTCAAATCTTTCAAATCTTAACTAGTTCAGCATACTTTTAGCTAGAGACACCATTCAAATTTTAAAATGTTCATAAGACATTCAGCTATTACCAATTGTTTCATCTTTTAAAAATATTCAGCCAATTTTGAAATATGACAGTTTCAAAAATATGAAAATTAAGTTCTCCAAATCCTTATCTTCAAATGCTTTCAAATCCTTCAAAATCTTCAAATCTATTCAAATCGTAACTGCTTCAGCATACTTTAACCTAGAGACACCATTCAAATTTTAAAATGTTCATAAGACATTCAGCTGTTACCAATTGTTTCATCTTTTAAAAATATTCAGCCAATTTTGAAATATGACAGTTTAAAAAATATGAAAATGAAGTTCCTTCTTGGATTTTAGAGTGAGACATTCAGCAGTGCTGATAAGTTTCAACTTTTCAAACAAATTACTATAACTTTCATACAGTTTAACTGAGAGAAACAAATTATACCTTAAAATGTAGGAAAACTTGTCCTCTTTCAGCCAGTGTAACTCTTAAAGAGCTCACATGGACAGATTTTGAACTATGAGCCTTTAAGCTTGAACAACTTGTCAAATTCTGAGGAAATCTGCCATTTTTTAATCAGCTTCAAGTGTTTCAAACTGCTTCGATTTAAATATAGTTGACTCCACAGATGTAAAACTACTTTGCTAAGTTCCTCTAAGCCTTCTGCTTCTAATGGTGTTAAAATTATTTTTCTAGCTGCTCAACTTTTCTCACAAGACGCGATAGAAGACAGTCTGCGCCTCAGATTTGTCCCGCGGCTGCAGCAGCTAGCTCTGTCTGTCTGTGTAGTCTTTAACTAGGTCAAATGCACTTCCGGTGTAACACAACGAAATGGCTTAATGGTAACACTACCAGCCTTTCGTGCAGGTGGCCCGAGTTCAATCCCCATCATGTTAGATCACACTTTATAATTTTTTTATTTTATAATTATTTAAGCATACTTTCAGCCATTTCAACTGTTTCTAGCTTAATTTTATCTTCAAATTCTTCAGATCATTTCAAATCCTTCAAATCTTAACTACTTTTGCATACTTTCAGCTAGAGACACCATTCAAATTTTAAAATGTTCAAATCTTTTAGCTTTTTAAGATTTTTCTTTATTAAGGTAATTCAGCTCATGCATTCTCACAGCTGTTTCGCAGGAACAGCTCTTTCTAGTTATTATTGTGAGAATGCATGAAGCATTCTCACTATTAAGTTTCTGTTTCCCTTTATTGTGAGAATGCATGAAGCATTCTCACTATTAAGTTCCTGTTTCTCTTTATTATTATTATTGTGAGAATGCATGAAGCATTCTCACTATTAAGTTTCTGTTTCCCTTTATTATTATTATTCCGCCGATTTTCGGCATTCAACTACTTCAGCATACTTTCAGCTATTTCAACAAATTTGGCATCAAAATGTTCAGCTCTTTCAGCTCTTGATGCGAATGTTTTTTTGGTGTTTGTAACTTTTCAACTTTTTAAGATATTAAGCTTTTTGTTCAACTTTTTTCCCATTGAAACTAATGTTAAATTTTCAAATCCTTTCAAATCCTTTCAAATCCTTTCAAATCTTTCAAATCTTAACTAGTTCAGCATACTTTCAGCTAGAGACACCATTCAAATTTTAAAATGTTCATAAGACATTCAGTTATTACCAATTGTTTCATCTTTTAAAAATATTCAGCCAATTTTGAAATATGACAGTTTCAAAAATATGAAAATTAAGTTCTCCAAATCCTTATCTTCAAATGCTTTCAAATCCTTCAAAATCTTAAAATCTATTCAAATCGTAACTGCTTCAGCATACTTTAACCTAGAGACACCATTCAAATTTTAAAATGTTCATAAGACATTCAGCTGTTACCAATTGTTTCATCTTTTAAAAATATTCAGCCAATTTTGAAATATGACAGTTTAAAAAATATGAAAATGAAGTTCCTTCTTGGATTTTAGAGTGAGACATTCAGCAGTGCTGATAAGTTTCAACTTTTCAAACAAATTACTATAACTTTCATACAGTTTAACTGAGAGAAACAAATTATACCTTAAAATGTAGGAAAACTTGTCCTCTTTCAGCCAATGTAACTCTTAAAGAGCTCACATGGACAGATTTTGAACTATGAGCCTTTAAGCTTGAACAACTTGTCAAATTCTGAGGAAATCTGCCATTTTTTAATCAGCTTCAAGTGTTTCAAACTGCTTCGATTTAAATATAGTTGACTCCACAGATGTAAAACTACTTTGCTAAGTTCCTCTAAGCCTTCTGCTTCTAATGGTGTTAAAATTATTTTTCTAGCTGCTCAACTTTTCTCACAAGACGCGATAGAAGACAGTCTGCGCCTCAGATTTGTCCCGCGGCTGCAGCAGCTAGCTCTGTCTGTCTGTGTAGTCTTTAACTAGGTCAAATGCACTTCCGGTGTAACACAACGAAATGGCTTAATGGTAACACTACCAGCCTTTCGTGCAGGTGGCCCGAGTTCAATCCCCATCATGTTAGATCACACTTTATAATTTTTTTATTTTATAATTATTTAAGCATACTTTCAGCCATTTCAACTGTTTCTAGCTTAATTTTATCTTCAAATTCTTCAGATCATTTCAAATCCTTCAAATCTTAACTACTTTTGCATACTTTCAGCTAGAGACACCATTCAAATTTTAAAATGTTCAAATCTTTTAGCTTTTTAAGATTTTTCTTTATTAAGGTAATTCAGCTCATGCATTCTCACAGCTGTTTCGCAGGAACAGCTCTTTCTAGTTATTATTGTGAGAATGCATGAAGCATTCTCACTATTAAGTTTCTGTTTCCCTTTATTGTGAGAATGCATGAAGCATTCTCACTATTAAGTTCCTGTTTCTCTTTATTATTATTATTGTGAGAATGCATGAAGCATTCTCACTATTAAGTTTCTGTTTCCCTTTATTATTATTATTCCGCCGATTTTCGGCATTCAACTACTTCAGCATACTTTCAGCTATTTCAACAAATTTGGCATCAAAATGTTCAGCTCTTTCAGCTCTTGATGCGAATGTTTTTTTGGTGTTTGTAACTTTTCAACTTTTTAAGATATTAAGCTTTTTGTTCAACTTTTTTCCCATTGAAACTAATGTTAAATTTTCAAATCCTTTCAAATCCTTTCAAATCCTTTCAAATCTTTCAAATCTTAACTAGTTCAGCATACTTTCAGCTAGAGACACCATTCAAATTTTAAAATGTTCATAAGACATTCAGTTATTACCAATTGTTTCATCTTTTAAAAATATTCAGCCAATTTTGAAATATGACAGTTTCAAAAATATGAAAATTAAGTTCTCCAAATCCTTATCTTCAAATGCTTTCAAATCCTTCAAAATCTTAAAATCTATTCCAATCGTAACTGCTTCAGCATACTTTAACCTAGAGACACCATTCAAATTTTAAAATGTTCATAAGAGATTCAGCTGTTACCAATTGTTTCATCTTTTAAAAATATTCAGCCAATTTTGAAATATGACAGTTTAAAAAATATGAAAATGAAGTTCCTTCTTGGATTTTAGAGTGAGACATTCAGCAGTGCTGATAAGTTTCAACTTTTCAAACAAATTACTGTAACTTTCATACAGTTTAACTGAGAGAAACAAATTATACCTTAAAATGTAGGAAAACTTGTCCTCTTTCAGCCAATGTAACTCTTAAAGAGCTCACATGGACAGATTTTGAACTATGAGCCTTTAAGCTTGAACAACTTGTCAAATTTTGAGGAAATCTGCCATTTTTGAATCAGCTTCAAGTGTTTCAAACTGCTTCGATTTAAATATAGTTGACTCCACAGATGTAAAAGTACTTTGCTATGTTCCTCTAAGCCTTCTGCTTCTAATGGTGTTAAAATTATTTTTCTAGCTGCTCAACTTTTCTCACAAGATGTATTTGAAGTCAGTGTTCGGTGTCATTTCTCTCCCGCGATCGGCGGGCGGCCGTCTCATCTCTCCATATATGTTGTGTGTGTTCAACCTGCTTCGATTTAAATATAGTTCACTCCACAGATGTAAAACTACTTTGCTAAGTTCCTCTAAGCCTTCTGCTTCTAACGGTGTTAAAATTATCTTTCTAGCTATTCAACTTTTCTCACAAAACGTGTTTGAAGACAGTCAGATTTGTCCCGCGGCTGCAGCAGCTAGCTCTGTGTCTCTCTGTGTAGTCTTTAAGTAGGTCAAATGCACTTCCGGTGTAACACAACGAGATGGCTTAATGGTAACACTACCAGCCTTTCGTGCAGGTGGCCCGGGTTCAATCCCCATAATGTCAGACCACGTTTTATAATTTTTTTATTTTATAATTATTTAAGCATACTTTCAGCATTTTCAACTGTTTCTAGCTTAATTTTATCTTCAAATTCTTCAGATCATTTCAAATCCTTCAAATCTTAACTACTTTTGCATACTTTCAGCTAGAGACACCATTCAAATTTTAAAATGTTCAAATCTTTTAGCTTTTTAACATTTTTCTTTATTGAGGTAATTCAGCTCATGCATTCTCACAGCTGTTTCGCAGGAACAGCTCTTTCTAGTTATTATTATTATTCCGCCGTTTTTCGGCATTCAACTACTTCAGCATACTTTGAGCTATTTCAACAAATTTGGTATCAAAATGTTCAGCTCATTCAGCTCTTGATGGGAATGTATTTTTGGTGTTTGTAACTTTTCAACTTTTTAAGATATTAAGCTTTTTGTTCAACTTTTTTCCCATTGAAACTAATGTTAAATTTTCAAATCTTTTCAAATCCTTTCAAATCCTTTCAAATCTTTCAAATCTTAACTAGTTCAGCATACTTTCAGCTAGAGACACCATTCAAATTTTAAAATGTTCATAAGACATTCAGCTATTACCAATTGTTTCATCTTTTAAAACTATTCAGCCAATTTTGAAATATGACAGTTTCAAAAATATGAAAATTAAGTTCTCCAAATCCTTATCTTTAAATCCTTTCAAATCCTTCAAAACCTTAAAATCTTTTCAAATCGTAACTGCTTCAGCATACTTTAACCTAGAGACACCATTCAAATTTTAAAATGTTCTTAAGACATTCAGCTGTTACCAATTGTTTCATCTTTTAAAAATATTCAGCCAATTTTGAAATATGACAGTTTAAAAAATATGAAAATGAAGTTCCTTCTTGGATTTTAGAGTGAGACATTCAGCAGTGCTGATAAGTTTCAACTTTTCAAACAAATTACTATAACTTTCATACAGTTTAACTGAGAGAAACAAATTATACCTTAAAATGTAGGAAAACTTGTCCTCTTTCAGCCAATGTAACTCTTAAAGAGCTCACATGGACAGATTTTGAACTATGAGCCTTTAAGCTTGAACAACTTGTCAAATTCTGAGGAAATCTGCCATTTTTTAATCAGCTTCAAGTGTTTCAAACTGCTTCGATTTAAATATAGTTGACTCCACAGATGTAAAACTACTTTGCTAAGTTCCTCTAAGCCTTCTGCTTCTAATGGTGTTAAAATTATTTTTCTAGCTGCTCAACTTTTCTCACAAGACGCGATAGAAGACAGTCTGCGCCTCAGATTTGTCCCGCGGCTGCAGCAGCTAGCTCTGTCTGTCTGTGTAGTCTTTAACTAGGTCAAATGCACTTCCGGTGTAACACAACGAAATGGCTTAATGGTAACACTACCAGCCTTTCGTGCAGGTGGCCCGAGTTCAATCCCCATCATGTTAGATCACACTTTATAATTTTTTTATTTTATAATTATTTAAGCATACTTTCAGCCATTTCAACTGTTTCTAGCTTAATTTTATCTTCAAATTCTTCAGATCATTTCAAATCCTTCAAATCTTAACTACTTTTGCATACTTTCAGCTAGAGACACCATTCAAATTTTAAAATGTTCAAATCTTTTAGCTTTTTAAGATTTTTCTTTATTAAGGTAATTCAGCTCATGCATTCTCACAGCTGTTTCGCAGGAACAGCTCTTTCTAGTTATTATTGTGAGAATGCATGAAGCATTCTCACTATTAAGTTTCTGTTTCCCTTTATTGTGAGAATGCATGAAGCATTCTCACTATTAAGTTCCTGTTTCTCTTTATTATTATTATTGTGAGAATGCATGAAGCATTCTCACTATTAAGTTTCTGTTTCCCTTTATTATTATTATTCCGCCGATTTTCGGCATTCAACTACTTCAGCATACTTTCAGCTATTTCAACAAATTTGGCATCAAAATGTTCAGCTCTTTCAGCTCTTGATGCGAATGTTTTTTTGGTGTTTGTAACTTTTCAACTTTTTAAGATATTAAGCTTTTTGTTCAACTTTTTTCCCATTGAAACTAATGTTAAATTTTCAAATCCTTTCAAATCCTTTCAAATCCTTTCAAATCTTTCAAATCTTAACTAGTTCAGCATACTTTCAGCTAGAGACACCATTCAAATTTTAAAATGTTCATAAGACATTCAGTTATTACCAATTGTTTCATCTTTTAAAAATATTCAGCCAATTTTGAAATATGACAGTTTCAAAAATATGAAAATTAAGTTCTCCAAATCCTTATCTTCAAATGCTTTCAAATCCTTCAAAATCTTAAAATCTATTCAAATCGTAACTGCTTCAGCATACTTTAACCTAGAGACACCATTCAAATTTTAAAATGTTCATAAGACATTCAGCTGTTACCAATTGTTTCATCTTTTAAAAATATTCAGCCAATTTTGAAATATGACAGTTTAAAAAATATGAAAATGAAGTTCCTTCTTGGATTTTAGAGTGAGACATTCAGCAGTGCTGATAAGTTTCAACTTTTCAAACAAATTACTATAACTTTCATACAGTTTAACTGAGAGAAACAAATTATACCTTAAAATGTAGGAAAACTTGTCCTCTTTCAGCCAATGTAACTCTTAAAGAGCTCACATGGACAGATTTTGAACTATGAGCCTTTAAGCTTGAACAACTTGTCAAATTCTGAGGAAATCTGCCATTTTTGAATCAGCTTCAAGTGTTTCAAACTGCTTCGATTTAAATATAGTTGACTCCACAGATGTAAAACTACTTTGCTAAGTTCCTCTAAGCCTTCTGCTTCTAATGGTGTTAAAATTATTTTTCTAGCTGCTCAACTTTTCTCACAAGACGCGATAGAAGACAGTCTGCGCCTCAGATTTGTCCCGCGGCTGCAGCAGCTAGCTCTGTCTGTCTGTGTAGTCTTTAACTAGGTCAAATGCACTTCCGGTGTAACACAACGAAATGGCTTAATGGTAACACTACCAGCCTTTCGTGCAGGTGGCCCGAGTTCAATCCCCATCATGTTAGATCACACTTTATAATTTTTTTATTTTATAATTATTTAAGCATACTTTCAGCCATTTCAACTGTTTCTAGCTTAATTTTATCTTCAAATTCTTCAGATCATTTCAAATCCTTCAAATCTTAACTACTTTTGCATACTTTCAGCTAGAGACACCATTCAAATTTTAAAATGTTCAAATCTTTTAGCTTTTTAAGATTTTTCTTTATTAAGGTAATTCAGCTCATGCATTCTCACAGCTGTTTCGCAGGAACAGCTCTTTCTAGTTATTATTGTGAGAATGCATGAAGCATTCTCACTATTAAGTTTCTGTTTCCCTTTATTGTGAGAATGCATGAAGCATTCTCACTATTAAGTTCCTGTTTCTCTTTATTATTATTATTGTGAGAATGCATGAAGCATTCTCACTATTAAGTTTCTGTTTCCCTTTATTATTATTATTCCGCCGATTTTCGGCATTCAACTACTTCAGCATACTTTCAGCTATTTCAACAAATTTGGCATCAAAATGTTCAGCTCTTTCAGCTCTTGATGCGAATGTTTTTTTGGTGTTTGTAACTTTTCAACTTTTTAAGATATTAAGCTTTTTGTTCAACTTTTTTCCCATTGAAACTAATGTTAAATTTTCAAATCCTTTCAAATCCTTTCAAATCCTTTCAAATCTTTCAAATCTTAACTAGTTCAGCATACTTTCAGCTAGAGACACCATTCAAATTTTAAAATGTTCATAAGACATTCAGTTATTACCAATTGTTTCATCTTTTAAAAATATTCAGCCAATTTTGAAATATGACAGTTTCAAAAATATGAAAATTAAGTTCTCCAAATCCTTATCTTCAAATGCTTTCAAATCCTTCAAAATCTTAAAATCTATTCAAATCGTAACTGCTTCAGCATACTTTAACCTAGAGACACCATTCAAATTTTAAAATGTTCATAAGACATTCAGCTGTTACCAATTGTTTCATCTTTTAAAAATATTCAGCCAATTTTGAAATATGACAGTTTAAAAAATATGAAAATGAAGTTCCTTCTTGGATTTTAGAGTGAGACATTCAGCAGTGCTGATAAGTTTCAACTTTTCAAACAAATTACTATAACTTTCATACAGTTTAACTGAGAGAAACAAATTATACCTTAAAATGTAGGAAAACTTGTCCTCTTTCAGCCAATGTAACTCTTAAAGAGCTCACATGGACAGATTTTGAACTATGAGCCTTTAAGCTTGAACAACTTGTCAAATTCTGAGGAAATCTGCCATTTTTGAATCAGCTTCAAGTGTTTCAAACTGCTTCGATTTAAATATAGTTGACTCCACAGATGTAAAACTACTTTGCTAAGTTCCTCTAAGCCTTCTGCTTCTAATGGTGTTAAAATTATTTTTCTAGCTGCTCAACTTTTCTCACAAGACGCGATAGAAGACAGTCTGCGCCTCAGATTTGTCCCGCGGCTGCAGCAGCTAGCTCTGTCTGTCTGTGTAGTCTTTAACTAGGTCAAATGCACTTCCGGTGTAACACAACGAAATGGCTTAATGGTAATACTACCAGCCTTTCGTGCAGGTGGCCCGAGTTCAATCCCCATCATGTTAGATCACACTTTATAATTTTTTTATTTTATAATTATTTAAGCATACTTTCAGCCATTTCAACTGTTTCTAGCTTAATTTTATCTTCAAATTCTTCAGATCATTTCAAATCCTTCAAATCTTAACTACTTTTGCATACTTTCAGCTAGAGACACCATTCAAATTTTAAAATGTTCAAATCTTTTAGCTTTTTAAGATTTTTCTTTATTAAGGTAATTCAGCTCATGCATTCTCACAGCTGTTTCGCAGGAACAGCTCTTTCTAGTTATTATTGTGAGAATGCATGAAGCATTCTCACTATTAAGTTTCTGTTTCCCTTTATTGTGAGAATGCATGAAGCATTCTCACTATTAAGTTTCTGTTTCCCTTTATTGTGAGAATGCATGAAGCATTCTCACTATTAAGTTCCTGTTTCTCTTTATTATTATTATTGTGAGAATGCATGAAGCATTCTCACTATTAAGTTTCTGTTTCCCTTTATTATTATTATTCCGCCGATTTTCGGCATTCAACTACTTCAGCATACTTTCAGCTATTTCAACAAATTTGGCATCAAAATGTTCAGCTCTTTCGGCTCTTAATGCGAATGTTTTTTTGGTGTTTGTAACTTTTCAACTTTTTAAGATATTAAGCTTTTTGTTCAACTTTTTTCCCATTGAAACTAATGTTAAATTTTCAAATCCTTTCAAATCCTTTCAAATCCTTTCAAATCTTTCAAATCTTAACTAGTTCAGCATACTTTCAGCTAGAGACACCATTCAAATTTTAAAATGTTCATAAGACATTCAGTTATTACCAATTGTTTCATCTTTTAAAAATATTCAGCCAATTTTGAAATATGACAGTTTCAAAAATATGAAAATTAAGTTCTCCAAATCCTTATCTTCAAATGCTTTCAAATCCTTCAAAATCTTAAAATCTATTCCAATCGTAACTGCTTCAGCATAATTTAACCTAGAGACACCATTCAAATTTTAAAATGTTCATAAGACATTCAGCTGTTACCAATTGTTTCATCTTTTAAAAATATTCAGCCAATTTTGAAATATGACAGTTTAAAAAATATGAAAATGAAGTTCCTTCTTGGATTTTAGAGTGAGACATTCAGCAGTGCTGATAAGTTTCAACTTTTCAAACAAATTACTGTAACTTTCATACAGTTTAACTGAGAGAAACAAATTATACCTTAAAATGTAGGAAAACTTGTCCTCTTTCAGCCAATGTAACTCTTAAAGAGCTCACATGGACAGATTTTGAACTATGAGCCTTTAAGCTTGAACAACTTGTCAAATTTTGAGGAAATCTGCCATTTTTGAATCAGCTTCAAGTGTTTCAAACTGCTTCGATTTAAATATAGTTGACTCCACAGATGTAAAAGTACTTTGCTATGTTCCTCTAAGCCTTCTGCTTCTAATGGTGTTAAAATTATTTTTCTAGCTGCTCAACTTTTCTCACAAGATGTATTTGAAGTCAGTGTTCGGTGTCATTTCTCTCCCGCGATCGGCGGGCGGCCGTCTCATCTCTCCATAAATGTTGTGTGTGTTCAACCTGCTTCGATTTAAATATAGTTGACTCCACAGATGTAAAACTACTTTGCTAAGTTCCTCTAAGCCTTCTGCTTCTAACGGTGTTAAAATTATCTTTCTAGCTATTCAACTTTTCTCACAAAACGTGTTTGAAGACAGTCTGCGCCTCAGATTTGTCCCGCGGCTGCAGCAGCTTTGCTCTGTGTCTGTCTATCTAGTCTTTCAATAGGTTAAATACACTTCCGGTTTAACAGAAAGAAATGGGCTAATGGTAACACTACAGCCCTTTCGTGCGGGCGGCCCGGGTTCGATCTCCAGCATGTCAGCTCAAAACTAAAAAAAAAATTTTTTTGTAACTATTTAAGCATACTTTCAGCCATTTCAACTGTTTCTAGCTCGAAATCATTACACTTTCATCTTTTAAATGTCATTTCAACTTCAAACTCCTGTTTCTTCTCAGCTTTTTTTAGCTTCCATAGCTCTTTCAGCTTTTAGCTTCTTTTAGCTTCTATAGCTTTTTTAGCCTTTTTTAGCTTCTTTAGCTAACTTCTAACTCTAACTCTTTTGCTCCTTCAGCTGCTTGCTTCTTCAGCTCCTTTAGCTTTAGCTTCTTCAGCTGTTAGCTTCTTCAGCTGTTTTAGCTTTAGCTCCTTCAGCTGTTAGCTTCATCAGCTGTTTTAGCTTTAGCTCCTTCAGCTGTTAGCTTCTTCAGCTGTTTTAGCTTATTTTAGCTTCTTCAGCTTTTAGCTTCTTTTAGCTTCTTTAGCTCCTTTAGCTCTTAGCTTCTTCAGCTCCTTCAGCTTTAGCTTCTTCAGCTCCTTTAGCTTTAGCTTCTTCAGCTCCTTTAGCTTTAGCTTCTTCAGCTACTTCAGCTTTAGCTTCTTCAGCTGTTTTAGCTTTTTTTTTAGCTTCTTAAGATATTTTAGCATGGTAATTCAGCTCTTGCATTCTCACAGCTGTTTCGCAGGAACAGCTCTTTCTAGTTATTATTACGTATTATTCCGCCGTTTTTCGGCATTCAACTACTTCAGCATACTTTGAGCTATTTCAACAAATTTGGTATCAAAATGTTCAGCTCATTCAGCTCTTTCCTGCTATTATTTTTGGTGTTTGTAACTTTTCAACTTTTTAAGATATTAAGCTTTTTGTTCAAATTTTTTTCCCATTGAAACTAATGTTAAATTTTCAAATCTTTTCAAATCCTTTCAAATCCTTTCAAATCTTTCAAATCTTAACTAGTTCAGCATACTTTCAGCTAGAGACACCATTCAAATTTTAAAATGTTCATAAGACATTCAGCTATTACCAATTGTTTCATCTTTTAAAAATATTCAGCCAATTTTGAAATATGACAGTTTCAAAAATATGAAAATTAAGTTCTCCAAATCCTTATCTTTAAATCCTTTCAAATCCTTCAAAACCTTAAAATCTTTTCAAATCGTAACTGCTTCAGCATACTTTAACCTAGAGACACCATTCAAATTTTAAAATGTTCATAAGACATTCAGCTGTTACCAATTGTTTCATCTTTTAAAAATATTCAGCCAATTTTGAAATATGACAGTTTAAAAAATATGAAAATGAAGTTCCTTCTTGGATTTTAGAGTGGGACATTCAGCAGTGCTGATAAGTTTCAACTTTTCAAACAAATTACTATAACTTTCATACAGTTTAACTGAGAGAAACAAATTATACCTTAAAATGTAGGAAAACTTGTCCTCTTTCAGCCAATGTAACGCTTAAAGAGCTCACATGGACAGATTTTGAACTATGAGCCTTTAAGCTTGAACAACTTGTCAAATTTTGAGGAAATCTGCCATTTTTCAATCAGCTTCAAGTGTTTCAAACTGCTTCGATTTAAATATAGTTGACTCCACAGATGTAAAACTACTTTGCTAAGTTCCTCTAAGCCTTCTGCTTCTAATGGTGTTAAAATTATTTTTCTAGCTGCTCAACTTTTCTCACAAGACGCGATAGAAGACAGTCTGCGCCTCAGATTTATCCCGCGGCTGCAGCAGCTAGCTCTGTGTCTGTCTGTGTAGTCTTTAACTAGGTCAAATGCACTTCTGGTGTAACACAACGAAATGGCTTAATGGTAACACTACCAGCCTTTCGTGCAGGTGGTCCGGGTTCAATCCCCAGCATGTTCAGCTCACACTCTATAATTTTTTTATTTTATAATTATTTAAGCATACTTTCAGCCATTTCAACTGTTTCTAGCTTAATTTTATCTTCAAATCCTTCAGATCATTTCAAATCCTTCAAATCTTAACTACTTTTGCATACTTTCAGCTAGAGACACCATTTAAATTTTAAAATGTTCAAATCTTTTAGCTTTTTAAGATTTTTCTTTATTAAGGTAATTCAGCTCATGCATTCTCACAGCTGTTTCGCAGGAACAGCTCTTTCTAGTTGTGAGAATGCATGAAGCATTCTCACTATTAAGTTCCTGTTTCTCTTTATTATTATTATTCCATATTATTCCGCCGTTTTTCGGCATTCAACTACTTCAGCATACTTTGAGCTATTTCAACAAATTTGGTATCAAAATGTTCAGCTCTTTCAGCTCTTTTCTGCTATCACTTTTGGTGTTTGTAACTTTTCAACTTTTTAAGATATTAAGCTTTTTGTTCAACTTTTTTCCCATTGAAACTAATGTTAAATTTTCAAATCTTTTCAAATCCTTTCAAATCCTTTCAAATCTTTCAAATCTTAACTAGTTCAGCATACTTTCAGCTAGAGACACCATTCAAATTTTAAAATGTTCATAAGACATTCAGCTATTACCAATTGTTTCATCTTTTAAAAATATTCAGCCAATTTTGAAATATGACAGTTTCAAAAATATGAAAATTAAGTTCTCCAAATCCTTATCTTCAAATGCTTTCAAATCCTTCAAAATCTTCAAATCTATTCAAATCGTAACTGCTTCAGCATACTTTAACCTAGAGACACCATTCAAATTTTAAAATGTTCATAAGACATTCAGCTGTTACCAATTGTTTCATCTTTTAAAAATATTCAGCCAATTTTGAAATATGACAGTTTAAAAAATATGAAAATGAAGTTCCTTCTTGGATTTTAGAGTGAGACATTCAGCAGTGCTGATAAGTTTCAACTTTTCAAACAAATTACTATAACTTTCATACAGTTTAACTGAGAGAAACAAATTATACCTTAAAATGTAGGAAAACTTGTCCTCTTTCAGCCAGTGTAACTCTTAAAGAGCTCACATGGACAGATTTTGAACTATGAGCCTTTAAGCTTGAACAACTTGTCAAATTCTGAGGAAATCTGCCATTTTTTAATCAGCTTCAAGTGTTTCAAACTGCTTCGATTTAAATATAGTTGACTCCACAGATGTAAAACTACTTTGCTAAGTTCCTCTAAGCCTTCTGCTTCTAATGGTGTTAAAATTATTTTTCTAGCTGCTCAACTTTTCTCACAAGACGCGATAGAAGACAGTCTGCGCCTCAGATTTGTCCCGCGGCTGCAGCAGCTAGCTCTGTCTGTCTGTGTAGTCTTTAACTAGGTCAAATGCACTTCCAGTGTAACACAACGAAATGGCTTAATGGTAACACTACCAGCCTTTCGTGCAGGTGGCCCGAGTTCAATCCCCATCATGTTAGATCACACTTTATAATTTTTTTATTTTATAATTATTTAAGCATACTTTCAGCCATTTCAACTGTTTCTAGCTTAATTTTATCTTCAAATTCTTCAGATCATTTCAAATCCTTCAAATCTTAACTACTTTTGCATACTTTCAGCTAGAGACACCATTCAAATTTTAAAATGTTCAAATCTTTTAGCTTTTTAAGATTTTTCTTTATTAAGGTAATTCAGCTCATGCATTCTCACAGCTGTTTCGCAGGAACAGCTCTTTCTAGTTATTATTGTGAGAATGCATGAAGCATTCTCACTATTAAGTTTCTGTTTCCCTTTATTGTGAGAATGCATGAAGCATTCTCACTATTAAGTTCCTGTTTCTCTTTATTATTATTATTGTGAGAATGCATGAAGCATTCTCACTATTAAGTTTCTGTTTCCCTTTATTATTATTATTCCGCCGATTTTCGGCATTCAACTACTTCAGCATACTTTCAGCTATTTCAACAAATTTGGCATCAAAATGTTCAGCTCTTTCAGCTCTTGATGCGAATGTTTTTTTGGTGTTTGTAACTTTTCAACTTTTTAAGATATTAAGCTTTTTGTTCAACTTTTTTCCCATTGAAACTAATGTTAAATTTTCAAATCCTTTCAAATCCTTTCAAATCCTTTCAAATCTTTCAAATCTTAACTAGTTCAGCATACTTTCAGCTAGAGACACCATTCAAATTTTAAAATGTTCATAAGACATTCAGTTATTACCAATTGTTTCATCTTTTAAAAATATTCAGCCAATTTTGAAATATGACAGTTTCAAAAATATGAAAATTAAGTTCTCCAAATCCTTATCTTCAAATGCTTTCAAATCCTTCAAAATCTTAAAATCTATTCAAATCGTAACTGCTTCAGCATACTTTAACCTAGAGACACCATTCAAATTTTAAA
Source organism: Odontesthes bonariensis (assembly GCF_027942865.1). Lineage (NCBI taxonomy): Eukaryota > Metazoa > Chordata > Actinopteri > Atheriniformes > Atherinopsidae > Odontesthes > Odontesthes bonariensis. The sequence continues at coordinate 27,969,755 of NC_134524.1, forward strand.
ATGTTCATAAGACATTCAGCTGTTACCAATTGTTTCATCTTTTAAAAATATTCAGCCAATTTTGAAATATGACAGTTTAAAAAATATGAAAATGAAGTTCCTTCTTGGATTTTAGAGTGAGACATTCAGCAGTGCTGATAAGTTTCAACTTTTCAAACAAATTACTATAACTTTCATACAGTTTAACTGAGAGAAACAAATTATACCTTAAAATGTAGGAAAACTTGTCCTCTTTCAGCCAATGTAACTCTTAAAGAGCTCACATGGACAGATTTTGAACTATGAGCCTTTAAGCTTGAACAACTTGTCAAATTCTGAGGAAATCTGCCATTTTTTAATCAGCTTCAAGTGTTTCAAACTGCTTCGATTTAAATATAGTTGACTCCACAGATGTAAAACTACTTTGCTAAGTTCCTCTAAGCCTTCTGCTTCTAATGGTGTTAAAATTATTTTTCTAGCTGCTCAACTTTTCTCACAAGACGCGATAGAAGACAGTCTGCGCCTCAGATTTGTCCCGCGGCTGCAGCAGCTAGCTCTGTCTGTCTGTGTAGTCTTTAACTAGGTCAAATGCACTTCCGGTGTAACACAACGAAATGGCTTAATGGTAACACTACCAGCCTTTCGTGCAGGTGGCCCGAGTTCAATCCCCATCATGTTAGATCACACTTTATAATTTTTTTATTTTATAATTATTTAAGCATACTTTCAGCCATTTCAACTGTTTCTAGCTTAATTTTATCTTCAAATTCTTCAGATCATTTCAAATCCTTCAAATCTTAACTACTTTTGCATACTTTCAGCTAGAGACACCATTCAAATTTTAAAATGTTCAAATCTTTTAGCTTTTTAAGATTTTTCTTTATTAAGGTAATTCAGCTCATGCATTCTCACAGCTGTTTCGCAGGAACAGCTCTTTCTAGTTATTATTGTGAGAATGCATGAAGCATTCTCACTATTAAGTTTCTGTTTCCCTTTATTGTGAGAATGCATGAAGCATTCTCACTATTAAGTTCCTGTTTCTCTTTATTATTATTATTGTGAGAATGCATGAAGCATTCTCACTATTAAGTTTCTGTTTCCCTTTATTATTATTATTCCGCCGATTTTCGGCATTCAACTACTTCAGCATACTTTCAGCTATTTCAACAAATTTGGCATCAAAATGTTCAGCTCTTTCAGCTCTTGATGCGAATGTTTTTTTGGTGTTTGTAACTTTTCAACTTTTTAAGATATTAAGCTTTTTGTTCAACTTTTTTCCCATTGAAACTAATGTTAAATTTTCAAATCCTTTCAAATCCTTTCAAATCCTTTCAAATCTTTCAAATCTTAACTAGTTCAGCATACTTTCAGCTAGAGACACCATTCAAATTTTAAAATGTTCATAAGACATTCAGTTATTACCAATTGTTTCATCTTTTAAAAATATTCAGCCAATTTTGAAATATGACAGTTTCAAAAATATGAAAATTAAGTTCTCCAAATCCTTATCTTCAAATGCTTTCAAATCCTTCAAAATCTTAAAATCTATTCCAATCGTAACTGCTTCAGCATACTTTAACCTAGAGACACCATTCAAATTTTAAAATGTTCATAAGAGATTCAGCTGTTACCAATTGTTTCATCTTTTAAAAATATTCAGCCAATTTTGAAATATGACAGTTTAAAAAATATGAAAATGAAGTTCCTTCTTGGATTTTAGAGTGAGACATTCAGCAGTGCTGATAAGTTTCAACTTTTCAAACAAATTACTGTAACTTTCATACAGTTTAACTGAGAGAAACAAATTATACCTTAAAATGTAGGAAAACTTGTCCTCTTTCAGCCAATGTAACTCTTAAAGAGCTCACATGGACAGATTTTGAACTATGAGCCTTTAAGCTTGAACAACTTGTCAAATTTTGAGGAAATCTGCCATTTTTGAATCAGCTTCAAGTGTTTCAAACTGCTTCGATTTAAATATAGTTGACTCCACAGATGTAAAAGTACTTTGCTATGTTCCTCTAAGCCTTCTGCTTCTAATGGTGTTAAAATTATTTTTCTAGCTGCTCAACTTTTCTCACAAGATGTATTTGAAGTCAGTGTTCGGTGTCATTTCTCTCCCGCGATCGGCGGGCGGCCGTCTCATCTCTCCATATATGTTGTGTGTGTTCAACCTGCTTCGATTTAAATATAGTTGACTCCACAGATGTAAAACTACTTTGCTAAGTTCCTCTAAGCCTTCTGCTTCTAACGGTGTTAAAATTATCTTTCTAGCTATTCAACTTTTCTCACAAAACGTGTTTGAAGACAGTCAGATTTGTCCCGCGGCTGCAGCAGCTAGCTCTGTGTCTCTCTGTGTAGTCTTTAAGTAGGTCAAATGCACTTCCGGTGTAACACAACGAGATGGCTTAATGGTAACACTACCAGCCTTTCGTGCAGGTGGCCCGGGTTCAATCCCCATAATGTCAGACCACGTTTTATAATTTTTTTATTTTATAATTATTTAAGCATACTTTCAGCATTTTCAACTGTTTCTAGCTTAATTTTATCTTCAAATTCTTCAGATCATTTCAAATCCTTCAAATCTTAACTACTTTTGCATACTTTCAGCTAGAGACACCATTCAAATTTTAAAATGTTCAAATCTTTTAGCTTTTTAACATTTTTCTTTATTGAGGTAATTCAGCTCATGCATTCTCACAGCTGTTTCGCAGGAACAGCTCTTTCTAGTTATTATTATTATTCCGCCGTTTTTCGGCATTCAACTACTTCAGCATACTTTGAGCTATTTCAACAAATTTGGTATCAAAATGTTCAGCTCATTCAGCTCTTGATGGGAATGTATTTTTGGTGTTTGTAACTTTTCAACTTTTTAAGATATTAAGCTTTTTGTTCAACTTTTTTCCCATTGAAACTAATGTTAAATTTTCAAATCTTTTCAAATCCTTTCAAATCCTTTCAAATCTTTCAAATCTTAACTAGTTCAGCATACTTTCAGCTAGAGACACCATTCAAATTTTAAAATGTTCATAAGACATTCAGCTATTACCAATTGTTTCATCTTTTAAAACTATTCAGCCAATTTTGAAATATGACAGTTTCAAAAATATGAAAATTAAGTTCTCCAAATCCTTATCTTTAAATCCTTTCAAATCCTTCAAAACCTTAAAATCTTTTCAAATCGTAACTGCTTCAGCATACTTTAACCTAGAGACACCATTCAAATTTTAAAATGTTCTTAAGACATTCAGCTGTTACCAATTGTTTCATCTTTTAAAAATATTCAGCCAATTTTGAAATATGACAGTTTAAAAAATATGAAAATGAAGTTCCTTCTTGGATTTTAGAGTGAGACATTCAGCAGTGCTGATAAGTTTCAACTTTTCAAACAAATTACTATAACTTTCATACAGTTTAACTGAGAGAAACAAATTATACCTTAAAATGTAGGAAAACTTGTCCTCTTTCAGCCAATGTAACTCTTAAAGAGCTCACATGGACAGATTTTGAACTATGAGCCTTTAAGCTTGAACAACTTGTCAAATTCTGAGGAAATCTGCCATTTTTTAATCAGCTTCAAGTGTTTCAAACTGCTTCGATTTAAATATAGTTGACTCCACAGATGTAAAACTACTTTGCTAAGTTCCTCTAAGCCTTCTGCTTCTAATGGTGTTAAAATTATTTTTCTAGCTGCTCAACTTTTCTCACAAGACGCGATAGAAGACAGTCTGCGCCTCAGATTTGTCCCGCGGCTGCAGCAGCTAGCTCTGTCTGTCTGTGTAGTCTTTAACTAGGTCAAATGCACTTCCGGTGTAACACAACGAAATGGCTTAATGGTAACACTACCAGCCTTTCGTGCAGGTGGCCCGAGTTCAATCCCCATCATGTTAGATCACACTTTATAATTTTTTTATTTTATAATTATTTAAGCATACTTTCAGCCATTTCAACTGTTTCTAGCTTAATTTTATCTTCAAATTCTTCAGATCATTTCAAATCCTTCAAATCTTAACTACTTTTGCATACTTTCAGCTAGAGACACCATTCAAATTTTAAAATGTTCAAATCTTTTAGCTTTTTAAGATTTTTCTTTATTAAGGTAATTCAGCTCATGCATTCTCACAGCTGTTTCGCAGGAACAGCTCTTTCTAGTTATTATTGTGAGAATGCATGAAGCATTCTCACTATTAAGTTTCTGTTTCCCTTTATTGTGAGAATGCATGAAGCATTCTCACTATTAAGTTCCTGTTTCTCTTTATTATTATTATTGTGAGAATGCATGAAGCATTCTCACTATTAAGTTTCTGTTTCCCTTTATTATTATTATTCCGCCGATTTTCGGCATTCAACTACTTCAGCATACTTTCAGCTATTTCAACAAATTTGGCATCAAAATGTTCAGCTCTTTCAGCTCTTGATGCGAATGTTTTTTTGGTGTTTGTAACTTTTCAACTTTTTAAGATATTAAGCTTTTTGTTCAACTTTTTTCCCATTGAAACTAATGTTAAATTTTCAAATCCTTTCAAATCCTTTCAAATCCTTTCAAATCTTTCAAATCTTAACTAGTTCAGCATACTTTCAGCTAGAGACACCATTCAAATTTTAAAATGTTCATAAGACATTCAGTTATTACCAATTGTTTCATCTTTTAAAAATATTCAGCCAATTTTGAAATATGACAGTTTCAAAAATATGAAAATTAAGTTCTCCAAATCCTTATCTTCAAATGCTTTCAAATCCTTCAAAATCTTAAAATCTATTCAAATCGTAACTGCTTCAGCATACTTTAACCTAGAGACACCATTCAAATTTTAAAATGTTCATAAGACATTCAGCTGTTACCAATTGTTTCATCTTTTAAAAATATTCAGCCAATTTTGAAATATGACAGTTTAAAAAATATGAAAATGAAGTTCCTTCTTGGATTTTAGAGTGAGACATTCAGCAGTGCTGATAAGTTTCAACTTTTCAAACAAATTACTATAACTTTCATACAGTTTAACTGAGAAAAACAAATTATACCTTAAAATGTAGGAAAACTTGTCCTCTTTCAGCCAATGTAACTCTTAAAGAGCTCACATGGACAGATTTTGAACTATGAGCCTTTAAGCTTGAACAACTTGTCAAATTCTGAGGAAATCTGCCATTTTTTAATCAGCTTCAAGTGTTTCAAACTGCTTCGATTTAAATATAGTTGACTCCACAGATGTAAAACTACTTTGCTAAGTTCCTCTAAGCCTTCTGCTTCTAATGGTGTTAAAATTATTTTTCTAGCTGCTCAACTTTTCTCACAAGACGCGATAGAAGACAGTCTGCGCCTCAGATTTGTCCCGCGGCTGCAGCAGCTAGCTCTGTCTGTCTGTGTAGTCTTTAACTAGGTCAAATGCACTTCCGGTGTAACACAACGAAATGGCTTAATGGTAATACTACCAGCCTTTCGTGCAGGTGGCCCGAGTTCAATCCCCATCATGTTAGATCACACTTTATAATTTTTTTATTTTATAATTATTTAAGCATACTTTCAGCCATTTCAACTGTTTCTAGCTTAATTTTATCTTCAAATTCTTCAGATCATTTCAAATCCTTCAAATCTTAACTACTTTTGCATACTTTCAGCTAGAGACACCATTCAAATTTTAAAATGTTCAAATCTTTTAGCTTTTTAAGATTTTTCTTTATTAAGGTAATTCAGCTCATGCATTCTCACAGCTGTTTCGCAGGAACAGCTCTTTCTAGTTATTATTGTGAGAATGCATGAAGCATTCTCACTATTAAGTTTCTGTTTCCCTTTATTGTGAGAATGCATGAAGCATTCTCACTATTAAGTTTCTGTTTCCCTTTATTGTGAGAATGCATGAAGCATTCTCACTATTAAGTTCCTGTTTCTCTTTATTATTATTATTGTGAGAATGCATGAAGCATTCTCACTATTAAGTTTCTGTTTCCCTTTATTATTATTATTCCGCCGATTTTCGGCATTCAACTACTTCAGCATACTTTCAGCTATTTCAACAAATTTGGCATCAAAATGTTCAGCTCTTTCGGCTCTTAATGCGAATGTTTTTTTGGTGTTTGTAACTTTTCAACTTTTTAAGATATTAAGCTTTTTGTTCAACTTTTTTCCCATTGAAACTAATGTTAAATTTTCAAATCCTTTCAAATCCTTTCAAATCCTTTCAAATCTTTCAAATCTTAACTAGTTCAGCATACTTTCAGCTAGAGACACCATTCAAATTTTAAAATGTTCATAAGACATTCAGTTATTACCAATTGTTTCATCTTTTAAAAATATTCAGCCAATTTTGAAATATGACAGTTTCAAAAATATGAAAATTAAGTTCTCCAAATCCTTATCTTCAAATGCTTTCAAATCCTTCAAAATCTTAAAATCTATTCCAATCGTAACTGCTTCAGCATACTTTAACCTAGAGACACCATTCAAATTTTAAAATGTTCATAAGAGATTCAGCTGTTACCAATTGTTTCATCTTTTAAAAATATTCAGCCAATTTTGAAATATGACAGTTTAAAAAATATGAAAATGAAGTTCCTTCTTGGATTTTAGAGTGAGACATTCAGCAGTGCTGATAAGTTTCAACTTTTCAAACAAATTACTGTAACTTTCATACAGTTTAACTGAGAGAAACAAATTATACCTTAAAATGTAGGAAAACTTGTCCTCTTTCAGCCAATGTAACTCTTAAAGAGCTCACATGGACAGATTTTGAACTATGAGCCTTTAAGCTTGAACAACTTGTCAAATTTTGAGGAAATCTGCCATTTTTGAATCAGCTTCAAGTGTTTCAAACTGCTTCGATTTAAATATAGTTGACTCCACAGATGTAAAAGTACTTTGCTATGTTCCTCTAAGCCTTCTGCTTCTAATGGTGTTAAAATTATTTTTCTAGCTGCTCAACTTTTCTCACAAGATGTATTTGAAGTCAGTGTTCGGTGTCATTTCTCTCCCGCGATCGGCGGGCGGCCGTCTCATCTCTCCATATATGTTGTGTGTGTTCAACCTGCTTCGATTTAAATATAGTTCACTCCACAGATGTAAAACTACTTTGCTAAGTTCCTCTAAGCCTTCTGCTTCTAACGGTGTTAAAATTATCTTTCTAGCTATTCAACTTTTCTCACAAAACGTGTTTGAAGACAGTCAGATTTGTCCCGCGGCTGCAGCAGCTAGCTCTGTGTCTCTCTGTGTAGTCTTTAAGTAGGTCAAATGCACTTCCGGTGTAACACAACGAGATGGCTTAATGGTAACACTACCAGCCTTTCGTGCAGGTGGCCCGGGTTCAATCCCCATAATGTCAGACCACGTTTTATAATTTTTTTATTTTATAATTATTTAAGCATACTTTCAGCATTTTCAACTGTTTCTAGCTTAATTTTATCTTCAAATTCTTCAGATCATTTCAAATCCTTCAAATCTTAACTACTTTTGCATACTTTCAGCTAGAGACACCATTCAAATTTTAAAATGTTCAAATCTTTTAGCTTTTTAACATTTTTCTTTATTGAGGTAATTCAGCTCATGCATTCTCACAGCTGTTTCGCAGGAACAGCTCTTTCTAGTTATTATTATTATTCCGCCGTTTTTCGGCATTCAACTACTTCAGCATACTTTGAGCTATTTCAACAAATTTGGTATCAAAATGTTCAGCTCATTCAGCTCTTGATGGGAATGTATTTTTGGTGTTTGTAACTTTTCAACTTTTTAAGATATTAAGCTTTTTGTTCAACTTTTTTCCCATTGAAACTAATGTTAAATTTTCAAATCTTTTCAAATCCTTTCAAATCCTTTCAAATCTTTCAAATCTTAACTAGTTCAGCATACTTTCAGCTAGAGACACCATTCAAATTTTAAAATGTTCATAAGACATTCAGCTATTACCAATTGTTTCATCTTTTAAAACTATTCAGCCAATTTTGAAATATGACAGTTTCAAAAATATGAAAATTAAGTTCTCCAAATCCTTATCTTTAAATCCTTTCAAATCCTTCAAAACCTTAAAATCTTTTCAAATCGTAACTGCTTCAGCATACTTTAACCTAGAGACACCATTCAAATTTTAAAATGTTCTTAAGACATTCAGCTGTTACCAATTGTTTCATCTTTTAAAAATATTCAGCCAATTTTGAAATATGACAGTTTAAAAAATATGAAAATGAAGTTCCTTCTTGGATTTTAGAGTGAGACATTCAGCAGTGCTGATAAGTTTCAACTTTTCAAACAAATTACTATAACTTTCATACAGTTTAACTGAGAGAAACAAATTATACCTTAAAATGTAGGAAAACTTGTCCTCTTTCAGCCAATGTAACTCTTAAAGAGCTCACATGGACAGATTTTGAACTATGAGCCTTTAAGCTTGAACAACTTGTCAAATTCTGAGGAAATCTGCCATTTTTGAATCAGCTTCAAGTGTTTCAAACTGCTTGGATTTAAATATAGTTGACTCCACAGATGTAAAAGTACTTTGCTAAGTTCCTCTAAGCCTTCTGCTTCTAATGGTGTTAAAATTATTTTTCTAGCTGCTCAACTTTTGTCACAAGACGCGTTAGAAGACAGTCTGCGCCTCAGATTTGTCCCGCGGCTGCAGCAGCTAGCTCTGTGTTTGTCTGTGTAGTCTTTAAGTAGGTCAAATGCACTTCCGGTTTAACACAACGAAATGGCTTAATGGTAAATCTACCAGCCTTTCGTGCGGGCAGCCCGGGTTCAATCCCCATCATGTCAGACCAAACTTTATAATTTTTTTTATTTTATAATTATTTAAGCATACTTTCAGCCATTTCAACTGTTTCTGACTTAAGTTTATCTTCAAATCCTTAGAATTCTTCAAATCATTTCAAATCATTTCAAATCTTAACTACTTTTGCATACTTTCAGCTAGAGACACCATTCAAATTTTAAAATGTTCAAATCTTTTAGCTTTTTAAGATTTTTCTTTATTAAGGTAATTCAGCTCATGCATTCTCACAGCTGTTTCGCAGGAACAGCTCTTTCTAGTTATTATTATTATTATTATTATTCCGCCGTTTTTCGGCATTCAACTACTCCAGCATACTTTGAGCTATTTCAACAAATTTGGTATCAAAATGTTCAGCTCATTCAGCTCTTGATGGGAATGTATTTTTGGTGTTTGTAACTTTTCAACTTTTTAAGATATTAAGCTTTTTGTTCAACTTTTTTCCCATTGAAACTAATGTTAAATTTTCAAATCTTTTCAAATCCTTTCAAATCCTTTCAAATCTTTCAAATCTTAACTAGTTCAGCATACTTTCAGCTAGAGACACCATTCAAATTTTAAAATGTTCATAAGACATTCAGCTATTACCAATTGTTTCATCTTTTAAAAATATTCAGCTAATTTTGAAATATGACAGTTTCAAAAATATGAAAATTGAGTTCTCCAAATCCTTATCTTCAAATGCTTTCAAATCCTTCAAAATCTTCAAATCTATTCAAATCGTAACTGCTTCAGCATACTTTAACCTAGAGACACCATTCAAATTTTAAAATGTTCATAAGACATTCAGCTGTTACCAATTGTTTCATCTTTTAAAAATATTCAGCCAATTTTGAAATATGACAGTTTAAAAAATATGAAAATGAAGTTCCTTCTTGGATTTTAGAGTGAGACATTCAGCAGTGCTGATAAGTTTCAACTTTTCAAACAAATTACTATAACTTTCATACAGTTTAACTGAGAGAAACGAATTATACCTTAAAATGTAGGAAAACTTGTCCTCTTTCAGCCAATGTAACTCTTAAAGAGCTCACATGGACAGATTTTGAACTATGAGCCTTTAAGCCTGAACAACTTGTCAAATTTTGAGGAAATCTGCCATTTTTGAATCAGCTTCAAGTGTTTCAAACTGCTTGGATTTAAATATAGTTGACTCCACAGATGTAAAAGTACTTTGCTAAGTTCCTCTAAGCCTTCTGCTTCTAATGGTGTTAAAATTATTTTTCTAGCTGCTCAACTTTTGTCACAAGACGCGTTAGAAGACAGTCTGCGCCTCAGATTTGTCCCGCGGCTGCAGCAGCTAGCTCTGTGTTTGTCTGTGTAGTCTTTAAGTAGGTCAAATGCACTTCCGGTTTAACACAACGAAATGGCTTAATGATAAATCTACCAGCCTTTCGTGCGGGCAGCCCGGGTTCAATCCCCATCATGTCAGACCAAACTTTATAATTTTTTTATTTTATAATTATTTAAGCATACTTTCAGCCATTTCAACTGTTTCTAGCTTAATTTTATCTTCAAATTCTTCAGATCATTTCAAATCCTTCAAATCTTAACTACTTTTGCATACTTTCAGCTAGAGACACCATTCAAATTTTAAAATGTTCAAATCTTTTAGCTTTTTAAGATTTTTCTTTATTAAGGTAATTCAGCTCATGCATTCTCACAGCTGTTTCGCAGGAACAGCTCTTTCTAGTTATTATTGTGAGAATGCATGAAGCATTCTCACTATTAAGTTTCTGTTTCCCTTTATTGTGAGAATGCATGAAGCATTCTCACTATTAAGTTTCTGTTTCCCTTTATTGTGAGAATGCATGAAGCATTCTCACTATTAAGTTCCTGTTTCTCTTTATTATTATTATTGTGAGAATGCATGAAGCATTCTCACTATTAAGTTTCTGTTTCCCTTTATTATTATTATTCCGCCGATTTTCGGCATTCAACTACTTCAGCATACTTTCAGCTATTTCAACAAATTTGGCATCAAAATGTTCAGCTCTTTCGGCTCTTAATGCGAATGTTTTTTTGGTGTTTGTAACTTTTCAACTTTTTAAGATATTAAGCTTTTTGTTCAACTTTTTTCCCATTGAAACTAATGTTAAATTTTCAAATCCTTTCAAATCCTTTCAAATCCTTTCAAATCTTTCAAATCTTAACTAGTTCAGCATACTTTCAGCTAGAGACACCATTCAAATTTTAAAATGTTCATAAGACATTCAGTTATTACCAATTGTTTCATCTTTTAAAAATATTCAGCCAATTTTGAAATATGACAGTTTCAAAAATATGAAAATTAAGTTCTCCAAATCCTTATCTTCAAATGCTTTCAAATCCTTCAAAATCTTAAAATCTATTCCAATCGTAACTGCTTCAGCATACTTTAACCTAGAGACACCATTCAAATTTTAAAATGTTCATAAGAGATTCAGCTGTTACCAATTGTTTCATCTTTTAAAAATATTCAGCCAATTTTGAAATATGACAGTTTAAAAAATATGAAAATGAAGTTCCTTCTTGGATTTTAGAGTGAGACATTCAGCAGTGCTGATAAGTTTCAACTTTTCAAACAAATTACTGTAACTTTCATACAGTTTAACTGAGAGAAACAAATTATACCTTAAAATGTAGGAAAACTTGTCCTCTTTCAGCCAATGTAACTCTTAAAGAGCTCACATGGACAGATTTTGAACTATGAGCCTTTAAGCTTGAACAACTTGTCAAATTTTGAGGAAATCTGCCATTTTTGAATCAGCTTCAAGTGTTTCAAACTGCTTCGATTTAAATATAGTTGACTCCACAGATGTAAAAGTACTTTGCTATGTTCCTCTAAGCCTTCTGCTTCTAATGGTGTTAAAATTATTTTTCTAGCTGCTCAACTTTTCTCACAAGATGTATTTGAAGTCAGTGTTCGGTGTCATTTCTCTCCCGCGATCGGCGGGCGGCCGTCTCATCTCTCCATATATGTTGTGTGTGTTCAACCTGCTTCGATTTAAATATAGTTCACTCCACAGATGTAAAACTACTTTGCTAAGTTCCTCTAAGCCTTCTGCTTCTAACGGTGTTAAAATTATCTTTCTAGCTATTCAACTTTTCTCACAAAACGTGTTTGAAGACAGTCAGATTTGTCCCGCGGCTGCAGCAGCTAGCTCTGTGTCTCTCTGTGTAGTCTTTAAGTAGGTCAAATGCACTTCCGGTGTAACACAACGAGATGGCTTAATGGTAACACTACCAGCCTTTCGTGCAGGTGGCCCGGGTTCAATCCCCATAATGTCAGACCACGTTTTATAATTTTTTTATTTTATAATTATTTAAGCATACTTTCAGCATTTTCAACTGTTTCTAGCTTAATTTTATCTTCAAATTCTTCAGATCATTTCAAATCCTTCAAATCTTAACTACTTTTGCATACTTTCAGCTAGAGACACCATTCAAATTTTAAAATGTTCAAATCTTTTAGCTTTTTAACATTTTTCTTTATTGAGGTAATTCAGCTCATGCATTCTCACAGCTGTTTCGCAGGAACAGCTCTTTCTAGTTATTATTATTATTCCGCCGTTTTTCGGCATTCAACTACTTCAGCATACTTTGAGCTATTTCAACAAATTTGGTATCAAAATGTTCAGCTCATTCAGCTCTTGATGGGAATGTATTTTTGGTGTTTGTAACTTTTCAACTTTTTAAGATATTAAGCTTTTTGTTCAACTTTTTTCCCATTGAAACTAATGTTAAATTTTCAAATCTTTTCAAATCCTTTCAAATCCTTTCAAATCTTTCAAATCTTAACTAGTTCAGCATACTTTCAGCTAGAGACACCATTCAAATTTTAAAATGTTCATAAGACATTCAGCTATTACCAATTGTTTCATCTTTTAAAACTATTCAGCCAATTTTGAAATATGACAGTTTCAAAAATATGAAAATTAAGTTCTCCAAATCCTTATCTTTAAATCCTTTCAAATCCTTCAAAACCTTAAAATCTTTTCAAATCGTAACTGCTTCAGCATACTTTAACCTAGAGACACCATTCAAATTTTAAAATGTTCTTAAGACATTCAGCTGTTACCAATTGTTTCATCTTTTAAAAATATTCAGCCAATTTTGAAATATGACAGTTTAAAAAATATGAAAATGAAGTTCCTTCTTGGATTTTAGAGTGAGACATTCAGCAGTGCTGATAAGTTTCAACTTTTCAAACAAATTACTATAACTTTCATACAGTTTAACTGAGAGAAACAAATTATACCTTAAAATGTAGGAAAACTTGTCCTCTTTCAGCCAATGTAACTCTTAAAGAGCTCACATGGACAGATTTTGAACTATGAGCCTTTAAGCTTGAACAACTTGTCAAATTCTGAGGAAATCTGCCATTTTTGAATCAGCTTCAAGTGTTTCAAACTGCTTGGATTTAAATATAGTTGACTCCACAGATGTAAAAGTACTTTGCTAAGTTCCTCTAAGCCTTCTGCTTCTAATGGTGTTAAAATTATTTTTCTAGCTGCTCAACTTTTGTCACAAGACGCGTTAGAAGACAGTCTGCGCCTCAGATTTGTCCCGCGGCTGCAGCAGCTAGCTCTGTGTTTGTCTGTGTAGTCTTTAAGTAGGTCAAATGCACTTCCGGTTTAACACAACGAAATGGCTTAATGGTAAATCTACCAGCCTTTCGTGCGGGCAGCCCGGGTTCAATCCCCATCATGTCAGACCAAACTTTATAATTTTTTTTATTTTATAATTATTTAAGCATACTTTCAGCCATTTCAACTGTTTCTGACTTAAGTTTATCTTCAAATCCTTAGAATTCTTCAAATCATTTCAAATCCTTCAAATCTTAACTACTTTTGCATACTTTCAGCTAGAGACACCATTCAAATTTTAAAATGTTCAAATCTTTTAGCTTTTTAAGATTTTTCTTTATTAAGGTAATTCAGCTCATGCATTCTCACAGCTGTTTCGCAGGAACAGCTCTTTCTAGTTATTATTATTATTATTATTATTCCGCCGTTTTTCGGCATTCAACTACTCCAGCATACTTTGAGCTATTTCAACAAATTTGGTATCAAAATGTTCAGCTCATTCAGCTCTTGATGGGAATGTATTTTTGGTGTTTGTAACTTTTCAACTTTTTAAGATATTAAGCTTTTTGTTCAACTTTTTTCCCATTGAAACTAATGTTAAATTTTCAAATCTTTTCAAATCCTTTCAAATCCTTTCAAATCTTTCAAATCTTAACTAGTTCAGCATACTTTCAGCTAGAGACACCATTCAAATTTTAAAATGTTCATAAGACATTCAGCTATTACCAATTGTTTCATCTTTTAAAAATATTCAGCTAATTTTGAAATATGACAGTTTCAAAAATATGAAAATTGAGTTCTCCAAATCCTTATCTTCAAATGCTTTCAAATCCTTCAAAATCTTCAAATCTATTCAAATCGTAACTGCTTCAGCATACTTTAACCTAGAGACACCATTCAAATTTTAAAATGTTCATAAGACATTCAGCTGTTACCAATTGTTTCATCTTTTAAAAATATTCAGCCAATTTTGAAATATGACAGTTTAAAAAATATGAAAATGAAGTTCCTTCTTGGATTTTAGAGTGAGACATTCAGCAGTGCTGATAAGTTTCAACTTTTCAAACAAATTACTATAACTTTCATACAGTTTAACTGAGAGAAACGAATTATACCTTAAAATGTAGGAAAACTTGTCCTCTTTCAGCCAATGTAACTCTTAAAGAGCTCACATGGACAGATTTTGAACTATGAGCCTTTAAGCTTGAACAACTTGTCAAATTTTGAGGAAATCTGCCATTTTTGAATCAGCTTCAAGTGTTTCAAACTGCTTGGATTTAAATATAGTTGACTCCACAGATGTAAAAGTACTTTGCTAAGTTCCTCTAAGCCTTCTGCTTCTAATGGTGTTAAAATTATTTTTCTAGCTGCTCAACTTTTGTCACAAGACGCGTTAGAAGACAGTCTGCGCCTCAGATTTGTCCCGCGGCTGCAGCAGCTAGCTCTGTGTTTGTCTGTGTAGTCTTTAAGTAGGTCAAATGCACTTCCGGTTTAACACAACGAAATGGCTTAATGATAAATCTACCAGCCTTTCGTGCGGGCAGCCCGGGTTCAATCCCCATCATGTCAGACCAAACTTTATAATTTTTTTTATTTTATAATTATTTAAGCATACTTTCAGCCATTTCAACTGTTTCTGACTTAAGTTTATCTTCAAATCCTTAGAATTCTTCAAATCATTTCAAATCCTTCAAATCTTAACTACTTTTGCATACTTTCAGCTAGAGACACCATTCAAATTTTAAAATGTTCAAATCTTTTAGCTTTTTAAGATTTTTCTTTATTAAGGTAATTCAGCTCATGCATTCTCACAGCTGTTTCGCAGGAACAGCTCTTTCTAGTTATTATTATTATTATTATTATTCCGCCGTTTTTCGGCATTCAACTACTTCAGCATACTTTGAGCTATTTCAACAAATTTGGTATCAAAATGTTCAGCTCATTCAGCTCTTGATGGGAATGTATTTTTGGTGTTTGTAACTTTTCAACTTTTTAAGATATTAAGCTTTTTGTTCAACTTTTTTCCCATTGAAACTAATGTTAAATTTTCAAATCTTTTCAAATCCTTTCAAATCCTTTCAAATCTTTCAAATCTTAACTAGTTCAGCATACTTTCAGCTAGAGACACCATTCAAATTTTAAAATGTTCATAAGACATTCAGCTATTACCAATTGTTTCATCTTTTAAAAATATTCAGCCAATTTTGAAATATGACAGTTTCAAAACTATGAAAATTAAGTTCTCCAAATCCTTATCTTCAAATGCTTTCAAATCCTTCAAAATCTTCAAATCTATTCAAATCGTAACTGCTTCAGCATAATTTAACCTAGAGACACCATTCAAATTTTAAAATGTTCATAAGACATTCAGCTGTTACCAATTGTTTCATCTTTTAAAAATATTCAGCCAATTTTGAAATATGACAGTTTAAAAAATATGAAAATGAAGTTCCTTCTTGGATTTTAGAGTGAGACATTCAGCAGTGCTGATAAGTTTCAACTTTTTAAACAAATTACTATAACTTTCATACAGTTTAACTGAGAGAAACAAATTATACCTTAAAATGTAGGAAAACTTGTCCTCTTTCAGACAATGTAACTCTTAAAAAGCTCACATGGACAGATTTTGAACTATGAGCCTTTAAGCTTGAACAACTTGTCAAATTCTGAGGAAATCTGCCCTTTTTGAATCAGCTTCAAGTGTTTCAAACTGCTTCGATTTAAATATAGTTGACTCCACAGATGTAAAAGTACTTTGCTAAGTTCCTCTAAGCCTTCTGCTTCTAATGGTGTTAAAATTATTTTTCTAGCTGCTCAACTTTTCTCACAAGACGCGATAGAAGACAGTCTGCACCTCAGATTTGTCCCGCGGCTGCAGCAGCTAGCTCTGTGTCTGTGTGTGTAGTCTTTAACTTGGTCAAATGCACTTCCGGTGTAATACAACGAAATGTCTTAATGGTAACACTACCAGCCTTTCGTGCAGGCGGCCCGGGTTCAATCCCCAGCATGTCAGACCACACTTTTTAATTTTTTTTTATAAATATAATTATTTAAGCATACTTTCAGCATTTTCAACTGTTTCTAGCTTAATTTTATCTTCAAATCCTTAGAATTCTTCAAATCATTTCAAATCCTTCAAATCTTAACTACTTTTGCATACTTTCAGCTAGAGACACCATTCAAATTTTAAAATGTTCAAATCTTTTAGCTTTTTAAGATTTTTCTTTATTAAGGTAATTCAGCTCATGCATTCTCACAGCTGTTTCGCAGGAACAGCTCTTTCTAGTTATTATTATTATTCCGCCGTTTTTCGTCCTTTAACTACTTCAGCATACTTTGAGCTATTTCAACAAATTTGGTATCAAAATGTTCAGCTCATTCAGCACATGACTGCTATTATTTTTGGTATTTCTAACTTTTAAACTTTTTAAGATATTAAGCTTTTTGTTCAACTTTTTTCTCATTGAAACTAATGTTAAATTTTCAAATCTTTTCAAATCCTTTCAAATCCTTTCAAATCTTTCAAATCTTAACTAGTTCAGCATACTTTCAGCTAGAGACACCATTCAAATTTTAAAATGTTCATAAGACATTCAGCTATTACCAATTGTTTCATCTTTTAAAAATATTCAGCCAATTTTGAAATATGACAGTTTCAAAAATATGAAAATTGAGTTCTCCAAATCCTTATCTTCAAATGCTTTCAAATCCTTCAAAATCTTCAAATCTATTCAAATCGTAACTGCTTCAGCATACTTTAACCTAGAGACACCATTCAAATTTTAAAATGTTCATAAGACATTCAGCTGTTACCAATTGTTTCATCTTTTAAAAATATTCAGCCAATTTTGAAATATGACAGTTTAAAAAATATGAAAATGAAGTTCCTTCTTGGATTTTAGAGTGAGACATTCAGCAGTGCTGATAAGTTTCAACTTTTCAAACAAATTACTATAACTTTCATACAGTTTAACTGAGAGAAACAAATTATACCTTAAAATGTAGGAAAACCTGTCCTCTTTCAGCCAATGTAACTCTTAAAGAGCTCACATGGACAGATTTTGAACTATGAGCCTTTAAGCTTGAACAACTTGTCAAATTCTGAGGAAATCTGCCCTTTTTGAATCAGCTTCAAGTGTTTCAAACTGCTTGGATTTAAATATAGTTGACTCCACAGATGTAAAAGTACTTTGCTAAGTTCCTCTAAGCCTTCTGCTTCTAATGGTGTTAAAATTATTTTTCTAGCTGCTCAACTTTTGTCACAAGACGCGTTAGAAGACAGTCTGCGCCTCAGATTTGTCCCGCGGCTGCAGCAGCTAGCTCTGTGTTTGTCTGTGTAGTCTTTAAGTAGGTCAAATGCACTTCCGGTTTAACACAACGAAATGGCTTAATGGTAAATCTACCAGCCTTTCGTGCGGGCAGCCCGGGTTCAATCCCCATCATGTCAGACCAAACTTTATAATTTTTTTTATTTTATAATTATTTAAGCATACTTTCAGCCATTTCAACTGTTTCTGACTTAAGTTTATCTTCAAATCCTTAGAATTCTTCAAATCATTTCAAATCCTTCAAATCTTAACTACTTTTGCATACTTTCAGCTAGAGACACCATTCAAATTTTAAAATGTTCAAATCTTTTAGCTTTTTAAGATTTTTCTTTATTAAGGTAATTCAGCTCATGCATTCTCACAGCTGTTTCGCAGGAACAGCTCTTTCTAGTTATTATTATTATTATTATTATTCCGCCGTTTTTCGGCATTCAACTACTTCAGCATACTTTGAGCTATTTCAACAAATTTGGTATCAAAATGTTCAGCTCATTCAGCTCTTGATGGGAATGTATTTTTGGTGTTTGTAACTTTTCAACTTTTTAAGATATTAAGCTTTTTGTTCAACTTTTTTCCCATTGAAACTAATGTTAAATTTTCAAATCTTTTCAAATCCTTTCAAATCCTTTCAAATCTTTCAAATCTTAACTAGTTCAGCATACTTTCAGCTAGAGACACCATTCAAATTTTAAAATGTTCATAAGACATTCAGCTATTACCAATTGTTTCATCTTTTAAAAATATTCAGCCAATTTTGAAATATGACAGTTTCAAAACTATGAAAATTAAGTTCTCCAAATCCTTATCTTCAAATGCTTTCAAATCCTTCAAAATCTTCAAATCTATTCAAATCGTAACTGCTTCAGCATACTTTAACCTAGAGACACCATTCAAATTTTAAAATGTTCATAAGACATTCAGCTGTTACCAATTGTTTCATCTTTTAAAAATATTCAGCCAATTTTGAAATATGACAGTTTAAAAAATATGAAAATGAAGTTCCTTCTTGGATTTTAGAGTGAGACATTCAGCAGTGCTGATAAGTTTCAACTTTTTAAACAAATTACTATAACTTTCATACAGTTTAACTGAGAGAAACAAATTATACCTTAAAATGTAGGAAAACTTGTCCTCTTTCAGCCAATGTAACTCTTAAAAAGCTCACATGGACAGATTTTGAACTATGAGCCTTTAAGCTTGAACAACTTGTCAAATTCTGAGGAAATCTGCCATTTTTGAATCAGCTTCAAGTGTTTCAAACTGCTTCGATTTAAATATAGTTGACTCCACAGATGTAAAAGTACTTTGCTAAGTTCCTCTAAGCCTTCTGCTTCTAATGGTGTTAAAATTATTTTTCTAGCTGCTCAACTTTTCTCACAAGACGCGATAGAAGACAGTCTGCACCTCAGATTTGTCCCGCGGCTGCAGCAGCTAGCTCTGTGTCTGTGTGTGTAGTCTTTAACTTGGTCAAATGCACTTCTGGTGTAATACAACGAAATGTCTTAATGGTAACACTACCAGCCTTTCGTGCAGGCGGCCCGGGTTCAATCCCCAGCATGTCAGACCACACTTTTTAATTTTTTTTTATAAATATAATTATTTAAGCATACTTTCAGCATTTTCAACTGTTTCTAGCTTAATTTTATCTTCAAATCCTTAGAATTCTTCAAATCATTTCAAATCCTTCAAATCTTAACTACTTTTGCATACTTTCAGCTAGAGACACCATTCAAATTTTAAAATGTTCAAATCTTTTAGCTTTTTAAGATTTTTCTTTATTAAGGTAATTCAGCTCATGCATTCTCACAGCTGTTTCGCAGGAACAGCTCTTTCTAGTTATTATTATTATTCCGCCGTTTTTCGTCCTTTAACTACTTCAGCATACTTTGAGCTATTTCAACAAATTTGGTATCAAAATGTTCAGCTCATTCAGCACATGACTGCTATTATTTTTGGTATTTCTAACTTTTAAACTTTTTAAGATATTAAGCTTTTTGTTCAACTTTTTTCTCATTGAAACTAATGTTAAATTTTCAAATCTTTTCAAATCCTTTCAAATCCTTTCAAATCTTTCAAATCTTAACTAGTTCAGCATACTTTCAGCTAGAGACACCATTCAAATTTTAAAATGTTCATAAGACATTCAGCTATTACCAATTGTTTCATCTTTTAAAAATATTCAGCCAATTTTGAAATATGACAGTTTCAAAAATATGAAAATTGAGTTCTCCAAATCCTTATCTTCAAATGCTTTCAAATCCTTCAAAATCTTCAAATCTATTCAAATCGTAACTGCTTCAGCATACTTTAACCTAGAGACACCATTCAAATTTTAAAATGTTCATAAGACATTCAGCTGTTACCAATTGTTTCATCTTTTAAAAATATTCAGCCAATTTTGAAATATGACAGTTTAAAAAATATGAAAATGAAGTTCCTTCTTGGATTTTAGAGTGAGACATTCAGCAGTGCTGATAAGTTTCAACTTTTCAAACAAATTACTATAACTTTCATACAGTTTAACTGAGAGAAACAAATTATACCTTAAAATGTAGGAAAACTTGTCCTCTTTCAGCCAATGTAACTCTTAAAGAGCTCACATGGACAGATTTTGAACTATGAGCCTTTAAGCTTGAACAACTTGTCAAATTCTGAGGAAATCTGCCCTTTTTGAATCAGCTTCAAGTGTTTCAAACTGCTTCGATTTAAATATAGTTGACTCCACAGATGTAAAAGTACTTTGCTAAGTTCCTCTAAGCCTTCTGCTTCTAATGGTGTTAAAATTATTTTTCTAGCTGCTCAACTTTTCTCACAAGACGCGATAGAAGACAGTCTGCGCCTCAGATTTGTCCCGCGGCTGCAGCAGCTAGCTCTGTGTTTGTCTGTGTAGTCTTTAAGTAGGTCAAATGCACTTCCGGTTTAACACAACGAAATGGCTTAATGATAAATCTACCAGCCTTTCGTGCGGGCAGCCCGGGTTCAATCCCCATCATGTCAGACCAAACTTTATAATTTTTTTTATTTTATAATTATTTAAGCATACGTTCAGCCATTTCAACTGTTTCTGACTTAAGTTTATCTTCAAATCCTTAGAATTCTTCAAATCATTTCAAATCCTTCAAATCTTAACTACTTTTGCATACTTTCAGCTAGAGACACCATTCAAATTTTAAAATGTTCAAATCTTTTAGCTTTTTAAGATTTTTCTTTATTAAGGTAATTCAGCTCATGCATTCTCACAGCTGTTTCGCAGGAACAGCTCTTTCTAGTTATTATTATTATTATTATTATTCCGCCGTTTTTCGGCATTCAACTACTTCAGCATACTTTGAGCTATTTCAACAAATTTGGTATCAAAATGTTCAGCTCATTCAGCTCTTGATGGGAATGTATTTTTGGTGTTTGTAACTTTTCAACTTTTTAAGATATTAAGCTTTTTGTTCAACTTTTTTCCCATTGAAACTAATGTTAAATTTTCAAATCTTTTCAAATCCTTTCAAATCCTTTCAAATCTTTCAAATCTTAACTAGTTCAGCATACTTTCAGCTAGAGACACCATTCAAATTTTAAAATGTTCATAAGACATTCAGCTATTACCAATTGTTTCATCTTTTAAAAATATTCAGCCAATTTTGAAATATGACAGTTTCAAAACTATGAAAATTAAGTTCTCCAAATCCTTATCTTCAAATGCTTTCAAATCCTTCAAAATCTTCAAATCTATTCAAATCGTAACTGCTTCAGCATACTTTAACCTAGAGACACCATTCAAATTTTAAAATGTTCATAAGACATTCAGCTGTTACCAATTGTTTCATCTTTTAAAAATATTCAGCCAATTTTGAAATATGACAGTTTAAAAAATATGAAAATGAAGTTCCTTCTTGGATTTTAGAGTGAGACATTCAGCAGTGCTGATAAGTTTCAACTTTTTAAACAAATTACTATAACTTTCATACAGTTTAACTGAGAGAAACAAATTATACCTTAAAATGTAGGAAAACTTGTCCTCTTTCAGCCAATGTAACTCTTAAAAAGCTCACATGGACAGATTTTGAACTATGAGCCTTTAAGCTTGAACAACTTGTCAAATTCTGAGGAAATCTGCCATTTTTGAATCAGCTTCAAGTGTTTCAAACTGCTTCGATTTAAATATAGTTGACTCCACAGATGTAAAAGTACTTTGCTAAGTTCCTCTAAGCCTTCTGCTTCTAATGGTGTTAAAATTATTTTTCTAGCTGCTCAACTTTTCTCACAAGACGCGATAGAAGACAGTCTGCACCTCAGATTTGTCCCGCGGCTGCAGCAGCTAGCTCTGTGTCTGTGTGTGTAGTCTTTAACTTGGTCAAATGCACTTCTGGTGTAATACAACGAAATGTCTTAATGGTAACACTACCAGCCTTTCGTGCAGGCGGCCCGGGTTCAATCCCCAGCATGTCAGACCACACTTTTTAATTTTTTTTTATAAATATAATTATTTAAGCATACTTTCAGCATTTTCAACTGTTTCTAGCTTAATTTTATCTTCAAATCCTTAGAATTCTTCAAATCATTTCAAATCCTTCAAATCTTAACTACTTTTGCATACTTTCAGCTAGAGACACCATTCAAATTTTAAAATGTTCAAATCTTTTAGCTTTTTAAGATTTTTCTTTATTAAGGTAATTCAGCTCATGCATTCTCACAGCTGTTTCGCAGGAACAGCTCTTTCTAGTTATTATTATTATTCCGCCGTTTTTCGTCCTTTAACTACTTCAGCATACTTTGAGCTATTTCAACAAATTTGGTATCAAAATGTTCAGCTCATTCAGCACATGACTGCTATTATTTTTGGTATTTCTAACTTTTAAACTTTTTAAGATATTAAGCTTTTTGTTCAACTTTTTTCTCATTGAAACTAATGTTAAATTTTCAAATCTTTTCAAATCCTTTCAAATCCTTTCAAATCTTTCAAATCTTAACTAGTTCAGCATACTTTCAGCTAGAGACACCATTCAAATTTTAAAATGTTCATAAGACATTCAGCTATTACCAATTGTTTCATCTTTTAAAAATATTCAGCCAATTTTGAAATATGACAGTTTCAAAAATATGAAAATTGAGTTCTCCAAATCCTTATCTTCAAATGCTTTCAAATCCTTCAAAATCTTCAAATCTATTCAAATCGTAACTGCTTCAGCATACTTTAACCTAGAGACACCATTCAAATTTTAAAATGTTCATAAGACATTCAGCTGTTACCAATTGTTTCATCTTTTAAAAATATTCAGCCAATTTTGAAATATGACAGTTTAAAAAATATGAAAATGAAGTTCCTTCTTGGATTTTAGAGTGAGACATTCAGCAGTGCTGATAAGTTTCAACTTTTCAAACAAATTACTATAACTTTCATACAGTTTAACTGAGAGAAACAAATTATACCTTAAAATGTAGGAAAACTTGTCCTCTTTCAGCCAATGTAACTCTTAAAGAGCTCACATGGACAGATTTTGAACTATGAGCCTTTAAGCTTGAACAACTTGTCAAATTCTGAGGAAATCTGCCCTTTTTGAATCAGCTTCAAGTGTTTCAAACTGCTTCGATTTAAATATAGTTGACTCCACAGATGTAAAAGTACTTTGCTAAGTTCCTCTAAGCCTTCTGCTTCTAATGGTGTTAAAATTATTTTTCTAGCTGCTCAACTTTTCTCACAAGACGCGATAGAAGACAGTCTGCGCCTCAGATTTGTCCCGCGGCTGCAGCAGCTAGCTCTGTGTTTGTCTGTGTAGTCTTTAAGTAGGTCAAATGCACTTCCGGTTTAACACAACGAAATGGCTTAATGATAAATCTACCAGCCTTTCGTGCGGGCAGCCCGGGTTCAATCCCCATCATGTCAGACCAAACTTTATAATTTTTTTTATTTTATAATTATTTAAGCATACGTTCAGCCATTTCAACTGTTTCTGACTTAAGTTTATCTTCAAATCCTTAGAATTCTTCAAATCATTTCAAATCCTTCAAATCTTAACTACTTTTGCATACTTTCAGCTAGAGACACCATTCAAATTTTAAAATGTTCAAATCTTTTAGCTTTTTAAGATTTTTCTTTATTAAGGTAATTCAGCTCATGCATTCTCACAGCTGTTTCGCAGGAACAGCTCTTTCTAGTTATTATTATTGTGAGAATGCATTAAGCATTCTCACTATTAAGTTTCTGTTTCCCTTTATTATTCTTCCGTCTTCCGCCGATTTTCGGCATTCAACTACTTCAGCATACTTTGAGCTATTTCAACAAATTTGGTATCAAAATGTTCAGCTCATTCAGCTCTTGATGGGAATATCTTTTGGTGTTTGTAACTTTTCAACTTTTTAAGATATTAAGCTTTTTGTTCAACTTTTTTCCCATTGAAACTAATGTTAAATTTTCAAATCTCTTCAAATCCTTTCAAATCCTTTCAAATCTTTCAAATCTTAACTAGTTCAGCATACTTTCAGCTAGAGACACCATTCAAATTTTAAAATGTTCATAAGACATTCAGCTATTACCAATTGTTTCATCTTTTAAAAATATTCAGCCAATTTTGAAATATGACAGTTTCAAAAATATGAAAATTAAGTTCTCCAAATCCTTATCTTCAAATGCTTTCAAATCCTTCAAAATCTTCAAATCTATTCAAATCGTAACTGCTTCAGCATACTTTAACCTAGAGACACCATTCAAATTTTAAAATGTTCATAAGACATTCAGCTGTTACCAATTGTTTCATCTTTTAAAAATATTCAGCCAATTTTGAAATATGACAGTTTAAAAAATAGGAAAATGAAGCTCCTTCTTGGATTTTAGAGTGAGACATTCAGCAGTGCTGATAAGTTTCAACTTTTCAAACAAATTACTATAACTTTCATACAGTTTAACTGAGAGAAACAAATTATACCTTAAAATGTAGGAAAACTTGTCCTCTTTCAGCCAATGTAACTCTTAAAGAGCTCAAATGGACAGATTTTGAACTATGAGCCTTTAAGCTTGAACAACTTGTCAAATTTTGAGGAAATCTGCCATTTTTGAATCAGCTTCAAGTGATTCAAACTGCTTGGATTTAAATATAGTTGACTCCACAGATGTAAAAGTACTTTGCTAAGTTCCTCTAAGCCTTCTGCTTCTAATGGTGTTAAAATTATTTTTCTAGCTGCTCAACTTTTCTCACAAGATATATTTGAAGTCAGTGTTGGGTGTCATTTCTCTCCCGCGATCGGCGGGCGGCCGTCTCATCTCTCCATATATGTTGTGTGTGTTCAACCTGCTTCGATTTAAATATAGTTGACTCCACAGATGTAAAACTACTTTGCTAAGTTCCTCTAAGCCTTCTGCTTCTAATGGTGTTAAAATTATTTTTCTAGCTGCTCAACTTTTCTCACAAGATGTATTTGAAGTCAGTGTTCGGTGTCATTTCTCTCCCGCGATCGGCGGGCGGCCGTCTCATCTCTCCATATATGTTGTGTGTGTTCAACCTGCTTCGATTTAAATATAGTTGACTCCACAGATGTAAAACTACTTTGCTAAGTTCCTCTAAGCCTTCTGCTTCTAACGGTGTTAAAATTGTTTTTCTAGCTGCTCAACTTTTCTCACAAGACGCGATAGAAGACAGTCTGCGCCTCAGATTTGTCCCGCGGCTGCAGCAGCTAGCTCTGTGTCTGTCTGTGTAGTCTTTAACTAGGTCAAATGCACTTCCGGTGTATAACAACGAAATGGCTTAATGGTAACACTACCAGTCTTTCGTGCAGGTAGCCCGGGTTCAATCCCCAGCATGTCAGCTCAAAATTTAAAAAAAAAGTTTTTTTGTAACTATTTAAGCATACTTTCAGCCATTTCAACTGTTTCTAGCTTGAAATCATTACACTTTCATCTTTTAAATGTCATTTCAACTTCAAACTCCTGTTTCTTCTCAGCTTTTTTTAGCTTCCATAGCTCTTTCAGCTTTTAGCTTCTTTTAGCTTCTTTAGCTGTTTTAGCCTTTTTTAGCTTCTTTAGCTAACTTCTAACTCTAACTCTTTTGCTCCTTCAGCTGCTTGCTTCTTCAGCTCCTTTAGCTTTAGCTTCTTCAGCTGTTAGCTTCTTCAGCTGTTTTAGCTTTAGCTCCTTCAGCTGTTAGCTTCTTCAGCTGTTTTAGCTTTAGCTCCTTCAGCTGTTAGCTTCTTCAGCTGTTTTAGCTTATTTTAGCTTCTTCAGCTTTTAGCTTCTTTTAGCTTCTTTAGCTCTTAGCTTCTTCAGCTCCTTCAGCTTTAGCTTCTTCAGCTCCTTTAGCTTTAGCTTCTTCAGCTCCTTTAGCTTTAGCTTCTTCAGCTCCTTTAGCTTTAGCTTCTTCAGCTACTTCAGCTTTAGCTTCTTCAGCTGTTTTAGCTTTTTTTTAGCTTCTTAAGATATTTTAGCATGGTAATTCAGCTCATGCATTCTCACAGCTGTTTCGCAGGAACAGCTCTTTCTAGTTATTATTATTATTCCGCCGTTTTTCGGCATTCAACTACTTCAGCATACTTTGAGCTATTTCAACAAATTTGGTATCAAAATGTTCAGCTCATTCAGCTCTTGATGGGAATGTATTTTTGGTGTTTGTAACTTTTCAACTTTTTAAGATATTAAGCTTTTTGTTCAACTTTTTTCCCATTGAAACTAATGTTAAATTTTCAAATCTTTTCAAATCCTTTCAAATCCTTTCAAATCTTTCAAATCTTAACTAGTTCAGCATACTTTCAGCTAGAGACACCATTCAAATTTTAAAATGTTCATAAGACATTCAGCTATTACCAATTGTTTCATCTTTTAAAAATATTCAGCCAATTTTGAAATATGACAGTTTCAAAACTATGAAAATTAAGTTCTCCAAATCCTTATCTTCAAATGCTTTCAAATCCTTCAAAATCTTCAAATCTATTCAAATCGTAACTGCTTCAGCATACTTTAACCTAGAGACACCATTCAAATTTTAAAATGTTCATAAGACATTCAGCTGTTACCAATTGTTTCATCTTTTAAAAATATTCAGCCAATTTTGAAATATGACAGTTTAAAAAATATGAAAATGAAGTTCCTTCTTGGATTTTAGAGTGAGACATTCAGCAGTGCTGATAAGTTTCAACTTTTTAAACAAATTACTATAACTTTCATACAGTTTAACTGAGAGAAACAAATTATACCTTAAAATGTAGGAAAACTTGTCCTCTTTCAGACAATGTAACTCTTAAAAAGCTCACATGGACAGATTTTGAACTATGAGCCTTTAAGCTTGAACAACTTGTCAAATTCTGAGGAAATCTGCCATTTTTGAATCAGCTTCAAGTGTTTCAAACTGCTTCGATTTAAATATAGTTGACTCCACAGATGTAAAAGTACTTTGCTAAGTTCCTCTAAGCCTTCTGCTTCTAATGGTGTTAAAATTATTTTTCTAGCTGCTCAACTTTTCTCACAAGACGCGATAGAAGACAGTCTGCACCTCAGATTTGTCCCGCGGCTGCAGCAGCTAGCTCTGTGTCTGTGTGTGTAGTCTTTAACTTGGTCAAATGCACTTCCGGTGTAATACAACGAAATGTCTTAATGGTAACACTACCAGCCTTTCGTGCAGGCGGCCCGGGTTCAATCCCCAGCATGTCAGACCACACTTTTTAATTTTTTTTTATAAATATAATTATTTAAGCATACTTTCAGCATTTTCAACTGTTTCTAGCTTAATTTTATCTTCAAATCCTTAGAATTCTTCAAATCATTTCAAATCCTTCAAATCTTAACTACTTTTGCATACTTTCAGCTAGAGACACCATTCAAATTTTAAAATGTTCAAATCTTTTAGCTTTTTAAGATTTTTCTTTATTAAGGTAATTCAGCTCATGCATTCTCACAGCTGTTTCGCAGGAACAGCTCTTTCTAGTTATTATTATTATTCCGCCGTTTTTCGTCCTTTAACTACTTCAGCATACTTTGAGCTATTTCAACAAATTTGGTATCAAAATGTTCAGCTCATTCAGCACATGACTGCTATTATTTTTGGTATTTCTAACTTTTAAACTTTTTAAGATATTAAGCTTTTTGTTCAACTTTTTTCTCATTGAAACTAATGTTAAATTTTCAAATCTTTTCAAATCCTTTCAAATCCTTTCAAATCTTTCAAATCTTAACTAGTTCAGCATACTTTCAGCTAGAGACACCATTCAAATTTTAAAATGTTCATAAGACATTCAGCTATTACCAATTGTTTCATCTTTTAAAAATATTCAGCCAATTTTGAAATATGACAGTTTCAAAAATATGAAAATTGAGTTCTCCAAATCCTTATCTTCAAATGCTTTCAAATCCTTCAAAATCTTCAAATCTATTCAAATCGTAACTGCTTCAGCATACTTTAACCTAGAGACACCATTCAAATTTTAAAATGTTCATAAGACATTCAGCTGTTACCAATTGTTTCATCTTTTAAAAATATTCAGCCAATTTTGAAATATGACAGTTTAAAAAATATGAAAATGAAGTTCCTTCTTGGATTTTAGAGTGAGACATTCAGCAGTGCTGATAAGTTTCAACTTTTCAAACAAATTACTATAACTTTCATACAGTTTAACTGAGAGAAACAAATTATACCTTAAAATGTAGGAAAACCTGTCCTCTTTCAGCCAATGTAACTCTTAAAGAGCTCACATGGACAGATTTTGAACTATGAGCCTTTAAGCTTGAACAACTTGTCAAATTCTGAGGAAATCTGCCCTTTTTGAATCAGCTTCAAGTGTTTCAAACTGCTTGGATTTAAATATAGTTGACTCCACAGATGTAAAAGTACTTTGCTAAGTTCCTCTAAGCCTTCTGCTTCTAATGGTGTTAAAATTATTTTTCTAGCTGCTCAACTTTTGTCACAAGACGCGTTAGAAGACAGTCTGCGCCTCAGATTTGTCCCGCGGCTGCAGCAGCTAGCTCTGTGTTTGTCTGTGTAGTCTTTAAGTAGGTCAAATGCACTTCCGGTTTAACACAACGAAATGGCTTAATGGTAAATCTACCAGCCTTTCGTGCGGGCAGCCCGGGTTCAATCCCCATCATGTCAGACCAAACTTTATAATTTTTTTTATTTTATAATTATTTAAGCATACTTTCAGCCATTTCAACTGTTTCTGACTTAAGTTTATCTTCAAATCCTTAGAATTCTTCAAATCATTTCAAATCCTTCAAATCTTAACTACTTTTGCATACTTTCAGCTAGAGACACCATTCAAATTTTAAAATGTTCAAATCTTTTAGCTTTTTAAGATTTTTCTTTATTAAGGTAATTCAGCTCATGCATTCTCACAGCTGTTTCGCAGGAACAGCTCTTTCTAGTTA
This sequence comes from Odontesthes bonariensis, assembly GCF_027942865.1. NCBI lineage: Eukaryota > Metazoa > Chordata > Actinopteri > Atheriniformes > Atherinopsidae > Odontesthes > Odontesthes bonariensis. The sequence continues at coordinate 27,998,715 of NC_134524.1, forward strand.
TTATTATTATTATTATTATTCCGCCGTTTTTCGGCATTCAACTACTTCAGCATACTTTGAGCTATTTCAACAAATTTGGTATCAAAATGTTCAGCTCATTCAGCTCTTGATGGGAATGTATTTTTGGTGTTTGTAACTTTTCAACTTTTTAAGATATTAAGCTTTTTGTTCAACTTTTTTCCCATTGAAACTAATGTTAAATTTTCAAATCTTTTCAAATCCTTTCAAATCCTTTCAAATCTTTCAAATCTTAACTAGTTCAGCATACTTTCAGCTAGAGACACCATTCAAATTTTAAAATGTTCATAAGACATTCAGCTATTACCAATTGTTTCATCTTTTAAAAATATTCAGCCAATTTTGAAATATGACAGTTTCAAAACTATGAAAATTAAGTTCTCCAAATCCTTATCTTCAAATGCTTTCAAATCCTTCAAAATCTTCAAATCTATTCAAATCGTAACTGCTTCAGCATACTTTAACCTAGAGACACCATTCAAATTTTAAAATGTTCATAAGACATTCAGCTGTTACCAATTGTTTCATCTTTTAAAAATATTCAGCCAATTTTGAAATATGACAGTTTAAAAAATATGAAAATGAAGTTCCTTCTTGGATTTTAGAGTGAGACATTCAGCAGTGCTGATAAGTTTCAACTTTTTAAACAAATTACTATAACTTTCATACAGTTTAACTGAGAGAAACAAATTATACCTTAAAATGTAGGAAAACTTGTCCTCTTTCAGCCAATGTAACTCTTAAAAAGCTCACATGGACAGATTTTGAACTATGAGCCTTTAAGCTTGAACAACTTGTCAAATTCTGAGGAAATCTGCCATTTTTGAATCAGCTTCAAGTGTTTCAAACTGCTTCGATTTAAATATAGTTGACTCCACAGATGTAAAAGTACTTTGCTAAGTTCCTCTAAGCCTTCTGCTTCTAATGGTGTTAAAATTATTTTTCTAGCTGCTCAACTTTTCTCACAAGACGCGATAGAAGACAGTCTGCACCTCAGATTTGTCCCGCGGCTGCAGCAGCTAGCTCTGTGTCTGTGTGTGTAGTCTTTAACTTGGTCAAATGCACTTCTGGTGTAATACAACGAAATGTCTTAATGGTAACACTACCAGCCTTTCGTGCAGGCGGCCCGGGTTCAATCCCCAGCATGTCAGACCACACTTTTTAATTTTTTTTTATAAATATAATTATTTAAGCATACTTTCAGCATTTTCAACTGTTTCTAGCTTAATTTTATCTTCAAATCCTTAGAATTCTTCAAATCATTTCAAATCCTTCAAATCTTAACTACTTTTGCATACTTTCAGCTAGAGACACCATTCAAATTTTAAAATGTTCAAATCTTTTAGCTTTTTAAGATTTTTCTTTATTAAGGTAATTCAGCTCATGCATTCTCACAGCTGTTTCGCAGGAACAGCTCTTTCTAGTTATTATTATTATTCCGCCGTTTTTCGTCCTTTAACTACTTCAGCATACTTTGAGCTATTTCAACAAATTTGGTATCAAAATGTTCAGCTCATTCAGCACATGACTGCTATTATTTTTGGTATTTCTAACTTTTAAACTTTTTAAGATATTAAGCTTTTTGTTCAACTTTTTTCTCATTGAAACTAATGTTAAATTTTCAAATCTTTTCAAATCCTTTCAAATCCTTTCAAATCTTTCAAATCTTAACTAGTTCAGCATACTTTCAGCTAGAGACACCATTCAAATTTTAAAATGTTCATAAGACATTCAGCTATTACCAATTGTTTCATCTTTTAAAAATATTCAGCCAATTTTGAAATATGACAGTTTCAAAAATATGAAAATTGAGTTCTCCAAATCCTTATCTTCAAATGCTTTCAAATCCTTCAAAATCTTCAAATCTATTCAAATCGTAACTGCTTCAGCATACTTTAACCTAGAGACACCATTCAAATTTTAAAATGTTCATAAGACATTCAGCTGTTACCAATTGTTTCATCTTTTAAAAATATTCAGCCAATTTTGAAATATGACAGTTTAAAAAATATGAAAATGAAGTTCCTTCTTGGATTTTAGAGTGAGACATTCAGCAGTGCTGATAAGTTTCAACTTTTCAAACAAATTACTATAACTTTCATACAGTTTAACTGAGAGAAACAAATTATACCTTAAAATGTAGGAAAACCTGTCCTCTTTCAGCCAATGTAACTCTTAAAGAGCTCACATGGACAGATTTTGAACTATGAGCCTTTAAGCTTGAACAACTTGTCAAATTCTGAGGAAATCTGCCCTTTTTGAATCAGCTTCAAGTGTTTCAAACTGCTTCGATTTAAATATAGTTGACTCCACAGATGTAAAAGTACTTTGCTAAGTTCCTCTAAGCCTTCTGCTTCTAATGGTGTTAAAATTATTTTTCTAGCTGCTCAACTTTTCTCACAAGACGCGATAGAAGACAGTCTGCGCCTCAGATTTGTCCCGCGGCTGCAGCAGCTAGCTCTGTGTCTGTCTGTGTGGTCTTTAACTAGGTCAAATGCACTTCCGGTTTAACAGAACGAAATGGCTTAATGGTAACACTACCAGTCTTTCGTGCAGGTTGCCCGGGTTCAATCCCCATCATGTCAGACCACACTTTATCATTTTTTTATTTTATAATTATTTAAGCATACTTTCAGCATTTTCAACTGTTTCTAGCTTAATTTTATCTTCAAATTCTTCAGATCATTTCAATCCTTTCAAATCCTTCAAATTCTTCAGATCATTTCAATCCTTCAAATCTTAACTACTTTTGCATACTTTCAGCTAGAGACACCATTCAAATTTTAAAATGTTCAAATCTTTTAGCTTTTTAAGATTTTTCTTTATTAAGGTAATTCAGCTCATGCATTCTCACAGCTGTTTCGCAGGAACAGCTCTTTCTAGTTATTATTATTATTCCGCCGTTTTTCGTCCTTTAACTACTTCAGCATACTTTGAGCTATTTCAACAAATTTGGTATCAAAATGTTCAGCTCATTCAGCACATGACTGCTATTATTTCTGGTATTTCTAACTTTTCAACTTTTTAAGATATTAAGCTTTTTGTTCAACTTTTTTCCCATTGAAACTAATGTTAAATTTTCAAATCTTTTCAAATCCTTTCAAATCCTTTCAAATATTTCAAATCTTAACTAGTTCAGCATACTTTCAGCTAGAGACACCATTCAAATTTTAAAATGTTCATAAGACATTCAGCTATTACCAATTGTTTCATCTTTTAAAAATATTCAGCCAATTTTGAAATATGACAGTTTCAAAAATATGAAAATTAAGTTCTCCAAATCCTTAACTTCAAATGCTTTCAAATCCTTCAAAATCTTCAAATCTATTCAAATCGTAACTGCTTCAGCATACTTTAACCTAGAGACACCATTCAAATTTTAAAATGTTCATAAGACATTCAGCTGTTACCAATTGTTTCATCTTTTAAAAATATTCAGCCAATTTTGAAATATGACAGTTTAAAAAATATGAAAATGAAGTTCCTTCTTGGATTTTAGAGTGAGACATTCAGCAGTGCTGATAAGTTTCAACTTTTCAAATAAATTACTATAACTTTCATACAGTTTAACTGAGAGAAACAAATTATACCTTAAAATGTAGGAAAACTTGTCCTCTTTCAGCCAATGTAACTCTTAAAGAGCTCACATGGACAGATTTTGAACTATGAGCCTTTAAGCTTGAACAACTTGTCAAATTCTGAGGAAATCTGCCCTTTTTGAATCAGCTTCAAGTGTTTCAAACTGCTTCGATTTAAATATAGTTGACTCCACAGATGTAAAACTACTTTGCTAAGTTCCTCTAAGCCTTCTGCTTCTAATGGTGTTAAAATTATTTTTCTAGCTGCTCAACTTTTCTCACAAGACGCGATAGAAGACAGTCTGCGCCTCAGATTTGTCCCGCGGCTGCAGCAGCTAGCTCTGTGTCTGTCTGTGTAGTCTTTAACTAGGTCAAATGCACTTCCGGTGTAATACAACGAAATGGCTTAATGGTAACACTACCAGCCTTTCGTGCAGGTGGCCCGGGTTCAATCCCCAGGATGTCAGCTCAAAATTAAAAAAAAAAGTTTTTTGTAACTATTTAAGCATACTTTCAGCCATTTCAACTCTTTCTAGCTCGAAATCATTAAACTTTCATCTTTTAAATGTCATTTCAACTTCAAACTCCTGTTTCTTCTCAGCTTTTTTAAGCTTCCATAGCTCTTTCAGCTTTTAGCTTCTTTTAGCTTCTTTAGCTGTTTTAGCCTTTTTTAGCTTCTTTAGCTAACTTCTAACTCTAACTCTTTTGCTCCTTCAGCTGCTTGCTTCTTCAGCTCCTTTAGCTTTAGCTTCTTCAGCTGTTTTAGCTTTAGCTCCTTCAGCTGTTAGCTTCTTCAGCTGTTTTAGCTTTATCTCCTTCAGCTGTTAGCTTCTTCAGCTGTTTTAGCTTATTTTAGCTTCTTCAGCTTTTAGCTTCTTTTAGCTTCTTTAGCTCTTTTAGCTCTTAGCTTCTTCAGCTCCTTCAGCTTTAGCTTCTTCAGCTCCTTTAGCTTTAGCTTCTTCAGCTCCTTTAGCTTTAGCTTCTTCAGCTACTTCACCTTTAGCTTCTTCAGCTGTTTTAGCTTTTTTTTAGCTTCTTAAGATATTTTAGCATGGTAATTCAGCTCTTGCATTCTCACAGCTGTTTCGCAGGAACAGCTCTTTCTAGTTCCATATTATTATTCCGCCGTTTTTCGGCATTCAACTACTTCAGCATACTTTGAGCTATTTCAACAAATTTGGTATCAAAATGTTCAGCTCATTCAGCTCTTGATGGGAATGTATTTTTGGTGTTTGTAACTTTTCAACTTTTTAAGATATTAAGCTTTTTGTTCAACTTTTTTCCCATTGAAACTAATGTTAAATCTTCAAATCCTTTCAAATCCTTTCAAATCCTTTCAAATCCTTCAAATCTTAACTAGTTCAGCATACTTTCAGCTAGAGACACCATTCAAATTTTAAAATGTTCATAAGACATTCAGCTATTACCAATTGTTTCATCTTTTAAAAATATTCAGCCAATTTTGAAATATGACAGTTTCAAAAATATGAAAATTAAGTTCTTCAAATCCTTATCTTCAAATCCTCTCAAATCCTTCAAATCCTTCAAATCTTTTCAAATCGTAACTGCTTCAGCATACTTTAACCTAGAGACACCATTCAAATTTTAAAATGTTCATAAGACATTCAGCTGTTACCAATTGTTTCATCTTTTAAAAATATTCAGCCAATTTTGAAATATGACAGTTTAAAAAATATGAAAATAAAGTTCCTTCTTGGATTTTAGAGTGACATTCAGCAGTGCTGATAAGTTTCAACTTTTCAAACAAATTACTATAACTTTCATACAGTTTAACTGAGAGAAACAAATTATACCATAGAATGTAGGAAAACTTGTCCTCTTTCAGCCAATGTAACTCTTAAAGAGCTCACATGGACAGATTTTGAACTATGAGCCTTTAAGCTTGAACAACTTGTCAAATTCTGAGGAAATTTGCCCTTTTTGAATCAGCTTCAAGTGTTTCAAACTGCTTCGATTTAAATATAGTTGACTCCACAGATGTAAAACTACTTTGCTAAGTTCCTCTAAGCCTTCTGCTTCTAATGGTGTTAAAATTATTTTTCTAGCTGCTCAACTTTTCTCACAAGACGCGATAGAAGACAGTCTGCGCCTCAGATTTGTCCCGCGGCTGCAGCAGCTAGCTCTGTGTCTGTCTGTGTGGTCTTTAACTAGGTCAAATGCACTTCCGGTTTAACAGAACGAAATGGCTTAATGGTAACACTACCAGTCTTTCGTGCAGGTGGCCCGGGTTCAATCCCCATCATGTCAGACCACACTTTATCATTTTTTTATTTTATAATTATTTAAGCATACTTTCAGCATTTTCAACTGTTTCTAGCTTAATTTTATCTTCAAATCCTTCAAATCCTTTCAAATCCTTCAAATTCTTCAAATCCTTCAAATCCTTCAAATCCTTCAGATCATTTCAAATCCTTTCAAATCCTTCAAATTCTTCAAATCCTTCAAATCCTTCAGATCATTTCAAATCCTTCAAATCTTAACTACTTTTGCATACTTTCAGCTAGAGACACCATTCAAATTTTAAAACGTTCAAATCTTTTAGCTTCTTAAGATATTTTAGCATGGTTGTTCAGCTCTTGCATTCTCACAGCTGTTTCGCAGGAACAGCTCTTTCTAGTTGTGAGAATGCATTAAGCATTCTCACTATTAAGTTCCTGTTTCTCTTTATTATTATTCCGTATTATTATTATTCTTCCGCCGTTTTTCGGCATTCAACTACTTCAGCATACTTTAAGCTATTTCAACAAATTTGGTATCAAAATGTTCAGCTCTTTCAGCTCTTGATGGGAATGTATTTTTGGTGTTTCTAACTTTTCAACTTTTTAAGATATTAAGCTTTTTGTTCAACTTTTTTCCCATTGAAACTAATGTTAAATCTTCAAATCCTTTCAAATCCTTTCAAATCCTTTCAAATCCTTCAAATCTTAACTAGTTCAGCATACTTTCAGCTAGAGACACCATTCAAATTTTAAAATGTTCATAAGACATTCAGCTATTACCAATTGTTTCATCTTTTAAAAATATTCGGCCAATTTTGAAATATGACAGTTTCAAAAATATGAAAATTAAGTTCTTCAAATCCTTATCTTCAAATCCTTTCAAATCCTTCAAATCCTTCAAATAATTTCAAATCGTAACTGCTTCAGCATACTTTCAGCTAGAGACACCATTCAAATTTTAAAATGTTCATAAGACATTCAGCTGTTACCAATTGTTTCATCTTTTAAAAATACTCGGCCAATTTTGAAATATGACAGTTTAAAAAATATGAAAATTAAGTTCCTTCTTGGATTTTAGAGTGAGACATTCAGCAGTGCGAAAAGTTTCAACTTTTCAAACAAATTACTATAACTTTCATACAGTTTAACTGAGAGAAACAAATTATACCTTAAAATGTAGGAAAACTTGTCCTCTTTCAGCCAATGTAACTCCTAAAGAGCTCACATGGACAGATTTTGAACTATGAGCCTTTAAGCTTGAACAAAATCTCAAATTCTGACAAAATCTGCCATTTTTGAATCAGCTTCAAGTGTTTCAAACTGCTTCGATTTAAATATAGTTGACTCCACAGATGTAAAACTACTTTGCTAAGTTCCTCTAAGCCTTCTGCTTCTAATGGTGTTAAAATTATTTTTCTAGCTGCTCAACTTTTCTCACAGGATGTATTTGAAGTCAGTGTTCGGTGTCATTTCTCTCCCGCGATCGGCGGGCGGCCGTCTCATCTCTCCATATATGTTGTGTGTGTTCAACCTGCTTCGATTTAAATATAGTTGACTCCACAGATGTAAAACTACTTTGCTAAGTTCCTCTAAGCCTTCTGCTTCTAACGGTGTTAAAATTATCTTTCTAGCTATTCAACTTTTCTCACAAAACGTGTTTGAAGACAGTCTGCTTCTCAGATTTGTCCCGCGGCTGCAGCAGCTTTGCTCTGTGTCTGTCTATCTAGTCTTTAAATAGGTTAAATACACTCTCGGTTTAACAGAACGAAATGGCCTAATGGTAACACTACAGTCCTTTCGTGCGGGCGGCCCGGGTTCAATCCCCAGCATGTCAGCTCAAAACTAAAAAAAAAAATTTTTTTTTGTAACTATTTAAGCATACTTTCAGCCATTTCAACTGTTTCTAGCTCGAAATCATTACACTTTCATCTTTTAAATGTCATTTCAACTTCAAACTCCTGTTTCTTCTCAGCTTTTTTTAGCTTCCATAGCTCTTTCAGCTTTTAGCTTCTTTTAGCTTCTTTAGCTGTTTTAGCCTTTTTTAGCTTCTTTAGCTAACTTCTAACTCTAACTCTTTAGCTCCTTCAGCTGCTAGCTTCTTCAGCTCCTTTAGCTTTAGCTTCTTCAGCTGTTTTAGCTTTAGCTCCTTCAGCTGTTAGCTTCTTCAGCTGTTTTAGCTTATTTTAGCTTCTTCAGCTTTTAGCTTCTTTAGCTCCTTTAGCTCTTAGCTTCTTCAGCTCCTTCAGCTTTAGCTTCTTCAGCTCCTTTAGCTTTAGCTTCTTCAGCTCCTTTAGCTTTAGCTTCTTCAGCTACTTAAGCTTTAGCTTCTTCAGCTGTTTTAGCTTTTTTTTAGCTTCTTAAGATATTTTAGCATGGTAATTCAGCTCTTGCATTCTCACAGCTGTTTCGCAGGAACAGCTCTTTCTAGTTGTGAGAATGCATTAAGCATTCTCACTATTATGTTCCTGTTTCCCTTTATTGTGAGAATGCATGAAGCATTCTCACTATTAAGTTTCTGTTTCCCTTTATTATTATTATTATTATTATTATTATTATTATTATTCCGCCGTTTTTCGGCATTCAACTACTTCAGCATACTTTGAGATATTCCAACAAATTTGGTATCAAAATGTTCAGCTCATTCAGCTCTTGATGGGAATGTACTTTTGGTGTTTGTAACTTTTCAACTTTTTAAGATATTAAGCTTTTTCTTCAACTTTTTTCCCATTGAAACTAATGTTAAATTTTCAAATCTTTTCAAATCCTTTCAAATCCTTTCAAATCTTTCAAATCTTAACTAGTTCAGCATACTTTCAGCTAGAGACACCATTCAAATTTTAAAATGTTCATAAGACATTCAGCTATTACCAATTGTTTCATCTTTTAAAAATATTCAGCCAATTTTGAAATATGACAGTTTCAAAAATATGAAAATTAAGTTCTCCAAATCCTTATCTTCAAATGCTTTCAAATCCTTCAAAATCTTCAAATCTATTCAAATCGTAACTGCTTCAGCATACTTTAACCTAAAGACACCATTCAAATTTTAAAATGTTCATAAGACATTCAGCTGTTACCAATTGTTTCATCTTTTAAAAATATTCAGCCAATTTTGAAATATGACCGTTTAAAAAATATGAAAATGAAGTTCCTTCTTGGATTTTAGAGTGAGACATTCAGCAGGGCTGATAAGTTTCAACTTTTCAAACAAATTACTATAACTTTCATACAGTTTAACTGAGAGAAACAAATTATACCTTAAAATGTAGGAAAACTTGTCCTCTTTCAGCCAATGTAACTCCTAAAGAGCTCACATGCACAGATTTTGAACTATGAGCCTTTAAGCTTGAACAACTTGTCAAATTCTGAGGAAATCTGCCATTTTTGAATCAGCTTCAAGTGTTTCAAACTGCTTCGATTTAAATATAGTTGACTCCACAGATGTAAAACTACTTTGCTAAGTTCCTCTAAGCCTTCTGCTTCTAATGGTGTTAAAATTATTTTTCTAGCTGCTCAACTTTTCTCACAAGACGCGTTAGAAGACAGTCTGCGCCTCAGATTTGTCCCACGGCTGCAGCAGCTAGCTCTGTGTCTGTCTGTGTAGTCTTTAACTAGGTTATATGCACTTCCGGTTTGACAGAACAAAACGGCTTAATGGTAACACTAACATCCTTTCGTACAGGTGGCCCGGGTTCAATCCCCATCATGTCAGACCACACTTTATAATTTTTTTTTTATATAATTATTTAAGCATACTTTCAGCCATTTCAACTGTTTCTAGCTTAATTTTATCTTCAAATCCTTCAAATCTTTCAAATCCATTCAAATCCTTTCAAGTCCTCCAAATCCTTTCAAATCCTTTCAAATCCTTCAAATCCTTCAGATCATTTCAAATCTTAACTACTTTTGCATACTTTCAGCTAGAGACACCATTCAAATTTTAAAATGTTCAAATCATTTAGCTTTTTAAGATTTTTCTTTATTAAGTTAATTCAGCTCATGCATTCTCACAGCTGTTTCGCAGGAACAGCTCTTTCTAGTTATTATTATTCTTCCGCCGTTTTTCGGCATTTAACTACTTCAGCATACTTTGAGCTATTTCAACAAATTTGGTATCAAAATGTTCAGCTCATTCAGTTCTTGATGGCAATGTATTTTTGGTGTTTGTAACTTTTCAACTTTTTAAGATATTAAGCTTTTTGTTCAACTTTTTTCCAATTGAAACTAATGTTAAATTTTCAAATCTTTTCAAATCCTTTCAGATCCTTTCAAATCTTTCAAATCTTAACTAGTTATTATTATTATTCCGCCGTTTTTCGGCATTCAACTACTTCAGCATACTTTGAGCTATTTCAACAAATTTGGTATCAAAATGTTCAGCTCATTCAGCTCTTGATGGGAATGTCTTTTGGTGTTTGTAACTTTTCAACTTTTTAAGATATTAAGCTTTTTGTTCAACTTTTTTCCCATTGAAACTAATGTTAAATTTTCAAATCTTTTCAAATCCTTTCAAATCCTTTCAAATCTTTCAAATCTTAACTAGTTCAGCATACTTTCAGCTAGAGACACCATTCAAATTTTAAAATGTTCATAAGACATTCAGCTATTACCAATTGTTTCATCTTTTAAAAATATTCAGCCAATTTTGAAATATGACAGTTTCAAAAATATGAAAATTAAGTTCTCCAAATCCTTATCTTCAAATGCTTTCAAATCCTTCAAAATCTTAAAATCTATTCAAATCGTAACTGCTTCAGCATACTTTAACCTAGAGACACCATTCAAATTTTAAAATGTTCATAAGACATTCAGCTGTTACCAATTGTTTCATCTTTTAAAAATATTCAGCCAATTTTGAAATATGACAGTTTAAAAAATATGAAAATGAAGTTCCTTCTTGGATTTTAGAGTGAGACATTCAGCAGTTTTGATAAGTTTCAACTTTTCAAACAAATTACTGTAACTTTCATACAGTTTAACTGAGAGAAACAAATTATACCTTAAAATGTAGGAAAACTTGTCCTCTTTCAGCCAGTGTAACTCTTAAAGAGCTCACATGGACAGATTTTGAACTATGAGCCTTTAAGCTTGAACAACTTGTCAAATTTTGAGGAAATCTGCCATTTTTGAATCAGCTTCAAGTGTTTCAAACTGCTTGGATTTAAATATAGTTGACTCCACAGATGTAAAAGTACTTTGCTAAGTTCCTCTAAGCCTTCTGCTTCTAATGGTGTTCAAATTATTTTTGTAGCTGCTCAACTTTTGTCACAAGACGCGTTAGAAGACAGTCTGCGCCTCAGATTTGTCCCGCGGCTGCAGCAGCTAGCTCTGTGTCTGTCTGTGTAGTCTTTAAGTAGGTCAAATGCACTTCCGGTTTAACACAACGAAATGGCTTAATGGTAAATCTACCAGCCTTTGTGCGGGCAGCCCGGGTTCAATCCCCATCATGTCAGACCAAACTTTATAATTTTTTTTTTTTTTTATAATTATTTAAGCATACTTTCAGCCATTTCAACTGTTTCTGACTTAAGTTTATCTTCAAATCCTTCAAATTTTTCAAATCCTTCAAATCTTAACTACTTTTGCATACTTTCAGCTAGAGACACCATTCAAATTTTAAAATGTTCAAATCTTTTAGCTTTTTAAGATTTTCCTTTATTAAGGTAATTCAGCTCATGCATTCTCACAGCTGTTTCGCAGGAACAGCTCTTTCTAGTTATTATTATTCCATATTCTTCCGCCGTTTTTCGGCATTCAACTACTTCAGCATACTTTAAGCTATTTCAACAAATTTCGTATCAAAATGTTCAGCTCTTTCAGCTCTTGATGGGAATGTCTTTTGGTGTTTGTAACTTTTCAACTTTTTAAGATATTAAGCTTTTTGTTCAACTTTTTTCCCATTGAAACTAATGTTAATTTTCAAATCTTTTCAAATCCTTTCAAATCCTTTCAAATCCTTCAAATCTTAACTAGTTCAGCATACTTTCAGCTAGAGACAAATCTGCCATTTTTGAATCAGCTTCAAGTGTTTCAAACTGCTTCGATTTAAATATAGTTGACTCCACAGATGTAAAACTACTTTGCTAAGTTCCTCTAAGTCTTCTGCTTCTAATGGTGTTAAAATTATTTTTCTAGCTGCTCAACTTTTCTCACAGGACGTTTTAGAAGACAGTCTGCGCCTCAGATTTGTCCCGCGGCTACAGCAGCTGTGCTCTGTGTCTGTGTGTGTAGTCTTTAAGTAGGTTATATGCACTTCCGGTTTAATAGAACAATTGGCTTAATGGTAACACTAACAGCCTTTCATACAGGTAGCCCGGGTTCAATCCCCATCATGTCAGACCACACTTTTAATTTTTTTTTTTTTATAACTATTTAAGCATACTTTCAGCCATTTCAACTGTTTCTAGCTTAATTTTATCTTCAAATCCTTTCAAATCCTTCAAATCCTTCAAATCCTTTCAAGTCTTTCAAATCCTTTCAAATCCTTTCAAATCCTTCTAATCCTTCAAATCCTTTCAAGTCCTCCAAATCCTTTCAAATCCTTTCAAATCCTTCAAATACTTAAAATCCTTTCAAATCTTAACTACTTTAGCATACTTTCAGCTAGAGACACCATTCAAATTTTAAAATGTTCAAATCTTTTAGCTTTTTAAGATTTTTTTTTATTAAGGTAATTCAGCTCATGCATTCTCACAGCTGTTTCGCAGGAACAGCTCTTTCTAGTTATTGTGAGAATGCATAAAGCATTCTCACTATTAAGTTCCTGTTTCTCTTTATTATTATTATTATTATTATTATTCCGCCGTTTTTCGGCATTCAACTACTTCAGCATACTTTGAGCTATTTCAACAAATTTGGTATCAAAATGTTCAGCTCATTCAGCTCTTGATGGGAATGTATTTTTGGTGTTTGTAACTTTTCAACTTTTTAAGATATTAAGCTTTTTGTTCAACTTTTTTCCCATTGAAACTAATGTTAAATTTTCAAATCTTTTCAAATCCTTTCAAATCCTTTCAAATCTTTGAAATCTTAACTAGTTCAGCATACTTTCAGCTAGAGACACCATTCAAATTTTAAAATGTTCATAAGACATTCAGCTATTACCAATTGTTTCATCTTTTAAAACTATTCAGCCAATTTTGAAATATGACAGTTTCAAAAATATGAAAATTAAGTTCTCCAAATCCTTATCTTTAAATCCTTTCAAATCCTTTAAAACCTTAAAATCTTTTCAAATCGTAACTGCTTCAGCATACTTTAACCTAGAGACACCATTCAAATTTTAAAATGTTCTTAAGAAATTCAGCTGTTACCAATTGTTTCATCTTTTAAAAATATTCAGCCAATTTTGAAATATGACAGTTTAAAAAATATGAAAATGAAGTTCCTTCTTGGATTTTAGAGTGAGACATTCAGCAGTGCTGATAAGTTTCAACTTTTCAAATAAATTACTATAACTTTCATACAGTTTAACTGAGAGAAACAAATTATACCTTAAAATGTAGGAAAACTTGTCCTCTTTCAGCCAATGTAACTCTTAAAGAGCTCACATGGACAGATTTTGAACTATGAGCCTTTAAGCTTGAACAACTTGTCAAATTCTGAGGAAATCTGCCCTTTTTGAATCAGCTTCAAGTGTTTCAAACTGCTTCGATTTAAATATAGTTGACTCCACAGATGTAAAACTACTTTGCTAAGTTCCTCTAAGCCTTCTGCTTCTAATGGTGTTAAAATTATTTTTCTAGCTGCTCAACTTTTCTCACAAGACGCGATAGAAGACAGTCTGCGCCTCAGATTTGTCCCGCGGCTGCAGCAGCTAGCTCTGTGTCTGTCTGTGTAGTCTTTAACTAGGTCAAATGCACTTCCGGTGTAACACAACGAAATGGCTTAATGGTAACACTACCAGCCTTTCGTGCAGGTGGCCTGGGTTCAATCCCCAGGATGTCAGCTCAAAATTAAAAAAAAAAGTTTTTTTGTAACTATTTAAGCATACTTTCAGCCATTTCAACTCTTTCTAGCTCGAAATCATTAAACTTTCATCTTTTAAATGTCATTTCAACTTCAAACTCCTGTTTCTTCTCAGCTTTTTTAAGCTTCCATAGCTCTTTCAGCTTTTAGCTTCTTTTAGCTTCTTTAGCTGTTTTAGCCTTTTTTAGCTTCTTTAGCTAACTTCTAACTCTAACTCTTTTGCTCCTTCAGCTGCTTGCTTCTTCAGCTCCTTTAGCTTTAGCTTCTTCAGCTGTTTTAGCTTTAGCTCCTTCAGCTGTTAGCTTCTTCAGCTGTTTTAGCTTTAGCTCCTTCAGCTGTTAGCTTCTTCAGCTGTTTTAGCTTATTTTAGCTTCTTCAGCTTTTAGCTTCTTTTAGCTTCTTTTAGCTTCTTTAGCTCTTTTAGCTCTTAGCTTCTTCAGCTCCTTCAGCTTTAGCTTCTTCAGCTCCTTTAGCTTTAGCTTCTTCAGCTCCTTTAGCTTTAGCTTCTTCAGCTACTTCACCTTTAGCTTCTTCAGCTGTTTTAGCTTTTTTTTAGCTTCTTAAGATATTTTAGCATGGTAATTCAGCTCTTGCATTCTCACAGCTGTTTCGCAGGAACAGCTCTTTCTAGTTCCATATTATTATTCCGCCGTTTTTCGGCATTCAACTACTTCAGCATACTTTGAGCTATTTCAACAAATTTGGTATCAAAATGTTCAGCTCTTTCAGCTCTTGATTGGAATGTCTTTTGGTGTTTCTAACTTTTCAACTTTTTAAGATATTAAGCTTTTTGTTCAACTTTTTTCCCCATTAAAAGTAATGGTAAATCTTCAAATCCTTTCAAATCCTTTCAAATCCTTTCAAATCCTTCAAATCTTAACTAGTTCAGCATACTTTCAGCTAGAGACACCATTCAAATTTTAAAATGTTCATAAGACATTCAGCTATTACCAATTGTTTCATCTTTTAAAAATATTCGGCCAATTTTGAAATATGACAGTTTCAAAAATATGAAAATTAAGTTCTTCAAATCCTTATCTTCAAATCCTTTCAAATCCTTCAAATCCTTCAAATCCTTTCAAATCGTAACTGCTTCAGCATACTTTCACCTAGAGACACCATTCAAACTTTAAAATGTTCATAAGACATTCAGCTGTTACCAATTGTTTCATCTTTTAAAAATATTCGGCCAATTTTGAAATATGACAGTTTCAAAAATATGAAAATGAAGTTCCTTCTTGGATTTTAGAGTGAGACATTCAGCAGTGCTGATAAGTTTCAACTTTTCAAACAAATTACTATAACTTTTATACAGTTTAACTGAGAGAAACAAATTATACCTTAAAATGTAGGAAAACTTGTCCTCTTTCAGCCAATGTAACTCCTAAAGAGCTCACATGGACACATTTTGAACTATGAGCCTTTAAGCTTGAACAACTTCTCAAATTCTGAGGAAATCTGCCATTTTTGAATCAGCTTCAAGTGTTTCAAACTGCTTCGATTTAAATATAGTTGACTCCACAGATGTAAAACTACTTTGCTAAGTTCCTCTAAGTCTTCTGCTTCTAATGGTGTTAAAATTATTTTTCTAGCTGCTCAACTTTTCTCACAGGACGTTTTAGAAGACAGTCTGCGCCTCAGATTTGTCCCGCGGCTGCAGCAGCTTCGCTCTGTGTCTGTCTGTGTAGTCTTTAAATAGGTCATATGCACCCCTTGTTCAATAGAACGAAATGGCTTAAAGGTAACACTAGCAGTCTTTTGTTCAGGTGTCCCAGGTTCAATCCCCAATATGTCAGATCAAGACTTTATAATTTTTTTTTATAACTATTTAAGCATACTTGCAGCCATTTCAACTGTTTCTAGCTTAAGTTTATCTTCAAATCCTTTCAAATCCTTCAAATCATTTCAAATCCTTTCAAATCCTTTCAAATCCTTCAAATCCTTTCAAATCCTTCAAATCCTTTCAAATCCTTTCAAATCCTTCAATTCCTTTCAAATCCTTCAAATCCTTTCAAATCCTTCAAATCCTTCAAATCCTTTCAAATCCTTCAAATCCTTCAAATCCTTTCAAATCCTTTCTAATTCTTCAAATCCTTCAAATCCTTCAAATCCTTTCAAATCCTTCAAATCCTTTCAAATCCTTCAAATCTTTCAAATCCTTCAAATCCTTTCAAATCTTAACTACTTTAGCATACTTTAAGCTAGAGACACCATTCAAATTTTAAAATGTTCAAATCTTTTAGCTTCTTAATATTTTTTTAGCAAGGTAATTCAGCTCATGCATTCTCACAGCTGTTTCGCAGGAACAGCTCTTTCTAGTTGTGAGAATGCATGAAGCATTCTCACTATTAAGTTCCTGTTTCCCTTTATTGTGAGAAAGCATGAAGCATTCTCGCTATTAAGTTCCTGTTTCTCTTTATTATTTTGAGAATGAATGAAGCATTCTCACTATTAAGTTCCTGTTTCTCTTTATTGTGAGAACGCATAAAGCATTCTCACTATTAAGTTCCTGTTTCTCTTTATTGTGAGAATGCATTAAGCATTCTCACTATTAAGTTCCTGTTTCTCTTTATTATTATTATTCCGTATAATTATTCTTCCGCCGTTTTTCGGCATTCAACTACTTCAGCATACTTTAAGCTATTTCAACAAATTTGGTATCAAAATGTTCAGCTCATTCAGCTCTTGATGGGAATGTATTTTTGGTGTTTGTAACTTTTCAACTTTTTAAGATATTAAGCTTTTTGTTCAACTTTTTTCCCATTGAAACTAATGTTAAATCTTCAAATCCTTTCAAATCCTTTCAAATCCTTTCAAATCCTTCAAATCTTAACTAGTTCAGCATACTTTCAGCTAGAGACACCATTCAAATTTTAAAATGTTCATAAGACATTCAGCTATTACCAATTGTTTCATCTTTTAAAAATATTCAGCCAATTTTGAAATATGACAGTTTCAAAAATATGAAAATTAAGTTCTTCAAATCCTTATCTTCAAATCCTCTCAAATCCTTCAAATCCTTCAAATCTTTTCAAATCGTAACTGCTTCAGCATACTTTAACCTAGAGACACCATTCAAATTTTAAAATGTTCATAAGACATTCAGCTGTTACCAATTGTTTCATCTTTTAAAAATATTCAGCCAATTTTGAAATATGACAGTTTAAAAAATATGAAAATGAAGTTCCTTCTTGGATTTTAGAGTGACATTCAGCAGTGCTGATAAGTTTCAACTTTTCAAACGAATTACTATAACTTTCATACAGTTTAACTGAGAGGAACAAATTATACCATAGAATGTAGGAAAACTTGTCCTCTTTCAGCCAATGTAACTCTTAAAGAGCTCACATGGACAGATTTTGAACTATGAGCCTTTAAGCTTGAACAACTTGTCAAATTCTGAGGAAATCTGCCCTTTTTGAATCAGCTTCAAGTGTTTCAAACTGCTTCGATTTAAATATAGTTGACTCCACAGATGTAAAACTACTTTGCTAAGTTCCTCTAAGCCTTCTGCTTCTAATGGTGTTAAAATTATTTTTCTAGCTGCTCAACTTTTCTCACAAAACGTGTTAGAAGACAGTCTGCGCCTCAGATTTGTCCCGCGGCTGCAGCAGCTAGCTCTGTGTCTGTCTGTGTAGTCTTTAAGTAGGTTATATGCACTTCCGCTTTAACAGAATGAAATGGCTTAATGGTAAAACTAACAGCCTTTCGTGCGGGCGGCCCGGGTTCAATCCCCATCATGTCAGACCACACTTTATAATTTTTTTTTTTTTTTATAATTATTTAAGCATACTTTCAGCCATTTCAACTGTTTCTAGCTTAATTTTATCTTCAAATCCTTCAAATCCTTTCAAATCCTTCAAATTCTTCAAATCCTTCAAATCCTTCAGATCATTTCAAATCCTTTCAAATCCTTCAAATTCTTCAAATCCTTCAAATCCTTCAGATCATTTCAAATCCTTCAAATCTTAACTACTTTTGCATACTTTCAGCTAGAGACACCATTCAAATTTTAAAATGTTCAAATCTTTTAGCTTCTTAAGATATTTTAGCATGGTTGTTCAGCTCTTGCATTCTCACAGCTGTTTCGCAGGAACAGCTCTTTCTAGTTGTGAGAATGCATTAAGCATTCTCACTATTAAGTTCCTGTTTCTCTTTATTATTATTCCGTATTATTGTGAGAATGCATGAAGCATTCTCACTATTAAGTTCCTGTTTCTCTTTATTATTATTCCGTATTATTATTATTATTCCGCCGTTTTTCGGCATTCAACTACTTCAGCATACTTTGAGCTATTTCAACAAATTTGGTATCAAAATGTTCAGCTCTTTCAGCTCTTTTCTGCTATTACTTTTGGTGTTTGTAACTTTTCAACTTTTTAAGATATTAAGCTTTTTGTTCAACTTTTTTCCCATTGAAACTAATGTTAAATTTTCAAATATTTTCAAATCCTTTCAAATCCTTTCATATCCTTCAAATCTTAACTAGTTCAGCATACTTTCAGCTAGAGACACCATTCAAATTTTAAAATGTTCATAAGACATTCAGCTATTACCAATTGTTTCATCTTTTAAAAATATTCAACCAATTTTGAAATATGACAGTTTCAAAAATATGAAAATTAAGTTCTCCAAATCCTTATCTTCAAATGCTTTCAAATCCTTCAAAATCTTCAAATCTATTCAAATCGTAACTGCTTCAGCATACTTTAACCTAGAGACACCATTCAAATTTTAAAATGTTCATAAGACATTCAGCTGTTACCAATTGTTTCATCTTTTAAAAATATTCAGCCAATTTTGAAATATGACAGTTTAAAAAATATGAAAATGAAGTTCCTTCTTGGATTTTAGAGTGAGACATTCAGCAGTGCTGATAAGTTTCAACTTTTCAAACAAATTACTATAACTTTCATACAGTTTAACTGAGAGAAACAAATTATACCTTAAAATGTAGGAAAACTTGTCCTCTTTCAGCCAATGTAACTCTTAAAGAGCTCACATGGACAGATTTTGAACTATGAGCCTTTAAGCTTGAACAACTTCTCAAATTTTGAGGAAATGTGCCCTTTTTGAATCAGCTTCAAGTGTTTCAAACTGCTTCGATTTAAATATAGTTGACTCCACAGATGTAAAACTACTTTGCTAAGTTCCTCTAAGCCTTCTGCTTCTAATGATATTAAAATTATTTTTCTAGCTGCTCAACTTTTCTCACAAGACGCGTTAGAAGACAGTCTGCGCCTCAGATTTGTCCCGCGGCTGCAGCAGCTAGCTCTGTGTCTGTCTGTATAGTCTTTAACTAGGTCAAATGCACTTCCGGTGTGACACAACGAAATGGCTTAATGGTAACTCTACCAGCCTTTGGTGCAGGTGGCCCGGGTTCAATCCCCATCATGTCAGATCATACTTTATAATTTTTTTATTTTATAATTGTTTAAGCATACTTTCAGCCATTTCAACTGTTTCTAGCTTAATTTTATCTTCAAATTCTTCAGATCATTTCAAATCCTTCAAATCTTAACTACTTTTGCATACTTTCAGCTAGAGACACCATTCAAATTTTAAAATGTTCAAATCTTTTAGCTTTTTAAGATTTTCTTTATTAAGGTAATTCAGCTCATGCATTCTCACAGCTGTTTCGCAGGAACAGCTCTTTCTAGTTACTATTCTTCCGCCGTTTTTCGGCATTCAACTACTTCAGCATACTTTAAGCTATTTCAACAAATTTGGTATCAAAATGTTCAGCTCTTTCAGCTCTTGATGGGAATGTATTTTTGGTGTTTCTAACTTTTCAACTTTTTAAGATATTAAGCTTTTTGTTCAACTTTTTTCCCATTGAAACTAATGTTAAATCTTCAAATCCTTTCAAATCCTTTCAAATCCTTTCAAATCCTTCAAATCTTAACTAGTTCAGCATACTTTCAGCTAGAGACACCATTCAAATTTTAAAATGTTCATAAGACATTCAGCTATTACCAATTGTTTCATCTTTTAAAAATATTCGGCCAATTTTGAAATATGACAGTTTCAAAAATATGAAAATTAAGTTCTTCAAATCCTTATCTTCAAATCCTTTCAAATCCTTCAAATCCTTCAAATAATTTCAAATCGTAACTGCTTCAGCATACTTTCAGCTAGAGACACCATTCAAATTTTAAAATGTTCATAAGACATTCAGCTGTTACCAATTGTTTCATCTTTTAAAAATATTCGGCCAATTTTGAAATATGACAGTTTAAAAAATATGAAAATTAAGTTCCTTCTTGGATTTTAGAGTGAGACATTCAGCAGTGCGAAAAGTTTCAACTTTTCAAACAAATTACTATAACTTTCATACAGTTTAACTGAGAGAAACAAATTATACCTTAAAATGTAGGAAAACTTGTCCTCTTTCAGCCAATGTAACTCCTAAAGAGCTCACATGGACAGATTTTGAACTATGAGCCTTTAAGCGTGAACAAAATCTCAAATTCTGACAAAATCTGCCATTTTTGAATCAGCTTCAAGTGTTTCAAACTGCTTCGATTTAAATATAGTTGACTCCACAGATGTAAAACTACTTTGCTAAGTTCCTCTAAGCCTTCTGCTTCTAATGGTGTTAAAATTATTTTTCTAGCTGCTCAACTTTTCTCACAGGATGTATTTGAAGTCAGTGTTCGGTGTCATTTCTCTCCCGCGATCGGCGGGCGGCCGTCTCATCTCTCCATATATGTTGTGTGTGTTCAACCTGCTTCGATTTAAATATAGTTCACTCCACAGATGTAAAACTACTTTGCTAAGTTCCTCTAAGCCTTCTGCTTCTAACGGTGTTAAAATTATCTTTCTAGCTTTTCAACTTTTCTCACAAAACGTGTTTGAAGACAGTCTGCTTCTCAGATTTGTCCCGTGGCTGCAGCAGCTTTGCTCTGTGTCTGTCTATCTAGTCTTTAAATAGGTTAAATACACTTAATAGAACGAAATGGCCTAATGGTAACACTACAGTCCTTTCGTGCGGGCGGCCCGGGTTCGATCCCCAGCATGTCAGCTCAAAACTAAAAAAAAAAGATTTTTTTTTGTAACTATTTAAGCATACTTTCAGCCATTTCAACTGTTTCTAGCTCGAAATCATTACACTTTCATCTTTTAAATGTCATTTCAACTTCAAACTCCTGTTTCTTCTCAGCTTTTTTTTAGCTTCCATAGCTCTTTCAGCTTTTAGCTTCTTTTAGCTTCTTTAGCTGTTTTAGCCTTTTTTAGCTTCTTTAGCTAACTTCTAACTCTAACTCTTTAGCTCCTTCAGCTGCTAGCTTCTTCAGCTCCTTTAGCTTTAGCTTCTTCAGCTGTTTTAGCTTTAGCTCCTTCAGCTGTTAGCTTCTTCAGCTGTTTTAGCTTATTTTAGCTTCTTCAGCTTTTAGCTTCTTTAGCTCCTTTAGCTCTTAGCTTCTTCAGCTCCTTCAGCTTTAGCTTCTTCAGCTCCTTTAGCTTTAGCTTCTTCAGCTCCTTTAGCTTTAGCTTCTTCAGCTACTTCAGCTTTAGCTTCTTCAGCTGTTTTAGCTTTTTTTTAGCTTCTTAAGATATTTTAGCATGGTAATTCAGCTCTTGCATTCTCACAGCTGTTTCGCAGGAACAGCTCTTTCTAGTTGTGAGAATGCATTAAGCATTCTCACTATTATGTTCCTGTTTCCCTTTATTGTGAGAATGCATGAAGCATTCTCACTATTAAGTTTCTGTTTCCCTTTATTATTATTGTGAGAATGCATGAAGCATTCTCACTATTAAGTTCCTGTTTCTCTTTATTATTATTATTATTATTATTATTATTATTATTATTATTATTCCGCCGTTTTTCAGCATTCAACTACTTCAGCATACTTTGAGCTATTTCAACAAATTTGGTATCAAAATGTTCAGCTCATTCAGCTCTTGATGGGAATGTATTTTTGGTGTTTGTAACTTTTCAACTTTTTAAGATATTAAGCTTTTTGTTCAACTTTTTTCCCATTGAAACTAATGTTAAATTTTCAAATCTTTTCAAATCCTTTCAAATCCTTTCAAATCTTTCAAATCTTAACTAGTTCAGCATACTTTCAGTTAGAGACACCATTCAAATTTTAAAATGTTCATAAGACATTCAGCTATTACCAATTGTTTCATCTTTTAAAAATATTCAGCCAATTTTGAAATATGACAGTTTCAAAAATATGAAAATTAAGTTTTCCAAATCCTTATCTTCAAATGCTTTCAAATCCTTCAAAATCTTCAAATCTATTCAAATCGTAACTGCTTCAGCATACTTTAACCTAGAGACACCATTCAAATTTTAAAATGTTCATAAGACATTCAGCTGTTACCAATTGTTTCATCTTTTAAAAATATTCAGCCAATTTTGAAATATGACAGTTTAAAAATTATGAAAATGAAGTTCCTTCTTGGATTTTAGAGTGAGACATTCAGCAGTGCTGATAAGTTTCAACTTTTCAAACAAATTACTGTAACTTTCATACAGTTTAACTGAGAGAAACAAATTATACCTTAAAATGTAGGAAAACTTGTCCTCTTTCAGCCAATGTAACTCTTAAAGAGCTCACATGGACAGATTTTGAACTATGAGCCTTTAAGCTTGAACAACTTCTCACATTTTGAGGAAATCTGCCATTTTTGAATCAGCTTCAAGTGTTTCAAACTGCTTCGATTTAAATATAGTTGACTCCACAGATGTAAAACTACTTTGCTAAGTTCCTCTAAGCCTTCTGCTTCTAATGGTGTTCAAATTATTTTTCTAGCTGCTCAACTTTTCTCACAAGACGCGATAGAAGACAGTCTGCGCCTCAGATTTGTCCCGCGGCTGCAGCAGCTAGCTCTGTGTCTGTCTGTGTAGTCTTTAACTAGGTCAAATGCACTTCTGGTGTAACACAACGGAATGGCTTAATGGTAAATCTACCAGCCTTTCGTGCAGGTGCCCCGGGTTCAATCCCCATCATGTCAGACCACACTTTAACATTTTTTTTTTATATATAATTATTTAAGCATACTTTCAGCCATTTCGACTGTTTCTAGCTTAATTTTATCTTCAAATCCTTAGAATTCTTCAAATCATTTCAAATCCTTCAAATCTTAACTACTTTTGCATACTTTCAGCTAGAGACACCATTCAAATTTTAAAATGTTCAAATCTTTTAGCTTTTTAAGATTTTTCTTTATTAAGGTAAATCAGCTCATGCATTCTCACAGCTGTTTCGCAGGAACAGCTCTTTCTAGTTATTATTATTATTATTATTATTATTATTCCGCCGTTTTTCGGCATTCAACTACTTCAGCATACTTTGAGCTATTCCAACAAATTTGGTATCAAAATGTTCAGCTCATTCAGCTCTTGATGGGAATGTATTTTTGGTGTTTGTAACTTTTCAACTTTTTAAGATATTAAGCTTTTTCTTCAACTTTTTTCCCATTGAAACTAATGTTAAATTTTCAAATCTTTTCAAATCCTTTCAAATCCTTTCAAATCTTTCAAATCTTAACTAGTTCAGCATACTTTCAGCTAGAGACACCATTCAAATTTTAAAATGTTCATAAGACATTCAGCTATTACCAATTGTTTCATCTTTTAAAAATATTCAGCCAATTTTGAAATATGACAGTTTTAAAAATATGAAAATTAAGTTCTTCTAATCCTTATCTTCAAATCCTTTCAAATCCTTCAAATCCTTCAAATCCTTTCAAATCGTAACTGCTTCAGCATACTTTCACCTAGAGACACCATTCAAACTTTAAAATGTTCATAAGACATTCAGCTGTTACCAATTGTTTCATCTTTTAAAAATATTCAGCCAATTTTGAAATATGACAGTTTCAAAAATATGAAAATGAAGTTCCTTCTTGGATTTTAGAGTGAGACATTCAGCAGTGCTGATAAGTTTCAACTTTTCAAACAAATTACTATAACTTTCATACAGTTTAACTGAGAAAAATAAATTATACCTTAAAATGTAGGAAAACCTGTCCTCTTTCAGCCAATGTAACTCTTAAAGAGCTCACATGGACAGATTTTGAACTATGAGCCTTTAAGCTTGAACAACTTCTCAAATTCTGAGGAAATCTGCCATTTTTGAATCAGCTTCAAGTGTTTCAAACTGCTTCGATTTAAATATAGTTGACTCCACAGATGTAAAACTACTTTGCTAAGTTCCTCTAAGCCTTCTGCTTCTAACGATGTTAAAATTATTTTTCTAGCTGTTCAACTTTTCTCACAAAACGTGTTAGAAGACAGTTTGCGCCTCAGATTTGTCCCGCGGCTGCAGCAGCTTTGCTCTGTGTCTGTCTGTGTAGTCTTTAAATAGGTAATATGTACTTCCGGTTTAACAGAACGAAATGGCCTAATGGTAACACTACTGCACTTTAGTGCGGCCGGCCGGGGTTCAATCCCCAGCATGTCAGCTCAAAATTAAAAAAAAAATTTTTTTGTAACTATTTAAGCATACTTTCAGCCATTTCAACTGTTTCTAGCTTGAAATCATTACACTTTCGTCTTTTAAATGTCATTTCAACTTCAAACTCCTGTTTCTTCTCAGCTTTTTTTAGCTTCCATAGCTCTTTCAGCTTTTAGCTTCTTTTAGCTTCTTTAGCTGTTTTAGCCTTTTTTAGCTTCTTTAGCTAACTTCTAACTCTAACTCTTTAGCTCCTTCAGCTGCTAGTTTCTTCAGCTCCTTTAGCTTTAGCTTCTTCAGCTGTTTGTTCTTCAGCTGTTTTAGCTTATTTTAGCTTCTTCAGCTGTTTTAGCTTCTTTTAGCTTCTTAAGCTCCTTTAGCTCTTAGCTTCTTCAGCTCCTTCAGCTTTAGCTTCTTCAGCTCCTTTAGCTTTAGCTTCTTCAGCTCCTTTAGCTTTAGCTTCTTCAGCTACTTCAGCTTTAGCTTCTTCAGCTGTTTTAGCTTTTTTTTAGCTTCTTAAGATATTTTAGCATGGTAATTCAGCTCTTGCATTCTCACAGCTGTTTCGCAGGAACAGCTCTTTCTAGTTGTGAGAATGCATGAAGCATTCTCACTATTAAGTTCCTGTTTCCCTTTATTATTATTATTCCGTATTATTATTATTCCGCCGTTTTTCGGCATTCAACTACTTCAGCATACTTTGAGCTATTTCAACAAATTTGGTATCAAAATGTTCAGCTCTTTCAGCTCTTTCCTGCAATTATTTTTTGGTGTTTCTAACTTTTCAACTTTTTAAGATATTAAGCTTTTTGTTCAACTTTTTTCCCCATTAAAAGTAATGGTAAATCTTCAAATCCTTTCAAATCCTTTCAAATCCTTCAAATCTTAACTAGTTCAGCATACTTTCAGCTAGAGACACCATTCAAATTTTAAAATGTTCATAAGACATTCAGTTATTACAAAATGTTTCATCTTTTAAAAATATTCGGCCAATTTTGAAATATGACAGTTTCAAAAATATGAAAATTAAGTTCTCCAAATCCTTATCTTCAAATGCTTTCAATTCCTTCAAATCCTTCAAATCCTTTCAAATCGTAACTAGTTCAGCATACTTTCAGCTAGAGACACCATTCAAATTTTAAAATGTTCATAAGATATTCAGCTATTACAAAATGTCTCATCTTTTAAAAATATTCGGTCAATTTTGAAATATGACAGTTTAAAAAATATGAAAATTAAGTTCCTTCTTGGATTTTAGAGTGAGACATTCAGCAGTGTTGATAAGTTTCAACTTTTCAAACAAATTACTATAACTTTCATACAGTTTAACTGAGAGAAACAAATAATATCTTAAAATGTAGGAAAACTTGTCCTCTTTCAGCCAATGTAACTCCTAAAGAGCTCACATGGACACATTTTGAACTATGAGCCTTTAAGCTTGAACAAATTCTCAAATTCTGACGAAATCTGCCATTTTTGAATCAGCTTCAAGTGTTTCAAACTGCTTCCATTTAAATATAATTCACTCCACAGATATAAAACTACTTTGCTAAGTTCCTCTAAGCCTTCTGCTTCTAATGGTGTTAAAATTATTTTTCTAGCTGCTCAACTTTTCTCACAAAACGTATTTGAAGTCAGTGTTCGGCATCATTTCTCTCCCGCGATGGGCGGGCGGCTGTCTCATCTCTACATATATGTTTTGTGTGTTGAAACTGCTTCGATTTAAATATAGTTGACTCCACAGATGTAAAACTACTTTGCTAAGGTCCTCTAAGCCTTCTGCTTCTAATGGTGTTAAAATAATTTTTCTAGCTGTTCAACTTTTGTCACAAGACGTGTTAGAAGACAGTCTGTGCCTCAGATTTGTCCCGCGGCTGCAGCAGCTGTGGTCTGTGTCTGTCTGTGTGGTCTTTAACTAGGTTATATGCACTTCCTGTTTCAGAACGAAATGGCTTAATGGTAACACTAACAGACTTTCGTGTAGATGGCCCGGGTTCAATCCCCAGTATGTCAAACAACATTTTTAATTTTTTTTTTTTTTATAACTATTTAATCATACTTTCAGCCATTTCAATTGTTTCTAGCTTAATTTTATTTTCAAATCCTTTCAAATCCTTCAAATCCTTCAAATCCTTTCAAATCCTTTCAAATCCTTTCAAATCCTTCAAATCCTTCAAATCCTTTCAAATCCTTCAAATCCTTCAAATCCTTTCAAATCCTTTCAAATCCTAACTACTTTAGCATACTTTCAGCTAGAGACACCATTCAAATTTTAAAATGTTCAAATCTTTTAGCTTCTTAAGATTTTTTTAGCAAGGTAATTCAGCTCATGCATTCTCACAGCTGTTTCGCAGGAACAGCTCTTTCTAGTTGTGAGAATGCATGAAGCATTCTCACTATTAAGTTCCTGTTTCTCTTTATTATTATTATTCCGCCGATTTTCGGCATTCAACTACTTCAGCATACTTTAAGCTATTTCAACAAATTTGGTATCAAAATGTTCAGCTCATTCAGCTCTTGATGGGAATGTATTTTTGGTGTTTGTAACTTTTCAACTTTTTAAGATATTAAGCTTTTTGTTCAACTTTTTTCCCATTGAAACTAATGTTAAATTTTCAAATCTTTTCAAATCCTTTCAAATCCTTTCAAATCTTTCAAATCTTAACTAGTTCAGCATACTTTCAGCTAGAGACACCATTCAAATTTTAAAATGTTCATAAGACATTCAGCTATTACCAATTGTTTCATCTTTTAAAAATATTCAGCCAATTTTGAAATATGACAGTTTCTAAAATATGAAAATTAAGTTCTCCAAATCCTTATCTTTAAATCCTTTCAAATCCTTCAAAATCTTCAAATCTTTTCAAATCGTAACTGCTTCAGCATACTTTAACCTAGAGACACCATTCAAATTTTAAAATGTTCATAAGACATTCAGCTGTTACCAATTGTTTCATCTTTTAAAAATATTCAGCCAATTTTGAAATATGACAGTTTCAAAAATATGAAAATGAAGTTCCTTCTTGGATTTTAGAGTGAGACATTCAGCAGTGCTGATAAGTTTCAACTTTTCAAACAAATTACTATAACTTTCATACAGTTTAACTGAGAGAAACAAATTATACCTTAAAATGTAGGAAAACTTGTCCTCTTTCAGCCAATGTAACTCTTAAAGAGCTCACATGGACAGATTTTGAAATATGAGCCTTTAAGCTTGAACAACTTGTCAAATTCTGAGGAAATCTGCCCTTTTTGAATCAGCTTCAAGTGTTTCAAACTGCTTCGATTTAAATATAGTTGACTCCACAGATGTAAAACTACTTTGCTAAGTTCCTCTAAGCCTTCTGCTTCTAATGGTGTTAAAATTATTTTTCTAGCTGCTCAACTTTTCTCACAAGACGCGATAGAAGACAGTCTGCGCCTCAGATTTGTCCCGCGGCTGCAGCAGCTAGCTCTGTGTCTGTCTGTGTAGTCTTTAACTAGGTCAAATGCACTTCTGGTGTAACACAACGAAATGGCTTAATGGTAACTCTACTAGCCTTTCGTGCAGGTGGCCCGGGTTCAGTCCCCATCATGTCAAACCACACTTTATTTATTTTTTTTTATATATAATTATTTAAGCATACTTTCAGCCATTTCAACTGTTTCTAGCTTAATTTTATCTTCAAATCCTTCAAATCTTAACTACTTTAGCATACTTTCAGCTAGGGACACCATTCAAATTTTAAAATGTTCAAATCTTTTAGCTTTTTAAGATTTTCTTTATTAAGGTAATTCAGCTCATGCATTCTCACAGCTGTTTCGCAGGAACAGCTCTTTCTAGTTATTATTATTATTCCGCCGTTTTTTGTCCTTCAACTACTTCAGCATACTTTGAGCTATTTCAACAAATTTGGTATCAAAATGTTCAGCTCATTCAGCACATGACTGCTATTATTTCTGGTATTTCTAACTTTTAAACTTTTTAAGATATTAAGCTTTTTGTTCAACTTTTTTCCCCATTAAAAGTAATGGTAAATCTTCAAATCCTTTCAAATCCTTTCAAATCCTTTCAAATCCTTTCAAATCCTTCAAATCTTAACTAGTTCAGCATACTTTCAGCTAGAGACACCATTCAAATTTTAAAATGTTCATAAGACATTCAGCTATTACCAATTGTTTCATCTTTTAAAAATATTCAGCCAATTTTTAAATATGACAGTTTCAAAAATATGAAAATTAAGTTCTTCAAATCCTTATCTTCAAATCATTTCAAATCCTTCAAATCCTTCAAATCCTTCAAATCCTTTCAAATCGTAACTGCTTCAGCATAATTTCACCTAGAGACACCATTCAAATTTTAAAATGTTCATAAGACATTCAGCTGTTACCAATTGTTTCATCTTTTAAAAATATTCAGCCAATTTTGAAATATGACAGTTTAAGAAATATGAAAATGAAGTTCCTTCTTGGATTTTAGAGTGAGACATTCAGCAGTGCTGATAAGCTTCAACTTTTCAAACAAATTACTATAACTTTCATACAGTTTAACTGAGAGAAACAAATTATACCTTAAAATGTAGGAAAACTTGTCCTCTTTCAGCCAATGTAACTCTTAAAGAGCTCACATGGACAGATTTTGAACTATGAGCCTTTAAGCTTGAACAACTTCTCAAATTCTGACGAAATCTGCCATTTTTGAATCAGCTTCAAGTGTTTCAAACTGCTTCGATTTAAATGTAGTTCACTCCACAGATGTAAAACTACTTTGGTAAGTTCCTCTAAGCCTTCTGCTTCTAATGGTGTTAAAATTATTTTTCTAGCTGCTCAACTTTTCTCACAAGACGCGTTACAAGACAGTCTGCGCTTCAGATTTGTCCAGAGGCTGCAGCAGCTGTGCTATGTGTCTGTCAGTGTAGTCTTTAACTAGGTTATATGCACTTCCGGTTTAACAGAACGAAATGGCTTAATGGTAACTCTAAGGCCGATTTCAGACCAGAGCGTGGCGTGGCGGCAGCGAAACGACGGCAGTCTTACGCCGGTTATCAGGCGGTGTGTTCAACTTGGCTTTTCACACCGGACAGTCCGCGGCCGCGGTAGTTCCGCTCCAGCCCTGTCTCCAAATCCCACAGACTATGTATTTAACTGCGCAAATAGATGCAATAACAATAATAATAATAAAATAATAATAATAATAATAATAGTAGCTTTAGGCCTACAAGTTGCTCGTTGTTGTTTTCTAAGAGGGGGTTGGGGGAGGTGTCTCTGAGACAGAAGCTATCTGCCCACTGTTGAAAACGCCGACAGTTATCACCAGAGACTTGTTCAGCAAAATGGATAAGTTTTGTCTTTGCCTCTCCGAGTTGACTATTTTATAACTCCGCAGTGAAGTTTTACATTATTGGTTTATTATTGTTGATAACTTCATTTCAGCGTGTTTACTTCGACAGAAGAAGAGCAGCAGCGCTCCTTAAAACCGGTGGGTGGTCATCACCGTTTCAATAAAAAGTTCGAAGACATGAATACATAGCTGGTTTAATTTCCCCATTCATTTCAACGAGACACCGCCGGCCGCTGCCGTCCAAATTCCGCTCGAGTTCTATTTTCCAAAAGCAGCGCGGGACGGAGGCGTCTCCGCGCCGCTACCGCCCGACTACCGCCGCGTCGGTGTGCAAAGACAGATCTGTTTCCATGTATTTTCACCTCCGCCGGTGAAAATCGCTTCCGTTCCGCCACGCTTTGCCGCCCTGGTCTGAAATGGGCCTAACAGCCTTTCGTGCAGGTGGCCCGGGTTCAATTCCCATCATGTCAGACCACACTTTTTAATTTTTTTTTTTTAATAACTATTTAAGCATACTTTCAGCCATTTCAACTGTTTCTAGCTTAATTTTATCTTCAAATCCTTTCAAATCCTTCAAATCCTTCAAATCCTTTCAAATCCTTCAAATCCTTTCAAATCCTTTCAAATCCTTCAAATCCTTCAGATCATTTCAAATCCTTCAAATCCTTCAAATCCTTTCAAACCCTTCAGATCATTTCAAATCCTTCAAATCCTTCAAATCCTTCAAATCCTTCAAATCCTTTCAAATCCTTTCAAATCCGTTCAAGTCCTCCAAATCCTTTCAAATCCTTCAAATCCTTTCAAATCCTTCAGATCATTTCAATCCTTCAAATCTTAACTACTTTTGCATACTTTCAGCTAGAGACACCATTCAAATTTTAAAATGTTCAAATCTTTTAGCTTTTTAAGATTTTTCTTTATTAAGGTAATTCAGCTCATGCATTCTCACAGCTGTTTTGCAGGAACAGCTCTTTCTAGTTTAGCTTGTTCTTGAGCTGTCATTGAAAGAATTGAACTAACATTACCATCCATCCTCCATGTTTTCAGACATTGCCTCAAGCCCAAACTTGGACAAACTCCTTCACCACAGCAATGACTCTACATCCTCACGAGGAACATTCAAAACAACGATTTCTAACAATCTAACAATTTCTATCTAAACTATAAATAATTTGAGGGATTTTAATCTCATTCTCGACAGTGACAGTTAAGGAGTGTCATCAGATGAATGAGATCAGCTCAGTCATGAAAACACAGTTTAAACTATGAACAGTCTGTGGTTTACACAAGCCTCTGTGAAAATAAACACAATTATCATGGGTGCCAATGCCAAATAAATCAAGGCACACATATTACTATTGTGCATACTTATTATTCTCCCGTTTCCATCACGAATTTCGGCAAGGAACTAGTCCCTCAAACTTGATCCGACCGGGATAAAACGCATATCCCCACGTGTCCACCGATAGGGACTAGAGTGCTATGACTTTTCTCTCTCATTACTCAAACAGATTCTCGAATAATTGGGAAATACTGGGAATTTTGCCCCATTGGAAATGCATTAGAATTCATATATAATGGGACAAAGGTAGCCCTATTTGGAGGCCTCACAACTCAGCCGTAGTTCATCATAGAGACATCATTCAAAGTTTAAACAGGACAGTAAAGGCCCGGGCTTAACTGAACTAAATGGTTTGTTGATACATTTTTTAGCTTTGACATAATGAGAGTTTAAGTTTTAGGAAAAATCAGGACTCCTCTCAGTCTGCTGTCATGGGGTCTCACACTCTATTTTGACAAGCTCAAAATTAATACCGAAATAGCTTTAATAAACTTCTCTTACATCCAAAATGTCTGCTGCACCTAGACAAATTATACTTCAAAATGTAGGTATTTTTGTCCTCTTTCACCCAATGTCACCGTCATTGTGCTTGGCTCAAAGTTTTCTCTCAAATGACCTCCGAGCGCAGAGAGTGACCACTCGGGCTGCCATTGCTTATCAAATCAACGTGAAGGCTGTTTTTAAAACTGGCAATAAAAAAATACCGTACATATGAGCAGAATACAAATTACACCAGTGGCTTCTGCCGTCCCTTCTGGCACTCACGGTTCAAGCATTTTTTTTAATATAACAGCGACTCTTTGTTCGAGGCACACATATCAGTATTGAACACCAAGGTCTCCCTGTCAGGTGGAGCCATATTGTGTGTGCTCCTCTCCTCTTACCCACTCAACTGTCTGCACAGCAACTGATCACTCAGCTGATTCTCGTTCTGAGGGCACAGCCAAGATGGCTGATCTGTTATAACAGGTTTATGCCAGCCACTGTGTTATGTCTGCTCCCAATACAATAATATGACCATAACATGACAGCTTCTGTCTCTCAGCGGGCAGTAGCTCCATTGGCACCCATCAAAATTTCTTCAGAAATTTTCTAGTTTTTCATAATATCTCGGTGGTTTATACTGTTGCACATATTTTCAACACAGTCATCATGTGGTATGAAAACCCGAAAGTCAGAAATAAACTTTAATGATAAAAATATTTACAAGAGCTCTAATAAGGTCAACTGGACTTCTTCTTGGATCTTGAAGATGTTTCACCTCTCATCCAAAAGTCTTCTTTAGTCTGAACTAGATGGATCAGCTTATACACAGAGGGTCGTTACAGTCACATGTGTCACTGAACACCCACTAATGTGCATGTCGTTAGAGTCTTTATCACCTCCGAATTGGCTACCTGAGTGAGTTTTGGTCACAGAATCCAAGGTGAGAATGATTGTGAAACTGCTTGGGGAGGAGAGACAATGCTGCATTGTAGGTGCTGGGAAGGTGAAACCTGAGACCACCTCCTCTGTTCAACGATGTTTTTTCCAGTTTTACATAAATGGCTTCTTTGATTCCTCTCTCAAACTACCTGTCTTCTCTGTCCAGAATGTGGACATTATTGTCCTCAAAAAGAGTGTCCCTTCTCCTTGAGATGAAGGTGCACTGCTAAGTCTTGACCTGAAGAGGTGGCTCTCCTGTGTTGTGCCATGCGCTTGTGGAGCTGTTGTTTGGTCTCTCCTATAAAGAGGTCTGCACAGTCTTTGCTGCACTGCATACACAACACCACCCAGTTTGTGTTTGGGTGTTTAATCCTTTGGGTGAACCAGTCTCTGTCTTAGGGTGTTCTTGGGTTTACTGAAATGAGTTGTATGAACTCAGGTCAATGAGGCCTACAAGCCATGAATAGTTAAAAAAGAGACTTTAGGTTATATTTATGTATTACGGATTTAAAATAAACTAAGATTTTCTGAGTCAAAGTGACCAGAACACAGGCAGAGTTCAGTCTAAATGAACAGAGCAGGAGCTTTTGTTATAAATTGGCTTTATTCTTAGACTTTATGTATTCGTATTCTGTAGTTCTCTAGATAATCTATGTTCCTAGTTTGTACGTTACACTCTGCTCATACAACGCAAATGTATGTCCAACACTTTAAGATGACGTAGCGGGATAAAATAACTGGGTCAGATAAAGCGGCTCTTAGGACAGATAGGTCTGGTGCAGTAGATGCACGCCTGAAACAACACTCACACACACACATCGCTTATCACATCCAAAGAACATGACAAAGACGGTGGCTGGCCTGCTCACAGCATGAGTAAGTATTCAATGATGCGTCGTCAAATGTAGGTACAACCTCTGTGAGATAAAGGTGGACATAAATATGAAATGTGTCCAGATATCGGGGCTCTCTCTGATGGAGGCCCTGCGAGGGCTCTGTCTCTCCGAGTTCAGCACGGCTAAACTTCACATGTGACCACGAATAAATACTTTGTTTAACTTAAGATTCCTCCAGCTTGTTCTTGAGCTTCCAATATAAAGAATCGGGTCTAACACTTTGATCTCCTCTGCATTCCTGTGAGAGCATTTCCATCCATCCATTTTCTATACCGCTGAATCCGTCGGTCGGGTCGCAGGGGGGCTGGAGCCTATCCCAGCGGTCAATGGGCGAGAGGCGGGGTACACCCTGGACAGGTCGCCAGTCCATCACAGGGCCACACAGAGACAAACGATACAAACAACCATACACGCTCACACTCACTCCTAAGGACAATTTTAGAGTCACCAATTAACCTAACATGCATGTTTTTGGACTGCGGGAGGAAGCCGGAGTACCCGGAGAGAACCCGGAGAGAACCCACGCATACACGGGGAGAACATGCAAACTCCACACAGAAACCTGGAACCTTCTTGCTGTGAGGCAACGGTGCTAACCACCACACCACCGTGCAGCCCGCCTGTGAGAGCATTTACTTTAGTATTTTTATCTTCTGCTACTTTATACTTCTACTCCATCACATTCAGAATCAGATAAACAAATATGATGTAAGATCACACACATCACCTTTAATCATTTCATAACTCACAAGTATTTCAAAGTGTCATTCCAACTAATTTATTCTATTTTTTATATTCAAGTATGTTTCCATATGAATATTTTTGTAGTTTGAGTAAAATCAAAAGTAAATCTACAGTTTCTCCGTGAAACCAAATCTCTGTGGTTCTGATTCTGTAACTTATGTCCAAGAATTCTTCTTCCTCTTCTTGTCTGTGAGTACAAATTACATCTCCTGTAATGACCGACATAATATAATATTGTTACATTTAGGTTTGACTTGAGGTTTCACGACGTTCTTTTCTTCCAACATCTCAGAACATATTCAGAAACAAGTTTGAAGCGTTTGTGAGCAAACAGGTGAAACCAGAATATGATCCTGAACCAAAGCAACTCTTCCAGCCACAGATGGGTTTAAACAAATATTTCTGAATCAAATCAGTTACTTGTTGATGCCGTGTGTTGCCACCAGAGATGCTGGTGGGGTGACAGCCTCACTCCCATTTTCACAGAAACACAATTCATGATCAAGATTAATCCACAATTTATTATTTACAGAAATACATCCAGAATCAGGACATTTAGTTTCTGGGTTAACAAGTAGATCATTACTGAGAGTTTTCAAAAAAGCAAAAACATTTGATCACTGAAACACATCAAAGTAAGTGTAACTACAGAATTATTTTCACATTTACAAAGTGATGAGTGATTAAGATTTTCATGTGGAGGAATATTTCTGTGAATCAAACTCATCATTAGCAGTGATATCCTCCATGGCTGCACAAGCATAGGAAAAAGCAGCAAATAAACAGCAGAACAGCAGCGCAGAGACATCACAGCAATGAGCTGTCAGCAACAAGCTGACTAAATACATTTATTTCATTTCACACAACTCAGCTGTGGCTCCAGAGCCCGAAATCCAAAGTCCAGCATAAAGTGGCTGAGTGAATGTGGTCTGGACTCTGTGGAGGAGAGTCATGAGCCCCTTTCACACTGAGGAATAACTCGCGTTTAATCCGCGAATTTAGCGTGTCCGCTGTTGCGTTCACACTGCTGACCCGGGCTGCCGCGTCAACTCGACTCGCCTTTCGACCTGCGTCGGACCCTAGTCTTTTTGCCGAGCCGAGTTTGGTGTGAAAGCAATTGACGCGGGTCGGACGTGGGCGTGGCGTGACGTGAGGAGTTTAAAAGACAGAATAGACAGCTGATTCAGAACAACAGCGACAGGTGAGGACAAGTTTCACTCTGTTTTACATCAAGTTCGAGACATTTTTGAAGATGGCCAACTGGGGAGACAAGGAGGTCCGCGAGCTCCTCAGCCTCCGAGCAGAGGACGTTATTTACCGCCACATTTCGGGGACTATAGTGCTCTTGTATTCTCCACATATGTTCTTCGGCGGCATCCCACGTTGTAACCATCCACACCCCGTAAAATAACATCTCCATGAACTGCATATACAATGGCAAAAACGAGTCCTCAAGGTGTATTTAACCCTACCTCCGATGCATGGCTTGTGCCTACGTCATTGTACACGCCCAGCATTTTACGTGTTTCGTGTGACGCTCTGCCACTAGGCAACGCCCCCTCGGCTTCAGGCGACACGGGTCACCAACACGCCAAGTGTTCACATTGCCCTTTCACACTGCGACCCGCTAAGGTAGCGGGTCGCAGTGTGAAAGACGCTGTAGAAGGACAGAATACCTGCTCTGTGCTCCAGGTACACTCCTACTCTGGACGACTGAGGACCTGAAATGGAGGTTTTTAGAATGTTGTACCAAAATTCACAACTGTTTTGGTAACAATATAATGCCCAGGATTTGTTATTTCCCCCAAATCTACATTTACTTCCTGCTCTGCTGATGTTCTTGTATGCGACTGCTACAAAAACTCCTCCTCCCCCTCTCATCTCCACCTCCCAGTAACAACGTCCAGTCAGACTCTCTCTACTCAGGACCTGAAACCATTTAGTGAATCTGTCTGGATGACTAAAGTAAGACTGGGGTTGTGTCATTAATGTCACTTTTCTGTTCCCCTCTGACAGAAACAGATATGTGTTTGGATCCAGTGTGATTTCACATGAATATTTTAAGAAGTCAGCTCTGCTCTTTTGTTCTGGCTCTGGTTCTGGCAGTAAAACATCCACAACAGTGACTGTCAGTGAGGTGTTTGTTCATTCCTCACCTCTCTCTCACCAGTTTTTGTAACGGGGTCCTCGCCAGCAGGCAGCGCTGCCTCCTCACCTGGGGAGGCTATTTAGGTAGGCCAGTAGCAGGTTCGTCCTTTCTCTTCCTCTGCCGGGTCATGGGGAACTCAGCCAGTGTGAGCATAGACATAATATATTATGTCTATGAGTGTGAGGGGACGCTGGGCTTCCGTGCTCAGTCGCCACTAAATATAAGAAATCAGTTGCTGTACAGGTACACACGCTTTCATTCCATAATGCAGTTGATAATTAACCCTGTTCATGCGCACATTGTGCGGCAGGGTAATTGTTGTTTACCGTTCTGATTTCCTTAGCGTGCCCGATCGCAGTGGCACTGGTCACTAACATACGGCGTGTACATGTGAGTGTTATATACTGATGCATGAGGGTTTATGCAAACTGAATGAATGTCGAGTGTAATACGTTTTTTTATGTAATTAGTTTTGGCTGATTGGCGGACGGGCGTCCTCATACTGATGTGGCGAGTAGCGGAGTAAAGGATGAAATTGTTAGAGCCAACAACACCACCTGCAGACTTGCACCCCAGGATATGACAACTGAAACCCAATTGCTGTAAGGACACAGGGTTGTGACTGAGGAGGCAGAGACATTAAAGTAAAGAATATATATTTATTTAAAATAATCTTTATGAATAAAACTTAAGTAAAGCTGGTGCTGCGAAGAAACGAAAGAAGGTTAAACACAAGACAAATTTAGTAAAGTGTTTTTAATGACAAAGCTAAAAGGCCGACTAGAACCATATTAAAAGCCAAATGACTAACAAAATTAAAATCAGTGGGCTGTGGCCTCAGTGGAAGGCATACTACTGGATGTGTGTCTCTTTCTTAAGCTGGGGTTCAACACTACAATTGAAAAGCCACCAAACACACTAAAAGTGCCCCAGTGTACTTGCATGCAAAAACGGAAGTGAGGTCCTCACCACAGTGCCTAGCCTCCCACCTGATGACACCCAGGCCACACTGAAACTCAAAAAAAGGAAAGGTTAACAAACCTAATAATCAAATCAATAATCAAACTAAAAGACAAAGAACTACACAAGCAAAACAAAAGTAGAACCAACCAAACACTGCACAGCAGAACAGTACAAACAAACTAATAAAAACAAAGCACAGCAGCAAGTGAACCACCTGAATTAGGCCACAACACAAGCTCAGCAAGAGGCTGAAGGGAGCCATTTTGAGGCTTTATATACAGCATGGGGAGGAGCTAAAGAAGCTGCTTACAGGTCGACTACCTGGGTTGTGTTTAAGACCTATAGGTCAAAGGGATTGTTCATTAGACAGGACTGTCGCTGTTTTTTCTCCCCACACAAGGAGTCTGTTAGGGCGGGCCTTTTTTTCTCTTTATTTCTTTATTTGTTTATTCGTTTTTAATACATTTGTATAGTTAGAGGGCATAATCCATTCTTTTATTTGGTATTGAGCAACCTATTCCTCAGACAGCCGTTTTAGACCAGGCAAACATCTGGGCACCTTTTTTTGCTGTGACTTGAACTGTTTAAGCACCTTATCTGTATGTAGTGTGAGACGTGCCATATTTAAGTAGCTCTGTGGATGTGTGGTGTTTTGGGTCCTAAATGCATAATTCTGAAATCTAAGATTGGCCTGAAGAGTTACTGGGTCTATTGTTGATAGACTGTCTACATTGCTCTGATGCTATTTTTATTCTATTGTGTCCGAAATTATTGTTAATAAAAATTGTAATTTATTGATAGATGCATCTCTCTGTCGTCCTGTTTATTCTGGACACTTACCTGGAGTATAGTGCATTAGGAGGGTTGAACACATTTACACCAACACCCTTAGACACTTTTCCCCACTACACTTTAAAGCACTTTGCAGAATACAACCAGAGTTAAAAGTGGAAACTTTAACTGATGAGGTTCCCAGGACTGACTGAATGTCCCAGAGATAATCAGCTTCAATCCTTTCTCCTGGAGTTGTTTCCTGCAGCTTGAACTGTGTGTGTTTATTTTCAGAGTCTCCAGCAGAGCCAGATGTCCTCTACTCTTCACTGAGTTAGTCCACCAGTCCAACCACTGATGTCCAGCTGCTGGGACCAGTTTGCTGTACCAAACCACCAGTTTAGCTTCATGAATTGATCAGAATCTGACAACAAGCCAAAGCTGTTTAATGTCCTCAGAGACTTTACTGTTATTCATGTTGTATTAATGAGTTCTGGACTCAGCTGCTGTTATCTCAGCAGCACTCTGCTTTCTTTGTTGTTTCTCTTGTGCAGAAACAGAAGGCAGAGAGAATATTTGACTTGTTCCGGTTTAGCTGTGGCTAACCTACATAAACTGCTCCTCAGAATAATTCAGTTCACTTAATTTTATCTATAAAGCGCCAAATCACAACAAATGTCATCTCAAGACACTTCAATAATACAGTCCAATTCATTGTTATCATAATCCAATTCATTTAATAGTAGTCCAATTCATCCATCCAGAGCCGATTCAAAAACAATAACGAAGAAGATTAAAGTGAAAGCGAGTTTTATTCAGTGGCTGTAAATGAACAGAAAAAACTCCAGAAAAAAAACTCTAAAGCTGGAGATGTTTGAATTGTTTTTATTTTTTTGAATGAAATCAAATAACAACTAAAATGTCTTCTCATGTGAATCAGAAGGTGTCTCAGAGTTGTTCCCGACAGTGTTTTTCAACCCACATGTTTAAATATTGAGTATATTCTTCTCTGAGCTGATTGGCTGATTGCTTTTTGTTCACACTGTGATGCTGTTAGCTCTCATGTCATAGAGGACCCAGACTCTGCTGGAGTTGGGTTAGATCGTCATGTTGATCATTTCCATCAATCACCAGTGAGTCGGATTAGGTCTGAATAACTGAAAACTCAGTTTCAGGAACAGAACTCTTTGTCATTCTTAGTCTCCTCCATAAAAGTAGATTTTTACATCTTCAGCTTCTTGGTAGTTCCCAGAACAACCATCTTCCACCATGTCCCACCCTCTGACTTTATCACCTGCAGCCATGTTAGTAAGATGGAAATGTCTCTTCTACCAGAACATCATCTGCTTCTTAGATAAAACTGCATCTCACAGATTCCACTTATTCAGCTCCTCTTAGTCACAGCACCCTCTACTGGATTGTAGGGGAACTACAGCAGACTGACATTTATTTGAATCTTAGCAGTGTGGTGTGAGGACAGGATGGTGTAACTACATATTTATTGTTCTCACTGTTTTCTCCAGAGATTCTTAGTGGGAGACTTATGACACCATCTTCAACTGAAGCTTCTTGGTCTCATCCTGTTCCGTCTTTGTTCCCTAGATACTTTCATCAGTCAGATTAACCTTCAGTTAGTGCAACATTTAAGTCAAACAGAATCATGTCAGCATCACTATGGGGTATCATGTATATATTTATTTATCATATCTTCAAAGTAATTAAATATAAACTCCATTAGTATATATATATATATATATACTGTAGATAAATATATAGATTTTCATTTCTTCCGAGATATATGTAGATATAGATATAATTTTTTCTTATATATAGCTTCTGTTGATTGTGTTTTATCTGCTATGTATAATGTATTATTTATTCATTTTTCAACTTAATAAAATATCTGAGTAGTACACAATCTGCTTCTGCTTCTCTATCATATATTATTGGTTATATATATGTAACATATGTGATGTAGGATAGGTGGGTTATTTTGCAAAAGACACGATATATGAAATATAATGCACACACACACATATATATAAGGTATCCTACATCACATATGTTACAGACCAGAATATTCTATTACTGCTAAGCCTACTATGAATGTTAAAATACGCTGAATCATGTGTCCCATATCATGCCTACATGTATCATGTTTGCAGAAACAAAAGTGAAAATCAGTTTTGTATTCAGCCAGTTGTGATTGATTAAATGTGCTGACACTTCATTGCTCCAGCCAGACAGATTACACTGAGTGGAGCGGGTGATCGGTCCAAGATTGCCGCCCCAGGTTACAGCCAAGTAGGCGTCCATGTTAATGGACGTCCACATGTCAGAGGCCCTGCTCACCAGAGCTAAGGCCTTCTCCTTCGTTTAACCCTAAAGGGCAAATTAGACTTCTGCAACTGCGCACATCAATTGTCGCTTGGGTCTGGTCGCGAACCAGTTTTGCTGTTATGCATCTGCGCCCTCGGTCTGGAATTTCTAGGGACGCACAGCAGTTTCCCCCCAAAAGTATTCGAGAACTCGCAAGAATTTCGGTGGGCAGTGACGAGAACTTCGGCGCGCCCCAGCACTGAACGAGAAGAACAACCACACAGAAAACCGGAAAGGCATACCAAGGACCAATCACAGCTGCTTTTTGTCTGCGCACTTCCGCTTGAGCTCCGCGTGGGTTTGCGTCCGTCCGACATGTAGTCAGGATTTTTTTGAGGTGCGCGACGACGGGTGCAAACCCTCTGCGCGGGGGGCTTGGTCGCGCACAGAGACAGATTTGACGGTTGCAGAGGCTATGCGTCGAAAGCATAAACTCAGCTTAAGGGTGACATCAAATGAAATACAGCTCATTAGGTAAACACCTTGAAAGCTTTATATTCCACAATGGAAAATGATTGCACTTGCGCATCCATTACAATCATATCCACCAACGCAGAATCAAGCTTTTGCTTCCTTGACACTACAAAAATAAAATTCTGCATATCAAGAAAATAAATGGAGGGCAAACTTGTAAAATGCTGGAGTTGAACTCCTAACCTTGGGATGCAAAAGCCACTAAGCTAATCATTGAGCTATCAGGTGTGTGACTGTTTGCACCCACCATCCACATCATACAGTAAATAATTATTGGCAGAAGGAGGATTGAAGGTTTGGTTTGTTGTCCAAGGGGTCTCAGCATGATGGATGGACTGGAGGTGTCCCATCATGGAGGATGTGTTGTCATGAAAGGCCAGTTCTTGTGGGCAAATCAAACACCGCACCTTCAACAGACAGAAAAGAAAGAGATAAACAATCACTTTTTAAAATGAAGGACAAACCTACTTCAATTTAAAGACATCATCAATAGCTAAGAATAATAGTACACTTTAGTTGTTTTAAATCATTCAGAGACCCTTTGCGTAATAAACACACCTTTCTGTCAGAACACAGACCGAGAGGCGTTTGGTACACGGGACACAGCTGTGGAATAATGGCCGTAAGCGCTTTGTTTGGGATATGCGCTAAATAAACAAGTCCAAAATTAATGTATTGTCCTACATACCTTAGATTCTTAAATGTGCTGCCCCCTTATTTTAAGAAGAGAAGTATATTAGCATGCATACCCATGATAATAATAAAGCTTATACAGAGCTCTCAAGTCTCACGCAATGAGTGTGAAACACACGCATTTCAACAAGCTCACACGCTCACACGCCACACATGCCATTTCTCACTCTGAGAAATGATCAACTTCGTCGCACAGAAATTCTAATGGCCTATACTATAAACGAGTCAATGGCAGGTTACTGTGCGCTCGTACAGCTTAGAACTATAGCTCTGGTACAGCTGTCTTGATTTAGCAACCCATCGGCAAATCAAAAATTAGAATTTCTCAGCCAATCAGAAAACAGAATTTCTTGTTGCTGGGTGAGGTTGGAAATAGCTTTCAGCTGCAAGCACACGTTCCATGAATGCACAGCGAACATAACCTATTATGGTCTGAATGCGTGCAGAAGTTGTAGACGAGCTGGAGGTGGAAGAGAACCGTCAGGATCATCAGCAGGTCATATCTTCATTTATTTGAATCTTTTATTAGTTACTATAGTTTTCCTACTCTTTGTAAAAGACCAATACCTGCCGATTAAAGTGTTTGTTGGAGTAGTAGACCTAAATATTCAGCTCACACCCTTTGACATGAGCAACTTAATGAAAAATGAAAAATATGTAGGAGTGTAATTAGGCTTCCGTGGTTAATTTTTTTCAAAGGTGACTGGTATGAGCAGATTCCCAAGGCTATCTACAATTGCCAAACTGGTATTAGTTCTGCCGCACTGAAATGCTGATGCAGAGAGGGTTTTTTCCATGGTGGGGCTCAATAAAACCAAGACCAGGAACACGTTGGCTCTGAATGGAACTCTGTCATCCATCATGACTGTGAAAATGGCTGACATTGAGCCACAGTGCTTTAAATGGGACCCCCAATATCAGTCATCAAGCATCAAAATCTGCCACAAACACTTACAGCACTCATAAACAAACACACACAGAGAGGCTCAAGGGGCCCATTTGGGGTTATGTTTGTTTTCCTTAATTAGTCTGTTTTTTTGTTTGTTAAGACTTTGCATACCAAAAACAATTTATTTTAAAATATAGCAGAATTTAGTGTAAAAG
Source organism: Odontesthes bonariensis (assembly GCF_027942865.1). Taxonomy (NCBI): domain Eukaryota; kingdom Metazoa; phylum Chordata; class Actinopteri; order Atheriniformes; family Atherinopsidae; genus Odontesthes; species Odontesthes bonariensis. The sequence continues at coordinate 28,041,185 of NC_134524.1, forward strand.
TGAAGATTTGTGATTTTGGTGTAAATAAAACAATTTCTTGTTTTATCCCCCCCCCCCAAAAAAAACGAAAGAAACCCCCCCGCGCACACGGCCCGGCCCCTGCCCCGCCCGAATCTCACTCCAAGCAAACTTGAAAACTTGAGAGCCCTGCTTATATTTACACTTGAAAAACAAAAACAGGCAAACATCTTCAATTCAATTCAATTCAATTCAAAAATACTTTATTTATCCCAGAGGGAAATTAAATGTTGATGTAGCTCAATTAAATCAAAGAGTTATTATAGATGCTGATGGCTGTGGGCAGGAAAGATTTCCTGTAGCAGTCCGTTTTGCATCCAAACTGAAGAAGCCTTTGACTGAAGAGACTCTGTTTTCTGATAACAGTCTCATAGAGAGGATGTTCAGGGTTGTCCATAATTCTCTTGATTTTATGCAAAATCCTTCTTTGCATTATTGTCTCCAGAGGTTCCACAGTCGTCCCCAGAACAGAACCAGCCTTCTTTATCAGGTTGTTGAGTCTTTTTAGGTCCCTGGTTCTGATGCTGCTGCCCCAACAGATGACGAGAGAGGAAATGACGCTCTCAACAACAGACTTGTAGAAGATCTGCAACATCTTGTTGCAAACCTTGAAGGACCTTAGCTTCCCCAAGAAGTACAGTCTGCTCTGTCCTTTCTTGTAGATTGCTTCACTGTTGTGTCTCCAGTCCAGTCTGTTGTCCACATGAACACCAAGGTATTTATATTCCTCAACCACCTCCACTTCTTCTCCCATGATGGAAACAGGGTTTGATCTGACCCTGTTTCTCCTGAAATCTACAATCATCTCCTTTGTTTTGTTAACATTCAAGATGAGATGATTGTTCCCACACCATGCCACAAAGCGGTCCACCAGCTCTCTGTACTCAGCTTCTTGTCCATCTCTGATACACCCGACAACTGCAGAGTCATCTGAATATTTCTGTAGATGACAGGAGTCTGACTTGTACTGGAAGTCTGAAGTGTACAGAGTGAAAACGAATGGTGAGAGTACAGTCCCCTGTGGTGCTCCTGTGCTGCTGATCACCTGGTTAGACACACAATTCTTCAGTCTGACAAACTGTGGTCTGTTTGTCAGGTAGTCATTAATCCAGGTGATTGTTGAGGCCTCCACCTGAGTCTTCTGGAGTTTCAGACGAAGCAGATCAGGCTGGATTGTGTTAAATGCACCGGAGAAATCAAAGAACATGATCCTCACAGTGCTGCCTGCTTTGTCCAGATGACAGTGGGTTTGTTGAAGCAGGTGTATGATAGCGTCTTCAACTCCAACTCCATGGCGATAAGCAAACTGCAGGGGGTCCTGATATGTGCTGGTTTGCTTACACAGGTGGGTCAACAGGAGTCTCTCCAGGACCTTCATGATGTGGGATGTCAGGGCAACAGGTCTGTAGTCATTGATGTCTGAAAGGTGAGTTTTCTTTGGTACCGGAACCAGACAGGATGTCTTCCACAACAGTGGTACCTTCTCTTGGGTCAAGCTAAGGTTGAAAAGGTGTTGCAGAATCCCACAGAGCTGCTCTGCACAGGCCTTCAGGACTCGGGGGCTGACACCATCTGGACCTGCAGCCTTGTTCCGGTTCAGTCTCTCCAATTGCCTCTTCACCTGACTTCTAGAAACAGAAAAGTGGGAGGGGGAGGCAAAGGGGACAGCAGCATCTCCTGATTGGGTTGATGACAAACTAGTGGAAGCAGAAGAATCCATGACTGAGGTGGAGGTGGAGATGTTACAGGAAAGCTGTGGGTCAGAGGAGGGTGGGATGTCTCTTTGGCTGGGAACAGGAGGGGAGGATGGTGAGCTTGTTCCTGAACTGAATCTGTTGAAGAATGTGTTCAGCTCATTTGCTCTGTCCAGACTTCCATCCATCCGATCCTCCCTCTGCTTGAGGCCTGTGATCTTCTTCATTCCTGACCACACATCTCTGATATTGTTCCTCTGCAGTTTACTCTCAAGCTTCTTTCTATACACCTCCTTGCTCTCTCTGATCTTGACTTTGAGCTGCTTCTGTATACTCCTCAGTAACTCCCTGTCTCGCTCCCTAAAGGCTCTTTTTTTCCTGTTCAATAGTTCCTTTAGCTCACTGGTGATCCAGGGTTTGTTATTAGGGAAGCATCTCACTGTTCTGGTGGGGATGGTGTTGTCCACACAGAGGTTTATATAGTCAGTCACACACTCAGTCATGGCATTAATGTCCTCTCCATGTGGCTTACAAAGAGAAATCCAATCGGTTGCATCAAAACAACCCTGTAAGGCTTCTTCAGCTTCCTCTGACCACTTTCTAACAGTCCTTTTTGTGACAGGTAGTCTCTGGACAAGGGGTTTATATGCTGAACAGAGAAAAACAAGGTTGTGATCTGATTTTCCCAGGGGAGGTCTTGATTTGGAAATGTATGAATCCTTGACATTTGTGTAAAACAAATCCAATGTCTTGTTTTCTCTGGTAGAGCAGCTGACAAACTGTTGAAAAGTTGGCAGTGTAGCAGAGAGTGAGGCATGATTAAAATCACCAGATATTGCCACAAAAGAATTGGGGTGTTGAGTCTGTATCTTAGCAACAACGGAACTGATGACATCACATGCAGTGTCGGCAACAGCTGAGGGTGGAATGTAAACAGCGACCAAAACAACACTGGTGAACTCTCTTGGCAAATAATATGGACGAAAACTTACTGCCAATAGTTCAATGTCAGGACTGCAGATACGACTCTTCAGAGTAACATGTCCTGGGTGACACCATCTGTTGTTGACAAGCACTGCCAATCCACCCCCTTTCCTTTTCCTGCTACTCTTTATATCTCGATCTGCTCGTACAGTCAGGAAGCCCGGCAGAGAGACGCTGGAGTCGGGTATATGATCCTGTAGCCATGTCTCAGTAAAACACATAATGCTACATTCCCGATATTCTTGCTGAGTCCTTATCAAGGCTAAAAGTTCATCCAACTTGTTAGCTAACGATCTTACATTTCCCATGATGCAGGATGGCAGAGATGGTTTGAAACTATTAAATGTGGTTTGCTGAATATCAGATCTCTCCTTTCGAAGTCTCTGTTAGTGAATGAGTTGATTTGTGATCATCATATTGATATATTTTGTCTTACAGAAACCTGGCTGCAACAGGAGGATCATGTTAGCATTAATGAAGCAACTCCCTCTGACTGTTTAAATGTTCACGTTCCTCGAACCACAGGCAGAGGAGGAGGAGTGGCAGCTATTTTCAGATCAGGGTTACTCATCAGTCCCAGACCCAAGATTAGTTTTAGCTCTTTTGAATATCTGATTCTCAGTTTTTCCCACGCAAAGTGGAAATCCCAGAAACCTCTTGTGTTTGTTGTTGTGTATCGTCCACCTGGCCCTTATTCTGAGTTTCTGTCTGAATTCTCAGAGTTTTTATCCCAGTTAGTGCTGAGTACAGATAAAGTCATTGTAGTGGGTGACTTTAATATTCATGTAGATGTTGAAAATGACAGCCTGAATATGAACTTTAATTCTATATTGGACTCTATTGGATTTTCTCAGAGTGTACACAGACCGACTCACTGCCTTAATCACACCCTTGATCTTGTTCTGACTTATGGCATTGAGAGTGAACAGTTAACAGTGTTCCCTCATAACGCTGTCTTATCTGACCATTTTCTGATAACCTTTGAGTTTACATTACTTGACTATACAGTTTCTGAGAAGAAATTTACGTATAGAAGGTGTCTATCAGAGGATGCTGTAACCAGATTTAAAGAATTAATTCCATCATCCTTTTCTTCACTGCCATGTGCAGATATGACAGAGGACGACTACATAAACTTTACTCCAGCAGCACTTGACTCTCTTGTTGACAGCACTATAGTTTCAATGCGTACAGCACTGGACAATGTTGCCCCTCTGAAAAGGAAGGTAATCAGTCAGAAGAGGCTGGCTCCTTGGTATAATTCACAGCTGCGTGCTTTAAAGCAGACCGCAAGAAAGCTGGAGAGACAGTGGCGTTCCTCTAATTTAGAAGAGTCTCAGTTAGTCTGGAAAGATAGTTTAACAATGTATAAGAAAGCCCTTCGTAAAGCTAGAACTGCTTATTATTCATCATTGATAGAAGAGAATAAGAATAATCCCAGGTTTCTTTTCAGCACTGTAGCCAGTCTGACTAAGAGTCCGAGCTCTGCTGAGCCAGGTATTCCTTTAACTCTCAGCAGTGATGATTTCATGAGCTTCTTTATTAATAAAATTGTTTCTATCAGAGAGAAGATTGATGGAGTCCTTCCCACTATTATTAGTGATGTATCATCAAGTACAGCAGCTTTAGAAGTATCTTTAGAACCTGATTTGTATTTAGACGGCTTCTGCCCAGTTGATCTCTCTGAACTAACAACAGCAATAGTCTCTTCTAAACCATCAACTTGTGTTTTAGACCCAATCCCAACCAGACTGTTCAAGGAGGTTTTCCCATTAATTGACACTTCCATATTGGATTTGATCAATCTGTCTTTGTTGACAGGATATGTACCTCAGACTTTTAAGGTTGCTGTAATTAAACCTTTACTTAAAAAACCTACTCTTGATTCAGAAGTGTTGGCTCATTATAGACCTATATCCAATCTCCCTTTTATGTCTAAAGTTCTTGAAAAAATAGTTGCAGCTCAGCTTTGTGATCATTTACACAGTAATAATCTGTTTGAAGAGTTTCAGTCAGGATTCAGAGTGCATCATAGCACAGAAACTGCACTGCTGAAAGTTACCAATGATCTCCTCTTAGCCTCTGATAGCGGACTTGTGTCTGTGCTTGTCCTGTTGGATCTCAGTGCTGCATTTGATACGGTCGATCACAGTATCTTATTACACAGACTTGAACATGTTATTGGGATTAAAGGAACTGCATTAGGTTGGTTTAAGTCATATTTATCTGATAGATTTCAGTTTGTTCTTGTAAATGAAGAATCTTCCTCACACACCAGAGTAAGTCATGGAGTTCCCCAGGGTTCTGTGCTTGGACCGATTCTTTTTACTTTATACATGCTTCCATTAGGTAACATTATTAGACAGCATGGCATAAATTTCCATTGCTATGCTGATGATACTCAGCTGTACTTATCTATAAAACCAGATGAAACCAATAGGTTGGTCAGACTACAAGCATGTCTTAAAGACATAAAGACCTGGATGACTCAGAACTGTCTGCTGCTAAATTCAGACAAAACTGAAGTCGTTATCTTTGGACTTGAGCGTTTCAGGGAGAAATTGTCTAGCTATATAGTTACTCTAGATGGTATTTCCTTGGCTTCTAGTTCTACAGTGAGGAACCTTGGAGTTATTTTTGACCAGAACTTATCATTTGACTCGCATATAAAACAGGTTTCTAGGACTGCCTTCTTTCACCTTCGTAATATTGTTAAAATCAGGAACATCCTGTCTCAGAGTGATGCAGAAAAACTAATTCATGCATTTGTTACTTCAAGATTGGACTACTGTAATTCTTTATTATTGGGCTGTCCCACATATTCTCTGAAAAGCCTTCAGTTGATCCAAAATGCTGCAGCCAGAGTTCTGATGAGAACTAACAGGAGAGATCATATTTCTCCAGTTTTAGCTTCTCTTCATTGGCTCCCTGTTAAATTCAGAATAGAATTTAAGATTCTTCTCCTTACATATAAAGCTCTTAATGACCGAGCTCCATCATATCTTAAAGATCTCATTGTAAGATATTTTCCTAACAGAGCACTTCGTTCCCAAACTGCAGGTTTACTTGAGGTTCCCAGAGTTTCTAAAAGTAGAATGGGAGGCAGAGCCTTCAGTTATCAGGCCCCTCTATTGTGGAATAAGCTGCCAGTAAATGTCCGGGAAGCAGACACCCTTTCCACTTTTAAGACCAAGCTTAAAACTTTCCTTTTTGATAAAGCTTATAGTTAGGGATGGCTCAGGTGATCCTGAAACATCCCATAGTTAAGCTGCTATAGGCCTAGACTGCTGGGGGGCCTCATCTGACACACCTTTCCTCACTTTACTCTCTTTATGTATATGTGATATTATTGTGGTCATTAACTCGTGTTTCCCTGTTCCAACAGATATCCTTTGAATGGTGTTACAGTGCCGCCGCCGCTGCGGCCCTCCCCCCCTTTCTGTCTTCTCAAACCCCAGCTGGTCGAGGCGGATGGCCACCCTTCCTGAGTCTGGTTCTGCCAGAGGTTTCTTCCTGTTAAAAGGGAGTCGTTTCTCTCCACAGTCGCCTCAGGCACGCCGCTCAGGCCGGGAGATTGGACCGAAAAACAAAAAGTTTTCAGTGCAATCTGTTGGTTTTCTTAGCTAGGAAATTGTTTTTGAATTGGCTCTATATGAACGAATTGGATTATTTTATGAATTATGATTATTATTAATTAATTGAATTCCAATTGGCTTGAATTGGACTTACTATATAAGTGCCTTGAGATGACATTTGTTGTTTTTGGCGCTATATAAATAAAAATGAATTGAATTGAATTGAACTTCTTCTTTCTTTCTCTCCTCTTTGCTCCTGCTCTGCATCCACGACGCCTCCTTTTCAATTCCAGTGGGATTTCTGGCTTCAGTTGTCGAATTATTTCTGCTTTTCCAATGTTATTCAGCTGCTCCCTGTTGTAAACCACCTTGTTGCTATGGTGATGCATCATGACAAAAGAGTAAAATATACAAAAGTATTGGGAAAAATTAATCCAGCTGCACAGCATCCAAGGCAGGAAGGAACAGTTGTCCATAAAATGCAATTTCTTCCAAGAAATAACAGGAATGAAATTTAGAAAAAAAGAAAAATCTCAATGTGAGGTACAGAGCTACTCCAACATGCTGCCACCCTCAGCAGCGCAATCTAGAATTCTAGATCTTACATCACACAATAGTATATTGTACAATAGTATCACCTTATTAGGAGAAACCAAGGTGAAGTGATCCCAAGCCACAGAACGTTTCTTGCCAGAAGCCATGGAAAAGAGCAATTAATTGAATTCAAGTGTGACAGGGCAACAGAACTGGTCGGGAAACGTCATTTGGGATTCATTTTACTTTTCTAGAGAACAGCGCGCCCAAGTGTTCAAACGATGAGAGACCTCTGAACCGTGGTTCGACCAAACAATGCGTTCTGCGCTTCTGACGTCATCAATCACGTGATCAGCGCCATCTGGTACACGCCCCGGAACATTGTGCCGAAGCACTCTGCTTCACTAAGATAAAACAAGCGCCGAAGCGTCCGTGTCAAACGGGAAAAAAGAAAAAAGATGGTTGTTGTGATATAAAAGACTCATACACAGAATAATATGTTGATTATGTTGATATTTCTACAGTCAGCTCAACACTACAGATATCTGTACAATGTTTTGTATGCCATGCTTTTTGTACATTTACATTGAACAATAAAGTTTATTGAGAAAAAAAACCCTCCTAAACTGGTCACATGGTACGGCTGGTTCGAAAGGCCTCTGACGTCACCATATAGTCATCAGCCCCTTTCACACTGAGGAATAACCCGCGTTTAATTCGCGAATTTAGCGTGTCCGCTGTTCCTTTCACACTGATGACCCGGGCTGGCGTTTCAACTCGACTAGCCTTTCGACCCGCGTCGGACCCTAGTCTTTTTGCCGAGCCGAGTTTGGTGTGAAAGCAATTGACGCGGGTCGGACGTGGGCATGGCGTGACGTGAGGAGTTTAAAAGACAGAATGGACAGCCCATCTCTGACTGCCAGTCCAGACTGCTCATTATTCCGAATGTGGCATGTCCGTTGTCCCTCCTGTCCTTTCATGCACAGAGACGGAACAGAAGTGGCATAAACCACGAAAAATGAATTGTCTCATTTCAGCATCTAATGTTTGTACTGTATCGATTTTTACAGTCACTTTACTAACACCACCTTTTAAATAAATAGGGGGTGAAGCCTGGACCTGTGGATGCAATGGTTGTCCTAAAGCCCAAACCAGGCACTACTACAACCAGTGGAGTTAGGTATGTAGCACCAAATTTAATAGGCAGACTACAGTGTGTTGTAAAAGTAAATGCTTTTCATAATGACAACGTAATTCCATCATTGCTGTTGCTGAAGACCCTGCTCTCATCACAATCTGTTTTATTTGACTTCTTTCTACTTCAGATGACATTATGTCATTCATAATCAGTTGTGCAGGTAAACAGATTACAATGTGTAAAAATACATGTTGATTTCTGTTATTTCAGATCTACACTTTACAAGGGCTACAGCGGTGAGCTCCCACACCCAGCCACCCTCAATCCTGGACCCGCCTACGCTGGAATGAAAGCAGAATCTCTTCCACTCATCTGCACAATGAACATCTCAGCTGACAAGCCACTTGTGGACTCCATGTTTGGGAAGGTACAAGCTGGTAGTGTACTGTCCTATCAACAATCACCACCTCCATCAGACAGTGTTGTAATACATGAGGATGCACCCTCATTTCCAAGTGTGCCACTAGAAGGTTCCCATCTAAACCCAACAGAATATTAATTTGTGCCAACACACCAAGAACAGCTACACCTGAGTTCACTTTCTGTGACCTTGTCACAGTCACATCTCATTGAGGAGGCAACAAAATGCCAAAGTGCTACACCTGAGTGGCATTCACTCAGGAGAGAGAGAGTGACTGCCTCCCATTTCAGTGAGGTGAGCCACGTTAGAGGTCCGGGGCCTGCAGAAAACCTGGCAGAAAGGTTAATCCGAGGGACACGACAAACAGCACACATGAAGAGGGGACTAGAAACGGAAACGGGGGCTTTAAAGAACTATGCCGTTCTAAAAAACCTGAACTTGACCAAGTGTGGGCTGGTGGTTCATCCAGATGCACCTTGGCTGGGTGCGTCGCCTGATGGGCTTGTATATGATCCGCTTGAACGTCCATCATTTGGGCTTGTTGAAATGAAATGCCAAAATGCACAAAGCTATGTTGACTGCAAATTCTTAAAAGTTGCACAGGGCGTACACAAATTGAAGGAGAGCCATTGTTATTATTGGCAAGTCCAGGGCCAGCTATTGATCACCGGCATGCAATGGTGGGATTTTGTTATCTGTGCCCAAGATGACATTTTTGTGCAGCGCATATACAGAGATAGCGATGTGTTGAAAGAGATGAAAAAGAGGTGTGATATGCACAAGTAATTGAAAACCATAATGAAAACATGAACTGATGGCCCTGTCACACTGTTGCGTATGAGAGAAGCGTATGAGTTGCGTATGAAAATTAATAATATAATTTTCATACGCACGAAAAGTCCTTGAAAATAAAGAATGACTAGCGTATGAGTAGCATATGAACTGCGCATGCCCAGCGTACGTTTCAACGCGCCTATATCAGCAGCCTTTCCACATTGCTCCATTATTGCAGTAGACGATGCGCTATCAACATCTCTCGAGACATTCATCTCGATCATGCCTCCCAAGAAGCAATCGTCGTTTGCCCGGGCCCTGGGCCGAGGAAAAGGCAAAAAAAACACAAGAATCATTCTCACCCAAACCTGCTGAAATGCCTGATGCACCTGCGGCTGATGAGTTACTTCTGAGCGATCAAGATCCCCAACTCCTCCTCCTGACCGCTCCCGTGAATCGTCGGTTGCCTGCCGCCTCCATCTCCGCCCGTCTGGCGGAGATGGAGGCGGCAGACGGGCGGAGGCTATAAATACGCTAGCTGTACGGTACACCTTCATGCCAACATATGGCAATTTATGTCCAGCGTTCTCGACCTATCAGTAACGTACCTGTATCGTACCTCTAGCGTATTCAGCGTATGCCTAGCGTATGCTTAGCGTATTAACCATGCGCACAAAAGTTTTGAGCATGTTCAAAAATTTATTTCTGCCTCAGCGTATATCAACGTATGCCAACGTATGCCAGCGTGCTTGAAACGTATACAACCTATGCCTAACGTTCCCCTGGCGTATGTCAGCGTATACCAGCGTATGAGTGATAATTTTCATACGCAACTCATATGCTTCTCTCATACGCAACAGTGTGACAGGGCCATGAAACAATGAAATAAAACAAGTATTCTATTTTGTCAAATGTATTACTATTGTATTCCTTTTATTTTTTACATATACAGTAAAATCTTTAAAATATATACATATATACACAATTTTAACACATAAAGTGAAAATGTTATATACAATTAATCAGTCACACTATACCTTAAAGACATGCTATGCAACTTTTTCATGGTCATAAAATTGCTTGGCAATCATCAGTTTGCTTGGCTGACCCGTTCAGATGAAAACGGTGACATTTCCATCTCCATCTGGTGGCCCTAGCCCGAAACAGCACTTGCAACTTTGCCTGTGGCGTCGCGTGCTTTGTTTAGCTCTGGAAGTCTCGCAACACACGAGAGCCGAGAACTACTGCTTCACGGCAGGTCATAAAGGGCTCTGAGCCGAGCCAGGTAGCCTGAGAGACACACCCCCTCTCCATTAGCTGTCGACGGCTAAATTGAATGCGGTTAGCTTCTAGAGTTGTAATATAGTTTGTAATAGATATCGTGATGGCAGAACCACCACTACTTGCCCGTCTGACAGCTGAGTCACCCAGAGCCAGCGATTCAGTGGTCAGACGGGCAAGTAGCGGATCCATGCCAACTCGGAGCTTTTTAAGTTTCGATTCTGTCTCGTGACTTGACGAGCGAGCGCCCAGTCGGCAGCTACAGTAGGCAGCTACAGGCAGCTACAGGCTCGGTTAGCGTGGCTTCATGCATCTTGTACAGTCGTTGAAAAATAATCATTTAGTGATATAGGGAGGGCAAGATCATTCCATGTTGTTTACTTGTAGGTCTAAACTCAGCATTGCCTCACCTAATGCTACCACATTTGTCGCTGTGTAAATGCACACACTAGCTGTTGTGTCTGGCTTTCAGATAAAATGGCATTGAATTATTACTTGACAAAAATAAATGAATGAACTTGTAGCCGTAGGCTGCTCTTTGATTTATCAAAATGAATTGATAAATGGGACAAAAAAAAGGCGAGGCGCATAGCCACTAAACGGCAGAAAAGGTTTTTTTTTTTTTTTTTTTTTTTTTTTAATAAGTGACTCAAGTGATTCAAGTGGTCCGTATAACTCGAATCCCCTCCTCGAAATGATCCAATCAGCCAGGATTGCCCAAAAGATTCGAGTTAAGCATCTCTACTTCTCCAACTCTCTGCCGGTCTTGAAAAATAAACCGTAAATTGCCTCTGGTGGGTTTACGACAGTCTGGCTAGACTGTCGCCTTTTTTCTACGGAGCTCCCCCTACAGCTTTGGGGTGTGTATTGCATGGTAAACAAACCCCATATTACTGAGCCCTGCTTTAACATCACAGTTTATATTTACAGTGCAGTGCATGACCTAAAAGGGTCATCAGATTAGCAATTGCTTGCCCAGGCTTTCACCAAGGGACCATTTTGATAGTTAACCAAAAGACAGGCAACAGCAAAAAGTTGGTTTATGCTGCCTGTGATTGAAAGGGAGATCACTGTGCTGAATATTTTATGTTCTTTTGACCCTGCGAATCACACGCTCAATATGGAACTCTAACTCTTGCAATGGATTGTGTCTTTCTGATCTCTGGCCTAGACGGTTGAGCTCTCTTTGACAGAAACGCGGGTATGTGGACTTTGCAGGGAACACAGTCTTCAACAAGGAAACCCTTGTCAACCATTATGGCCATAGATGGGTTAAGGAGAGCCATAATACCAGACTGTTTTAAGATCTCTTTATCACTGATGGCACTTTGATAAAGAGAGGACACAAAGGTCACTGCACCATGAGGGGCTATCCCAATCAATCCTTTGAATGTACAGTGTGACTTGTAAGTGGAAAACACCTCACTCTGGAGGAGAAGGGAATTTGGTGTTTGGCATCGCAGTTCTGTGCAATCTAAAATTATTTGTGTGTCAGCATAGTCCTGAAAAACATCTGGGAGGTGAGCTTTCACAGTATCCTCATCAAGCCAAATGTCCACAGCTCCCAATACAGTATAAAGGAAGTTGGCCCATGTGTTAACAATACGACTTACAGTTGAACGATGTATTCTAAATCTGTGGGCCAAATCCTTTTGCATCAGTCCTAATGACAGGTAGTTCATGAACAGAAAGAACTCGTCAATTGGTTGAAGAACTTGGGAAAAAAATGATCTTATTAACTGATTGCAAGAAATACATTACGACTATCAAAATATCTTTTGATATAACATCTGAAAATGATGACATAACATTTTTTGTAAGGACAACAGGGAAACCTTTACCGTTGCACTGGCAGAGTGACGGGTCTGATCAGTCTTTGGTAGATTCTGTGCTCTTGTAACCCGTACAATGTCGGAGGTGGCTGGCTCAATTTGCTTCCAAAAGCCCATCAAGTGGTCATGACTTGCAAATCTGTGGAACATATGAGTTATATCAATCATTATCTTTATTTCAAAACCACACACAAATACCACCTGGATAATATAGTTAGTTTGTTGCTTTTAAGATAGATAGATAGATCCCCAGGGGAAATTCAAGGTCTCAGTAGCTTACAGACATCAGACACAACAAGCACTAGCATAAAGAAAGTAATATAAAAAAATTCCACTGTGCAATAGAGACAGTAGAAGATTAAGCATGCTACTAAAATACTAGATATACTGTATAAACTAAATCAAATAACAAATATCAACTAAAAAACTAGGCAATAAAAATAAATATAGTAATCTAAATATAAATAGTGCAGGGCAAGGCAGTTCAGTGTAATGATCGTGAATTAATTTAAGAGATACTGCTGTATCAGTCAGGTTAAAGTACACATGAGATTGTGATGACCTGGCCACAACTGTCTGGTAGAACATCCTGAGGAGCTTACTGCAGACATTGAAGGACCGCAACCTCCTCAGGAAGTACAGCCTGCTCTGCCCGTTCTTGTAGAGTGCTTCAGTATTGGCTGACCAGTCCAGTTTATTGTCCAGGTGTAAGCCCAGATAATTGTAGGTACTTTATACTATACTATACTATACTTTAATGGTATAGGCCTATGTTACTAACTCAGACATGGTAGATATTTTTATTTACCTGGTATAGAACCGTATGTCCTTGTCAGAGGCAGAAAACCGCTCCAAACCGAACTTGCTTCTGACTGTTAACTCCTCGATTTGTTTTCGGAGTCTTGATATCTCCTCACGTAGCTCTTCGTTTTCATTCAGTGAAAGATCAAGCGCAGCAGGCTCAGTACTGGCGCAGTAGTCATGTTCAGGACACGGCCATGGGCCATCATCATCAGGGTCAGTCTGCGTCTCTGTTGGGTCGTTGGGTGGACGCTCTACTTTTTCCCATACCCCAGGCCGTGGGGTTGGGATAAAGTAGTTGTTCCAATGAAAAAGAACAGGAACAGCTCCAGGTCGCAGTCGCCGTCGTCCAACAGGAGTGGGAGGCTCTATCAGATCAAGGTTGACAAAGTGTCGTGAACACACTCGGGACGTACTTGTGACGATAAAATGGTCTCTCCTGATTTTAACCACCCACTGTTTCTGCAATTCCGAGTCTTTTGGAAAGGTGTGAAAGCTCAGGTGAGAGTTGGACCTGGTTGATGCTGTGCAGAATGGCACACAGCAGTGGTGGTTAGACCGGCTATCCGTTCGTTGTTGAAACGATAATTTTGTTCGTTTACATGTCATGTTTACTTCAACAAATAATAATAAAAATGTAAATAACGAAAATGTTTACCAGACCGGTGAGGTACTAGCATAAGCTTCCAGTTGTATGTATGTCTTGAATTTCCCCTGGTGATCAATAAAGTATCTATCTATCTATCTATCTATCTATCTATCTATCTATCTATCTATCTATCTATCTATCTATCTATCTATCTATCTATCTATCTATCTATCTATCTAGGTACTGGCTAGCACAGTGCGCTTTAAAGGCTACCGGATGTTAACAACCATCCTTACATTTCTGAGGAAATAATTTAATTAGAAATCGTAGTAGGATGAAAATGAAATTAGATATAGTAGATTTATTGCAAAAAGAATCAGGAAACAGAGGATATCAGGTATTTTTTTTATTATTTAAAACAGTGTAGGTTGTATAATAGAATTTAGTATATATAAAGAATATAAATGGATGTATATGAGTAGGGACTATGTAAAAGTGTAGGCATATGTAGATATAAGTGTGTATATGTGGATATGAGCGTATGAGTGTATGGGTGAATATATATTTATATATATATATATATATATAAGTACATATAAATATAGGTAGGCCTATATATAATTGTCATGTGATCCACACTCCTTACCAGTTGGTGGCGGTAATGCTTCTTTAAGTTGTTTGCCAACCGCCAATAAAAAAAACAAAAACGAAAATAGAGTCATCAACACGCGCCTCGGTACAAGCTTCACAAAATACATCCGAAGTTACTGGACACGCGCTTCAAAGTCAAGACCCTGTTGGAAACATCACTACAGACAAATACGCACATTGAGAAACGGCCCATTACCCGACACACACTGCGAAGCCTCGGCTCATCTCGGAACATCTGGTAACATAGCAACAGAAAGCTGCATGCAGGTGAGTCCAGAAAAGAATGAATTTAGCGTTCAGACGTTAGCAGAAATGTCTTCAAAGTGCTCTGTTTCATTGATTTGATTCCTGCTCCTGTACACGGGCAGTCAGAACATGCAGCAGAGAGTAAAAAGTTCAAATAACCTGGCTGCTATTCACAGTTAGCACGTCCCGCTAATGCTAATGCTAACGCTAACCGTTAAAGCGTTAAACGATCCCAGAAACACAACCTCAGCTATTGAGAATGAGTCGAATACAAAAGAAAGAAAGAAAGCAAAGCAATGCAGAGAGATAAGGCGAAAGAAAAGGGACCTTACAGGGACAAGCTTATTACAAGCGCAAAGCAGCGGTATTTGGAGAAACTGTCCAGCATCTAAAATATTGATCCTTACGAGCTCCCTGCAGTAGAATGGCACAGAGACCTGGACCAGTTACCTCCGTGCACATATATGGACATAGTCAATTATCTTGTCTTTGGTGTAAGTTACTACACTATGCAGGAGTTTAAAAGTCACAAATCTTTGGAATCGTACGAGACTTTCTGCTGTGGCTGGGTGCAGGACTTGGCCATCTACAAGCCTCCAGGTGGCTCTGGTGATGATAACAGCGTTGTACTGGCAAAGGTAAGGTTCTTGTCATGCATTTTAGTGTGTTGTTATTACATTGCATTTAGACACTTCTTGACCAAAATCACAACGTAATTAACTGCAACTTGTTTTGTAAACACTAGATTTACCAGATGTTCAATGTACACAAACGTTTCCAATGTTTTGATGTATGCTAAAGCTTATGTTTAGGTATTTAGTTGTCATTTGATTTTAGCCCAACGACACATACTGTAGCAGGTTATTGTGTTGGGGGCTGTAAAGTGAACAAACCAGTTCTGGGTTGGCTAGGGTACTTATGTGCGATTGCAAGGCGTACATTCCTGGTTAGATTTAAGCCATTAACATTTTGAATGCAAGGTGTACATGTCCTGGTTAGATTACAGCCATTATCAATGTGTCTAAAGTGTAGACTGTAACTTGAAATAAATGCTTTTTACTGTTTAGTTTATTTAACTTTATTTATTTTACAGGTCCTGCATTCACAGAGACTCTGAGCCTCCACTTACCCAGTCCAGTGGTATCACTTCAGTTGTGTGGGGCTTGTGCACAGTCCAGGCCAGGCCATTGTTTTGCTCTTCTTGTGCCGAATAGTGTTTCTTTGTTCTTTTGCACTAGTAACAGTATTATTTTATTATTGCTTGTTGTCAATGTTTACATGCTGGAAATTTTTATACTTTTTATACTGAATGCACACATGTTCTTTTGCACTGTTAACTTTTCCTAGAGGTATATTGCATTCTGCACCTTGCGCCCTTATTCTTTTTTCCTGTTCTGTTAATAAACATTGTTAAGCCATATCAAGTTGTTTCAAGCATTTATTTCAAACAAATTTAAAAGTAATGAACAAGGCACTCAAACATTTATTTCAAACAAATTAAAAAGTAATGAACAATGAAGAATGAACTCAAACAACACTTTTGCACATGTTCGTTAAGGCACAGCAAACAGTGACAATCTTATCTAAAGGCATTAGGTTTTCACCCTCACATTTGAGCAGCATGTGCACAGGTACAGTTGAATGTAAAAAGCTGAATTTGTCCAGTCAGCGTGGTTCTCCAACATCTCATAAGATGGCTTACCTACAACAGAATAAATAGTTTATGAAAAAAATCTATGCAATCAATGGCAAACCCATCACAGAACACATGCAAAATAAAGATACAGACTGAGAGGGTAACGCTGCTCATGGTATGACAAAAGGGCTGAAGGGGTACACATTAACACATTAGCCACATTAGGGGGTAGTTAACATTAATTTTCGAAGAGGCAACAGTTTGCAAATTGAGCATTTTCGAAGAGGCAACAGTTTGCTAGTTAGCTAGCTAGGCAGCAACGTCAGGTGCACTTCAGGGTTTGCAACAACATAAAGTAACTTCGTAGCTTTAAGAGACAACAACATAAAGAGATTTTTAGAGAACGTACCCGAGTGAAAATGCAGAGAACACACTCTCATCGACGGAGGGGTGCAATCGAAAGTAAGGTCCATCCAGCCAGGCAATCCGGCGTCTCCTCGTCAGGTCAGACGCCTGCTCTCCCTGATGCTGCATCCATTTAGGAAACCGAAAAAAAATGTATTTCGTTGTTCCTATGTTTCCCAAACGTATTATGTGAGGTACTGGAACAGTTCTTCACACAGCAGTGATTTCCAGGCATGTTCTTGCAACTCCGCACTGTTTAAACTTACTGATTTAAAAACACACGCGTACAATGTAAACGAACGGAGAGAATGGCGTTTTCTCGCTAGCATTCTGCCAACATGGCGGATAGGGGCGGGGCTCTGTACTATGACGACAACTCCTCATTCTCTATAGATTTCAATAAGCCGGCCAGATGGCCAAATAAAATGGAGCTTTATCCTTTTAGCTGTGTGTGAAACCTACTTCTGGGCCCTTTTCTTCCTCTTTTCTAACCTTTTGGGGCACTTTTTGACCATCCTGTCACATTTTCCACTAAAGCTGCAGTTTTCTTTTTTTTTTTTTGTAAGTATTTTTTGGGGCTTTTTATGCCTTTAATGAGAGGACAGTTGGAGAGAGACATGAAGCAGGGGGCAGAGAGAGGGGAAAGACACGCAGCACATAGGTGGTGGGCTGGACCCCTGAATTGTGAATTTCATAATTACCGTCCACGAGTGAAACCCATTTTTTAAGGATGGCATTATAAAAATCCGTCAAACTGTATTTGCTTTGTTTCCACCCTTGTTTCGCGCACATTTGGCCAAAATATCGTTGTAAAGTCTCTCTTTTTTGATCGGGCGAATATGTAGGGCAACCGTGCGTTTCCATGACAACAACACGTAAACAACCTCGGGTGTCGCTGTCTACACAATTCATTCTCGCTGAACCTCGGCAATACCCGAGAGATTATAAGAGTATAATGACAATACTCTTCTCTCCAGGGGAAATTGCAACTGGAGTGACATATTTTGGATAAGGTATATTATCAATAATGTGGAATATGTTAGTTATTAATGTCAAAACAGTCTTTTCTCTACTCAAAGTCTTGGATGAAGTGATGTTGCCTCATCTTTGTGTTTCCAATAATTTTGTATGGTTAAAAAGTCGTAATAACTTTTTTCTTTTTTTTAAAGCACACGTGGGCATGCTAGCAGTAGCAAAATGTGGAAAAATGAAGTGTTGTATGCATTTAGTGCCTGGGGAAAAACACCTGTCATACCATTTTCCAATGCAAGTTGCTCAAAGTTCCTGCAGTGTGCCCACTCATGGCTGAACCTGCAACCCTGCAGAGAGAGGGAAGTGGCTAGAAATGCCCTAGAGGATTTAAATCTGGAAGAAGACCAGGAATTGCCAGCTAATAGGCCTATGCCTATAGGATACCACCGCAAATGCTACATGCTCTTCACTAATGAGGCACACATTAACAGAGCACGGAAGAAGAAAGAGAAGGCAACCAAGGACAGTGAAGGTTTATAACCAGTGTATGATTTCCTTTTCGCCTGTATTAGATGAGGTCTGTGTACCCAATAGGATTTGAGCAAGTAACTCAAGACATTGACATTACAAAGTGAATAATGGTGTAGGTCATTCAAGTTCAGGGCTTCCACACTGATTACTGGCAATCACAAAATACCTGCTTGAACCTCTTCTCAGCAACCTTCAGTGATGTGTGAAATATTAAAGACCAAACACGCAGGACAGGCTGGTGCCACATAACTTAATAGAAGTGACCCCTGAATAAAGCAAGTCACGGACAGTGCTGAATGTTATTGATTTTCATTCAGATAATTTCCAAGATACAATAAATGAACATTATTATAAAGAAACATTATCTCGAAACCAATGTCATATAAAAAAAGAACATACAGAATGCCTACATCATAAGCACTCCCAGCACATGTGAGACCCCATCATTCCTCAAACAACAATGAAAAACAGATTAGGTGTTAGTTACACAAAGGGGGACTTGTTGCTGGTCCCCAATTTGCTCCCATAGACATGAACTAAGTGTGCCCATTTTCCACCACCCCTCGAATTAAAAACTTGTGCTTTACCTTTTTCCTATTCCCCCAGCATAATTCCAAAAATGGTGTGATGTCGCTTTAAAAAATGTTAACATGTGTTAATTCTGCAAATACAGTATGGGGCAAAACTTTGGACACACCTTCTCATTCAATGCATGGTCTTTATTTTTGTGGCTATTTACAGTACATTGTAGATTCACGCGGAGGGCATCAGAACTGCATAAACACATTTGAATTATGAGCATATCAAATATCAATTCTAGCAGTTGTCCAACAGCGATGTCATCTGCCAATCCACCTGTGCCAATCCACCTGTGCCGCCCTCATCAATGGTAGAGAAAACGAGCTGTAGCATTAAACAGATTGCAAACACAATAAATGATACTCGCATGTCAAAATGTGTTGTCATTATGAAACATTATGAAGTCTTACCTGAAAGTTGTTCCACGGAGATTTCAAGCCAACGCTAGCACGAGAGTGTTTACTTCCTTGAGTGACGTAGATTCGCTGATTCGCCAAAGAACACAATTGGTGAATCCAGCTCAACTAGCGTTTTGATTGGACCACACCCCGGAATATGTTGGTATTAATTTTCGCCAATTTAATCTCAAAATACTCCTAAACATGCGAGCTTTCGCCTAGGAAACAACCGGCAATGGTTATCTAAACGTTTTATACAATTCCTGTTAAAAACTGGGCTTCTCACGTGCAGGGTAATTATCAACTCGAGAACTAAGCAAGATAGACGGTCTCATCCCACTGCCTAACAGGGCCGCTCGGTGCAGGACTCGAACCGGGGCCAGCTGCAGCGAGGACTCTGTCCATGGGGCGGCTGCTTAACCCACTACGCCACCGACCGCCCCTAAAGCTGCAGTTTTCGTAACTTCTCTCTGTAGTTTTGCTGAAATCTTTTGTGATTTAAAAAGTTTGATGATCAATGTCAAATTTAGATGGTTCTTTCCAGACTTATCTGAGTATCATTTGGCTTTTTGATAGAAGTGTGCAGCGAAAACATGTGATTTGATGTGTTTAACGTTCACAATATGCCATATTTCATGATTCGATCTTAAAATGGGACTTAATTATGCTCAATATAAATACTTTAATTACATTAAGAGTTTAAGTTGTGTGAAGAGGAGTCATAGCATTATTATAAAGACTTGTCGGTGATCCAGGAAAGTATCACAGGAGCAGTAGAAATACAGTTCTCCTCAGTATCAGTGTCTGATTTCTCAGATTTACACTCAGAAGCCCATTAAAAGACAGTCTGACTGTCCTCTTCAGAAGTGTCTCATGAAAGCTTCATTATTCAGTTTCCTTTACATATCCAATATTTTCTTTTATCCACGAATCAGCAAGGACTGAGCACATGATAAAAAGGTTCTGGAAATGAGAACAGGTTTAGAAACGAAGAGAATCTGAACCTCAGTCTTTGGGATGATATTGTGACCCTTTCCTCAAACAGGATCATTGTCTTAATGTAGTAAAATTATTTAAGTTGACCGTGTTCCACTGACTCAGATGAGCTTTATGGGATATTGCACACAGTTGGTGTCGGTCTACAGAGTATATTATTACATTTTTTTTCTGAATTTGATCAAAAAGCTACAAATATTTTGAACTGTGACCTTAGTGGGTCTTTAAAGAAGCATTTTAAAGTTCACAGGGATTTAAAGGGGATAGAGAATCAAAATCGTCTTTTTCACGTTTTTGGTGTTAGTTCTGAGTCTCCCCGCTGTGGGGAGTACACACGAAGTGCCAGCAAGTGTCAGAACCTCTGTTTCAAGTACTCCCCTTTTTTGAATATCCCCCAGAATATCCCCCAGCAATCATCCCCCCCCCCCCCCACACACACACACCCAAATCCACAGCCACCCCGTTTCAGACACGCCCCTTCGGCGAGAAACAGGAACAGGTGTGCCTTCCAAGGCTGTGAAAGCGGACTACGATCGTTACATATTCTTCCCCCGGAAAGCAATGTTCGCGATCAATGGCTTTTATTTATTTTTAACAGCATCCCCAGTACATACAACCGCCGACTTTTCCTTTGCGCTGCGCATTTCACGGAGTACAGTTTCACAAAGCTTGCGCGATTCCGAGCAGGCTTCAGTCTCAATTTTGCTCAGTAGATGGTCAGTTCCGACAGGGACAGACACAGACTGCAGCGAGCTGTTCGCTCCGCTGAGAAGGTGATCGGCTGCAGCCTCCCATCTATCCATGACCTGCACGTCTCCAGGACTGTGGGGCGAGCAGGTCGGATCACAGCTGACCCTTCTCACGCTGCACATGGACTATTTGCACCACTCCCCTCGGGCAGGAGGCTTCGGTGCATTCGGGCCAGAACCTCCCGTCACAAAAATAGTTTTTTCCCCCTTGCAGTTGGACTTATGAACACTTCATAATCACCTCATAACCTGCCCCAGTCACTTTACCATCATTAAAATTGCACTAATGAAGCTGCACTGTTGTTGCTTTGTATATTGGATACTGTGTATTGTTGTAAACACCTTGTACATTTTATATTCATATATTTTTATTCTTTATTTTTACCTCCGCCAAGGAGGTTATGTGATCGCCAGAGTTTGTCTGTTGGTTTGTTTGTCTGGATGTTCGTTCGTTCGTTAGTTCGTTCGTTCGTTCGTTCGTCTGTTCGTGCTGCAATCTTGTGACCTGCCACAAGGTGGCGCGACCTCCACAAGGTGGCGCGACCTCAAGGTGCCATAGCCAAACAGAGCCAAAGCCAGCCAGAATGCATAGTGCTCGGATTGAATGCATATTGCGCGGATTTGCTGTAATTAGCACAACAAAAGATTGCAACGGCAAGCCAGTGTGCATAACTGCATATAGCGTGCCCAAAGCCAGACAGAATGCATAGTGCGCGGATTTACTTGCACGGCAAGCCAGTGTGCATAACTGCATATAGCGTAATAATAACGGCGAACACTGCTTCCCGACAGAACACTGCTTCCCCACAAAACATTATAATAATAATAATATTAATAATAATAATTAATAATAACGGCGAACACTGCTGTTCAATAATGAATAGGGAGAAGGGAATGCCTCTTCTGCTGACAGCGCCAAAGAACAAGTAGCCCACATCAGGAACGTATGTCCATACATGGCTCGCTATCCACAGGTAGGTTGGCGGTTGGCGGAGGTCTGCACTCTCTGAGTGTATTTCTAGTTTATTATTATATCCTATGTTACATATTTGCACCTTACGCCGCAGCAAATTCCTAGTTAGTGAACACTGTTCACTAACAATGGCAATAAAATGAATTCTGATTCTGATGAGCTTTCTTTTCAGTCAGTGTATTACTCTATAGCTCTGTTTTCAGTGAGAGCAAGGGCAGCCAATCAAGCAACGGCAACCGAATAGCGCCAACACCTACCTGCATTTCATAATGAGGTTGCCAGATAAGCTCTGAAACGACGCCAATAAGGGAAAAAGACGCATTCTAAACCCAGCATAGTAACAGCTGTTTCAGAGAGCCTTTTAGGGAGGTTCTGAGCCATTACAGACCCAACCAATTTTTTTTGGGCTACATATCACATCACAGAACAAGGATTAATGCCCCATTCAACCATTCTCTATCACCTTTAAATAAAAACCACAGTAATGAGTTTAATGGAATGTGACTGGATGGTTAAAAACTGTGCAGAAAGGTTATCAAGAGAAGAAGAAAAGTGGGTGTGGTTTAAAGACATGGTTGGTAATCCTGTTCAGAAACACATTTTGTAATACTGGGTGAAATGGTCCGTGTATCCTGAGAGAAATCTATACAAGATGTGTAACCAACCTGCTCATCAGCATTGTATGGCGTTAAGCTATTTACGGTCTAGAGATGATTACTCACTTTACCAGAGGCCTGGGGTAAACAGTAGAAATGTTTACTGATGACTGCTGTGCTTTCTAAGGTTGTGCTCTCGAGCCCCCACTCTGAATTACACCTCAGAGATTCATTTAACACACACTGTTCATATTTTAGTTGATAAATCACACATAAATAAAACAGAGTAAAACATTACGTAAGTTATATTAAACTAATAACCATTTATTTGAGCTCACAGTTGAAAATGATAAGCCCAAACACAATGGCAAGAAATGCAGGACACTGACAAAACCATACACAAACAAGAAAAAGAAAAATACCCGGCCGGGGTTAAGCAAAGTTATTGTGGGTACCCTGATGGCGCGCGATGGAGCTCATACCGTCTATTGACCAGAAGCGCTTACTCACAGACAGCCGACAATGTAATCCACCTCGTATCCACAAACGCAACATCCACCGATGTCACCCGAGTACCGACTCCATGACCATCCACGGTTTTCTGACACGAAGTAGCCTCCTCTGTTGGTCTTAACACCGCGACCCGGTCTTAACAGGCTAGCGGAGTCTCCGTAGTTGGCTGTTCGTTAGATAGCATTATCCAACTGTCAGTGTCAAACGGTAGAAAGTATCCAACTGTCAAACGGTAGAAAGTGAACTAAACTTCTCAAACGAAACATAACTCGTGAACTGAAACCAAACGGACACAGAAAGACAGTGTGTCGAACTGCTCTTTCTCCTAAACGTCTGTAGTTGACATGTTGACTTAAAAATAACTAATTAAACTCTTTTCCAACTCGGTATCGAAAGATGTCTCTCCCGTTCACAATCCCCTCCTACGCTCCTCTTCCCGTTCCCATGACAACCTGGTAACCCTGTCAACCGAACAGCAGGCCGTATAGGAAGCTATAATACTCCGTCAACAAAATAAAAGTTCATATAACAAGTTGTCTACAATGTTATAAATACAATACATTACATTAGATGCTTATTAAAACTCTTATTTAAAACATATATTAGTGCACCAAAACATATCAACACATACTTGGCTTTAGCCAATATTTCAGGTGTGTTACACTCTCCCCCTACTGAAAAAGGGTCATGTCCCCATGACACAGCCAAAAGAATACAATGTCTACCACAGCCAAAAATACCTATACCAAAAGTTAGTCATAGATATATTATTTAAAGTAAGCTACCACACTTTTAACTGTGGCGAGGGCCTATCCATATAAATAGGGTATTGACATACCGGGTACCAGTGGTTGAGGTGACATCTGACCTATTAACTACAGGACAGAGGGATAGGGAGGTTACTGAGGTGGGCTGCCCTGGGCAGTCATATGCCAGCCTTGCCGGTGCCCTTCTCACCCTCTGGGGTCTTGGGGCATCATGTTCGGGACAGCTTGGCGTCCTCACGGCATGGGGAGACCTCTGGTGGCATACTTGGTTCCCTGAGTTATCAGTCCCCATTTCCTGTAGATCATCCATTAGCTGGCTTTCCTCTTCAGCACCATTCAGGGTTGAGTGTTGACTCGACTCAGCAGTGGGCACATCCTGAGCAGACGCCAGGCTGGGAACAGAATGACTGGGCGGGGAATCAGGGTAAGACAGGGGTAGGTCTGCATCAGAGGGGGTTTGTGACAGGTCAGAGGAATTCCCATGGAGGATTAAACTAGGGTGAGTGGGGGAGGCAGCCTCATGGGGAAGAACAGGTGAGTGTGAACCAGACTGGCCTGCCAAAGAGTCAGAGTCATTGGGCATTGCAGACCAGTCACGTTCAAAGGCTAATCTAATGGGGACGTCTGGGTAATCGTCATCTGTCTCTTGGACCATGAGTGGATAGAATGGAGTATGAACACCCAGCTCTTCTCCTTCTGACTCAGATGTGGACAGTCCACTGGCCAAACTGCTCTCCACGATCTCAGACACCAGTGCTGGTTTCCTTTTCAGCCGTCGGCTTGATCTTCTCTTGGGCTCGTTCCTCTCACCAGTGTCACCTGACTTCTGTTGTACATCTTGCCCGAGGGGTAGCAGCAGGTTGCGGTGAAGAACCTTGTCAGGACCCACTCCATTCTCTGCTCTCAGCTTGAACACAGGTAAGCCTGGCATTTGACTCTGCACAATGTAGGGGTCTGAGCACCAACGGTCTGCTATCTTATGCGTCCCTTGTAAGCCAACGTTCTTCAGTAACACTCTGTCGCCAGGAGCAAGTGGACAGTATCGGACTCTCTGGTCATATCTCTGCTTGTTTCCTTCATTTCTCTTTCCAGCCATGCTTTCTGCAGTCTGATAGGCAACTTGAAGGTCTCGTCTCATGTTTGCAACATATCTTGCATAGGACTTTGGAGACGAGTTGTCACTGGACACGCCAAAACACACATCAACTGGCAGTCGAGCTTCACGCCCAAACATCAAGAAGTAAGGACTGTAACCAGTACTGTCATTCTTTGTGCAGTTGTAGGCATGGACGAGGTAACTGATGTGTTGGCTCCATTTTCCCTTTTCCTCTGATGACAGTGTGCCAAGCATATTGAGCAGTGTCCTGTTGAAACGCTCAGGCTGTGGATCTCCTTGCGGGTGATATGGGGTGGTCCTTGACTTCCTCACTCCCAGCATGCTCAGCAGTTCATGGATGAGACGACTCTCAAAGTCTCTGCCCTGATCAGAGTGCACTCTGTTAGGTAGACCATAGTGGATGAAGTACTTCTCCCATAACACTTTGGCAA
The DNA here is from genome assembly GCF_027942865.1 of Odontesthes bonariensis. Lineage (NCBI taxonomy): Eukaryota > Metazoa > Chordata > Actinopteri > Atheriniformes > Atherinopsidae > Odontesthes > Odontesthes bonariensis. Next base: position 28,066,386 of record NC_134524.1, read on the forward strand.
CTGTAGAGGATTTTTGGTCTTTGGTGGGAAAAGCTTGTGCATACCGGGTGTAGTGATCAGTTACAACAAGCACATTGCAGATGTTCTTGGAATCTGGCTCAAGAGACAGGAAGTCAATGCAGATGAGATCCATCGGCCCATTACTGCTGAGGTGGTGAAGTTCAGCAGCTCTGGCTGGCAAGGTCTTTCGCTGGATGCATCTAGCACAGTTCTTGCAGTACTTCTCAATATCTGCCTTCATCCGGGGCCAGTAAAATCTCTCTCGCACAAGCCCGTAAGTCTTTTCAAATCCTAAGTGGCCTGACTGATTGTGTAAAGACTGAAGTACTGTCTCTCGGAACTCTTGCGGGAGTAACAACTGCTGACGAGGTGGGGCATTAGGTGGCTTTGACACTCTGTAGATGATAGAGTTATTTAATTTCCGCTTGTCCCATTCTTTCAGCAACAGAGGGATGTCTGCATGCTTCTTTCTGTCAGCACAATGGCAGTCTTTTTGGGAAACAGCTTTCAGTACTTCTCCAATGCATGGGTCTGTTCGTTGGGACCGTGCAATATCAACTGTGCTCAACTGGGGGAGATGGTGTGTGGTCACAGCTGAGACATTGCAGAATGCCTTGGGTACAGCTTGCTTGGGGGCTCCAATTAGGTCTATTGCTCTGTGAGGCTGGGTGTGTTTTAAGCAGCAGGCATGGGACACTTGGCACATTGCTTTTACACCAGCCGGCGGAATCTGCTCCCACCCTTCTTCAAACAGGCCGGACACACCAGAAGGAACTGCTGCATGAGGACGGCGTGACAACGCATCAGCGTCTGTGTTCTGTTTTCCTGGTCGATACTTCAAGCTGAAGTCGTAAGTCGACAGTGCCGCTAGCCAGCGGTGTCCAGCTGCATCTAGCTTTGCTGTAGTGAGAACGTAAGTGAGTGGGTTGTTGTCGGTGTGCACTTCGAATTTCACTCCATACAGGTAATCATACAGCTTCTCTGTAACAGCCCACTTCAGCGCCAGGAACTCCAGTTTGTGGGTGGGATAGTTCTTCTCTGACTGGGATAGACTCCTGCTCACAAAGGCAACTGGACGCAAGCCACCTCCTTGATCCTGGTACTGCACACCCCCCAATCCTTCGTGGCTGGCGTCCACATGAAGGGTGTAGGGATACTGTGGGTCAGCAAAGGCCAGGACAGGTGCTTCTGACAGACTCTGCTTGAGTATCTCAAAGGCTGCTTCACACTCTGGACCCCATCTGGATCCGAACGGCTCTGAAGAGTGGAACATTTGCTGTGGCTCTTGGTTGGGCTTGGCCTGTGTCGCCACTTTGTCTTTTCTGGACTTTGGGCTGGGCACGCCAGCCGGCATGCAGCCCTTCAGCAGCTGGTTAAGTGGGTAGCATATGCGTGAGTACTCTTTCACGAACCGTCTGTAATACCCACTGAACCCCAGGAAAGAGCGGAGGGCAGATATGTTGTTTGGGCGTGGCCAGGACTTCACCGCCTCTACTTTAGCCGGATCTGTGGAGACACCCTCCCTGGAAACAATGTGCCCCAGGTAGTTCACGGAGGTGCAGCAGAATTGGCATTTGTCCAGCGACAACTTAAACCCTTCCTCGTTCAGCCTGTCTAAGACCTTCAGCAACCGTTGCTCATGTTCTTCAAGTGTTTTCCCGAACACTATAATGTCATCAAGATACATCAGCACTTCTAGCAGGTTCATGTCCCCCACAGTTCTTTCCAATGCACGCTGGAATGTGGCAGGGGCACCAGAGATCCCTTGTGGCATTCTCTCAAATTGGTAGAACCCAGCAGGACAGATGAAAGCAGTCTTTTCTGTGTCAGCTTCGCTTAGGGGTATCTGATAGTAGCCACTCCTCAGATCAAGCACGCTGAACCACTGGCTTCCACTCAGGCAGGTGAGTGCGTCCTCGATTCTTGGCACTGTGTATTGGTCAGGGTAGGGCTGGGCGATATATCGATATTTAAGATATATCGATAGATTTTTAAATAAGATATGGAATTAGACCATATCGCATATATCGATATAGTTCAAATTTGCGCTGTAATACTTGCTTCAGGCAAGCCGTTGATCAGAGCTCTCTGCACTGCTTCCCTCGCTCCGGCTCCGCCCCTCCTCTTTCATGCACAGAGGGGGGAGGGGGAGGAACACTCTGGCACTCTTAAACAAACATGGAGAAGGCAACAACACCTGCGGAGCATACGGAGGAGAGCCCCTTGGTTGGTAAAAGAAAAAGCAGTGGCTCAATCATTTGGAGATGGTTCGGATACAAATTGTCAGACGAGCAACAAAACCAAGCTATATGTAGGGAGTGCCATAAGCACATTGCAGCCAGTGGTGGAAGCACTACGAATCTTTTTTATCACTTAAAAACGTGACACAAAGTGCAATATGAAGAGTGTGTGAAACTGCGCACTGCAGAAGCCACAGGCACAAGCCGTCCCCAAACTGACAAAGCTCACTGCAAGCTTCATTTTCCCGCTGTGTGCCTTATGAGAAGAAAAGCGACAAGTGTCTTTTCACATTGCCAAAGACATGGTCCCTGTTGCAACAGTGGAACAGGTCGGGTTCAAAGAGCTAATTAAAAAGCTGGGCCCGAGATATGAGCTTCCCAGTCGGAACTATTTTGCACGAGAAGCACTGCCGCAAATGTATAGTGAAGTCAGGCAGAACGTTGCGGACCGGCTCGCTAACGTCACCCATTTTGCGTTGACCTGCGATATGTGGTCAAGCAGAACCTGTGCGAACCTTAAATGAGCGTGATAGTTCACTTCATGCAAGACTGGGAGATGAAAACAGCTTGGCAACTGGTTGAGACTGTTCAGATAAGCTATTAAATTAACAAAAATAAACAGGTAATCTCAAGCTGATGTTTAAAAACGTTTTTCTTAAACTGAGCACTTTATTTTGTTATCTCTTTATATATAAATGCTGCCCTCAGAAAAAGATTTACCTATTTTATTTTATAGGCTAATTTTATTTAAGATATTTTTTTTATTTAAATGTGCACCTTACGGAGCTTTGTTATACAGTGTTTATATTTTATAGTGAGTTTTCAATAAAACTACTCGTATTTGGCTTTGACTTTGACTGAGCATTTAATTTCACAGCTCTCACTTTGCGGGAAAAATATCGGGATATATATCGTATATCGATATTCAACCTAAATATATCGAGATACGACTTTTGGTCCATATCGCCCAGCCCTAGGTCAGGGACAGTACGTCGATTCAAAGTCCTGTAATCCACACACATACGTATGGTGCCATTTTTCTTTCTGACTACCACAATGGGGGATGCATATGGACTTCTGGACTCTGAGATGATGCCAGCTTTGAGGAGTTGATCCAGGTGTTGTCTCACGTCAGCCACATCACCAGGGGGCAAACGCCTTGAGCGCTCTCGGAATGGCTTCTCCTCTGTCACCCGTATGGTGTGTTCAATGGTTTTTGCGCAGCCCACATCAAACTCTCCTTGGGAAAAGACCTCCTTCCGTTGCATCATCTTCCTGCATAGTCTCTCTTTCCACTCTTTTGGCACTGGAGAGTCAGCGAAGTTGAATGCAGCGGGAGTCAGCTCATTGGAGTCATTTTGTGTTGCGGGGCCTTTATTCACAATATCCACAGGGAACAGCTGGGCAATGGGCATTCTTTTGTTCAGCTTAACTTCTCGAGTCGACATGTTCCTGACAACGACTGTGATGCGACGGTTCTGGATCTCATCAGCACTCTTGAGGATGGGAAGTATCATGAGCTCATCAGGAACACTTGATTCTTCAGCCTGCTCTACTAGCACACTCTGGGTGTCCAAAAGCGTGTGAGGGAATCTTGGGATACCGCTGACGGTCACTGTTGCACCTGGGGGTATTATCTTCTCCTTAGCCTCAGCAAGCCACACCGTGCCCATCTTCATTTTTGCCCCCTCGTCAGGTGCTTTCTGGAACACCTTGTATGCCTCTTTAATCTCAGGATGCACTCTCATGGTCATCAAGAAATCCTCTCCTTTTAATTTACAGGAATTGAAAAGACGTTTTACAACAGAGGTGTTAGTGCCAACTATTATAGATGCCTCCCCTTTGACGGTCGGGTCTGGACACACCAGCACAAGTGCCTCAACTGTCTCAGTCACTCCCACTATGTCACTGCAGAACTCCAGCCTTAAGCACAAGTAGCCATCATAGGGATATTCTTCAACACTGAGTCCCCATAACTCCAGGCAGTGAATTGGAGTCAATGGTATGTGCTTTAAGTATTTGTGGTAGAACGAGCGGTAAAGGAGGGTGACTTGAGATCCACTGTCCAGTAAAGCTTTGGCGTATATGTTTTCAATTCGAACTGAGACAACTGAGCTAGGGCCAACAAGGCCTGCTGGGAGCGTAGCTTTCTGTCCTTGCAGCGGTTTGCACTTTGTGGAACGTGTCATCACCGGGACACCAGTTTGTTCCCTTACTGGGTCCCTGGGGAGTTTCCCGTCGGCCGTCTGAGCTTTATGAGGCGCTGGTTGACTTTTCGGAGGTTCTCTGCATTCTGGCATTCACGTGCGAAGTGGCCATCTTCCCCACACTTGTAACAGAAAACGTCAACTCGGTCCTGTCGTGCTCTGGGTGTGCTCTCCAGTCTTGCCTCAACTCTTTGGCTGGGTCTCTGTGAGGTCAACGGTGGTGCTGCTGAGGGCGATGAGAAGGAGAGCAGGCGTGTCATCTCATTTTTCAGATGTTGCACCTCCTTTGTCAGACTCTCAACAGAAGGGACAGGTTCAGTAGGCACGGGACTGGGGCAAGAAAATGCAGCAGGGCGGGTGCTGTACTCAACAGGAGCTACCATAGCAGAGACCGCGACATGACTGGCAGCTGGCCTTTCAAATATCAGAGCCTCCTCTGCTCTCACTTCACGCAACAGCTCAGTGAAACTGGGTGGAGGCTTGAATTTGTACACCAACATGATGTGAAGAGCAACCAAGTCATTAGGCAGTGCGCCCCGAGCAACTTGCTCTATGCGGGTCCTGTCCATGTCTCGTAGCAGAATTCCCCCCTTTCGGAACACAGAATGCAGCAGCTTGTCAATTCTGAGGACATATGCTGAGAGTTTTTCGCCTTGATGTAATTTAGTCAAGAATGGAATGAGTAAGATGGCGCCTGTTTCTGGCCACGCCACTGCTCGTCTCCTATGCAAAGCTATACTAATTGTTCATGTCATATATGTGGTTATATCAGCCCGATTATCAAATGGATGGGTTTCTGCCGTTTTTAGTTATGACCGTAGCTCTCTTTTTGGTATAAAGGAGTCTATGGAATCCCTCTTTTTTGACTGGGGAAAGTACAAACAAACTTTTCCTCCCCCTTTTGTTTGCCCACCGGACTCACCTGAGTACGTGTTGCTGTCTCGGGCATCGTGGAGGAAACAGAGGAAACAGAGGAAACGTGGCTCTAGGTCCGGCGTCCAGGTTAAACGCAGACGCGTTCCACATTTACGGACCGCCGGTCCGGATCACCGTGCCAGGTGTTTGCGGCTAATTCCGCTCCTCGATGGGCGCTGTGATGGTGCGCCTTCGCCGCTTTTTTCCAGGTACCTCGCAGGTGTTTGGGACACAGTGCATCGTTGGGATTACGAGCGGTGGGATACTTCGTCATCTTGCTTTTCCCTGTTTACGGTAGACACAAATCAGCTGTCTTACCGACCCAGCTGGAGACCACGTGACCAGATTTCTTGCCTTCGGCAAATCCCGCTGTGTCCAGCAAAACCAAAGTCTGTGACGTCATCCTCTTCTCGACTCGGTCTTTTCAACGCCCGTTCCATTGCAAACAAATCATTTTCACTAAATGATCTTTTTAGCAGGCGAAACCTTGACTTCCTGTTCCTTACGGAGACTTGGCAGAGAGAAGGTGAGTTCATTCATCTAAATGAACTTTGTCCTGATGGATGCTCGGTCTTTGGGTTGCCCCGCCCCTCGCGTCGCGGAGGAGGCCTTGCGGTGGTATTCAGAGACAGTTTCACCTGCAAGATGATGAATATGCAGACTTTCTCCTCATTTGAATCTCAGATGGTCAAGGTGGGCTCCACAGACTGTTTTTATTGTGTGCTGGTTTATCGCCCTCCTGGTCATGCTGCTGTCTTTTTAAAGGATTTTAGTGACTTTTTATCTTCAATAATAAAGTTAGAAAATGTTTTATTAATGGGTGATTTTAATATTCACGTTGACAACAGCACTTCTAGTGAAGCCTCTGAACTTTTAAACTTGACAGAAACTTTTAATTTTGAGCAGCATGTTTCTGGTCCCACCCACCAAAAGGGCCATACCCTTGATTTGGTTTTTTCTCTTGGCCTAAATGTCGCCAATCTCTCTGTGGAGGACGTCCACATGAGTGATCATAACTGTGTTCTTTTTGATGTATTTTTTACCCCTGAACCGAAGCCCTCTGTGATTAGGTCTCAGAGGCGCATTTTCTCTGAGAATACAGCTGAAGGGTTTTCTTCAATATTCGATTCCAAATTGTTTGTTGACTGCCATGATGTGGACAGCTTTCTTTTTAGTTTTAATAGTCACTGTGAGGCCATCTTAGATCAGGTTGCTCCTGCCAAATCTAATCTGGTGACTAGGAAGACTACTTTTCCCTGGACCAACGACAATATTCGTGAACTAAAGCGAGTATGTCGTAAAACTGAGCGCTTGTGGAAGTCCTCTAAACTTGAGGTCCATAGACTGCACTTTAAGGAACTTATTTCCTCCTTAAATGAAATGATAAAGAATGCCAGATCTGAATACTTTCGTCAGTTGATAACTTTGAATAAGAAAAGACCCCAGGTTCTGTTTGACACCATCAAATCTATTGTATGCCCCGTCGCTCCCACTACCCCTGTTTTTTGCAAGGCAGACAGCAATGATTTTTTAAAGTCCTTCGTCTGCAAAATTCAGGACATTAAGGCTACATTTCCAATTAATTATTTGGGTAACACAGTTGCTGCTGAGCCTGTTGGTCAAAGTTGGTCCTCTTTTAAGTCTGTAACACAGAATGACATCTTAGCTTTGGTAACCAAGATGAAGCCATCTTTTTGTCCATCTGATGTTGTTCCTTTTGGACTATTTTTAAAAGTATTTACAGTCGTTGGCCCCTGGGTTACCAAGCTGATAAACATGTCACTGTCCTGTGGTGTATTTCCCAACTCTTTTAAACATGCTTTTGTGGAACCGCTTCTCAAAAAACCTAATCTGGACCCCACTGTTCTAAAGAATTTCAGGCCTATCTCGAAACTTTCATTCTTGTCCAAACTCTTAGAGAAGGTGGTCGCAGAACAATTCACATCTTTTTTAGAGAATTCTGACATCTTTGACCCTTTCCAATCTGGTTTCCGCAAGCATCATTCCACGGAAACTGCTCTGATCAAAGTGTCAAGTGATATTATGATGTCTGCGGATGTTGGGAAATGCACTGTCTTAGTCCTGCTGGATCTCTCTTCGGCATTTGATACCATTGACCATGAAATCTTGTTAACAAGACTGCGTGACCTGGTTGGTCTGTCTGGTCCTGTATTAGCATGGTTCACCTCATATTTGTCGAGTAGGACCTTTAGCGTCTCTGCAAACCAGTTCACTTCGGACTCTGCAGATTTGCTGTGTGGAGTGCCCCAGGGTTCTGTTTTGGGACCAATTTTATTTGTGCTCTACGTCCTTCCCTTGGGTAAAATTCTCCAGGAGTTTTCTGGTGTTTCTTATCATCTCTTTGCAGATGATATCCAGCTATACTGCTCTTTTAAGTCCTCTGAGATCCACAAACTGAACTCATTAATGAATTGCCTTGTGAGAGTAAAACAATGGCTCGGCGCAAACTCTCTGCAGTTAAACTCCGAAAAGACTGAGGTGCTGGTTATTGCCCCTGACAATGAAATCCCAGGAATCAAGCAATACTTGGGTGATCTGAGCTTGTCTGCTAAATCAAGCCTTAGAAATCTGGGCATTATCTTTGACAGAGAGATGTCACTGGAGCATCATACAAAGCAGCTGACAAGAAACTGTTTTTATCAGCTCAGGAATATCTCAAAACTTAGAAGTTTTGTTTCCAAGAATGATCTGGAGTTGATAATCCATGCGTTCGTGTCTTCTCGTTTAGACTATTGCAACAGCCTGTTTTCATGTCTAAACAAAAAGGAGCTGTCTCGTTTGCAGCATGTCCAAAATTCTGCAGCGAGGTTACTGACCCGCACAAACAGAAGGGCCCATATCACTCCCATTCTTAAGTCCCTTCATTGGCTTCCAGTGGCTTTTCGTTTTAATTTTAAAATCCTGGTGATGACTTTCAGAGCTCTCCATGGTCAGGCTCCTTCCTACATTAGAGCCCTTTTGTGTCCGTACACTCCCTCGCGAAGGCTGAGGTCAGAGGACCAAAATCTTCTCCTGGTCCCTCGTACTCGTTTTAAGACCCGAGGAGATCGCTCCTTCCAGGCCGTCGCTCCGCGGCTCTGGAATGATCTTCCACTCTCATTACGTTCGCTTGATACAGTGGATGCTTTCAAGAGTGGACTTAAAACCCATCTGTGTCGTCAAGCCTTTTAACCACAGCAGTGTGTTGGCTGTTTTTATGACCACTTTCTTTGTTTTATTTTTATTTTTTTAATAACTGTATGTTTTTATTGTCGACTTTTATTGTATTTTACGTGCACTTCTTGTGAAGCACTTTGTGACCTTCATTGTCTGAGAAAGGTGCTATATAAATAAATATTACTTACTTACTTACTTACTTGCAGCTGAAAGGTGTTTCGGAGCTTGAACATGAAGTCTAGGGCACTCTCAGTGGTTCCAAATGGGGTTTCCAGTGCTGCTAGGTAATCATTTGCCGTTGAACTGGGGTTGCTCACTCTCAAGCATCGCACAATATCCGCTGCTGGCCCTTTAAGACATTCAGCGATCTTCTGCTTCTTCAAGGGGTCTGGACACTTCCACTCCTCAAGCAGGTGCGTCATCTGTTCTGCCCAAGCATCATATTCCTCTTCTCCAGGCGGTGTTGGCTTGATACCTGAGAACACTCGAAGCTTTCGGTGGACTGGATTTTCCACAGGGGCTGCATGACATTTGTCCACTAGAGAGGTGATGGCATTGACGAGCTGCACGTTCAGGTCTAACGATGCTGGTGGTAACATGGCAGACGATGGCATTGCAGGGTTTGGCCTGGCTGGCATGGGCATAGCAGGAAATGACACTGCAGGCATGGCAGGGGTTGGCATGGAAGGGGTTAACAGGCCTTGCACATCAGCGACAGTCCTTCCCTCATAAGCCAGGAAGGCTTTCAACTTGGCTTCAAAATCTTCCTCTGGGGGAATCTTCATAGACAAGGCTTCAGCAGCAACACTGACCACCCAGGGAGCCACCTCAGTACTAAGGGCTACCTGCTCAGGCATCTGAACTACACTGACATCCTGTGATATCTCAAGGAGAATTAACTGACTCCTACCACAAGCTGCCAGGAACCGACCTATGATTTTGGACCTACCAAAAACTAGTGCATTATCTAATGTATTGTACACAACCTCATCAGTAACATTTACTGACACATTACTAAGCACTATTGCTCTTTTGAAATCAATACCCTTGTCCTTACACCAAATAATTACCTGTTCAGCCTCCATATTTCAATACAGTGTAAATTTATACTAGTATTTTTCTTCAAATGGTCAACACAGTATACTCACAGTAGTATCAGTAAAATCACTAATGATCAAAATAGCAAAATTAAGCTTAAACATTAAATTTCCAACATAGTATATGCAACACAGTATACTCACAGTAGTATCGGTAAAACCACTAATGATCAAAATAGCAAAATTAAGCTTAAACATTAAATTTCCAACATAGTATATGCAACATAGTATACTTATTCAGTAATATCAGTAAAACTACTACTGTTATCACATTAAAATAGCAACATTAAAACATCAAATATTAGAAATATTAAATTCACATTGACCTTTAAAACACAGCAATCAAATTCAATCCCGGACGAGAGTCCCCACGTGTAACCAACCTGCTCATCAGCATTGTATGGCGTTAAGCTATTTACGGTCTAGAGATGATTACTCACTTTACCAGAGGCCTGGGGTAAACAGTAGAAATGTTTACTGATGACTGCTGTGCTTTCTAAGGTTGTGCTCTCGAGCCCCCACTCTGAATTACACCTCAGAGATTCATTTAACACACACTGTTCATATTTTAGTTGATAAATCACACATAAATAAAACAGAGTAAAACATTACGTAAGTTATATTAAACTAATAACCATTTATTTGAGCTCACAGTTGAAAATGATAAGCCCAAACACAATGGCAAGAAATGCAGGACACTGACAAAACCATACACAAACAAGAAAAAGAAAAATACCCGGCCGGGGTTAAGCAAAGTTATTGTGGGTACCCTGATGGCGCGCGATGGAGCTCATACCGTCTATTGACCTGAAGCGCTTACTCACAGACAGCCGACAATGTAATCCACCTCGTATCCACAAACGCAACATCCACCGATATCACCCGAGTACCGACTCCATGACCATCCAAGGTAACGGTTTTCTGACACGAAGTAGCCTCCTCTGTTGGTCTTAACACCGCGACCCGGTCTTAACAGGCTAGCGGAGTCTCCGTAGTTGGCCGTTCGTTAGATAGCATTATCCAACTGTCAGTGTCAAACGGTAGAAAGTATCTAACTGTCAAACGGTAGAAAGTGAACTAAACTTCTCAAACGAAACATAACTCATGAACTGAAACCAAACGGACACAGAGAGACAGTGTGTCGAACTGCTCTTTCTCCTAAACGTCTGTAGTTGACATGTTGACTTAAAAATAACTAATTAAACTCCTTTCCAACTCGGTATCGAAAGATGTCTCTCCCGTTCACAATCCCCTCCTACGCTCCTCTTCCCGTTCCCATGACAACCTGGTAACCCTGTCAACCGAACAGCAGGCCGTATAGGAAGCTATAATACTCCGTCAACAAAATAAAAGTTCATATAACAAGTTGTCTACAATGTTATAAATACAATACATTACATTAGATGCTTATTAAAACTCTTATTTAAAACATATATTAGTGCACCAAAACATATCAACACATACTTGGCTTTAGCCAATATTTCAGGTGTGTTACAGATGTATTTAGAAAAAGGGACGAAAATAATCAGACCTCTGTAGCAGCTGCAGGACTGAGAAAAAGCTGACCAATCCGAGATCAGCGTCCCGTTGATCTCGGATTGGAGCCCTACAAAAAACCAATCGGATGCCTCTGCTTTCTGCCTACGCCCCCCTCTGTCGGCTCCCTGCTCCGTGTGCGCACGCGGTTCTACCGGCTTTGGATGAAGCACTGACGGAATGGGGAGGGGGGGGTGGAGCTTAGAGGAGGGGACACTTTCGAATCTTGCTAGCTCTCTTGCTAGCTCTCTAGGATTACCTACCATAGCTTTAACACGCTGCACGCCACAGCTGGATCTTATCGTATGTGCTGACAGTTGCAGAGTCAATCAGAATGGAGCAGAACCAGGAGCAGAACCAGCAGCAGAACCAGCAGCAGAACCAGCAGCAGAACCAGCAGCAGAACCAGGAGCAGAACCAGGAGCTGAAGCAGGAGCTGAAGCAGGAGCAGGAGCAGAACCAGGAGCAGAACCAGGAGCAGAACCAGGAGCAGAACCAGGAACAGAACCAGGAACTGAAGCAGGAGCTGAAGCAGGAGTTGAAGCAGGAGCAGAACCAGGAGCTGAAGCAGGAGCTGAAGCAGGAGCAGAACCAGGAGCTGAACCCCTCCACCAGGAACAGAGCCGGCTCATCCTCTGGCTCCACCGGGCCACAGGTCAGTGTGGAGGACGTTTTTATTTTATTTCTTATTTGGTTAGGACACTGCACATTAATCAACATATCAGCAAAGCATCAATGTAAAAATATGCCAGAGTTAGCACAGTTGCTAAATTCCATCTGTTGTCCTCTGGCAGGTATCATAAAAACATACAGACAATACACCATGACAAAAAACTAAAGGACAAACAAACAGGAAATATTTTGAAAGATTCACATCCAAGTTAAAGGGATAGTTTGCCTCTTTTGACATGAAGCTGTATGACATCCCATATCAGCAACATCATTTATGAACATTTTCTTACCTGCGTCCTGTGAGCCGAGTTCCAGCCTCCTTTTGGCGTTGATGAAGGTAGTCCGGCTAGTTGGCTGGGGTTTAAAAAATAAAACGTTTTGCTTCTCAAAACAATATGCGTTCAAAAGAGTAATACATTTGCATCACAAAATCCTCCCTCCAGAAAAAGTCAGACCTCACAATCGCTTGGCCCTATTTTCTCCCCCTTCGTATCACTGCCTGCTGGTGTAAACCGTGCAGACCGAAGTGCAGACCAAGCACTCTCCTGCTTCTGAGCAGCAAACACCGTAACAGGTGCAGCTATCACTAGTAGGGGTGTAAATAGTAATCGTTTTGGGTCGATTCATCGATTATACAGCCGACGATTCGATGCGCCGACTCATCCGCGAGATAATCGATCAGTGTGATTTAATTAAATTCATAGTTTGCATTAACTCGGACGTGTGCGCTTCTAATTACCGTACTCCTAATCTGCGGGTGGCGCTATTGTTTTACTACTTCACACGCCCCTACCGTGAACCTCTACTACTTCCGCGCGCCATCCTCAGTGAGAGCGATGGAACCGCAAGACATATTTACTCCCGTCGGCTTAAAGTCATGGGTTTGGAAATATTTTGGCTTCAGAAAAACAGGAGGAATAATGGTAAGAGATGTTGCAGTGTGCAGAGACAAAGGCTGTCAGGCTGAGATCAAATACCACACTAATACATCAAATCTATCGGCACACCTGAAAAGGCGTCATGGTACCAACAACGCCGCTGACAACGTTTTTTCCTCAAAAGTTGTTGGCAACTTCGAAAAGGGCAAAAAACATAACCAGGGCCGTTGCGTTTTTTATGTGCTAAGACATGAGGCCCTATTGTGTTGTAGAGAACGAAGGCTTTAGATACCTGCTCGAAGTCCTTGAGCCGAGGTACAACATCCCCTCGCGGCAACATTTCAGCGAGTCCTACATTCCGAAGATGTACAACAAAGTGCGTGATGAAGTTATTCAGGGGCTGAAGAGTGCAGGGCGAGTAGCCATAACCTCCGATGGATGGACTTCATGCACGATGGAGTCCTACATCACTGTAACGTGTCATTTCATTGACAACGAATGGCAAATGAAAAACCATGTTTTACAGACTCGTATCATGGAAGACACTCATTCGGGAGTTTATATCGGGCATGTTCTGAGAGGTGCATGTGAAGAGTGGGGTGTATTGGAAAAAGCACCTGCTCTCGTCACCGACCACGCTTCCAACATGGTCAAAGCTGCTAGAGAGGCAGAGTTTTCACCGCACATAAAGTGTTTTGCGCATACACTCAATCTGACAAAACAAGATGGCCTGAAGCTTGCTGCCGCAGACAGGCTTTTAGGACGCGTGAGAAAAGTTGTGGTTTTTTTTCACCGCAGCCCACCTGCGGTCACAGTTATGAAGGAGAAGCAACGTTTGCTGGAGCTTCCACGGCATAAGCTAATAACGGACGTCAAAACAAGATGGAACAGTTCGTTCGACATGCTGGAACGTTTTCTCGAACCGGCGGTGATGGCGACATTGCTGGACAGAAAGGTGAGACAAGGCTCGAGTGACGTGCATACGCTGAGTGAGAGCGACATAACAGCTGTCAAACAGATGCTGAGTCTACTGGCCCCACTGAAGACGGCTACAACGTTGATGTGCGAGGAGAAGCAGCCAACTGTGTCTGTCCTGGCACCACTCCGAATTAAGTTGTTGGCGCATTTCGAGGAGGCACCAGATGACGCCCACTTAATCAAAGAAATGAAACGACTCATGGCTGAAGATCTTAGAGGGCGATATGTGGACGAAGAACCATTCTTACTTCGCGCAGCTGCGTTGGACCCCCGATTCAAAAAGCTTCCTTTCCTCAGTGATGTGAGAAGAAACCAAACCTTTGAAGATATTGCTGAAGAAGCGGCACAGCTAAAGGAACAGAGGGTAAGTTGCTTCTCATTTTAGTCATTTAATATAAATAATAACACTGATAAAGCCATTGTCTCATTGAAATTTGAGCACTCTACCCTACCTTTTACTAATAAGTCTCTGTTTATGTGTGGGTCTGTGTTACAGAATGAGTCAGAGCAGGCCCAGTCTGAGCGTGAGCAAAAACCTCCTCACACTTCTGACCAGATTCCTAGGGAGCCACATGATGTGGATGAGCTAAATGATGCGAATGAGAAACGTGAGGAAGAAACCACTGAAGGCATGAATTTTATATGTAACACACAACTAATCAAGTAGATAATAGATAAGTAAATAATAATTAGATTACTAGTAGAACTATAATTAAGTATTTTTTTCTGTGCCGTTCTAGAATGCCCTCCTGTTCCCAAGAAATCAAAGGTGTTGGAGGACCTGTTTGGCGAGTCTTTCTGTACTGAGGACCCAAGTGTCAGAAACAAAACATCCAAAGAGCTAGCCTATAGCCGCTTTCGGACAGACCGTTCTAAGAAAGTAGTTATCAAAACTACCCTCCTCGAATTTCGTTCTGATAACTATCCTTCCCCAGCGGACCTGTTTCAGTCTGCATTCGCACACGAGTCGGGACCTGATAGGGACTGATGCGCCACGCGCAGCCGTCTGCTTCAGTGACGTATTAGCCGTTAGCCGTTTAGCGCTACATTCAAACACAAAACAAAACGGTAAAAGTAAGGAGAGTAGAAAAAACACCACCAAGAAGCTAATATGGAGAGCGGGGAGGCCACTGTGTTTATGGTCTGCATGATGGTGATATTAATCATGGACAATCACATCAGGCGTCTAATATCGAGGCTGGAAGAGCTCACAGAGAGAGTCAGGAGATACTTTTTCATTTCATGAAGGAAGAAAGGAGAGCAGAGCGCTGCAGACAAATGAGACCAGTGTAAGTTTAACTTATTAAACACGCGCCTGTTCTGTCTGTGTTGTATGAGTAAACATTTCAGCCGTGATAGCATGACATGGGGCGTAGCTACCAACCACCACACACCTCCGTTAGATTAGTTCTATAAGAACTATGAAAAGACCCGACCTCGGAGAAGGAGCTAAATAGTTATAGGAACTAAGGGAGAAAGCCCCGAGTTCCTGTATGTCCGAACACGGGAGAAAACGGCCCCGCGGATTAAAAGGTTATTAGAACTGCCAAAGGTTCCTACAGTCCGAAAGCGGCTTATGATGAAATTAGGAAGTACAGAGAAGTTGCATCTTTGGGCCTAGGTGGTAAGGTGTTAGACTGGTGGAGAGCTCACCAGGCTGTTTCCTCTCCTTGCAGACCTGGCCAAGACTTACTTATGCATTCCTGGCACAAGTGTACCATCAGAACAGGTATTTAGTACAGCAGGGGACATTGTGCGTTCAGAGCGCAGTGTATTGTCTTCTGAGCATGTGGACCAGTTGATTTTCATGAAGAAAAATCTGTCCAGGAGCACCATTGAGAGTATTGAAATGTAGGTCAGCCTCCTTGTTTTTGTTTTTTTTGCCATTATTGGGCTGTGGGCTTATGTCCTTTTGTTATTTTTTATTGTTATTGCACTTTAACTGTTTTTTTTTTGTGTTCTATTTGCAAGGCTCAAGTCAACTGACCACAATTACCGTATACTTCTAAAATGCAAATGCATTTTTATTCTTTTATGGGCTGTAAGAATTTGTGGAGTTTGTGTTGCAGTGAGTTCACCTACTGCAAAGGATATTTTCAAAATGTAACCAATTTTGTATGAAAGAAAATTGCAGTGTTGATTTACTTGCACTGTAGGTCAGTCTTTGGTTTTTTTTCTCTTTTTTTTTTACAGTGAATGGGCTAATGGCCATACTAGACCTGCACAGTAAGCACTGAAGTGTGTGTATAGAATACTGTTTCTGTATTCTCAATAAAAGGAAAATTATATTTTTCTTGATTTATTTCAAACTTATTATATATAAAAAGTGTAAAAATATTGAGAATCGAATTGTGGGGAATTCTGAAGAATCGAAAATAATCGAATCGTTGGCTTATGAAATTGAAATCGGATCGAATCGCCATGAAGGTGCCGATTTACACCCCTAATCACTAGGTGGCTGTTCGCATTGATATGAAGGGAGGCAAAAATAGTGGACGTCATTGAGGGATACTCCATCATACTTAGCTGCCTTCCCTCTAATTTTTCACGTGTCTGGGCAAACACACAAGCTCCCTGAGCACACTGAGGACCACTGTGAGCAGCATCAGATGTGCACGCTGTGGCCACACACCAGCATCACACCTGTTCAAAACCTTGGATCATAGCAAGTTACATGGCTTATTAAAAAAATCGAATCACAGCAGCAATTTTCATTAGTTTACTTTTAATATAAGCGATTTGGCCCACTTAAAATGAAAAAGACAAAAATCTTGTTGTTCACGAGACGTGTAGTATGTTATCTGTTATATGTGAGAGTCATGCTTGCAGCCTTGTTTTAGCAGAGTAGACCTTATTCACTTGAAAAAGAAAAAATTTGACCCAGTTTCACCGCTTGTTCTTCTATTTGCACATACTCAGACAGCCATTCCATCCTAAAAGAACCGCATTTCTTTTTTACTTTGGCTTGGTGAGTGGATGTGTCGCTGGCGCTGCCCGTTCGTTTCGCCATGATAAGGGGTTGCGTCTCACTGTTAGCTAGCTAACCTGTACGGCGCGTATGGGCAGGGCACATATGCAAGCACTATCAATGCTCTGATTGGCTGCATAGCGTAAGTAAGCCGTATCGTATCGTTGGCTGAACACCTGTCACTCACTGCATTATATTGAAAAATAGTACAGAAAAACACAGTATTGGTCTTATTAATTAGATTAGGTCTATTATTAGATATTAATTAATACGTTTATGGTGAATTTTATTTTATGCACTGCTTAGATTTTCTTGTGCGCTGAGTGTGCGAGCAGCTCAGAGGGAACATTGCTTAGCTGCACAATCAAAGATGACACGTACCTTTCCAGGCTTGCGTGGATGAGTCACTGGGTGATGTGGGAGGTACCAGATCTTGCTATCGCTGTGGTCAAGTGACGAAGCTGAGACCTCTTCTGCATAACCTTTGTCGATGGTCGACTTCATCACCTCCACATACTTCTCTTTCAGGTCTGCGTTCTTTCTTAGTCTGCGTTCCAGTAATCGTAGTCCGTGTTGCTAAGATGATATTGTTTGGTAATGTCACTGTTTCCTTTTTGAAAGGTATGTCTAAGCAATAGTGTAAGCCTTCTTTGGAGGATGAATTTTCCCACCGTTTAATTACTTTGTGGTCATTGATTGATAGATTGTTCTTGTGTGTGGGGTCATCAAGTTTCCAAAACCTTTCTACCTAAGTTTGCAGGCTATGATCAAACTTGAGGAAGTAGGCCCTGGCCTTCCTTCTTTCCTTGCAGGCATGGACTGATAATCGGGCGTACCGGGCATTTGCCCGATGGGCCGACGTGCTATTTGGGCCGGCAGATCCGACATGTATATTAATAATATGTATTATTATTATTATTATTATTATTATTATTATTATTATTATTATTATTATTATTATTATTATCATTATATATCGTCATCGTCATATCTGCATAATGCATGAAGAAAAATAAAATCAGCAGCGCAAGAGTCTGTTCCGATCAACCAGCCCTTACGACAGGCAAGTGCAGCCCATTGGTTATCATCACTGACAGTCTAAAAAAGGGCTGGGCCAATCATGAAATAGAAAAACACCTTCACTCTCCGTGTGGAACGTTGTGCAGCGGTGTTCGCTTAGTGATGGATAGGAAACGCAAGGGAAGTGCAGAGAAACTGCGCGACAAAAAGAAACGCGAACTTCAAGCGGACTGATGTCTAATGTGGTGGTGGTTGTAGTGGAGGCGACGGCGAATCGAGCAGTGAACATGTCAATGCAGCTGCTGCAGTATTAGAACCTGCGGTAAGCTGGACAGTTTTCAGATCCCCAAACTGTAATGATAGGATAAACCAACCTACCCCTTAATGAATATGATAAAATGACATAACCCCAATAAAATTATGTTGGCTAATGTTCCACGGTCAAGTTAGTTTGTATAGTAAAGACAGGTGCTGCTACCCATAAACTTCATGCTACCACTAGCGGCTAATGATGAATTTTCTAGCCTACACTGAGTGCATGGGAAAATAAGCCTAGGTTTGGCTAATACGTCTATGTCTTCTACCCTGAACTGAACACTTTTCAATGCGAGAACCTTAAAATCACTATTCACCAACATAACAGAATGTAGCATGCAAATGTCATCATTAGACTATCATTGTTTGTGGGTAGAGTAGCCTTGGCTAGACCAATGCTAAATGAGGTTTTGCCAAAAGGCAGCTGGCAGTTTCTATTAACCCATTGGCGCCTAAAGCACCTGCAAAAAAGGCTGCTCAATGCCTAAGCCAGTTTTTAGAAAAGGTCCCCAATGCCTGAGGGTTTTTTTAACTAAAAACAATTCATTGAAAACACCTAAGAAAAATTCAATATCTCAGCCTCTGAAACACATAAAGACATGAAATAAGTTGCATTTTAAAGGTTAAATTCTCTGCTTTTATTCCGTCATGTTCATTCAGCATTAACACCAACACATTTTCATTAAAAAAATTAAAAAGATGAGTCAATACACACACAAACACACACACAGACACACACACCCATTTTATTCACACACACACACACTGACACAAACACACACACACACATGCCCACTACTACACAACACTACTTTCTCAGAGCGTGGTGCATGAAGCACTCGCGGTGCAGGGGGATATTGCACTGCCTGCATCCCATCAGTGTAGTCCCTGGGCGCTTGGTGTTCTCTTTGGCACACTCCCTGCAGGTCTTTCTCTTTTCACTGATCTTGGCCAGATCATACCCAGCTGAAGCTGTAGATGTAGATGCAGGATCAGTGTTGTCTTGGAGATGTAGATATCTAAAAATATGAGTGAAGATTCAAAATTCAATTTTTTTTCGCTGGCTGGATTGTATTACTTTTTTTTTTTTATCAATGTTGGACATTTGGTTAATGTAGTTTTGCTTTATGATTCCGGATAATACCCAATGCTGCTATTTATTATACTACTATTACTATACTGTTACTATACTATAACTAAATCATAATCATCATTACTATTATTATCATCATTATTATTATTATTAGTAGTAGTAGTAGTAGTAGGCACCACTTCAGCTACATCACTGGCCATGATAGAGACGTCATTGCAAAATAATAATATCAGCAATAATAATGAATGATAAAAAAAAAACCTGCAATATATCTTGCATTGTGCAGTTATACTGTATACTTCAGTGACACGACTTCTAAAACATCATAGTTGTCATACTGCAGTAATTCGCACCGGGCTCTCTTTTTTTTGACATAACGGCAACGCCACTCAAATAAGAATGAGAAGTCGTCAGAATGAAGCGCAAGAATGAATAATTACCTCCAGATCATGTCGAAACGATCTTGTGCCATCACTCGGGTGACATTTGTCTGATACAGCCACTTGCTCTGCCTCCAGTAATCACGGCGAGTTGGTAGTTTGATTATTCCAAAAGTTAGGCAGAGACCGATGAAAGATTTCATCTCCTGCTTTGACACGGGGCTCCACTTCGAGTTGGATGGTGTGTGGCCGCGTGCCTGATCCGCATATAAGTTTGTCTGTGTCACCAACATATCCCAAACTTCATCAGTGAAAATATGCGAGAACACATCTAAAGGACTTGCATCTTCAGATATTGGCACCTTCAGCCCCGGTGTACGAGTAAACTTTTTGTTGACGCCGGGTGCGAAATCCAGCGGACTGCCAGTCTACTTGAAAGCCAACAAATTCCTCGTCCTCGTCCTCATCCTCTCCAAACAAATACCAATTATTGTGCATTACATGCTGCATGCGTCTTGAAAATAATGATAAATGAACAATGTTGCGTTATGCAGCTACCGGCGTTAGGGACAATGTTGCGTTATGCAACAACCGGCGTTAGAGACAATGTTGCGTTATGCAACAACCGGCGTCAATGGGTTAAGATGGATAAGGTCAATGAAAGAAAGTCACAATTTTTGAAATCCTATTATTTTGCTATATCATTTTGCCTGTTATGCCAATTAGGCTGTGTATCTCTATGTATGACTCTCTAAGGCTACATTTACACTGTCAGTTAAATGTTACCCAATTCCGATTTTTTGCTCTCATGTGACACAGATCGGATATGTTTTTTGACCGTGTAAATAGGGCAAGGACGCATGCTTTCGGATATTTTGAGATCGGATACAGGCCTCCTTCATATGTGGAAATTTATCAGATACGAATCAGATATGTGACAATGTGACCGCTGTGTAAACAGGCAGATCGAATATTCTTACACATTGCGTTCCACACATCATTAAATATGCGACGATTTAGATTTTTTGTCGCATGTGGTAAGCTAGTGAATGCGAGACGCATAAACATACAAGGAACATGTCGGAGGAGGTCTTCCCACCAGTCCTGGGATCGGTCTCGCACCCAGACACTCCTCTGAACAGCTGAGGAGGCAATAATTGCAGCGTGTGCACAGGATGCAATAATGGCCCTTTTCCTCCTCTGCCTTAAAATCCTGCCAATGTTGGGCAAACTTCTCATGTACCGCAACACTAGCATCACACCTATGTCAACGTCGTCCATTTGCCTCAGCAGTAGAGTTTGGTAAACACTTAAGTAGGCATGCGCGATGTTTCAGGTGATAGGCAAGTGTAATCGCGTGAATCAGATATGAGTCACATTATTAAAGTACGTGTAACCACACGTTAAAAAAATCGGGTTTAGGCAAAAAAAATCAGATCTGGGCATCAAGACTTGCAGTGTAAATGAAGCCTAAGAGAGTCAAATAGTATTTCAAATGTATTTCTAAAGCCACTCCCCAATACGAAAAGCGAGTTAGCACTCTGATTTCATTATTAGGCTAATTGTTGAACTACTGTTAGAAGAAATTACATAATTTTGTGTCAGTCTGATGCTAATGCAGCTGTGTCTGTCAACCAGACAATCCAAGAACTCTGGAACTGACTGCATCCTTATGTGAAAAAAAAAAAAAAACACAGTGACAACACGTTTTGTTGTGCCAGGTTGAGAGAGCATCCCAAGAAGAGGAGAGTGGTAGTGTGAGAGAGGAGAGAGTCCACGAGAAAGAAGTCAGGGATGGAGAGGAGAGAGGCGAGACTGAGGAGAGACATGGCGACATAATAGACTTAGCATCTGATCCATTGTTTCTCATGTCTGTTTTCTTTCTCTTTGAAAAACATAGGTACAGCCAATAGGATGAATGCTGATCTAAGCATTATTGCTGTGATTGAGTGGTGGAGTTTACATTTTATAGTGTTGATAAATTAAGGTTTTGGAAGTATTTTAAGTGTCCACTCTCACTAATTTCCATTAACCCATTCCATGCCTCAAGGTATTTATTTTTTCAAAATTTGCACAGTTGGTATTCACATTCAGTACACCAAAAAAAAAAAACTGACAATGTTTGTGTTGTGCAATGTGGTGGGCCAGTCTAGTCCAAAATCCTATGTTTAACTTATTTAGTGTTCTCACACCATTAAGCGTGTACATGCTGCCATCGTGCAGTGAGTCTATCTCAAGGTCCACACTTCGAGTAAATATTCCTTCTCGACTTCCTCCTACTGTATCAAGGTCTAACCTGGCAGGCTTGCCCTTAACCTTGAGTTTCTTGGTGAGTTCTTCCGACACTAAACTGGTGTTGGCTCCTGGATCGAGTAATGCATACGTGACAGAACTGATGCTGCTAGCCTTGCTTCTAACCACAACAGGAACAATAGGTAAGCAAACCTTACCATTTCCAGCTCCAGCAAATCCACAAGTGACATTAGGTGATCTGGTAGGTTGTGTTTGTTGGGTAGTTTTACTGTCATCAGTGGCGTCCTGACTTGCTGTAGTATTCTGTTTGCTCGTGTGGTTTGGATGCAACCATTTGTTATGTTTCTGTCCGCAGCCAGGCACATTACATACCCAATTGCGTGTGCAGACCTCAGTGTTGTGCCCCATCATGAAACAGTTTTGGCACAGGTTTTTCTCCTGAACGAACACGAGGCGATCTGGCACAGTTAGTGAGCGGAAAGCTGGACACTGGTTCAAGAAGTGGCACTCTGAGCACTTCAGACACTTTAGATTAGCTGGTTGCTTGGTACGTGTAGACTTGTTCTCCTAAACATCAGCTGCCTTAACACTTGTGGGGTAGTTTTGAAAAGGTTTTTTGAACCCCTTTGTAGTCAATGTAAAATTGTTTGGTTTCTCCTGTTTCTTATAGCTAACTAACCCACCAAAGACTGGATCAGACCTCTTTTCAGCCTCTGTCTCTACGAAGCTGACAACGTCGTCAAGTTTCGGAAGATGTTCTTCTTTTGTAATTTCATAATTCTTATTTAACCATTTGGGCCTGAGGTCTGATGGTAGCTCGCCAATGATCTCAACCAATGTGCGGCGACCACTGAGCTCTTCCTCACACTTCATGGCAGCAAGCGTATCCTTACAGCCTCTGTTGGTCTGCGAAGTCTCTGAGTTGCACATTGTCTCGGTATCTCCTTAAAGTTCAAAACCTTTCCTACCCAAGCTTGTGAGATGGAATGAGGATTTCTGAATCTTGTTCTTAGTCGCTCAAGTGCCTCCTTGCTACCCGCACTAGGATTGGGGTTGTATAAGCAGTGACTTATGGCATCTCGAGCCTTTCCTTCGGTGTACTGGTGTAGACAAGTTAACCATTGTGGTGAAAAGCCTCATGAACTTCCAATACTGGAGGGGGGTCACCATCAAACTTGACCATATCCCTTGGTGGGAGCCTAAGAGAGTCTACTTGGACTTGATACTGCTGCCTTGAAAACTCTGGCAATTGTGATATTGAATCCCTAGATATTGGCGAAAGTGACGGTTTTGTGATTGCAGGGATCCTGCCAGCTCACGGTGTAGAATAGAAATCTGCAGTCAGGGCTTGCTTCTTTTGTTCATTGTGTAGCATCTGTGCATCTAGCTCGGCCTTGTGATGCATTCGCTGGAGTTCCAGTTCAAACTCCTCTTTGTTGCGTCGAAGCAGCATTTCAAAGTTTTCCTGTTCCCTCTTTCGCAGAGCTTGTAGCATCTCTAGCTCTCCTGACAGAATTTTCATCGTTTGTGTCGGCTTGAGGTTCATTGACTAAATCATTTTGGTTTGTGACGTCTAACTCTTCATCAACATCTGGATGATTGTCAACTAAATTTTTCACTTCATGCAGCCAGGCTAGAGCCTCGTGACACACATCATGAACGCTCATCAAGATAAGCTTCTCATAGGCATCAAACTCTTCTTTGTCAATGTCATCAGTGAGTCTATCATGATAACATCTGTGTGATTGTTGAAGTTGTGTGAGGGCTAGGTCGAGGCTTTCCAATGCTGCTTTCAACTCTTCACGTTTGTTTTCTCGGATTTTTACATTCACAGCCATTATCATCTTTGTTACAGCTGCTTTAGCTTGTCCTCGCCTCCTTTTCAGTGTTGTAAGGTCCTTTTCTCCTGCAGAATCTTTGGCTTCAGACATGGTTGCCACTCGTGTTTAACTTTATATTACGAATAACATAAGGTAGTTTTTGTTGTTGTTGTTGTTTATTGCCTTGTGAATTACATAGTCAAACCGGTTAAACTCTAAACAAATAAATTTACAATATTTAGCATTTTTTAGCATTCAAATACACACAAATTTTAAACCTTACATTTTAAAGCTTCACAGTAAAACATATGAACATATCACAGCCAAAGTTGAGCTGGCTTTAACTCACATTTTACAACATTATAAGCCACATATAATTTCCCATTGAACACATCATCCTCAATCTGTTTGGTGAATTAAACAAGTGCTAGCATTTCGCTAACTAGCCGCTAACGTACAAAACCCTTAGAAAACGCTAGTATATTTCAATAGCTTAATGCTAATCTGCCAAACAGCCCATGCAGAATAAACACATTTCCTGATTGTTTACAACGTTCAAAATGAACTTGCCACATTGGGCAATGTATCAGAATGTAAGTCAAAGTATTGAGTTTCATGTCGTTGGTATGCTTCTTTTAATGACGGCAAAGAAGTTCCCGTTTTTTCCCGTTTTTGTTTTCTTAACTACATCACTTCCGGTTTTCGTCAAGACCCAAATCGATGCGATCTAAACAATATACAACCTCCCGGGAGTGAAAGGAGTGAACACAACATTAAGATTAGAATCAAAGATTACCCCAAGGTACTTAAAATGTTGAACCACATCAAGTGTCTCTGCATCCACCATGACTGATGGTTGCTGTCCCTCTGTTGGCTGCTGGGAGTAAAACAGACAGACTGTTTATTTTTTTATTCAAATGTAAACAACAGTTTTTGAGCCAATAGGACACTGGCACCGTGGCTCCTGAGAGAA
This sequence comes from Odontesthes bonariensis, assembly GCF_027942865.1. NCBI lineage: Eukaryota > Metazoa > Chordata > Actinopteri > Atheriniformes > Atherinopsidae > Odontesthes > Odontesthes bonariensis. The sequence continues at coordinate 28,090,908 of NC_134524.1, forward strand.
TTGCAGCAGCTTCTTGAATTGAATTGGCATGACAGTATAATACAGTGTCGTCAGCATATGGTTGCATCTTTATATTTCTACAGACATTTGGTAAGTTATTGACATTTAGGCTGAATAAAACAGGACCCAATATTGAGCCCTGTGGTACTCCAGCAGAAGAAGTGAGGTATGAAGATGACGAATCACCAATTGATTAATGCACATCATGATTAATGGTGTCAAAAGCACGCTTTAAATCAAGAAATACAGCAGCTACAAAGCCACCCTGATGCAACAAGCTTTTAAGTTTAACAGGTAGCCGTCTCTGCTGAATGAAATTTCCTAAATCCAAACTGCATTGGATGAAGAGTGGCATGGCCATTATTTCAGTGTTCAGTCAGTTCTGTGGTAACCCATTTCTCCGCTACTTTGGAAATTCTAGGTAAAATACTTATGGGTCGATAGATTTTGTCAGCCTTAAAGACGGGGGTGACCCGAGCAATCTTCCATGTCGATGGTACCGTTCCTTGTTTTATGGATAGATTTACAAGATGTGCAACTGGGTCAGCAAGAGCCTGTTTATTGGTCTTTAAAAGTTCACTAGTAAGACCAAATGTATCTCTGGCCTTTTTAGAGATGAAATATGTGAGCATTTAAAGGGCTTCGCAAGTTCCTCAACTGAGCCAATGAAAAATCTATTGATAACTCACAGTAATCTCCAGATTGTCAGTTAGCTCATCATTAACCTGGAGGTGTAGATCACTAAAATGGGGAGATAACTCAATTAGATTGTTCCATATTAGCTTTTAATTACCATTTGCCCCATTTATGGTTCAATATAGAATCTGCTTTCACCTTGCGGGTCATCCTTAAGACTTTATTTTTCATTCATTTTATAATTTCATTGTTCAACCAGGACAGATTTTTTTGTATGTTGCTTGGATTTACCTTTTTTTTTTTTTTTTGTGAAGTGCGTTATAATATCATTGACTTCTTTAATAAAGTTATCTGAGCTCGCCTCAATGTCGTTATTTTCCAGAATATTAGACCAATCTAGATTTTGGATTTCCTCAATCAGGAATTGTTGCTGGCTTTTGAGTATGAAGTAGAACTGGTGACCTCTGGTGGATGCCATTAAATGCTTCCTCTTAATTTTCCATGAGCACAAGATAAAATTGTGCTCTGACAGGCCAGACAATAGATTCAAAGTCTTAGAGATTCTTTCAGGATTATTAGTAAATATTTGATCAATTGTTGTATTTGACGTATTAGTTATACTTGTCAGTCCTTTTATAATTTGTTTCAAATTGTACTTCTCCATCAGCTGTTTATTTTTTTTCCTGACTGGATGTCCCAGTTGAAATTAAAATCAGCGAGTAGGATGATTTCCTTTTTCGAGTTGCAGTGATTTAAGATTGTGTGAAGATGATCATAAAACACATCCTTTGCTGAGGTGGATCCACACAAATCACTGTAAAAGACATTGCAGAGCAGAGTGATGCATTTAGACCAATACACTCAGCGTTAACGTCTTTAGGCCACCTTATTAGTTCATGTTGAAACTTCTCTCTGACATAGATTAATACTCCCCCACCTCGCCCTGCTTCTCTAGCCTTTCTAAATACATTATATCCTGGAATGCTGGTAGCTGCTGTAGATAATGATGAATGTGTCAACCAACTTTCAGATATTCCAAGTATATCAATATTAGAGTCACTTAATAAATGTTCCATTTGCTCAGTTTGTGTTTTTCCTGGTTAAAAACAGCAAAGTGTTTTCTGGTTTCATCTCCTCTCTCTGAGCTGCAGATCCAGATGTGCTCATTTGAAGAATACACAGACAGACACAGAGCAAAACTGCTGCAGCCACGGGACAAATCTGAGGCTTAAACTGTCTTCGAACACGTCCTGTGACAAAAGTTGACCAGCTAGAAAAATTATTTTAACACCGTTAGAAGCAGAAGGCTTTGAGGAACTTAGCAAAGTAGTTTTACATCTGTGGAGTCAACTATATTTAAATCGAAGCAGTTTGAACACACACAACATATATGGAGAGATGAGACGGCCGCCCGCCGATCGCGGGAGAGAAATGACGCCGAACACTGACTTCAAATACATCTTGTGAGAAAAGTTGAGCAGCTAGAAAAATAATTTTAACACCATTAGAAGCAGAAGGCTTAGAGGAAGTTAGCAAAGTAGTTTTACATCTGTGGAGTGAACTATATTTAAATCGAAGCAGTTTGAAAACACTTGAAGCTGGTTTTGAGGACTCAAAAATGGCAGATTTCGTCAGAATTTGTCGTCTCTAGCTGAAAGTATGCTGAACTAGTTACGATTTGAAAGGATTTGAAGGATTTGAAGATAAGGATTTGAAGAACTTAATTTTCATATTTTTGAAACTGTCATATTTCAAAATTGGCCGAATATTTTTAAAAGATGAAACATTTTGTAATAGCTGAATATCTTATGAACATTTTAAAATTTGAATTGTGTCTCTAGCTGAAAGTATGCTGAACTAGTTAAGATTTGAAAGGATTTGAAGATTTACCATTACTTTTAATGGGGAAAAAAGTTGAACAAAAAGCTTAATATCTTAAAAAGTTGAAAAGTTAGAAACACCAAAAAAACATTCGCATCAAGAGCTGAAAGAGCTGAACATTTTGATGCCAAATTTGTTGAAATAGCTGAAAGTATGCTGAAGTAGTTGAATGCCGAAAATCGGCGGAAGACGGAATAATAATAAAGAGAAACAGGAACTTAATAGTGAGATTGCCTTAAAGCATTCTCACAATTAGTAAAAGAGCAAAAAGCAAGAGTTTACTGCTTAAAAACCTGAACGTGTGCAGAACACATTAGAGCACAGTGCTGATAGCTGAGGGCACTTATAAACGCACCCTCAGCGTTCACGTTTGATCTGAGATATTGAGACCTGTGTGGCTCGGTCTGTCCAGGTCCAGTTAGAATATGTTGGTTAGCGTGGGTTAGCTTTGAGAAATCTTTTGTGTGAACTCCAAAAGGATCTAAGTCTTCTTCCTCTCTGTCATTGCAGAAACATATAGCCCAAGAGGGATCCAGATGGCACTGCTGTAAGGACTGTGGGAAAGTTATCAAACGATCTCGTCTGAGGTATCATCAGAGGCTTCATACTGGAGAGAAGCCATACAGCTGTGACCAGTGTGGGGCAGCTTTCACTCAATTATCTAATCTAAAGACACACCAACGTATTCACACAGGAGAGAAACCTTTCATCTGTGGTCAGTGTGGGGCAGCTTTCACTCAATTATCTCATCTAAAGATGCACCAATGCAGTCACACAGGAGAGAAACCATACAGCTGTGGTCAGTGTGGGGCAACTTTCACTGTATTATCTCATCTAAAGAGACACCAACGTATTCACACAGGAGAGAAGCCATACAGCTGTGGTCAGTGTGGGGCAGCTTTCACTGAATTATCTAGTCTAAAGAGACACCAACGTATTCACTCAGGAGAGAAACCTTTCATCTGTGGTCAGTGTGGGGCAGCTTTCACTCAATTATCTAGTCTAAAGGAACACCAACGTAGTCACTCAGGAGAGAAGCCTTACAGCTGTGGTCAGTGTGGGGCAGCTTTCACTAGATTAAGTAGTCTAAAGACACACCAACGTATTCACACAGGAGAGAAGCCTTACAGCTGTGGTCAGTGTGGGGCAGCTTTCACTGAATCAGGTCATCTAAAGACACACAAACTTATTCACACAGGAGAGAAACCTTACAGCTGTGGTCAGTGTGGGGCAGCTTTCACTCAATTATCTAATCTAAAGAGACACCAACGTAGTCACACTGCAGAGAAATGATTGGCTTAAATCAACAACAATTTTTACGGCAGATAAGCAAACATTCACCTGGGAGCAGCGACAGGAACTACCAATCAGAAGCCTTGCCTTTGTTCAGATTAAAAATCTTCTTTGTTGATTACCACCTTCTCTTGTCAGGACTTTAGTTCTGAATGTTCTGTGGGGAGCACATGTTTGAAGAACGATTGAAAGTGCTTTGTAATTTGTTGGGATTGCTTTAACTGGGGACGGATCTCCCGACGTTCAAGACAAACATGGCATCAATTGTGAGTTGATGGACAGAACAAAATGCAGTCTGTTTGAAAGTAGAAACATGTTTATTCTGTTATACTGAACATATTTGTTTTGTTTAAAGTTGTGGGTATTTATATAAACATCTGAAGAAGCAATATATCATTTCAGTTTGATGTGAAGTCGAGCTTTACACTCGTCTGTATTTCATTGTTCTGCATTTCATTAAAGGTCAGATGTTAACTTTTCTCATGCTTTTCATGTTCTTGCTACACAAATATTTTTTTAAGAAAATGTGTGTTTGGTTACGAGGGAAAGTTAACCCTTATCATCTTCCCCAAAGACCCAGAAATCTTTAACGCAGTCTGAAAAAGGTTTGGAGTTGTTCCCTGTACTTCCCAGACAGTTGTATGATGCTCATGACTGAAGCTGAAAGTTAAGGCTGTTCCAACACTAAAAGGGCACTAGGCTCAAATTCTTTTTTTTTTTTTTTTTTTGTCATTCAAATTTTTATTTGTTTTAACATATCTTCACAGACATTTCAGATGTAACAAACAATTTGAATTAAATTAACAGTCTGTTTAAGAAGTAAAAAGGATAAACAGAATAAAGATATATAATATAACATTGATAAACAAAAAAAAAAAAAATAATAAAACCCATCTTACAACTTAAAGGCAGCCCTCGTCCCTGGCACCCCTCAAATTTCATACATATTCAAATCATACATGAATACAATCACATGTATAACATACTTATCCTCTCCACCATGCCCTGCACCCCTCTATGGCGTTATACCCCTTATATGAGTCACAAAGACTTCCCACACCTGACTCATTTTACATGAAACATTAACCTTGGCAATCATCTTTTCAAAGGCAGCAGTCTTTGTCATGAGTTTAAACCACTCCACAAGCTCTGGTTTATGTGGGCTCTTCCAATTGCGAAGTATGAGTCGAGCCGCAACTATAAAACCGGTTACTGTCAATCGGAGCTCCGCTTTAGTAAGGCCTGGTGGCATTAGAGCCTTATCCATTAACAGGCACAGTTGTGGGGATTCTGGTAAAGGTCGTTTCAGCCATCCCTCAAGGTTTTTTAGCACCACCTTCCAGAAGGGCAGTACCATAGGACAGTCCCATATGGCATGAAGGAATGTGCCCAGGTCCTTATGACATTTCCAGCATTTATTATCCTGAGTTAATCCCATTTTAAACAATTTCAGTGGTGTGAAATAATATCTGTGTACGATATTATAGTGCAGGGGTGTCCAACTGGTCCATGAAAGGGCCGTGTGGGTGCAGGTTTTTGTTCCAACCCTGCGACAGCACAGCTGACTTGTTTCATTCAATCAACTCAACTGTCAGCACTGAAGGTCTTACTAGTTGTATTAAGTGTGGCATAACATTCTCTAGTCTCTGAGCAAGAACCTTCGTTAAAATTTTACAATCCACATTGATCAGACTGATAGGTCTAAAACTTCCTGGATCCGTGGGATCTTTATCTTTTTTAACAATTAGGGAGATCAGCGCTTCATTAAATGTTTCTGGTAATTTTCCCAATGAGAATGATTCATCATACACTCTTTTAAGGATAGGAGCAAGTTTGTCAACATACTTCTTATAATATTCTGAGGGAAAGCCGTCTAGACCAGGAGACTTTCCAACCCTCATTGATGAGATGGCCTTTTTAATCTCCTCTGTTCTTATGGGGTTGTCTAAAGAGTCTTTCTGATCTCCTGACAATTCTGGTAAGGGGATATTTGAGAAAAATGTCTCGTAATTACCCGCCTCTGGATTGACCTCTGATTTATAAAGTTGTTCATAAAAATTGGCAAATACTTTGTTAATATCCCCTGTGTTTGTCACCAATTCACCTTTCTCATTTTTAACAGCTGGTATAGCATAACTGGCCTCCTTTTGATGTAATTGTCTGGCCAGTAGCTTCCCTGATTTTTCACCACTCTCATAAAAATTAGTTTTCAACCTAAATAGGGCATACTCAGCTTTTATGTTGTATATTTCATTTATTTGAAATTTCAAATCACATACCTTTTTCAAAAACGGGTCAGAGTATTTCTCAGACTCCAATTCTTTAAGCTGAGATTCGAGATCTTTTAACTGTTGGATTCGCTCTCCTTTTTTCCTGCTTGAATAGGCAATAACTTTCCCTCTTATAAAGGCCTTAGACAGTCCCAAACTTGTCTGTTGACCCAGTGTTTACCAGAAAGAAATGATCAAGTTCATTTTCTAATAAACTATTAAATTCTGGATCTTGTAATAACGATACATTTAGCCTTCACCTATTTTTCCTTACACCATCTGACTTCATTACTATATCTAGCTGCACTGCAGCATGATCAGTCAGTGCTATGGGTCCTATTGTACAGTCTGAGATGCTCTCTACCAGATCCTTTCCAATCAGAAAATAATCTATCCTAGAGTGAGATCTGTGATTATGGGAATAAAATGTATATTGTCTCTGTCTGGTTGACCAGCCTCCATATCAATCAATCCCAGGTCCTTCATCAGGAGTTTAATTGCCATCCTGTCTTTCGGTATAATATTAGAAGAGGTGGTTTTATCCAGGGTCCCATCCAGAACTTGATTAAAATCCCCAGCTAAAATAGTGTGTCCATCAGGTATACCCCCTATTAACTTGTTTATTTCATGAAAAAAAGTTGGATCCTCGATATTCGGTGCATATATGTTAAATAAATTAACTTTTTTCCCATCAATTTTGGCTTCCACAAATACCATTCTTCCTTGTTCATCCTTTTGCTCTTTTATAATGAGAAAATTTAACTTTTTTGTGAACCAGAATAGCCACACCATGCTTTTTACTTGTATATGAACTGTGATATATTTGACCGACCCAGTCTCTCTTCAATTTGGCGGCCTCTGAATCAGTCAAGAGTGTCTCTTGTAAAAAGGCTATATGGGTTTGTTGGGACTTAAGGTATGATAAACATTTTTTCCTTTTCACTGGATTTTGTAACCCGTTTACATTCCAGGATACTATCCTTATGCAATTAGCCATAATTTAACAAATGATAACTAGCATAGAGGGAGGTGAAAGATGAAAAAAATGAAAGAGGAGGTGCCGCCCCGCTGCCTGTCAAAACCCCGGTTAACCACAACATACAAAAAACCTTGTGTAAAACCCCTTCGGAACATAGAACACCAAACGACCCCCCACCCGCCCCCTTTTCTCTCTCACTTTTGAGCAGTGGCGGCTCCTGACATTTTTTTTAGGTAGTGCAATTTCCAGTCTGTGAAGGCTGCATCAGAGTGTGCTGTGCGAAGCTGAACCGATTGCACTGATGCAAACCTGTTATGTTCCCACACAGGAAATAAAATGTCCAATCGTCCAGAAACTCCTTGTCTTCCTTAAATAAACACAACGCAGAGTCGAGGGGTTATTTGGTCTGCCAAATAACCAAAGTGACTGCAATTTCCCCCGTTATGTCCATAAGTAGCCTACCATAAAAGTCCATAGGACTGAGGTATATTTGTCTAGGTAGCATAATTTATTGTAATAATTTTAAATAATTTGTTGTTATTTTTTGCATAATTTGCCAATCAGTTAATATTACACCTTAACCATTATTTATTTATTTTCCTCATATTGTTCCAGGATTCTATGAAATAAGTAAACACATAAGCTCTTAATGATAAGATTCATTCAATTTTCATTCTAAAGAATGTAATTAAAATGACAGCATATAAATCCAAGTCAAGTGTTTATTGAAGTTTTGGAAAATATGACTTAGAAAAGTATAACCAGTTGTCAAACATGGTTAAGTGCAGCTTACTTATGTGAGATTTCTCTCTTTTTTAAATATAATACTGCACCATTAACAAAGAATGTGTCATTATACATTCTGCTATCATTGTCAACATTATATAAAAGATTTAAATCATTACAAGTCAATGATTGAGCACAAAAGGGTAAGTTATTTAGCTACATGAAATACTACCTGGAAAAATAGCAGGGTTGGTGGAGCCCTGGGTTTCATCTTTGCCTCGCAAGGCGAGCCCGAAAATCCTGCAAAATTCTTCCAAACTTCCTTCTCCGCATTAGTACGACGACGATTAAAGGGTACTTCTGTCAGAAACACTAACGTATTGTTGCACTCGACACTCGCCATCTTCTTCATAGAATGTTTTTTTTTTTTTTTTCTTTATTGAAAACCACAATGTTACAACAACAAGTAGAATGTTCATGGTCCCGCGCAACAGACATATGACGAAAGCACGTTGTGCGTCGTTTGTGCGAGCACATAAACCCTCATAGAAAATGCATTGGGAGCAGGATTTTTGAAAAAAACCGAGGTCCCATTCATGTCAATGGGAGCTTCCTGGTGCAAATTCGACCCTGACAGAAATCGCACAAAATGGGCGTAGCAACCCCAGGCGCGACCTTAATCTGATTGGACAATGACATATACAACCAGTTTACCTACAGCAGATCAGTCCCACCTTAGCAACTAGATTAAAAAAAAAAAAAAAACTCTGTGTTTGGTAGTGCGTCGCACAAATCGCCCCTATGGAGGAGCCGCCACTGCTTTTGAGAGACCCACCGCAAACACGGTCCATGAGTCACACACAGATGATCCCCCTTAGAAGCCCCCCCACCACCCCTCAAAAGTCACCTGATAGGCGTCTCCTTTTACAATATGCCACACATATAAGCCACTGTATGTAGTACGCACATATGTGCGTGCATAAACCTAACAGCAGGTTTTCCACAATCTTAAAATATTACCTGTATACCTCGGGATCGAAACCCAAACAGAAGAGAAAAAGAAAAAAAAACAGCGCATCCATTTTCATTATTCTGACATCGCCGGCTCTAAATAAACTTAAAAGTAAATTATGACATGCCGTGTCACCTTTGGCTTAGTAAAATGCAAACACAAAGAGGACCACTCAGGTTATTTCACAGTCTTGGGCCGCTATAGCCCCCTTGATGCTGAACCAGTTGGATAACGTCCCATACTCACTGAACTTTCTCCTCTTCTCTGCCGTCTCTTTAGTCATGTCGGGGAAAAATGACAGCCTGCAGCCTCCCCAGATCACATCCTCTTCATTCCTGTATTTCTGCCTTGCAGCTGCCAACACTCGTTCTCTCTCTAAGAAACTTAGAAACCGCATGATAATGGCCCTGGGTGGTCGGTCTTCATCGGGTATTGGTATTGGGGCACGGTGCACCCGCTGCAGCTGTGAATCATCCAAATCAATCCCCAGGATCTCGGAAATTATTTTCTTCACGCAGTCTGTCGGGTTTCTACCTTCAAGCTTTTCTTTCAGGCCGACGAGTCGCAGATTTTGGCGTCTGTCTCTGTTGGCAGCGTCTTCAACTGTCTTCCTCAAGCATCAAGCGTCTTCCTCACACTTTTTAGCACTTTTATCCGCTGTTTGACAAAGTTGGTGGTTCTCGTCCTCTAACAGACCGGCACTGGCCTCCTTAATTTCGGTCATGTCCGCTTGCAAAGCCGCCAAGAGTTTCCCGACCTGTCCCATCTCTTGTGTAGCTTTCTCTAGGGACTGTTGCATAGCAGCCAAGACACCTCCGCCGTTGAACTCTCCTTTACCGGTTCCCGTCATGTTGCCCGCGCCCTCTGTTAGCTTAGCGCTCGCCTCACTAGCTTGCAAAGTATTGGCGCTGAGTTTTGTTGCTCTAGTTTCCATTAAACACGAGTTACCAGCGCTCCAAATGTGGTTAAAGTGTTAAACTATCGCTTCACCAAGACTTAGAGCACGACCCCTTAGATTCAACTAGCGCATTTAGGGTGAATTGGTGGGTTAATCGAGACAATTCTAACTAGGCAACCATCTTGCTCGGTGACGTCACGTGACCCCGAGGCTCAAATTCAAGCTGTGAAACTCTTTCAAATGTCTGTTGTGTTGGAATCAGATGTGTGAACGGATTTTAGTCCAAACGTCATGGCACTGAGGGAAAAGGCAGCTAAGCAGGCTAACGGTACTTTGAATTGAACCGTTTAACACGAGAAAACTGAACTGATCTGTTTGTTGCTTCTACAACTGCTCAGTTACTCACACAATCAGGTACTGAGCAGATTTACCAAACAGACATTCTGCTGTAATCTCAGATGCTCTCAGTCGTGCTGCTCACGTTGTTTTAGTCCACAACTCTTCTTCTTCTTCTTCTTCTTCTTCTTCTGCCCCGACGGCTACACAACTTACCCACAACACCTGGTGGCAGAGTGTGCACACGACACCCTTATACTTTATTGGATTGTATCTACAAACTCAAACGCTGATCATTTAAACCTGCTTCAGGCTGTTTTTGTTCCCTTTAGTTTTAAGCTGACTGTGTTTGGCGTACCCTGAGCATTTCAGTGGAAAATGTTCAGCACAGACTTGGAGTTGTATTGTGTTCTTGTGGTAACTACGTCCCCACAGCTATTATGTCCTTAAGACTTTCTTAGAAAGCGCTTTCTGCCGCTCACAGTGGGAGAATCTCACTGACAAATCCCACTTTGGCCTAAAGATGTGATCAGCGGTGACTTTTGTGTGTTAGCCAGGCACGGCGTTATGGGTGGGCCTGACGGGCATAGGCCCGCCCACTTTTCAACTGGCCCACCCAAAACTTTTCTTCCGAAAAATAAAAAACTTTTAATGTATTTTAATGTTGTCAATAATTATTAAAAATCGACAAATAATGTAATAATTTGTGCGAAAATAGTCTAAATGTTTTTTTGTTTTTTAATATTAAAAAGCTGTTCACGTTGATGTTTCTGCGCAAGTTCAGAAGACAGTTAAGTTTGGGATCGTAGCTTGTTGGTTGGCTGTAATGCTAGGCTAGCTCCAAGTGTGAGAATAATTTCCAATGTAGAACAATGTCGCAGCAGTCATTGTTTAGATACCTTAAACGTACACGCACTGTATCGGAGTCATCACTGCAACCAGGAGATGAGGGAGTGCTGAGATCCACAACACCTGCTAGCACATCTTCCTCTGTGCCACCCCAGGATGCTAATGTGGCTAGTGCGACCAGCGCTGGTGCTAGTGCCTCTGCTCCTGCCTCCTCGCGAGTGGATGATGATAGCACTGTGGATCTGTCTTCTGTGGATGAGCCAGCAACTCAACCAGTGCTTAACCCTCTGGAGTCTAAGGCCTTTTCAGAGACTTTGAGGCAGTTGTCACCACCTTGACATTTTCAAGTATTTCAAATAAACATAAACATCTATGCAAAAGTGACACATATGGTTGTATTCTGAAAAGCCTAACAAAAAACAATATGAGAGTGAAGTGAATATAATACAAACAAGTTTTATTTAAATTGAGGGGAAACACAACTGTACAAAAAAACAATTTTTAGAGGTCTTCAAACAGTGCAAGAAAACACACTGTAAATATATCTAGCCAAGACTTTTGAAGGTTGAACCTTGTAAACAAAAGTGTTGGCTGCATAAAAGTAAAAAGTGCAATCAGAAATGTTTTTTTGTTTTCACACAAACTGTAAAAAAGTCATTGTGACTCCAGTCAGTGTCTCTGAGAGTTGAATACTAATTAGATGGGTGTGTAACACCCCTGATTGCCCCCACCCCCCTGTCACTCTCCATGTGATAATTGTCTGTCACTGGCAGGACATTGCTGCCTTCCCCCACATGCTGGCTGAATGGGGCGTGTTCTCACCTGTGAATAGCCACTCAATCACCTGGTACTTTACATGTGAATAGCGATAGGTGTGGCCTAGGAAGCTGCTGCAGTCTGAGACTACAGAAAATCCAAAGATTTCTGTTCACTCTCTTTAAAAAGGGCCAGCTATATAATTTATTTTAATATATATATATATTTGAAAACTAGAAGTTGCAAGGTTTTTAATGGTGTCACTTATATGTTTGAATGACAAAAACTCACAGAGTTACAGATGTGTTTTTGGAGATGTGTCAAAAATCCCGCCGGCGGGATTTAGACCGGTCACAGTGATAGGGGACAAAGCAAGGAGTTTCTCCACAAACTGGTATAGGAGATACAATTTTCTTGAGTACAGCATTAGGAAGGATGCAGTCTTCTGTAAGATGTGCCGGCACTTTGGTGAGCGGGGCAGGGAGGAGAAGTTTAGCCAGACTGGATACCGTGACTGGAAGCACCTCAATCAAGCTTGTTTAAAGCACCAAAATAGCAAATCGCACAAGTTTGCACTGGATATGTTGAACAATTACCGGCTATCAATGTCTGAGCGTGGCTCTGTCATCCATCAACTCAACAACATAGATGGCAGACAGGGTGAAATCATAGAAAGAAATCGCCAGCACATCAAAGTCATCCTGGACGTTATCATCATTTGTGCCAAACAAGAAGTACCCCTGTGTGGCAACCGGGAGAATGATGAGGTAAAGAATGCAGGTTGTCTGTGCCCGATGGATTGAACTGTCGGGCAGTGTTGATCTATAGGTTAATTTATATATAGGTTGTTAATTTAAAATAATTAAACACAGTTGTGAAATATTCAGCCTCATGTTATACGAGCAGAACTGAAATATGTTTTAGGGAAATATTCCTGACCATTTTTACTATAGGCCTCAGGTCTGAGATGCGCTAAAGCCATGTTAGGTGTGTAATGGAGATTCCAAAGCGCTCTTTTTGCTCAGAACCAAGGAGAGCGATCGCGGATAGGTCCGTCCGCACCGACACTTTTCACAATGCATCAAAATATTTAAAGAGCAAGCTATTAAAATCTCTCTTATTATCTATCACAGATAATATGATAATATATTTGCCAGTAATTTTTTATTAGGTTAAATAGTGATTTAATTTCTTTTTATTATTATTTAAGGCCCACCCACAATTGTTCTGGCCCATCTAAAACTGAAATCCTGGCGCCGTGCCTGGTGTTAGCGACTGGCGCTACGATCCTGGCTGAACAGGAAGTAGCCACCAGAAATGCAAGACAGTCACTGTAGCGACTGAATGTTATGCAGGACTGTATGCAGATGGTCATCAGTAAAGTTACCTCCCCCGAATGAACCCCGTCATGTTGTGTATATGTGGCAAAACATGGCGAGCCAGCCGGGGGGGTTGTTAGCGTGACAGAGACAGTCCCTCAGTCAGAGACAAACCTCAGAAGTTAAACCCAGTTTGTAACTGAGCTGACTCACAGTGGAAGTCACACGTTAGATCTGGTTCTCAGTGAGTGTTTCCTGTTGAGATCCAGCCGTGTCTGATCAGTGCTGCAGTTTCTTGTTTTGCATTATTCTCTCTATCGTCTTACTCAGACTACACCTGAAACTAATCAAAATCAGGAAACAGCATGAAGAATTGTCACATCAGCCAATTCAAAGAAGTAATAACAAGTGCTTCAAAAAGCCAAATGAATGAAGGGACGTAAAAATGAGGAAAATACCCTCAGTCCCCAGAAGTCTTTCTGGGGTTCCTGCTCCCAAAGCACACTGAGCGCTGCTTCAGTGTTTTTCAGTAGTTTGTGTTTACTTTTTCAACCTCCGTAATGATCTGTAAAACTGAAGGTTGTTGAAGAACACAGTGCTGGATCCAAACAATAGTGTAATGTTCCAATTTGACATCCTGGTGGCAGTGTCATCTCACTGGTGGGGATTTCTCATTGATTATTTTAAAAGCAGGAATCAACGTCAGATATTCATGATCTGAAGGGGATGAACTCCTGTGCTTCTGCAGAATACCTGAGTTTCCTCCAGTGCGACCATGAAGTTAGTGTTTTTCGCCATATATGTTTATATTTACACTAACTTATAGATTTAATCTGCTGTAACTCGTGGTTAAATGGAGGTTTTCCTCTTTCTTTAACTGCAGGATTCCACCGTAATATAATTCTAGTTAAAAAAATAAAATAATAAACTCATATGTCAGCTTTCGTTATTTATAAATTTAGATTGATGATACAAATTGGATGGAAGCTTTTGGCTCCGGATGAAATGTTTTGGGTTCAGGTGGAACCGAACCAGGTCAGCACCATTATTCCAGAATTCTTTGCATCTTCTTCAGATTTTCTCTGTGAAAACAGAGACTTCTGAATCATGTTTCTGAGCTGGTGTGGATGCTGCTGGAAGGACCTCTGCTGGTCACTCTGGTAGTTTTTCACATCTGTTATGATGTGTAACCGTAGCAACGGGAAAGTTGTTCACCTGTTGGTGCAACTAACTGAGCTTCACAAAAGCCCAAGAAATGGCTGGAAAAATACCCCAAATCTGGATGAGCTGAAGAGGAGACGTCTAGGATGCAGAGCAGGAACAACATGAAGGAAAAGGAGGAGGAATTTCTTCCCTCGATCATCAGGGGAAATGTGAGGTCACTGGTGGATAAGACAACTACATGGATCAACTACACACTGAAAGGTTGAATCCTAAACTTTCTCTTTTCATTTTCTTTTCATAGAGACTGAATTTAAGCCTTTTCCAGGTTCCACTCAATTTTTATCGGTCTTCAAAGTTTGAAACCAACAAGTCGGAGACTTTATTGGGATACAGAGCATGAGACAGAACACCAAGCAGCTGAACAAACCAGAGACAGTTGATGAGCAAAGCTGCTTCACAGGAAACATGTTGGAAGACTAAAAGATAGTGTCTGTGGTCATCAGTCTCAGGTAAAAAGTGCCAAGAAAGCAGCACAAAGCAGCAGAGGCATCGCTCAGAGGGTCAATAAACTGCTTTGGGACTCGGAGTTCATATGTTCAAGTCCTGTGAGAGCTTCTCAAAGAGTTTAAATGTCTCCAGGTTTTAGAGGCCAAAGCAAAGAATGAAAAGCTTTAAGGTGGAAAGTTTCATTCTCTGATTTAATGGCTCAAACTGGTACTGAGCAGCTTTTAGTTTGTCAAGATGAGGGATCAAAGCTCCTAAAGAAATAAAGTCTGCAGTTCAGCATCCCAACAGAAGAATGGAAGCAGCTCAGAAAGGAGGCTGAAGCTGTGATTGGGTGGTTCAGGCAGATGCAGAGCAGCTGGGGGTTCAGCTCCTGTGGATGCTGATGGCTGTTAGAAAAGGAAGGGCAGGTTGTTCAGCTCAGAGCAGGCTGGGATTTATGAAGCCAAAATGAAAAGAGAAACTTTAGGATTCAACCCTTCAGTGTGTAGTTGAACAGCTTATGCTGTTGGCTGAAAGCTTTGAGCCTCCGAGAATGTGGAAACTACGACCAGACGACTTTTAAAGTTCAACAACGCTGCTCACAAGGAGTAGCTCAGGATGATGGGACGCTGCCTGGGGTTGGACTTATCATGCGTTCAATTCCCTCAGATGCTCTGAGTCACAGCTGTCTTTCAGCTCGGAGCCCAAGCTGTGCGTCCAGATGCTCAGTTATACATCAGTTAAAGGTAGAGGATTTATCTTATCTGATTATTTACAACATCTTTATTCAACTTTGGACATATTTCTGGAATTAATGTTTTTTCGCTTGTATCTTTAAAAACTTTGCCCTCTCGTGTATGAAGAGAAGAAGAAACCACAGGGACCCACACAGGGCGGGCTTTATTTGGGGCTTCAGCAACAAGCTCAAACTGGCCAAATGAGTGAGAACACAACGATGGAAACAAGTGTTCAGTACCTGCTCTGTAAGTAGAGAACCTGTGTTTTTCTGCTTTAGCTGAAATACTTTAACTGTTACTGCTCTGTGGAGAACTTCTGATAGTGGAGGGGACATTAAAACAGGTCAGGCTGAGGTCGGATGGAAAGCACATGATGATGAGCTGCTTTAGGAGGAACTTTACACAACTAAGAGCGTACAGAAACTTAGTGAAAAGAATGCAAAATAAATGCTCAGTTTGATCCAAACTCATGCTGCTGAGCGTGCAAAGAATAAACAGTGTGAGTGGTATGTGTGGGGGGCAGCAGGGCTTTACCACTGCTCGCCCCACGTTGTTTGAGGTCAGGTGTTTTCTGCTAAAGTCGACAACAGAAAATGTTTGAGGAAATCTAAGAGACAGTGGTGTCAGATAGAGATGGGCTTTAGGCCACGCCCACACAGAACGTTATCAGAAAGTAGAAATGGACTGTTCTTGTACAGCACTTTTCTGATCTTAATGACCACTCAAAGCTTTAACACTACATGCCACATTCAGCCACACTCACACAGCATGTCTTAGTCTATAAATCATGCTTTCTACTCGCCCTCATGATGTCACACTCAGCACCTCTCACAGGATCCCTCGGGGGATGTGGTTATACACCTTCTCTAAGTCAACAAAAACATGTGGACTGTGTGTTCAAACTCCCACCACCCCTTCAGTTACTGCGTTGATGAATATCTGGTCCGTTGTTCCTCTTGAATCACAGGATCAACAGTGGGCTGGAGGCTCCTTCCCAAGATCCTGGAGTAAACCTTCCTGGGAGGTGAGCTCCTTCTCTAGGCCTGACCCCACAGGTGTGTCCCAGTTTCCCTTTCCTGGGAGGTGAGCTCCTTCTCTAGGCCTGACCCCATAGGTGTGTCCCAGTTTCCTTTCCTGGGAGGTGAGCTTCTTCTCTAGGCCTGACCCCTCGGGTGTGTCCCAGTTTCCCTTTCCTGGGAGGTGAGCTCCTTCTCTAGGCCTGACCCCTCGGGTGTGTCCCAGTTTCCCTTTCCTGGGAGGTGAGCTCCTGACCCCACAGGTGTGTCCCAGTTTCCCTTTCCTGGGAGGTGAGCTCCTTCTCTAGGCCTGACCCCTCGGGTGTGTCCCAGTTTCCCTTTCCTGGGAGGTGAGCTCCTGACCCCACAGGTGTGTCCCAGTTTCCCTTTCCTGTGAGGTGAGCTCCTTCTCTAGGCCTAACCCCACGGGTGTGTCCCAGTTTCCCTTTCCTGGGAGGTGAGCTCCTTCTCTAGGCCTGACTCCACAGGTGTGTCCCAGTTTCCCTTTCCTGGGAGGTGAGCTCCTTCTCTAGGCCTGACCCCTCGGGTGTGTCCCAGTTTCCCTTTCCTGGGAGGTGAGCTCCTGACCCCACAGGTGTGTCCCAGTTTCCCTTTCCTGGGAGGTGAGCTCCTTCTCTAGGCCTGACCCCTCGGGTGTGTCCCAGTTTCCCTTTCCTGGGAGGTGAGCTCCTGACCCCACAGGTGTGTCCCACTTTCTCTTTCCTGGGAGGTGAGCTTCTTCTCTAGGCCTGACCCCATAGGTGTGTCCCAGTTTCCCTTTCCTGAGAGGTGAGCACCTTCTCTAGGCCTGACTGCACAGGTGTGTCCCAGTTTCCCTTTCCTGGGAGGTGAGCTCCTTCTCTAGGCCTGACCCCTCAGGTGTGTCCCAGTTTCCCTTTCCTGGGAGGTGAGCTTTCACAATCTGGTGCTGCTCCATCAAGGTCTTTGTGTCAATCCACGTCTGACCCCACCCCTGAGGCAAGGTGCCAGGGGAGACCCTACCAGGAAGGTAACCCCCGACAACAAAGCTCTCAGGTTCCTGGGAGAACTCAAAGCCCTCCATCTCGTTACGGATTCTATTCGTGTTGTGAATGATGGTATCACGGTTTACACTGAGAGCCAACAGGACAACAGCTCTGTTGTTTAGAGCCGTGAGACGGTTGTTGGAGACTTCTTGCTCTCTTAGATATATTTGGACAATGGGAGTAGTTCCTCTGCAGCAGTCAACTAAAAACTGTCCAAAGGTGGATGAGCAAAGCGTACTGTAGCTTTAGACCTCGGTCTCGTTTTAGTTCAGTTAGTTCCTCCCAGCTGAGCTGTTAGGATCCGTAACCCAGTCAAGGCTTTTTCAGGTGCTCACCTTTTATCTATTATCCCCCAAAGTGCTGCAACACTTAATTTCAGTCATTTCAGAGGGGGAACATGTCAAGGTTGGCACGTTCCAGGTGTTGTTTCTAGAGGTGCATCTTCGGGCAGAATCCATTGTCGGTGCTTGTGAGCGGGTTTTCATGTCAGTGTTCAGTTCATTCAGATGCTCTAAAACTCCGTCATCAATATGTCTGAAACTGTGTTCTCTGACGGAGGAACTTTAGCTACTTGTTAAGCAGCGTTAGGCCCAAGCATCTCATTACAAAGGCTCTACAGGCAGGTAGTATTCACGCCTCTGCTCTTGTGTGGCTGTTTTTATTTGGTTTGAGTTCAGCTTTCACGTAGCAAACATTCAGAGAAACCTCAGAGGTTTTTCTCATGAAAATTGCCTGTTTCTCAGTGTGTTGATGCAGGCAAACTAAATACTTGGTGTTCTTGTTCTGAAGTGACGGATGTTTAGTTTTGAGATGAAGTTTGAGCTCGTTTGGGACCATGTTAGACGGTTTATTTCCACACAACAAGCAAATTTTACTGTATTGCCTAAAGTTGTATTCTGAACTTTGACACAATAATCCTGTGGAGTTAGAAACTGTGCATGTGAAAGCACAGCTGCAGCTTCCTCCTGCAGATGCCCGTCTGTTCTCTGATGGTGAGACTTCTCTCTGCAGAGAGCTCTGCTGTGGTTGGTGATAGTGTGACAGCAGATCTGTTTTCCACCCTGTGGTCAAAGCTGTTCTCTTGTATAAACAGAAGCTGCAGCTTCGTGGTCGTCCACTCTCTGCTTTCAGGCTGATTCTCACCATCTATATTTGGTTATTTACTGCTCTCAGCAGAGGTGTTAAGAAGAGGAGCAAACTGTGCAAAAGTGTTGCTGTTTGTCACGTCTTCTTCATCCTGCTGCATGAGGAAAATCTAATGTTTTCCCCAGCAGCATTGATGTTAAAGTTTTACCTGCAGGGATATAATCTGGATGTATTTCATGTTGCAGAAAGCGATCCAGCTGCAGTCTACTCTGCAGTCAGGACAGACGACCTCACTTCTGGACAAATAGTAATCAGATCCAACAGGACCAGAGGTACAGCTGCTCTTTATTCACAACTCTGGACAGTCGCAGGTCAGTTGTTCACCCTGCTTCCAGCCTCTATGCTCAGATACCCAACCTGACTCCAGCTCTACTACAGCTCCACTGCTGGAAGTGTCCCACTGCTTTATCCACCATCAGTGTATCATTTTAACACTGACCAGGTTCCCAGGACTTGGGATGGGAATTGTTAGAAATTGACCAATTCCGGTTCCATTATCTATATCGCTTATCAATTCTCATCCAGTTATATATAGTGCAAATATAGTACAAATGTCTTTGGCTGCAGAAACACTTTCATTTCAAGTATGCACCAACATTTGATCTATTTTGGCCTCTGTCCTTTGACTTTTCCTGCCTGGATGAAAGGGGGAGCTGCAGGTATGCGGGAGCCTCTGATCCTGAATGTCCCAGAGATAATCAGCTTCAATCCTTTCTCCTGGAGTTGGGTTTCCTGCAGCTTGAACTGTGTGTGTTTGTTTTCAGAGTCTCCAGCAGAGCCAGATGTCAATAAAAATTGTAATTTATTAATAGATGCATCTCTCTGTCGTCCTGTTTATTCTGGACACTTACCTGGAGTATAGTGCATTAGGAGGGTTGAACACATTTACACCAACACCCTTAGACACTTTTCCCCACTACACTTTAAAGCACTTTGCAGAATACAACCAGAGTTAAAAGTGGAAACTTTAACTGATGAGGTTCCCAGGACTGACTGAATGTCCCAGAGATAATCAGCTTCAATCCTTTCTCCTGGAGTTGTTTCCTGCAGCTTGAACTGTGTGTGTTTATTTTCAGAGTCTCCAGCAGAGCCAGATGTCCTCTACTCTTCACTGAGTTAGTCCACCAGTCCAACCACTGATGTCCAGCTGCTTGGACCAGTTTGCTGTACCAAACCACCAGTTTAGCTTCATGAATTGATCAGAATCTGACAACAAGCCAAAGCTGTTTAATGTCCTCAGAGACTTTACTGTTATTCATGTTGTATTAATGAGTTCTGGACTCAGCTGCTGTAATCTCAGCAGCACTCTGCTTTCTTTGTTGTTTCTCTTGTGCAGAAGCAGAAGGCAGAGAGAATATTTGACTTGTTCCGGTTTAGCTGTGGCTAACCTACATAAACTGCTCCTCAGAATAATTCAGTTCACTTCATTTTATCTATAAAGCACCAAATCACAACAAATGTCATCTGAAGACACTTTAATAATACAGTCCAATTCATTGTTATCATAATCCAATTCATTCAAAAGTAGTCCAATTCATCCATCCGGAGTTTTATTCAGTGGCTGTAAATGAACAGAAAAAACTCCAGAAAAAAACTCTGAAGCTGTTTTGTTTTTGTTGAATGAAATAAAATAACAACTAAAATGTCTTCTCATGTGAATCAGAAGGTGTCTCAGAGTTGTTCCCGACAGTGTTTTTCAACCCACATGTTTAAATATTGAGTAGATTCTTCTCTGAGCTGATTGGCTGATTGCTTTTTGTTCACACTGTGATGATGTTAGCTCTCATGTCATAGAGGACCCAGACTCTGCTGGAGTTGGGTTAGATCGTCATATTGATCATTTCCATCAATCACCAGTGAGTCGGATCAGGTCTGAATCACTGAAAACTCAGTTTCAGGAACAGAACTCTTTGTCATTCTTAGTCTCCTCCATAAAAGTAGATTTTTACATCTTCAGCTTCTTGGTAGTTCCCAGAACAACCATCTTCCACCATGTCCCACCCTCTGACTTTATCACCCTCAGCCATGTTAGTAAGATGGAAATGTCTCTTCTACCAGAACATCATCTGCTTCTTAGATAAAACTGCATCTCACAAGCCCCTTTCACACTGCAGAATAACTCGCGTTTAATTCGTGAATTTAGCGTGTCTGCTGTTGCGTTCACACTGCCGACCCGGGCTGCCGCGTCAACTCGACTCACCTTTCGACCCGCGTCGGACCCTAGTCTTTTTGCCGAGCCGAGTTTGATGTGAACGCAATCGATGCGGGTCGGACGTGGGCGTGACGTGAGGAGTTTAAAAGACAGAATAGACAGCTGATTCAGAACAACAGCGACGGGTGAGGACAAGTTTTACTCTGTTTTAGCCTACATCAAGTTCGATACATTTTTGAAGATGGCCAACTGGGGAGACAAGGAGGTCCGCGAGCTCCTCAGCCCCCGAGCAGAGGACGTTATTTACCGCCACATGTCGGGGACGGTGAAGGATGGACCTCTGCTGGAAGGGCTGGCGAGAAAGATGGGAGAGCGCGGTTTCCCACGCAGCAAGACGCACCGTAAAGTAACATCTCCATGAACTGCATATACAATTGCAAAAACGAGTTCTCAATTTTGAAAAATTTGATGCAGACAGGTGTATTTAACCCTACCTTCGACGCATGGCTTGTGCCTACGTCATTGTACATGCCCTCGCATTTTATCGAACTCCTCCTACAGATTTCATGGTAACAGCTCCAAACTTGGCCAGGTTACTCTTAAGCCATGGGGGGAAAGAATCATGGAGAAACTTTTCCAAACTCTGAACGGTGTGGGCGTGGCCAGAGGTGAAAATCGTGTGATGGCGTTTGTAATATGAAAGCCTTATCATCATCGCAAAGTCATGAAACTTGGTACACACATCCACCCTGACGACCTCGTACGTATGTAAAGGGTATTGTGTGTGGGTGGAGCAAAATGGCTCAATGGCGCCCCCTAGAAATTTTCAAAAACCCCTATGCATTGGGGTTATTGTGTGCTCGTACGTACGCAATGGGAATCGTGCGTGTGGGCAGAGCTGCGCGACTACGGCGTCCAGCGCATGCCCAACATGCGCACATCCCAACGTACGCACACTCGGTCCCGCTCACAGCTGCTTGCAGCTTTCTAGTTATTATTTTTCTCCGTTATTCTTATTCTTTGCAAAAGGTATGCGAAAACTCAGGAAATTTTGCGAGCGCCACCTGCCAGTCGACGACATGAAAGAATCTAAACTTTATATTTTTGGGAGTCGCTCATTGACTCTGTAGCGCCCCCTATAATGCTTAAAAATGGTCCCCTTAATAGGATTAGTTTCGCGTAGGACAACGAAATTCGGTACACAGAAAGGCGGCCATTTTGGATGGAAAGTGCGTTTTCGTGCCATTTTTGACCGATTCCACGCCTTGCATAAGATCAAACTTGTCCTACATATTTAATGCTACAGACTTCAAACTTGGCCAGGCTACTCTTAGAACATGGGGGGAAAAATTCATTGGCCAACTTTTTCAAAACTTAAAGGGCGTGGCCGTGATAGCTGGACCCAGCCTGAACGCGTACATATTATCATAGCGACATCCACCTGTAGCGCCACCTGCTGGGGGTTGGAAACATCTCTTTTTTTCCACACCTCGCATTTGATCGAACTCCTCCTACAGATTTAATGCAAAAACCTTCAAACTTGGCCAGGTTGCTCTTAAGACATGGGGGGAAAGAATCATGGAGAAACGTTTTCAAACCTCAAAGGGCGTGGCCGTGGTGACACCTCAAAGTTCTGACTCACCATAAAAAATTAAGTCGCTTCTAACTTCCACATACATTATCCAATCTGTCCCAAACTTCATACAGTGATTGCTGGACCCAGCCTGAACGCGCACATATAAAATAGTGACATCCACCTACAGCGCCACCTAATGGTGGTCGGAAACGTCTTTTTTTTTCACAACTCGCATTTTATTGAACTCCTCCTACAGATTTAATGGTAACAGCTCCAAACTTGGCCAGGTTACTCTTAAGACATGGGGGGGAAAGAATCATGGAGAAACTTTTTCAAACTCTGAACGGTGTGGACGTGGCCAGGCGGTGAAAATCGTGTGATGGCATTTATGATTTGAAAGCCTTATCATCATCGCAAAGTCATGAAACTTAGCACACACGTCCATCCTCTCAACCTCGTTACGTAAGTAAAGAGTATCGTGTGTGGGCGGAGATAAATGGCTCAGTGGCGCCCCCTAGAAATTTTCAAAAACCTCTCCGCATTGGGGTTATCATATGCTCGTATGTACGCAGAGGGTATCGTGCGTGTGGGCAGAGCTGCGCGACTACGGCGTCCAGCGCATGCCCCAACGTGTGCACATCCAACGTACGCACACCTCGGTCCCGCTCACAGCTGCTTGCAGCTTTCTAGTTATTAGGGACCGAGCAGTGAAACTGCAAGGACCCTATTGTATCTGTAAGGATTATTAGGGACCGAGCAGTGAAACTGCAAGGACCCTATTGTATCTGTAAGGTTTATTATTTTTCTCCTCCGTTATTCTTTCTTATTCTTTGCAAAAGGTACTCGAAAACTCATGAAATTTTGCGAGCGCCACGTGCCAGTCGACGACATGAAAGAATCTAAATTTTATATTTTTGGGAGTCGCTCATTGACTCTTTAGCGCCCCCTATGATTCTTAAAAATGGTACCCGCAATAGGATTAGTTTTGCGTGGGATGACGAAATTTGATACACTTATTCATCATGCCCAGACGCACAAAAAAGTCTCATGCCGCCATGGTCCCACATCAACAGGAAGGCGGCCATTTTGGATGGAAGGTGCGTTTTGGTGCCACTTTTGACCGATTCCACGCCTTGCATAATATCGAACTTGTCCTACAGATTTAATGCTACAGACTTCAAACTTGGCCAGGTTACTCTTAAGTCATGGGGGGGGAAATTCATGGAGAAACTTTTTCAAAACTTAAAGGGTGTGGCCGTGGCGACGCCTCAAAATTTGATGACTCGCCATCACTCGCCACAAAAAATTAAGTCGCTTATAACTCCCACATGCATTATCCAATCTGTCCCAAACTTCATACGGTGATTGCTGGACCCAGCCTGAACGCGCACATATAACATAGTGACATCCACCTATAGCGCCACCTATTGGTGGTTGGAAACGTCTTTTTTTTTTCACACCTCACATTTGATCAAACTCCTCCTACATATTTCATGCTAAAATCTTCAAACTTGGCCAGGTTACTCTTAAGAGATAAAATTTCATGGAGAAACTTTTTCAAAACTCAAAGGGCGTGGCCGTGGCGACGCCTCAAATTTATGACTCGCCATGAAAAATTAAGTCGCTTATAACTCCCACATACATTATCCAATCTGTCCCAAACTTCATACGGTGATTGCTTGACCCAGCCTGAACGCGCACATATAAAATAGTGACATCCACCTACAGCGCCACCTGCTGGTGGTCGGGAAAGTCTTTTTTTCCACACCTCAAACTCCTTCTACAGATTTAATGCTTCAAGCTTCAAACTTGGCCATGTTACTCTTAAGACATGGGGGCAAAAATTGATGGAGAAACTTTTCCAAACTGAACGGTGTGGGCGTGGCCAGGCGGTGAAAATCTTGTGATGACGTTTGTGATTTCAAAGCCTTATCATGATCTCAAGGTCATGAAACTTGGCACACACGTCCACCCTGACGACCTTATACGTATGTAAAGGGTATTGTGTGTGGGCGGATCAAAATGGCTCAGTGGCGCTCCCTAGAAATTTTCAAAAACCCCTCCGCATTGGGGTTATTATGTGCTCATACGTACGCAGAGGGCATCGTACGTGTTGGCAGAGCTGCGCGTCTACGGCGTCCAGCGCATGCCCAACGTGCGCACATCCAACGTACGCACACCTCGGTCCCGCTCACAGCTGCTTGAAGCTTTCTAGTTATTATTCTTTCTTCTTATTCTTTGCAAAAGGTATGCGAAAACTCAGGAAATTTTGCGAGCGCCACGTGCTAGTCGACGACATGAAAGAATCTAAACATTATATCTTTGGGAGTCGCTCATTGGCTCTGTAGCGCCCCAAACGATGCATAAAAATGATCCCCTTAATAGGATTAGTTTCGCGTGGGACGACGAAAGTCGGAACACTCATTCATCATGCCCAGACGCACAAAAAAGTCTCATGCCGCCATGGTCCCACGTACACAGGAAGGTGGCCATTTTGGATGGAAAGTGCGTTTTGGTGCCATTTTTGACCGATTCCACGCCTTGCTTAAGATCGACAGATTTAATGCTACAGACTTCAAACTTGGCCAGGTTACTCTTAAGACATGGGGGGGGGGAATTCATGGAGAAACTTTTTCAAAACTTAAAGGGCTTGGGCGTGGCAACGCCTCAAAGTTCGATGACTCGCCATCACTCGCCACAAAAAATGAAGTCGCTTATAACTCCCACATACATTATCCAATCTGTTCCAAACTTCACACGGTGAATGCTGGACCCAGCCTGAACGCGTACATATTATCATAGTGACATCCACCTATAGCGCCACCTGCTGGTGGTTGGAAATGTATTTTTTTTTCCACACCTCGCATTTGATCGAACTCCTCCTACATATTTAATGCTACAAGCTTCAAACTTGGCCAGGTTACTCTTAAGACAAGGGGGGGAAAAATCATGGAGAAACTTTTTCAAACCTCAAAGGGCGTGGCCATGGTGACACCTCAAATTTATGACTCGCCATAAAAAATTAAGTTGCTTATAACTTCCACATACATTATCCAATCTGTCCCAAACTTCATACGGTGATTGCTGGACCCAGCCTGAACGCGCACATATAAAATAGTGACATCCACCTACAGCATCACCTAATGGTGGTCGGAAACGTCTTTTTTTTTTCACACCTTGTATTTGATCAAACTCCTCCTACATATTTCATGCTAAAATCTTCAAACTTGGCCAGGTTACTCTTAAGACATGGGGGGAAGAAAACTCTTGAGAAGCTTTTCCAAACTCTGAACGGTGTGGGCGTGGCCAGGCGGTGACAATCGTGTGATGGCGTTTGTGATTTGAAAGCCTTATCATCATCGTAACTTAATGAAACTTGGCACACACGTCCACCCTGATGACCTCGTACGTATGTAAAGGGTATCGTGTGTGGGCGGAGCAAAATGGCTCAGTGGCGCCCCCTAGAAATTTTCAAAAACCCCTCCGCATTGGAGTTATTATGTGCTCGTACGTACACAGAGGGTATCGTGTGTGTGGGCAGAGTTGCGGCTCCAGCGTCCAGCGAATGCCCCAACGTGCGCACATCCCAACGTACGCACATCTCGGTCCCGCTCACAGCTGCTTGCAGCTTTCTAGTTCTTCTTCTTATTATTATTCTTTGCAAAAGGTATGCAAAAACTCAGGAAATTTTGCGAGCACCACCTGCCAGTCGACGACATGAAAGAATCTAAGCTGTATATTTTTGGGAGTCGCTCATTGACTCTGTAGCGCCCCCTACGATGCTTAAAAAAGGTCCCCGCATTGGGGTTAGTTTTGCGTGGGACGACGAAATTCGGTACACTCATTCATCATGCCCAGACGCACAAAAAAGTCTCATGCCACCATGGTCCCACGTCCACAGGAAGGCGGCCATTTTGGATGGAAAGTGCGTTTTCGTGCCATTTTTGACCGATTCCACGCCTTGCATAAGATCGAACTCGTCCTACAGATTTAATGCTACAGACTTCAAACTTGGCCAGGTTACTCTTAAGACATGGGGGGGAAAATTCATGGGGAAACTTTTTCAAACCTCAAAGGGTGTGGCTGTGGCAACGCTTCAAAGTTTGATGACTCGCCATCACTCGCCTCAAAAAATTAAGTCGCTTATAACTCCCACATACATTATCCAATCTGTCCCAAACTCCATACGGTGAATGCTGGACCCAGCCTGAACGCGCACATATTATCATAACGACATCCACCTATAGCGCCACCTGCTGGGGGTTGGAAACATCTATTTTTTTCCACATCTCGCATTTGATCGAACTTGTCCTACAGATTTAATGCTACAGACTTCAAACTTGGCCAGGTTACTCTTGAGACATGGGGGGAAAGAATCATGGAGAAACCTTTTCAAAACTCAAAGGGCGTGGCCGTGGCGACGCCTCAAAGTTATGACTCGCCATGAAGAATTAAGTCGCTTATAACTTCCACACACATTATCCAATCTGTCCCAAACTTCATATGTTGATTGCTGGACCCAGCCTGAACGCGCACATATAAAATAGTGACAACCACCTATAGCGCCACCTGCTGGTCATTGCAAACGTCTCTTTTTTTTCACACCTCACATTTTAGCAAACTCCTCCTACAGATTTAATTCAACAAGCTTCAAACTTGGCCAGGTTTACTCTTAAGACATGGGGGGAAACAATCATGGAGAAACTTTTTCAAACCTCAAAGGGCGTGGCCGTTGCAAGGAGGTGAAAATCGTGTGATGGCGTTTGTGGTTTCAAAACCTTATTATCGCAAAGTCATGAAACTTGGCACACACGTCCACCCTCTCGACCTCGTACGTATGTAAAGGGTATCGTGTGTGGGCGGAGCAAAATGGCTCAGTGGCGCCCCCTAGAAATTTTCAAAAACCCCTCCACATTGGGGTTATTAAGTGATCGTACGTACGCAGAGGGTATCGTGCGTGTGGGCAGAGCTGCGCGGCTACGGCGTCCAGCGCATCCCCAACGAACGCACATCCAACGTACGCACACCTCGGTCCCGCTCACAGCTGCTTGCAGCTTTCTAGTTATTGTTCTCACTGTTTCCAGAGATTCTTAGTGGGAGACTTATGACACCATCTTCAACTGAAGCCTCTTGGTCTCATCCTGTTCCGTCTTTGTTCCCAAGATACTTTCATCAGTCAGATTAACCTTCAATTAGTGCATAATTTAAGTCAAACATGTCAGCATCACTATGGGGTATCATGAATATATTTATTTATCATATCTTCGAAGTAATTAAATATACAATCCATTAATATATATATATATATATAGATATATATATAGATTTTCATTTCTTCTGAGATATATGTAGATATAGATATAATTATTTTCTGATATATAGCTTCTGTCTATTTATGTGTTTTATCTTATATGTATAATGTATTATTTCTTCATTTTTCAACTTAATAAAATATCTGAGTAGTACACAATCTGCTTCTGCTTCTCTATCATATATTAGTGTTTATATATATATATATATATATATATATATATATATGTTTGTGTATGTGTGTGTGTGTGTGTGCATTATATTTCATATATCATGTCTTTTGCAAAATAACCCACCTATCGTACATCACATATGTTACAGACCAGAATATTCTATTACTGCTGAGCTTACTATGAATGTTAAAATACGCTGAATCATGTGCCCCGTATCATCCCTACATGTATCATCATCTCGGAACATCTCCAAACTAGGGATGGCAGCTGAGGCCTTATGAAGCTTCTGTAAGACTGGGTTTTGGATATTTGAATTGTCTTACATGAACTATCAGAGGGCTGTGGGTAAAGTCTCAAGCACGAGGACAACTTCGGCCGTAGAACTCGATCCACTTTTAATGTCCCACCAGAAGAAACGTCAACTCTCACATCTTACATATTACTCCGCCAATCTTAATCATCACTGCACATAAAATCCGCCATATTATATGGGTCCAGATTAAGCAGCAGAATAAAATATTTTTAAATGTAGAAACAATTAATTAATTTATGTGGACTCAAAATAATGAACAATGCAAATAAAGGCAATCTGCTGAATATGGAATCACACCAAAATAAATCTCCTCTTACATTCTTCCCTTTCTTCAGATGAAATGTCCTCATTTCAGTTTATGAAAAAATAAATCTCTTCCTAACACTGAAATACAGAAGAAAAAAATAAACCATCTACTATGAATTCCTGAAAACGGTATCATATGTTATCATATATGCCACACAGAGATTCAATAAACATTTGACCACTTTTACTTCAACACTGAAATACCTGAATTATGAAACCAACACATCTAACCTTTGTATTTCAACACACAACAGAAGTCAGTAACATACTGTACATTTTTTTCCTTTTTTTTTTTTTTCCTTTTTTTTGGGGGGGGTTTTGGTTAAACACAATCCATCTGCAAATGTTGGGTGCAAACCCTCTATCAGCAAAGAAATGTCCAGCGTCCCAATTAATGCTCATACACAGTCCATATCTGTCCCCTTGAACAGAGGAGGGGTTGCTCAAAGGATGAACCGTTCTGGTTTCCTAACAATCCGTCCATAACGTGTTGTTAGTTGGGCCCCAGAGCGTGTCTCAGCAGATGCTGCAGGAACAGTGTCAGTCCTGTGGTTCTGTCTTGAGTGGCTTTGTGACATCCTTCCTGAAGGTCTGCGCATTAGAGGAACAGAGGGGCAGGCAGGGGCAGAAGCCTGTTCAGTTTCAGATAATCGAGGGTGTCTGGGGAGTGAACCAGATAATGAAGTATACCTCGGGAGAGTGATCATAGGTAGCTGAGGTACAAGGTCATTCACTGGTGCCGAAGATGTGTCCCAAATGGAACGATAAGGCTTCAGTCTGTCATAATGAATCACTTTTGATGCAGCTTGAGGATGTGTCAAATTCTGTATTCTGTGTATGTATACACACACTCTTGTCCATCGTTATCTGATGAGATGACTTTGTAAGGTCCAGTCCAGTTAGATTCAAGTTTCTTTCCTTGTGTAGTGGGATCATCCATCCATACCAGTGATGTGCGGGCTGACCCGAAGCCAGTGGGCGCCTGCAGGCATCCGCGGTCACCGCAGTTGCGGGTCATAAAAAAATATTTTTAATGATATTCGGGTTGCAATCGGTCGGGTCGTTTTGTCGTTTGAGATAAACATTAAAAAAGAACGTGGTAAACGTTTGTAATTCAAACAGTAGACACAATGTTCTATTAAATAAATACACTTTATTGGCTGAATAACTTCCGCAGAGATGACGTACGTGGTCAGAAGTACAGTAGGTATGGAGGCGGCAAGAGAGAAGGTCAAGTTGGGAGAGTGGAAGCTCCGCAAACACACAGGCCGAAAAAGTAAGGTTTGGGACTCATTCGCCAAGATCATCAAAGATGATGAGCAAAGTGCAGGCTTTGTCATGTGCACCTCCTGTGAAGCAATGTACGCATTTGATAGCCACAAAACTGGAACGACCAACATGGCCTGTCACAAGTGTGGCACCGGGAAGCCATCGCAGCCAAAAAGTAAACAGACCATATATGTCTTTATGCGACCTGATCATACCAAAATTCCTCTTCCAGTGAAGAGCAAATTTGTGGATGACTGCGTTGAATTTTGCTGCACAGACCTGCGCCCTTTTGAAATTGTGTCGGGAAAAGGTTTCACAAAAATGGCTCAAGGCCTCATCAACATTAGAGCCTGTTATGGCTCAGTCGACGCCAACGGAGTCCTTCCACATAGGCAGACCGTATGCGATCGAGCTAAGAAACAGGCAATGGTTGAGAGAGAAGGCTTAGCAGGAGTGTTGAAGTCAGTTTTGCGTGACGATGGAGGGGTTGCGATAACAACTGATATGTGGACTGATGACTTTAACAGAAGGTCCTACACAGTCCTGACAGGCCCTTACATAACGGAGGGTTGGAAGCTGGCAAGCCGGGTTTTGTGCACCGTGGAGTTTGACTCAACATTGCCCAAAACGGCAATAAACATCCATGACCAGATTGACGAGCAGCTGACCTCCTTCGGTATTTCGCTGGATCAAGTTGTATTCGTTAGTGACCAGGGTGCCAACATAAAAGCTGCCCTAAAACATTACAATTGGATACCGTGTGCAGCCGATGTTCTGAACATTGTCCTGAAACACACGTTCAGTGGACCTGACATTGATGAGGTCACGGAGATGATTGACGGATGCAAGGGCCTTGTGAAATACCTAAACAAAGCCAGTGCAACCGCAGCTCTCCCATATGGCTTAGTCCAAGACTGTGAGACACGCTGGAATAGCAAGGTCGATATGCTGAAGTCTGTGAACAAGCAATACAGGGAAATCACCAAGCTACTCGATGAAAGGGGGCAGTCAGAGCGCATGGAAGGAATTTACCAAAACACTCTCGCGTCCGTGATAGATTTCTTGGAGCCTTTCAAGAAAGTATCAGAAAAGGTACAGGGAGAGAACTACCCCACACTGCATTTGGTGATGCTATGGTTTCACAAGCTGGCCTCACACTGCCAACCAGTCTTTGGAGACCCTGGGTAAATGGCTCTGATTCGCAGGCGCGCACTTGGTCTTCTGCACGAAAAGTTTTTTTTTACAGACACGCACAAAATTGCCCTCTTCCTCTGCCCCCGCTACAAAAGCATGAAAATGATGACCGAGACTGACAAGACAAATCTCCACAAAGTGATTTGAGACACCACACACCAGATGCCTTCGGAAACGGCGGACGATACTGAGACGCTGTCCAGCACTTCAGCACCATGGACATCAACAGGCGATGGTAAGTGGCTGCGTTATTATCAATAGGCTACTTATTGGAAATATTTTAATTTGATGCTGGTATAGGCCTATGTGGTAAAATACATTACTGACAAATGTCATTGCACCTTCCATAGCTGCCACCAACAAAAGCCAAAGTGAGAAAAGACCTAGACTGGACTTCGCTGAATGGGCTGATGATCGCAGCGCTGACGCTGGCCTAGAGAGCAAAGTGGAGAGGTACCTGGCTGCACACTTCACGCTGGACGACTGTGACGAAGATCGTTTGCTGGAGTTTTGGCAGAGACAGACAGCCACCTTCCCTCGGCTCCGCGCACTAGCAAGGAGGATCCTCTGCGTTCCTGCATCCAGTGCAGCCAGCGGGCGCACATTCAGCTCAGCCGGCCGTGTGATAGAAGCGAGGAGAAATCGTCTCAATCCATGGACTGTTGACTCCATATTGTTCCTCCATAGCGCAAGAAAGTCTAAACATGAGTAATCTTCTGTTTTAGGCTATCCAGTCTAATTGCACCAACAGCACATTTTCAACCCAGAATAAAAGGCTATGTTAATTGTAAGGATAATCCTATAGCCTAGGTTAGATTTACCTGTGTAGGTAGGTAAGGAAATAAACGGTGCCATCTTTTTTTATTTTCCATCAAACCCATCTTATGGGTATATATTACGTTTATCCTCTGTTTAATTGTTGCCTATTTATCTTACCAACAAGTGGCACCCTTAGCCTTCGTTTTACGCAATGTCAGGCTTCCTGTTTCAACGTTCTGTTACTTAAATGGGTATTTGATGAAGCACAATTGTAGCCTCGGTCTTTGACACATATCTTTTTGAAACATCAACTTCAGATAAACAGTCTCTGATAAAATCAGTAGGTGGGGCATCATTGTCTTTATGGGCCTGGGTGATGTCTGTAGCTGGCAATTGGCCCGCATGGTCAACTACTTGTAGTTTACCTTATTCGTGTGAGGAGAGTGGAAGCGTACGTGTCCAGGACTTGGAGAGCGATGAGAGTGTTGAGAAGGATGAGCAAGATGTCTGTCCTCACGGCGTTCAAGAGATCGGCCACGCTCTATGTACTCTCTGCGTGATGGGCTGTAACCACGTGTATGATGCTCAGATGATCCATAACGAGGGTAGTGAGGTGTATGGACCCATAAGATGGGTGGACACAAGTAGATAAACATACACACTAATATAGAAATTAGGGGAATTAGGAAACAACATATACAGGTATAGTAAGTAGGACGCTGGAAGCGGAGTTTGGACACATCGTGCGACAATTATGTAATCATGCAATATACTGTAGCATAAGTTAATTTTCTGGCAAGATACTGGTGGGTGTTTTCTTTTCTTTCTTCTCAGGATGACATTCTGGGAAATGGGAAACGAACTGAGAGACACTGGCTGTCCAGGGACCCCCACGGAATGGACTCAGAGACTTGAGACGGGGTGATGCAAATGGACTGTGGGACCCTGGACAGGAGAATACGATAAAGGAAAATGGACGTTGGATAACAAAAGATGGAAACTAAGCTGCACGGCTACTCCACTGCAAATGCATTGATATTTTTCAGTAGTACTAGTTTGCTAAAACTCTAGAATTGTTTGGATTGAGTTATAATCATGAAAAATGTAATCGTTGATGTTATAATCTTGGTTGCTGTTATGAACCATTTCAATCTGCATTGTATGCCATAATGGAGTGTGAACTTATATGTTACTTGTGATATTGTTGTCATTATGCTTTTGATATAGCCTATTCTCTGTAATACAGTAGGAGCCACGCTTTGTGGACATAATAGGACGAAATTGGACCAAATTGACCATAAAGGTCCTGAAATTAGACGTTAATGGTAAAGGTAATTGTTATTATGAAACAGGGATTGCTTGCTTAGATTGGCACCAGAGTGACATTCCCTTAGGTCATCCAATCTTTTTCCCCACCTTTTAGGAAGGGTGGTTTTTTATCGACTGGATGACAACTGACCTGCAGGTTCCCCACAGAGACACACAGATTGTATGGGAGAACAGGACATGAATGTTTAGTCATGTCAGGAGACTGATGAGCTGTGTGACTGGAGGGAGACCGGTACGCTGGTTTACTGTAGCCGAATTTGGACTAATTATATGATAGATTTAGCTTACCTAGTCTAAAATAGTTAAAATAATGTGCGCATAGACACGTAAATAGGAGTTTAACTAATCAGTTGACTCAGAAATTGAGGGCTTACGATATATTAAGAGATTGGGCAATCAATAATGTCGAACAAGTGAAGTCTTTGTTGATGCAGGTTCATGGGTTTGACCATTTACCATGACACATATTGTAGAGGCCATTTTGTGTTTCGGGACTCTAAATAGTTCCGAAGGGGGGAATGAGGTGTATGGACCCACAGGCAAAATGGAGGAACAGGCCTTATTGAGATCATTGGGTACACTGCTATGTAAGTTCATCAAGTGCATAATTGTTGCGCGCGTCTCCATGCAAGGCACTGAGATACTCTGGAAAATAAACACTTAACATGACCAAATGAGGTAGATTTGATAGGAGACATCCTTAAAGTAAGACCATATCTCTTGGCTTTACGCCTGGACCAGTGGCCTTGAATCGTCTTTAAAAGTAATGGACTTTCTCTCCAAGAGCAGAGGGTTTTTCCATTTGACACATACTCTCCCAGAAGATGCATTTTCTGTAATGAGGCGGACCTGACGACAGAAATAAAGATTTCTTTTGTTCGACTACGTCCGTTTCAGCAGCTTTCTTCATCACTCATTTTCTACACCGGTTTTTGAGGCGACCTCTCTCAGATTCACAACAGTAGGAATCCCTCTTGCCATAGTGGTCTCTGTCCTGCCCTGAAGGTCTGTAGGAGCTATCACGAGCTGAGTACCGGTCATAGGAGGGGTCTCTGTAGGCGTTTCTGTCTGAGGAGTAATAATGGTTGTGGCCTCGTCCACCATCAGGAGTGAGGCTCCGCTGACGAGATCTGTGGTCTGATGAGCCACGTCGTGTGTCTTGGCGCGTGGCTGAAGGTATGGCTCAATTCCAGCAATGAAACGTCTGAATTTTTCTCCATCTTTAGCATTTTGTCCATACGTGGGAAAAGCTTCCTCCACTAGTCGGCTAATTTCAGCAGCAAAAACAGGAAGGGCCTCTCCAGGCAGGCGAGTGCGTGCATTGACATAACTTTGAAATGTGGACAGGTATGCAGTCTGTCCAAAAACATCTTTCAGGTTTTCTTTCGCAGATTCGTAGTCATATTTTGTTGCATCAGGTAGACTATCCCAGTAACTAAAAGCAGCACCACCAAGGCGTGTGGGCAGAAGTTTAGCCAAACTGTCCTCATCATAATTAGGAGTAGCCTCAACAGCAACTTCAAACCGTCTGCACCATCTTGAAAAATCCTCTTTTCCATCGCCCATGAAAACATGTGGAAAATCCCCTTTACAATATTGTGGCATGACATGGCTAGAAGGAAAGGGCAGTTCATTCCAGGGGTAATTGTGACTTGCCATATTTATTTTTTCACTTTATGAATTGGCAAGGGCAAGGCTCTTAACAGTACAGTGAAAGTTCTGAATGGGCAAATGTTGCTTAACAGTCTTAGCTTTGGTGAGCTAGGCCAGTCTACTTTGCACTTGAGGTTTCCAGAGTGACACATAAACAACTTTACCATGCAACTGTTCCACATAGAGAAGATCACCAGCAGTACTCCCACATGAAGCAGCATGAAAATCCACGAAGAAGCAGAAAAGTTATGTCCACTTTGTCACTCTCAGTAAATCACTGTTATGTCGCTTCGTTGTTATCCAGAAGATTTAATGTCCACAAGAGTCCGTTGCACTCCTCCAGCACACTGTCTGAGTCGCTAGCTTGGCGCTAGTTTGAAGCAGGAGCAGCGCACGGTGAGGAGGGAAAGCAAATTAGGCGCCATCGTCGTGCAGGCAGTCGGCTCGTTAATCCCCGGCAAAACCTTGCAAAAACTTTGCAAACCACAAACCCGCTGCCACCAGTGTAAGACTGGGTTTTGGATGTTTGAATTGTCTTACATGAACTATCGGAGGGCTGTGGGTAAAGTCACAAGCACGAGGACAACTTCGGCCGTAGAACTCGATCCACTTTTAATGTCCCACCAGAAGAAACGTCAACTCTCACATCTTACTCCGCCAATCTTAATCATCACTGCACATAAAATCTGCCATATTATATAGTTCCAGATTAAGCAGCAGAATATAATATTTTTAAATGTAGAAACAATTAATTAAATTATGTGGACTCAAAATAATGAACAATGCAAATAAAGGCAATCTGCTGAATATGGAATGACACCAAAATAAATCTCCTCTTACACTTCCACAGGGTTCATCTGATTGTGCCAGAAAATTAACCAAAGTTTCGGGGCTTTGAAACCACACAGAACAGCCACATCTGATGGTGCACTGCAAGTATCATCTGCTTCAATCAGCCTCCTTGTCATACTTTAATATGTACAAAATAAAAAGCGTGAAACAAAACAATTTGTGATTTATGTGAGAAGTGCTTGTGTTACATTGTGAATAATAACTATAAAATGAGAGGGGGGTGTGCTTATGAAACAGGGCCAAGCTAACATGACTGCATGGGATACATTTCACAGATTTTTATTTAAAAACAGGATTTTCTCAACTGTGCTAGGTTTCAGCCTGTTTGGTCTTTGGCTGACAACTTTCCCAGCCTTGGAGAAAATCCTCTCACAGGGCACAGAGGAAGCTGGTGTGCACAAAAAGTTCATGGCCAGCTTGTAAAGGTGTGGGTATAACACCTTGTGGGTGAGCCAGTACCTCAGCACATGTGCAAAACACATCATGTGCCGAAGATGCAGTAGATTAGCACATGCAACTATGTTGGCAGCACAGTCTGTGACCAGGGCTGTCCCCTGGAGGAAAGATTACAACATGCTCACAGATCAGGCACATCAGTTAGTAGCAGACCATATTGCAGGATAATCTTGTCTTTTATTGGTCTCTCACCTTCCCTTTGATGTCCCACTCTTCCATGAGGAGATGTTTGGCCTCAGCCAAGTGGGCTGCAGTGTGGGTTTGGGGAAACTTTTGAACCCCCAAGACCACAGAGGACAGCTCCACCTACAATGTGCAAAATCAGAGTGAGAGACATGAACCACAGCAACACACAAAGCAGCAGGTACTCACCTCCTCAGTGATAACATGGCAGGTTACAGCCAAGTAGGCGTCCATGTTGATGGACGTCCACATGTCAGCTGTCAGGCTGCCAGCAGAGGCCCTGCTCACCAGAGCTAAGGCCTTCTCCTTCGTCGCCTTGTACTTGTCCTCCACCATTGTCCTCAAGGCCTTCCTACTAGGAATTATGCAGGTGGGGTCCAAAAGGTTGACATTAAATGAAATACAGCTCATTAGGTAAACATGCATCGATACTCTAAATGCTATAGAACTACTATGTAACCTCTGACTTAGTAAATAATTTAAGATAACTCAAAAGTTATAGACCAGTTGCTAGGTTCGGCAGGATTACAATAGAAACCAAGGTAATTGCAAAATTATTTGACTGGAGGCAGAAATGAGCAAAAATAATTATTATTTTGTAGAAAAGAATAAAATAAAATAACATAAGTCGACAACACAGTTCAACCAAAACAATAACAACAAGCCGGCATATCAAAATCAAAACCTCAGTCCAATTGAGCTCAGATTTTCAGTTTGTCCTTTCAGTCGTCAGTCAAGTCAAAACATGTTCTTAAGTTCAGCTCTTTCTTTCCGTTGAGTGGTCGTATTGTTACCACATGGATGTTCACAACTGGAGAGAAGAATTAGGTTCCTCAACGGATGTTCAGTTCTTCTTTGGGCACAGGCTCGCCATCTCCGTCCGGAGAAAATCCAGGAATTCGATCCAACTTCTTAATCAGCAAAAGAAACCTAGCCTACACACAATAATGATATTATTGTATACAGCTAAATAATCCTTTTTCCTTATCCATTCTTACAGCTATAGCTTAGTTTTTATCTTCAATTTCCATATTACCACAGTAATACTTTACATGCATGTTTCTTTTAACTCAAAATATCCTTTGTAGTGCATGAAATTAATTTTAACCACATGATACAAATAAATGAAATTCTCTTTTAACCATAAAATTATGATTAGTATTTTTTTAACCAATTAAATAATCAGTTAAACTTGTGTAAATCATAACATGAATTACCAATCACTTATCACTTTACCAAGGAGCATTTAGTCTGGTTAGCTCCAATATTCTCCCTTAGTCAGTTTGTATCAGCACAACCCGATCCGAGCTAATGGGTTTATCATTACAGAAGTAAACTTCCTTTTGATAACAAAAAAAAGATACATTTAACATCATTAACCAGTGGGTTCAACTAAAAAATAGTACAAAAATAACTAAAATATTATTAGGTGAAATCATATCTTAACAGAAATAACATTTTTAGGTTTTTTAAACAGAAATAAATCCAACCGCCATTTAGGGTTAGCACAATGCTAATTTTAGTTTGCTTTCTTCAACGAGCACATGGTCTCAACTCACCAAGAAGAGGTTTCAATATGGACACGACAATGGACAGCCTCACAGTTTCTCTACCTCGTGCTCCCATCGACTTAACATTACAGATAGGGATGGCCCGTTTGACAGGGACGCTTCGGCGCTTGTTTCATCTTCGTGAAGCAGAGTGCTTCGGCACAATGTTCCGGGGCGTGTATCAGATGGCGCTGATCACGTGATTGATGACGTCCGAAGCGCCGAATGCATTGTTTGGTTGAACCACGGTTCAGAGGTCTCTCATCGTTTGAACACTTGGGCGCGCTATTCTCGATAAAAGGAGAATGAATCCCAAACGACGTTCCCCAACCAGTTCTGTTGCCCTGTTAGAATTGAATTGAATTCATTGCTCTTTTCCATGGCTTCTGGCAGGAAACGTTCTGTGGATTGGGATCACTTCACCTTGGTTTCTCCTAATAAGGTGATACTATTGTACAATATACTATTGTGTGATGTAAGATGTTTGCTTGTTTTTGTTTTTCAACTGTAAATATAAGCTTTATTATTATTATGGGTATGCATGCTAATATAGTTCTCTTCTTAAAATAAGGGGGCAGCACATTTAAGAATCTAACTTATGTAGGACAATACATTAATTTTGGACTTGTTTATTTAGCGCATATCACAAACAAAGCGCTCACAGCCATTATTACACAGCTGTGTCCCGTGTACCAAACCCCTCTCTGTCTGTGTTCTGACAAAAAGGTGTGTTTATTACACAAAGTGTCTCTGAATTATTTAAAACAACTAAAGCGTACTATTATTCTTAGCTATTGATGATGTCTTTAAAGGGGAACTCCGGGGCATTTGAAGCGTGTTTCCATTGCTAGAGGTTGTCAAATAATGATAGTATGACACAGAGAGGTGCGTATCTGCGCTGTAACTGCGTTCAAGTATTTAAAACATTACAACAATACTTGCCCAGTAATATTCTTGTAATGTTTTAAATACTTGAACGCAGTTTTTCTAGAGAAGATAATTGTTTTGTATATGGGATTATTCTCCATCGACTCTTCTGGGCTTTCACATGCGCGAGCCTACAACCAGCCGGTGAGTGACATGCTGTTTATAAAGTTGTTTTGTAACGTCCCCATGCCAGTAATGTGAGAACCATGCATATGGTTTTGATGGTAAGGCTTGTGACTTTATTGTCGGATGGGTTATAAAGTGGTGTGACGTTTCTGCAGTGTGCAAGTTGTTGTTTTACGTGGAAGGGTTAGCGCTTGCCCCTTAGCCACCACGTATTAGCCTCGCATGACATGCTGTGCGGACAGAGCGATCTTCACACAGGGAGCGCAGATACGCACCTCTCTGTGTCATACTATCATTATTTGACAACCTCTAGCAATGGAAACACGCTTCAAATGCCCCGGAGTTCCCCTTTAACTAGACATTATGTGGATGGTGGGTACAAATAGGTACTTAACTGATAGCCAGGGCT
Source organism: Odontesthes bonariensis (assembly GCF_027942865.1). NCBI lineage: Eukaryota > Metazoa > Chordata > Actinopteri > Atheriniformes > Atherinopsidae > Odontesthes > Odontesthes bonariensis. Next base: position 28,129,974 of record NC_134524.1, read on the forward strand.
CTCAAGTCTCACGCAATGAGCGTGAGACACACGCATTTCAACAAGTTCACACGCTCACACGCCACACATGCCATTTCTCACGCTGGGAAATGATCAACTTTGTCGCACAGAAATTCTAATGGCCGATACTATAAACGAGTCAATGGCAGGTTACTGTGCGCTCGTACAGCTCAGAACTATAGCTCTGGAACAGCTGTCTTGATTTAGCAACCCATCGGCAAATCACAAAATAGAATTTCTCAGCCAATCAGAAAAGAGAATTTCTTGTTGCCGGGTGAGGTCTGAAATAGCTTTAGTTGCAAGCACGGGTCCCATGAATGCACAGCGGACATAGCCTATTATCCTCTGAATGCGTGCAGAAGTTGTAGACGAGCTGGAGGTGGAAGAGAACCGTCAGGATCATCAGCAGGTCATATCTTCATTTATTTGAATCTTTTATTAGTTACTATAGTTTTCCTACTCCTTGTAAAAGACCAATACCTGCCGATTAAAGTGTTCGTTGGAGTAGTAGGCCTAAATATTCAGCACACACCCTTTGACATGAGCAACTTAATGAAAAATGAAAAATATGTAGGAGTGTAATTAGGCTTCCGTGGTTAATTTTTTTCAAAGGTGACTGTGAGCAGATTCCCAATAAGGCTATCTACAATTGCCAAACTGGTATTAGTTCTGCCACACTGAAATGCTGATGCAGAGAGGGTTTTTTCCATGGTGGGGCTCAATAAAACCAAGACCAGGAACACGTTGGCTCTGAATGGAACTCTGTCATCCATCATGACTGTGAAAATGGCTGACATTGAGCCACAGTGCTTTAAATGGGAGCCCCAATATCAGTCATCAAGCATCAAAATATGCCACAAACACTTACAACAACACTCATAAACAAACACACACAGAGAGGGACTGCTCAAGGGGCCCATTTGGGGTTATGTTTGTTTTTCTTAATTTAATTTGTCTGTTTTTTTGTTTGTTAAGACTTTGCATACCTAAAACAATTTATTTTAAAATATAGCAGAATTTAGTGTAAAAGTGAAGATTTGTGATTTTGGTATAAATAAAACAATTTCTTTCTTCTTTAAGTAGCTAGTTTATGGCGATGGGATACTGCAAGGGACCCCCCCCAAAAAAACCTGAAAGAAACCCCCCAACGCACACGGCCCGGCCCCTGCCCCGCCCAAATCTCACTCCGAGCAAACTTGAAAACTTGAGAGCCCTGCTGATAGCTCAGTGATTAGCTCAGGGGTTTTTGCATCCAAAGGTTATGAGTTTGAATCCAGCATTTTACAAGTTTGCCCTGCGTTATTTTCTTGATATGCAGAATTTTATTTTTGTAGTGTCAAGGAAGAAAAAGCTTGATTCTGTGTTGGTGGATATGATTGTAATGGATGCGCAACCATTTTCCATTGTGGAAGATAAAGGTTTCAAGGTACGGTGGCTAGTAGTTCTATAGCATTTATAGTATTAATGCATGTTTACCTAATCAGCTGTATTTCATTTAATGTCATCATAAGCACACACTCCTCTCACTTTATACTTATTATTCACAATGTAACACAAGCACTTCTCATATAAATCACATTTTTTTTCTTTGACAGTTTTTATTTTGTACATATTAAAGTATAACAAGGACAACGAGGCTGGTTGAAGCAGATGATACTTGCAGTACACCACCAGATGTCGCTGTTCTGTGTGGTCAAAGCCCCAAAACTTTGGTTCATTTTCTGGCACAATCAGATGAACCCTTTGGAAGCTTCATGAGGCTTCACCGGCCATCCCTAATTACAGACATTCCAAATTAGCTTCTGAAAAGTGCAGTTACTTGTTTTAAAATGCTTTCTGCATCTCCATCTTCATGACCGACCTCTTTTCATTTCCAAAGTGCAGCAAAGTAAATTCGGCGTTAAGTTAAAAAGAAAAAAATAGCACTTCCTGTTCAACCGGAAATAAAGCTAGAAAGAGAGGCTTACACTTCCTCTTCTCAAAATAAAAGCTTTGCTTGTTTTTTAAATAAAAGAGCGCAAGTGCTTTGACAGACGTTTTCTCTTCTGGGTTACAACTAGCCATCGTACCCTGAAAGCTTTATCTTCCACAATGGAAAATGGTTGCGCATCCAATACGATCATATCCACCATGCGAAAGCCACTAAGCTAATCATTGAGCTATCAAGTATGTGACTGTTTGCACCCACCATCCACATCATACAGCAAATAATTACCAGCAGAAAGAGGATTGAAGGCTTGGTTTGTTGTCCGAGGGGTCTCAGCATGATGGATGGACCGGAGATGTCCCATCATGGAGGATGTGTTGTCATGAAAGGCCAGTTCTTGTGGGCAAATCAAACACCGCACCTTCAACAGACAGAAAAGAAAGAGATAAACAATCACTTTTTAAAATGAAGGACAAACCTACTTCAATTTAAAGACATCATCAATAGCTAAGAATAATAGTACACTTTAGTTGTTTTAAATCATTCAGAGACCCTTTGCATAATAAACACACCTTTCTGTCAGAACACAGACAGAGAGGCGTTTGGTATACGGGACACAGCTGTGGAATAATGGCTGTAAGTGCTTTGTTTGGGATATGCACTAAATAAACAAGTCCAAAATTAATGTATTGTCCTACATACCTTAGATTCTTAAATGTGCTGCCCCCTTATTTTAAGAAGAGAAGTATATTAGCATGCATGCTGTTTGCCCGATTCTTTTAATTCAATTCAATTCATTTTTATTTATATAGCGCCAAATACAACAAATGTCATCTCAAGGCACTTAGATAGTAAGTCCAATTCAAGCCAATTGGAATTCAATTAATTAATAATAATCATAATTCATAAAATAATCCAATTCGTTCATATAGAGCCAATTCAAAAACAATTTCCTAGCTAAGAAAACCAACAGATTGCACTGAAAACTTTTTGTTTTTCGGTCCAATCTCCCGGCCTGAGCGGCGTGCCTGAGGCGACTGTGGAGAGAAACGACTCCCTTTTAACAGGAAGAAACCTCTGGCAGAACCAGACTCAGGAAGGGTGGCCATCCGCCTCAACCAGCTGGGGTTTGAGAAGACAGAAAGGGGGGGGGGCCACCGCGACGGCGGCACTGTAACACCATTCAGGATATCTGTTGGAACAGGGAAACACGAGTTAATGACCACAATAATGTCACATATACATAAAGAGAGTAAAGTGAGGAAAGGTGTGTCAGATGAGGCCCCCCAGCAGTCTAGGCCTATAGCAGCTTAACTATGGGATGTTTCAGGATCACCTGAGCCATCCCTAACTATAAGCTTTATCAAAAAGGAAAGTTTTAAGCCTGGTCTTAAAAGTGGAAAGGGTGTCTGCTTCCCGGACATTTACTGGCAGCTTATTCCACAATAGAGGGGCCTGATAACTGAAGGCTCTGCCTCCCATTCTACTTTTAGAAACTCTGGGAACCTCAAGTAAACCTGCAGTTTGGGAAAGAAGTGCTCTGTTAGGAAAATATCTTATAATGAGATCTTTAAGATATGATGGAGCTCGGTCATTAAGAATTTTATATGTAAGGAGAAGAATCTTAAATTCTATTCTAAATTTAACAGGGAGCCAATGAAGAGAAGCTAAAACTGGAGAAATATGATCTCTCCTGTTAGTTCTCGTCAAAACTCTGGCTGCAGCATTTTGGATCAACTGAAGGCTTTTCAGAGAATATGTGGGACAGCCCAATAATAAAGAATTACAGTAGTCCAATCTTGAAGTAACAAATGCATGAATTAGTTTTTCTGCATCACTCTGAGACAGGATGTTCCTGATTTTAACAATATTACGAAGGTGAAAGAAGGCAGTCCTAGAAACCTGTTTTATATGCGAGTCAAATGATAAGTTCTGGTCTAAAATAACTCCAAGGTTCCTCACTGTAGAACTAGAAGCCAAGGAAATACCATCTAGAGTAACTATATAGCTAGACAATTTCTCCCTGAAACGCTCAGGTCCAAAGATAACGACTTCAGTTTTGTCTGAATTTAGCAGCAGACAGTTCTGAGTCATCCAGGTCTTTATGTCTTTAAGACATGCTTGTAGTCTGACCAACCTATTGGTTTCATCTGGTTTTATAGATAAGTACAGCTGAGTATCATCAGCATAGCAATGGAAATTTATGCCATGCTGTCTAATAATGTTACCTAATGGAAGCATGTATAAAGTAAAAAGAATCGGTCCAAGCACAGAACCCTGGGGAACTCCATGACTTACTCTGGTGTGTGAGGAAGATTCTTCATTTACAAGAACAAACTGAAATCTATCAGATAAATATGATTTAAACCAGGCTAATGCAGTTCCTTTAATCCCAATAACATGTTCAAGTCTGTGTAATAAGATACTGTGATCGACCGTATCAAATGCAGCACTGAGATCCAACAGGACAAGCACAGACACAAGTCCGCTATCAGAGGCTAAGAGGAGATCATTGGTAACTTTCAGCAGTGCAGTTTCTGTGCTATGATGCACTCTGAATCCTGACTGAAACTCTTCAAACAGATTATTTCTGTGTAAATGATCACAAAGCTGAGCTGCAACTATTTTTTCAAGAACTTTAGACATAAAAGGGAGATTGGATATAGGTCTATAATGAGCCAACACTTCTGAATCAAGAGTAGGTTTTTTAAGTAAAGGTTTAATTACAGCAACCTTAAAAGTCTGAGGTACATATCCTGTCAACAAAGACAGATTGATCAAATCCAATATGGAAGTGTCAATTAATGGGAAAACCTCCTTGAACAGTCTGGTTGGGATTGGGTCTAAAACACAAGTTGATGGTTTAGAAGAGACTATTGCTGTTGTTAGTTCAGAGAGATCAACTGGGCAGAAGCCGTCTAAATACAAATCAGGTTCTAAAGATACTTCTAAAGCTGCTGTACTTGATGATACATCACTAATAATAGTGGGAAGGACTCCATCAATCTTCTCTCTGATAGAAACAATTTTATTAATAAAGAAGCTCATGAAATCATCACTGCTGAGAGTTAAAGGAATAACTGGCTCAGCAGAGCTCGGACTCTTAGTCAGACTGGCTACAGTGCTGAAAAGAAACCTGGGATTATTCTTATTCTCTTCTATCAATGATGAATAATAAGCAGTTCTAGCTTTACGAAGGGCTTTCTTATACATTGTTAAACTATCTTTCCAGACTAACTGAGACTCTTCTAAATTAGAGGAACGCCACTGTCTCTCCAGCTTTCTTGCAGTCTGCTTTAAAGCACGCAGCTGTGAATTATACCAAGGAGCCAACCTCTTCTGACTGATTACCTTCCTTTTAAGAGGGGCAACATTGTCCAGTGCTGTACGCATTGAAACTATAGTGCTGTCAACAAGAGAGTCAAGTGTTGCTGGAGTAAAGTTTAGGTAGTCGTCCTCTGTCATATCTGCACATGGCAGTGAAGAAAAGGATGATGGAATTAATTCTTTAAATCTGGTTACAGCATCCTCTGATAGACACCTTCTATACATAAATTTCTTCTAAGAAACTGTATAGTCAAGTAATGTAAACTCAAAGGTTATGAGAAAATGGTCAGATAAGACAGGGTTATGAGGGAACACTGTTAACTGTTCACTCTCAATGCCATAAGTCAGCACAAGATCAAGGGTGTGATTAAGGCAGTGAGTCGGTCTGTGTACACTCTGAGAAAATCCAATAGAGTCCAATATAGAATTAAAGTTCATATTCAGGCTGTCATTTTCAACATCTACATGAATATTAAAGTCACCCACTACAATGACTTTATCTGTACTCAGCACTAACTGGGATAAAAACTCTGAGAATTCAGACAGAAACTCAGAATAAGGGCCAGGTGGACGATACACAACAACAAACACAAGAGGTTTCTGGGATTTCCACTTTGCGTGGGAAAAACTGAGAATCAGATATTCAAAAGAGCTAAAACTAATCTTGGGTCTGGGACTGATGAGTAACCCTGATCTGAAAATAGCTGCCACTCCTCCTCCTCTGCCTGTGGTTCGAGGAACGTGAACATTTAAACAGTCACAGGGAGTTGCTTCATTAATGCTAACATGATCCTCCTGCTGCAGCCAGGTTTCTGTAAGACAAAATATATCAATATGATGATCACAAATCAACTCATTCACTAACAGAGACTTCGAAAGGAGAGATCTGATATTCAGCAAACCACATTTAATAGTTTGATGTTTTTGTTTAGTTAAAGTTTTTGTTTTAATAATTTCTTTTTGCACAAGAGGATTTGCTCCTTTTGTGTTAATTGATTGGGGGGGTAGCAGCAGGTGGGAAGCTGCAGAGAAGTGTGTAAGACTACAACTCCGCATCCTGGTCTGAACCCTGGGTTGTCATGTTTTAGGGTGGCAAATAAATTCATCCATATTTCTAGAAATGAGAGCTGCTCCTTCCAAAGTGGGATGGATGCCGTCTCTCCTCATCAGACCAGGTTTTCTCCAGAAAGATTGCCAATTATCTATGTAGCCCACGTTGTTTGCTGGACACCATCTAGACAACCAGCGATTGTAGGACGACATGCGGCTAAACATGTCATCACTGGTCAGATTTGGCAGGGGTCCAGAGAAAACTACGGAGTCCGACATTGTTTTGGCAAAATCACACACCGATGCAACATTAATTTTAGTGACCTCCGATTGGCGTAACCGGGTGTCATTAACGCCGACGTGAATAACTATTTTACCATATTTACGTTTATCCTTAGCCAGCAGTTTTAAATAGGATTCTACGTCGCCCGCTCTGGCCCCTGGAATGCATTTGACTATGGCCGCTGGTGCCTCTAATGCCACGTTTCTGACTATAGAGCTGCCAATTACCAGGGTTTTGTCCTCAGCGGGTGTGTCGCTGAGTGGGGAAAATCTGTTAGAAGCATGGACAGGTCGATGGTGAACAACGGGCTTGACTTTAGAGCTATGCCTCTTCCTGACAGTCACCCAGCCACGTTGTAATCCTGGCTGCTCAGGTTCTGCTAGGGGGAGGCTAATTGAGCTAGCTACGCTAGGTGGCTCCACACTGGCAAAAGGGGCCTGGCTCGCTATCGGTTGATTTTCAACAGTGCAGAGCCGAGCTTCCAATTCAGATATTGGAAGCCCAAGAACAAGCTGGAGCAGTCTTAAAGCTGCCGTTGGCAGGTTTTCAAAATTCCGAGTCTAAAGTTGGAAAATTCGAACTGATACAACTTTCAGGTCCCTCCCCCTCTGTGGACGAGGTTGTGCACGTGAGTTCACACCAGTGTGCGCGCACACAAGCTGGGGGCAGACTCACGCTCAGCATGGAAGACGTGGTTGGTGACTGTTCTGCTCAGATAATAGATAAATAATAAACCTAACGTGATTGGTTAAAAACAGCCGGGAGCGCTCGATTTTTGCAAGCACGATTACAGGCTTCAGAGGGAGCTACAGAATTCGGGATTTTTCCTAAACAGCCTATTTAATATTCTACTTCCAGAATCTCATGACAGTTCAAGCTAATATGACTAAAAAAAGGTTGCCGACGGCAGCTTTAAGTTAAACAAAGTATTTATTGGTGGTCACAAATCAAGTATCAGCGCTGGACTTGGAGAGACAGAGTTCTCGCATGAAATCCGTCCGACCAAGTCCCGCGATCCGGAAACATTTCATGTTTATGTTCACCTTTATCTCAGAGGTTGTACCTACACTTGACAACGTATCATTGAATATTTACTAGTGATGTGAGCAGGCCATCCACCATCTTCGTCATGTTCTTTGGATGTGATAAGCGATGTGTGTGTGTGTGTGTGTGTGTGTGTGTGTGTGTGTGTGTGTGTGTGTGTGTTGTTTCAGGCGTGCATCTACTGCACCAGACCTATCTGTCCAAAGAGACGCTTTATCTGACCCAGTTATTTTATCCCGCTACGTCATCTTAAAGTCTTGGACATGCATTGCGTTTGTATGAGCAGAGTGTACACGTACAAACTAGGAACATAGATTATTTGGTGAACTACAGAAAATGAATACATAAAGTTTAAGAATAAAGCCAATTTATAACAATACCCATAATAATAATAAAGCTTATATTTACACTTGAAAAACAAAAACAGGCAAACATCTTACATCACACAATAGTATATTGTACAATAGTATCACCTTATTAGGAGAAACCAAGGTGAAGTGATCCAAGCCACAGAACGTTTCTTGCCAGAAGCCATGGAAAAAAGCAATGAATTTAATTAAATTGTGACAGGGCAACAGAACTGGTCGGCAAACGTCGTTTGGGATTAATTTTACGAGAGAACAGCGCGCCCAAGTGTTCAAACGATGAGAGACCTCTGAACCGTGGTTCGACCAAACAATGCGTTCTGCGCTTCGGACGTCATCAATCACGTGATCAGCGCCATCTGGTACACGCCCCGCAACATTGTGCCGAAGCACTCTGCCAGAGAGTCTCTATTATGAGGAGAGAGAAAGCTGGCGGCTTTTTCCGGGTGGTACTGCACTCTAGGGGGCGCCAACGAAGCAGTGCAGAGCAGTCAGAACTCTCTGGTGGTACTATGAGATCCACCTTAGATGCAGCCATTGCTTTGGATAGAATTTTTTATATTTTTTCATTTTAATTTTCCTAAAGGCAGGATAAATTATCCTTTCAAACGGCACTTGGTTTGATTTTTTAGATTCACTAGATTTTTTTAAAATACACATTTATTGTCAGTATTGCATCACGAGTGACGTCACGCATGTGGCATCACTTTACGGCATGGTCAGTCCTAGCGCTGAGCTAGCAGAGAGGTGTTAACTCAAATAGTTATAGATTTCAGCACAGCACTTTTACATATTCTCTGACTAGCCTCTGGTTTAGCTTTGGTTGTTGTTAGCAGCACCAGGTTAGCACTCTGGCACAGTGGACGAGTGCCGTAAAGCAGCCAGTCGTAATCAGCCGCGCGTTCTTCAGATTCCGTTAGCTAGATGCTAGCGGAGACTGACTCGCAAATGCCAGACCTGTAAGAAAACAGAAAGATATAACTCCCAGGTTATTGTACTTTTGATATAAATCCACATCCCTCTGTCAGAAATCACAGTAATATTTTCAGGTTTCAGCCGCTAGCGGGGACATTTTTTGAGTTATTAGCGCCAGCCCTATGGCCAATCACGATTCTGCACTCGCTCGCCAGCGCCCCCAGACAAAATCAACTGAACTGCAGCCAAATTTTGTATAATGGGGCGAATAGGAAGCGGAACGGCTGTCTGTAAAAGGGCTGTGACTCTGCTTCACGAAGACAAAACAAGCGCCGAAGCGTCCGTGTCAAACGGGGAAAAAAGAAAAAAGATGGTTGTTGTGACATAAAAGACTCATACACAGAATAACATGTTGATTATGTTGATATCTCTACAGTCAGCTCAACACTACAGATATCTGTACAATGTTTTGTATGCCATGCTCTTTGTACATTTACATAGAACAATAAAGTTTATAAGAAAATAAACCTTCCTAAACCGGTCACATGGTACGGCCGGTTCGAAAGGCCTCTGACGTCACCATATAGTCATCGACACGCGCCTCGGTACAAGCTTCACAAACTACATCCGAAGCTACTACTCAAACATTAATGTGAACTGTACCTTTTGTGATCTTTGCCCCGAGTCCATCACTCATTTGTTCTGGTTATGTCCTCATTCTAAAGAGTTCTGGCAACATTTTTGTAATTATATTGATTTAAAAAAATTTGCAAGCTTTCAGTTGTTCTGGGAACATGTCCTATTTGGCTATCAACAAAGTGCTAAAATGAATCCAAAGATTTACTTTATTAATTTACTAATTTTTAAAGCTAAATTTCACATACACAAACACAAAAATTGTCTTTTTGGTTGAATTAAAGCAATACCTGCTTACAATTAGACCTTTAACTAATAAAAAAGCAGAAACAACTATATGGGCCTGTTCCCAACTTGGGATTTTGGACGAACTGTTGTCATAATTCCTAAATTTTTTTTTTATTATTATTTTTTTTAATTTTTATTTTTTTGTTACAAGAGATTCCTTCGCACACATGTCTTTGTGTTCATTAGCTTTCTTTTTGTAAGTGCATCATGAAGGTCATTTTCTTCTTTTTATTGTTATTCCTATGCTCCCCCTGGCTATCTTCTTTTTGGCGTTATGCTCACATCTGTAAACTGTTATTTTGTTGAATTACTAATAAAGTTAAAAAAAAAAAAAAAAAAAAAACATCCGAAGCTACTGGACACGCGCTTCAGAGTCAAGACCAGAGAGTCTCTATTATGAGACTGTAAAAGGGCTGTGGTCAAGACCCTGTTGGAAACATCACTACATACAAATACGCACATTGAGAAACGGCCCATTACCCGACACACACTGCGAAGCCTCGGCTCATCTCGGCTCATCTTGGAACATCTGGTAACATAGCGACAGAAAGCTGCATGCAGGTGAGTCCAGAAAAGTATGAATTTAGCAGTCAGACGTCAGAAGAAATGTCTTCAAAGTGCTCTGTGTTATTGGTTTGATTCCTGCTCCTGGACACGGGCAGTCAGAACATGCAGCAGAGAGTAAAAAGTTCAAATAACCTGGCTGCTATTCACAGTTAGCACGTCCCGCTAATGCTAATGCTAATGCTAACGCTAACCGTTAAAGGAAAATGTCGGAAAATTTCAATTTTCCTATTTTCCCTGACACCTGTCCCCCAAAATCGATTTCTCACACTGTTTTACATTATTCAACCCATAACCTTGCGCTCCCAGATTTTTTCACTTCTGGCCATGGGCGCAGCCATGTTCAGCCACATCCGGGCATATTTTACGTCAGAAATGCAATTCTACTTGTGCAGCGGAAATAAAATTCTACTTGTGTGGCGGGAGTGTGCTCTAACAAAGTGTAGAGTGTAACTTGGAAATACACAATGATTGAATACTACCTGTATATAGTAGAATTAGAAATGATTTTTATTTCAACATGTATGTTCACATATATCTGTAGTGATAGTCTACAACTGCCTCGTCGGCGTGATGGAAACCCTTGTAGGTCCCGTCCTGCGACTCATATTTATCCCTGATCGCCCACACCGCACAGGAGGGAATCACTCTTCGGAAGCGCTTCCCAAGTCTCCCATGGAGAAAGCAGGTCACCTGCCGGTAGGCCTGGAAACGGTACACAAGGTTGGGTATGGGGTCCGGAAACGCCTCACGGCTCGTGGATACAACCGGTGAGTCGTTAGCATTTGGCGGCGGTGTCGCGGCTGCTGCGACAGCCACTTGTCCATCCTTATTTTTAGCCTTATCCGACCATCTCGGCTGATGGCTATAAGCTAACATAACTTGGATCGAGAGGCTGATCATGATCTGACTCGGACTCAGGCGAAACTTCGCATTCTATCTCCGGGTCCGAGTCAGACCAAGACAGTTCATAAGTGTCTTCCATTGCTGTAGAAAAAATGTTTGCATTTCTGACGTCATGTTGAGTGAACATGGCGGCGCTAGGGAGGGAGAGCCAGAGCGGTACAACTTGAATTTCAAACATTCGCGAATGTTACTCTCTCGGGCTGACAAATGTAAACAAGGTGAGAAATCGATTTTGGGGAACATGTACCAGGGAAAATAGTAAATTTGAAACTTTCCGGCATTTTCCTTTAAAGCGTTAAACGATCCCAGAAACACAACCTCAGCCTCAACCTCAGATTTCAATAAGCCGGCCAGATGGCCAAATAAAATGGAGCTTTATCCTTTTAGCTGTGTGTGAAACATACTTCTGGGCCCTTTTCTTCCTCTTTTCTAACCTTTTTGGGCACTTTTTGACCAGCGTGTCACATTTTCCACTAAAGCTGCAGTTTTCTTAACTTCTTTCTGTAGTTTTGCTGAAATCTTTTGTGATTTAAAAAGTTTGATGATCAATGTCAAATTTAGAATGGTTCTTTCCAGACTTATCTGAGTATCATTTGGCTTTTTGATAGAAGTGTGCAGGGAAAACATGTGATTTGATGTGTTTAATGTACACAATATTCCATATTTCATGATTCGATCTTAAAATGGGACTTAATTATGCTCAATATAAATACTTTAATTACATTAAGAGTTTAAGTTGTGTGAAGAGGAGTCATAGCATTATTGTAAAGACTTGTCGGTGATCCAGGAAAGTATCACAGGAGCAGTAGAAATACAGTTCTCCTCAGTATCAGTGTCTGATTTCTCAGATTTACACTCAGAAGCCCATTAAAAGACAGTCTGACTGTCCTCTTCAGAAGTGTCTCATGAAAGCTTCATTATTCAGTTTCCTTTACATATCCAATATTTTCTTTTATCCACGAATCAACAAGGACTGAGCACATGATAAAAAGGTTCTGGAAATGAGAACAGGTTTAGAAACGGAGAGAATCTGAACCTCAGTCTTTGGGATGATATTGTGACCCTTTCCTCAAACAGGATCATTGTCTTAATGTAGTAAAATGATTTAAGTTGATCGTGTTACACTGACTTATGGGATATTGCACACAGTGGGTGTCGGTCTACAGAGTATATTATTAAATTTTTTTTCTGAATTTGATCTAAAGAAGAAGAAAAGTGGGTGTGGTTTAACACGCTGCACGCCACAGCTGGATCTTATCGCATGTGCTGACAGTTACAGAGTCCATCAGTCGGACTAGAATGGAGCAGCAGAACCAGGAGCAGAACCAGGAGCAGAACCAGGAGCAGAACCAGGAGCAGAACCAGGAGCAGAACCAGGAGCAGAACCAGGAGCAGAACCAGGAGCTGAAGCAGGAGCTGAAGCAGGAGCAGACCCAGGAGCAGACCCAGGAGCTGAAGCAGGAGCTGAAGCAGGAGCAGGAGCAGGAGCAGGAGCAGGAGCAGGAGCAGGAGCAGGAGCAGGAGCAGGAGCAGAAGCAGGAGCAGAAGCAGGAGCAGAAGCAGGAGCTGAAGCAGCAACTGAACCCCTCCACCAGGAACAGAGCCGGCTCATCCTCTGGGTCCACCGGGCCACAGGTCAGTGTGGAGGACGTTTTTATTTTATTTCTTATTTATTTGGTTAGGACCCTATACATTAATCAACAAAGCATCAATGTAAATATGCCGGAGTTAGCACAGTTGCTAAATTTCATCTGTTGTCCTCAGGCAGGTATCATAAAAACATACAGACAATACACCATGACAAAAAACTAAAGAAAAAACAAACAGAAAATATTTTGAAAGATTCACATCAAAGTTAAAGGGATAGTTTGCCTCTTTTGACATGAAGCTGTATGACATCCCATATTAGCAACATCATTTATGAACATTTTCTTACCCCCTGCTGCGTCCTTTGAGCCGAGTTCCAGCCTCGTTTTGGCGTTGACAAAAGTAGTCCGGCTAGTTTGCTAGGGTCCCGAAAATAAGGCGTTTTGCTTCTCAAAACAATATGCGTTCAAAAGAGTAATACATTTGCATCACAAAATCCTCCCTCCAGAAAAAGTCAGACCTCACAATCGCTTGGCCCAATTTTCTATCCCTTCGTATCACTGCCTGCTGTGTAAACCGTGCAGACCGAAGTGCAGACCGAGCACTCCCCTGCTTCTGAGCAGCAAACACCGTAACAGGTGCAGCTATTGCTAGGTGGCTGTTCGCATTGATAAGAAGGGAGGCTAAAATAGTGGATGTCATTGAGGGATACTCCATCATACTTAGCTGCCTTCCCTCTAATTTTTCACGTGTCTGGGCAAACACACAAGCTCCCTGAGCACACTGAGGACCACTGTGAGCAGCATCAGATGTGCACGCTGTGGCCACACACCAGCATCACACCTGTTCAAAACCTTGGATCATAGCAAGTTACATGGCTTATTAAAAGAATTGAATCACATCAGCAATTTTCATTAGTTTACTTTTAATATAAGCGATTTGGCCCACTTAAAATGAAAAAGACAAAAATCTTGTTGTTCATGAGATGTGTAGTATGTTATCTGTTATATGTGAGAGTCATGCTTGCAGCCTTGTTTTGCAGAGTAGACCTTTCTCACTCGAAAAAGAAAAAATTTGAACCAGTTTCACTGCTTGTTCTTCTGTTTGCACATACTCAGACAGCCATTCCATCCTAAAAGAACCGCATTTATTTTTTACTTTGGCTTGGTGAGTGGATGTGTCGCTGGCGCTGCCCATTCGTTTCGCCATGATAAGGGGTTGCGTCTCACTGTTAGCTAGCTAACCTGTACGGCGCGTATGGGCAGGGCATATATGCAAGCACTATCAATGCTCTGATTGGCTGCATAGCGTAAGTAAGCCGTATCGTGTCATTGGCTGAACACCTGTCACTCACTGCGTTATATTGAAAAATGGTACAGAAAAACACAGTATTGGTCTTATTAATTAGATTAGGTCTAGTATTAGATATTAATTAATACGTTTATGGTGAATTTTATTTTATGCACACTTTCTTGTGCGCTGAGTGTGCGAGCAGCTCAGAATTGCTTAGCTGCACAATTAAAGACGACACGTACCTTTCCAGGCTTGCGTGGATGAGTCACTGGGTGATGTGGGAGGTACCAGATCTTGCTATCGCTGCGGTCAAGTGACGAAGCTGAGACCTCTTCTGCATAACCTTTGTCGATGGTCGACTTCATTGCCTCCACATACTTCTCTTTCAGGTCTGCGTTCTTTTTTAGTCTGCGTTCCAGTAATCGTAGTCTCTGTTGCTAAGTTGATGTTGTTTGGTAATGTCACTATTTCCTTTTTGAAAGGTATGTCTAAGCAATAGTGTAACCCTTCTTTGGAGAATAAATTTTCCTACAGTTTAATTACTTTGTGGTCGTTGATTGATAGATTGTTCTTGTGGTGCATCTTGTCCAATAACAAGGTTCACATCTTTGGAGTTGACACTGGGAATAGGGATGTCCGCTAAGTGATCCCATCTGGCTGTCTCATCAGGTGTAGCTAGACGGATAAGTCCTATGTTTAACTTATTTAGTGTTCTCACTAGAGCTGGGTATCGATTGAAATTTCAAGAATCGATTCGATTCCGATTTTCAAGTTTCAGAATCGATTTTTTTCGATCCGATTCGATCCAATTTCGATCTGATTTCCGATTCGATCCGAGGGTTGGTGCTATTAAAAACGTGTTATTAAAAACGTATCAAAGCTGTTTCCTTCATTTCATCACTGTGTAGAGAAGCAAGCAACATATTAAAATTATTATTATATCGATATAAAACAGCAAATCATACAAGTATTGGTAGTTACTGATGGCTGGAAGACTGGTGAAAAGGTTAAGGGTCAATCTACCTTCAAGAAAGATAATCCAGGACAATAAACAGAGGACATAATTGAGGTGTCTATATCTGCAATAGTGGACTCCTACTGGGACACTAACCAGTGCATTATTATTATGATTGAAAATAATTAAGAATTCACCCAAAAGCTGTTGCTACCAAAAGCATTTTTATTTTAAAAGTGCATTGATCACACTTAATAAACTGAGAAGTACTGAAACTGAAAGTATAAAATGTAAACGTTGTGTATTTTTCTTTAAAGTGCAAACATAAGAACAGAAAATGTTAAACTTAAACTGTAAAAAACACTGAATGGTGTCTACTATGAGCATGTTCAAATCTGTTCTAAAACCACACTAAAGATTTGTTTTCAAAAATATGCAGCAGCACACTAAGTGTTCAGGGGTATTCACTGGTATTTCATAACGTAGCATTTTTAAAAATATATATTTTTTAAAATATTGTAGACTACTAGTGCACTTTTCCTTAAACATTTTAAGAGAAAATGAACAGAACATTTTAAACTGTAAAAACACTGGGTAAACTAAACTGTCAGTGACACTGACTAACTGTAAACAGTCACTGACACTGGATAAACTGTCTTTCTGTCAATTGCCATCACTTGGAATAGAAAGATTTTTCTGCAGGAAAAGGAGCTCGTTTACATGCCCAGGAGTAAGGCAGCTACTTTTTGCTGTGATGATATCGCCTGTGGTTGAAAAAACCCTTTCAGATGCCACACTAGTGCCAGGGACACAGAGATATCGCTTTGCCATCTGAGCCAAAAGGGGATATTGATTCTCATTCTCTCTCCACCAGGCGAGAGGATTGTCATGCAGTCCCGCAGGTCTCCCTGCCCTGTACCGTAGGATCTCATCTTCTGCCTTCTCTGTTGGAGATTTTGGTGCTGCCTCCTCCTCTCTTTGTTTGAAGGCTTCCCCGAGGAGGCAAAAGTTATTTCTCCCACACACAGCATAGGCTTACCTCATTTGCAGGCTTTTCTTTATCTCCCCTTTCATCTCCTTAATAAGCCTGGAGTCCTCTGGCTGGCTCGTCATCTCCATGATCAGCAGAGAATGCAGAGGTGCAATTACCGACAGCGTTGGAGACTTATCCTCCGACATCACCTGCGTTGCTCTCTTCATCGGTTTTAAGGCTCTAATCACATCCTCCGCATCTGTGATGTCGCCCTCCTTCAGAGTGCAGAGGTCCCTCTCATTCCTGCGAACCTCGGGGGAGAGCAGGGCGGCAGATATCGCAGGCTGCTGCTCGAGAAATCTCTCAAGCATCTCGAGAGCGCTATTCCACCTGGTTACCACATCAAGTGTTAGCTTGTGCGGTTGAAGTTGTAGGAGTTTCTGTTTGTCTTTGAGGACGCGGGTGGCTGTCATGCTGCGGTGAAAAAACTTTGCGACATGTCTCACCTTCGCAAGCAGGCGTGCGACATTGGGGAGTTTCAGGCCGGCTTGTGAGGCGAGGTTTATGATGTGGGCAAAGCAGCCGAGGTGAGTAAGGCCCATAATATCAACCGCACGCACCATATTGGGGGCGTTGTCCGTGACGATGGCCGGGTCTTTGCTCATCAGCCCCCATTCTTCTAGCGCACATGTTAGCATCTCGGCCAGGTTGGTTGAACGGTGGTCCGTTTCCACTTCAGTTGTTTGAAGCACATATGAGGTCAAATTCCAATCAACGTCAACAAAGTGTGTCGTGACACTCATGTATGACTCTGTAGCTACAGATGTCCATGTGTCGGTTGTCACGCCCACCCTCTCTGCTGACTGAATTTGTTTCTTGACCGTTTCCTTTACTGACTGGTACATGTTTGGTATTATTTCCTCCGACATTCGCTTGCGAGACACCATTGTATAATGAGGTTCCGCGACCTTCATTAATCGTCTGAACCCGTCGTTTTCGACGACGGAATACGGGCGCATGTCTTTGCAAATGAAGCCCGCAATCGCCTCGGTTATTTTCTGAGAACGTACCGAATTAGCTGGTAGTGCCAAGATTTTCTCCAGCGTCGTCTGCTGCTGTGGTGCCCCCGAGGAGGACAGGTTGGGGTGATGCCGCAGCAGATGATTCTTTATGTTGGTTGTATTACCACAGTGCTTCACCTCAGTTCCACACGTTTTGCAGATTGTTTTACTTTTGTCCAGCTCATTGGTCCTCCCTATTATTTCCCTGAATCCGAAATGCCTCCAGATCGGAACCTTCAGTGACTCTGGTGTTATAATTCGGCTAACGTGACCGTCACTGTCCGACGCCATGTTTGTTGTTTATAGTTAGTCTAGACTGAGCGCGCCTGCGTGAATTCAGTGACGCGGCGGGGGTAAAAGTTCACTGCGGCGGGGATAAAAGTTCACTGGGGGAAATTAAAAAAAATAAAAAATTTTTTTTTTTTTTTTTTTTCTTTTACAAAAAAATCGATCTTTGGACCGACGAATCAATAATCAGATTATCATAGGCGAATCGATTCAGAATCGGAAAATCGATTTTTTTTCAACACAGCCCTAGTTCTCACACCATTAAGCGTGTACATGCTGCCATCATACAGTGAGTCTATCTCAAGGTCCACACTTCGAGTAAATATTCCTTCTCGACTGCCTCCTACTGTATCAAGGTCTTAACCTGGCAGGCTTGCCCTTAACCTTGAGTTTCTTGGTGAGTTCTTCCGACATTAAACTGGTGTTTGCTCCTGGATTGAGTAATGCATAAGTGACAGAACTGATGCTGCTAGCCTTGCTTCTAACCACAACAGGAACAATAGGTAAGCAAACCTTACCATTTCCAGCTCCAGCAAATCCACAACTGACATTAGGTGATCTGGTAGGTTGTGTTTGTTGGGTAGTTTTACTGTCATCAGTGGCGTCCTGACTTGCTGTAGTATTCTGTTTGCTCGTGTGGTTTGGATGCAACCATTTGTTATGTTTCTGTCCGCAGCCAGGCACATTACATACCCAATTGCAGACCTCAGTGTTGTGCCCCATCATGAAACAGTTTTGGCACAGGTTTTTTCTCCTGAACGAACACGAGGCGATCTGGCACAGTTAGTGAGCGGAAAGCTGGACACTGGTTCAAGAAGTGGCGCTCTAAGCACTTCAGACACTTTAGATTAGCTGGTTGCTTGGTACGTGTAGACTTGTTCTCCTGAACAGTAGCTGCCTTAACATTTGTGGGGTAGTTTTGAAAAGGTTTTTTGAACCCCTTTGTAGTCAATGTAAAATTGTTTGGTTTCTCCTGTTTCTTATAGCTAACTAACCCACCAAAGACTGGATCAGACCTCTTTTCAGCCTGTCTCTACGAAGCTGACAATGTCGTCAAATTTCGGAAGATGTTCTTTTGTAATTTCATAGTTCTTATTTAACCATTTGGCCCTGAGGTCTGATGGTAGCTTACCAATGATCTCAACCAATGTGCGGCGACAACTGAGCTCTTCCTCACACTTCATGGCAGCAAGCATATCCTTACAGCCTCTCAGTTGGTCTGCGAAGTCTCTGAGTTGCACATTGTCTCTTATCTCAAAACCTTTCCAACCCAAGCTTGTGAGATGGGATGAGGGGGGGGCACTGTAACACCATTCAGAGGATATCTGTTGGAACAGGGAAACACGAGTTAATGACCACAATAATGTCAGGAAAATATCTTACAATGAGATCTTTAAGATATGATGGAGCTCGGTCATTAGGAGCTTTATATGTAAGGAGAAGAATCTTAAATTCTATTCTGAATTTAACAGGGAGCCAATGAAGAGAAGCTAAAACTGGAGAAATATGATCTCTCCTGTTAGTTCTCATCAGAACTCTGGCTGCAGCATTTTGGATCAACTGAACGCTTTTCAGAGAATATGTGGGACAGCCCAATAATAAAGAATTACAGTAGTCCAATCTTGAAGTAACAAATGCATGGACTAGTTTTTCTGCATCACTCTGAGACAAGATGTTCCTGATTTTAACAATATTACAAAGATGAAAGAAGGCAGTCCGAGAAACCTGTTTTATATGCGAGTCAAATGATAAATTCTGGTCAAAAAATAACTCCCAAGGTTCCTCACTGTAGAACTAGAAGCCAAGGAAATACCTTCTAGAGTAACTATATAGCTAGACAATTTCTCCCTGAAGCGCTCAGGTCCAAAGATAACGACTTCAGTTTTGTCTGAATTTAGAAGCAGACAGTTCTGAGTCATCCAGGTCTTTATGTCTTTAAGACATGCTTGTAGTCTGACCAACCTATTGGGTTCATCTGGTTTTATAGATAAGTACAACTGGGTATCATCAGCATACGAATGGAAATTTATGCCATGCTGTCTAATAATGTTACCTAATGGAAGCATGTATAAAGTGAAAAGAATCGGTCCAAGCACAGAACCCTGAGGAACTCCATGACTTACTCTGGTGTGTGAGGAAGATTATTCATTTACAAGAACAAACTGAAATCTATCTATGACTTAAACCAGCCTAATGCCGTTCCTTTAATCCCAGTAACATGTTCAAGTCTCTGTAATAAGATACTGTGATCGACCGTATCAAATGTAGCACTGAGATCCAACAGGACAAGCACAGACACAAGTCCGCTATCAGAGGCTAAGAGGAGATCATTGGTAACTTTCAGTAGTGCAGTTTCTGTGCTATGATGCACTCTGAATCCTGACTGAATCTCTTCAAAAAGATTATTTCTGTGTAAATGATCACAAAGCTGAGCTGCAACTATTTTTTCAAGAACTTTAGACATAAAAGGGAGATTGGATATAGGTCTATAATGAGCTAACACTTCTGAATCAAGAGTAGGTTTTTTAAGTAAAGGTTTAATTACAGCAACCTTAAAAGGCTGAGGTACATATCCTGTCAACAAAGACAGATTGATCAAATCCAATATGGAAGTGTCAATTAATGGGAAAACCTCCTTGAACAGTCTGGTTGGGATTGGGTCTAAAACACAAGTTGATGGTTTGAAGAGACTATTGCTGTCGTTAGATCAGAGAGATCAACTGGACAGAAGCCGTCTAAATACAGATCAGGTTCTAAAAATACTTCTAAAGCTGCTGTACTTGATGATACATCACTGATAATAGTGGGAAGGACTCAATCAATCTTCTCTCTAATAGAAACATTTTTATTGATAAAGAAGCTCATGAAATCATCACTGCTGAGAGTTAAAGGCATACCTGGCTCAACAGAGCTCGGACTCTTAGTCAGACTGGCTACAGTGCTGAAAAGAAACCTGGTATTGTTCTTATTCTCTTCTATCAATGATGAATAATAAGCAGTTCTAGCTTTACGAAGGGCTTTCTTATACGTTATTAAACTATCATTCCTGACTAATTGAGACTCTTCTAAATTAGAGGAACGCCACTGTCTCTCCAGCTTTCTTGCAGTCTGCTTTAAAGCACTTAGCTGTGAATTATTAGCCTGGGTGCCAGCCGAACTTAGCCCCGCCCATAAAAGTTTTGGTTGGGAAGTTCGGTCTGGCTCTGCTCAGTTGGGAAATCATTATGCCCGACCAAGAATCGGTCGACCCAATCAGATTGCCAGGGCGGGCTTTATACGATGATGGACAGATGATCAACAGGGACATTATCGACTACGTCACTAAAGAGCTGAACATGGCTGCCGCTGGAGAGCTAGGGTGTGTAGATTCTGCCATCGAGTCTGTTCCACAGGATCTCCACATTGCATTTATTTTGAAAGACGAACAGAGGAACGCGATAAAGGCTTTCATCGATAGAAAATATGTTTTTGCCGTCCTTCCTACAACAAGTGTGTGTTGCTTAATCTACGTCACATACTACGTTGCTCTGATTGGTTGTAGGTCTATCCAATTGAGCGAAGAGGCATTTATTTCTCCTGGTTCGGTTGAAACACGCCCCATACTCAAAACTCTATTGAGCGGTATCAGACTCACATTCTGACTAGAATCGTGAGTATGACGTAGTCAGGCTAGTGAATTATACCAAGGAGCCAACCTCTTCTGACTGATTACCTTCCTTTTCAGAGGGGCAACATTGTCCAGTGCTGTACGCATTGAAACTATAGTGCTGTCAACAAGAGAGTCAAGTGTTGCTGGAGTAAAGTTTAGGTAGTCGTCCTCTGTCATATCTGCACATGACAGTGAAGAAAAGGATGATGGAATTAATTCTTTAAATCTGGTTACAGCATCCTCTGATAGACACCTTCTATATGTAAATTTCTTCTCAGAAACTGTATAGTCAAGTAATGTAAACTCAAAGGTTATCAAAAAATGGTCAGATAAGACAGGGTTATGAGGGAACACTGTTAACTGTTCACTCTCAATGCCATAAGTCAGCACAAGATCAAGGGTGTGATTAAGGCAGTGAGTCGGCCTGTGAACACTCTGAGAAAATCCAATAGAGTCTAATATAGAATTAAAGTTCATATTCAGGCTATCATTTTCAACATCTACATGAATATTAAAGTCACCCACTACAATGACTTTATCTGTACTCAGCACTAACCGGGATAAAAAAAAAGAATTCAGACAGAAACTCAGAATAAGGGCCAGGTGGACGATACACAACAACAAACACAAGAGGTTTCTGTGATTTCCACTTTGCGTGGGAAAAACTGAGAAGAGCTCAAACTAATCTTGGGTCTGGGACTGATTAGTAACCCTGATCTGAAAATAGCTGCCACTCTTCCTCCTCTGCCTGTGGTTCGAGGAACGTGAACATTTAAACAGTCAGAGGGAATTGATTCATTAATGCTAACATGATCCTCCTTCTGCAGCCAGGTTTCTGTAAGACAAAATATATCAATATGATGATCACAAATCAACTCATTCACTAACAGAGACTTCGAAAGGAGAGATCTGATATTCAGCAAACCACATTTTATAGTTTTTGTTTCATTTTTTTTTGCACAAGAGGATTTGCTCCTTTTGTGTTAATTGATTGGGGGGGTAGCCCTGGGTTGTCATGTTTTAGGGTGACAAATAAATTCGTCCATATTTCTAGAAATGAGAGCTGCTTCTTCCAAAGTGGGATGGATGCCGTCTCTCCTCATCTGACCGGTTTTCTCCAGAAAGATTGCCAATTATCTATGTAGCCCACATTGTTTGCTGGACACCATCTAGACAACCAGCGATTGTAGGACGACATGCGACTAAACATGTCATCACTGGTCAGATTTGGCAGGGGTCCAGAGAAAACTACAGAGTCCGACATTGTTTTGGCAAAATTACACACCGATGCAACATTAATTTTAGTGACCTCCGATTGGCGTAACCGGGTGTCATTAACGCTGACGTGAATAACTATTTTACCGTATTTACGTTTATCCTTAGCCAGTAGTTTTAAATAGGATTCTACGTCGCCCGCTCTGGCCCCTGGAATGCATTTGACTATGGCCGCTGGTGTCTCTAATGCCACGTTTCTGACTATAGAGCTGCCAATTACCAGGGTTTTGTCCTCAGCGGGTGTGTCGCTGAGTGGGGAAAATCTGTTTGAAGCGTGGACAGGTCGTGGTTGACACTCCTCTGCAGCATCGCGTGGACATCGGGGGCAGTGCCTCTGGACTGGCAGATCGGGGTGGTGGTCCCCCTCTTTAAAAATAGGGGGATCACACTCCTCAGCCTCCCTGGCAAGGTCTATTCGGGGGTACTGGAGAGGAGGATCCGCCGGATAGTCGAATCTCGGATTCAGGAGGTGCAGTGTGGTTTTCGTCCTGGCCGTGGAACAGTGGACCAGCTCTATACCCTCGGCAGGATCCTGGAGGGTGCATGGGAGTTCGCCCAACCGGTCTACATGTGTGTGACGGAGGAGCCGTCATAAGCTAGAACGTAGCACAAGAGTAAAGCCCGTTTCGACACACAGATACATACACTTACTTTTGGTTTCAGTGAAGCTGGAGCGGGTAGTCGTGGGTGCACACACGGTGTTCCTGCCACAGTCGTCATACCCATCATAAGTTGTGGTTTGGTATCAAACATTTTGCGTGGTTTAGATCTGTAGGATTGGTTACTTCCGGGTGAGTGCTGCCGGAAGGGAGTCATGTGACAAAGCAATGGTGACGTCATCGGGATACTTATTAATTTAATTTGCATTTGTCAAACTGAGTAGATAAATTTGATTACAGGTTTTTTTATTTTATTTATTTTTGTACATTTTGACTTTATTTACTGTGAGATGTTTACCTGAATTAGTTGTAATTGTTTAGGTTTTTTTTTTTGTCTTTTGTTTGTAAAGAGGTGGGATTTATACCTCAGGGGCGGAGCCTATGGCTATAAAAAGAGGGCTTGGGGCCACAGTCTGGGTTTTAGACTCGTACTCTAAGTCATACTGAAGGTGATGGACTGTCTGAGTTTTGAAGGTACTGCTGTTCTATTTTAACCTGCCTGGATGTCCTTTGTAATTATTTTTGCACTGCTGCTTCACTTTGTTTTTTGTTTGAGCCTTGAAGATGAGCACAATAAAACACCATCTAAGTGAATTCCGGCATTTGGCTTTAATTTTTGCCCAAGTCATAACAGAGCCCCGCCACACATGGTGTCAGAAGTGGGATTATGGCAAGCCGGAGAAGAGGTTCTCGTCTGGGGAAACAGAGATCTGGCCTTAGATCGCAAACAAAGATGGAAGAAGATGTGGCAGAAGAAGCATGGGAGAGCATGCCAACGTCTGCTGGATCAGAAGAAGAAGGTGAACCGAAACCTGGGCCCAGTGGATTAAAGGCAACTGACAGTGAGTTTTTGACTTTGATAAAGGACTTTTTGGCAGGTCAGCAAAAGCGAGAGCAAGGGTTACAGAAGGAACTGCGAAACCTTTGAGAGGAGTGGGCGTGGACATCAGTACATCCTGGTAGTATGTGATTATGCCACCAGATTTCCTGAGGCTTTTCCGCTGCATAACATTACTTCTCCTACAATAGTTCGAGCTTTGGTTCAACTGTTCTCCAGAGTTGGAATTCCAGATCAGATCCTGACAGATCAGGGAACTAATTTCACCTCTAACCTCTTAAAACTCTTCCATAAACAGCTTGGGATCTCATCCATCAATACGACACCATACCATCCTCAAACTGATGGACTGGTTGAAAGATTCAATCAGACACTGAAGAGGATGCTGCAGAAGTTTGTGAGTGATACGGGCAGAGATTGGGACCGATGGCTGCCATTCCTTCTCTTCGCCTATCGTGAGGTACCCCAAGCATCAACAGGGTTCTCCCCATTTGAACTCCTTTATGGGTGGGATGTTCAAGGACCATTGGACCTGTTGAGGAAAAGCTGGGATACATCAGAGACCTCATCCAGTGATAAAGGTGTGGTCCAGTATGTGCTGCAGATGAGAGATCGACTCGCTGAGTACCAGGATAAAGCGGAAAAGAATCTGCTGGAGGCCCAGAAGAAACAGAAGAGGTGGTATGACCAGAATGCACACCAACGAGTCTTGAGGCTTGGACAGAAGGTGTTGCTACTTTTACTTTCATCCACTAGCAAGCTTTTGGCAAAGTGGCAGGGGCCCTATACCATTACCCGAAAGCTAGGACCCACCACCTACGAAGTCTACCAGCCTGATAAGAAGAAGACTACACAGGTTTACCATGTGAACTTGTTGAAAGAATGGAAGGAGCCGTCCATGCCAGCTTCAGAAATTTCATGTCTGATGAGGCCTGCGGAAGAGGAAGAAGTGCCTGGCGTTGAGGTGATGTTAGAACTGGTAACTCCCGATCTCAATCACTTAACTTCACAACAAGCCTCGCAACTTCAGCAGATCTTCCAGAGTCTCCTCTCTTTTCCCCTAATCCAGGTCGAACTACCTTGATTGATCATGTAATTCGACTGAAAGAAAAGCAACCGATTCGGCAACGCCCTTACAGAATCCCACAACAGTTGGTGAGGCAGCTGCAACATGAAGTGGAGACCATGTTAGCATCGGGTATTATTGAACCTTCAAACTCTGAGTGGTGCAGCCCAGTGGTCATTGTGTTTAAGAAAGATGGCTCACCAGGGCTCCAGACTAACTTTTTGCACTGGTTGCACTGGTGCGCCTAACTTTTTTTCTTAGGTGCACCAGCACAAAGATTAGGTGCACCCAAATTTTCAAACGCATTGCATTTAACACTGCAGTTTTACAGGTTCACTTTATTTATTTTAAAATCGCTGTCCATAAATGTCTGTTAACTAGCAATCTGGTCAAAATAAAGTTCTTTATTTGAAGCACAATTCTACAAACTTACTGAACTTAACTTACTAACTACTTACTGAAACTTACTGAAAAATTGTTGGTGCTTAAAGTGCTTCACTGACCTGAAATTTAAACTTAAAACATTTCAAGATAAATTAAATAAAAAGAAAATCTAAATTAAAATTGCAAGTGTTTTAAGGGCTTGAAACTGAACATCTCATGGCTCAATGTCTTATGGACTATCCTCCATTGCAGTCACATGCCCCCCGGATGGCCAACTCCTGTAGTTGGGTTGAATATATATATCAGAGTATATTCACCGGTCTTCCTCTCCTCAAGATACGGCCGTACACACTGACGCATTCCTGAACGATCAGGTGCTTTCAGCTGCTGCCTGCCGCTGAAAGGCAGCGGGGACAGGGGACACTGAGCAGGTAATGTGTTTCATAGATGCGTTGTGCTTTTTCAGTGTTTCAATTTGAAATGTATTAGAACCAGTCACAAATGCACTATTGCCACAATTTACAGTAAATGCAGTGCATTATATTATCGGCTTTACTGTATTTTAGCCAGGGAAACTGGTCAAGCCACTCTCTTAGAAATGTATACACTTTACCCCTTTTAATTTCAGATGGTTCTGGCTCGGAGTCGATCGTATGTGGCTCATTATCTGATGCTAGCTCCGGATGCTAGCTCATTATCTGTTGCTAGCTCCGGACCAGGGCATGACATAACGTGGGAGGTTGATGGCTCCGTGTCAGAGCATTGGTTGTGGTTATTTTCGGACGAATCAGGCCTTAACTTAACCAAAAAGTTGTCAATCGTTCTTTTCATGTTATCACCCGCGGCTACATCCACTGTTTATCTGACAGGCCGAGGTTCATCACCTCTCTGTCTGAGCAAGCACGTGTTGAAACATACACACACGTACACAGGCCAATCAGAAGGGGGTCCCGCCCTTCTCAATCTCTGATTGGTTTAGACCACGATATGGGTCTAATGTGTGTCTGTTGTTGAAGCACAGGGAGACTTTCAGAGTCGCGTAGACTTTTTTTTTTTTTTTTTTCCCCTCGAACGGGTGGTTGCACCGGTGCAACCTGAGATTTTTTTTAGGCGCACCATTGAGAAAATAGGTCGCATGTGCGACCAAATTGGTTGCACTCTGGAGCCCTGCTCACTACGGATCTGCATTGATTTTAGAAAGCTTAATGTGGCCTCAGAGAACTGTTGGAAAGAGTTGGAAAAGCTACATTCATTACCATACTTGATCTGTGTAAAGGGTACTGGCAAGTTCCTTTGGAGCCTTCAAGCAGACAATATACAGCATTTCGTACCCCATCTGGTCTTTTCCAGTTTACTGTCCTGCCGTTTGGTCTGCACGGTGCACCAGCCACCTTCCAACGGCTAATGGACAAAGTACTGCGAGGCTATGAAGCTTATAGCGCTGCCTATCTTGATGATGTAATCATCTACAGCAATAGCTGGGAGGAGCATGTTTCACATCTAGCAAAGGTGTTGGAAAAGATTGGAGGAGCAGGATTGACACTTAATGTATCCAAGTGTGTTTGGGCGCAACCGGAGGCGAAGTACCTGGGTTATCAGCTGGGAAGGGGAGAGGTGCGGCCACAGATGGATAAAGTTGAAGCTATCCTAAATTGCCCTCGACCCTGAACCAAGAAGGAAGTGCGGTCATTCCTAGGTTTGGCTGGTTGGTATCGAAGGTTTGTGCCTCATTTTGCTACACTTGCTTCTCCACTCACAAGTTTGACGGCTAAAGACCAAAAGAATCCAGTGGTGTGGACAGAGGAGTGTGAGGCCTTCTTTAACACTTTGAAAGCTTGTCTGTGTTCATCTCCTGTTCTTCTAAGTCCTGACTTTAATAGGAGGTTCCTGGTCCAAGTCGATGCCTCTGCAGTTGGCCTAGGAGCTGTCCTGGCTCAAGGAGATCCTGGGGAGGAGCAACCCATACTCTACCTGAGTCGCAAGCTGTTACCTCGGGAGGTGAGATACTCCGTGGTTGAAAAGGAAGGACTGGCCATTAAATGGGCTTTCGATAGTCTCAAGTATTATCTGATGGGCAGAGAATTTGACCTGGAGACAGACCATCGTTTGACTAGGTGGTATCTGTCTTTGCAACCTTATAAGTTTGCTATTCGTCACAAAAGTGGGAGACTTAACAAAGTGGCAGACTTTATTTCCAGGTTGCCGAACTTTGCCAACCTTTGAGAGGAGAGGGATGATGTGACGGAGGAGCCGTCATAAGGTAGAACGTAGCACAAGAGTAAAGTCCATTTCGACACACAGATACATACACTTACTTTTGGTTTCAGTGAAGCTGGAGCGGGTAGTCATGGGTGCACACACGGTGTTCCTGCCTCAGTCGTCATACCCATCATAAGTTGTGGTTTGGTATCAAACATTTTGGTTTAGATCTGTAGGATTGGTTACTTCCGGGTGAGTGCTGCCGGAAGGGAGTCATGTGACAAAGCAATGGTGACGTCATCGGGATACTTATTAATTTAGTTTGCATTTGTCAAACTGAGTAGATAATTTTGATTACAGGTTTTTTTATTTTATTTATTTTTGTACATTTTGACTTTATTTACTGTGAGATGTTTACCTGAATTAGTAGTAATTGTTTAGGTTTTTTTTTTTTGTCTTTTGTTTGTAAAGAGGTGGGGTTTATACCTCAGGGGCGGAGCCTATGGCTATAAAAAGAGGGCTTGGGGCCACAGTCTGGGTTTTAGACTCATACTCCCGCGACCCGATCCCCGGACAAGCGGATGGATGGATGGATGGATGGATGGATGGATGGATGGATGGATGGATGGATGGATGGATGGATGGACAGGTCGATGGTGAACAACGGGCTTGACTTTAGAGCTATGCCTCTTCCTGACAGTCACCCAGCCACCTTGTAATCCTGGCTGCTCAGGTTCTGCTAGGGGGAGGCTAATTGAGCTAGCTACGCTAGGTGGCTCCACACTGGCTAAAGGGACCCGGCTCGCTATCGGTTGATTTTCAACAGTGCAGAGCCGAGCTTCCAATTCAGATAACCTCGCCTCCAAAACTACAAAAAGACTACATTTGTTACATGTACCATAAGGAGTAACTAAACATCTGACACACAGAGCAGGTGAAAGCAGGAGATGGAGGGAGAGAACTGGTAGCCATGCTAAGCTAGAGAACCAGACACACCGCTAAAAAGTGAGAATAAAGATTAAAGATCTGTAGGAGTGTGTTAGAACAGAACGGTAAGCTATAGAGTTAACTATGCAAAATTGTGTAAGTTATAGATAGAAATAAAGTGATTATCAGTAGTCCAAGCGGAGCAAGAAATTCCACAGTACACAAGCAAGGTAACAGGAAGTGATGCAATACGTCTTACCGCAAAGCAAAGCGTCACAGCGTCACTCGACGCTGTGACAGATTGGGGTTGTATAAGCAGTGACTTATGGCATCTCGAGCCTTTCCTTCGGTGTACTGGTGTAGACAAGTTAACCATTGTGGTGAAAAGCCTCGTGAACTTCCAATACTGGAGGGGGGTCACCATCAAACTTGACCATATCCCTTGGTGAGAGCCTAAGAGAGTCTACTTGGACTTGATACTGCTGCCTTGAAAACTCTAGCAATTGTGATATTGAATCCCTAGATATTGGCAAAAGTGACGGTTGTGTCATTGCAGGGATCCAGCCAGCTCTCGGTGTAGAATAGAAATCTGCAGTCAGGGCTTGTTTCTTTTGTTCATTGTGTAGCATCTGTGCATCTAGCTCGGCGTTGTGATGCATTCGCTGGAGTTCCAGTTCAAACTCCTCTTTGTTGCGTTGAAACAGCATTTCACAGTTTTCCTGTTCTCTTTTTCGCAGAGCTTGTAGCATCTCTAGCTCTCCTGACAGAATTTTCATCATTTGTGTCGGCTTGAGGTTCATTGACTAAATCATTTTGGTTTGTGACGTCTAACTCTTCATCAACATCTGAATGATCGTCAACTAAATTTTTCACTTCATGCAGCCAGGCTAGAGCCTCGTGACGTACATCATGAACGCTCATCAAGATAAGCTTCTCATAGGCATCAAACTCTTCTTTGTCAATGTCATCAGTGAGTCTATCATGATAACATCTGTGTGCTTCTTGGAAGTTGTGTGAGGGCTAGGTCGAGGCTTTCCAATGCTGCTTTCAACTCTTCAGGTTTGTTTTCTCGTCTGTTTTCTTTTTACATTCACAGCCATTATCATCTTGGTTACAGCTGCTTTAGCTTGTTCTCGCCTCCTTTTCAGTGTTGTAAGGTCCTTTTCTCCTGCAGAATCTTTGGCTTCAGACATGGTTGCCACTCGTGTTTAACTTTATGTTACGAATATCATAAGGTAGTCGTTGTTGTTGTTGTTGTTGTTTATTGCCTTGTGAATTACACGGTCAAACCGGTTAAACTGTAAACAAATAAATTTACAATATTTAGCATTTTTTTGCATTCAAATACACACAAATTTTAAACCTTACATTTTAAAGCTTCACAGTAAAACATATGAACATATCACAGCCAAAGTGTGAGCTAACTCACATTTTACAACATTATAAGCCACATATAATTTCCCTTTGAACACATCATCCTCAATCTGTTTGAACTAAACAAGTGCTAGCATTTCGCTAAGTAGCTGCTAACGTACAAAACCCTTAAACAGCTAGTATATTTCAATAGCTTAATGCTAATCTGCCAAACAGCCCATGCAGAAAAAACACATTTCCCGATTGTTTACAACGTTCAAAATGAACTTGCCGCGTTGGGCAATGTATCAGAATGTAAGTCAAAGTATTGAGTTTCATGTCGTTGGTATGCTTCTTTTAATGACGGCAAAGAAGTTCCCGTTTTATCCAGTTTTTATTTTCTTAACTATGTCATTTCCGGTTGTCGTCAAGACCCAAATTGATGCGATCTAAACAAAATATACAACCTCCCGGGAGGAGTGAAAGGAGTGAACACAACATTAAGATTAGTATCAAAGATTACCCCGAGGTACTTAAAGTGTTCAACCGCATCAAGTGTCTCTGCATCCACCATGACTGATGGTTGCTGTCCCTCTGTTGGCTGCCGGGAGTAAAACATACAGACTGTTTATTTTTTATTCAAATGTAAACAACAGTTTTGGAGCCAATAGGACACTGGCACCATGGCTCCTGAGAGAATTGCAGCAGCTTGAATTGAATTGGCATGACAGTATAATACAGTGTCGTCAGCATATGGTTGCATCTTTATATTTCTACAGACATTTGGTAAGTTATTGACATTTAGGCTGAATAAAACGGGACCCAATATTGAGCCCTGTGGTACTCCAGCAGAAGAAGTTAGGTATGAAGATGGCGAATCACCAATTTGAACTGCCTGTTTCCCTGTGCGACAGGTATGATTTCATCCAGATTAGATTTGATTTAGCAATAAGCACATCATGATTAATGGTGTCAAAAGCACGCTTTAAATCAAGAAATACAGCAGCTACAAAGCCACCCTGATGCAACAAGCTTTTAAGTTTAACAGGTAGCCGTCTCTGCTGAATGAAATTTCCTAAATCCAAACGGCATTGGATGAAGAGTGGCATGGCCATTATGTCAGTGTTCAGTCAGTTCTGTGGTAACCCATTTCTCCGCTACTTTGGAAATTCTAGGTAAAATACTTATGGGTCGATAGATTTTGTCAGCCTTAAAGACGGGGGTGACCCGAGCAATCTTCCATGTCGATGGTACCGTTCCTTGTTTTAAGGATAGATTTACAAGATGTGCAACTGGGTCAGCAAGAGCCTGTTTATTGGTCTTTAAAACCTCAGCCTGGCACATTTGGAAAACAAAAACAGTTATGTGCGGATGCTGTTTATCGACTTCAGCTCCGCCTTCAACACTGTCATCCCTCAACACCTGGTGAATAAACTCGGCGCAATAGGCATCAGCACCCCATTATGCAATCGATTACTGGACTTCCTTACAAACAGACCACAGACAGTAAGAGTTGGCAAAAACTCCTCAAAGAGCTAGGCAGAGCTAGGCATTCTACAACGGCAAGATCCAGGGGCTTGCAAAGCAGCAGGCTCCACCCCACCCCCACCGGCCGACACTGGAGCCGCCGTAAGCTTTGTGCCAGACCGAGAAAGCGGGGCAGTCGTGCGGGCATCAGCGCCAGGTTAAAAGCTAACCCATACAGACCAGCACTTCCTTCTATTCTGCTATCCAACGTTCGTTCGCTGGAAAACGAAATGGACTACCTCAGACTGGATTTATCAACACAAAGAAAGGTGAGAGACTGCAACGCCATCATCCTCACAAAGACGTAGCTCAATAACACCGTTCCAGAGAACGCTATTCAGGTAGACGGACTAACAACATTTCGGGCGGACAGGAATCATGCTCTCAGCGGTAAATCGCGGGGAGGAGGCGTATGTATCTATATCAATAACAATTGGTGTACAAACGCCGAAATTGTCTCAAGCCACTGTTCTGAGAACATTGAATTTCTTACACTTAAATGTTGACCATTCTACATGCCAAGAGAATTCACAGCCATCAACATCACAGCTGTGTACATTCCATCCAGTGCGAACACAAAGGAAGCACTGTCTATATTATATCAGTCTGTCAGCTCAATGCAGAAGTCTAACTCTAACACTGTCTACATAATCGCTGGCGATTTCAATCAGGCCAAACTGAAGACAGTACTTTCACATTATTACAAACATGTGAACTTTGCACATGAACACTCTTGACCAGGTCTACACCGACATCAAACAGGCATTCAGAGCAGTTCCTCACCCCCACCTGGGGAACTCGGACCATCTCTCTGTTATACTAATCCCAGTTTACAGACCACTATTGACCAGGAACAAGCCGTCTGTGAAGCAGATCAGAGCATGGCCAGAGGGAGCCGCCTCAGCTCTCCAAGACTGTTTTGACTGCACAGACTAGACTGTCTTTAGGGAAGCTGCCACTACCAACCACCATGTCAACTTGACGGAATACACAGAGTCTGTGACTGGATACATATCCAAATGCATGGAAGATGTGACCGTCATCAAAAACAACACCACAAGAGCCAACGACAAACCCTGGTTCACCAGGGCGGTACATGAGCTCCTGAGAGCACGGAATGCAACCTTCCAGTCTGGTGACAAAGACGCCCTTAGATCTGCCAGGGCTGACTTGAACAAAGGCGTGAGAATAGCCAAACGTGCCTATGGACAGAAAATCCAGGCACACTTCACAGACACAAAGGACCACAGGCGCCTGTGGCAAGGCATTCAGTCAGTCTCTAGCCCCTTTCACACTGAGGAAGAACCCGCGTTTAATTCGCGAATTTAGCATGTCCGCTGTTGCTTTCACACTGACGACCCGGGCTGCCGTGTCAACTCGACACGCCATTCGATCCGCGTTGGACCCTAGTCTTTTTGCCGAGTTTGATGTGAAAGCAATTGACGCGGGTTGGACGTGGGCGTGGCGTGACGTGAAGAGTTTAAAAGACAGAATGGACAGCTGATTCAGAACAACAGCGACAGGTGAGGACAAGTTTTACTCTGTTTTACGTCAAGTTCGAGACATTTTTGAAGATGGCCAACTGGGGAGACAAGGAGGTCCACGAGCTCCTCAGCCTCCGAGCAGAGGACGTTATTTACCGCCACATGTCGGGGACGGTGAAAGATGGACCTCTGCTTGAAGAGCTGGCGAGAAAGATGGGAGAGCGTGGTTTCCCACGCAGCAAGGCACAGGTGACCAACAAACTGAAAGCCATGAGAAAGAAGTTCCATGCGGTTAATGACCACAACGGCAGGAGTGGCAGAGGGCGATTTCCTCAACTTGGAGATTATAGTGCTCTTGTATTCTCCGAATATGTTCTTCGGCGGCATCCGACGTTGTGACCATCCACACCCCGTAAAATAACATCTCCATGAACTGCATATACAATTGCAAAAACAAGTCCTCAAGGTGTCCCGCCATCGTTGGTTTGAAAAATTTGATGCAGACAGGTGTATTTAATAGGGATGCAGCGATACCACTTTTTTCAAACCGATACGATACCGATACTTGGATCTGAGTACTTGCCGATACTTCTACCACAAAAAAATTTAATGAATTGGAAGACAGGTTTTGGTCTCACTAGCCCAGTGGTTCCCAAACTTTTTGTGCCCAAGACACACCAAAGGACAAGTAAAAGTCTCAAGGCACACCTATTGTGCAAAATAGCCCTTATAACACGTGTTATCACTCATATCATGTAAAATATCTGTAAATGTGCATTATTATTTACTAATGCCAAATACAGTGTGACAAGACAACTCATGAAATATTAACGAAATATTAAAAAAATTTATTTGAAACTTTATCAAATTAGGCTTCATCAAAGCAGCAACAGTCATTTAAACCAGACAGGTCACAAAATTAAAAATGAGGCAAAGGAAACTCAGCAGAAATTCAGCACAGAGAACTGTCAATGCAAGGAAGCTGCATTGTCCATGGTCCTAAACTAGCAGGTTTCTTTAATCCTCGGTGGTACTCAGCAGAGGGCCACTCGCACCTCCTGTTCAACAGAGAGCCGCAACCTCCTGTTGTTCTTCATGTTTAACCAGAGCAGAGAACGCCAACTCACACAGGTAGGTAGTGAGGAAAAGAAGAAGGTGCTCAATCGCGTGGTGGGAGATGCTTAGGTAGTCCGATGCAGAAGAATTAGCTAACTAGCAGTTAAGTTACCATTAGCTAACTTCTCCCGACAGGACGCACTCGGGCTGAGGATTGTTTACATCCCCGGTCCAACTGAAGCCATAAGACGGTAACTTTCATGATACTGTCAGCTGACAGTTTTTTTTCCTCTTCTCTTTCGGTGGTGGGTTGTCGGCAGTCTCTGCACTGGTGGTTGGTGGTTTGCTCCGCACAAGAAAGCGCTCTTTCTCTGTTTTCATGTTGTCCTTCAGCCTTTGATGTGTCACAGTCTCATAATTCCCACCTGCGCAACTGCGTTTACAGCGAAATGTGGGGTTCTCTGAGGATTTTTTTTTTAAAATAATTTTTTAGGGAATAGAGTTTTCCTCTGTATTATGAAATGAGTACATACAAAGTACTAATATAGTAAATAAGATAAAAACATATTTTTGTGTAGTTGTATATTGCACACCAGGACTTGGACACCCTCTGATCGCGGTCTTCATGGTATCGGTTAACTTTAACGAGTACGAGTAGGAGTATGTTAGAACAGTATCGGCCCGATACCAGTATCGGTATCGGTGCATCCCTAGTATTTAACCCTACCTCCGACGCATAGCTTGTGCCTACGTCATTGTACACGCCCAGCATTTTATGTGTTTCGTGTGACGCTCTGCCACTAGGCAACGCCCCCTGAACTCGGCTTCAGGCGACATGGGTCACCTAATACACCAAGCTTTCACATTACTCGACGCGGGACGAAGTGTCAATTTGGACCCGCTAAGGTAGCGGGTCTCAGTGTGAAAGGGGCTTCTGACTACAGGCCAACACCCCCAACTTGTGAGGACAACATTGACTTCCTCAACACACTCAACACATTCTTCAGCCGGTTTGAGGAAAACAACACCTCCACACCAACAAAAATCCCTCCCTGCATGAACAATGAAACACTACACCTGGACCGAGCAGACATACGGAGGACCCTACTCAAGGTGAACCCCAGGAAAGCTGCAGGTCCTGACAACATACCGGGGCGGCTGCTCAGAGACTGTGCTTACCAACTCACAGATGTTCTCACGGACATCTACAACACTTCTCTGAGCCAAGCCATCATACCAGCATGCTTCAAAGCAACCACCATCATACCGCTACCCAAGAAATCCCCAGCCTCATCACTGAATGACTACCGGCCCATAGCAATCGCTCCCATGATGATGAAGTGCTTTGAAAGGTTGGTCAAGGCCCAAATAACATCCAGTCTCCCCACTACGCTTGACCCATTCCAGTTTGCATACCGTCCCAAGCGTTCCACTGATGATGCCATAGCAACAGCACTTCACCTCAGCCTGGCACATCTGGAAAACAAAAACAGTTATGTGCGGATACTGTTTATCGACTTCAGCTCCGCCTTCAACACTGTCATCCCTCAACACCTGGTGAATAAACTCGGCGCAATAGGCATCAGCACCCCATTATGCAATCGGTTACTGGACTTCCTTACAAACAGACCACAGACAGTAAGAGTTGGCAAAAACTCCTCAAAGACCACCTTCATGAACACCGGGGTCCCCCAGGGATGTGTGCTTAGCCCGTTATTGTTCACACTGATGACTCATGACTGTTGTGTCAGATACAATTCGAACCACTTCATCAAGTTCGCAGATGACACAACAGTGGTGGGTCTCATCAGCGACAATGACGAGTCAGCCTACAGAGAGGAGGTAAATCTACTCATCAACTGGTGCGACATCAATAATTTACAACTCAATGTAAATAAAACCAAAGAAATAACTGTGGACTTCAGGAAGACACACATGCCACACCCCACTCATCATAAATGGCAGTGCTGTGGAATCTGTGAAAAGCACCAAGGTCCTGGGGGTGCATATCACAGATGACCTGACCTGGTCTACCAACACCACCTCCCTGGTCAAAAAGGCCCAGCAACGCCTCCACTTCCTTCGCCGGATGAGGAGAGCAAACCTCCCCTCTTCTGCCCTCACAACCTTTTACAGGGGTGCTATTGAGAGCATTCTTACCAGCAGCCTCTCAGTCTGGTATGGCAGCTGCTCTGTTGCCGACCAAAAGGCCCTACAAAGGGTGGTAAGGACAGCAGAAAAGATCACCAGATCAGCCCAACCATCTATCCAGGAACTGTATCCATCCCGCTGCCTCAAAAGAGCAAACAACATCACCAAAGACCCCACTCACCCTGGACACAAACTGTTCATCATCCTACCATCTGGTAAGCGCTACCGCAGCATGCGGTGCAGGACTTCCAGACTCAGTAATATTTTTTTCCCACAGGCTATCAGACTACTCAACTCACTTAAAGAAAGTCTATAAACATAAAAATACACACCCACTGTATGCTGCTTTTGTCACTCTGCACTTTACTTACTGCACCTTTTGTACATCACTATCTACCTCTAATTATTTACCTGTCCATTTGTTCGTACATGTTGTGTTTATTTGTCTTACCTGTGCATTATTGTATGTTGTGTAATTTGTGTGTGTTATAATGTTGCTGCACATTCAGAGTATGGGGAAACGCAATTTCGATCGTCTATGTAATTACTTGCGCTGATTGCATGGTTGGATTGACAATAAAGTTCACTTTGACTTTGACTTTGAGTTGTAAGCTGGAACAGAGGGTTAGTGTAAAGAATGTCATGAATTACCACCACTGGTACTTTTATTCGTTTAAACCAGCGGTCATCAACCGTTTTTAGCCCAACCTCTACATTGTGTTTAAGTGAACAACTTGGACAAGACTCTGGTTCCTTCCATCATTTAGAAATATTGTAGCTCAAGTTCCTTTTCAGAGTTTCATCATGACAAAAATAATTAGTAAAAGAGCAAAAAGCAAGAGTTTACTGCTTAAAAACCTGAACGTGTGCAGAACACATCAGAGCACAGTGCTGATAGCTGAGGGCACTTATAAACGCACCCTCAGCGTTCACGTTTGATCTGAGATATTGAGACCTGTGTGGCTCGGTCTGTCCAGCTCCAGTTAGAATATGTTGGTTAGCGTAGGTTAGCTTAGAGAAATGTTTTGTGTGAACTTCAAAAGGATCTATATTATTTTGTTCAGACAACTCGAGGGGCCCGAGAAAAAAGGTGAGCAGAAAAACCTCTTATATATGAATATATGTGAAATTTCTGCACATTGGACAAGCTAAGTTAAGTTGTCTGAATTAAGATGTCCCCTGATCAGTAAAAATCAAAGCATAAATTTACTGTTTGTTTTGGTTTATTGAGTGGTCACACGTAAAAGTATAAAAACACATACTCTCACATAGGGAAAGAGCATAAGTGTCCTGCAAAAAAGTTTAATTCGAACAAATAAAAGAAACCGTGTGAGAGGTTTTCTTCTAAATTGTTATCTTCATGGGAAGAGTCCGTAAAAACGTCCGCAGTAGGGTGGTTAGACTAGAAGAATAAAGTGTTATCCTCATGGGAAGGGTCCGTAAACTTATCCACAGTGGTGGTCAGACTGACAAATCATAAAAGACACAGGGAAAGAGTTTGTTATTTTTAATGAAACTGTGGGGGTGGGTCGCCAGTTGAAGAGATTTTTACTGTGACAGAAAACAGATCTCAACTGGCTTGTGCATATTGGGGTTGGAATAGAAAAAGGGGGGAAGTAAGATAAGGTGTTTCAGAAATTGGTGAAGTAAAACGAGTGGTGGCCTGGGAAATGACCCCGAGCGAATCAAGCGCACAGGAGTTTTAGGCTTGTGTAGAAGCTTCTTGATACGGGTCCTACCACTCGGGCACTGAGCCCTTCACCCATTCTGACTAACACGTGTAATAATATCTACATATGTCACAAATAATGATCAATGAGTGGAAAACATGTGAACCTGGCTCTTTGGGGTCGGTACTATTTGACACCTTGATGAGATGGAAAAAAAAAGGTCCCAAAAGAAGAAGAAAAAAAGGGGACTGATAGGTTTGTAGATTGGACTAGAGAGATGCAAAAAAGAGGAATGTTTGGAGGATGTTGGGAAGGGGCTTCGCCGAAGCTGAGTGAGTTCAGTATCTTCTTAAAACAAGCAACCGGAAGTAAAGAACAAGCAGTAACACAGCTAAAAGAGGCAGGCATACTGCAAAGAGCGAGAGCAGATAGAGAAGAAAAAAAGGCATCAATATTTCTCGCGGACTGTCAGTGTTTTTTAGGTGAAGTCAAATTCTCCTGTCAGACACAGTCTTCCGCACAAATACAGCACCTTATGCCAGCAGGGCCGCAATCTTCTCCAGGGACACATCATGTCACACAAAAAGATAAGACACCTCTACACAACATAACGGCAACCGAGGAAGATAAGACAATTTTGTCTTCTCCTCCTTATGCTGAGGCCCGCAGGCTATTGGACGCTCTCCAGAAACAGATGCCTCAAACTGAACCAATTAAGTCAGAGGCACTAACCAACACTACACCTCCCATGATGGGTAATTTAGTGGTTGTTAAAAATGGCATACTGCAAACAGCTCCATTCCCAGGAGATACTAACTCAAACACAAGCAAAAGAGTACCTGAACGTAACAACGCGACAGAGCACTAATCCATTCACCACCAGAACTCTGGAACCTCCGGCCTCAGAACATTCAAGTGATTCATTTTTAACCCGATCATGGGCTACACCATCTGAACCGGTCTACATAAATAGATCAGGGGATGCACATGGTGGTCCCACAGTATGTGACCTGACTTCCGTATTCGAGCAAAGAAAACCGCTTGAACAGGTAAATCGGATTGACCGGTCACAAAGTCAGAATCTGCCACATGTCCCTGCTCAGAAACTGAGTAGTGGCAATATTCACTCTTGCACAGACACCCGTCGGAATTATCATCAGATGCCATTGATAACGGCAACTACTAGTGATAGTCGCATTACCACCACATATAATCCATTCTCCTTGCAGGACACTGCAATGATTAAATCCCAATTACCAGACATAAATAAAGGGGGGGCACCATGGACTAGCAAGCTTGACATATGCATTATGGGCTGCCCACGTCACTCAATACATTGATAATGAAATGGAAGAGCAGGAACAGGACAGAATGGAGTTGGCTTCCCTTCAGGCACAAGTGGCAAAATTACAACTTAGAGACATGAGAGACAAAATAGAAAAAGAAAAAATCAACAGAGTCGGAGGCTGGGCCTAAGGGTTCTAACTAAAGATCAGCTGTGCAGCAGCATCATAGTAAATAATGAATCACACAGATTAAAAGCTCCAACAGATAACTGATAACCTCCAAGCTGCTCCATAATGTTATTAGTTGTTCTCTTTGTCATAAAATACTATCACCCTAAGAGTGTCTCATCTCAATCCTGCTTCTTCTTCTCTCATTCAGCCTGAGAGCGAGGACAGTCCAAACAATACGTTTATCTACAGACTCTGAGTGATCATTGGCCGGTACTTTAAAAGTACAAGAACTACATATGATAATGGAACATGAATATGATTAAGAGAGATACCAAAGTACTTAGATAAACTGAAAACAGCTTTTCAATGCAAGAATCACAGTGAAGAGATAAGAAGCAATAAAATGTCCAAAATAAATCCAGGAAAACAAGACATTCATAAAAGTTGTTGCTGAAATAAGATTTACACAAGCAGAGCGTTCAGAATATTTCCTCCTTTGATTGAAAAGCTGTTGGAACAAAAACAAAACGTTCTACAAAGTGAGACTTTATGATTTCCACCTGAAGCAAGACTGAGATCAGACAGTCAGACCATGTGACATAGGTTAAACAATCAGGATTTAACAGTAAGGCCAGACAGTCAGATGTCAAACAGCCGGTTATCATCTTAAAGCAGTAAAGGTTAGCCTTTATTATTTTAGAGATCATATTAACATTACTCCAAAAATTTAGCTGATCTAAATAGGCCTCCTCTGCCTCTCTTCACCAATTCTGAGTTAATAGTGATCAATATCCATATACCATTTAACTATTTAACTAAATCATTTAACTATTTAACTGCAGCAGATCTATGAAACAATTAAAATGCTCAGATATCACCAATAGCTTTCTTAAAGAGGAACACTCTGAAAGACATTTAAAGACAGCTGCAGTGAGACTGATTCATAACAAGACAAGATAAGGTTTGTTTTTATGACGCATTCAAAAACAGCCACAGTGACCAGAGAGCCATACAAGAGAAACAATATATTAACACGATGAGCAGTTTCTAACCCTGCAGATAAATGATAATTGAATTAAACAGTATAGCATTGGATAGAATGGATGAAATAGAAATAAAATTCTGTTTGCAGTTAAAGAGATGCCACTCAACCATAGTAACAAACTGAGAATTTTAGAACATTTTAAATAATTAGAGGTCTGAGCCGCTCTGATTGGAAAAGGAAGATTAATCCGTTTATAAGAAAAGTTTTTGTGACCTCAGCCGGCGCCCTGTTAAACACCTACATCAACATCAAGCAGCTGCTCCAACTGAAAGGCAAGACAATGAAAAAGAGAAATAAGTCATTAAATGGCTTACAAGAGAAATTATTCCAATATTTGGGGTACCAGAAGTGATACGATCAGACAATGGTACTCACTACTTTTATGAAGAACTAAGAGAAGTGGAACAGATGTTTGGAATTGGACATAAGCTCGGTGAAGTCTATCACCCAGCTTCACAAGGACGAGTGGAAAGAGCAAATAAGAACCATCAAAAAGGCCCAACAAACTCTGTGTAGACACAAAGTTAACTTGGGCTGAAGCTCTCCCTATGATGTTAATTAACCTGAGATTTACTCCAGAATCCACCATGAATGTTGTCAGGTTGTCCCACATGAGGCCTGGGCAGGAAGAAAATGCCCTGTCCATTTACTACTGCACCAACAGGCTCGCCCCCTGTTCTACCACAGTATGAAAACTTGTGTGAATAAGTGAAACAACTGAATAACACGGTGATGAGTATATCTCAACAGGTTACAGAAATGCTCACTAAGGAACAGGACCGCCATACTTCAATTGTTGAAGTAGGAAACTGGGTCCTAAAGAAAGTCAACAAACGTGACTGGTCCTCTCCTCTGTGGACGGGACCAAACAAGGTAGCTGCAGCTACATCGGATTGTGTAAAGGTATGGTTGAAAGGAGACCGACTGAGTAACTGGAGCCACAAGACTCACTGTACTCATGCTCCAGATCCCACCGAAAGAACACTGACTGAGGAACCTCACCTACTGACAAAGACTGCATCACTGGGACTAAAACTCTGAACAGACCACTGACGATGAAAGGGAAGAAAACACTGCGTTGGAGACTAGACTGTAGTACCACAGTGGCAGTAACATTAATGGTTACAATCACTGCAATGCTCATTTTCATTCTCCGCCTGAGGTGGGAGAGTCGAACATGACAAGCTCAATAGGCAATGTTTCTGATTCAACTGGAGCCGGAAAAAACTTAATGCTAACCACAAACATTTCTGTCCTGCAGCAGAGAACAGCACAGGAGCAGAAACTGCAGTGGAGCAGTTCGGCAATTAATTACTTCTCAAGTTTTCCCAACAAAATTCTGTGTGGTGTTGTCATCCGTTGTCTTTGTTTTGTGTTGTTTTGTGTAGTGTCTCTGTGGTGATGTGTTCTCTAAACGAGTTGAAGTTTTTCCACAGCAAAAGGAAATTGATGGTACTGAATTCTGCAGGAACGCTGCACAGCATTGAGTATTTATATGAGCAGACAAGGGTTATATCAACTGGCCAGTTGTTTTGTTTTGGGTTATTTTTATTTTATTTTTTATTATTTTTGTTTTATTTATTTATTTTTATTTTTTGTTTCATTTTATTTGGTTGTTTTGGTTTGGGGGACATAAGAAAAATGATGAATTGGGCACTAGGACTGAACCTGTGCCCACTAGTGAGGACAAGAAAGACATGTCCTGAGTATAAGATACAGGGCAAATGAAAATTGCTCTGGTGTGCTGCATTATTTGTTCTCCGACTAATTATTAATCCACAGATTCAGAACCACTACAGGACTCACATCCAAGCAAAGGACAAGGAGGTCATCTGAAATTCTGGAAGGCCGTGCCCATCATGCCAGGATGATGGTTGAACAAGCACACAATCTTCAAGCGCTGTCAACAGAACACAGCGGATATTCTCTCTTGAAATTGTCCTAAAAACAAGATTAGTTAGGGAACAGGGATGCTGAAGATCCCTCAGGAAGTGACGTACTGGTGACCTCTCCTTCCAAGATTAGGTCCGGATCAGAATGCTGAACTGATGTTCAGCCATAAGGAGAACCGAGCACCAAGCAATGACAGGATTGGACCAGAAGAGACTACACGACTCGTCACGTGGACATTAAAAAAAAAAAAAGAAAAAAATTGTATTTGTTCATATGTTGTATTTCATGTAATTATTAAGCTGATTAATCATTTTTTGGGTATAAATCAACCAATCATTAGTATAACCATTGCCAGCGGGGTGACTCGGCTGTTTGGAGCGGGACCTTAGACTTTGAAAGGTAATGAGGTGGTCGGTCGCCAAGTGGAAACGGGGCCATAGGAGAATTTTTCCCGGTTCAGCCATCGGGTTTTCGCTCCTACTCGCTGCGAACGGTGGACGAGCCTGCTGGTAATGTTAATCGCCTTATGCACTGTTTGAGTTTCA
The DNA here is from genome assembly GCF_027942865.1 of Odontesthes bonariensis. Lineage (NCBI taxonomy): Eukaryota > Metazoa > Chordata > Actinopteri > Atheriniformes > Atherinopsidae > Odontesthes > Odontesthes bonariensis. The sequence continues at coordinate 28,172,614 of NC_134524.1, forward strand.
AGATGTTAGAAATTTTTTGTAGCTTCGTTATTTATTATTATGTGTTATGATGGTGCTTATGGGTGAGCAGGGCCTTGACACTGCTCAAACCACATATAGTTTTCCACACAGAAGATGGGTTCGGGGCCACATACACACAGAATAATATAAATATTTGTCCTTGCATACACGTAGAGGTGTGACACTTACAGTTTTTAAGAAATGTGCTCATTTCCAGAGTTATAGTCAGTGAGTTATGAAGGTCTTAACCCTCTCGGAAAGAGGTTCTGTTCCGAGCAAAATGATGGAATACTCCTGATAGAAAAGTTTTTGCTAACGCATTAGATTTGTTTATTATTATTATTGTTTATTATTTTCCACATGCCTGTGCAATGAAGACTTGCTTGCTGCTGATAACGCAATGAAGAACAGCTTACACATTGATGCTTACATAATGATGACAAAAAATCTCCCCTGGTTGTGCTGCACCTTAAAGTGGCCGCGGACTTGCAGTTTGGGGCCCTGCCAGGTTGGCTGCCGCTAACAGGGGTGACACAATACAGAATATGACACTCCGCCCTCATTTTAAGGTTGACATGATGAAATCATGCCAAGAGGGGGAATGTTATAAATTGGCTTTATTCTTAGACTTTATGTATTCATATTCTGTAGTTCTCTAGATAATCTATGTTCCTAGTTTGTACGTTACACTCTGCTCATACAACGCGAATGTATGTCCAACACTTTAAGATGACGTAGCGCAGAGGTCTTCAACAGGGGGTCCGCGGAGGTACTGCAGGGGGGTCGCGAAATCTTTGGTTGATTAGACGATTTAAAAAAAAAAAAATAAACATTTAAAAAAAATTTTTTTTTTTTTTTTTTTCCCCAAACAGTTTTTTCTCACAAATTGTGTGCAAACATGTGCCATCCACAGATGGTTTGAGGATTCATTGTCCCATCTACATGCAAACACTCTGGAGTCTAAATCCCGCCGGCAGGATTTTTGTACACATCTCCAAAAACACATCTGTAACTCTGTGAGTTTTTGTCATTGAAACATATAAGTGACACCATTAAAAACCTTGAAACTTCTAGTTTTCAAATATATATATATTAAAATAAATTATATAGGTGGCCCTTTTTAAAGAGAGTGAACAGAAATCTTTGGATTTTCTGTAGTCTCAGACTGCAGCAGCTTCCTCGGCCACACCTATCGCTATTCACATGTAAAGTACCAGGTGATTGAGTGGCTATTCACAGGTGAGAACACGCCCCATTCAGTCAGCATGTGGGGGAAGGCAGCAATGTCCTGCCAGTGACAGACAATTGTCACATGGAGAGTGACAGGGGGGTGGGGGGAATCAGGGGTGTTACACACCCATCTAATTTGTATTCAACTCTGAGACACTGCCTGGAGTCATAATTACTTTTTTACAGTTTGTGTGAAAACAAAAAAACCTTTCTGACTGCACTTTTTACTTTTATGCAGCCAACACTTTTGTTTACAAGGTTGAACCTTCAAAAGTCTTGGCTAGATACATTTATAGTGTGTTTTCTTGCACTGTTTGAAGACCTCTAAAACTTGTTTTTTTGTACAGTTGTGTTTCCCCTCAATTTAAATAAAACTTGTTTGTATTACATTCACTTCACTCTCATATTGTTTTTTGTTAGGCTTTTCCGAATACAACCATATGTGTCACTTTTGCATAGATGTTTACAGTTAGTTGAAATACTTGAAAATATCAAGGTGGTGACAACTGCCTCAAAGTCTCTGAAAAGGCCTTAGACTCCAGGGGGTTAAAGTTAAAATCTGTGGATTATTTGAATAGCTCAGTGTTGTATGCAGGATGTTTGTTTATAAAAGGCAGTGGCACGGCCACCCTGTACCTTGCACATGTTTAAAATAAAAACATGAATATATTAACCTGTGTATTATTTGAATAGCTTAGTATTGAATGTACAATAACAGAGGACCTATGTTTATACACGGCACTAGGCCCCGTTAAATATAAAACACAATTGTATGCCATATAAATAGTAGGGGGGTCCCTGCTCCAACTCTCCATCAGTTTGGGGGTCCCTGGCCTGTAAAACGTTGAAGACCCCTGACGTAGCGGGATAAAATAACTGGGTCAGATAAAGCGGCTCTTAGGACAGATAGGTCTGGTGCAGTAGATGCACGCCTGAAACAACACTCACACACACACACATCGCTTATCAAATCCAAAGAACATGACAAAGACGGTGGATGGCCTGCTCACAGCATGAGTAAGTATTCAATGATGCGTCGTCAAATGTAGGTACAACCTCTGAGATAAGGGTGAACATAAATATGAAATGTTTCCAGATCTCGGGACTTGGTCGGACGGATTTCATGCGAGAACTCTGTCTCTCCAAGTCCAGCGCTGATACTTGACCTGTGACCTCCAATAAACACTTTGTTTAACTTACGACTGCTCCAACTGGTTCTTGGGCTTCCAATATAAAGAATCGGATCTAACAGTCTTCTTCCTCTCTGTCATTGCAGAAACATAGAGCCCAAGAGGGATCCAGGTGGCACTGCTGTAAGGACTGTGGGAAAGTTATCAAACGATCTCGTCTGAGGTATCATCAGAGGCTTCATACTGGAGAGAAGTCATACAGCTGTGACCAGTGTGGGGCAGCTTTCACTGAATTATCTACTCTAAAGACGCACCAACGTATTCACACAGGAGAGAAACCTTTCATCTGTGGTCAGTGTGGGTTAGCTTTCACTCAATTAGGTAGTCTAAAGACACACCAACGTATTCACACAGGAGAGAAACCTTTCATATGTGTTCAGTGTGGGGCAGCTTTCACTCAATTATCTAATCTAACGACACACCAACGTAGTCACACAGGAGAGAAGCCATACAGCTGTGGTCAGTGTGGGGCAGCTTTCACTAGATTAGATTATCTAAAGACACATCAACGTAGTCACCCTGCATAGAAATGCTTGGCTTAAATCAACAACAATTTTTACGGCAGATAAGCAAACATTCATCTGGGAGCAGCTACAGGAACTACCAATCAGAAGCCTTGCCTTTGTTCAGATTAAAAATCTTCTTTGTGGATTACCACCTTCTCTTGTCAGGACGTTAGTTCTGAATGTTCTGTGGGGAGCTCATGTTTGAAGAACGATTGAAAGTGCTTTATAATTTGTTGGGATTGCTTTAACTGGGGACGGATCTCCCGACGTTCAAGACAAACATGGCATCAATTGTGAGTTGATGGACAGAACAAACTGCAGTCTGTTTGAAAGTAGAAACATGTTTATTGTGTTATACTGAACATATTTTTTTTGTTTAAAGTTGAGATCCACAAAGTAGCTTTGCACCAGCTGTGGGTATTTATGTAAACACCTGAAGAAGCAATATATCATTTCAGTTTGGTGGGAAGTCAAGCTTTACACTCGTCTGTATTTCATTGTTCTGCATTTCATTAAAGGTCAGATGTTAAAGCAATACAATGTAACTTCTCAAAAAGCCCATTATGGAGCTCCCCCTACAGGCTTGGAGATAATGTACGGTTACGACACTGTCGTAAATACAACACCCTTTTGCGGCTAAACCTAGCGAAATCAGTTGAAAATAGTTTTCCTCAGTTATAACAAACTAGCGACTCACTTTCCGAACACAGTTAAACATCAAGCAAGTACAACACAGCACAAAGCATGGCAGCAAATAAGCTACTTACTAATCCAGCAAAAAGGTGGCTAGCTCTGAATCAAACTTGTATCCAAATGTTTCTTTCAGCTCTCGCCAACGAGTAACAGCTGTTCCGAGAGCAACTCTAGTCCGGTCTCTTGCTCTGTCGGCCTCTCTCTTCCTCTTCCTTGCTTCATCAGTCCATGTCTTCTTCTGTTTCTTCGGTGCCTCTTCCATGATGATCGTACTGACAATGTTGCGCTAGCTTAGCCTTATACCTGGGAGCGTGAGAGGGGTCTATTTGTTTTTGCGGTAGGTGTGCCAGAAAGCAAGTCGAAGTACTTCCGCTCAGCTCCCGGGCCGGTCCAGCAAAGTTACATAGCGCAGTTTTTCCAACTCAGACCCCCAAAGGTCATAGGAGACAGGCCAATCGTAATATTAAAACTCATTCTAACCGCACAATTTTTTTCAAGCTGTTATTTTAAGGTAGAAATGTTACATAGTATTGCTTTAACTTTTCTCATGCTTTTCATGTTCTTGCTACACAGATATTTTTGAAGAAAATGTGTGTTTGGTTACGAGGGAAAGTTGACCCTTATCATCTTCCCCAAAGACCCAGAAATCTTTAACGCAGTCTGAAAAAGGTTTGGAGTTGTTCCCTGTACTTCCCAGACAGCTGTATGATGCTCATGACTGAAGCTGAAAGTTAAGGCTGTTCCAACACTAAAAGGGCACGAGGCTCAACTTCAAGCTGTGAAACTCTTTCAAAAACTCTCTCTTCTTGCTCTCAGTGAAGGAGGATGCATTTTCTCTCTGCTCCCTACCCTCCCTTTTTTGCCCTGCTTCAGTGTGTGTGAATCTTGTCTTTTTGGAGCCTCTCTTTACATATCAGTCAAATTCAAGTATGATGGATCTGGGGCGGTCGGTGGCGTGGTGGGTTAGGCAGCCGCAAGAGCAATCAACACTCAGACTGAGATGCTACGTGAGCAGAACCAGAAGCTGGATGCGAGCCTTACACAGATTCGCAGGCTGGCTGAGATTCCTGGACTCAGAAGAGAAATGGATTTACCTGGGAGAAGGTTGATTGATTACTTGGACCGGGCGGAAATGGTCTACATTCTACAATTTGGCTGATCGGGATTTCGCCGTGAGACACCAGCAGAGACTCAAAGGCAGGCGGCACAATCAGTAGTCTGTCTGACCCAAAACAAAAATTGTTATTTCAATCTGGCGCCCCAGGACTGGCCTTGCAGCCAACTGCAAAAGTCGTTCTCCAAGTTTGTTATGTGAACATGATGCTCTGCCCCTTGTGCTCCCTCCCCTTCCTGAGGACTCCTGTGGAAACTGTTTGGACTGGCTGACATACTCACATCATTGTCAAGGACAAATGCCTGATACAATTTGCAAAGACTTACGTGCACGCACACACACACACACACACACACACACACACACACACACACACACGCTCATTGAATAACACACGCAATTCCTACACCCCCTTCACTGGTCCCAATGCTTGATGTGAATGTTTTGCTTCTCTGGGCTGAGGTTTTTCTCCTCCTCTCCCCCAATGCGTTATTTCTTCTGTCATTCTACCCTTATCTTATTAACGCTTCACTAAGAGGAAAACTTAGTTATATTCAAATGGTTTATTAAGACCTATTATCACTGTATAAACCTTAATATTTCCTCTCAGATGAAAGTTTTTTACCCAAGTCCCCTTTAATTTATGGACCATTGAATGGCTTTTTAAATGCTCCCTCTTAGAGGAAAGCTTATCCATGTTTCTGATCTTATTAATGCTTCACTAGGAAGAAATAGGAGTTTGAACTTGTTTTTACTGAAGGAATTGGTGTTTATAAGCAAAAATCCGAATTTCGTCTTAATTCCGCAAAAGAAGGCTATTCCTGTTTTTCTTTCTCATACAAGGTCATTTAAAGAGGGTTATGCATTGAACCTACTTAGAATGGATATATATGAAGGACATAGGAGTTTGAACTTGTTTTGACTGAAGGAATTGGTGTTTATAAGCAAAAATCCGAATTTCATCTTAATTCCGCAAAAGAAGGCTATTCCTGTTTTTCTTTCTCAAACAAGGTCATTTAAAGAGGTTTATGCATGGAACCTTCTTATAATGGATATATATGAAGGACATAGGAGTTTGAACTTGTTTTGACTGAAGGAATGGGTGTTTTATAAGAAACAATCCGAATTTCGTCTTAATTCCGCAAAAGAAGGCTATTCCTGTTTTTCTTTCTCATACAAGGTCTTTTAAATAGGTTTATGCATGGAACCTACTTAGAATTGATATATATGAAGGAAATAGGAGTTTGAACTTGTTTTGACTGAAGGAATTCATTTTATAGCAAAAATACCAATTTGGCTTTAACTCGCAAAAGTAAGGCTATTCCTGTTTTTCTTTCTCAAACAAGGTCATTTAAAGAGGTTTATGCATGGAACCTTCTTAGAATGGATATATATGGAGGACAAATTAGTTTGAACTTGTTTTGACTGAAGGAATTCATTTTATAGCAAAAATACCAATTTGGCTTTAACTAGCAAAAGTAAGGCTATTCCTGTTTTTCTTTCTCAAACAAGGTCATTTAAAGAGGTTTATGCATGGAACCTTCTTAGAAGGGATATATATGAAGGACAAATTAGTTTGAACTTGTTTTGACTGAAGGAATTCATTTTATAGCAAAAATACCAATTTGGCTTTAACTCGCAAAAGTAAGCCTATTCCTGTTTTTCTTTCTCAAACAAGGTCATTTAAAGAGGTTTATGCATGGAACCTTCTTAGAATGGATATATATGAAGGACATAGGAGTTTGAACTTGTTTTGACTGAAGGAATTGGTGTTTATAAGCAAAAATCCGAATTTCGTCTTAATACCGCAAAAGAAGGCTATTCCTGTTTTTCTTTCTCATACAAGGTCATTTAAAGAGGGTTATGCATGGAACCTACTTAGAATTGATATATATGAAGGACAAATTAGTTTGAACTTGTTTTGACTGAAGGAATTCATTTTATAGCAAAAATACCAATTTGGCTTTAACTCGCAAAAGTAAGGCTATTCCTGTTTTTCTTTCTCAAACAAGGTCATTTAAAGAGGTTTATGCATGGAACCTTCTTATAATGGATATATATGAAGGACATAGGAGTTTGAACTTGTTTTGACTGAAGGAATTGGTGTTTATAAGCAAAAATCCGAATTTCGTCTTAATACCGCAAAAGAAGGCTATTCCTGTTTTTCTTTCTCATACAAGGTCATTTAAAGAGGGTTATGCATGGAACCTACTTAGAATTGATATATATGAAGGACAAATTAGTTTGAACTTGTTTTGACTGAAGGAATTCATTTTATAGCAAAAATACCAATTTGGCTTTAACTCGCAAAAGTAAGGCTATTCCTGTTTTTCTTACTCAAACAAGGTCATTTAAAGAGGTTTATGCATGGAACCTTCTTAGAATGGATATATATGGAGGACAAATTAGTTTGAACTTGTTTTGACTGAAGGAATTCATTTTATAGCAAAAATACCAATTTGGCTTTAACTAGCAAAAGTAAGGCTATTCCTGTTTTTCTTTCTCAAACAAGGTCATTTAAAGAGGTTTAAGCATGGAACCTTCTTAGAATGGATATATATGAAGGACATAAGAGTTTTAACTTGTTTTGACTGAAGGATTTGGTGTTTATAAGCAAAAATCCGAATTTCGTCTTAATTCCGCAAAAGAAGGCTATTCCTGTTTTTCTTTCTCATACAAGGTCATTTAAAGAGGGTTATGCATGGAACCTACTTAGAATTGATATATATGAAGGACAAATTAGTTTGAACTTGTTTTGACTGAAGGAATTCATTTTATAGCAAAAATACCAATTTGGCTTTCACTCGCAAAAGTAAGGCTATTCCTGTTTTTCTTTCTCAAACAAGGTCATTTAAAGAGGTTTATGCATGGAACCTTCTTAGAAGGGATATATATGAAGGACAAATTAGTTTGAACTTGTTTTGACTGAAGGAATTCATTTTATAGCAAAAATACCAATTTGGCTTTAACTCGCAAAAGTAAGGCTATTCCTGTTTTTCTTTCTCAAACAAGGTCATTTAAAGAGGTTTATGCATGGAACCTTCTTAGAATGGATATATATGAAGGACATAGGAGTTTGAACTTGTTTTGACTGAAGGAATTCATTTTATAGCAAAAATACCAATTTGGCTTTAACTCGCAAAAGTAAGGCTATTCCTGTTTTTCTTTCTCAAACAAGGTCATTTAAAAAGGTTTATGCATGGAACCTTCTTATAATGGATATATATGAAGGACATAGGAGTTTGAACTTGTTTTGACTGAAGGAATTGGTGTTTATAAGCAAAAATCCGAATTTCGTCTTAATTCCGCAAAAGAAGGCTATTCCTGTTTTTCTTTCTCATACAAGGTCATTTAAAGAGGGTTATGCATTGAACCTACTTAGAATTGATATATATGAAGGACAAATTAGTTTGAACTTGTTTTGACTGAAGGAATTCTTTTTATAGCAAAAATACCAATTTGGCTTTAACTCGCAAAAGTAAGGCTATTCCTGTTTTTCTTTCTCAAACAAGGTCATTTAAAGAGGTTTATGCATGGAACCTTCTTAGAATGGATATATATGAAGGACATAGGAGTTTGAACTTGTTTTGACTGAAGGAATTGGTGTTTATAAGCAAAAATCCGAATTTCATCTTAATTCCGCAAAAGAAGGCTATTCCTGTTTTTCTTTCTCAAACAAGGTCATTTAAAGAGGTTTATGCATGGAACCTTCTTATAATGGATATATATGAAGGACATAGGAGTTTGAACTTGTTTTGACTGAAGGAATGGGTGTTTTATAAGAAACAATCCGAATTTCGTCTTAATTCCGCAAAAGAAGGCTATTCCTGTTTTTCTTTCTCATACAAGGTCTTTTAAATAGGTTTATGCATGGAACCTACTTAGAATTGATATATATGAAGGAAATAGGAGTTTGAACTTGTTTTGACTGAAGGAATTCATTTTATAGCAAAAATACCAATTTGGCTTTAACTCGCAAAAGTAAGGCTATTCCTGTTTTTCTTTCTCAAACAAGGTCATTTAAAGAGGTTTATGCATGGAACCTTCTTAGAATGGATATATATGGAGGACAAATTAGTTTGAACTTGTTTTGACTGAAGGAATTCATTTTATAGCAAAAATACCAATTTGGCTTTAACTAGCAAAAGTAAGGCTATTCCTGTTTTTCTTTCTCAAACAAGGTCATTTAAAGAGGTTTATGCATGGAACCTTCTTAGAAGGGATATATATGAAGGACAAATTAGTTTGAACTTGTTTTGACTGAAGGAATTCATTTTATAGCAAAAATACCAATTTGGCTTTAACTCGCAAAAGTAAGCCTATTCCTGTTTTTCTTTCTCAAACAAGGTCATTTAAAGAGGTTTATGCATGGAACCTTCTTAGAATGGATATATATGAAGGACATAGGAGTTTGAACTTGTTTTGATTGAAGGAATTGGTGTTTATAAGCAAAAATCCGAATTTCGTCTTAATACCGCAAAAGAAGGCTATTCCTGTTTTTCTTTCTCATACAAGGTCATTTAAAGAGGGTTATGCATGGAACCTACTTAGAATTGATATATATGAAGGACAAATTAGTTTGAACTTGTTTTGACTGAAGGAATTCATTTTATAGCAAAAATACCAATTTGGCTTTAACTCGCAAAAGTAAGGCTATTCCTGTTTTTCTTTCTCAAACAAGGTCATTTAAAGAGGTTTATGCATGGAACCTTCTTATAATGGATATATATGAAGGACATAGGAGTTTGAACTTGTTTTGACTGAAGGAATTGGTGTTTATAAGCAAAAATCCGAATTTCGTCTTAATACCGCAAAAGAAGGCTATTCCTGTTTTTCTTTCTCATACAAGGTCATTTAAAGAGGGTTATGCATGGAACCTACTTAGAATTGATATATATGAAGGACAAATTAGTTTGAACTTGTTTTGACTGAAGGAATTCATTTTATAGCAAAAATACCAATTTGGCTTTAACTCGCAAAAGTAAGGCTATTCCTGTTTTTCTTACTCAAACAAGGTCATTTAAAGAGGTTTATGCATGGAACCTTCTTAGAATGGATATATATGGAGGACAAATTAGTTTGAACTTGTTTTGACTGAAGGAATTCATTTTATAGCAAAAATACCAATTTGGCTTTAACTAGCAAAAGTAAGGCTATTCCTGTTTTTCTTTCTCAAACAAGGTCATTTAAAGAGGTTTAAGCATGGAACCTTCTTAGAATGGATATATATGAAGGACATAAGAGTTTGAACTTGTTTTGACTGAAGGATTTGGTGTTTATAAGCAAAAATCCGAATTTCGTCTTAATTCCGCAAAAGAAGGCTATTCCTGTTTTTCTTTCTCATACAAGGTCATTTAAAGAGGGTTATGCATGGAACCTACTTAGAATTGATATATATGAAGGACAAATTAGTTTGAACTTGTTTTGACTGAAGGAATTCATTTTATAGCAAAAATACCAATTTGGCTTTCACTCGCAAAAGTAAGGCTATTCCTGTTTTTCTTTCTCAAACAAGGTCATTTAAAGAGGTTTATGCATGGAACCTTCTTAGAAGGGATATATATGAAGGACAAATTAGTTTGAACTTGTTTTGACTGAAGGAATTCATTTTATAGCAAAAATACCAATTTGGCTTTAACTCGCAAAAGTAAGGCTATTCCTGTTTTTCTTTCTCAAACAAGGTCATTTAAAGAGGTTTATGCATGGAACCTTCTTAGAATGGATATATATGAAGGACATAGGAGTTTGAACTTGTTTTGACTGAAGGAATTCATTTTATAGCAAAAATACCAATTTGGCTTTAACTCGCAAAAGTAAGGCTATTCCTGTTTTTCTTTCTCAAACAAGGTCATTTAAAAAGGTTTATGCATGGAACCTTCTTATAATGGATATATATGAAGGACATAGGAGTTTGAACTTGTTTTGACTGAAGGAATTGGTGTTTATAAGCAAAAATCCGAATTTCGTCTTAATTCCGCAAAAGAAGGCTATTCCTGTTTTTCTTTCTCATACAAGGTCATTTAAAGAGGGTTATGCATGGAACCTACTTAGAATTGATATATATGAAGGACAAATTAGTTTGAACTTGTTTTGACTGAAGGAATTCATTTTATAGCAAAAATACCAATTTGGCTTTAACTCGCAAAAGTAAGCCTATTCCTGTTTTTCTTTCTCAAACAAGGTCATTTAAAGAGGTTTATGCATGGAACCTTCTTAGAATGGATATATATGAAGGACATAGGAGTTTGAACTTGTTTTGACTGAAGGAATTGGTGTTTATAAGCAAAAATCCGAATTTCGTCTTAATACCGCAAAAGAAGGCTATTCCTGTTTTTCTTTCTCATACAAGGTCATTTAAAGAGGGTTATGCAAGGAACCTACTTAGAATTGATATATATGAAGGACAAATTAGTTTGAACTTGTTTTGACTGAAATAATTCTTTTTATAGCAAAAATACCAATTTGGCTTTAACTCGCAAAAGTAAGGCTATTCCTGTTTTTCTTTCTCAAACAAGGTCATTTAAAGAGGTTTATGCATGGAACCTTCTTAGAAGGGATATAGATGAAGGACAAATTAGTTTGAACTTGTTTTGACTGAAGGAATTCATTTTATAGCAAAAATACCAATTTGGCTTTAACTCGCAAAAGTAAGGCTATTCCTGTTTTTCTTACTCAAACAAGGTCATTTAAAGAGGTTTATGCATGGAACCTTCTTAGAATGGATATATATGGAGGACAAATTAGTTTGAACTTGTTTTGACTGAAGGAATTCATTTTATAGCAAAAATACCAATTTGGCTTTAACTAGCAAAAGTAAGGCTATTCCTGTTTTTCTTTCTCAAACAAGGTCATTTAAAGAGGTTTAAGCATGGAACCTTCTTAGAATGGATATATATGAAGGACATAAGAGTTTGAACTTGTTTTGACTGAAGGATTTGGTGTTTATAAGCAAAAATCCGAATTTCGTCTTAATTCCGCAAAAGAAGGCTATTCCTGTTTTTCTTTCTCATACAAGGTCATTTAAAGAGGGTTATGCATGGAACCTACTTAGAATTGATATATATGAAGGACAAATTAGTTTGAACTTGTTTTGACTGAAGGAATTCATTTTATAGCAAAAATACCAATTTGGCTTTCACTCGCAAAAGTAAGGCTATTCCTGTTTTTCTTTCTCAAACAAGGTCATTTAAAGAGGTTTATGCATGGAACCTTCTTAGAAGGGATATATATGAAGGACAAATTAGTTTGAACTTGTTTTGACTGAAGGAATTCATTTTATAGCAAAAATACCAATTTGGTTTTAACTCGCAAAAGTAAGGCTATTCCTGTTTTTCTTTCTCAAACAAGGTCATTTAAAGAGGTTTAAGCATGGAACCTTCTTATAATGGATATATATGAAGGACATAGGAGTTTGAACTTGTTTTGACTGAAGGAATTCATTTTATAGCAAAAATACCAATTTGGCTTTAACTCGCAAAAGTAAGCCTATTCCTGTTTTTCTTTCTCAAACAAGGTCATTTAAAAAGGTTTATGCATGGAACCTTCTTATAATGGATATATATGAAGGACATAGGAGTTTGAACTTGTTTTGACTGAATGAATTGGTGTTTATAAGCAAAAATCCGAATTTCGTCTTAATTCCGCAAAAGAAGGCTATTCCTGTTTTTCTTTCTCATACAAGGTCATTTAAAGAGGGTTAATCATGGAACCTACTTAGAATTGATATATATGAAGGAAAAATTAGTTTGAACTTGTTTTGACTGAAGGAATTCATTTTATAGCAAAAATACCAATTTGGCTTTAACTCGCAAAAGTAAGCCTATTCCTGTTTTTCTTTCTCAAACAAGGTCATTTAAAGAGGTTTATGCATGGAACCTTCTTAGAATGGATATATATGAAGGACATAGGAGTTTGAACTTGTTTTGACTGAAGGAATTGGTGTTTATAAGCAAAAATCCGAATTTCGTCTTAATTCCGCAAAAGAAGGCTATTCCTGTTTTTCTTTCTCATACAAGGTCATTTAAAGAGGGTTATGCATGGAACCTACTTAGAATTGATATATATGAAGGACAAATTAGTTTGAACTTGTTTTGACTGAAGGAATTCATTTTATAGCAAAAATACCAATTTGGCTTTAACTCGCAAAAGTAAGCCTATTCCTGTTTTTCTTTCTCAAACAAGGTCATTTAAAGAGGTTTATGCATGGAACCTTCTTAGAATGGATATATATGAAGGACAAATTAGTTTGAACTTGTTTTGACTGAAGGAATTCATTTTATAGCAAAAATACCAATTTGGCTTTAACTCGCAAAAGTAAGGCTATTCCTGTTTTTCTTTCTCAAACAAGGTCATTTAAAAAGGTTTATGCATGGAACCTTCTTAGAATGGATATATATGAAGGACAAATTAGTTTGAACTTGTTTTGACTGAAGGAATTCATTTTATAGCAAAAATACCAATTTGGCTTTAACTCGCAAAAGTAAGGCTATTCCTGTTTTTCTTTCTCAAACAAGGTCATTTAAAAAGGTTTATGCATGCAACCTTCTTAGAATGGATATATATGAAGGACATAGGAGTTTGAACTTGTTTTGACTGAAGGAATTGGTGTTTATAAGCAAAAATCCGAATTTCGTCTTAATTCCGCAAAAGAAGGCTATTCCTGTTTTTCTTTCTCAAACAAGGTCATTTAAAGAGGTTTATGCATGGAACCTTCTTAGAATGGATATATATGAAGGACATAGGAGTTTGAACTTTTTTTGACTGAAGGAATTCATTTTATAGCAAAAATACCAATTTGGCTTTAACTCGCAAAAGTAAGGCTATTCCTGTTTTTCTTTCTCAAACAAGGTCATTTAAAAAGGTTTATGCATGGAACCTTCTTATAATGGATATATATGAAGGACATAGGAGTTTGAACTTGTTTTGACTGAAGGAATTGGTGTTTATAAGCAAAAATCCGAATTTCGTCTTAATTCCGCAAAAGAAGGCTATTCCTGTTTTTCTTTCTCATACAAGGTCATTTAAAGAGGGTTATGCATGGAACCTACTTAGAATTGATATATATGAAGGACAAATTAGTTTGAACTTGTTTTGACTGAAGGAATTCATTTTATAGCAAAAATACCAATTTGGCTTTAACTCGCAAAAGTAAGGCTATTCCTGTTTTTCTTTCTCAAACAAGGTCATTTAAAAAGGTTTATGCATGGAACCTTCTTATAATGGATATATATGAAGGACATAGGAGTTTGAACTTGTTTTGACTGAAGGAATTGGTGTTTATAAGCAAAAATCCGAATTTCGTCTTAATTCCGCAAAAGAAGGCTATTCCTGTTTTTCTTTCTCATACAAGGTCATTTAAAGAGGGTTATGCATGGAACCTACTTAGAATTGATATATATGAAGGACAAATTAGTTTGAACTTGTTTTGACTGAAGGAATTCATTTTATAGCAAAAATACCAATTTGGCTTTAACTCGCAAAAGTAAGGCTATTCCTGTTTTTCTTTCTCAAACAAGGTCATTTAAAGAGGTTTATGCATGGAACCTTCTTAGAATGGATATATATGAAGGACAAATTAGTTTGAACTGTTTTTGACTGAAGGAATTCATTTTATAGCAAAAATACCAATTTGGCTTTAACTCGCAAAAGTAAGGCTATTCCTGTTTTTCTTTCTCAAACAAGGTCATTTAAAAAGGTTTATGCATGGAACCTTCTTATAATGGATATATATGAAGGATATAGGAGTTTGAACTTGTTTTGACTGAAGGAATTGGTGTTTATAAGCAAAAATCCGAATTTCGTCTTAATTCCGCAAAAGAAGGCTGTTCCTGTTTTTCTTTCTCATACAAGGTCATTTAAAGAGGGTTATGCATGGAACCTACTTAGAATTGATATATATGAAGGACAAATTAGTTTGAACTTGTTTTGACTGAAGGAATTCATTTTATAGCAAAAATACCAATTTGGCTTTAACTCGCAAAAGTAAGGCTATTCCTGTTTTTCTTTCTCAAACAAGGTCATTTAAAGAGGTTTATGCATGGAACCTTCTTAGAATGGATATATATGAAGGATATAGGAGTTTGAACTTGTTTTGACTGAAGGAATTGGTGTTTATAAGCAAAAATCCGAATTTCGTCTTAATTCCGCAAAAGAAGGCTATTCCTGTTTTTCTTTCTCAAACAAGGTCATTTAAAGAGGTTTATGCATGGAACCTTCTTAGAATGGATATATATGAAGGACATAGGAGTTTGAACTTTTTTTGACTGAAGGAATTCATTTTATAGCAAAAATACCAATTTGGCTTTAACTCGCAAAAGTAAGGCTATTCCTGTTTTTCTTTCTCAAACAAGGTCATTTAAAAAGGTTTATGCATGGAACCTTCTTATAATGGATATATATGAAGGACATAGGAGTTTGAACTTGTTTTGACTGAAGGAATTGGTGTTTATAAGCAAAAATCCGAATTTCGTCTTAATTCCGCAAAAGAAGGCTATTCCTGTTTTTCTTTCTCATACAAGGTCATTTAAAGAGGGTTATGCATGGAACCTACTTAGAATTGATATATATGAAGGACAAATTAGTTTGAACTTGTTTTGACTGAAGGAATTCATTTTATAGCAAAAATACCAATTTGGCTTTAACTCGCAAAAGTAAGGCTATTCCTGTTTTTCTTTCTCAAACAAGGTCATTTAAAGAGGTTTATGCATGGAACCTTCTTAGAATGGATATATATGAAGGACAAATTAGTTTGAACTGTTTTTGACTGAAGGAATTCATTTTATAGCAAAAATACCAATTTGGCTTTAACTCGCAAAAGTAAGGCTATTCCTGTTTTTCTTTCTCAAACAAGGTCATTTAAAAAGGTTTATGCATGGAACCTTCTTATAATGGATATATATGAAGGATATAGGAGTTTGAACTTGTTTTGACTGAAGGAATTGGTGTTTATAAGCAAAAATCCGAATTTCGTCTTAATTCCGCAAAAGAAGGCTATTCCTGTTTTTCTTTCTCAAACAAGGTCATTTAAAGAGGTTTATGCATGGAACCTTCTTAGAATGGATATATATGAAGGACAAATTAGTTTGAACTTGTTTTGACTGAAGGAATTCATTTTATAGCAAAAATACCAATTTGGCTTTAACTCGCAAAAGTAAGGCTATTCCTGTTTTTCTTTCTCAAACAAGGTCATTTAAAAAGGTTTATGCATGGAACCTTCTTATAATGGATATATATGAAGGACATAGGAGTTTGAACTTGTTTTGACTGAAGGAATTGGTGTTTATAAGCAAAAATCCGAATTTCGTCTTAATTCCGCAAAAGAAGGCTATTCCTGTTTTTCTTTCTCATACAAGGTCATTCAAAGAGGGTTATGCATGGAACCTACTTAGAATTGATATATATGAAGGACAAATTAGTTTGAACTTGTTTTGACTGAAGGAATTCATTTTATAGCAAAAATACCAATTTGGCTTTAACTCGCAAAAGTAAGGCTATTCCTGTTTTTCTTTCTCAAACAAGGTCATTTAAAGAGGTTTATGCATGGAACCTTCTTAGAATGGATATATATGAAGGATATAGGAGTTTGAACTTGTTTTGACTGAAGGAATTGGTGTTTATAAGCAAAAATCCGAATTTCGTCTTAATTCCGCAAAAGAAGGCTATTCCTGTTTTTCTTTCTCATACAAGGTCATTTAAAGAGGGTTATGCATGGAACCTACTTAGAATTGATATATATGAAGGACAAATTAGTTTGAACTTGTTTTGACTGAAGGAATTCATTTTATAGCAAAAATACCAATTTGGCTTTAACTCGCAAAAGTAAGGCTATTCCTGTTTTTCTTTCTCAAACAAGGTCATTTAAAAAGGTTTATGCATGGAATCTTCTTATAATGGATATATATGAAGGACATAGGAGTTTGAACTTGTTTTGACTGAAGGAATTGGTGTTTATAAGCAAAAATCCGAATATCGTCTTAATTCCGCAAAAGAAGGCTATTCCTGTTTTTCTTTCTCATACAAGGTCATTTAAAGAGGGTTATGCATGAAACCTACTTAGAATTGATATATATGAAGGACAAATTAGTTTGAACTTGTTTTGACTGAAGGAATTCATTTTATAGCAAAAATACCAATTTGGATTTAACTCGCAAAAGTAAGGCTATTCCTGTTTTTCTTTCTCAAACAAGGTCATTTAAAGAGGTTTATGCATGGAACCTTCTTAGAATGGATATATATGAAGGACAAATTAGTTTGAACTTGTTTTGACTGAAGGAATTCATTTTATAGCAAAAATACCAATTTGGCTTTAATTCGCAAAAGTAAGGCTATTCCTGTTTTTCTTTCTCAAACAAGGTCATTTAAAAAGGTTTATGCATGGAACCTTCTTATAATGGATATATATGAAGGACATAGGAGTTTGAACTTGTTTTGACTGAAGGAATTGGTGTTTATAAGCAAAAATCCGAATTTCGTCTTAATTCCGCAAAAGAAGGCTATTCCTGTTTTTCTTTCTCATACAAGGTCATTTAAAGAGGGTTATGCATGGAACCTACTTAGAATTGATATATATGAAGGACAAATTAGTTTGAACTTGTTTTGACTGAAGGAATTCATTTTATAGCAAAAATACCAATTTGGCTTTAACTCGCAAAAGTAAGGCTATTCCTGTTTTTCTTTCTCAAACAAGGTCATTTAAAGAGGTTTATGCATGGAACCTTCTTAGAATGGATATATATGAAGGACAAATTAGTTTGAACTTGTTTTGACTGAAGGAATTCATTTTATAGCAAAAATACCAATTTGGCTTTAACTCGCAAAAGTAAGGCTATTCCTGTTTTTCTTTCTCAAACAAGGTCATTTAAAAAGGTTTATGCATGGAACCTTCTTAGAATGGATATATATGAAGGACATAGGAGTTTGAACTTGTTTTGACTGAAGGAATTGGTGTTTATAAGCAAAAATCCGAATTTCGTCTTAATTCCGCAAAAGAAGGCTATTCCTGTTTTTCTTTCTCATACAAGGTCATTTAAAGAGGGTTATGCATGGAACCTACTTAGAATTGATATATATGAAGGAAAAATTAGTTTGAACTTGTTTTGACTGAAGGAATTCATTTTATAGCAAAAATACCAATTTGGCTTTAACTCGCAAAAGTAAGGCTATTCCTGTTTTTCTTTCTCAAACAAGGTCATTTAAAGAGGTTTATGCATGGAACCTTCTTAGAATGGATATATATGAAGGACATAAGAGTTTGAACTTGTTTTGACTGAAGGAATTGGCGTTTATAAGCAAAAATCCGAATTTCGTCTTAATACCGCAAAAGAAGGCTATTCCTGTTTTTCTTTCTCATACAAGGTCATTTAAAGAGGGTTATGCATTGAACCTACTTAGAATTGATATATATGAAGGACAAATTAGTTTGAACTTGTTTTGACTGAAGGAATTCTTTTTATAGCTAAAATACCAATTTGGCTTTAACTCGCAAAAGTAAGGCTATTCCTGTTTTTCTTTCTCAAACAAGGTCATTTAAAGAGGTTTATGCATGGAAACTTCTTAGAATGGATATATATGAAGGATAATAGGAGTTTGAACTTGTTTTGACTGAAGGAATTGGTGCTTATAAGCAAAAATCCGAATTTCGTCTTAATACCGCAAAAGAAGGCTATTCCTGTTTTTCTTTCTCAAACAAGGTCATTTAAAGAGGTTTATGCATGGAACCTTCTTAGAAGGGATATATATGAAGGACATAGGAGTTTGAACTTGTTTTGACTGAAGGAATTCATTTTATAGCAAAAATACCAATTTGGCTTTAACTCGCAAAAGTAAGGCTATTCCTGTTTTTCTTTCTCAAACAAGGTCATTTAAAAAGGTTTATGCATGGAATCTTCTTATAATGGATATATATGAAGGACATAGGAGTTTGAACTTGTTTTGACTGAAGGAATTGGTGTTTATAAGCAAAAATCCGAATATCGTCTTAATTCCGCAAAAGAAGGCTATTCCTGTTTTTCTTTCTCATACAAGGTCATTTAAAGAGGGTTATGCATGGAACCTACTTAGAATTGATATATATGAAGGACAAATTAGTTTGAACTTGTTTTGACTGAAGGAATTCATTTTATAGCAAAAATACCAATTTGGCTTTAACTCGCAAAAGTAAGGCTATTCCTGTTTTTCTTTCTCAAACAAGGTCATTTAAAAAGGTTTATGCATGGAACCTTCTTATAATGGATATATATGAAGGACATAGGAGTTTGAACTTGTTTTGACTGAAGGAATTGGTGTTTATAAACAAAAATCCGAATTTCGTCTTAATTCCGCAAAAGAAGGCTATTCCTGTTTTTCTTTCTCATACAAGGTCATTTAAAGAGGGTTATGCATGGAACCTACTTAGAATTGATATATATGAAGGACAAATTAGTTTGAACTTGTTTTGACTGAAGGAATTCATTTTATAGCAAAAATACCAATTTGGCTTTAACTAGCAAAAGTAAGGCTATTCCTGTTTTTCTTTCTCAAACAAGGTCATTTAAAGAGGTTTATGCATGGAACCTTCTTAGAATGGATATATATGAAGGACAAATTAGTTTGAACTGTTTTTGACTGAAGGAATTCATTTTATAGCAAAAATACCAATTTGGCTTTAACTCGCAAAAGTAAGGCTATTCCTGTTTTTCTTTCTCAAACAAGGTCATTTAAAGAGGTTTATGCATGGAAACTTCTTAGAATGGATATATATGAAGGATAATAGGAGTTTGAACTTGTTTTGACTGAAGGAATTGGTGCTTATAAGCAAAAATCCGAATTTCGTCTTAATACCGCAAAAGAAGGCTATTCCTGTTTTTCTTTCTCAAACAAGGTCATTTAAAGAGGTTTATGCATGGAACCTTCTTAGAAGGGATATATATGAAGGACATAGGAGTTTGAACTTGTTTTGACTGAAGGAATTCATTTTATAGCAAAAATACCAATTTGGCTTTAACTCGCAAAAGTAAGGCTATTCCTGTTTTTCTTTCTCAAACAAGGTCATTTAAAAAGGTTTATGCATGGAATCTTCTTATAATGGATATATATGAAGGACATAGGAGTTTGAACTTGTTTTGACTGAAGGAATTGGTGTTTATAAGCAAAAATCCGAATATCGTCTTAATTCCGCAAAAGAAGGCTATTCCTGTTTTTCTTTCTCATACAAGGTCATTTAAAGAGGGTTATGCATGGAACCTACTTAGAATTGATATATATGAAGGACAAATTAGTTTGAACTTGTTTTGACTGAAGGAATTCATTTTATAGCAAAAATACCAATTTGGCTTTAACTCGCAAAAGTAAGGCTATTCCTGTTTTTCTTTCTCAAACAAGGTCATTTAAAAAGGTTTATGCATGGAACCTTCTTATAATGGATATATATGAAGGACATAGGAGTTTGAACTTGTTTTGACTGAAGGAATTGGTGTTTATAAGCAAAAATCCGAATTTCGTCTTAATTCCGCAAAAGAAGGCTATTCCTGTTTTTCTTTCTCATACAAGGTCATTTAAAGAGGGTTATGCATGGAACCTACTTAGAATTGATATATATGAAGGACAAATTAGTTTGAACTTGTTTTGACTGAAGGAATTCATTTTATAGCAAAAATACCAATTTGGCTTTAACTCGCAAAAGTAAGGCTATTCCTGTTTTTCTTTCTCAAACAAGGTCATTTAAAGAGGTTTATGCATGGAACCTTCTTAGAATGGATATATATGAAGGACAAATTAGTTTGAACTGTTTTTGACTGAAGGAATTCATTTTATAGCAAAAATACCAATTTGGCTTTAACTCGCAAAAGTAAGGCTATTCCTGTTTTTCTTTCTCAAACAAGGTCATTTAAAAAGGTTTATGCATGGAACCTTCTTATAATGGATATATATGAAGGATATAGGAGTTTGAACTTGTTTTGACTGAAGGAATTGGTGTTTATAAGCAAAAATCCGAATTTCGTCTTAATTCCGCAAAAGAAGGCTATTCCTGTTTTTCTTTCTCATACAAGGTCATTTAAAGAGGGTTATGCATGGAACCTACTTAGAATTGATATATATGAAGGACAAATTAGTTTGAACTTGTTTTGACTGAAGGAATTCATTTTATAGCAAAAATACCAATTTGGCTTTAACTCGCAAAAGTAAGGCTATTCCTGTTTTTCTTTCTCAAACAAGGTCATTTAAAGAGGTTTATGCATGGAACCTTCTTAGAATGGATATATATGAAGGACATAGGAGTTTGAACTTGTTTTGACTGAAGGAATTCATTTTATAGCAAAAATACCAATTTGGCTTTAACTCGCAAAAGTAAGGCTATTCCTGTTTTTCTTTCTCAAACAAGGTCATTTAAAAAGGTTTATGCATGGAACCTTCTTATAATGGATATATATGAAGGACATAGGAGTTTGAACTTGTTTTGACTGAAGTAATTGGTGTTTATAAGCAAAAATCCGAATTTCGTCTTAATTCCGCAAAAGAAGGCTATTCCTGTTTTTCTTTCTCATACAAGGTCATTTAAAGAGGGTTATGCATGGAACCTACTTAGAATTGATATATATGAAGGACAAATTAGTTTGAACTTGTTTTGACTGAAGGAATTCATTTTATAGCAAAAATACCAATTTGGCTTTAACTCGCAAAAGTAAGGCTATTCCTGTTTTTCTTTCTCAAACAAGGTCATTTAAAGAGGTTTATGCATGGAACCTTCTTAGAATGGATATATATGAAGGACAAATTAGTTTGAACTTGTTTTGACTGAAGGAATTCATTTTATAGCAAAAATACCAATTTGGCTTTAACTCGCAAAAGTAAGGCTATTCCTGTTTTTCTTTCTCAAACAAGGTCATTTAAAGAGGTTTATGCATGGAACCTTCTTAGAATGGATATATATGAAGGACATAGGAGTTTGAACTTGTTTTGACTGAAGGAATTCATTTTATAGCAAAAATACCAATTTGGCTTTAACTCGCAAAAGTAAGGCTATTCCTGTTTTTCTTTCTCAAACAAGGTCATTTAAAAAGGTTTATGCATGGAATCTTCTTATAATGGATATATATGAAGGACATAGGAGTTTGAACTTGTTTTGACTGAAGGAATTGGTGTTTATAAGCAAAATTCCGAATATCGTCTTAATTCCGCAAAAGAAGGCTATTCCTGTTTTTCTTTCTCATACAAGGTCATTTAAAGAGGGTTATGCATGGAACCTACTTAGAATTGATATATATGAAGGACAAATTAGTTTGAACTTGTTTTGACTGAAGGAATTCATTTTATAGCAAAAATACCAATTTGGCTTTAACTCGCAAAAGTAAGGCTATTCCTGTTTTTCTTTCTCAAACAAGGTCATTTAAAGAGGTTTATGCATGGAACCTTCTTAGAATGGATATATATGAAGGACAAATTAGTTTGAACTTGTTTTGACTGAAGGAATTCATTTTATAGTAAAAATACCAATTTGGCTTTAATTCGCAAAAGTAAGGCTATTCCTGTTTTTCTTTCTCAAACAAGGTCATTTAAAAAGGTTTATGCATGGAACCTTCTTATAATGGATATATATGAAGGACATAGGAGTTTGAACTTGTTTTGACTGAAGGAATTGGTGTTTATAAGCAAAAATCCGAATTTCGTCTTAATTCCGCAAAAGAAGGCTATTCCTGTTTTTCTTTCTCATACAAGGTCATTTAAAGAGGGTTATGCATGGAACCTACTTAGAATTGATATATATGAAGGACAAATTAGTTTGAACTCGTTTTGACTGAAGGAATTCATTTTATAGCAAAAATACCAATTTGGCTTTAACTCGCAAAAGTAAGGCTATTCCTGTTTTTCTTTCTCAAACAAGGTCATTTAAAGAGGTTTATGCATGGAACCTTCTTAGAATGGATATATATGAAGGACAAATTAGTTTGAACTTGTTTTGACTGAAGGAATTCATTTTATAGCAAAAATACCAATTTGGCTTTAACTCGCAAAAGTAAGGCTATTCCTGTTTTTCTTTCTCAAACAAGGTCATTTAAAAAGGTTTATGCATGGAACCTTCTTATAATGGATATATATGAAGGACATAAGAGTTTGAACTTGTTTTGACTGAAGGAATTGGCGTTTATAAGCAAAAATCCGAATTTCGTCTTAATACCGCAAAAGAAGGCTATTCCTGTTTTTCTTTCTCATACAAGGTCATTTAAAGAGGGTTATGCATGGAACCTACTTAGAATTGATATATATGAAGGACAAATTAGTTTGAACTTGTTTTGACTGAAGGAATTCTTTTTATAGCTAAAATACCAATTTGGCTTTAACTCGCAAAAGTAAGGCTATTCCTGTTTTTCTTTCTCAAACAAGGTCATTTAAAGAGGTTTATGCATGGAAACTTCTTAGAATGGATATATATGAAGGATATAGGAGTTTGAACTTGTTTTGACTGAAGGAATTGGTGCTTATAAGCAAAAATCCGAATTTCGTCTTAATTCCGCAAAAGAAGGCTATTCCTGTTTTTCTTTCTCAAACAAGGTCATTTAAAGAGGTTTATGCATGGAACCTTCTTAGAATGGATATATATGAAGGACATAGGAGTTTGAACTTTTTTTGACTGAAGGAATTCATTTTATAGCAAAAATACCAATTTGGCTTTAACTCGCAAAAGTAAGGCTATTCCTGTTTTTCTTTCTCAAACAAGGTCATTTAAAAAGGTTTATGCATGGAACCTTCTTATAATGGATATATATGAAGGACATAGGAGTTTGAACTTGTTTTGACTGAAGGAATTGGTGTTTATAAGCAAAAATCCGAATTTCGTCTTAATTCCGCAAAAGAAGGCTATTCCTGTTTTTCTTTCTCATACAAGGTCATTTAAAGAGGGTTATGCATGGAACCTACTTAGAATTGATATATATGAAGGACAAATTAGTTTGAACTTGTTTTGACTGAAGGAATTCATTTTATAGCAAAAATACCAATTTGGCTTTAACTCGCAAAAGTAAGGCTATTCCTGTTTTTCTTTCTCAAACAAGGTCATTTAAAGAGGTTTATGCATGGAACCTTCTTAGAATGGATATATATGAAGGACAAATTAGTTTGAACTGTTTTTGACTGAAGGAATTCATTTTATAGCAAAAATACCAATTTGGCTTTAACTCGCAAAAGTAAGGCTTTTCCTGTTTTTCTTTCTCAAACAAGGTCATTTAAAAAGGTTTATGCATGGAACCTTCTTATAATGGATATATATGAAGGATATAGGAGTTTGAACTTGTTTTGACTGAAGGAATTGGTGTTTATAAGCAAAAATCCGAATTTCGTCTTAATTCCGCAAAAGAAGGCTATTCCTGTTTTTCTTTCTCAAACAAGGTCATTTAAAGAGGTTTATGCATGGAACCTTCTTAGAATGGATATATGAAGGACAAATTAGTTTGAACTTGTTTTGACTGAAGGAATTCATTTTATAGCAAAAATACCAATTTGGCTTTAACTCGCAAAAGTAAGGCTATTCCTGTTTTTCTTTCTCAAACAAGGTCATTTAAAAAGGTTTATGCATGGAACCTTCTTATAATGGATATATATGAAGGACATAGGAGTTTGAACTTGTTTTGACTGAAGGAATTGGTGTTTATAAGCAAAAATCCGAATTTCGTCTTAATTCCGCAAAAGAAGGCTATTCCTGTTTTTCTTTCTCATACAAGGTCATTCAAAGAGGGTTATGCATGGAACCTACTTAGAATTGATATATATGAAGGACAAATTAGTTTGAACTTGTTTTGACTGAAGGAATTCATTTTATAGCAAAAATACCAATTTGGCTTTAACTCGCAAAAGTAAGGCTATTCCTGTTTTTCTTTCTCAAACAAGGTCATTTAAAGAGGTTTATGCATGGAACCTTCTTAGAATGGATATATATGAAGGATATAGGAGTTTGAACTTGTTTTGACTGAAGGAATTGGTGTTTATAAGCAAAAATCCGAATATCGTCTTAATTCCGCAAAAGAAGGCTATTCCTGTTTTTCTTTCTCATACAAGGTCATTTAAAGAGGGTTATGCATGGAACCTACTTAGAATTGATATATATGAAGGACAAATTAGTTTGAACTTGTTTTGACTGAAGGAATTCATTTTATAGCAAAAATACCAATTTGGATTTAACTCGCAAAAGTAAGGCTATTCCTGTTTTTCTTTCTCAAACAAGGTCATTTAAAGAGGTTTATGCATGGAACCTTCTTAGAATGGATATATATGAAGGACAAATTAGTTTGAACTTGTTTTGACTGAAGGAATTCATTTTATAGCAAAAATACCAATTTGGCTTTAATTCGCAAAAGTAAGGCTATTCCTGTTTTTCTTTCTCAAACAAGGTCATTTAAAAAGGTTTATGCATGGAACCTTCTTATAATGGATATATATGAAGGACATAGGAGTTTGAACTTGTTTTGACTGAAGGAATTGGTGTTTATAAGCAAAAATCCGAATTTCGTCTTAATTCCGCAAAAGAAGGCTATTCATGTTTTTCTTTCTCATACAAGGTCATTTAAAGAGGGTTATGCATGGAACCTACTTAGAATTGATATATATGAAGGAAAAATTAGTTTGAACTTGTTTTGACTGAAGGAATTCATTTTATAGCAAAAATACCAATTTGGCTTTAACTCGCAAAAGTAAGGCTATTCCTGTTTTTCTTTCTCAAACAAGGTCATTTAAAGAGGTTTATGCATGGAACCTTCTTAGAATGGATATATATGAAGGACAAATTAGTTTGAACTTGTTTTGACTGAAGGAATTCATTTTATAGCAAAAATACCAATTTGGCTTTAACTCGCAAAAGTAAGGCTATTCCTGTTTTTCTTTCTCAAACAAGGTCATTTAAAAAGGTTTATGCATGGAACCTTCTTAGAATGGATATATATGAAGGACATAGGAGTTTGAACTTGTTTTGACTGAAGGAATTGGTGTTTATAAGCAAAAATCCGAATTTCGTCTTAATTCCGCAAAAGAAGGCTATTCCTGTTTTTCTTTCTCATACAAGGTCATTTAAAGAGGGTTATGCATGGAACCTACTTAGAATTGATATATATGAAGGAAAAATTAGTTTGAACTTGTTTTGACTGAAGGAATTCATTTTATAGCAAAAATACCAATTTGGCTTTAACTCGCAAAAGTAAGGCTATTCCTGTTTTTCTTTCTCAAACAAGGTCATTTAAAGAGGTTTATGCATGGAACCTTCTTAGAATGGATATATATGAAGGACATAAGAGTTTGAACTTGTTTTGACTGAAGGAATTGGCGTTTATAAGCAAAAATCCGAATTTCGTCTTAATACCGCAAAAGAAGGCTATTCCTGTTTTTCTTTCTCATACAAGGTCATTTAAAGAGGGTTATGCATTGAACCTACTTAGAATTGATATATATGAAGGACAAATTAGTTTGAACTTGTTTTGACTGAAGGAATTCTTTTTATAGCTAAAATACCAATTTGGCTTTAACTCGCAAAAGTAAGGCTATTCCTGTTTTTCTTTCTCAAACAAGGTCATTTAAAGAGGTTTATGCATGGAAACTTCTTAGAATGGATATATATGAAGGATAATAGGAGTTTGAACTTGTTTTGACTGAAGGAATTGGTGCTTATAAGCAAAAATCCGAATTTCGTCTTAATACCGCAAAAGAAGGCTATTCCTGTTTTTCTTTCTCAAACAAGGTCATTTAAAGAGGTTTATGCATGGAACCTTCTTAGAAGGGATATATATGAAGGACATAGGAGTTTGAACTTGTTTTGACTGAAGGAATTCATTTTATAGCAAAAATACCAATTTGGCTTTAACTCGCAAAAGTAAGGCTATTCCTGTTTTTCTTTCTCAAACAAGGTCATTTAAAAAGGTTTATGCATGGAATCTTCTTATAATGGATATATATGAAGGACATAGGAGTTTGAACTTGTTTTGACTGAAGGAATTGGTGTTTATAAGCAAAAATCCGAATATCGTCTTAATTCCGCAAAAGAAGGCTATTCCTGTTTTTCTTTCTCATACAAGGTCATTTAAAGAGGGTTATGCATGGAACCTACTTAGAATTGATATATATGAAGGACAAATTAGTTTGAACTTGTTTTGACTGAAGGAATTCATTTTATAGCAAAAATACCAATTTGGCTTTAACTCGCAAAAGTAAGGCTATTCCTGTTTTTCTTTCTCAAACAAGGTCATTTAAAAAGGTTTATGCATGGAACCTTCTTATAATGGATATATATGAAGGACATAGGAGTTTGAACTTGTTTTGACTGAAGGAATTGGTGTTTATAAGCAAAAATCCGAATTTCGTCTTAATTCCGCAAAAGAAGGCTATTCCTGTTTTTCTTTCTCATACAAGGTCATTTAAAGAGGGTTATGCATGGAACCTACTTAGAATTGATATATATGAAGGACAAATTAGTTTGAACTTGTTTTGACTGAAGGAATTCATTTTATAGCAAAAATACCAATTTGGCTTTAACTCGCAAAAGTAAGGCTATTCCTGTTTTTCTTTCTCAAACAAGGTCATTTAAAGAGGTTTATGCATGGAACCTTCTTAGAATGGATATATATGAAGGACAAATTAGTTTGAACTGTTTTTGACTGAAGGAATTCATTTTATAGCAAAAATACCAATTTGGCTTTAACTCGCAAAAGTAAGGCTATTCCTGTTTTTCTTTCTCAAACAAGGTCATTTAAAAAGGTTTATGCATGGAATCTTCTTATAATGGATATATATGAAGGACATAGGAGTTTGAACTTGTTTTGACTGAAGGAATTGGTGTTTATAAGCAAAAATCCGAATTTCGTCTTAATTCCGCAAAAGAAGGCTATTCCTGTTTTTCTTTCTCATACAAGGTCATTTAAAGAGGGTTATGCATGGAACCTACTTAGAATTGATATATATGAAGGACAAATTAGTTTGAACTTGTTTTGACTGAAGGAATTCATTTTATAGCAAAAATACCAATTTGGCTTTAACTCGCAAAAGTAAGGCTATTCCTGTTTTTCTTTCTCAAACAAGGTCATTTAAAGAGGTTTATGCATGGAACCTTCTTAGAATGGATATATATGAAGGACAAATTAGTTTGAACTTGTTTTGACTGAAGGAATTCATTTTATAGCAAAAATACCAATTTGGCTTTAACTCGCAAAAGTAAGGCTATTCCTGTTTTTCTTTCTCAAACAAGGTCATTTAAAAAGGTTTATGCATGGAACCTTCTTAGAATGGATATATATGAAGGACATAGGAGTTTGAACTTGTTTTGACTGAAGGAATTGGTGTTTATAAGCAAAAATCCGAATTTCGTCTTAATTCCGCAAAAGAAGGCTATTCCTGTTTTTCTTTCTCATACAAGGTCATTTAAAGAGGGTTATGCATGGAACCTACTTAGAATTGATATATATGAAGGAAAAATTAGTTTGAACTTGTTTTGACTGAAGGAATTCATTTTATAGCAAAAATACCAATTTGGCTTTAACTCGCAAAAGTAAGGCTATTCCTGTTTTTCTTTCTCAAACAAGGTCATTTAAAGAGGTTTATGCATGGAACCTTCTTAGAATGGATATATATGAAGGACAAATTAGTTTGAACTGTTTTTGACTGAAGGAATTCATTTTATAGCAAAAATACCAATTTGGCTTTAACTCGCAAAAGTAAGGCTATTCCTGTTTTTCTTTCTCAAACAAGGTCATTTAAAAAGGTTTATGCATGGAATCTTCTTATAATGGATATATATGAAGGACATAGGAGTTTGAACTTGTTTTGACTGAAGGAATTGGTGTTTATAAGCAAAAATCCGAATATCGTCTTAATTCCGCAAAAGAAGGCTATTCCTGTTTTTCTTTCTCATACAAGGTCATTTAAAGAGGGTTATGCATGGAACCTACTTAGAATTGATATATATGAAGGACAAATTAGTTTGAACTTGTTTTGACTGAAGGAATTCATTTTATAGCAAAAATACCAATTTGGCTTTAACTCGCAAAAGTAAGGCTATTCCTGTTTTTCTTTCTCAAACAAGGTCATTTAAAGAGGTTTATGCATGGAACCTTCTTAGAATGGATATATATGAAGGACAAATTAGTTTGAACTGTTTTTGACTGAAGGAATTCATTTTATAGCAAAAATACCAATTTGGCTTTAACTCGCAAAAGTAAGGCTATTCCTGTTTTTCTTTCTCAAACAAGGTCATTTAAAAAGGTTTATGCATGGAACCTTCTTATAATGGATATATATGAAGGACATAGGAGTTTGAACTTGTTTTGACTGAAGGAATTGGTGTTTATAAGCAAAAATCCGAATTTCGTCTTAATTCCGCAAAAGAAGGCTATTCCTGTTTTTCTTTCTCATACAAGGTCATTTAAAGAGGGTTATGCATGGAACCTACTTAGAATTGATATATATGAAGGACAAATTAGTTTGAACTTGTTTTGACTGAAGGAATTCATTTTATAGCAAAAATACCAATTTGGCTTTAACTCGCAAAAGTAAGGCTATTCCTGTTTTTCTTTCTCAAACAAGGTCATTTAAAGAGGTTTATGCATGGAACCTTCTTAGAATGGATATATATGAAGGACAAATTAGTTTGAACTGTTTTTGACTGAAGGAATTCATTTTATAGCAAAAATACCAATTTGGCTTTAACTCGCAAAAGTAAGGCTATTCCTGTTTTTCTTTCTCAAACAAGGTCATTTAAAAAGGTTTATGCATGGAATCTTCTTATAATGGATATATATGAAGGACATAGGAGTTTGAACTTGTTTTGACTGAAGGAATTGGTGTTTATAAGCAAAAATCCGAATATCGTCTTAATTCCGCAAAAGAAGGCTATTCCTGTTTTTCTTTCTCATACAAGGTCATTTAAAGAGGGTTATGCATGGAACCTACTTAGAATTGATATATATGAAGGACAAATTAGTTTGAACTTGTTTTGACTGAAGGAATTCATTTTATAGCAAAAATACCAATTTGGCTTTAACTCGCAAAAGTAAGGCTATTCCTGTTTTTCTTTCTCAAACAAGGTCATTTAAAAAGGTTTATGCATGGAATCTTCTTATAATGGATATATATGAAGGACATAGGAGTTTGAACTTGTTTTGACTGAAGGAATTGGTGTTTATAAGCAAAAATCCGAATATCGTCTTAATTCCGCAAAAGAAGGCTATTCCTGTTTTTCTTTCTCATACAAGGTCATTTAAAGAGGGTTATGCATGGAACCTACTTAGAATTGATATATATGAAGGACAAATTAGTTTGAACTTGTTTTGACTGAAGGAATTCATTTTATAGCAAAAATACCAATTTGGCTTTAACTCGCAAAAGTAAGGCTATTCCTGTTTTTCTTTCTCAAACAAGGTCATTTAAAAAGGTTTATGCATGGAACCTTCTTATAATGGATATATATGAAGGACATAGGAGTTTGAACTTGTTTTGACTGAAGGAATTGGTGTTTATAAGCAAAAATCCGAATTTCGTCTTAATTCCGCAAAAGAAGGCTATTCCTGTTTTTCTTTCTCATACAAGGTCATTTAAAGAGGGTTATGCATGGAACCTACTTAGAATTGATATATATGAAGGACAAATTAGTTTGAACTTGTTTTGACTGAAGGAATTCATTTTATAGCAAAAATACCAATTTGGCTTTAACTCGCAAAAGTAAGGCTATTCCTGTTTTTCTTTCTCAAACAAGGTCATTTAAAGAGGTTTATGCATGGAACCTTCTTAGAATGGATATATATGAAGGACAAATTAGTTTGAACTGTTTTTGACTGAAGGAATTCATTTTATAGCAAAAATACCAATTTGGCTTTAACTCGCAAAAGTAAGGCTATTCCTGTTTTTCTTTCTCAAACAAGGTCATTTAAAAAGGTTTATGCATGGAATCTTCTTATAATGGATATATATGAAGGACATAGGAGTTTGAACTTGTTTTGACTGAAGGAATTGGTGTTTATAAGCAAAAATCCGAATATCGTCTTAATTCCGCAAAAGAAGGCTATTCCTGTTTTTCTTTCTCATACAAGGTCATTTAAAGAGGGTTATGCATGGAACCTACTTAGAATTGATATATATGAAGGACAAATTAGTTTGAACTTGTTTTGACTGAAGGAATTCATTTTATAGCAAAAATACCAATTTGGATTTAACTCGCAAAAGTAAGGCTATTCCTGTTTTTCTTTCTCAAACAAGGTCATTTAAAGAGGTTTATGCATGGAACCTTCTTAGAATTGATATATATGAAGGACAAA
Source organism: Odontesthes bonariensis (assembly GCF_027942865.1). Taxonomy (NCBI): domain Eukaryota; kingdom Metazoa; phylum Chordata; class Actinopteri; order Atheriniformes; family Atherinopsidae; genus Odontesthes; species Odontesthes bonariensis. The sequence goes on from NC_134524.1 coordinate 28,203,602, forward strand.
TTAGTTTGAACTTGTTTTGACTGAAGGAATTCATTTTATAGCAAAAATACCAATTTGGATTTAACTCGCAAAAGTAAGGCTATTCCTGTTTTTCTTTCTCAAACAAGGTCATTTAAAGAGGTTTATGCATGGAACCTTCTTAGAATTGATATATATGAAGGACAAATTAGTTTGAACTTGTTTTGACTGAAGGAATTCATTTTATAGCAAAAATACCAATTTGGATTTAACTCGCAAAAGTAAGGCTATTCCTGTTTTTCTTTCTCAAACAAGGTCATTTAAAGAGGTTTATGCATGGAACCTTCTTAGAATGGATATATATGAAGGACAAATTAGTTTGAACTTGTTTTGACTGAAGGAATTCATTTTATAGCAAAAATACCAATTTGGCTTTAATTCGCAAAAGTAAGGCTATTCCTGTTTTTCTTTCTCAAACAAGGTCATTTAAAAAGGTTTATGCATGGAACCTTCTTATAATGGATATATATGAAGGACATAGGAGTTTGAACTTGTTTTGACTGAAGGAATTGGTGTTTATAAGCAAAAATCCGAATTTCGTCTTAATTCCGCAAAAGAAGGCTATTCCTGTTTTTCTTTCTCATACAAGGTCATTTAAAGAGGGTTATGCATGGAACCTACTTAGAATTGATATATATGAAGGACAAATTAGTTTGAACTTGTTTTGACTGAAGGAATTCATTTTATAGCAAAAATACCAATTTGGCTTTAACTCGCAAAAGTAAGGCTATTCCTGTTTTTCTTTCTCAAACAAGGTCATTTAAAGAGGTTTATGCATGGAACCTTCTTAGAATGGATATATATGAAGGACAAATTAGTTTGAACTTGTTTTGACTGAAGGAATTCATTTTATAGCAAAAATACCAATTTGGCTTTAACTCGCAAAAGTAAGGCTATTCCTGTTTTTCTTTCTCAAACAAGGTCATTTAAAAAGGTTTATGCATGGAACCTTCTTAGAATGGATATATATGAAGGACATAGGAGTTTGAACTTGTTTTGACTGAAGGAATTGGTGTTTATAAGCAAAAATCCGAATTTCGTCTTAATTCCGCAAAAGAAGGCTATTCCTGTTTTTCTTTCTCATACAAGGTCATTTAAAGAGGGTTATGCATGGAACCTACTTAGAATTGATATATATGAAGGAAAAATTAGTTTGAACTTGTTTTGACTGAAGGAATTCATTTTATAGCAAAAATACCAATTTGGCTTTAACTCGCAAAAGTAAGGCTATTCCTGTTTTTCTTTCTCAAACAAGGTCATTTAAAGAGGTTTATGCATGGAACCTTCTTAGAATGGATATATATGAAGGACAAATTAGTTTGAACTGTTTTTGACTGAAGGAATTCATTTTATAGCAAAAATACCAATTTGGCTTTAACTCGCAAAAGTAAGGCTATTCCTGTTTTTCTTTCTCAAACAAGGTCATTTAAAAAGGTTTATGCATGGAATCTTCTTATAATGGATATATATGAAGGACATAGGAGTTTGAACTTGTTTTGACTGAAGGAATTGGTGTTTATAAGCAAAAATCCGAATATCGTCTTAATTCCGCAAAAGAAGGCTATTCCTGTTTTTCTTTCTCATACAAGGTCATTTAAAGAGGGTTATGCATGGAACCTACTTAGAATTGATATATATGAAGGACAAATTAGTTTGAACTTGTTTTGACTGAAGGAATTCATTTTATAGCAAAAATACCAATTTGGCTTTAACTCGCAAAAGTAAGGCTATTCCTGTTTTTCTTTCTCAAACAAGGTCATTTAAAGAGGTTTATGCATGGAACCTTCTTAGAATGGATATATATGAAGGACAAATTAGTTTGAACTGTTTTTGACTGAAGGAATTCATTTTATAGCAAAAATACCAATTTGGCTTTAACTCGCAAAAGTAAGGCTATTCCTGTTTTTCTTTCTCAAACAAGGTCATTTAAAAAGGTTTATGCATGGAACCTTCTTATAATGGATATATATGAAGGACATAGGAGTTTGAACTTGTTTTGACTGAAGGAATTGGTGTTTATAAGCAAAAATCCGAATTTCGTCTTAATTCCGCAAAAGAAGGCTATTCCTGTTTTTCTTTCTCATACAAGGTCATTTAAAGAGGGTTATGCATGGAACCTACTTAGAATTGATATATATGAAGGACAAATTAGTTTGAACTTGTTTTGACTGAAGGAATTCATTTTATAGCAAAAATACCAATTTGGCTTTAACTCGCAAAAGTAAGGCTATTCCTGTTTTTCTTTCTCAAACAAGGTCATTTAAAGAGGTTTATGCATGGAACCTTCTTAGAATGGATATATATGAAGGACAAATTAGTTTGAACTGTTTTTGACTGAAGGAATTCATTTTATAGCAAAAATACCAATTTGGCTTTAACTCGCAAAAGTAAGGCTATTCCTGTTTTTCTTTCTCAAACAAGGTCATTTAAAAAGGTTTATGCATGGAACCTTCTTATAATGGATATATATGAAGGATATAGGAGTTTGAACTTGTTTTGACTGAAGGAATTGGTGTTTATAAGCAAAAATCCGAATTTCGTCTTAATTCCGCAAAAGAAGGCTATTCCTGTTTTTCTTTCTCATACAAGGTCATTTAAAGAGGGTTATGCATGGAACCTACTTAGAATTGATATATATGAAGGAAAAATTAGTTTGAACTTGTTTTGACTGAAGGAATTCATTTTATAGCAAAAATACCAATTTGGCTTTAACTCGCAAAAGTAAGGCTATTCCTGTTTTTCTTTCTCAAACAAGGTCATTTAAAGAGGTTTATGCATGGAACCTTCTTAGAATGGATATATATGAAGGACATAAGAGTTTGAACTTGTTTTGACTGAAGGAATTGGCGTTTATAAGCAAAAATCCGAATTTCGTCTTAATACCGCAAAAGAAGGCTATTCCTGTTTTTCTTTCTCATACAAGGTCATTTAAAGAGGGTTATGCATTGAACCTACTTAGAATTGATATATATGAAGGACAAATTAGTTTGAACTTGTTTTGACTGAAGAAATTCTTTTTATAGCTAAAATACCAATTTGGCTTTAACTCGCAAAAGTAAGGCTATTCCTGTTTTTCTTTCTCAAACAAGGTCATTTAAAGAGGTTTATGCATGGAAACTTCTTAGAATGGATATATATGAAGGATAATAGGAGTTTGAACTTGTTTTGACTGAAGGAATTGGTGCTTATAAGCAAAAATCCGAATTTCGTCTTAATACCGCAAAAGAAGGCTATTCCTGTTTTTCTTTCTCAAACAAGGTCATTTAAAGAGGTTTATGCATGGAACCTTCTTAGAAGGGATATATATGAAGGACATAGGAGTTTGAACTTGTTTTGACTGAAGGAATTCATTTTATAGCAAAAATACCAATTTGGCTTTAACTCGCAAAAGTAAGGCTATTCCTGTTTTTCTTTCTCAAACAAGGTCATTTAAAAAGGTTTATGCATGGAATCTTCTTATAATGGATATATATGAAGGACATAGGAGTTTGAACTTGTTTTGACTGAAGGAATTGGTGTTTATAAGCAAAAATCCGAATATCGTCTTAATTCCGCAAAAGAAGGCTATTCCTGTTTTTCTTTCTCATACAAGGTCATTTAAAGAGGGTTATGCATGGAACCTACTTAGAATTGATATATATGAAGGACAAATTAGTTTGAACTTGTTTTGACTGAAGGAATTCATTTTATAGCAAAAATACCAATTTGGCTTTAACTCGCAAAAGTAAGGCTATTCCTGTTTTTCTTTCTCAAACAAGGTCATTTAAAAAGGTTTATGCATGGAACCTTCTTATAATGGATATATATGAAGGACATAGGAGTTTGAACTTGTTTTGACTGAAGGAATTGGTGTTTATAAGCAAAAATCCGAATTTCGTCTTAATTCCGCAAAAGAAGGCTATTCCTGTTTTTCTTTCTCATACAAGGTCATTTAAAGAGGGTTATGCATGGAACCTACTTAGAATTGATATATATGAAGGACAAATTAGTTTGAACTTGTTTTGACTGAAGGAATTCATTTTATAGCAAAAATACCAATTTGGCTTTAACTCGCAAAAGTAAGGCTATTCCTGTTTTTCTTTCTCAAACAAGGTGATTTAAAGAGGTTTATGCATGGAACCTTCTTAGAATGGATATATATGAAGGACAAATTAGTTTGAACTGTTTTTGACTGAAGGAATTCATTTTATAGCAAAAATACCAATTTGGCTTTAACTCGCAAAAGTAAGGCTATTCCTGTTTTTCTTTCTCAAACAAGGTCATTTAAAAAGGTTTATGCATGGAACCTTCTTATAATGGATATATATGAAGGATATAGGAGTTTGAACTTGTTTTGACTGAAGGAATTGGTGTTTATAAGCAAAAATCCGAATTTCGTCTTAATTCCGCAAAAGAAGGCTGTTCCTGTTTTTCTTTCTCATACAAGGTCATTTAAAGAGGGTTATGCATGGAACCTACTTAGAATTGATATATATGAAGGACAAATTAGTTTGAACTTGTTTTGACTGAAGGAATTCATTTTATAGCAAAAATACCAATTTGGCTTTAACTCGCAAAAGTAAGGCTATTCCTGTTTTTCTTTCTCAAACAAGGTCATTTAAAGAGGTTTATGCATGGAACCTTCTTAGAATGGATATATATGAAGGACATAGGAGTTTGAACTTGTTTTGACTGAAGGAATTCATTTTATAGCAAAAATACCAATTTGGCTTTAACTCGCAAAAGTAAGGCTATTCCTGTTTTTCTTTCTCAAACAAGGTCATTTAAAAAGGTTTATGCATGGAACCTTCTTATAATGGATATATATGAAGGACATAGGAGTTTGAACTTGTTTTGACTGAAGTAATTGGTGTTTATAAGCAAAAATCCGAATTTCGTCTTAATTCCGCAAAAGAAGGCTATTCCTGTTTTTCTTTCTCATACAAGGTCATTTAAAGAGGGTTATGCATGGAACCTACTTAGAATTGATATATATGAAGGACAAATTAGTTTGAACTTGTTTTGACTGAAGGAATTCATTTTATAGCAAAAATACCAATTTGGCTTTAACTCGCAAAAGTAAGGCTATTCCTGTTTTTCTTTCTCAAACAAGGTCATTTAAAAAGGTTTATGCATGGAACCTTCTTATAATGGATATATATGAAGGACAAATTAGTTTGAACTTGTTTTGACTGAAGGAATTCATTTTATAGCAAAAATACCAATTTGGCTTTAATTCGCAAAAGTAAGGCTATTCCTGTTTTTCTTTCTCAAACAAGGTCATTTAAAAAGGTTTATGCATGGAACCTTCTTATAATGGATATATATGAAGGACATAGGAGTTTGAACTTGTTTTGACTGAAGGAATTGGTGTTTATAAGCAAAAATCCGAATTTCGTCTTAATTCCGCAAAAGAAGGCTATTCATGTTTTTCTTTCTCATACAAGGTCATTTAAAGAGGGTTATGCATGGAACCTACTTAGAATTGATATATATGAAGGACAAATTAGTTTGAACTTGTTTTGACTGAAGGAATTCATTTTATAGCAAAAATACCAATTTGGCTTTAACTCGCAAAAGTAAGGCTATTCCTGTTTTTCTTTCTCAAACAAGGTCATTTAAAGAGGTTTATGCATGGAACCTTCTTAGAATGGATATATATGAAGGACAAATTAGTTTGAACTTGTTTTGACTGAAGGAATTCATTTTATAGCAAAAATACCAATTTGGCTTTAACTCGCAAAAGTAAGGCTATTCCTGTTTTTCTTTCTCAAACAAGGTCATTTAAAAAGGTTTATGCATGGAACCTTCTTAGAATGGATATATATGAAGGACATAAGAGTTTGAACTTGTTTTGACTGAAGGAATTGGCGTTTATAAGCAAAAATCCGAATTTCGTCTTAATACCGCAAAAGAAGGCTATTCCTGTTTTTCTTTCTCATACAAGGTCATTTAAAGAGGGTTATGCATTGAACCTACTTAGAATTGATATATATGAAGGACAAATTAGTTTGAACTTGTTTTGACTGAAGGAATTCTTTTTATAGCTAAAATACCAATTTGGCTTTAACTCGCAAAAGTAAGGCTATTCCTGTTTTTCTTTCTCAAACAAGGTCATTTAAAGAGGTTTATGCATGGAAACTTCTTAGAATGGATATATATGAAGGATAATAGGAGTTTGAACTTGTTTTGACTGAAGGAATTGGTGCTTATAAGCAAAAATCCGAATTTCGTCTTAATACCGCAAAAGAAGGCTATTCCTGTTTTTCTTTCTCAAACAAGGTCATTTAAAGAGGTTTATGCATGGAACCTTCTTAGAAGGGATATATATGAAGGACATAGGAGTTTGAACTTGTTTTGACTGAAGGAATTCATTTTATAGCAAAAATACCAATTTGGCTTTAACTCGCAAAAGTAAGGCTATTCCTGTTTTTCTTTCTCAAACAAGGTCATTTAAAAAGGTTTATGCATGGAATCTTGTTATAATGGATATATATGAAGGACATAGGAGTTTGAACTTGTTTTGACTGAAGGAATTGGTGTTTATAAGCAAAAATCCGAATATCGTCTTAATTCCGCAAAAGAAGGCTATTCCTGTTTTTCTTTCTCATACAAGGTCATTTAAAGAGGGTTATGCATGGAACCTACTTAGAATTGATATATATGAAGGACAAATTAGTTTGAACTTGTTTTGACTGAAGGAATTCATTTTATAGCAAAAATACCAATTTGGCTTTAACTCGCAAAAGTAAGGCTATTCCTGTTTTTCTTTCTCAAACAAGGTCATTTAAAGAGGTTTATGCATGGAACCTTCTTAGAATGGATATATATGAAGGACAAATTAGTTTGAACTGTTTTTGACTGAAGGAATTCATTTTATAGCAAAAATACCAATTTGGCTTTAACTCGCAAAAGTAAGGCTATTCCTGTTTTTCTTTCTCAAACAAGGTCATTTAAAAAGGTTTATGCATGGAATCTTCTTATAATGGATATATATGAAGGACATAGGAGTTTGAACTTGTTTTGACTGAAGGAATTGGTGTTTATAAGCAAAAATCCGAATATCGTCTTAATTCCGCAAAAGAAGGCTATTCCTGTTTTTCTTTCTCATACAAGGTCATTTAAAGAGGGTTATGCATGGAACCTACTTAGAATTGATATATATGAAGGACAAATTAGTTTGAACTTGTTTTAACTGAAGGAATTCATTTTATAGCAAAAATACCAATTTGGATTTAACTCGCAAAAGTAAGGCTATTCCTGTTTTTCTTTCTCAAACAAGGTCATTTAAAGAGGTTTATGCATGGAACCTTCTTAGAATGGATATATATGAAGGACAAATTAGTTTGAACTTGTTTTGACTGAAGGAATTCATTTTATAGCAAAAATACCAATTTGGCTTTAACTCGCAAAAGTAAGGCTATTCCTGTTTTTCTTTCTCAAACAAGGTCATTTAAAAAGGTTTATGCATGGAACCTTCTTAGAATGGATATATATGAAGGACATAGGAGTTTGAACTTGTTTTGACTGAAGGAATTGGTGTTTATAAGCAAAAATCCGAATTTCGTCTTAATTCCGCAAAAGAAGGCTATTCCTGTTTTTCTTTCTCATACAAGGTCATTTAAAGAGGGTTATGCATGGAACCTACTTAGAATTGATATATATGAAGGAAAAATTAGTTTGAACTTGTTTTGACTGAAGGAATTCATTTTATAGCAAAAATACCAATTTGGCTTTAACTCGCAAAAGTAAGGCTATTCCTGTTTTTCTTTCTCAAACAAGGTCATTTAAAGAGGTTTATGCATGGAACCTTCTTATAATGGATATATATGAAGGACATAAGAGTTTGAACTTGTTTTGACTGAAGGAATTGGCGTTTATAAGCAAAAATCCGAATTTCGTCTTAATACCGCAAAAGAAGGCTATTCCTGTTTTTCTTTCTCATACAAGGTCATTTAAAGAGGGTTATGCATTGAACCTACTTAGAATTGATATATATGAAGGACAAATTAGTTTGAACTTGTTTTGACTGAAGGAATTCTTTTTATAGCTAAAATACCAATTTGGCTTTAACTCGCAAAAGTAAGGCTATTCCTGTTTTTCTTTCTCAAACAAGGTCATTTAAAGAGGTTTATGCATGGAAACTTCTTAGAATGGATATATATGAAGGATAATAGGAGTTTGAACTTGTTTTGACTGAAGGAATTGGTGCTTATAAGCAAAAATCCGAATTTCGTCTTAATACCGCAAAAGAAGGCTATTCCTGTTTTTCTTTCTCAAACAAGGTCATTTAAAGAGGTTTATGCATGGAACCTTCTTAGAAAGGATATATATGAAGGACATAGGAGTTTGAACTTGTTTTGACTGAAGGAATTCATTTTATAGCAAAAATACCAATTTGGCTTTAACTCGCAAAAGTAAGGCTATTCCTGTTTTTCTTTCTCAAACAAGGTCATTTAAAAAGGTTTATGCATGGAATCTTCTTATAATGGATATATATGAAGGACATAGGAGTTTGAACTTGTTTTGACTGAAGGAATTGGTGTTTATAAGCAAAAATCCGAATATCGTCTTAATTCCGCAAAAGAAGGCTATTCCTGTTTTTCTTTCTCATACAAGGTCATTTAAAGAGGGTTATGCATGGAACCTACTTAGAATTGATATATATGAAGGACAAATTAGTTTGAACTTGTTTTGACTGAAGGAATTCATTTTATAGCAAAAATACCAATTTGGCTTTAACTCGCAAAAGTAAGGCTATTCCTGTTTTTCTTTCTCAAACAAGGTCATTTAAAAAGGTTTATGCATGGAACCTTCTTATAATGGATATATATGAAGGACATAGGAGTTTGAACTTGTTTTGACTGAAGGAATTGGTGTTTATAAGCAAAAATCCGAATTTCGTCTTAATTCCGCAAAAGAAGGCTATTCCTGTTTTTCTTTCTCATACAAGGTCATTTAAAGAGGGTTATGCATGGAACCTACTTAGAATTGATATATATGAAGGACAAATTAGTTTGAACTTGTTTTGACTGAAGGAATTCATTTTATAGCAAAAATACCAATTTGGCTTTAACTCGCAAAAGTAAGGCTATTCCTGTTTTTCTTTCTCAAACAAGGTCATTTAAAGAGGTTTATGCATGGAACCTTCTTAGAATGGATATATATGAAGGACAAATTAGTTTGAACTGTTTTTGACTGAAGGAATTCATTTTATAGCAAAAATACCAATTTGGCTTTAACTCGCAAAAGTAAGGCTATTCCTGTTTTTCTTTCTCAAACAAGGTCATTTAAAAAGGTTTATGCATGGAACCTTCTTATAATGGATATATATGAAGGATATAGGAGTTTGAACTTGTTTTGACTGAAGGAATTGGTGTTTATAAGCAAAAATCCGAATTTCGTCTTAATTCCGCAAAAGAAGGCTATTCCTGTTTTTCTTTCTCATACAAGGTCATTTAAAGAGGGTTATGCATGGAACCTACTTAGAATTGATATATATGAAGGACAAATTAGTTTGAACTTGTTTTGACTGAAGGAATTCATTTTATAGCAAAAATACCAATTTGGCTTTAACTCGCAAAAGTAAGGCTATTCCTGTTTTTCTTTCTCAAACAAGGTCATTTAAAGAGGTTTATGCATGGAACCTTCTTAGAATGGATATATATGAAGGACATAGGAGTTTGAACTTGTTTTGACTGAAGGAATTCATTTTATAGCAAAAATACCAATTTGGCTTTAACTCGCAAAAGTAAGGCTATTCCTGTTTTTCTTTCTCAAACAAGGTCATTTAAAGAGGTTTATGCATGGAACCTTCTTAGAATGGATATATATGAAGGATATAGGAGTTTGAACTTGTTTTGACTGAAGGAATTGGTGTTTATAAGCAAAAATCCGAATTTCGTCTTAATTCCGCAAAAGAAGGCTATTCCTGTTTTTCTTTCTCATACAAGGTCATTTAAAGAGGGTTATGCATGGAACCTACTTAGAATTGATATATATGAAGGACAAATTAGTTTGAACTTGTTTTGACTGAAGGAATTCATTTTATAGCAAAAATACCAATTTGGCTTTAACTCGCAAAAGTAAGGCTATTCCTGTTTTTCTTTCTCAAACAAGGTCATTTAAAAAGGTTTATGCATGGAATCTTCTTATAATGGATATATATGAAGGACATAGGAGTTTGAACTTGTTTTGACTGAAGGAATTGGTGTTTATAAGCAAAAATCCGAATATCGTCTTAATTCCGCAAAAGAAGGCTATTCCTGTTTTTCTTTCTCATACAAGGTCATTTAAAGAGGGTTATGCATGGAACCTACTTAGAATTGATATATATGAAGGACAAATTAGTTTGAACTTGTTTTGACTGAAGGAATTCATTTTATAGCAAAAATACCAATTTGGATTTAACTCGCAAAAGTAAGGCTATTCCTGTTTTTCTTTCTCAAACAAGGTCATTTAAAGAGGTTTATGCATGGAACCTTCTTAGAATGGATATATATGAAGGACAAATTAGTTTGAACTTGTTTTGACTGAAGGAATTCATTTTATAGCAAAAATACCAATTTGGCTTTAATTCGCAAAAGTAAGGCTATTCCTGTTTTTCTTTCTCAAACAAGGTCATTTAAAAAGGTTTATGCATGGAACCTTCTTATAATGGATATATATGAAGGACATAGGAGTTTGAACTTGTTTTGACTGAAGGAATTGGTGTTTATAAGCAAAAATCCGAATTTCGTATTAATTCCGCAAAAGAAGGCTATTCCTGTTTTTCTTTCTCATACAAGGTCATTTAAAGAGGGTTATGCATGGAACCTACTTAGAATTGATATATATGAAGGACAAATTAGTTTGAACTTGTTTTGACTGAAGGAATTCATTTTATAGCAAAAATACCAATTTGGCTTTAACTCGCAAAAGTAAGGCTATTCCTGTTTTTCTTTCTCAAACAAGGTCATTTAAAGAGGTTTATGCATGGAACCTTCTTAGAATGGATATATATGAAGGACAAATTAGTTTGAACTTGTTTTGACTGAAGGAATTCATTTTATAGCAAAAATACCAATTTGGCTTTAACTCGCAAAAGTAAGGCTATTCCTGTTTTTCTTTCTCAAACAAGGTCATTTAAAAAGGTTTATGCATGGAACCTTCTTAGAATGGATATATATGAAGGACATAGGAGTTTGAACTTGTTTTGACTGAAGGAATTGGTGTTTATAAGCAAAAATCCGAATTTCGTCTTAATACCGCAAAAGAAGGCTATTCCTGTTTTTCTTTCTCATACAAGGTCATTTAAAGAGGGTTATGCATTGAACCTACTTAGAATTGATATATATGAAGGACAAATTAGTTTGAACTTGTTTTGACTGAAGAAATTCTTTTTATAGCTAAAATACCAATTTGGCTTTAACTCGCAAAAGTAAGGCTATTCCTGTTTTTCTTTCTCAAACAAGGTCATTTAAAAAGGTTTATGCATGGAAACTTCTTAGAATGGATATATATGAAGGATAATAGGAGTTTGAACTTGTTTTGACTGAAGGAATTGGTGCTTATAAGCAAAAATCCGAATTTCGTCTTAATACCGCAAAAGAAGGCTATTCCTGTTTTTCTTTCTCAAACAAGGTCATTTAAAGAGGTTTATGCATGGAACCTTCTTAGAAGGGATATATATGAAGGACATAGGAGTTTGAACTTGTTTTGACTGAAGGAATTCATTTTATAGCAAAAATACCAATTTGGCTTTAACTCGCAAAAGTAAGGCTATTCCTGTTTTTCTTTCTCAAACAAGGTCATTTAAAAAGGTTTATGCATGGAATCTTCTTATAATGGATATATATGAAGGACATAGGAGTTTGAACTTGTTTTGACTGAAGGAATTGGTGTTTATAAGCAAAAATCCGAATATCGTCTTAATTCCGCAAAAGAAGGCTATTCCTGTTTTTCTTTCTCATACAAGGTCATTTAAAGAGGGTTATGCATGGAACCTACTTAGAATTGATATATATGAAGGACAAATTAGTTTGAACTTGTTTTGACTGAAGGAATTCATTTTATAGCAAAAATACCAATTTGGCTTTAACTCGCAAAAGTAAGGCTATTCCTGTTTTTCTTTCTCAAAAAAGGTCATTTAAAAAGGTTTATGCATGGAACCTTCTTATAATGGATATATATGAAGGACATAGGAGTTTGAACTTGTTTTGACTGAAGTAATTGGTGTTTATAAGCAAAAATCCGAATTTCGTCTTAATTCCGCAAAAGAAGGCTATTCCTGTTTTTCTTTCTCATACAAGGTCATTTAAAGAGGGTTATGCATGGAACCTACTTAGAATTGATATATATGAAGGACAAATTAGTTTGAACTTGTTTTGACTGAAGGAATTCATTTTATAGCAAAAATACCAATTTGGCTTTAACTCGCAAAAGTAAGGCTATTCCTGTTTTTCTTTCTCAAACAAGGTCATTTAAAGAGGTTTATGCATGGAACCTTCTTAGAATGGATATATATGAAGGACAAATTAGTTTGAACTTGTTTTGACTGAAGGAATTCATTTTATAGCAAAAATACCAATTTGGCTTTAACTCGCAAAAGTAAGGCTATTCCTGTTTTTCTTTCTCAAACAAGGTCATTTAAAAAGGTTTATGCATGGAACCTTCTTATAATGGATATATATGAAGGACATAGGAGTTTGAACTTGTTTTGACTGAAGGAATTGGTGTTTATAAGCAAAAATCCGAATTTCGTCTTAATTCCGCAAAAGAAGGCTATTCCTGTTTTTCTTTCTCATACAAGGTCATTCAAAGAGGGTTATGCATGGAACCTACTTAGAATTGATATATATGAAGGACAAATTAGTTTGAACTTGTTTTGACTGAAGGAATTCATTTTATAGCAAAAATACCAATTTGGCTTTAACTCGCAAAAGTAAGGCTATTCCTGTTTTTCTTTCTCAAACAAGGTCAATTAAAGAGGTTTATGCATGGAACCTTCTTAGAATGGATATATATGAAGGATATAGGAGTTTGAACTTGTTTTGACTGAAGGAATTGGTGTTTATAAGCAAAAATCCGAATTTCGTCTTAATTCCGCAAAAGAAGGCTATTCCTGTTTTTCTTTCTCAAACAAGGTCATTTAAAGAGGTTTATGCATGGAACCTTCTTAGAATGGATATATATGAAGGACATAGGAGTTTGAACTTTTTTTGACTGAAGGAATTCATTTTATAGCAAAAATACCAATTTGGCTTTAACTCGCAAAAGTAAGGCTATTCCTGTTTTTCTTTCTCAAACAAGGTCATTTAAAAAGGTTTATGCATGGAACCTTCTTATAATGGATATATATGAAGGACATAGGAGTTTGAACTTGTTTTGACTGAAGGAATTGGTGTTTATAAGCAAAAATCCGAATTTCGTCTTAATTCCGCAAAAGAAGGCTATTCCTGTTTTTCTTTCTCATACAAGGTCATTTAAAGAGGGTTATGCATGGAACCTACTTAGAATTGATATATATGAAGGACAAATTAGTTTGAACTTGTTTTGACTGAAGGAATTCATTTTATAGCAAAAATACCAATTTGGCTTTAACTCGCAAAAGTAAGGCTATTCCTGTTTTTCTTTCTCAAACAAGGTCATTTAAAGAGGTTTATGCATGGAACCTTCTTAGAATGGATATATATGAAGGATATAGGAGTTTGAACTTGTTTTGACTGAAGGAATTGGTGTTTATAAGCAAAAATCCGAATTTCGTCTTAATTCCGCAAAAGAAGGCTATTCCTGTTTTTCTTTCTCATACAAGGTCATTTAAAGAGGGTTATGCATGGAACCTACTTAGAATTGATATATATGAAGGACAAATTAGTTTGAACTTGTTTTGACTGAAGGAATTCATTTTATAGCAAAAATACCAATTTGGATTTAACTCGCAAAAGTAAGGCTATTCCTGTTTTTCTTTCTCAAACAAGGTCATTTAAAGAGGTTTATGCATGGAACCTTCTTAGAATGGATATATATGAAGGACAAATTAGTTTGAACTTGTTTTGACTGAAGGAATTCATTTTATAGCAAAAATACCAATTTGGCTTTAATTCGCAAAAGTAAGGCTATTCCTGTTTTTCTTTCTCAAACAAGGTCATTTAAAAAGGTTTATGCATGGAACCTTCTTATAATGGATATATATGAAGGACATAGGAGTTTGAACTTGTTTTGACTGAAGGAATTGGTGTTTATAAGCAAAAATCCGAATTTCGTCTTAATTCCGCAAAAGAAGGCTATTCCTGTTTTTCTTTCTCATACAAGGTCATTTAAAGAGGGTTATGCATGGAACCTACTTAGAATTGATATATATGAAGGACAAATTAGTTTGAACTTGTTTTGACTGAAGGAATTCATTTTATAGCAAAAATACCAATTTGGCTTTAACTCGCAAAAGTAAGGCTATTCCTGTTTTTCTTTCTCAAACAAGGTCATTTAAAGAGGTTTATGCATGGAACCTTCTTAGAATGGATATATATGAAGGACAAATTAGTTTGAACTTGTTTTGACTGAAGGAATTCATTTTATAGCAAAAATACCAATTTGGCTTTAACTCGCAAAAGTAAGGCTATTCCTGTTTTTCTTTCTCAAACAAGGTCATTTAAAAAGGTTTATGCATGGAACCTTCTTAGAATGGATATATATGAAGGACATAGGAGTTTGAACTTGTTTTGACTGAAGGAATTGGTGTTTATAAGCAAAAATCCGAATTTCGTCTTAATTCCGCAAAAGAAGGCTATTCCTGTTTTTCTTTCTCATACAAGGTCATTTAAAGAGGGTTATGCATGGAACCTACTTAGAATTGATATATATGAAGGACAAATTAGTTTGAACTTGTTTTGACTGAAGGAATTCATTTTATAGCAAAAATACCAATTTGGCTTTAACTCGCAAAAGTAAGGCTATTCCTGTTTTTCTTTCTCAAACAAGGTCATTTAAAGAGGTTTATGCATGGAACCTTCTTAGAATGGATATATATGAAGGATATAGGAGTTTGAACTTGTTTTGACTGAAGGAATTGGTGTTTATAAGCAAAAATCCGAATTTCGTCTTAATTCCGCAAAAGAAGGCTATTCCTGTTTTTCTTTCTCATACAAGGTCATTTAAAGAGGGTTATGCATGGAACCTACTTAGAATTGATATATATGAAGGACAAATTAGTTTGAACTTGTTTTGACTGAAGGAATTCATTTTATAGCAAAAATACCAATTTGGCTTTAACTCGCAAAAGTAAGGCTATTCCTGTTTTTCTTTCTCAAACAAGGTCATTTAAAAAGGTTTATGCATGGAATCTTCTTATAATGGATATATATGAAGGACATAGGAGTTTGAACTTGTTTTGACTGAAGGAATTGGTGTTTATAAGCAAAAATCCGAATATCGTCTTAATTCCGCAAAAGAAGGCTATTCCTGTTTTTCTTTCTCATACAAGGTCATTTAAAGAGGGTTATGCATGGAACCTACTTAGAATTGATATATATGAAGGACAAATTAGTTTGAACTTGTTTTGACTGAAGGAATTCATTTTATAGCAAAAATACCAATTTGGATTTAACTCGCAAAAGTAAGGCTATTCCTGTTTTTCTTTCTCAAACAAGGTCATTTAAAGAGGTTTATGCATGGAACCTTCTTAGAATGGATATATATGAAGGACAAATTAGTTTGAACTTGTTTTGACTGAAGGAATTCATTTTATAGCAAAAATACCAATTTGGCTTTAATTCGCAAAAGTAAGGCTATTCCTGTTTTTCTTTCTCAAACAAGGTCATTTAAAAAGGTTTATGCATGGAACCTTCTTATAATGGATATATATGAAGGACATAGGAGTTTGAACTTGTTTTGACTGAAGGAATTGGTGTTTATAAGCAAAAATCCGAATTTCGTCTTAATTCCGCAAAAGAAGGCTATTCCTGTTTTTCTTTCTCATACAAGGTCATTTAAAGAGGGTTATGCATGGAACCTACTTAGAATTGATATATATGAAGGACAAATTAGTTTGAACTTGTTTTGACTGAAGGAATTCATTTTATAGCAAAAATACCAATTTGGCTTTAACTCGCAAAAGTAAGGCTATTCCTGTTTTTCTTTCTCAAACAAGGTCATTTAAAGAGGTTTATGCATGGAACCTTCTTAGAATGGATATATATGAAGGACAAATTAGTTTGAACTTGTTTTGACTGAAGGAATTCATTTTATAGCAAAAATACCAATTTGGCTTTAACTCGCAAAAGTAAGGCTATTCCTGTTTTTCTTTCTCAAACAAGGTCATTTAAAAAGGTTTATGCATGGAACCTTCTTAGAATGGATATATATGAAGGACATAGGAGTTTGAACTTGTTTTGACTGAAGGAATTGGTGTTTATAAGCAAAAATCCGAATTTCGTCTTAATTCCGCAAAAGAAGGCTATTCCTGTTTTTCTTTCTCATACAAGGTCATTTAAAGAGGGTTATGCATGGAACCTACTTAGAATTGATATATATGAAGGAAAAATTAGTTTGAACTTGTTTTGACTGAAGGAATTCATTTTATAGCAAAAATACCAATTTGGCTTTAACTCGCAAAAGTAAGGCTATTCCTGTTTTTCTTTCTCAAACAAGGTCATTTAAAGAGGTTTATGCATGGAACCTTCTTAGAATGGATATATATGAAGGACATAAGAGTTTGAACTTGTTTTGACTGAAGGAATTGGCGTTTATAAGCAAAAATCCGAATTTCGTCTTAATACCGCAAAAGAAGGCTATTCCTGTTTTTCTTTCTCATACAAGGTCATTTAAAGAGGGTTATGCATTGAACCTACTTAGAATTGATATATATGAAGGACAAATTAGTTTGAACTTGTTTTGACTGAAGGAATTCTTTTTATAGCTAAAATACCATTTTGGCTTTAACTCGCAAAAGTAAGGCTATTCCTGTTTTTCTTTCTCAAACAAGGTCATTTAAAGAGGTTTATGCGTGGAAACTTCTTAGAATGGATATATATGAAGGATAATAGGAGTTTGAACTTGTTTTGACTGAAGGAATTGGTGCTTATAAGCAAAAATCCGAATTTCGTCTTAATACCGCAAAAGAAGGCTATTCCTGTTTTTCTTTCTCAAACAAGGTCATTTAAAGAGGTTTATGCATGGAACCTTCTTAGAAGGGATATATATGAAGGACATAGGAGTTTGAACTTGTTTTGACTGAAGGAATTCATTTTATAGCAAAAATACCAATTTGGCTTTAACTCGCAAAAGTAAGGCTATTCCTGTTTTTCTTTCTCAAACAAGGTCATTTAAAGAGGTTTATGCATGGAACCTTCTTAGAATGGATATATATGAAGGACAAATTAGTTTGAACTGTTTTTGACTGAAGGAATTCATTTTATAGCAAAAATACCAATTTGGCTTTAACTCGCAAAAGTAAGGCTATTCCTGTTTTTCTTTCTCAAACAAGGTCATTTAAAAAGGTTTATGCATGGAACCTTCTTATAATGGATATATATGAAGGATATAGGAGTTTGAACTTGTTTTGACTGAAGGAATTGGTGTTTATAAGCAAAAATCCGAATTTCGTCTTAATTCCGCAAAAGAAGGCTATTCCTGTTTTTCTTTCTCATACAAGGTCATTTAAAGAGGGTTATGCATGGAACCTACTTAGAATTGATATATATGAAGGACAAATTAGTTTGAACTTGTTTTGACTGAAGGAATTCATTTTATAGCAAAAATACCAATTTGGCTTTAACTCGCAAAAGTAAGGCTATTCCTGTTTTTCTTTCTCAAACAAGGTCATTTAAAGAGGTTTATGCATGGAACCTTCTTAGAATGGATATATATGAAGGACATAGGAGTTTGAACTTGTTTTGACTGAAGGAATTCATTTTATAGCAAAAATACCAATTTGGCTTTAACTCGCAAAAGTAAGGCTATTCCTGTTTTTCTTTCTCAAACAAGGTCATTTAAAAAGGTTTATGCATGGAACCTTCTTATAATGGATATATATGAAGGACATAGGAGTTTGAACTTGTTTTGACTGAAGTAATTGGTGTTTATAAGCAAAAATCCGAATTTCGTCTTAATTCCGCAAAAGAAGGCTATTCCTGTTTTTCTTTCTCATACAAGGTCATTTAAAGAGGGTTATGCATGGAACCTACTTAGAATTGATATATATGAAGGACAAATTAGTTTGAACTTGTTTTGACTGAAGGAATTCATTTTATAGCAAAAATACCAATTTGGCTTTAACTCGCAAAAGTAAGGCTATTCCTGTTTTTCTTTCTCAAACAAGGTCATTTAAAGAGGTTTATGCATGGAACCTTCTTAGAATGGATATATATGAAGGACAAATTAGTTTGAACTTGTTTTGACTGAAGGAATTCATTTTATAGCAAAAATACCAATTTGGCTTTAACTCGCAAAAGTAAGGCTATTCCTGTTTTTCTTTCTCAAACAAGGTCATTTAAAGAGGTTTATGCATGGAACCTTCTTAGAATGGATATATATGAAGGACATAGGAGTTTGAACTTGTTTTGACTGAAGGAATTCATTTTATAGCAAAAATACCAATTTGGCTTTAACTCGCAAAAGTAAGGCTATTCCTGTTTTTCTTTCTCAAACAAGGTCATTTAAAAAGGTTTATGCATGGAATCTTCTTATAATGGATATATATGAAGGACATAGGAGTTTGAACTTGTTTTGACTGAAGGAATTGGTGTTTATAAGCAAAAATCCGAATATCGTCTTAATTCCGCAAAAGAAGGCTATTCCTGTTTTTCTTTCTCATACAAGGTCATTTAAAGAGGGTTATGCATGGAACCTACTTAGAATTGATATATATGAAGGACAAATTAGTTTGAACTTGTTTTGACTGAAGGAATTCATTTTATAGCAAAAATACCAATTTGGATTTAACTCGCAAAAGTAAGGCTATTCCTGTTTTTCTTTCTCAAACAAGGTCATTTAAAGAGGTTTATGCATGGAACCTTCTTAGAATGGATATATATGAAGGACAAATTAGTTTGAACTTGTTTTGACTGAAGGAATTCATTTTATAGTAAAAATACCAATTTGGCTTTAATTCGCAAAAGTAAGGCTATTCCTGTTTTTCTTTCTCAAACAAGGTCATTTAAAAAGGTTTATGCATGGAACCTTCTTATAATGGATATATATGAAGGACATAGGAGTTTGAACTTGTTTTGACTGAAGGAATTCATTTTATAGCAAAAATACCAATTTGGCTTTAACTCGCAAAAGTAAGGCTATTCCTGTTTTTCTTTCTCAAACAAGGTCATTTAAAAAGGTTTATGCATGGAACCTTCTTATAATGGATATATATGAAGGACATAGGAGTTTGAACTTGTTTTGACTGAAGTAATTGGTGTTTATAAGCAAAAATCCGAATTTCGTCTTAATTCCGCAAAAGAAGGCTATTCCTGTTTTTCTTTCTCATACAAGGTCATTTAAAGAGGGTTATGCATGGAACCTACTTAGAATTGATATATATGAAGGACAAATTAGTTTGAACTTGTTTTGACTGAAGGAATTCATTTTATAGCAAAAATACCAATTTGGCTTTAACTCGCAAAAGTAAGGCTATTCCTGTTTTTCTTTCTCAAACAAGGTCATTTAAAAAGGTTTATGCATGGAACCTTCTTATAATGGATATATATGAAGGACATAGGAGTTTGAACTTGTTTTGACTGAAGGAATTCATTTTATAGCAAAAATACCAATTTGGCTTTAACTCGCAAAAGTAAGGCTATTCCTGTTTTTCTTTCTCAAACAAGGTCATTTAAAAAGGTTTATGCATGGAACCTTCTTATAATGGATATATATGAAGGACATAGGAGTTTGAACTTGTTTTGACTGAAGTAATTTGTGTTTATAAGCAAAAATCCGAATTTCGTCTTAATTCCGCAAAAGAAGGCTATTCCTGTTTTTCTTTCTCATACAAGGTCATTTAAAGAGGGTTATGCATGGAACCTACTTAGAATTGATATATATGAAGGACAAATTAGTTTGAACTTGTTTTGACTGAAGGAATTCATTTTATAGCAAAAATACCAATTTGGCTTTAACTCGCAAAAGTAAGGCTATTCCTGTTTTTCTTTCTCAAACAAGGTCATTTAAAGAGGTTTATGCATGGAACCTTCTTAGAATGGATATATATGAAGGACAAATTAGTTTGAACTTGTTTTGACTGAAGGAATTCATTTTATAGCAAAAATACCAATTTGGCTTTAACTCGCAAAAGTAAGGCTATTCCTGTTTTTCTTTCTCAAACAAGGTCATTTAAAGAGGTTTATGCATGGAACCTTCTTAGAATGGATATATATGAAGGACATAGGAGTTTGAACTTGTTTTGACTGAAGGAATTCATTTTATAGCAAAAATACCAATTTGGCTTTAACTCGCAAAAGTAAGGCTATTCCTGTTTTTCTTTCTCAAACAAGGTCATTTAAAAAGGTTTATGCATGGAATCTTCTTATAATGGATATATATGAAGGACATAGGAGTTTGAACTTGTTTTGACTGAAGGAATTGGTGTTTATAAGCAAAAATCCGAATATCGTCTTAATTCCGCAAAAGAAGGCTATTCCTGTTTTTCTTTCTCATACAAGGTCATTTAAAGAGGGTTATGCATGGAACCTACTTAGAATTGATATATATGAAGGACAAATTAGTTTGAACTTGTTTTGACTGAAGGAATTCATTTTATAGCAAAAATACCAATTTGGATTTAACTCGCAAAAGTAAGGCTATTCCTGTTTTTCTTTCTCAAACAAGGTCATTTAAAGAGGTTTATGCATGGAACCTTCTTAGAATGGATATATATGAAGGACAAATTAGTTTGAACTTGTTTTGACTGAAGGAATTCATTTTATAGTAAAAATACCAATTTGGCTTTAATTCGCAAAAGTAAGGCTATTCCTGTTTTTCTTTCTCAAACAAGGTCATTTAAAAAGGTTTATGCATGGAACCTTCTTATAATGGATATATATGAAGGACATAGGAGTTTGAACTTGTTTTGACTGAAGGAATTGGTGTTTATAAGCAAAAATCCGAATTTCGTCTTAATTCCGCAAAAGAAGGCTATTCCTGTTTTTCTTTCTCATACAAGGTCATTTAAAGAGGGTTATGCATGGAACCTACTTAGAATTGATATATATGAAGGACAAATTAGTTTGAACTTGTTTTGACTGAAGGAATTCATTTTATAGCAAAAATACCAATTTGGCTTTAACTCGCAAAAGTAAGGCTATTCCTGTTTTTCTTTCTCAAACAAGGTCATTTAAAGAGGTTTATGCATGGAACCTTCTTAGAATGGATATATATGAAGGACAAATTAGTTTGAACTTGTTATGACTGAAGGAATTCATTTTATAGCAAAAATACCAATTTGGCTTTAACTCGCAAAAGTAAGGCTATTCCTGTTTTTCTTTCTCAAACAAGGTCATTTAAAAAGGTTTATGCATGGAACCTTCTTATAATGGATATATATGAAGGATATAGGAGTTTGAACTTGTTTTGACTGAAGGAATTGGTGTTTATAAGCAAAAATCCGAATTTCGTCTTAATTCCGCAAAAGAAGGCTATTCCTGTTTTTCTTTCTCAAACAAGGTCATTTAAAGAGGTTTATGCATGGAACCTTCTTAGAATGGATATATATGAAGGACAAATTAGTTTGAACTTGTTTTGACTGAAGGAATTCATTTTATAGCAAAAATACCAATTTGGCTTTAACTCGCAAAAGTAAGGCTATTCCTGTTTTTCTTTCTCAAACAAGGTCATTTAAAAAGGTTTATGCATGGAATCTTCTTATAATGGATATATATGAAGGACATAGGAGTTTGAACTTGTTTTGACTGAAGGAATTGGTGTTTATAAGCAAAAATCCGAATTTCGTCTTAATTCCGCAAAAGAAGGCTATTCCTGTTTTTCTTTCTCATACAAGGTCATTTAAAGAGGGTTATGCATGGAACCTACTTAGAATTGATATATATGAAGGAAAAATTAGTTTGAACTTGTTTTGACTGAAGGAATTCATTTTATAGCAAAAATACCAATTTGGCTTTAACTTGCAAAAGTAAGGCTATTCCTGTTTTTCTTTCTCAAACAAGGTCATTTAAAGAGGTTTATGCATGGAACCTTCTTAGAATGGATATATATGAAGGACATAAGAGTTTGAACTTGTTTTGACTGAAGGAATTGGCGTTTATAAGCAAAAATCCGAATTTCGTCTTAATACCGCAAAAGAAGGCTATTCCTGTTTTTCTTTCTCATACAAGGTCATTTAAAGAGGGTTATGCATTGAACCTACTTAGAATTGATATATATGAAGGACAAATTAGTTTGAACTTGTTTTGACTGAAGGAATTCTTTTTATAGCTAAAATACCAATTTGGCTTTAACTCGCAAAAGTAAGGCTATTCCTGTTTTTCTTTCTCAAACAAGGTCATTTAAAGAGGTTTATGCATGGAAACTTCTTAGAATGGATATATATGAAGGATAATAGGAGTTTGAACTTGTTTTGACTGAAGGAATTCATTTTATAGCAAAAATACCAATTTGGCTTTAACTCGCAAAAGTAAGGCTATTCCTGTTTTTCTTTCTCAAACAAGGTCATTTAAAAAGGTTTATGCATGGAACCTTCTTATAATGGATATATATGAAGGACATAGGAGTTTGAACTTGTTTTGACTGAAGTAATTGGTGTTTATAAGCAAAAATCCGAATTTCGTCTTAATTCCGCAAAAGAAGGCTATTCCTGTTTTTCTTTCTCATACAAGGTCATTTAAAGAGGGTTATGCATGGAACCTACTTAGAATTGATATATATGAAGGACAAATTAGTTTGAACTTGTTTTGACTGAAGGAATTCATTTTATAGCAAAAATACCAATTTGGCTTTAACTCGCAAAAGTAAGGCTATTCCTGTTTTTCTTTCTCAAACAAGGTCATTTAAAGAGGTTTATGCATGGAACCTTCTTAGAATGGATATATATGAAGGACAAATTAGTTTGAACTTGTTTTGACTGAAGGAATTCATTTTATAGCAAAAATACCAATTTGGCTTTAACTCGCAAAAGTAAGGCTATTCCTGTTTTTCTTTCTCAAACAAGGTCATTTAAAGAGGTTTATGCATGGAACCTTCTTAGAATGGATATATATGAAGGACATAGGAGTTTGAACTTGTTTTGACTGAAGGAATTCATTTTATAGCAAAAATACCAATTTGGCTTTAACTCGCAAAAGTAAGGCTATTCCTGTTTTTCTTTCTCAAACAAGGTCATTTAAAAAGGTTTATGCATGGAATCTTCTTATAATGGATATATATGAAGGACATAGGAGTTTGAACTTGTTTTGACTGAAGGAATTGGTGTTTATAAGCAAAAATCCGAATATCGTCTTAATTCCGCAAAAGAAGGCTATTCCTGTTTTTCTTTCTCATACAAGGTCATTTAAAGAGGGTTATGCATGGAACCTACTTAGAATTGATATATATGAAGGACAAATTAGTTTGAACTTGTTTTGACTGAAGGAATTCATTTTATAGCAAAAATACCAATTTGGATTTAACTCGCAAAAGTAAGGCTATTCCTGTTTTTCTTTCTCAAACAAGGTCATTTAAAGAGGTTTATGCATGGAACCTTCTTAGAATGGATATATATGAAGGACAAATTAGTTTGAACTTGTTTTGACTGAAGGAATTCATTTTATAGTAAAAATACCAATTTGGCTTTAATTCGCAAAAGTAAGGCTATTCCTGTTTTTCTTTCTCAAACAAGGTCATTTAAAAAGGTTTATGCATGGAACCTTCTTATAATGGATATATATGAAGGACATAGGAGTTTGAACTTGTTTTGACTGAAGGAATTGGTGTTTATAAGCAAAAATCCGAATTTCGTCTTAATTCCGCAAAAGAAGGCTATTCCTGTTTTTCTTTCTCATACAAGGTCATTTAAAGAGGGTTATGCATGGAACCTACTTAGAATTGATATATATGAAGGACAAATTAGTTTGAACTTGTTTTGACTGAAGGAATTCATTTTATAGCAAAAATACCAATTTGGCTTTAACTCGCAAAAGTAAGGCTATTCCTGTTTTTCTTTCTCAAACAAGGTCATTTAAAGAGGTTTATGCATGGAACCTTCTTAGAATGGATATATATGAAGGACAAATTAGTTTGAACTTGTTATGACTGAAGGAATTCATTTTATAGCAAAAATACCAATTTGGCTTTAACTCGCAAAAGTAAGGCTATTCCTGTTTTTCTTTCTCAAACAAGGTCATTTAAAAAGGTTTATGCATGGAACCTTCTTATAATGGATATATATGAAGGATATAGGAGTTTGAACTTGTTTTGACTGAAGGAATTGGTGTTTATAAGCAAAAATCCGAATTTCGTCTTAATTCCGCAAAAGAAGGCTATTCCTGTTTTTCTTTCTCAAACAAGGTCATTTAAAGAGGTTTATGCATGGAACCTTCTTAGAATGGATATATATGAAGGACAAATTAGTTTGAACTTGTTTTGACTGAAGGAATTCATTTTATAGCAAAAATACCAATTTGGCTTTAACTCGCAAAAGTAAGGCTATTCCTGTTTTTCTTTCTCAAACAAGGTCATTTAAAAAGGTTTATGCATGGAATCTTCTTATAATGGATATATATGAAGGACATAGGAGTTTGAACTTGTTTTGACTGAAGGAATTGGTGTTTATAAGCAAAAATCCGAATATCGTCTTAATTCCGCAAAAGAAGGCTATTCCTGTTTTTCTTTCTCATACAAGGTCATTTAAAGAGGGTTATGCATGGAACCTACTTAGAATTGATATATATGAAGGACAAATTAGTTTGAACTTGTTTTGACTGAAGGAATTCATTTTATAGCAAAAATACCAATTTGGCTTTAACTCGCAAAAGTAAGGCTATTCCTGTTTTTCTTTCTCAAACAAGGTCATTTAAAGAGGTTTATGCATGGAACCTTCTTAGAATGGATATATATGAAGGACAAATTAGTTTGAACTTGTTATGACTGAAGGAATTCATTTTATAGCAAAAATACCAATTTGGCTTTAACTCGCAAAAGTAAGGCTATTCCTGTTTTTCTTTCTCAAACAAGGTCATTTAAAAAGGTTTATGCATGGAACCTTCTTATAATGGATATATATGAAGGATATAGGAGTTTGAACTTGTTTTGACTGAAGGAATTGGTGTTTATAAGCAAAAATCCGAATTTCGTCTTAATTCCGCAAAAGAAGGCTATTCCTGTTTTTCTTTCTCAAACAAGGTCATTTAAAGAGGTTTATGCATGGAACCTTCTTAGAATGGATATATATGAAGGACAAATTAGTTTGAACTTGTTTTGACTGAAGGAATTCATTTTATAGCAAAAATACCAATTTGGCTTTAACTCGCAAAAGTAAGGCTATTCCTGTTTTTCTTTCTCAAACAAGGTCATTTAAAAAGGTTTATGCATGGAATCTTCTTATAATGGATATATATGAAGGACATAGGAGTTTGAACTTGTTTTGACTGAAGGAATTGGTGTTTATAAGCAAAAATCCGAATATCGTCTTAATTCCGCAAAAGAAGGCTATTCCTGTTTTTCTTTCTCATACAAGGTCATTTAAAGAGGGTTATGCATGGAACCTACTTAGAATTGATATATATGAAGGACAAATTAGTTTGAACTTGTTTTGACTGAAGGAATTCATTTTATAGCAAAAATACCAATTTGGATTTAACTCGCAAAAGTAAGGCTATTCCTGTTTTTCTTTCTCAAACAAGGTCATTTAAAGAGGTTTATGCATGGAACCTTCTTAGAATGGATATATATGAAGGACAAATTAGTTTGAACTTGTTTTGACTGAAGGAATTCATTTTATAGCAAAAATACCAATTTGGCTTTAATTCGCAAAAGTAAGGCTATTCCTGTTTTTCTTTCTCAAACAAGGTCATTTAAAAAGGTTTATGCATGGAACCTTCTTATAATGGATATATATGAAGGACATAGGAGTTTGAACTTGTTTTGACTGAAGGAATTGGTGTTTATAAGCAAAAATCCGAATTTCGTCTTAATTCCGCAAAAGAAGGCTATTCCTGTTTTTCTTTCTCATACAAGGTCATTTAAAGAGGGTTATGCATGGAACCTACTTAGAATTGATATATATGAAGGACAAATTAGTTTGAACTTGTTTTGACTGAAGGAATTCATTTTATAGCAAAAATACCAATTTGGCTTTAACTCGCAAAAGTAAGGCTATTCCTGTTTTTCTTTCTCAAACAAGGTCATTTAAAGAGGTTTATGCATGGAACCTTCTTAGAATGGATATATATGAAGGACAAATTAGTTTGAACTTGTTTTGACTGAAGGAATTCATTTTATAGCAAAAATACCAATTTGGCTTTAACTCGCAAAAGTAAGGCTATTCCTGTTTTTCTTTCTCAAACAAGGTCATTTAAAAAGGTTTATGCATGGAACCTTCTTATAATGGATATATATGAAGGATATAGGAGTTTGAACTTGTTTTGACTGAAGGAATTGGTGTTTATAAGCAAAAATCCGAATTTCGTCTTAATTCCGCAAAAGAAGGCTATTCCTGTTTTTCTTTCTCAAACAAGGTCATTTAAAGAGGTTTATGCATGGAACCTTCTTAGAATGGATATATATGAAGGACAAATTAGTTTGAACTTGTTTTGACTGAAGGAATTCATTTTATAGCAAAAATACCAATTTGGCTTTAACTCGCAAAAGTAAGGCTATTCCTGTTTTTCTTTCTCAAACAAGGTCATTTAAAAAGGTTTATGCATGGAATCTTCTTATAATGGATATATATGAAGGACATAGGAGTTTGAACTTGTTTTGACTGAAGGAATTGGTGTTTATAAGCAAAAATCCGAATATCGTCTTAATTCCGCAAAAGAAGGCTATTCCTGTTTTTCTTTCTCATACAAGGTCATTTAAAGAGGGTTATGCATGGAACCTACTTAGAATTGATATATATGAAGGACAAATTAGTTTGAACTTGTTTTGACTGAAGGAATTCATTTTATAGCAAAAATACCAATTTGGATTTAACTCGCAAAAGTAAGGCTATTCCTGTTTTTCTTTCTCAAACAAGGTCATTTAAAGAGGTTTATGCATGGAACCTTCTTAGAATGGATATATATGAAGGACAAATTAGTTTGAACTTGTTTTGACTGAAGGAATTCATTTTATAGCAAAAATACCAATTTGGCTTTAATTCGCAAAAGTAAGGCTATTCCTGTTTTTCTTTCTCAAACAAGGTCATTTAAAAAGGTTTATGCATGGAACCTTCTTATAATGGATATATATGAAGGACATAGGAGTTTGAACTTGTTTTGACTGAAGGAATTGGTGTTTATAAGCAAAAATCCGAATTTCGTCTTAATTCCGCAAAAGAAGGCTATTCCTGTTTTTCTTTCTCATACAAGGTCATTTAAAGAGGGTTATGCATGGAACCTACTTAGAATTGATATATATGAAGGACAAATTAGTTTGAACTTGTTTTGACTGAAGGAATTCATTTTATAGCAAAAATACCAATTTGGCTTTAACTCGCAAAAGTAAGGCTATTCCTGTTTTTCTTTCTCAAACAAGGTCATTTAAAGAGGTTTATGCATGGAACCTTCTTAGAATGGATATATATGAAGGACAAATTAGTTTGAACTTGTTTTGACTGAAGGAATTCATTTTATAGCAAAAATACCAATTTGGCTTTAACTCGCAAAAGTAAGGCTATTCCTGTTTTTCTTTCTCAAACAAGGTCATTTAAAAAGGTTTATGCATGGAACCTTCTTAGAATGGATATATATGAAGGACATAGGAGTTTGAACTTGTTTTGACTGAAGGAATTGGTGTTTATAAGCAAAAATCCGAATTTCGTCTTAATTCCGCAAAAGAAGGCTATTCCTGTTTTTCTTTCTCATACAAGGTCATTTAAAGAGGGTTATGCATGGAACCTACTTAGAATTGATATATATGAAGGAAAAATTAGTTTGAACTTGTTTTGACTGAAGGAATTCATTTTATAGCAAAAATACCAATTTGGCTTTAACTTGCAAAAGTAAGGCTATTCCTGTTTTTCTTTCTCAAACAAGGTCATTTAAAGAGGTTTATGCATGGAACCTTCTTAGAATGGATATATATGAAGGACATAAGAGTTTGAACTTGTTTTGACTGAAGGAATTGGCGTTTATAAGCAAAAATCCGAATTTCGTCTTAATACCGCAAAAGAAGGCTATTCCTGTTTTTCTTTCTCATACAAGGTCATTTAAAGAGGGTTATGCATTGAACCTACTTAGAATTGATATATATGAAGGACAAATTAGTTTGAACTTGTTTTGACTGAAGGAATTCTTTTTATAGCTAAAATACCAATTTGGCTTTAACTCGCAAAAGTAAGGCTATTCCTGTTTTTCTTTCTCAAACAAGGTCATTTAAAGAGGTTTATGCATGGAAACTTCTTAGAATGGATATATATGAAGGATAATAGGAGTTTGAACTTGTTTTGACTGAAGGAATTGGTGCTTATAAGCAAAAATCCGAATTTCGTCTTAATACCGCAAAAGAAGGCTATTCCTGTTTTTCTTTCTCAAACAAGGTCATTTAAAGAGGTTTATGCATGGAACCTTCTTAGAAGGGATATATATGAAGGACATAGGAGTTTGAACTTGTTTTGACTGAAGGAATTCATTTTATAGCAAAAATACCAATTTGGCTTTAACTCGCAAAAGTAAGGCTATTCCTGTTTTTCTTTCTCAAACAAGGTCATTTAAAAAGGTTTATGCATGGAATCTTCTTATAATGGATATATATGAAGGACATAGGAGTTTGAACTTGTTTTGACTGAAGGAATTGGTGTTTATAAGCAAAAATCCGAATATCGTCTTAATTCCGCAAAAGAAGGCTATTCCTGTTTTTCTTTCTCATACAAGGTCATTTAAAGAGGGTTATGCATGGAACCTACTTAGAATTGATATATATGAAGGACAAATTAGTTTGAACTTGTTTTGACTGAAGGAATTCATTTTATAGCAAAAATACCAATTTGGATTTAACTCGCAAAAGTAAGGCTATTCCTGTTTTTCTTTCTCAAACAAGGTCATTTAAAGAGGTTTATGCATGGAACCTTCTTAGAATGGATATATATGAAGGACAAATTAGTTTGAACTTGTTTTGACTGAAGGAATTCATTTTATAGCAAAAATACCAATTTGGCTTTAACTCGCAAAAGTAAGGCTATTCCTGTTTTTCTTTCTCAAACAAGGTCATTTAAAAAGGTTTATGCATGGAACCTTCTTATAATGGATATATATGAAGGACATAGGAGTTTGAACTTGTTTTGACTGAAGGAATTGGTGTTTATAAGCAAAAATCCGAATTTCGTCTTAATACCGCAAAAGAAGGCTATTCCTGTTTTTCTTTCTCATACAAGGTCATTTAAAGAGGGTTATGCATGGAACCTACTTAGAATTGATATATATGAAGGACAAATTAGTTTGAACTTGTTTTGACTGAAGGAATTCATTTTATAGCAAAAATACCAATTTGGCTTTAACTCGCAAAAGAAAGGCTATTCCTGTTTTTCTTTCTCAAACAAGGTCATTTAAAGAGGTTTATGCATGGAACCTTCTTAGAATGGATATATATGAAGGACAAATTAGTTTGAACTGTTTTTGACTGAAGGAATTCATTTTATAGCAAAAATACCAATTTGGCTTTAACTCGCAAAAGTAAGGCTATTCCTGTTTTTCTTTCTCAAACAAGGTCATTTAAAAAGGTTTATGCATGGAACCTTCTTATAATGGATATATATGAAGGATATAGGAGTTTGAACTTGTTTTGACTGAAGGAATTGGTGTTTATAAGCAAAAATCCGAATTTCGTCTTAATTCCGCAAAAGAAGGCTATTCCTGTTTTTCTTTCTCATACAAGGTCATTTAAAGAGGGTTATGCATGGAACCTACTTAGAATTGATATATATGAAGGACAAATTAGTTTGAACTTGTTTTGACTGAAGGAATTCATTTTATAGCAAAAATACCAATTTGGCTTTAACTCGCAAAAGTAAGGCTATTCCTGTTTTTCTTTCTCAAACAAGGTCATTTAAAGAGGTTTATGCATGGAACCTTCTTAGAATGGATATATATGAAGGACATAGGAGTTTGAACTTGTTTTGACTGAAGGAATTCATTTTATAGCAAAAATACCAATTTGGCTTTAACTCGCAAAAGTAAGGCTATTCCTGTTTTTCTTTCTCAAACAAGGTCATTTAAAAAGGTTTATGCATGGAACCTTCTTATAATGGATATATATGAAGGACATAGGAGTTTGAACTTGTTTTGACTGAAGTAATTGGTGTTTATAAGCAAAAATCCGAATTTCGTCTTAATTCCGCAAAAGAAGGCTATTCCTGTTTTTCTTTCTCATACAAGGTCATTTAAAGAGGGTTATGCATGGAACCTACTTAGAATTGATATATATGAAGGACAAATTAGTTTGAACTTGTTTTGACTGAAGGAATTCATTTTATAGCAAAAATACCAATTTGGCTTTAACTCGCAAAAGTAAGGCTATTCCTGTTTTTCTTTCTCAAACAAGGTCATTTAAAGAGGTTTATGCATGGAACCTTCTTAGAATGGATATATATGAAGGACATAGGAGTTTGAACTTGTTTTGACTGAAGGAATTCATTTTATAGCAAAAATACCAATTTGGCTTTAACTCGCAAAAGTAAGGCTATTCCTGTTTTTCTTTCTCAAACAAGGTCATTTAAAAAGGTTTATGCATGGAATCTTCTTATAATGGATATATATGAAGGACATAGGAGTTTGAACTTGTTTTGACTGAAGGAATTGGTGTTTATAAGCAAAAATCCGAATATCGTCTTAATTCCGCAAAAGAAGGCTATTCCTGTTTTTCTTTCTCATACAAGGTCATTTAAAGAGGGTTATGCATGGAACCTACTTAGAATTGATATATATGAAGGACAAATTAGTTTGAACTTGTTTTGACTGAAGGAATTCATTTTATAGCAAAAATACCAATTTGGATTTAACTCGCAAAAGTAAGGCTATTCCTGTTTTTCTTTCTCAAACAAGGTCATTTAAAGAGGTTTATGCATGGAACCTTCTTAGAATGGATATATATGAAGGACAAATTAGTTTGAACTTGTTTTGACTGAAGGAATTCATTTTATAGTAAAAATACCAATTTGGCTTTAATTCGCAAAAGTAAGGCTATTCCTGTTTTTCTTTCTCAAACAAGGTCATTTAAAAAGGTTTATGCATGGAACCTTCTTATAATGGATATATATGAAGGACATAGGAGTTTGAACTTGTTTTGACTGAAGGAATTGGTGTTTATAAGCAAAAATCCGAATTTCGTCTTAATTCCGCAAAAGAAGGCTATTCCTGTTTTTCTTTCTCATACAAGGTCATTTAAAGAGGGTTATGCATGGAACCTACTTAGAATTGATATATATGAAGGACAAATTAGTTTGAACTTGTTTTGACTGAAGGAATTCATTTTATAGCAAAAATACCAATTTGGCTTTAACTCGCAAAAGTAAGGCTATTCCTGTTTTTCTTTCTCAAACAAGGTCATTTAAAGAGGTTTATGCATGGAACCTTCTTAGAATGGATATATATGAAGGACAAATTAGTTTGAACTTGTTTTGACTGAAGGAATTCATTTTATAGCAAAAATACCAATTTGGCTTTAACTCGCAAAAGTAAGGCTATTCCTGTTTTTCTTTCTCAAACAAGGTCATTTAAAGAGGTTTATGCATGGAAACTTCTTAGAATGGATATATATGAAGGATATAGGAGTTTGAACTTGTTTTGACTGAAGGAATTGGTGCTTATAAGCAAAAATCCGAATTTCGTCTTAATACCGCAAAAGAAGGCTATTCCTGTTTTTCTTTCTCAAACAAGGTCATTTAAAGAGGTTTATGCATGGAACCTTCTTATAATGGATATATATGAAGGACATAGGAGTTTGAACTTGTTTTGACTGAAGGAATTGGTGTTTATAAGCAAAAATCCGAATTTCGTCTTAATTCCGCAAAAGAAGGCTATTCCTGTTTTTCTTTCTCATACAAGGTCATTCAAAGAGGGTTATGCATGGAACCTACTTAGAATTGATATATATGAAGGACAAATTAGTTTGAACTTGTTTTGACTGAAGGAATTCATTTTATAGCAAAAATACCAATTTGGCTTTAACTCGCAAAAGTAAGGCTATTCCTGTTTTTCTTTCTCAAACAAGGTCATTTAAAGAGGTTTATGCATGGAAACTTCTTAGAATGGATATATATGAAGGATATAGGAGTTTGAACTTGTTTTGACTGAAGGAATTGGTGCTTATAAGCAAAAATCCGAATTTCGTCTTAATACCGCAAAAGAAGGCTATTCCTGTTTTTCTTTCTCAAACAAGGTCATTTAAAGAGGTTTATGCATGGAACCTTCTTATAATGGATATATATGAAGGACATAGGAGTTTGAACTTGTTTTGACTGAAGGAATTGGTGTTTATAAGCAAAAATCCGAATTTCGTCTTAATTCCGCAAAAGAAGGCTATTCCTGTTTTTCTTTCTCATACAAGGTCATTCAAAGAGGGTTATGCATGGAACCTACTTAGAATTGATATATATGAAGGACAAATTAGTTTGAACTTGTTTTGACTGAAGGAATTCATTTTATAGCAAAAATACCAATTTGGCTTTAACTCGCAAAAGTAAGGCTATTCCTGTTTTTCGTTCTCAAACAAGGTCATTTAAAGAGGTTCATGCATGGAACCTTCTTAGAATGGATATATATGAAGGATATAGGAGTTTGAACTTGTTTTGACTGAAGGAATTGGTGCTTATAAGCAAAAATCCGAATTTCGTCTTAATACCGCAAAAGAAGGCTATTCCTGTTTTTCTTTCTCAAACAAGGTCATTTAAAGAGGTTTATGCATGGAACCTTCTTAGAAGGGATATATATGAAGGACAAATTAGTTTGAACTTGTTTTGACTGAAGGAATTCATTTTATAGCAAAAATACCAATTTGGCTTTAACTCGCAAAAGTAAGGCTATTCCTGTTTTTCTTTCTCAAACAAGGTCATTTAAAGAGGTTTATGCATGGAACCTTCTTAGAATGGATATATATGAAGGACATAGGAGTTTGAACTTTTTTTGACTGAAGGAATTCATTTTATAGCAAAAATACCAATTTGGCTTTAACTCGCAAAAGTAAGGCTATTCCTGTTT
The DNA here is from genome assembly GCF_027942865.1 of Odontesthes bonariensis. NCBI lineage: Eukaryota > Metazoa > Chordata > Actinopteri > Atheriniformes > Atherinopsidae > Odontesthes > Odontesthes bonariensis. Next base: position 28,236,886 of record NC_134524.1, read on the forward strand.
TTCTTTCTCAAACAAGGTCATTTAAAAAGGTTTATGCATGGAACCTTCTTAGAATGGATATATATGAAGGACATAGGAGTTTGAACTTGTTTTGACTGAAGGAATTGGTGTTTATAAGCAAAAATCCGAATTTCGTCTTAATTCCGCAAAAGAAGGCTATTCCTGTTTTTCTTTCTCATACAAGGTCATTTAAAGAGGGTTATGCATGGAACCTACTTAGAATTGATATATATGAAGGACAAATTAGTTTGAACTTGTTTTGACTGAAGGAATTCATTTTATAGCAAAAATACCAATTTGGCTTTAACTCGCAAAAGTAAGGCTATTCCTGTTTTTCTTTCTCAAACAAGGTCATTTAAAGAGGTTTATGCATGGAACCTTCTTAGAATGGATATATATGAAGGACAAATTAGTTTGAACTGTTTTTGACTGAAGGAATTCATTTTATAGCAAAAATACCAATTTGGCTTTAACTCGCAAAAGTAAGGCTATTCCTGTTTTTCTTTCTCAAACAAGGTCATTTAAAAAGGTTTATGCATGGAACCTTCCTATAATGGATATATATGAAGGATATAGGAGTTTGAACTTGTTTTGACTGAAGGAATTGGTGTTTATAAGCAAAAATCCGAATTTCGTCTTAATTCCGCAAAAGAAGGCTATTCCTGTTTTTCTTTCTCATACAAGGTCATTTAAAGAGGGTTATGCATGGAACCTACTTAGAATTGATATATATGAAGGACAAATTAGTTTGAACTTGTTTTGACTGAAGGAATTCATTTTATAGCAAAAATACCAATTTGGATTTAACTCGCAAAAGTAAGGCTATTCCTGTTTTTCTTTCTCAAACAAGGTCATTTAAAGAGGTTTATGCATGGAACCTTCTTAGAATGGATATATATGAAGGACAAATTAGTTTGAACTTGTTTTGACTGAAGGAATTCATTTTATAGCAAAAATACCAATTTGGCTTTAACTCGCAAAAGTAAGGCTATTCCTGTTTTTCTTTCTCAAACAAGGTCATTTAAAGAGGTTTATGCATGGAACCTTCTTAGAATGGATATATATGAAGGATATAGGAGTTTGAACTTGTTTTGACTGAAGGAATTGGTGCTTATAAGCAAAAATCCGAATTTCGTCTTAATACCGCAAAAGAAGGCTATTCCTGTTTTTCTTTCTCAAACAAGGTCATTTAAAGAGGTTTATGCATGGAACCTTCTTAGAAGGGATATATATGAAGGACAAATTAGTTTGAACTTGTTTTGACTGAAGGAATTCATTTTATAGCAAAAATACCAATTTGGCTTTAACTCGCAAAAGTAAGGCTATTCCTGTTTTTCTTTCTCAAACAAGGTCATTTAAAGAGGTTTATGCATGGAACCTTCTTAGAATGGATATATATGAAGGACATAGGAGTTTGAACTTTTTTTGACTGAAGGAATTCATTTTATAGCAAAAATACCAATTTGGCTTTAACTCGCAAAAGTAAGGCTATTCCTGTTTTTCTTTCTCAAACAAGGTCATTTAAAAAGGTTTATGCATGGAATCTTCTTATAATGGATATATATGAAGGACATAGGAGTTTGAACTTGTTTTGACTGAAGGAATTGGTGTTTATAAGCAAAAATCCGAATATCGTCTTAATTCCGCAAAAGAAGGCTATTCCTGTTTTTCTTTCTCATACAAGGTCATTTAAAGAGGGTTATGCATGGAACCTACTTAGAATTGATATATATGAAGGACAAATTAGTTTGAACTTGTTTTGACTGAAGGAATTCATTTTATAGCAAAAATACCAATTTGGATTTAACTCGCAAAAGTAAGGCTATTCCTGTTTTTCTTTCTCAAACAAGGTCATTTAAAGAGGTTTATGCATGGAACCTTCTTAGAATGGATATATATGAAGGACAAATTAGTTTGAACTTGTTTTGACTGAAGGAATTCATTTTATAGCAAAAATACCAATTTGGCTTTAATTCGCAAAAGTAAGGCTATTCCTGTTTTTCTTTCTCAAACAAGGTCATTTAAAAAGGTTTATGCATGGAACCTTCTTATAATGGATATATATGAAGGACATAGGAGTTTGAACTTGTTTTGACTGAAGGAATTGGTGTTTATAAGCAAAAATCCGAATTTCGTCTTAATTCCGCAAAAGAAGGCTATTCCTGTTTTTCTTTCTCATACAAGGTCATTTAAAGAGGGTTATGCATGGAACCTACTTAGAATTGATATATATGAAGGACAAATTAGTTTGAACTTGTTTTGACTGAAGGAATTCATTTTATAGCAAAAATACCAATTTGGCTTTAACTCGCAAAAGTAAGGCTATTCCTGTTTTTCTTTCTCAAACAAGGTCATTTAAAAAGGTTTATGCATGGAACCTTCTTAGAATGGATATATATGAAGGACATAGGAGTTTGAACTTGTTTTGACTGAAGGAATTGGTGTTTATAAGCAAAAATCCGAATTTCGTCTTAATTCCGCAAAAGAAGGCTATTCCTGTTTTTCTTTCTCATACAAGGTCATTTAAAGAGGGTTATGCATGGAACCTACTTAGAATTGATATATATGAAGGAAAAATTAGTTTGAACTTGTTTTGACTGAAGGAATTCATTTTATAGCAAAAATACCAATTTGGCTTTAACTCGCAAAAGTAAGGCTATTCCTGTTTTTCTTTCTCAAACAAGGTCATTTAAAGAGGTTTATGCATGGAACCTTCTTAGAATGGATATATATGAAGGACATAAGAGTTTGAACTTGTTTTGACTGAAGGAATTGGCGTTTATAAGCAAAAATCCGAATTTCGTCTTAATACCGCAAAAGAAGGCTATTCCTGTTTTTCTTTCTCATACAAGGTCATTTAAAGAGGGTTATGCATTGAACCTACTTAGAATTGATATATATGAAGGACAAATTAGTTTGAACTTGTTTTGACTGAAGGAATTCTTTTTATAGCTAAAATACCAATTTGGCTTTAACTCGCAAAAGTAAGGCTATTCCTGTTTTTCTTTCTCAAACAAGGTCATTTAAAGAGGTTTATGCATGGAAACTTCTTAGAATGGATATATATGAAGGATAATAGGAGTTTGAACTTGTTTTGACTGAAGGAATTGGTGCTTATAAGCAAAAATCCGAATTTCGTCTTAATACCGCAAAAGAAGGCTATTCCTGTTTTTCTTTCTCAAACAAGGTCATTTAAAGAGGTTTATGCATGGAACCTTCTTAGAAGGGATATATATGAAGGACATAGGAGTTTGAACTTGTTTTGACTGAAGGAATTCATTTTATAGCAAAAATACCAATTTGGCTTTAACTCGCAAAAGTAAGGCTATTCCTGTTTTTCTTTCTCAAACAAGGTCATTTAAAAAGGTTTATGCATGGAATCTTCTTATAATGGATATATATGAAGGACATAGGAGTTTGAACTTGTTTTGACTGAAGGAATTGGTGTTTATAAGCAAAAATCCGAATATCGTCTTAATTCCGCAAAAGAAGGCTATTCCTGTTTTTCTTTCTCATACAAGGTCATTTAAAGAGGGTTATGCATGGAACCTACTTAGAATTGATATATATGAAGGACAAATTAGTTTGAACTTGTTTTGACTGAAGGAATTCATTTTATAGCAAAAATACCAATTTGGATTTAACTCGCAAAAGTAAGGCTATTCCTGTTTTTCTTTCTCAAACAAGGTCATTTAAAGAGGTTTATGCATGGAACCTTCTTAGAATGGATATATATGAAGGACAAATTAGTTTGAACTTGTTTTGACTGAAGGAATTCATTTTATAGCAAAAATACCAATTTGGCTTTAACTCGCAAAAGTAAGGCTATTCCTGTTTTTCTTTCTCAAACAAGGTCATTTAAAAAGGTTTATGCATGGAACCTTCTTATAATGGATATATATGAAGGACATAGGAGTTTGAACTTGTTTTGACTGAAGGAATTGGTGTTTATAAGCAAAAATCCGAATTTCGTCTTAATTCCGCAAAAGAAGGCTATTCCTGTTTTTCTTTCTCATACAAGGTCATTTAAAGAGGGTTATGCATGGAACCTACTTAGAATTGATATATATGAAGGACAAATTATTTTGAACTTGTTTTGACTGAAGGAATTCATTTTATAGCAAAAATACCAATTTGGCTTTAACTCGCAAAAGTAAGGCTATTCCTGTTTTTCTTTCTCAAACAAGGTCATTTAAAGAGGTTTATGCATGGAACCTTCTTAGAATGGATATATATGAAGGACAAATTAGTTTGAACTTGTTTTGACTGAAGGAATTCATTTTATAGCAAAAATACCAATTTGGCTTTAACTCGCAAAAGTAAGGCTATTCCTGTTTTTCTTTCTCAAACAAGGTCATTTAAAAAGGTTTATGCATGGAACCTTCTTATAATGGATATATATGAAGGACATAGGAGTTTGAACTTGTTTTGACTGAAGGAATTGGTGTTTATAAGCAAAAATCCGAATTTCGTCTTAATTCCGCAAAAGAAGGCTATTCCTGTTTTTCTTTCTCATACAAGGTCATTTAAAGAGGGTTATGCATGGAACCTACTTAGAATTGATATATATGAAGGACAAATTATTTTGAACTTGTTTTGACTGAAGGAATTCATTTTATAGCAAAAATACCAATTTGGCTTTAACTCGCAAAAGTAAGGCTATTCCTGTTTTTCTTTCTCAAACAAGGTCATTTAAAGAGGTTTATGCATGGAACCTTCTTAGAATGGATATATATGAAGGACAAATTAGTTTGAACTGTTTTTGACTGAAGGAATTCATTTTATAGCAAAAATACCAATTTGGCTTTAACTCGCAAAAGTAAGGCTATTCCTGTTTTTCTTTCTCAAACAAGGTCATTTAAAAAGGTTTATGCATGGAACCTTCTTATAATGGATATATATGAAGGATATAGGAGTTTGAACTTGTTTTGACTGAAGGAATTGGTGTTTATAAGCAAAAATCCGAATTTCGTCTTAATTCCGCAAAAGAAGGCTATTCCTGTTTTTCTTTCTCATACAAGGTCATTTAAAGAGGGTTATGCATGGAACCTACTTAGAATTGATATATATGAAGGACAAATTAGTTTGAACTTGTTTTGACTGAAGGAATTCATTTTATAGCAAAAATACCAATTTGGCTTTAACTCGCAAAAGTAAGGCTATTCCTGTTTTTCTTTCTCAAACAAGGTCATTTAAAGAGGTTTATGCATGGAACCTTCTTAGAATGGATATATATGAAGGACATAGGAGTTTGAACTTGTTTTGACTGAAGGAATTCATTTTATAGCAAAAATACCAATTTGGCTTTAACTCGCAAAAGTAAGGCTATTCCTGTTTTTCTTTCTCAAACAAGGTCATTTAAAAAGGTTTATGCATGGAACCTTCTTATAATGGATATATATGAAGGACATAGGAGTTTGAACTTGTTTTGACTGAAGTAATTGGTGTTTATAAGCAAAAATCCGAATTTCGTCTTAATTCCGCAAAAGAAGGCTATTCCTGTTTTTCTTTCTCATACAAGGTCATTTAAAGAGGGTTATGCATGGAACCTACTTAGAATTGATATATATGAAGGACAAATTAGTTTGAACTTGTTTTGACTGAAGGAATTCATTTTATAGCAAAAATACCAATTTGGCTTTAACTCGCAAAAGTAAGGCTATTCCTGTTTTTCTTTCTCAAACAAGGTCATTTAAAGAGGTTTATGCATGGAACCTTCTTAGAATGGATATATATGAAGGACAAATTAGTTTGAACTTGTTTTGACTGAAGGAATTCATTTTATAGCAAAAATACCAATTTGGCTTTAACTCGCAAAAGTAAGGCTATTCCTGTTTTTCTTTCTCAAACAAGGTCATTTAAAGAGGTTTATGCATGGAACCTTCTTAGAATGGATATATATGAAGGACATAGGAGTTTGAACTTGTTTTGACTGAAGGAATTCATTTTATAGCAAAAATACCAATTTGGCTTTAACTCGCAAAAGTAAGGCTATTCCTGTTTTTCTTTCTCAAACAAGGTCATTTAAAAAGGTTTATGCATGGAATCTTCTTATAATGGATATATATGAAGGACATAGGAGTTTGAACTTGTTTTGACTGAAGGAATTGGTGTTTATAAGCAAAAATCCGAATATCGTCTTAATTCCGCAAAAGAAGGCTATTCCTGTTTTTCTTTCTCATACAAGGTCATTTAAAGAGGGTTATGCATGGAACCTACTTAGAATTGATATATATGAAGGACAAATTAGTTTGAACTTGTTTTGACTGAAGGAATTCATTTTATAGCAAAAACACCAATTTGGATTTAACTCGCAAAAGTAAGGCTATTCCTGTTTTTCTTTCTCAAACAAGGTCATTTAAAGAGGTTTATGCATGGAACCTTCTTAGAATGGATATATATGAAGGACAAATTAGTTTGAACTTGTTTTGACTGAAGGAATTCATTTTATAGTAAAAATACCAATTTGGCTTTAATTCGCAAAAGTAAGGCTATTCCTGTTTTTCTTTCTCAAACAAGGTCATTTAAAAAGGTTTATGCATGGAACCTTCTTATAATGGATATATATGAAGGACATAGGAGTTTGAACTTGTTTTGACTGAAGGAATTGGTGTTTATAAGCAAAAATCCGAATTTCGTCTTAATTCCGCAAAAGAAGGCTATTCCTGTTTTTCTTTCTCATACAAGGTCATTTAAAGAGGGTTATGCATGGAACCTACTTAGAATTGATATATATGAAGGACAAATTAGTTTGAACTTGTTTTGACTGAAGGAATTCATTTTATAGCAAAAATACCAATTTGGCTTTAACTCGCAAAAGTAAGGCTATTCCTGTTTTTCTTTCTCAAACAAGGTCATTTAAAGAGGTTTATGCATGGAACCTTCTTAGAATGTATATATTTGAAGGACAAATTAGTTTGAACTTGTTTTGACTGAAGGAATTCTTTTTATAGCAAAAATACCAATTTGGCTTTAACTCGCAAAAGTAAGGCTATTCCTGTTTTTCGTTCTCAAACAAGGTCATTTAAAGAGGTTCATGCATGGAACCTTCTTAGAATGGATATATATGAAGGATATAGGAGTTTGAACTTGTTTTGACTGAAGGAATTGGTGCTTATAAGCAAAAATCCGAATTTCGTCTTAATACCGCAAAAGAAGGCTATTCCTGTTTTTCTTTCTCAAACAAGGTCATTTAAAGAGGTTTATGCATGGAACCTTCTTAGAAGGGATATATATGAAGGACAAATTAGTTTGAACTTGTTTTGACTGAAGGAATTCATTTTATAGCAAAAATACCAATTTGGCTTTAACTCGCAAAAGTAAGGCTATTCCTGTTTTTCTTTCTCAAACAAGGTCATTTAAAGAGGTTTATGCATGGAACCTTCTTAGAATGGATATATATGAAGGACATAGGAGTTTGAACTTTTTTTGACTGAAGGAATTCATTTTATAGCAAAAATACCAATTTGGCTTTAACTCGCAAAAGTAAGGCTATTCCTGTTTTTCTTTCTCAAACAAGGTCATTTAAAAAGGTTTATGCATGGAACCTTCTTATAATGGATATATATGAAGGACATAGGAGTTTGAACTTGTTTTGACTGAAGGAATTGGTGTTTATAAGCAAAAATCCGAATTTCGTCTTAATTCCGCAAAAGAAGGCTATTCCTGTTTTTCTTTCTCATACAAGGTCATTTAAAGAGGGTTATGCATGGAACCTACTTAGAATTGATATATATGAAGGACAAATTAGTTTGAACTTGTTTTGACTGAAGGAATTCATTTTATAGCAAAAATACCAATTTGGCTTTAACTCGCAAAAGTAAGGCTATTCCTGTTTTTCTTTCTCAAACAAGGTCATTTAAAGAGGTTTATGCATGGAACCTTCTTAGAATGGATATATATGAAGGACAAATTAGTTTGAACTGTTTTTGACTGAAGGAATTCATTTTATAGCAAAAATACCAATTTGGCTTTAACTCGCAAAAGTAAGGCTATTCCTGTTTTTCTTTCTCAAACAAGGTCATTTAAAAAGGTTTATGCATGGAACCTTCTTATAATGGATATATATGAAGGATATAGGAGTTTGAACTTGTTTTGACTGAAGGAATTGGTGTTTATAAGCAAAAATCCGAATTTCGTCTTAATTCCGCAAAAGAAGGCTATTCCTGTTTTTCTTTCTCATACAAGGTCATTTAAAGAGGGTTATGCATGGAACCTACTTAGAATTGATATATATGAAGGACAAATTAGTTTGAACTTGTTTTGACTGAAGGAATTCATTTTATAGCAAAAATACCAATTTGGATTTAACTCGCAAAAGTAAGGCTATTCCTGTTTTTCTTTCTCAAACAAGGTCATTTAAAGAGGTTTATGCATGGAACCTTCTTAGAATGGATATATATGAAGGACAAATTAGTTTGAACTTGTTTTGACTGAAGGAATTCATTTTATAGCAAAAATACCAATTTGGCTTTAACTCGCAAAAGTAAGGCTATTCCTGTTTTTCTTTCTCAAACAAGGTCATTTAAAAAGGTTTATGCATGGAACCTTCTTAGAATGGATATATATGAAGGACATAGGACTTTGAACTTGTTTTGACTGAAGGAATTGGTGTTTATAAGCAAAAATCCGAATTTCGTCTTAATACCGCAAAAGAAGGCTATTCCTGTTTTTCTTTCTCATACAAGGTCATTTAAAGAGGGTTATGCATGGAACCTACTTAGAATTGATATATATGAAGGACAAATTAGTTTGAACTTGTTTTGACTGAAGGAATTCATTTTATAGCAAAAATACCAATTTGGCTTTAACTCGCAAAAGTAAGCTATTCCTGTTTTTCTTTCTCAAACAAGGTCATTTAAAAAGGTTTATGCATGGAACCTTCTTAGAATGGATATATATGAAGGACATAGGAGTTTGAACTTGTTTTGACTGAAGGAATTGGTGTTTATAAGCAAAAATCCGAATTTCGTCTTAATTCTGCAAAAGAAGGCTATTCCTGTTTTTCTTTCTCATACAAGGTCATTTAAAGAGGGTTATGCATGGAACCTACTTAGAATTGATATATATGAAGGAAAAATTAGTTTGAACTTGTTTTGACTGAAGGAATTCATTTTATAGCAAAAATACCAATTTGGCTTTAACTCGCAAAAGTAAGGCTATTCCTGTTTTTCTTTCTCAAACAAGGTCATTTAAAGAGGTTTATGCATGGAACCTTCTTAGAATGGATATATATGAAGGACATAAGAGTTTGAACTTGTTTTGACTGAAGGAATTGGTGCTTATAAGCAAAAATCCGAATTTCGTCTTAATACCGCAAAAGAAGGCTATTCCTGTTTTTCTTTCTCATACAAGGTCATTTAAAGAGGGTTATGCATGGAACCTACTTAGAATTGATATATATGAAGGAAAAATTAGTTTGAACTTGTTTTGACTGAAGGAATTCATTTTATAGCAAAAATACCAATTTGGCTTTAACTCGCAAAAGTAAGGCTATTCCTGTTTTTCTTTCTCAAACAAGGTCATTTAAAGAGGTTTATGCATGGAACCTTCTTAGAATGGATATATATGAAGGACATAAGAGTTTGAACTTGTTTTGACTGAAGGAATTGGTGCTTATAAGCAAAAATCCGAATTTCGTCTTAATACCGCAAAAGAAGGCTATTCCTGTTTTTCTTTCTCAAACAAGGTCATTTAAAGAGGTTTATGCATGGAACCTTCTTAGAAGGGATATATATGAAGGACAAATTAGTTTGAACTTGTTTTGACTGAAGGAATTCATTTTATAGCAAAAATACCAATTTGGCTTTAACTCGCAAAAGTAAGGCTATTCCTGTTTTTCTTTCTCAAACAAGGTCATTTAAAGAGGTTTATGCATGGAACCTTCTTAGAATGGATATATATGAAGGACATAGGAGTTTGAACTTTTTTTGACTGAAGGAATTCATTTTATAGCAAAAATACCAATTTGGCTTTAACTCGCAAAAGTAAGGCTATTCCTGTTTTTCTTTCTCAAACAAGGTCATTTAAAAAGGTTTATGCATGGAACCTTCTTATAATGGATATATATGAAGGACATAGGAGTTTGAACTTGTTTTGACTGAAGGAATTGGTGTTTATAAGCAAAAATCCGAATTTCGTCTTAATTCCGCAAAAGAAGGCTATTCCTGTTTTTCTTTCTCATACAAGGTCATTTAAAGAGGGTTATGCATGGAACCTACTTAGAATTGATATATATGAAGGACAAATTAGTTTGAACTTGTTTTGACTGAAGGAATTCATTTTATAGCAAAAATACCAATTTGGCTTTAACTCGCAAAAGTAAGGCTATTCCTGTTTTTCTTTCTCAAACAAGGTCATTTAAAGAGGTTTATGCATGGAACCTTCTTAGAATGGATATATATGAAGGACAAATTAGTTTGAACTGTTTTTGACTGAAGGAATTCATTTTATAGCAAAAATACCAATTTGGCTTTAACTCGCAAAAGTAAGGCTATTCCTTATTTTCTTTCTCAAACAAGGTCATTTAAAAAGGTTTATGCATGGAACCTTCTTATAATGGATATATATGAAGGATATAGGAGTTTGAACTTGTTTTGACTGAAGGAATTGGTGTTTATAAGCAAAAATCCGAATTTCGTCTTAATTCCGCAAAAGAAGGCTATTCCTGTTTTTCTTTCTCATACAAGGTCATTTAAAGAGGGTTATGCATGGAACCTACTTAGAATTGATATATATGAAGGACTAATTAGTTTGAACTTGTTTTGACTGAAGGAATTCATTTTATAGCAAAAATACCAATTTGGCTTTAACTCGCAAAAGTAAGGCTATTCCTGTTTTTCTTTCTCAAACAAGGTCATTTAAAGAGGTTTATGCATGGAACCTTCTTAGAATGGATATATATGAAGGACATAGGAGTTTGAACTTGTTTTGACTGAAGGAATTCATTTTATAGCAAAAATACCAATTTGGCTTTAACTCGCAAAAGTAAGGCTATTCCTGTTTTTCTTTCTCAAACAAGGTCATTTAAAAAGGTTTATGTATGGAACCTTCTTAGAATGGATATATATGAAGGACATAGGAGTTTGAACTTGTTTTGACTGAAGGAATTCATTTTATAGCAAAAATACCAATTTGGCTTTAACTCGCAAAAGTAAGGCTATTCCTGTTTTTCTTTCTCAAACAAGGTCATTTAAAAAGGTTTATGCATGGAATCTTCTTATAATGGATATATATGAAGGACATAGGAGTTTGAACTTGTTTTGACTGAAGGAATTGGTGTTTATAAGCAAAAATCCGAATATCGTCTTAATACCGCAAAAGAAGGCTATTCCTGTTTTTCTTTCTCAAACAAGGTCATTTAAAGAGGTTTATGCATGGAACCTTCTTAGAATGGATATATATGAAGGACATAAGAGTTTGAACTTGTTTTGACTGAAGGAATTGGTGCTTATAAGCAAAAATCCGAATTTCGTCTTAATACCGCAAAAGAAGGCTATTCCTGTTTTTCTTTCTCAAACAAGGTCATTTAAAGAGGTTTATGCATGGAACCTTCTTAGAAGGGATATATATGAAGGACAAATTAGTTTGAACTTGTTTTGACTGAAGGAATTCATTTTATAGCAAAAATACCAATTTGGCTTTAACTCGCAAAAGTAAGGCTATTCCTGTTTTTCTTTCTCAAACAAGGTCATTTAAAGAGGTTTATGCATGGAACCTTCTTAGAATGGATATATATGAAGGACATAGGAGTTTGAACTTTTTTTGACTGAAGGAATTCATTTTATAGCAAAAATACCAATTTGGCTTTAACTCGCAAAAGTAAGGCTATTCCTGTTTTTCTTTCTCAAACAAGGTCATTTAAAAAGGTTTATGCATGGAACCTTCTTATAATGGATATATATGAAGGACATAGGAGTTTGAACTTGTTTTGACTGAAGGAATTGGTGTTTATAAGCAAAAATCCGAATTTCGTCTTAATTCCGCAAAAGAAGGCTATTCCTGTTTTTCTTTCTCATACAAGGTCATTTAAAGAGGGTTATGCATGGAACCTACTTAGAATTGATATATATGAAGGACAAATTAGTTTGAACTTGTTTTGACTGAAGGAATTCATTTTATAGCAAAAATACCAATTTGGCTTTAACTCGCAAAAGTAAGGCTATTCCTGTTTTTCTTTCTCAAACAAGGTCATTTAAAGAGGTTTATGCATGGAACCTTCTTAGAATGGATATATATGAAGGACAAATTAGTTTGAACTGTTTTTGACTGAAGGAATTCATTTTATAGCAAAAATACCAATTTGGCTTTAACTCGCAAAAGTAAGGCTATTCCTTATTTTCTTTCTCAAACAAGGTCATTTAAAAAGGTTTATGCATGGAACCTTCTTATAATGGATATATATGAAGGATATAGGAGTTTGAACTTGTTTTGACTGAAGGAATTGGTGTTTATAAGCAAAAATCCGAATTTCGTCTTAATTCCGCAAAAGAAGGCTATTCCTGTTTTTCTTTCTCATACAAGGTCATTTAAAGAGGGTTATGCATGGAACCTACTTAGAATTGATATATATGAAGGACTAATTAGTTTGAACTTGTTTTGACTGAAGGAATTCATTTTATAGCAAAAATACCAATTTGGCTTTAACTCGCAAAAGTAAGGCTATTCCTGTTTTTCTTTCTCAAACAAGGTCATTTAAAGAGGTTTATGCATGGAACCTTCTTAGAATGGATATATATGAAGGACATAGGAGTTTGAACTTGTTTTGACTGAAGGAATTCATTTTATAGCAAAAATACCAATTTGGCTTTAACTCGCAAAAGTAAGGCTATTCCTGTTTTTCTTTCTCAAACAAGGTCATTTAAAAAGGTTTATGTATGGAACCTTCTTAGAATGGATATATATGAAGGACATAGGAGTTTGAACTTGTTTTGACTGAAGGAATTCATTTTATAGCAAAAATACCAATTTGGCTTTAACTCGCAAAAGTAAGGCTATTCCTGTTTTTCTTTCTCAAACAAGGTCATTTAAAAAGGTTTATGCATGGAATCTTCTTATAATGGATATATATGAAGGACATAGGAGTTTGAACTTGTTTTGACTGAAGGAATTGGTGTTTATAAGCAAAAATCCGAATATCGTCTTAATTCCGCAAAAGAAGGCTATTCCTGTTTTTCTTTCTCATACAAGGTCATTTAAAGAGGGTTATGCATGGAACCTACTTAGAATTGATATATATGAAGGACAAATTAGTTTGAACTTGTTTTGACTGAAGGAATTCATTTTATAGCAAAAATACCAATTTGGATTTAACTCGCAAAAGTAAGGCTATTCCTGTTTTTCTTTCTCAAACAAGGTCATTTAAAGAGGTTTATGCATGGAACCTTCTTAGAATGGATATATATGAAGGACAAATTAGTTTGAACTTGTTTTGACTGAAGGAATTCATTTTATAGCAAAAATACCAATTTGGCTTTAACTCGCAAAAGTAAGGCTATTCCTGTTTTTCTTTCTCAAACAAGGTCATTTAAAAAGGTTTATGCATGGAACCTTCTTATAATGGATATATATGAAGGACATAGGACTTTGAACTTGTTTTGACTGAAGGAATTGGTGTTTATAAGCAAAAATCCGAATTTCGTCTTAATTCCGCAAAAGAAGGCTATTCCTGTTTTTCTTTCTCATACAAGGTCATTTAAAGAGGGTTATGCATGGAACCTACTTAGAATTGATATATATGAAGGACAAATTAGTTTGAACTTGTTTTGACTGAAGGAATTCATTTTATAGCAAAAATACCAATTTGGCTTTAACTCGCAAAAGTAAGGCTATTCCTGTTTTTCTTTCTCAAACAAGGTCATTTAAAGAGGTTTATGCATGGAACCTTCTTAGAATGGATATATATGAAGGACAAATTAGTTTGAACTTGTTTTGACTGAAGGAATTCATTTTATAGCAAAAATACCAATTTGGCTTTAACTCGCAAAAGTAAGCTATTCCTGTTTTTCTTTCTCAAACAAGGTCATTTAAAAAGGTTTATGCATGGAACCTTCTTAGAATGGATATATATGAAGGACATAGGAGTTTGAACTTGTTTTGACTGAAGGAATTGGTGTTTATAAGCAAAAATCCGAATTTCGTCTTAATTCCGCAAAAGAAGGCTATTCCTGTTTTTCTTTCTCATACAAGGTCATTTAAAGAGGGTTATGCATGGAACCTACTTAGAATTGATATATATGAAGGAAAAATTAGTTTGAACTTGTTTTGACTGAAGGAATTCATTTTATAGCAAAAATACCAATTTGGCTTTAACTCGCAAAAGTAAGGCTATTCCTGTTTTTCTTTCTCAAACAAGGTCATTTAAAGAGGTTTATGCATGGAACCTTCTTAGAATGGATATATATGAAGGACATAAGAGTTTGAACTTGTTTTGACTGAAGGAATTGGTGCTTATAAGCAAAAATCCGAATTTCGTCTTAATACCGCAAAAGAAGGCTATTCCTGTTTTTCTTTCTCAAACAAGGTCATTTAAAGAGGTTTATGCATGGAACCTTCTTAGAAGGGATATATATGAAGGACAAATTAGTTTGAACTTGTTTTGACTGAAGGAATTCATTTTATAGCAAAAATACCAATTTGGCTTTAACTCGCAAAAGTAAGGCTATTCCTGTTTTTCTTTCTCAAACAAGGTCATTTAAAGAGGTTTATGCATGGAACCTTCTTAGAATGGATATATATGAAGGACATAGGAGTTTGAACTTTTTTTGACTGAAGGAATTCATTTTATAGCAAAAATACCAATTTGGCTTTAACTCGCAAAAGTAAGGCTATTCCTGTTTTTCTTTCTCAAACAAGGTCATTTAAAAAGGTTTATGCATGGAACCTTCTTATAATGGATATATATGAAGGACATAGGAGTTTGAACTTGTTTTGACTGAAGGAATTGGTGTTTATAAGCAAAAATCCGAATTTCGTCTTAATTCCGCAAAAGAAGGCTATTCCTGTTTTTCTTTCTCATACAAGGTCATTTAAAGAGGGTTATGCATGGAACCTACTTAGAATTGATATATATGAAGGACAAATTAGTTTGAACTTGTTTTGACTGAAGGAATTCATTTTATAGCAAAAATACCAATTTGGCTTTAACTCGCAAAAGTAAGGCTATTCCTTATTTTCTTTCTCAAACAAGGTCATTTAAAAAGGTTTATGCATGGAACCTTCTTATAATGGATATATATGAAGGATATAGGAGTTTGAACTTGTTTTGACTGAAGGAATTGGTGTTTATAAGCAAAAATCCGAATTTCGTCTTAATTCCGCAAAAGAAGGCTATTCCTGTTTTTCTTTCTCATACAAGGTCATTTAAAGAGGGTTATGCATGGAACCTACTTAGAATTGATATATATGAAGGACTAATTAGTTTGAACTTGTTTTGACTGAAGGAATTCATTTTATAGCAAAAATACCAATTTGGCTTTAACTCGCAAAAGTAAGGCTATTCCTGTTTTTCTTTCTCAAACAAGGTCATTTAAAGAGGTTTATGCATGGAACCTTCTTAGAATGGATATATATGAAGGACATAGGAGTTTGAACTTGTTTTGACTGAAGGAATTCATTTTATAGCAAAAATACCAATTTGGCTTTAACTCGCAAAAGTAAGGCTATTCCTGTTTTTCTTTCTCAAACAAGGTCATTTAAAAAGGTTTATGTATGGAACCTTCTTAGAATGGATATATATGAAGGACATAGGAGTTTGAACTTGTTTTGACTGAAGGAATTCATTTTATAGCAAAAATACCAATTTGGCTTTAACTCGCAAAAGTAAGGCTATTCCTGTTTTTCTTTCTCAAACAAGGTCATTTAAAAAGGTTTATGCATGGAATCTTCTTATAATGGATATATATGAAGGACATAGGAGTTTGAACTTGTTTTGACTGAAGGAATTGGTGTTTATAAGCAAAAATCCGAATATCGTCTTAATTCCGCAAAAGAAGGCTATTCCTGTTTTTCTTTCTCATACAAGGTCATTTAAAGAGGGTTATGCATGGAACCTACTTAGAATTGATATATATGAAGGACAAATTAGTTTGAACTTGTTTTGACTGAAGGAATTCATTTTATAGCAAAAATACCAATTTGGATTTAACTCGCAAAAGTAAGGCTATTCCTGTTTTTCTTTCTCAAACAAGGTCATTTAAAGAGGTTTATGCATGGAACCTTCTTAGAATGGATATATATGAAGGACAAATTAGTTTGAACTTGTTTTGACTGAAGGAATTCATTTTATAGCAAAAATACCAATTTGGCTTTAACTCGCAAAAGTAAGGCTATTCCTGTTTTTCTTTCTCAAACAAGGTCATTTAAAAAGGTTTATGCATGGAACCTTCTTATAATGGATATATATGAAGGACATAGGACTTTGAACTTGTTTTGACTGAAGGAATTGGTGTTTATAAGCAAAAATCCGAATTTCGTCTTAATTCCGCAAAAGAAGGCTATTCCTGTTTTTCTTTCTCATACAAGGTCATTTAAAGAGGGTTATGCATGGAACCTACTTAGAATTGATATATATGAAGGACAAATTAGTTTGAACTTGTTTTGACTGAAGGAATTCATTTTATAGCAAAAATACCAATTTGGCTTTAACTCGCAAAAGTAAGGCTATTCCTGTTTTTCTTTCTCAAACAAGGTCATTTAAAGAGGTTTATGCATGGAACCTTCTTAGAATGGATATATATGAAGGACAAATTAGTTTGAACTTGTTTTGACTGAAGGAATTCATTTTATAGCAAAAATACCAATTTGGCTTTAACTCGCAAAAGTAAGCTATTCCTGTTTTTCTTTCTCAAACAAGGTCATTTAAAAAGGTTTATGCATGGAACCTTCTTAGAATGGATATATATGAAGGACATAGGAGTTTGAACTTGTTTTGACTGAAGGAATTGGTGTTTATAAGCAAAAATCCGAATTTCGTCTTAATTCCGCAAAAGAAGGCTATTCCTGTTTTTCTTTCTCATACAAGGTCATTTAAAGAGGGTTATGCATGGAACCTACTTAGAATTGATATATATGAAGGAAAAATTAGTTTGAACTTGTTTTGACTGAAGGAATTCATTTTATAGCAAAAATACCAATTTGGCTTTAACTCGCAAAAGTAAGGCTATTCCTGTTTTTCTTTCTCAAACAAGGTCATTTAAAGAGGTTTATGCATGGAACCTTCTTAGAATGGATATATATGAAGGACATAAGAGTTTGAACTTGTTTTGACTGAAGGAATTGGTGCTTATAAGCAAAAATCCGAATTTCGTCTTAATACCGCAAAAGAAGGCTATTCCTGTTTTTCTTTCTCAAACAAGGTCATTTAAAGAGGTTTATGCATGGAACCTTCTTAGAATGGATATATATGAAGGACATAAGAGTTTGAACTTGTTTTGACTGAAGGAATTGGTGCTTATAAGCAAAAATCCGAATTTCGTCTTAATACCGCAAAAGAAGGCTATTCCTGTTTTTCTTTCTCAAACAAGGTCATTTAAAGAGGTTTATGCATGGAACCTTCTTAGAAGGGATATATATGAAGGACAAATTAGTTTGAACTTGTTTTGACTGAAGGAATTCATTTTATAGCAAAAATACCAATTTGGCTTTAACTCGCAAAAGTAAGGCTATTCCTGTTTTTCTTTCTCAAACAAGGTCATTTAAAGAGGTTTATGCATGGAACCTTCTTAGAATGGATATATATGAAGGACATAGGAGTTTGAACTTTTTTGACTGAAGGAATTCATTTTATAGCAAAAATACCAATTTGGCTTTAACTCGCAAAAGTAAGGCTATTCCTGTTTTTCTTTCTCAAACAAGGTCATTTAAAAAGGTTTATGCATGGAACCTTCTTATAATGGATATATATGAAGGACATAGGAGTTTGAACTTGTTTTGACTGAAGGAATTGGTGTTTATAAGCAAAAATCCGAATTTCGTCTTAATTCCGCAAAAGAAGGCTATTCCTGTTTTTCTTTCTCATACAAGGTCATTTAAAGAGGGTTATGCATGGAACCTACTTAGAATTGATATATATGAAGGACAAATTAGTTTGAACTTGTTTTGACTGAAGGAATTCATTTTATAGCAAAAATACCAATTTGGATTTAACTCGCAAAAGTAAGGCTATTCCTGTTTTTCTTTCTCAAACAAGGTCATTTAAAGAGGTTTATGCATGGAACCTTCTTAGAATGGATATATATGAAGGACAAATTAGTTTGAACTTGTTTTGACTGAAGGAATTCATTTTATAGCAAAAATACCAATTTGGCTTTAACTCGCAAAAGTAAGGCTATTCCTGTTTTTCTTTCTCAAACAAGGTCATATAAAAAGGTTTATGCATGGAACCTTCTTATAATGGATATATATGAAGGACATAGGAGTTTGAACTTGTTTTGACTGAAGGAATTGGTGTTTATAAGCAAAAATCCGAATTTCGTCTTAATTCCGCAAAAGAAGGCTATTCCTGTTTTTCTTTCTCATACAAGGTCATTTAAAGAGGGTTATGCATGGAACCTACTTAGAATTGATATATATGAAGGACAAATTAGTTTGAACTTGTTTTGACTGAAGGAATTCATTTTATAGCAAAAATACCAATTTGGCTTTAACTCGCAAAAGTAAGGCTATTCCTGTTTTTCTTTCTCAAACAAGGTCATTTAAAGAGGTTTATGCATGGAACCTTCTTAGAATGGATATATATGAAGGACAAATTAGTTTGAACTTGTTTTGACTGAAGGAATTCATTTTATAGCAAAAATACCAATTTGGCTTTAACTCGCAAAAGTAAGGCTATTCCTGTTTTTCTTTCTCAAACAAGGTCATTTAAAAAGGTTTATGCATGGAACCTTCTTATAATGGATATATATGAAGGACATAGGAGTTTGAACTTGTTTTGACTGAAGGAATTGGTGTTTATAAGCAAAAATCCGAATTTCGTCTTAATTCCGCAAAAGAAGGCTATTCCTGTTTTTCTTTCTCATACAAGGTCATTTAAAGAGGGTTATGCATGGAACCTACTTAGAATTGATATATATGAAGGACAAATTAGTTTGAACTTGTTTTGACTGAAGGAATTCATTTTATAGCAAAAATACCAATTTGGCTTTAACTCGCAAAAGTAAGGCTATTCCTGTTTTTCTTTCTCAAACAAGGTCATTTAAAGAGGTTTATGCATGGAACCTTCTTAGAATGGATATGTATGAAGGACAAATTAGTTTGAACTTGTTTTGACTGAAGGAATTCATTTTATAGCAAAAATACCAATTTGGCTTTAACTCGCAAAAGTAAGGCTATTCCTGTTTTTCTTTCTCAAACAAGGTCATTTAAAAAGGTTTATGCATGGAACCTTCTTATAATGGATATATATGAAGGACATAGGAGTTTGAACTTGTTTTGACTGAAGGAATTGGTGTTTATAAGCAAAAATCCGAATTTCGTCTTAATTCCGCAAAAGAAGGCTATTCCTGTTTTTCTTTCTCATACAAGGTCATTTAAAGAGGGTTATGCATGGAACCTACTTAGAATTGATATATATGAAGGACAAATTAGTTTGAACTTGTTTTGACTGAAGGAATTCATTTTATAGCAAAAATACCAATTTGGCTTTAACTCGCAAAAGTAAGGCTATTCCTGTTTTTCTTTCTCAAACAAGGTCATTTAAAGAGGTTTATGCATGGAACCTTCTTAGAATGGATATATATGAAGGACAAATTAGTTTGAACTTGTTTTGACTGAAGGAATTCATTTTATAGCAAAAATACCAATTTGGCTTTAACTCGCAAAAGTAAGGCTATTCCTGTTTTTCTTTCTCAAACAAGGTCATTTAAAAAGGTTTATGCATGGAACCTTCTTAGAATGGATATATATGAAGGACATAGGAGTTTGAACTTGTTTTGACTGAAGGAATTGGTGTTTATAAGCAAAAATCCGAATTTCGTCTTAATTCCGCAAAAGAAGGCTATTCCTGTTTTTCTTTCTCATACAAGGTCATTTAAAGAGGGTTATGCATGGAACCTACTTAGAATTGATATATATGAAGGACAAATTAGTTTGAACTTGTTTTGACTGAAGGAATTCATTTTATAGCAAAAATACCAATTTGGCTTTAACTCGCAAAAGTAAGGCTATTCCTGTTTTTCTTTCTCAAACAAGGTCATTTAAAGAGGTTTATGCATGGAACCTTCTTAGAATGGATATATATGAAGGACAAATTAGTTTGAACTTGTTTTGACTGAAGGAATTCATTTTATAGCAAAAATACCAATTTGGCTTTAACTCGCAAAAGTAAGGCTATTCCTGTTTTTCTTTCTCAAACAAGGTCATTTAAAAAGGTTTATGCATGGAACCTTCTTAGAATGGATATATATGAAGGACATAGGAGTTTGAACTTGTTTTGACTGAAGGAATTGGTGTTTATAAGCAAAAATCCGAATTTCGTCTTAATTCCGCAAAAGAAGGCTATTCCTGTTTTTCTTTCTCATACAAGGTCATTTAAAGAGGGTTATGCATGGAACCTACTTAGAATTGATATATATGAAGGAAAAATTAGTTTGAACTTGTTTTGACTGAAGGAATTCATTTTATAGCAAAAATACCAATTTGGCTTTAACTCGCAAAAGTAAGGCTATTCCTGTTTTTCTTTCTCAAACAAGGTCATTTAAAGAGGTTTATGCATGGAACCTTCTTAGAATGGATATATATGAAGGACATAAGAGTTTGAACTTGTTTTGACTGAAGGAATTGGTGCTTATAAGCAAAAATCCGAATTTCGTCTTAATACCGCAAAAGAAGGCTATTCCTGTTTTTCTTTCTCAAACAAGGTCATTTAAAGAGGTTTATGCATGGAACCTTCTTAGAAGGGATATATATGAAGGACAAATTAGTTTGAACTTGTTTTGACTGAAGGAATTCATTTTATAGCAAAAATACCAATTTGGCTTTAACTCGCAAAAGTAAGGCTATTCCTGTTTTTCTTTCTCAAACAAGGTCATTTAAAGAGGTTTATGCATGGAACCTTCTTAGAATGGATATATATGAAGGACAAATTAGTTTGAACTTGTTTTGACTGAAGGAATTCCTTTTATAGCAAAAATACCAATTTGGCTTTAACTCGCAAAAGTAAGGCTATTCCTGTTTTTCTTTCTCAAACAAGGTCATTTAAAAAGGTTTATGCATGGAACCTTCTTATAATGGATATATATGAAGGACATAGGAGTTTGAACTTGTTTTGACTGAAGGAATTGGTGTTTATAAGCAAAAATCCGAATTTCGTCTTAATTCCGCAAAAGAAGGCTATTCCTGTTTTTCTTTCTCATACAAGGTCATTTAAAGAGGGTTATGCATGGAACCTACTTAGAATTGATATATATGAAGGACAAATTAGTTTGAACTTGTTTTGACTGAAGGAATTCATTTTATAGCAAAAATACCAATTTGGCTTTAACTCGCAAAAGTAAGGCTATTCCTGTTTTTCTTTCTCAAACAAGGTCATTTAAAGAGGTTTATGCATGGAACCTTCTTAGAATGGATATATATGAAGGACAAATTAGTTTGAACTTGTTTTGACTGAAGGAATTCACTTTATAGCAAAAATACCAATTTGGCTTTAAGTCGCAAAAGTAAGGCTATTCCTGTTTTTCTTTCTCAAACAAGGTCATTTAAAAAGGTTTATGCATGGAACCTTCTTAGAATGGATATATATGAAGGACATAGGAGTTTGAACTTGTTTTGACTGAAGGAATTGGTGTTTATAAGCAAAAATCCGAATTTCGTCTTAATTCCGCAAAAGAAGGCTATTCCTGTTTTTCTTTCTCATACAAGGTCATTTAAAGAGGGTTATGCATGGAACCTACTTAGAATTGATATATATGAAGGACAAATTAGTTTGAACTTGTTTTGACTGAAGGAATTCATTTTATAGCAAAAATACCAATTTGGCTTTAACTCGCAAAAGTAAGGCTATTCCTGTTTTTCTTTCTCAAACAAGGTCATTTAAAGAGGTTTATGCATGGAACCTTCTTAGAATGGATATATATGAAGGACAAATTAGTTTGAACTTGTTTTGACTGAAGGAATTCATTTTATAGCAAAAATACCAATTTGGCTTTAACTCGCAAAAGTAAGGCTATTCCTGTTTTTCTTTCTCAAACAAGGTCATTTAAAGAGGTTTATGCATGGAACCTTCTTAGAATGGATATATATGAAGGACATAAGAGTTTGAACTTGTTTTGACTGAAGGAATTGGTGCTTATAAGCAAAAATCCGAATTTCGTCTTAATACCGCAAAAGAAGGCTATTCCTGTTTTTCTTTCTCAAACAAGGTCATTTAAAGAGGTTTATGCATGGAACCTTCTTAGAAGGGATATATATGAAGGACAAATTAGTTTGAACTTGTTTTGACTGAAGGAATTCATTTTATAGCAAAAATACCAATTTGGCTTTAACTCGCAAAAGTAAGGCTATTCCTGTTTTTCTTTCTCAAACAAGGTCATTTAAAAAGGTTTATGCATGGAACCTTCTTATAATGGATATATATGAAGGACATAGGAGTTTGAACTTGTTTTGACTGAAGGAATTGGTGTTTATAAGCAAAAATCCGAATTTCGTCTTAATTCCGCAAAAGAAGGCTATTCCTGTTTTTCTTTCTCATACAAGGTCATTTAAAGAGGGTTATGCATGGAACCTACTTAGAATTGATATATATGAAGGACAAATTAGTTTGAACTTGTTTTGACTGAAGGAATTCATTTTATAGCAAAAATACCAATTTGGCTTTAACTCGCAAAAGTAAGGCTATTCCTGTTTTTCTTTCTCAAACAAGGTCATTTAAAGAGGTTTATGCATGGAACCTTCTTAGAATGGATATATATGAAGGACAAATTAGTTTGAACTTGTTTTGACTGAAGGAATTCACTTTATAGCAAAAATACCAATTTGGCTTTAAGTCGCAAAAGTAAGGCTATTCCTGTTTTTCTTTCTCAAACAAGGTCATTTAAAAAGGTTTATGCATGGAACCTTCTTAGAATGGATATATATGAAGGACATAGGAGTTTGAACTTGTTTTGACTGAAGGAATTGGTGTTTATAAGCAAAAATCCGAATTTCGTCTTAATTCCGCAAAAGAAGGCTATTCCTGTTTTTCTTTCTCATACAAGGTCATTTAAAGAGGGTTATGCATGGAACCTACTTAGAATTGATATATATGAAGGACAAATTAGTTTGAACTTGTTTTGACTGAAGGAATTCATTTTATAGCAAAAATACCAATTTGGCTTTAACTCGCAAAAGTAAGGCTATTCCTGTTTTTCTTTCTCAAACAAGGTCATTTAAAGAGGTTTATGCATGGAACCTTCTTAGAATGGATATATATGAAGGACAAATTAGTTTGAACTTGTTTTGACTGAAGGAATTCATTTTATAGCTAAAATACCAATTTGGCTTTAATTCGCAAAAGTAAGGCTATTCCTGTTTTTCTTTCTCAAACAAGGTCATTTAAAGAGGTTTATGCATGGAACCTTCTTAGAATGGATATATATGAAGGACATAAGAGTTTGAACTTGTTTTGACTCAAGGAATTGGCGTTTATAAGCAAAAATCCGTATTTCGTCTTAATACCGCAAAAGAAGGCTATTCCTGTTTTTCTTTCTCATACAAGGTCATTTAAAGAGGGTTATGCATGGAACCTACTTAGAATTGATATATATGAAGGACAAATTAGTTTGAACTTGTTTTGACTGAAGGAATTCATTTTATAGCAAAAATACCAATTTGGCTTTAACTCGCAAAAGCAAGGCTATTCCTGTTTTTCTTTCTCAAACAAGGTCATTTAAAAAGGTTTATGCATGGAACCTTCTTATAATGGATATATATGAAGGACATAGGAGTTTGAACTTGTTTTGACTGAAGGAATTGGTGTTTATAAGCAAAAATCCGAATTTCGTCTTAATTCCGCAAAAGAAGGCTATTCCTGTTTTTCTTTCTCATACAAGGTCATTTAAAGAGGGTTATGCATGGAACCTACTTAGAATTGATATATATGAAGGACAAATTAGTTTGAACTTGTTTTGACTGAAGGAATTCATTTTATAGCAAAAATACCAATTTGGCTTTAACTCGCAAAAGTAAGGCTATTCCTGTTTTTCTTTCTCAAACAAGGTCATTTAAAGAGGTTTATGCATGGAACCTTCTTAGAATGGATATATATGAAGGACATAGGAGTTTGAACTTGTTTTGACTGAAGGAATTGGTGTTTATAAGCAAAAATCCGAATTTCGTCTTAATTCCGCAAAAGAAGGCTATTCCTGTTTTTCTTTCTCATACAAGGTCATTTAAAGAGGGTTATGCATGGAACCTACTTAGAATTGATATATATGAAGGACAAATTAGTTTGAACTTGTTTTGACTGAAGGAATTCATTTTATAGCAAAAATACCAATTTGGCTTTAACTCGCAAAAGTAAGGCTATTCCTGTTTTTCTTTCTCAAACAAGGTCATTTAAAGAGGTTTATGCATGGAACCTTCTTAGAATGGATATATATGAAGGACATAAGAGTTTGAACTTGTTTTGACTGAAGGAATTGGTGTTTATAAGCAAAAATCCGAATTTCGTCTTAATTCCGCAAAAGAAGGCTATTCCTGTTTTTCTTTCTCATACAAGGTCATTTAAAGAGGGTTATGCATGGAACCTACTTAGAATTGATATATATGAAGGACAAATTAGTTTGAACTTGTTTTGACTGAAGGAATTCATTTTATAGCAAAAATACCAATTTGGCTTTAACTCGCAAAAGTAAGGCTATTCCTGTTTTTCTTTCTCAAACAAGGTCATTTAAAGAGGTTTATGCATGGAACCTTCTTAGAATGGATATATATGAAGGACAAATTAGTTTGAACTTGTTTTGACTGAAGGAATTCATTTTATAGCAAAAATACCAATTTGGCTTTAACTCGCAAAAGTAAGGCTATTCCTGTTTTTCTTTCTCAAACAAGGTCATTTAAAAAGGTTTATGCATGGAACCTTCTTAGAATGGATATATATGAAGGACATAGGAGTTTGAACTTGTTTTGACTGAAGGAATTGGTGTTTATAAGCAAAAATCCGAATTTCGTCTTAATTCCGCAAAAGAAGGCTATTCCTGTTTTTCTTTCTCATACAAGGTCATTTAAAGAGGGTTATGCATGGAACCTACTTAGAATTGATATATATGAAGGAAAAATTAGTTTGAACTTGTTTTGACTGAAGGAATTCATTTTATAGCAAAAATACCAATTTGGCTTTAACTCGCAAAAGTAAGGCTATTCCTGTTTTTCTTTCTCAAACAAGGTCATTTAAAGAGGTTTATGCATGGAACCTTCTTAGAATGGATATATATGAAGGACATAAGAGTTTGAACTTGTTTTGACTGAAGGAATTGGTGCTTATAAGCAAAAATCCGAATTTCGTCTTAATACCGCAAAAGAAGGCTATTCCTGTTTTTCTTTCTCAAACAAGGTCATTTAAAGAGGTTTATGCATGGAACCTTCTTAGAATGGATATATATGAAGGACATAGGAGTTTGAACTTGTTTTGACTGAAGGAATTGGTGTTTATAAGCAAAAATCCGAATTTCGTCTTAATTCCGCAAAAGAAGGCTATTCCTGTTTTTCTTTCTCATACAAGGTCATTTAAAGAGGGTTATGCATGGAACCTACTTAGAATTGATATATATGAAGGACAAATTAGTTTGAACTTGTTTTGACTGAAGGAATTCATTTTATAGCAAAAATACCAATTTGGCTTTAACTCGCAAAAGTAAGGCTATTCCTGTTTTTCTTTCTCAAACAAGGTCATTTAAAGAGGTTTATGCATGGAACCTTCTTAGAATGGATATATATGAAGGACATAGGAGTTTGAACTTGTTTTGACTGAAGGAATTGGTGTTTATAAGCAAAAATCCGAATTTCGTCTTAATTCCGCAAAAGAAGGCTATTCCTGTTTTTCTTTCTCATACAAGGTCATTTAAAGAGGGTTATGCATGGAACCTACTTAGAATTGATATATATGAAGGACAAATTAGTTTGAACTTGTTTTGACTGAAGGAATTCATTTTATAGCAAAAATACCAATTTGGCTTTAACTCGCAAAAGTAAGGCTATTCCTGTTTTTCTTTCTCAAACAAGGTCATTTAAAGAGGTTTATGCATGGAACCTTCTTAGAATGGATATATATGAAGGACAAATTAGTTTGAACTTGTTTTGACTGAAGGAATTCACTTTATAGCAAAAATACCAATTTGGCTTTAACTCGCAAAAGTAAGGCTATTCCTGTTTTTCTTTCTCAAACAAGGTCATTTAAAAAGGTTTATGCATGGAACCTTCTTAGAATGGATATATATGAAGGACATAGGAGTTTGAACTTGTTTTGACTGAAGGAATTGGTGTTTATAAGCAAAAATCCGAATTTCGTCTTAATTCCGCAAAAGAAGGCTATTCCTGTTTTTCTTTCTCATACAAGGTCATTTAAAGAGGGTTATGCATGGAACCTACTTAGAATTGATATATATGAAGGACAAATTAGTTTGAACTTGTTTTGACTGAAGGAATTCATTTTATAGCAAAAATACCAATTTGGCTTTAACTCGCAAAAGTAAGGCTATTCCTGTTTTTCTTTCTCAAACAAGGTCATTTAAAGAGGTTTATGCATGGAACCTTCTTAGAATGGATATATATGAAGGACAAATTAGTTTGAACTTGTTTTGACTGAAGGAATTCATTTTATAGCAAAAATACCAATTTGGCTTTAACTCGCAAAAGTAAGGCTATTCCTGTTTTTCTTTCTCAAACAAGGTCATTTAAAAAGGTTTATGCATGGAACCTTCTTAGAATGGATATATATGAAGGACATAGGAGTTTGAACTTGTTTTGACTGAAGGAATTGGTGTTTATAAGCAAAAATCCGAATTTCGTCTTAATTCCGCAAAAGAAGGCTATTCCTGTTTTTCTTTCTCATACAAGGTCATTTAAAGAGGGTTATGCATGGAACCTACTTAGAATTGATATATATGAAGGAAAAATTAGTTTGAACTTGTTTTGACTGAAGGAATTCATTTTATAGCAAAAATACCAATTTGGCTTTAACTCGCAAAAGTAAGGCTATTCCTGTTTTTCTTTCTCAAACAAGGTCATTTAAAGAGGTTTATGCATGGAACCTTCTTAGAATGGATATATATGAAGGACATAAGAGTTTGAACTTGTTTTGACTGAAGGAATTGGTGCTTATAAGCAAAAATCCGAATTTCGTCTTAATACCGCAAAAGAAGGCTATTCCTGTTTTTCTTTCTCAAACAAGGTCATTTAAAGAGGTTTATGCATGGAACCTTCTTAGAAGGGATATATATGAAGGACAAATTAGTTTGAACTTGTTTTGACTGAAGGAATTCATTTTATAGCAAAAATACCAATTTGGCTTTAACTCGCAAAAGTAAGGCTATTCCTGTTTTTCTTTCTCAAACAAGGTCATTTAAAGAGGTTTATGCATGGAACCTTCTTAGAATGGATATATATGAAGGACAAATTAGTTTGAACTTGTTTTGACTGAAGGAATTCCTTTTATAGCAAAAATACCAATTTGGCTTTAACTCGCAAAAGTAAGGCTATTCCTGTTTTTCTTTCTCAAACAAGGTCATTTAAAAAGGTTTATGCATGGAACCTTCTTATAATGGATATATATGAAGGACATAGGAGTTTGAACTTGTTTTGACTGAAGGAATTGGTGTTTATAAGCAAAAATCCGAATTTCGTCTTAATTCCGCAAAAGAAGGCTATTCCTGTTTTTCTTTCTCATACAAGGTCATTTAAAGAGGGTTATGCATGGAACCTACTTAGAATTGATATATATGAAGGACAAATTAGTTTGAACTTGTTTTGACTGAAGGAATTCATTTTATAGCAAAAATACCAATTTGGCTTTAACTCGCAAAAGTAAGGCTATTCCTGTTTTTCTTTCTCAAACAAGGTCATTTAAAGAGGTTTATGCATGGAACCTTCTTAGAATGGATATATATGAAGGACAAATTAGTTTGAACTTGTTTTGACTGAAGGAATTCACTTTATAGCAAAAATACCAATTTGGCTTTAAGTCGCAAAAGTAAGGCTATTCCTGTTTTTCTTTCTCAAACAAGGTCATTTAAAAAGGTTTATGCATGGAACCTTCTTAGAATGGATATATATGAAGGACATAGGAGTTTGAACTTGTTTTGACTGAAGGAATTGGTGTTTATAAGCAAAAATCCGAATTTCGTCTTAATTCCGCAAAAGAAGGCTATTCCTGTTTTTCTTTCTCATACAAGGTCATTTAAAGAGGGTTATGCATGGAACCTACTTAGAATTGATATATATGAAGGACAAATTAGTTTGAACTTGTTTTGACTGAAGGAATTCATTTTATAGCAAAAATACCAATTTGGCTTTAACTCGCAAAAGTAAGGCTATTCCTGTTTTTCTTTCTCAAACAAGGTCATTTAAAGAGGTTTATGCATGGAACCTTCTTAGAATGGATATATATGAAGGACAAATTAGTTTGAACTTGTTTTGACTGAAGGAATTCATTTTATAGCTAAAATACCAATTTGGCTTTAACTCGCAAAAGTAAGGCTATTCCTGTTTTTCTTTCTCAAACAAGGTCATTTAAAGAGGTTTATGC
This sequence comes from Odontesthes bonariensis, assembly GCF_027942865.1. Classification (NCBI taxonomy): domain Eukaryota; kingdom Metazoa; phylum Chordata; class Actinopteri; order Atheriniformes; family Atherinopsidae; genus Odontesthes; species Odontesthes bonariensis. Next base: position 28,265,600 of record NC_134524.1, read on the forward strand.
ATGGAACCTTCTTAGAATGGATATATATGAAGGACATAAGAGTTTGAACTTGTTTTGACTCAAGGAATTGGCGTTTATAAGCAAAAATCCGTATTTCGTCTTAATACCGCAAAAGAAGGCTATTCCTGTTTTTCTTTCTCATACAAGGTCATTTAAAGAGGGTTATGCATGGAACCTACTTAGAATTGATATATATGAAGGACAAATTAGTTTGAACTTGTTTTGACTGAAGGAATTCATTTTATAGCAAAAATACCAATTTGGCTTTAACTCGCAAAAGTAAGGCTATTCCTGTTTTTCTTTCTCAAACAAGGTCATTTAAAGAGGTTTATGCATGGAACCTTCTTAGAATGGATATATATGAAGGACAAATTAGTTTGAACTTGTTTTGACTGAAGGAATTCACTTTATAGCAAAAATACCAATTTGGCTTTAACTCGCAAAAGTAAGGCTATTCCTGTTTTTCTTTCTCAAACAAGGTCATTTAAAAAGGTTTATGCATGGAACCTTCTTAGAATGGATATATATGAAGGACATAGGAGTTTGAACTTGTTTTGACTGAAGGAATTGGTGTTTATAAGCAAAAATCCGAATTTCGTCTTAATTCCGCAAAAGAAGGCTATTCCTGTTTTTCTTTCTCATACAAGGTCATTTAAAGAGGGTTATGCATGGAACCTACTTAGAATTGATATATATGAAGGACAAATTAGTTTGAACTTGTTTTGACTGAAGGAATTCATTTTATAGCAAAAATACCAATTTGGCTTTAACTCGCAAAAGTAAGGCTATTCCTGTTTTTCTTTCTCAAACAAGGTCATTTAAAGAGGTTTATGCATGGAACCTTCTTAGAATGGATATATATGAAGGACATAGGAGTTTGAACTTGTTTTGACTGAAGGAATTGGTGTTTATAAGCAAAAATCCGAATTTCGTCTTAATTCCGCAAAAGAAGGCTATTCCTGTTTTTCTTTCTCATACAAGGTCATTTAAAGAGGGTTATGCATGGAACCTACTTAGAATTGATATATATGAAGGACAAATTAGTTTGAACTTGTTTTGACTGAAGGAATTCATTTTATAGCAAAAATACCAATTTGGCTTTAACTCGCAAAAGTAAGGCTATTCCTGTTTTTCTTTCTCAAACAAGGTCATTTAAAGAGGTTTATGCATGGAACCTTCTTAGAATGGATATATATGAAGGACATAAGAGTTTGAACTTGTTTTGACTGAAGGAATTGGTGTTTATAAGCAAAAATCCGAATTTCGTCTTAATTCCGCAAAAGAAGGCTATTCCTGTTTTTCTTTCTCATACAAGGTCATTTAAAGAGGGTTATGCATGGAACCTACTTAGAATTGATATATATGAAGGACAAATTAGTTTGAACTTGTTTTGACTGAAGGAATTCATTTTATAGCAAAAATACCAATTTGGCTTTAACTCGCAAAAGTAAGGCTATTCCTGTTTTTCTTTCTCAAACAAGGTCATTTAAAGAGGTTTATGCATGGAACCTTCTTAGAATGGATATATATGAAGGACAAATTAGTTTGAACTTGTTTTGACTGAAGGAATTCCTTTTATAGCAAAAATACCAATTTGGCTTTAACTCGCAAAAGTAAGGCTATTCCTGTTTTTCTTTCTCAAACAAGGTCATTTAAAAAGGTTTATGCATGGAACCTTCTTATAATGGATATATATGAAGGACATAGGAGTTTGAACTTGTTTTGACTGAAGGAATTGGTGTTTATAAGCAAAAATCCGAATTTCGTCTTAATTCCGCAAAAGAAGGCTATTCCTGTTTTTCTTTCTCATACAAGGTCATTTAAAGAGGGTTATGCATGGAACCTACTTAGAATTGATATATATGAAGGACAAATTAGTTTGAACTTGTTTTGACTGAAGGAATTCATTTTATAGCAAAAATACCAATTTGGCTTTAACTCGCAAAAGTAAGGCTATTCCTGTTTTTCTTTCTCAAACAAGGTCATTTAAAGAGGTTTATGCATGGAACCTTCTTAGAATGGATATATATGAAGGACAAATTAGTTTGAACTTGTTTTGACTGAAGGAATTCACTTTATAGCAAAAATACCAATTTGGCTTTAAGTCGCAAAAGTAAGGCTATTCCTGTTTTTCTTTCTCAAACAAGGTCATTTAAAAAGGTTTATGCATGGAACCTTCTTAGAATGGATATATATGAAGGACATAGGAGTTTGAACTTGTTTTGACTGAAGGAATTGGTGTTTATAAGCAAAAATCCGAATTTCGTCTTAATTCCGCAAAAGAAGGCTATTCCTGTTTTTCTTTCTCATACAAGGTCATTTAAAGAGGGTTATGCATGGAACCTACTTAGAATTGATATATATGAAGGACAAATTAGTTTGAACTTGTTTTGACTGAAGGAATTCATTTTATAGCAAAAATACCAATTTGGCTTTAACTCGCAAAAGTAAGGCTATTCCTGTTTTTCTTTCTCAAACAAGGTCATTTAAAGAGGTTTATGCATGGAACCTTCTTAGAATGGATATATATGAAGGACAAATTAGTTTGAACTTGTTTTGACTGAAGGAATTCATTTTATAGCTAAAATACCAATTTGGCTTTAACTCGCAAAAGTAAGGCTATTCCTGTTTTTCTTTCTCAAACAAGGTCATTTAAAGAGGTTTATGCATGGAACCTTCTTAGAATGGATATATATGAAGGACATAAGAGTTTGAACTTGTTTTGACTCAAGGAATTGGCGTTTATAAGCAAAAATCCGTATTTCGTCTTAATACCGCAAAAGAAGGCTATTCCTGTTTTTCTTTCTCATACAAGGTCATTTAAAGAGGGTTATGCATGGAACCTACTTAGAATTGATATATATGAAGGACAAATTAGTTTGAACTTGTTTTGACTGAAGGAATTCATTTTATAGCAAAAATACCAATTTGGCTTTAACTCGCAAAAGTAAGGCTATTCCTGTTTTTCTTTCTCAAACAAGGTCATTTAAAGAGGTTTATGCATGGAACCTTCTTAGAATGGATATATATGAAGGACAAATTAGTTTGAACTTGTTTTGACTGAAGGAATTCACTTTATAGCAAAAATACCAATTTGGCTTTAACTCGCAAAAGTAAGGCTATTCCTGTTTTTCTTTCTCAAACAAGGTCATTTAAAAAGGTTTATGCATGGAACCTTCTTAGAATGGATATATATGAAGGACATAGGAGTTTGAACTTGTTTTGACTGAAGGAATTGGTGTTTATAAGCAAAAATCCGAATTTCGTCTTAATTCCGCAAAAGAAGGCTATTCCTGTTTTTCTTTCTCATACAAGGTCATTTAAAGAGGGTTATGCATGGAACCTACTTAGAATTGATATATATGAAGGACAAATTAGTTTGAACTTGTTTTGACTGAAGGAATTCATTTTATAGCAAAAATACCAATTTGGCTTTAACTCGCAAAAGTAAGGCTATTCCTGTTTTTCTTTCTCAAACAAGGTCATTTAAAGAGGTTTATGCATGGAACCTTCTTAGAATGGATATATATGAAGGACATAGGAGTTTGAACTTGTTTTGACTGAAGGAATTGGTGTTTATAAGCAAAAATCCGAATTTCGTCTTAATTCCGCAAAAGAAGGCTATTCCTGTTTTTCTTTCTCATACAAGGTCATTTAAAGAGGGTTATGCATGGAACCTACTTAGAATTGATATATATGAAGGACAAATTAGTTTGAACTTGTTTTGACTGAAGGAATTCATTTTATAGCAAAAATACCAATTTGGCTTTAACTCGCAAAAGTAAGGCTATTCCTGTTTTTCTTTCTCAAACAAGGTCATTTAAAGAGGTTTATGCATGGAACCTTCTTAGAATGGATATATATGAAGGACATAAGAGTTTGAACTTGTTTTGACTGAAGGAATTGGTGTTTATAAGCAAAAATCCGAATTTCGTCTTAATTCCGCAAAAGAAGGCTATTCCTGTTTTTCTTTCTCATACAAGGTCATTTAAAGAGGGTTATGCATGGAACCTACTTAGAATTGATATATATGAAGGACAAATTAGTTTGAACTTGTTTTGACTGAAGGAATTCATTTTATAGCAAAAATACCAATTTGGCTTTAACTCGCAAAAGTAAGGCTATTCCTGTTTTTCTTTCTCAAACAAGGTCATTTAAAGAGGTTTATGCATGGAACCTTCTTAGAATGGATATATATGAAGGACAAATTAGTTTGAACTTGTTTTGACTGAAGGAATTCATTTTATAGATAAAATACCAATTTGGCTTTAACTCGCAAAAGTAAGGCTATTCCTGTTTTTCTTTCTCAAACAAGGTCATTTAAAGAGGTTTATGCATGGAACCTTCTTAGAATGGATATATATGAAGGACATAAGAGTTTGAACTTGTTTTGACTCAAGGAATTGGCGTTTATAAGCAAAAATCCGAATTTCGTCTTAATACCGCAAAAGAAGGCTATTCCTGTTTTTCTTTCTCATACAAGGTCATTTAAAGAGGGTTATGCATGGAACCTACTTAGAATTGATATATATGAAGGACAAATTAGTTTGAACTTGTTTTGACTGAAGGAATTCATTTTATAGCAAAAATACCAATTTGGCTTTAACTCGCAAAAGTAAGGCTATTCCTGTTTTTCTTTCTCAAACAAGGTCATTTAAAAAGGTTTATGCATGGAACCTTCTTAGAATGGATATATATGAAGGACATAGGAGTTTGAACTTTTTTTGACTGAAGGAATTGGTGTTTATAAGCAAAAATCCGAATTTCGTCTTAATTCCGCAAAAGAAGGCTATTCCTGTTTTTCTTTCTCATACAAGGTCATTTAAAGAGGGTTATGCATGGAACCTACTTAGAATTGATATATATGAAGGACAAATTAGTTTGAACTTGTTTTGACTGAAGGAATTCATTTTATAGCAAAAATACCAATTTGGCTTTAACTCGCAAAAGTAAGGCTATTCCTGTTTTTCTTTCTCAAACAAGGTCATTTAAAGAGGTTTATGCATGGAACCTTCTTAGAAGTGATATATATGAAGGACAAATTAGTTTGAACTTGTTTTGACTGAAGGAATTCATTTTATAGCAAAAATACCAATTTGGCTTTAACTCGCAAAAGTAAGGCTATTCCTGTTTTTCTTTCTCAAACAAGGTCATTTAAAGAGGTTTATGCATGGAACCTTCTTAGAATGGATATATATGAAGGACATAGGAGTTTGAACTTGTTTTGACTGAAGGAATTCATTTTATAGCAAAAATACCAATTTGGCTTTAACTCGCAAAAGTAAGGCTATTCCTGTTTTTCTTTCTCAAACAAGGTCATTTAAAAAGGTTTATGCATGGAACCTTCTTATAATGGATATATATGAAGGACATAGGAGTTTGAACTTGTTTTGACTGAAGGAATTGGTGTTTATAAGCAAAAATCCGAATTTCGTCTTAATTCCGCAAAAGAAGGCTATTCCTGTTTTTCTTTCTCATACAAGGTCATTTAAAGAGGGTTATGCATGGAACCTACTTAGAATTGATATATATGGAGGACAAATTAGTTTGAACTTGTTTTGACTGAAGGAATTCATTTTATAGCAAAAATACCAATTTGGCTTTAACTCGCAAAAGTAAGGCTATTCCTGTTTTTCTTTCTCAAACAAGGTCATTTAAAGAGGTTTATGCATGGAACCTTCTTAGAATGGATATATATGAAGGACATAGGAGTTTGAACTTGTTTTGACTGAAGGAATTGGTGTTTATAAGCAAAAATCCGAATTTCGTCTTAATTCCGCAAAAGAAGGCCATTCCTGTTTTTCTTTCTCATACAAGGTCATTTAAAGAGGGTTATGCATGGAACCTACTTAGAATTGATATATATGAAGGACAAATTAGTTTGAACTTGTTTTGACTGAAGGAATTCATTTTATAGCAAAAATACCAATTTGGCTTTAACTCGCAAAAGTAAGGCTATTCCTGTTTTTCTTTCTCAAACAAGGTCATTTAAAGAGGTTTATGCATGGAACCTTCTTAGAATGGATATATATGAAGGACAAATTAGTTTGAACTTGTTTTGACTGAAGGAATTCACTTTATAGCAAAAATACCAATTTGGCTTTAACTCGCAAAAGTAAGGCTATTCCTGTTTTTCTTTCTCAAACAAGGTCATTTAAAAAGGTTTATGCATGGAACCTTCTTAGAATGGATATATATGAAGGACATAGGAGTTTGAACTTGTTTTGACTGAAGGAATTGGTGTTTATAAGCAAAAATCCGAATTTCGTCTTAATTCCGCAAAAGAAGGCTATTCCTGTTTTTCTTTCTCATACAAGGTCATTTAAAGAGGGTTATGCATGGAACCTACTTAGAATTGATATATATGAAGGACAAATTAGTTTGAACTTGTTTTGACTGAAGGAATTCATTTTATAGCAAAAATACCAATTTGGCTTTAACTCGCAAAAGTAAGGCTATTCCTGTTTTTCTTTCTCAAACAAGGTCATTTAAAGAGGTTTATGCATGGAACCTTCTTAGAATGGATATATATGAAGGACATAAGAGTTTGAACTTGTTTTGACTCAAGGAATTGGCGTTTATAAGCAAAAATCCGAATTTCGTCTTAATACCGCAAAAGAAGGCTATTCCTGTTTTTCTTTCTCATACAAGGTCATTTAAAGAGGGTTATGCATGGAACCTACTTAGAATTGATATATATGAAGGACAAATTAGTTTGAACTTGTTTTGACTGAAGGAATTCATTTTATAGCAAAAATACCAATTTGGCTTTAACTCGCAAAAGTAAGGCTATTCCTGTTTTTCTTTCTCAAACAAGGTCATTTAAAAAGGTTTATGCATGGAACCTTCTTAGAATGGATATATATGAAGGACATAGGAGTTTGAACTTTTTTTGACTGAAGGAATTGGTGTTTATAAGCAAAAATCCGAATTTCGTCTTAATTCCGCAAAAGAAGGCTATTCCTGTTTTTCTTTCTCATACAAGGTCATTTAAAGAGGGTTATGCATGGAACCTACTTAGAATTGATATATATGAAGGACAAATTAGTTTGAACTTGTTTTGACTGAAGGAATTCATTTTATAGCAAAAATACCAATTTGGCTTTAACTCGCAAAAGTAAGGCTATTCCTGTTTTTCTTTCTCAAACAAGGTCATTTAAAGAGGTTTATGCATGGAACCTTCTTAGAAGTGATATATATGAAGGACAAATTAGTTTGAACTTGTTTTGACTGAAGGAATTCATTTTATAGCAAAAATACCAATTTGGCTTTAACTCGCAAAAGTAAGGCTATTCCTGTTTTTCTTTCTCAAACAAGGTCATTTAAAGAGGTTTATGCATGGAACCTTCTTAGAATGGATATATATGAAGGACATAGGAGTTTGAACTTGTTTTGACTGAAGGAATTCATTTTATAGCAAAAATACCAATTTGGCTTTAACTCGCAAAAGTAAGGCTATTCCTGTTTTTCTTTCTCAAACAAGGTCATTTAAAAAGGTTTATGCATGGAACCTTCTTATAATGGATATATATGAAGGACATAGGAGTTTGAACTTGTTTTGACTGAAGGAATTGGTGTTTATAAGCAAAAATCCGAATTTCGTCTTAATTCCGCAAAAGAAGGCTATTCCTGTTTTTCTTTCTCATACAAGGTCATTTAAAGAGGGTTATGCATGGAACCTACTTAGAATTGATATATATGAAGGACAAATTAGTTTGAACTTGTTTTGACTGAAGGAATTCATTTTTTAGCAAAAATACCAATTTGGCTTTAACTCGCAAAAGTAAGGCTATTCCTGTTTTTCTTTCTCAAACAAGGTCATTTAAAGAGGTTTATGCATGGAACCTTCTTAGAATGGATATATATGAAGGACAAATTAGTTTGAACTTGTTTTGACTGAAGGAATTCATTTTATAGCAAAAATACCAATTTGGCTTTAACTCGCAAAAGTAAGGCTATTCCTGTTTTTCTTTCTCAAACAAGGTCATTTAAAAAGGTTTATGCATGGAACCTTCTTATAATGGATATATATGAAGGACATAGGAGTTTGAACTTGTTTTGACTGAAGGAATTGGTGTTTATAAGCAAAAATCCGAATTTCGTCTTAATTCCGCAAAAGAAGGCTATTCCTGTTTTTCTTTCTCATACAAGGTCATTTAAAGAGGGTTATGCATGGAACCTACTTAGAATTGATATATATGAAGGACAAATTAGTTTGAACTTGTTTTGACTGAAGGAATTCATTTTATAGCAAAAATACCAATTTGGCTTTAACTCGCAAAAGTAAGGCTATTCCTGTTTTTCTTTCTCAAACAAGGTCATTTAAAGAGGTTTATGCATGGAACCTTCTTAGAATGGATATATATGAAGGACAAATTAGTTTGAACTTGTTTTGACTGAAGGAATTCACTTTATAGCAAAAATACCAATTTGGCTTTAACTCGCAAAAGTAAGGCTATTCCTGTTTTTCTTTCTCAAACAAGGTCATTTAAAAAGGTTTATGCATGGAACCTTCTTATAATGGATATATATGAAGGACATAGGAGTTTGAACTTGTTTTGACTGAAGGAATTGGTGTTTATAAGCAAAAATCCGAATTTCGTCTTAATTCCGCAAAAGAAGGCTATTCCTGTTTTTCTTTCTCATACAAGGTCATTTAAAGAGGGTTATGCATGGAACCTACTTAGAATTGATATATATGAAGGACAAATTAGTTTGAACTTGTTTTGACTGAAGGAATTCATTTTATAGCAAAAATACCAATTTGGCTTTAACTCGCAAAAGTAAGGCTATTCCTGTTTTTCTTTCTCAAACAAGGTCATTTAAAGAGGTTTATGCATGGAACCTTCTTAGAATGGATATATATGAAGGACAAATTAGTTTGAACTTGTTTTGACTGAAGGAATTCATTTTATAGCTAAAATACCAATTTGGCTTTAACTCGCAAAAGTAAGGCTATTCCTGTTTTTCTTTCTCAAACAAGGTCATTTAAAGAGGTTTATGCATGGAACCTTCTTAGAATGGATATATATGAAGGACATAAGAGTTTGAACTTGTTTTGACTGAAGGAATTGGCGTTTATAAGCAAAAATCCGAATTTCGTCTTAATACCGCAAAAGAAGGCTATTCCTGTTTTTCTTTCTCATACAAGGTCATTTAAAGAGGGTTATGCATGGAACCTACTTAGAATTGATATATATGAAGGACAAATTAGTTTGAACTTGTTTTGACTGAAGGAATTCTTTTTATAGCTAAAATACCAATTTGGCTTTAACTCGCAAAAGTAAGGCTATTCCTGTTTTTCTTTCTCAAACAAGGTCATTTAAAGAGGTTTATGCATGGAACCTTCTTAGAATGGATATATATGAAGGATATAGGAGTTTGAACTTGTTTTGACTGAAGGAATTGGTGCTTATAAGCAAAAATCCGAATTTCGTCTTAATACCGCAAAAGAAGGCTATTCCTGTTTTTCTTTCTCATACAAGGTCATTTAAAGAGGGTTATGCATGGAACCTACTTAGAATTGATATATATGAAGGACAAATTAGTTTGAACTTGTTTTGACTGAAGGAATTCATTTTATAGCAAAAATACCAATTTGGCTTTAACTCGCAAAAGTAAGGCTATTCCTGTTTTTCTGTCTCAAACAAGGTCATTTAAAAAGGTTTATGCATGGAACCTTCTTAGAATGGATATATATGAAGGACATAGGAGTTTGAACTTGTTTTGACTGAAGGAATTGGTGCTTATAAGCAAAAATCCGAATTTCGTCTTAATACCGCAAAAGAAGGCTATTCCTGTTTTTCTTTCTCAAACAAGGTCATTTAAAGAGGTTTATGCATGGAACCTTCTTAGAATTGATATATATGAAGGAAAAATTAGTTTGAACTTGTTTTGACTGAAGGAATTCATTTTATAGCAAAAATACCAATTTGGCTTTAACTCGCAAAAGTAAGGCTATTCCTGTTTTTCTTTCTCAAACAAGGTCATTTAAAGAGGTTTATGCATGGAACCTTCTTAGAATGGATATATATGAAGGACATAAGAGTTTGAACTTGTTTTGACTGAAGGAATTGGCGTTTATAAGCAAAAATCCGAATTTCGTCTTAATACCGCAAAAGAAGGCTATTCCTGTTTTTCTTTCTCATACAAGGTCATTTAAAGAGGGTTATGCATGGAACCTACTTAGAATTGATATATATGAAGGACAAATTAGTTTGAACTTGTTTTGACTGAAGGAATTCTTTTTATAGCTAAAATACCAATTTGGCTTTAACTCGCAAAAGTAAGGCTATTCCTGTTTTTCTTTCTCAAACAAGGTCATTTAAAGAGGTTTATGCATGGAACCTTCTTAGAATTGATATATATGAAGGAAAAATTAGTTTGAACTTGTTTTGACTGAAGGAATTCATTTTATAGCAAAAATACCAATTTGGCTTTAACTCGCAAAAGTAAGGCTATTCCTGTTTTTCTTTCTCAAACAAGGTCATTTAAAGAGGTTTATGCATGGAACCTTCTTAGAATGGATATATATGAAGGACATAAGAGTTTGAACTTGTTTTGACTGAAGGAATTGGCGTTTATAAGCAAAAATCCGAATTTCGTCTTAATACCGCAAAAGAAGGCTATTCCTGTTTTTCTTTCTCATACAAGGTCATTTAAAGAGGGTTATGCATGGAACCTTCTTAGAATGGATATATATGAAGGATATAGGAGTTTGAACTTGTTTTGACTGAAGGAATTGGTGCTTATAAGCAAAAATCCGAATTTCGTCTTAATACCGCAAAAGAAGGCTATTCCTGTTTTTCTTTCTCAAACAAGGTCATTTAAAGAGGTTTATGCATGGAACCTTCTTAGAAGGGATATATATGAAGGACAAATTAGTTTGAACTTGTTTTGACTGAAGGAATTCATTTTATAGCAAAAATACCAATTTGGCTTTGACTCGCAAAAGTAAGGCTATTCCTGTTTTTCTTTCTCAAACAAGGTCATTTAAAGAGGTTTATGCATGGAACCTTCTTAGAATGGATATATATGAAGGACATAGGAGTTTGAACTTTTTTTGACTGAAGGAATTCATTTTATAGCAAAAATACCAATTTGGCTTTAACTCGCAAAAGTAAGGCTATTCCTGTTTTTCTTTCTCAAACAAGGTCATTTAAAAAGGTTTATGCATGGAACCTTCTTATAATGGATATATATGAAGGACATAGGAGTTTGAACTTGTTTTGACTGAAGGAATTGGTGTTTATAAGCAAAAATCCGAAATTCGTCTTAATTCCGCAAAAGAAGGCTATTCCTGTTTTTCTTTCTCATACAAGGTCATTTAAAGAGGGTTATGCATGGAACCTACTTAGAATTGATATATATGAAGGACAAATTAGTTTGAACTTGTTTTGACTGAAGGAATTCATTTTATAGCAAAAATACCAATTTGGCTTTAACTCGCAAAAGTAAGGCTATTCCTGTTTTTCTTTCTCAAACAAGGTCATTTAAAGAGGTTTATGCATGGAACCTTCTTAGAATGGATATATATGAAGGTCAAATTAGTTTGAACTGTTTTTGACTGAAGGAATTCATTTTATAGCAAAAATACCAATTTGGCTTTAACTCGCAAAAGTAAGGCTATTCCTGTTTTTCTTTCTCAAACAAGGTCATTTAAAAAGGTTTATGCATGGAACCTTCTTATAATGGATATATATGAAGGACATAGGAGTTTGAACTTGTTTTGACTGAAGGAATTGGTGTTTATAAGCAAAAATCCGAATTTCGTCTTAATTCCGCAAAAGAAGGCTATTCCTGTTTTTCTTTCTCATACAAGGTCATTTAAAGAGGGTTATGCATGGAACCTACTTAGAATTGATATATATGAAGGACAAATTAGTTTGAACTTGTTTTGACTGAAGGAATTCATTTTATAGCAAAAATACCAATTTGGCTTTAACTCGCAAAAGTAAGGCTATTCCTGTTTTTCTTTCTCAAACAAGGTCATTTAAAGAGGTTTATGCATGGAACCTTCTTAGAATGGATATATATGAAGGACATAAGAGTTTGAACTTGTTTTGACTCAAGGAATTGGCGTTTATAAGCAAAAATCCGAATTTCGTCTTAATACCGCAAAAGAAGGCTATTCCTGTTTTTCTTTCTCATACAAGGTCATTTAAAGAGGGTTATGCATGGAACCTACTTAGAATTGATATATATGAAGGACAAATTAGTTTGAACTTGTTTTGACTGAAGGAATTCATTTTATAGCAAAAATACCAATTTGGCTTTAACTCGCAAAAGTAAGGCTATTCCTGTTTTTCTTTCTCAAACAAGGTCATTTAAAAAGGTTTATGCATGGAACCTTCTTAGAATGGATATATATGAAGGACATAGGAGTTTGAACTTTTTTTGACTGAAGGAATTGGTGTTTATAAGCAAAAATCCGAATTTCGTCTTAATTCCGCAAAAGAAGGCTATTCCTGTTTTTCTTTCTCATACAAGGTCATTTAAAGAGGGTTATGCATGGAACCTACTTAGAATTGATATATATGAAGGAAAAATTAGTTTGAACTTGTTTTGACTGAAGGAATTCATTTTATAGCAAAAATACCAATTTGGCTTTAACTCGCAAAAGTAAGGCTATTCCTGTTTTTCTTTCTCAAACAAGGTCATTTAAAGAGGTTTATGCATGGAACCTTCTTAGAATGGATATATATGAAGGACATAAGAGTTTGAACTTGTTTTGACTGAAGGAATTGGCGTTTATAAGCAAAAATCCGAATTTCGTCTTAATACCGCAAAAGAAGGCTATTCCTGTTTTTCTTTCTCATACAAGGTCATTTAAAGAGGGTTATGCATGGAACCTACTTAGAATTGATATATATGAAGGACAAATTAGTTTGAACTTGTTTTAACTGAAGGAATTCATTTTATAGCAAAAATACCAATTTGGCTTTAACTCGCAAAAGTAAGGCTATTCCTGTTTTTCTTTCTCAAACAAGGTCATTTAAATGACCTTGTTTGAGAAAGAAAAACAGGAATAGCCTTCTTTTGCGGAATTAAGACGAAATTCGGATTTTTGCTTATAAACACCAATTCCTTCAGTCAAAACAAGTTCAAACTCCTATGTCCTTCATATATATCCATTATAAGAAGGTTCCATGCATAACCCTCTTTAAATGACCTTGTATGAGAAAGAAAAACAGGAATAGCCTTCTTTTGCGGAATTAAGACGAAATTCGGATTTTTGCTTATAAACACCAATTCCTTCAGTCAAAACAAGTTCAAACTCCTATGTCCTTCATATATATCCATTATAAGAAGGTTCCATGCATAAACCTTTTTAAATGACCTTGTTTGAGAAAGAAAAACAGGAATAGCCTTACTTTTGCGAGTTAAAGCCAAATTGGTATTTTTGCTATAAAATGAATTCCTTCAGTCAAAAACAGTTCAAACTAATTTGTCCTTCATATATATCCATTCTAAAAAGGTTCCATGCATAAACCTCTTTAAATGACCTTGTTTGAGAAAGAAAAACAGGAATAGCCTTACTTTTGCGAGTTAAAGCCAAATTGGTATTTTTGCTATAAAATGAATTCCTTCAGTCAAAACAAGTTCAAACTAATTTGTCCTTCATATATATCAATTCTAAGTAGGTTCCATGCATAATCCTCTTTAAATGACCTTGTATGAGAAAGAAAAACAGGCTTAGCCTTCTTTTGCGGAATTAAGACGAAATTCGGATTTTTTTCTTATAAACATCAATTCCTTCAGTCAAAACAAGTTCAAACTCCTATTTCCTTCATATATATCCATTCTAAGAAGGTTCCATGCATAAACCTCTTTAAATGACCTTGTTTGAGAAAGAAAAACAGGAATAGCCTTACTTTTGCGAGTTAAAGCCAAATTGGTATTTTTGCTATAAAATGAATTCCTTCAGTCAAAACAAGTTCAAACTAATTTGTCCTTCATATATATCCATTCTAAGAAGGTTCCATGCATAAACCTCTTTAAATGACCTTGTTTGAGAAAGAAAAACAGGAATAGCCTTACTTTTGCGAGTTAAAGCCAAATTGGTATTTTTGCTATAAAAAGAATTCCTTCAGTCAAAACAAGTTCAAACTAATTTGTCCTTCATATATATCAATTCTAAGTAGGTTCCATGCATAACCCTCTTTAAATGACCTTGTATGAGAAAGAAAAACAGGAATAGCCTTCTTTTGCGGAATTAAGACGAAATTCGGATTTTTGCTCATAAACACCAATTCCTTCAGTCAAAACAAGTTCAAACTCCTATGTCCTTCATATATATCCATTATAAGAAGGTTCCATGCATAAACCTTTTTAAATGACCTTGTTTGAGAAAGAAAAACAGGAATAGCCTTACTTTTGCGAGTTAAAGCCAAATTGGTATTTTTGCTATAAAATGAATTCCTTCAGTCAAAAACAGTTCAAACTAATTTGTCCTTCATATATATCCATTCTAAAAAGGTTCCATGCATAAACCTCTTTAAATGACCTTGTTTGAGAAAGAAAAACAGGAATAGCCTTACTTTTGCGAGTTAAAGCCAAATTGGTATTTTTGCTATAAAATGAATTCCTTCAGTCAAAACAAGTTCAAACTAATTTGTCCTTCATATATATCAATTCTAAGTAGGTTCCATGCATAATCCTCTTTAAATGACCTTGTATGAGAAAGAAAAACAGGATTAGCCTTACTTTTGCGAGTTAAAGCCAAATTGGTATTTTTGCTATAAAATGAATTCCTTCAGTCAAAACAAGTTCAAACTAATTTGTCCTCCATATATATCCATTCTAAGAAGGTTCCATGCATAAACCTCTTTAAATGACCTTGTTTGAGAAAGAAAAACAGGAATAGCCTTCTTTTGCGGAATTAAGACGAAATTCGGATTTTTGCTTATAAACACCAATTCCTTCAGTCAAAACAAGATCAAACTCCTATGTCCTTCATATATATCCATTCTAAGAAGGTTCCATGCATAAACCTCTTTAAATGACCATGTTTGAGAAAGAAAAACAGGAATAGCCTTACTTTTGCGAGTTAAAGCCAAATTGGTATTTTTGCTATAAAATGAATTCCTTCAGTCAAAACAAGTTCAAACTAATTTGTCCTTCATATATATCCATTCTAAGAAGGTTCCATGCATAAACCTCTTTAAATGACCTTGTTTGAGAAAGAAAAACAGGAAAAGCCTTACTTTTGCGAGTTAAAGCCAAATTGGTATTTTTGCTATAAAAAGAATTCCTTCAGTCAAAACAAGTTCAAACTAATTTGTCCTTCATATATATCAATTCTAAGTAGGTTCCATGCATAACCCTCTTTAAATGACCTTGTATGAGAAAGAAAAAACAGGAATAGCCTTATTTTGCGGAATTAAGACGAAATTCGGATTTTTGCTTATAAACACCAATTCCTTCAGTCAAAACAAGTTCAAACTCCTATGTCCTTCATATATATCCATTATAAGAAGGTTCCATGCATAAACCTCTTTAAATGACCTTTTTTGAGAAAGAAAAACAGGAATAGCTTTACTTTTGCGAGTTAAAGCCAAATTGGTATTTTTGCTATAAAATGAATTCCTTCAATCAAAACAAGTTCAAACTAATTTGTCCTTCATATATATCCATTCTAAGAAGGTTCCATGCATAAACCTCTTTAAATGACCTTGTTTGAGAAAGAAAAACAGGAATAGCCTTCTTTTGCGGAATTAAGACGAAATTCGGATTTTTGCTTATAAACACCAATTCCTTCAGTCAAAACAAGTTCAAACTCCTATGTCCTTCATATATATCCATTATAAGAAGGTTCCATGCATAAACCTCTTTAAATGACCTTGTTTGAGAAAGAAAAACAGGAATAGCCTTACTTTTGCGAGTTAAAGCCAAATTGGTATTTTTGCTATAAAATGAATTCCTTCTGTCAAAACAAGTTCAAACTAATTTGTCCTTCATATATATCAATTCTAAGTAGGTTCCATGCATAACCCTTTTAAATGACCTTGTATGAGAAAGAAAAACAGGAATAGCCTTCTTTTGCGGTATTAAGACGAAATTCGGATTTTTGCTTATAAACACCAATTCCTTCAGTCAAAACAAGTTCAAACTCCTATGTCCTTCATATATATCCATTATAAGAAGGTTCCATGCATAAACCTTTTTAAATGACCTTGTTTGAGAAAGAAAAACAGGAATAGCCTTACTTTTGCGAGTTAAAGCCAAATTGGTATTTTTGCTATAAAATGAATTCCTTCAGTCAAAACAAGTTCAAACTAATTTGTCCCTCATATATATCCATTCTAAGAAGGTTCCATGGATAAACCTCTTTAAATGACCTTGTTTGAGAAAGAAAAACAGGAATAGCCTTACTTTTGCGAGTGAAAGCCAAATTGGTATTTTTGCTATAAAATGAATTCCTTCAGTCAAAACAAGTTCAAACTAATTTGTCCTTCATATATATCAATTCTAAGTAGGTTCCATGCATAACCCTCTTTAAATGACCTTGTATGAGAAAGAAAAACAGGAATAGCCTTCTTTTGCGGAATTAAGACGAAATTCGGATTTTTGCTCATAAACACCAATTCCTTCAGTCAAAACAAGTTCAAACTCCTATGTCCTTCATATATATCCATTATAAGAAGGTTCCATGCATAAACCTTTTTAAATGACCTTGTTTGAGAAAGAAAAACAGGAATAGCCTTACTTTTGCGAGTTAAAGCCAAATTGGTATTTTTGCTATAAAATGAATTCCTTCAGTCAAAAACAGTTCAAACTAATTTGTCCTTCATATATATCCATTCTAAAAAGGTTCCATGCATAAACCTCTTTAAATGACCTTGTTTGAGAAAGAAAAACAGGAATAGCCTTACTTTTGCGAGTTAAAGCCAAATTGGTATTTTTGCTATAAAATGAATTCCTTCAGTCAAAACAAGTTCAAACTAATTTGTCCTTCATATATATCAATTCTAAGTAGGTTCCATGCATAATCCTCTTTAAATGACCTTGTATGAGAAAGAAAAACAGGATTAGCCTTACTTTTGCGAGTTAAAGCCAAATTGGTATTTTTGCTATAAAATGAATTCCTTCAGTCAAAACAAGTTCAAACTAATTTGTCCTCCATATATATCCATTCTAAGAAGGTTCCATGCATAAACCTCTTTAAATGACCTTGTTTGAGAAAGAAAAACAGGAATAGCCTTCTTTTGCGGAATTAAGACGAAATTCGGATTTTTGCTTATAAACACCAATTCCTTCAGTCAAAACAAGATCAAACTCCTATGTCCTTCATATATATCCATTCTAAGAAGGTTCCATGCATAAACCTCTTTAAATGACCATGTTTGAGAAAGAAAAACAGGAATAGCCTTACTTTTGCGAGTTAAAGCCAAATTGGTATTTTTGCTATAAAATGAATTCCTTCAGTCAAAACAAGTTCAAACTAATTTGTCCTTCATATATATCCATTCTAAGAAGGTTCCATGCATAAACCTCTTTAAATGACCTTGTTTGAGAAAGAAAAACAGGAAAAGCCTTACTTTTGCGAGTTAAAGCCAAATTGGTATTTTTGCTATAAAAAGAATTCCTTCAGTCAAAACAAGTTCAAACTAATTTGTCCTTCATATATATCAATTCTAAGTAGGTTCCATGCATAACCCTCTTTAAATGACCTTGTATGAGAAAGAAAAAACAGGAATAGCCTTATTTTGCGGAATTAAGACGAAATTCGGATTTTTGCTTATAAACACCAATTCCTTCAGTCAAAACAAGTTCAAACTCCTATGTCCTTCATATATATCCATTATAAGAAGGTTCCATGCATAAACCTCTTTAAATGACCTTTTTTGAGAAAGAAAAACAGGAATAGCTTTACTTTTGCGAGTTAAAGCCAAATTGGTATTTTTGCTATAAAATGAATTCCTTCAATCAAAACAAGTTCAAACTAATTTGTCCTTCATATATATCCATTCTAAGAAGGTTCCATGCATAAACCTCTTTAAATGACCTTGTTTGAGAAAGAAAAACAGGAATAGCCTTCTTTTGCGGAATTAAGACGAAATTCGGATTTTTGCTTATAAACACCAATTCCTTCAGTCAAAACAAGTTCAAACTCCTATGTCCTTCATATATATCCATTATAAGAAGGTTCCATGCATAAACCTCTTTAAATGACCTTGTTTGAGAAAGAAAAACAGGAATAGCCTTACTTTTGCGAGTTAAAGCCAAATTGGTATTTTTGCTATAAAATGAATTCCTTCTGTCAAAACAAGTTCAAACTAATTTGTCCTTCATATATATCAATTCTAAGTAGGTTCCATGCATAACCCTTTTAAATGACCTTGTATGAGAAAGAAAAACAGGAATAGCCTTCTTTTGCGGTATTAAGACGAAATTCGGATTTTTGCTTATAAACACCAATTCCTTCAGTCAAAACAAGTTCAAACTCCTATGTCCTTCATATATATCCATTATAAGAAGGTTCCATGCATAAACCTTTTTAAATGACCTTGTTTGAGAAAGAAAAACAGGAATAGCCTTACTTTTGCGAGTTAAAGCCAAATTGGTATTTTTGCTATAAAATGAATTCCTTCAGTCAAAACAAGTTCAAACTAATTTGTCCCTCATATATATCCATTCTAAGAAGGTTCCATGGATAAACCTCTTTAAATGACCTTGTTTGAGAAAGAAAAACAGGAATAGCCTTACTTTTGCGAGTGAAAGCCAAATTGGTATTTTTGCTATAAAATGAATTCCTTCAGTCAAAACAAGTTCAAACTAATTTGTCCTTCATATATATCAATTCTAAGTAGGTTCCATGCATAACCCTCTTTAAATGACCTTGTATGAGAAAGAAAAACAGGAATAGCCTTCTTTTGCGAAATTAAGACGAAATTCGGATTTTTGCTTATAAACACCAATTCCTTCAGTCAAAACAAGTTCAAACTCCTATGTCCTTCATATATATCCATTATAAGAAGGTTCCATGCATAAACCTTTTTAAATGACCTTGTTTGAGAAAGAAAAACAGGAATAGCCTTACTTTTGCGAGTTAAAGCCAAATTGCTATTTTTGCTATAAAATGAATTCCTTCAGTCAAAACAAGTTCAAACTAATTTGTCCTTCATATATATCAATTCTAAGTAGGTTCCATGCATAATCCTCTTTAAATGACCTTGTATGAGAAAGAAAAACAGGAATAGCCTTCTTTTGCGGAATTAAGACGAAATTCGGATTTTTTTCTTATAAACATCAATTCCTTCAGTCAAAACAAGTTCAAACTCCTATTTCCTTCATATATATCCATTCTAAGAAGGTTCCATGCATAAACCTCTTTAAATGACCTTGTTTGAGAAAGAAAAACAGGATTAGCCTTACTTTTGCGAGTTAAAGCCAAATTGGTATTTTTGCTATAAAATGAATTCCTTCAGTCAAAACAAGTTCAAACTAATTTGTCCTTCATATATATCCATTCTAAGAAGGTTCCATGCATAAACCTCTTTAAATGACCTTGTTTGAGAAAGAAAAACAGGAATAGCCTTACTTTTGCGAGTGAAAGCCAAATTGGTATTTTTGCTTTAAAATGAATTCCTTCAGTCAAAACAAGTTCAAACTAATTTGTCCTTCATATATATCAATTCTAAGTAGGTTCCATGCATAACCCTCTTTAAATGACCTTGTATGAGAAAGAAAAACAGGAATAGCCTTCTTTTGCGGAATTAAGACGAAATTCGGATTTTTTGCTTATAAACACCAATTTCTTCAGTCAAAACAAGTTCAAACTCCTATGTCCTTCATATATATCCATTCTAAGAAGGTTCCATGCATAAACCTCTTTAAATGACCTTGTTTGAGAAAGAAAAACAGGAATAGCCTTTATTTTTGCGAGTTAAAGCCAAATTGGTATTTTTGCTATAAAATGAATTCCTTCAGTCAAAACAAGTTCAAACTAATTTGTCCTTCATATATATCAATTCTAAGTAGGTTCCATGCACAACCCTCTTTAAATGACCTTGTATGAGAAAGAAAAACAGGAATAGCCTTCTTTTGCGGTATTAAGACGAAATTCGGATTTTTGCTTATAAACACAAATTCCTTTAGTCAAAACAAGTTCAAACTCCTATGTCCTTCATATATATCCATTCTAAATAGGTTCCATGCATAAACCTCTTTAAATGACCTTGTTTGAGAAAGAAAAACAGGAATAGCCTTACTTTTGCGAGTTAAAGCCAAATTGGTATTTTTGCTATAAAATGAATTCCTTCAGTCAAAAACAGTTCAAACTAATTTGTCCTTCATATATATCCATTCTAAGAAGGTTCCATGCATAAACCTCTTTAAATGACCTTGTTTGAGAAAGAAAAACAGGAATAGCCTTACTTTTGCGAGTTAAAGCCAAATTGGTATTTTTGCTATAAAATGAATTCCTTCAGTCAAAACAAGTTCAAACTAATTTGTCCTTCATATATATCAATTCTAAGTACGTTCCATGCATAAACCTCTTTAAATGAACTTGTATGAGAAAGAAAAACAGGAATAGCCTTCTTTTGCGGAATTAAGACGAAATTCGGATTTTTGCTTATAAACACCAATTCCTTCAGTCAAAACAAGTTGAAACTCCTATGTCCTTCATATATATCCATTATAAGAAGGTTCCATGCATAAACCTTTTTAAATGACCTTGTTTGAGAAAGAAAAACAGGAATAGCCTTACTTTTGCGAGTTAAAGCCAAATTGGTATTTTTGCTATAAAATGAATTCCTTCAGTCAAAACAAGTTCAAACTCCTATGTCCTTCATATATATCCATTCTAAGAAGTTTCCATGCATAAACCTCTTTAAATGACCTTGTTTGAGAAAGAAAAACAGGAATAGCCTTACTTTTGCGAGTTAAAGCCAAATTGGTATTTTTGCTATAAAAAGAATTCTTTCAGTCAAAACAAGTTCAAACTAATTTGTCCTTCATTTATATCAATTCTAAGTAGGTTCCATGCATAACCCTCTTTAAAGGACCTTGTATGAGAAAGAAAAACAGGAATAGCCTTCTTTTGCGGTATTAAGACGAAATTCGGATTTTTGCTTATAAGCACCAATTCCTTCAGTCAAAACAAGTTCAAACTCCTATATCCTTCATATATATCCATTCTAAGAAGGTTCCATGCATAAACCTCTTTAAATGACCTTGTTTGAGAAAGAAAAACAGGAATAGCCTTCTTTTGCGGTATTAAGACGAAATTCGGATTTTTGCTTATAAACACAAATTCCTTTAGTCAAAACAAGTTCAAACTCCTATGTCCTTCATATATATCCATTCTAAGAAGGTTCCATGCATAAACCTCTTTAAATGACCTTGTTTGAGAAAGAAAAACAGGAATAGCCTTACTTTTGCGAGTTAAAGCCAAATTGCTATTTTTGCTATAAAATGAATTCCTTCAGTCAAAACAAGTTCAAACTAATGTTTCCTTCATATATATCAATTCTAAGTAGGTTCCATGCATAACCCTCTTTAAATGACCTTGTATGAGAAAGAAAAACAGGAATAGCCTTCTTTTGCGGAATTAAGACGAAATTCGGATTGTTGCTTATAAACACCAATTCCTTCAGTCAAAACAAGTTCAAACTCCTATGTCCTTCATATATATCCATTATAAGAAGGTTCCATGCATAAACCTTTTTAAATGACCTTGTTTGAGAAAGAAAAACAGGAATAGCCTTTCTTTTGCGAGTTAAAGCCAAATTGGTATTTTTGCTATAAAATGAATTCCTTCAGTCAAAACAAGTTCAAACTAATTTGTCCTTCATATATATCAATTCTAAGTAGGTTCCATGCATAAACCTCTTTAAATGACCTTGTTTGAGAAAGAAAAACAGGAATAGCCTTACTTTTGCGAGTTAAAGCCAAATTGGTATTTTTGCTATAAAAAGAATTCTTTCAGTCAAAACAAGTTCAAACTAATTTGTCCTTCATTTATATCAATTCTAAGTAGGTTCCATGCATAACCCTCTTTAAATGACCTTGTATGAGAAAGAAAAACAGGAATAGCCTTCTTTTGCGGTATTAAGACGAAATTCGGATTTTTGCTTATAAGCACCAATTCCTTCAGTCAAAACAAGTTCAAACTCCTATATCCTTCATATATATCCATTCTAAGAAGGTTCCATGCATAAACCTCTTTAAATGACCTTGTTTGAGAAAGAAAAACAGGAATAGCCTTCTTTTGCGGTATTAAGACGAAATTCGGATTTTTGCTTATAAACACAAATTCCTTTAGTCAAAACAAGTTCAAACTCCTATGTCCTTCATATATATCCATTCTAAGAAGGTTCCATGCATAAACCTCTTTAAATGACCTTGTTTGAGAAAGAAAAACAGGAATAGCCTTACTTTTGCGAGTTAAAGCCAAATTGCTATTTTTGCTATAAAATGAATTCCTTCAGTCAAAACAAGTTCAAACTAATGTTTCCTTCATATATATCAATTCTAAGTAGGTTCCATGCATAACCCTCTTTAAATGACCTTGTATGAGAAAGAAAAACAGGAATAGCCTTCTTTTGCGGTATTAAGACGAAATTCGGATTTTTGCTTATAAGCACCAATTCCTTCAGTCAAAACAAGTTCAAACTCCTATATCCTTCATATATATCCATTCTAAGAAGGTTCCATGCATAAACCTCTTTAAATGACCTTGTTTGAGAAAGAAAAACAGGAATAGCCTTACTTTTGCGAGTTAAAGCCAAATTGGTATTTTAGCTATAAAAAGAATTCCTTCAGTCAAAACAAGTTCAAACTAATTTGTCCTTCATATATATCAATTCTAAGTAGGTTCCATGCATAATCCTCTTTAAATGACCTTGTATGAGAAAGAAAAACAGGAATAGCCTTCTTTTGCGGTATTAAGACGAAATTCGGATTTTTGCTTATAAACACCAATTCCTTCAGTCAAAACAAGTTCAAAATCTTATGTCCTTCATATATATCCATTCTAAGAAGGTTCCATGCATAAACCTCTTTAAATGACCTTGTTTGAGAAAGAAAAACAGGAATAGCCTTACTTTTGCGAGTTAAAGCCAAATTGGTATTTTTGCTATAAAATGAATTCCTTCAGTCAAAACAAGTTCAAACTAATTTGTCCTTCATATATATCAATTCTAAGTACGTTCCATGCATAAACCTCTTTAAATGACCTTGTATGAGAAAGAAAAACAGGAATAGCCTTCTTTTGCGGAATTAAGACGAAATTCGGATTTTTGCTTATAAACACCAATTCCTTCAGTCAAAACAAGTTGAAACTCCTATGTCCTTCATATATATCCATTATAAGAAGGTTCCATGCATAAACCTTTTTAAATGACCTTGTTTGAGAAAGAAAAACAGGAATAGCCTTACTTTTGCGAGTTAAAGCCAAATTGGTATTTTTGCTATAAAATGAATTCCTTCAGTCAAAACAAGTTCAAACTCCTATGTCCTTCATATATATCCATTCTAAGAAGTTTCCATGCATAAACCTCTTTAAATGACCTTGTTTGAGAAAGAAAAACAGGAATAGCCTTACTTTTGCGAGTTAAAGCCAAATTGGTATTTTTGCTATAAAATGAATTCCTTCAGTCAAAACAAGTTCAAACTAATTTGTCCTTCATATATATCCCTTCTAAGAAGGTTCCATGCATAAACCTCTTTAAATGACCTTGTTTGAGAAAGAAAAACAGGAATAGCCTTCTTTTGCGGTATTAAGACGAAGTTCGGATTTTTGCTTATAAGCACCAATTCCTTCAGTCAAAACAAGTTCAAACTCCTATATCCTTCATATATATCCATTCTAAGAAGGTTTCATGCATAAACCTCTTTAAATGACCTTGTTTGAGAAAGAAAAACAGGAATAGCCTTACTTTTGCGAGTTAAAGCCAAATTGGTATTTTTGCTATAAAAAGAATTCTTTCAGTCAAAACAAGTTCAAACTAATTTGTCCTTCATTTATATCAATTCTAAGTAGGTTCCATGCATAACCCTCTTTAAATGACCTTGTATGAGAAAGAAAAACAGGAATAGCCTTCTTTTGCGGTATTAAGACGAAATTCGGATTTTTGCTTATAAGCACCAATTCCTTCAGTCAAAACAAGTTCAAACTCCTATATCCTTCATATATTCAATTCTAAGAAGGTTCCATGCATAAACCTCTTTAAATGACCTTGTTTGAGAAAGAAAAACAGGAATAGCCTTCTTTTGCGGTATTAAGACGAAATTCGGATTTTTGCTTATAAACACAAATTCCTTTAGTCAAAACAAGTTCAAACTCCTATGTCCTTCATATATATCCATTCTAAGAAGGTTCCATGCATAAACCTCTTTAAATGACCTTGTTTGAGAAAGAAAAACAGGAATAGCCTTACTTTTGCGAGTTAAAGCCAAATTGCTATTTTTGCTATAAAATGAATTCCTTCAGTCAAAACAAGTTCAAACTAATGTTTCCTTCATATATATCAATTCTAAGTAGGTTCCATGCATAACCCTCTTTAAATGACCTTGTATGAGAAAGAAAAACAGGAATAGCCTTCTTTTGCGGAATTAAGACGAAATTCGGATTGTTGCTTATAAACACCAATTCCTTCAGTCAAAACAAGTTCAAACTCCTATGTCCTTCATATATATCCATTATAAGAAGGTTCCATGCATAAACCTTTTTAAATGACCTTGTTTGAGAAAGAAAAACAGGAATAGCCTTTCTTTTGCGAGTTAAAGCCAAATTGGTATTTTTGCTATAAAATGAATTCCTTCAGTCAAAACAAGTTCAAACTAATTTGTCCTTCATATATATCAATTCTAAGTAGGTTCCATGCATAATCCTCTTTAAATGACCTTGTATGAGAAAGAAAAACAGGAATAGCCTTCTTTTGCGGAATTAAGACGAAATTCGGATTTTTGCTTATAAACACCAATTCCTTCAGTCAAAACAAGTTCAAACTCCTATGTCCTTCATATATATCCATTCTAAGAAGGTTCCATGCATAAACCTCTTTAAATGACCTTGTTTGAGAAAGAAAAACAGGAATAGCCTTACTTTTGCGAGTTAAAGCCAAATTGCTATTTTTGCTATAAAATGAATTCCTTCAGTCAAAACAAGTTCAAACTAATTTTTCCTTCATATATATCAATTCTAAGTAGGTTCCATGCATAACCCTCTTTAAATGACCTTGTATGAGAAAGAAAAACAGGAATAGCCTTCTTTTGCGGAATTAAGACGAAATTCGGATTGTTGCTTATAAACACCAATTCCTTCAGTCAAAACAAGTTCAAACTCCTATGTCCTTCATATATATCCATTATAGGAAGGTTCCATGCATAAACCTTTTTAAATGACCTTGTTTGAGAAAGAAAAACAGGAATAGCCTTACTTTTGCGAGTTAAAGCCAAATTGGTATTTTTGCTATAAAATGAATTCCTTCAGTCAAAACAAGTTCAAACTCCTATGTCCTTCATATATATCCATTCTAAGAAGTTTCCATGCATAAACCTCTTTAAATGACCTTGTTTGAGAAAGAAAAACAGGAATAGCCTTACTTTTGCGAGTTAAAGCCAAATTGGTATTTTTGCTATAAAATGAATTCCTTCAGTCAAAACAAGTTCAAACTAATTTGTCCTTCATATATATCCCTTCTAAGAAGGTTCCATGCATAAACCTCTTTAAATGACCTTGTTTGAGAAAGAAAAACAGGAATAGCCTTCTTTTGCGGTATTAAGACGAAGTTCGGATTTTTGCTTATAAGCACCAATTCCTTCAGTCAAAACAAGTTCAAACTCCTATATCCTTCATATATATCCATTCTAAGAAGGTTTCATGCATAAACCTCTTTAAATGACCTTGTTTGAGAAAGAAAAACAGGAATAGCCTTACTTTTGCGAGTTAAAGCCAAATTGGTATTTTTGCTATAAAAAGAATTCTTTCAGTCAAAACAAGTTCAAACTAATTTGTCCTTCATTTATATCAATTCTAAGTAGGTTCCATGCATAACCCTCTTTAAATGACCTTGTATGAGAAAGAAAAACAGGAATAGCCTTCTTTTGCGGTATTAAGACGAAATTCGGATTTTTGCTTATAAGCACCAATTCCTTCAGTCAAAACAAGTTCAAACTCCTATATCCTTCATATATTCAATTCTAAGAAGGTTCCATGCATAAACCTCTTTAAATGACCTTGTTTGAGAAAGAAAAACAGGAATAGCCTTCTTTTGCGGTATTAAGACGAAATTCGGATTTTTGCTTATAAACACAAATTCCTTTAGTCAAAACAAGTTCAAACTCCTATGTCCTTCATATATATCCATTCTAAGAAGGTTCCATGCATAAACCTCTTTAAATGACCTTGTTTGAGAAAGAAAAACAGGAATAGCCTTACTTTTGCGAGTTAAAGCCAAATTGCTATTTTTGCTATAAAATGAATTCCTTCAGTCAAAACAAGTTCAAACTAATGTTTCCTTCATATATATCAATTCTAAGTAGGTTCCATGCATAACCCTCTTTAAATGACCTTGTATGAGAAAGAAAAACAGGAATAGCCTTCTTTTGCGGAATTAAGACGAAATTCGGATTGTTGCTTATAAACACCAATTCCTTCAGTCAAAACAAGTTCAAACTCCTATGTCCTTCATATATATCCATTATAAGAAGGTTCCATGCATAAACCTTTTTAAATGACCTTGTTTGAGAAAGAAAAACAGGAATAGCCTTTCTTTTGCGAGTTAAAGCCAAATTGGTATTTTTGCTATAAAATGAATTCCTTCAGTCAAAACAAGTTCAAACTAATTTGTCCTTCATATATATCAATTCTAAGTAGGTTCCATGCATAATCCTCTTTAAATGACCTTGTATGAGAAAGAAAAACAGGAATAGCCTTCTTTTGCGGAATTAAGACGAAATTCGGATTTTTGCTTATAAACACCAATTCCTTCAGTCAAAACAAGTTCAAACTCCTATGTCCTTCATATATATCCATTCTAAGAAGGTTCCATGCATAAACCTCTTTAAATGACCTTGTTTGAGAAAGAAAAACAGGAATAGCCTTACTTTTGCGAGTTAAAGCCAAATTGCTATTTTTGCTATAAAATGAATTCCTTCAGTCAAAACAAGTTCAAACTAATTTTTCCTTCATATATATCAATTCTAAGTAGGTTCCATGCATAACCCTCTTTAAATGACCTTGTATGAGAAAGAAAAACAGGAATAGCCTTCTTTTGCGGAATTAAGACGAAATTCGGATTGTTGCTTATAAACACCAATTCCTTCAGTCAAAACAAGTTCAAACTCCTATGTCCTTCATATATATCCATTATAGGAAGGTTCCATGCATAAACCTTTTTAAATGACCTTGTTTGAGAAAGAAAAACAGGAATAGCCTTTCTTTTGCGAGTTAAAGCCAAATTGGTATTTTTGCTATAAAATGAATTCCTTCAGTCAAAACAAGTTCAAACTAATTTGTCCTTCATATATATCCCTTCGAAGAAGGTTCCATGCATAAACCTCTTTAAATGACCTTGTTTGAGAAAGAAAAACAGGAATAGCCTTACTTTTGCGAGTGAAAGCCAAATTGGTATTTTTGCTATAAAATGAATTCCTTCAGTCAAAACAAGTTCAAACTAATTTGTCCTTCATATATATCAATTCTAAGTAGGTTCCATGCATAACCCTCTTTAAATGACCTTGTATGAGAAAGAAAAACAGGAATAGCCTTCTTTTGCGGTATTAAGACGAAATTCGGATTTTTGCTTATAAACACAAATTCCTTTAGTCAAAACAAGTTCAAACTCCTATGTCCTTCATATATATCCATTCTAAATAGGTTCCATGCATAAACCTCTTTAAATGACCTTGTTTGAGAAAGAAAAAAAGGAATAGCCTTACTTTTGCGAGTTAAAGCCAAATTGCTATTTTTGCTATAAAATGAATTCCTTCAGTCAAAACAAGTTCAAACTAATTTTTCCTTCATATATATCAATTCTAAGTAGGTTCCATGCATAACCCTCTTTAAATGACCTTGTATGAGAAAGAAAAACAGGAATAGCCTTCTTTTGCGGAATTAAGACGAAATTCGGATTGTTGCTTATAAACACCAATTCCTTCAGTCAAAACAAGTTCAAACTCCTATGTCCTTCATATATATCCATTATAAGAAGGTTCCATGCATAAACCTTTTTAAATGACCTTGTTTGAGAAAGAAAAACAGGAATAGCCTTACTTTTGCGAGTTAAAGCCAAATTGGTATTTTTGCTATAAAATGAATTCCTTCAGTCAAAAACAGTTCAAACTAATTTGTCCTTCATATATATCCATTCTAAGAAGGTTCCATGCATAAACCTCTTTAAATGACCTTGTTTGAGAAAGAAAAACAGGAATAGCCTTACTTTTGCGAGTTAAAGCCAAATTGGTATTTTTGCTATAAAATGAATTCCTTCAGTCAAAACAAGTTCAAACTAATTTGTCCTTCATATATATCAATTCTAAGTACGTTCCATGCATAAACCTCTTTAAATGAACTTGTATGAGAAAGAAAAACAGGAATAGCCTTCTTTTGCGGAATTAAGACGAAATTCGGATTTTTGCTTATAAACACCAATTCCTTCAGTCAAAACAAGTTGAAACTCCTATGTCCTTCATATATATCCATTATAAGAAGGTTCCATGCATAAACCTTTTTAAATGACCTTGTTTGAGAAAGAAAAACAGGAATAGCCTTACTTTTGCGAGTTAAAGCCAAATTGGTATTTTTGCTATAAAATGAATTCCTTCAGTCAAAACAAGTTCAAACTCCTATGTCCTTCATATATATCCATTCTAAGAAGTTTCCATGCATAAACCTCTTTAAATGACCTTGTTTGAGAAAGAAAAACAGGAATAGCCTTACTTTTGCGAGTTAAAGCCAAATTGGTATTTTTGCTATAAAAAGAATTCTTTCAGTCAAAACAAGTTCAAACTAATTTGTCCTTCATTTATATCAATTCTAAGTAGGTTCCATGCATAACCCTCTTTAAAGGACCTTGTATGAGAAAGAAAAACAGGAATAGCCTTCTTTTGCGGTATTAAGACGAAATTCGGATTTTTGCTTATAAGCACCAATTCCTTCAGTCAAAACAAGTTCAAACTCCTATATCCTTCATATATATCCATTCTAAGAAGGTTCCATGCATAAACCTCTTTAAATGACCTTGTTTGAGAAAGAAAAACAGGAATAGCCTTACTTTTGCGAGTTAAAGCCAAATTGGTATTTTAGCTATAAAAAGAATTCCTTCAGTCAAAACAAGTTCAAACTAATTTGTCCTTCATATATATCAATTCTAAGTAGGTTCCATGCATAATCCTCTTTAAATGACCTTGTATGAGAAAGAAAAACAGGAATAGCCTTCTTTTGCGGTATTAAGACGAAATTCGGATTTTTGCTTATAAACACCAATTCCTTCAGTCAAAACAAGTTCAAAATCTTATGTCCTTCATATATATCCATTCTAAGAAGGTTCCATGCATAAACCTCTTTAAATGACCTTGTTTGAGAAAGAAAAACAGGAATAGCCTTACTTTTGCGAGTTAAAGCCAAATTGGTATTTTTGCTATAAAATGAATTCCTTCAGTCAAAACAAGTTCAAACTAATTTTTCCTTCATATATATCAATTCTAAGTAGGTTCCATGCATAACCCTCTTTAAATGACCTTGTATGAGAAAGAAAAACAGGAATAGCCTTCTTTTGCGGAATTAAGACGAAATTCGGATTTTTGCTTATAAACACCAATTCCTTCAGTCAAAACAAGTTCAAACTCCTATGTCCTTCATATATATCCATTATAAGAAGGTTCCATGCATAAACCTTTTTAAATGACCTTGTTTGAGAAAGAAAAACAGGAATAGCCTTACTTTTGCGAGTTAAAGCCAAATTGGTATTTTTGCTATAAAATGAATTCCTTCAGTCAAAACAAGTTCAAACTAATTTGTCCTTCATATATATCAATTCTAAGTACGTTCCATGCATGAACCTCTTTAAATGACCTTGTTTGAGAAAGAAAAACAGGAATAGCCTTACTTTTGCGAGTTAAAGCCAAATTGGTATTTTAGCTATAAAAAGAATTCCTTCAGTCAAAACAAGTTCAAACTAATTTGTCCTTCATATATATCAATTCTAAGTAGGTTCCATGCATAATCCTCTTTAAATGACCTTGTATGAGAAAGAAAAACAGGAATAGCCTTCTTTTGCGGTATTAAGACGAAATTCGGATTTTTGCTTATAAACACCAATTCCTTCAGTCAAAACAAGTTCAAAATCTTATGTCCTTCATATATATCCATTCTAAGAAGGTTCCATGCATAAACCTCTTTAAATGACCTTGTTTGAGAAAGAAAAACAGGAATAGCCTTACTTTTGCGAGTTAAAGCCAAATTGGTATTTTTGCTATAAAATGAATTCCTTCAGTCAAAACAAGTTCAAACTAATTTGTCCTTCATATATATCAATTCTAAGTACGTTCCATGCATAAACCTCTTTAAATGACCTTGTTTGAGAAAGAAAAACAGGAATAGCCTTCTTTTGCGGTATTAAGACGAAATTCGGATTTTTGCTTATAAGCACCAATTCCTTCAGTCAAAACAAGTTCAAACTCCTATATCCTTCATATATATCCATTCTAAGAAGGTTCCATGCATAAACCTCTTTAAATGACCTTGTTTGAGAAAGAAAAACAGGAATAGCCTTCTTTTGCGGTATTAAGACGAAATTCGGATTTTTGCTTATAAGCACCAATTCCTTCAGTCAAAACAAGTTCAAACTCCTATGTCCTTCATATATATCCATTCTAAGAAGGTTCCATGCATAAACCTCTTTAAATGACCTTGTTTGAGAAAGAAAAACAGGAATAGCCTTACTTTTGCGAGTTAAAGCCAAATTGGTATTTTAGCTATAAAAAGAATTCCTTCAGTCAAAACAAGTTCAAACTAATTTGTCCTTCATATATATCAATTCTAAGTAGGTTCCATGCATAATCCTCTTTAAATGACCTTGTATGAGAAAGAAAAACAGGAATAGCCTTCTTTTGCGGTATTAAGACGAAATTCGGATTTTTGCTTATAAACACCAATTCCTTCAGTCAAAACAAGTTCAAAATCTTATGTCCTTCATATATATCCATTCTAAGAAGGTTCCATGCATAAACCTCTTTAAATGACCTTGTTTGAGAAAGAAAAACAGGAATAGCCTTACTTTTGCGAGTTAAAGCCAAATTGGTATTTTTGCTATAAAATGAATTCCTTCAGTCAAAACAAGTTCAAACTAATTTTTCCTTCATATATATCAATTCTAAGTAGGTTCCATGCATAACCCTCTTTAAATGACCTTGTATGAGAAAGAAAAACAGGAATAGCCTTCTTTTGCGGAATTAAGACGAAATTCGGATTTTTGCTTATAAACACCAATTCCTTCAGTCAAAACAAGTTCAAACTCCTATGTCCTTCATATATATCCATTATAAGAAGGTTCCATGCATAAACCTTTTTAAATGACCTTGTTTGAGAAAGAAAAACAGGAATAGCCTTACTTTTGCGAGTTAAAGCCAAATTGGTATTTTTGCTATAAAATGAATTCCTTCAGTCAAAAACAGTTCAAACTAATTTGTCCTTCATATATATCCATTCTAAGAAGGTTCCATGCATAAACCTCTTTAAATGACCTTGTTTGAGAAAGAAAAACAGGAATAGCCTTACTTTTGCGAGTTAAAGCCAAATTGGTATTTTTGCTATAAAATGAATTCCTTCAGTCAAAACAAGTTCAAACTAATTTGTCCTTCATATATATCAATTCTAAGTACGTTCCATGCATAAACCTCTTTAAATGACCTTGTATGAGAAAGAAAAACAGGAATAGCCTTCTTTTGCGGAATTAAGACGAAATTCGGATTTTTGCTTATAAACACCAATTCCTTCAGTCAAAACAAGTTGAAACTCCTATGTCCTTCATATATATCCATTATAAGAAGGTTCCATGCATAAACCTTTTTAAATGACCTTGTTTGAGAAAGAAAAACAGGAATAGCCTTACTTTTGTGAGTTAAAGCCAAATTGGTATTTTTGCTATAAAATGAATTCCTTCAGTCAAAACAAGTTCAAACTCCTATATCCTTCATATATATCCATTCTAAGAAGTTTCCATGCATAAACCTCTTTAAATGACCTTGTTTGAGAAAGAAAAACAGGAATAGCCTTACTTTTGCGAGTTAAAGCCAAATTGGTATTTTTGCTATAAAAAGAATTCTTTCAGTCAAAACAAGTTCAAACTAATTTGTCCTTCATTTATATCAATTCTAAGTAGGTTCCATGCATAACCCTCTTTAAATGACCTTGTATGAGAAAGAAAAACAGGAATAGCCTTCTTTTGCGGTATTAAGACGAAATTCGGATTTTTGCTTATAAGCACCAATTCCTTCAGTCAAAACAAGTTCAAACTCCTATATCCTTCATATATATCCATTCTAAGAAGGTTCCATGCATAAACCTCTTTAAATGACCTTGTTTGAGAAAGAAAAACAGGAATAGCCTTCTTTTGCGGTATTAAGACGAAATTCGGATTTTTGCTTATAAACACAAATTCCTTTAGTCAAAACAAGTTCAAACTCCTATGTCCTTCATATATATCCATTCTAAGAAGGTTCCATGCATAAACCTCTTTAAATGACCTTGTTTGAGAAAGAAAAACAGGAATAGCCTTACTTTTGCGAGTTAAAGCCAAATTGGTATTTTTGCTATAAAATGAATTCCTTCAGTCAAAACAAGTTCAAACTAATTTGTCCTTCATATATATCAATTCTAAGTAGGTTCCATGCATAAACCTCTTTAAATGACCTTGTTTGAGAAAGAAAAACAGGAATAGCCTTACTTTTGCGAGTTAAAGCCAAATTGGTATTTTTGCTATAAAAAGAATTCTTTCAGTCAAAACAAGTTCAAACTAATTTGTCCTTCATTTATATCAATTCTAAGTAGGTTCCATGCATAACCCTCTTTAAATGACCTTGTATGAGAAAGAAAAACAGGAATAGCCTTCTTTTGCGGTATTAAGACGAAATTCGGATTTTTGCTTATAAGCACCAATTCCTTCAGTCAAAACAAGTTCAAACTCCTATATCCTTCATATATATCCATTCTAAGAAGGTTCCATGCATAAACCTCTTTAAATGACCTTGTTTGAGAAAGAAAAACAGGAATAGCCTTCTTTTGCGGTATTAAGACGAAATTCGGATTTTTGCTTATAAACACAAATTCCTTTAGTCAAAACAAGTTCAAACTCCTATGTCCTTCATATATATCCATTCTAAGAAGGTTCCATGCATAAACCTCTTTAAATGACCTTGTTTGAGAAAGAAAAACAGGAATAGCCTTACTTTTGCGAGTTAAAGCCAAATTGGTATTTTAGCTATAAAAATAATTCCTTCAGTCAAAACAAGTTCAAACTAATTTGTCCTTCATATATATCAATTCTAAGTAGGTTCCATGCATAATCCTCTTTAAATGACCTTGTATGAGAAAGAAAAACAGGAATAGCCTTCTTTTGCGGTATTAAGACGAAATTCGGATTTTTGCTTATAAACACCAATTCCTTCAGTCAAAACAAGTTCAAAATCTTATGTCCTTCATATATATCCATTCTAAGAAGGTTCCATGCATAAACCTCTTTAAATGACCTTGTTTGAGAAAGAAAAACAGGAATAGCCTTACTTTTGCGAGTTAAAGCCAAATTGGTATTTTTGCTATAAAATGAATTCCTTCAGTCAAAACAAGTTCAAACTAATTTTTCCTTCATATATATCAATTCTAAGTAGGTTCCATGCATAACCCTCTTTAAATGACCTTGTATGAGAAAGAAAAACAGGAATAGCCTTCTTTTGCGGAATTAAGACGAAATTCGGATTTTTGCTTATAAACACCAATTCCTTCAGTCAAAACAAGTTCAAACTCCTATGTCCTTCATATATATCCATTATAAGAAGGTTCCATGCATAAACCTTTTTAAATGACCTTGTTTGAGAAAGAAAAACAGGAATAGCCTTACTTTTGCGAGTTAAAGCCAAATTGGTATTTTTGCTATAAAATGAATTCCTTCAGTCAAAAACAGTTCAAACTAATTTGTCCTTCATATATATCCATTCTAAGAAGGTTCCATGCATAAACCTCTTTAAATGACCTTGTTTGAGAAAGAAAAACAGGAATAGCCTTACTTTTGCGAGTTAAAGCCAAATTGGTATTTTTGCTATAAAATGAATTCCTTCAGTCAAAACAAGTTCAAACTAATTTGTCCTTCATATATATCAATTCTAAGTACGTTCCATGCATAAACCTCTTTAAATGACCTTGTATGAGAAAGAAAAACAGGAATAGCCTTCTTTTGCGGAATTAAGACGAAATTCGGATTTTTGCTTATAAACACCAATTCCTTCAGTCAAAACAAGTTGAAACTCCTATGTCCTTCATATATATCCATTATAAGAAGGTTCCATGCATAAACCTTTTTAAATGACCTTGTTTGAGAAAGAAAAACAGGAATAGCCTTACTTTTGTGAGTTAAAGCCAAATTGGTATTTTTGCTATAAAATGAATTCCTTCAGTCAAAACAAGTTCAAACTCCTATGTCCTTCATATATATCCATTCTAAGAAGTTTCCATGCATAAACCTCTTTAAATGACCTTGTTTGAGAAAGAAAAACAGGAATAGCCTTACTTTTGCGAGTTAAAGCCAAATTGGTATTTTTGCTATAAAAAGAATTCTTTCAGTCAAAACAAGTTCAAACTAATTTGTCCTTCATTTATATCAATTCTAAGTAGGTTCCATGCATAACCCTCTTTAAATGACCTTGTATGAGAAAGAAAAACAGGAATAGCCTTCTTTTGCGGTATTAAGACGAAATTCGGATTTTTGCTTA
Source organism: Odontesthes bonariensis (assembly GCF_027942865.1). Lineage (NCBI taxonomy): Eukaryota > Metazoa > Chordata > Actinopteri > Atheriniformes > Atherinopsidae > Odontesthes > Odontesthes bonariensis. Next base: position 28,300,535 of record NC_134524.1, read on the forward strand.
TAAGCACCAATTCCTTCAGTCAAAACAAGTTCAAACTCCTATATCCTTCATATATATCCATTCTAAGAAGGTTCCATGCATAAACCTCTTTAAATGACCTTGTTTGAGAAAGAAAAACAGGAATAGCCTTCTTTTGCGGTATTAAGACGAAATTCGGATTTTTGCTTATAAACACCAATTCCTTCAGTCAAAACAAGTTGAAACTCCTATGTCCTTCATATATATCCATTATAAGAAGGTTCCATGCATAAACCTTTTTAAATGACCTTGTTTGAGAAAGAAAAACAGGAATAGCCTTACTTTTGTGAGTTAAAGCCAAATTGGTATTTTTGCTATAAAATGAATTCCTTCAGTCAAAACAAGTTCAAACTCCTATGTCCTTCATATATATCCATTCTAAGAAGTTTCCATGCATAAACCTCTTTAAATGACCTTGTTTGAGAAAGAAAAACAGGAATAGCCTTACTTTTGCGAGTTAAAGCCAAATTGGTATTTTTGCTATAAAAAGAATTCTTTCAGTCAAAACAAGTTCAAACTAATTTGTCCTTCATTTATATCAATTCTAAGTAGGTTCCATGCATAACCCTCTTTAAATGACCTTGTATGAGAAAGAAAAACAGGAATAGCCTTCTTTTGCGGTATTAAGACGAAATTCGGATTTTTGCTTATAAGCACCAATTCCTTCAGTCAAAACAAGTTCAAACTCCTATATCCTTCATATATATCCATTCTAAGAAGGTTCCATGCATAAACCTCTTTAAATGACCTTGTTTGAGAAAGAAAAACAGGAATAGCCTTCTTTTGCGGTATTAAGACGAAATTCGGATTTTTGCTTATAAACACAAATTCCTTTAGTCAAAACAAGTTCAAACTCCTATGTCCTTCATATATATCCATTCTAAGAAGGTTCCATGCATAAACCTCTTTAAATGACCTTGTTTGAGAAAGAAAAACAGGAATAGCCTTACTTTTGCGAGTTAAAGCCAAATTGGTATTTTTGCTATAAAATGAATTCCTTCAGTCAAAACAAGTTCAAACTAATTTGTCCTTCATATATATCAATTCTAAGTAGGTTCCATGCATAAACCTCTTTAAATGACCTTGTTTGAGAAAGAAAAACAGGAATAGCCTTACTTTTGCGAGTTAAAGCCAAATTGGTATTTTTGCTATAAAAAGAATTCTTTCAGTCAAAACAAGTTCAAACTAATTTGTCCTTCATTTATATCAATTCTAAGTAGGTTCCATGCATAACCCTCTTTAAATGACCTTGTATGAGAAAGAAAAACAGGAATAGCCTTCTTTTGCGGTATTAAGACGAAATTCGGATTTTTGCTTATAAGCACCAATTCCTTCAGTCAAAACAAGTTCAAACTCCTATATCCTTCATATATATCCATTCTAAGAAGGTTCCATGCATAAACCTCTTTAAATGACCTTGTTTGAGAAAGAAAAACAGGAATAGCCTTCTTTTGCGGTATTAAGACGAAATTCGGATTGTTGCTTATAAACACCAATTCCTTCAGTCAAAACAAGTTCAAACTCCTATGTCCTTCATATATATCCATTATAAGAAGGTTCCATGCATAAACCTTTTTAAATGACCTTGTTTGAGAAAGAAAAACAGGAATAGCCTTTCTTTTGCGAGTTAAAGCCAAATTGGTATTTTTGCTATAAAATGAATTCCTTCAGTCAAAACAAGTTCAAACTAATTTGTCCTTCATATATATCAATTCTAAGTAGGTTCCATGCATAACCCTCTTTAAATGACCTTGTATGAGAAAGAAAAACAGGAATAGCCTTCTTTTGCGGAATTAAGACGAAATTCGGATTTTTGCTTATAAACACCAATTCCTTCAGTCAAAACAAGTTCAAACTCCTATGTCCTTCATATATATCCATTCTAAGAAGGTTCCATGCATAAACCTCTTTAAATGACCTTGTTTGAGAAAGAAAAACAGGAATAGCCTTACTTTTGCGAGTTAAAGCCAAATTGCTATTTTTGCTATAAAATGAATTCCTTCAGTCAAAACAAGTTCAAACTAATTTTTCCTTCATATATATCAATTCTAAGTAGGTTCCATGCATAACCCTCTTTAAATGACCTTGTATGAGAAAGAAAAACAGGAATAGCCTTCTTTTGCGGAATTAAGACGAAATTCGGATTGTTGCTTATAAACACCAATTCCTTCAGTCAAAACAAGTTCAAACTCCTATGTCCTTCATATATATCCATTATAAGAAGGTTCCATGCATAAACCTTTTTAAATGACCTTGTTTGAGAAAGAAAAACAGGAATAGCCTTTCTTTTGCGAGTTAAAGCCAAATTGGTATTTTTGCTATAAAATGAATTCCTTCAGTCAAAACAAGTTCAAACTAATTTGTCCTTCATATATATCCCTTCTAAGAAGGTTCCATGCATAAACCTCTTTAAATGACCTTGTTTGAGAAAGAAAAACAGGAATAGCCTTACTTTTGCGAGTGAAAGCCAAATTGGTATTTTTGCTATAAAATGAATTCCTTCAGTCAAAACAAGTTCAAACTAATTTGTCCTTCATATATATCAATTCTAAGTAGGTTCCATGCATAACCCTCTTTAAATGACCTTGTATGAGAAAGAAAAACAGGAATAGCCTTCTTTTGCGGTATTAAGACGAAATTCGGATTTTTGCTTATAAACACAAATTCCTTTAGTCAAAACAAGTTCAAACTCCTATGTCCTTCATATATATCCATTCTAAATAGGTTCCATGCATAAACCTCTTTAAATGACCTTGTTTGAGAAAGAAAAAAAGGAATAGCCTTACTTTTGCGAGTTAAAGCCAAATTGCTATTTTTGCTATAAAATGAATTCCTTCAGTCAAAACAAGTTCAAACTAATTTTTCCTTCATATATATCAATTCTAAGTAGGTTCCATGCATAACCCTCTTTAAATGACCTTGTATGAGAAAGAAAAACAGGAATAGCCTTCTTTTGCGGAATTAAGACGAAATTCGGATTGTTGCTTATAAACACCAATTCCTTCAGTCAAAACAAGTTCAAACTCCTATGTCCTTCATATATATCCATTATAAGAAGGTTCCATGCATAAACCTTTTTAAATGACCTTGTTTGAGAAAGAAAAACAGGAATAGCCTTACTTTTGCGAGTTAAAGCCAAATTGGTATTTTTGCTATAAAATGAATTCCTTCAGTCAAAAACAGTTCAAACTAATTTGTCCTTCATATATATCCATTCTAAGAAGGTTCCATGCATAAACCTCTTTAAATGACCTTGTTTGAGAAAGAAAAACAGGAATAGCCTTACTTTTGCGAGTTAAAGCCAAATTGGTATTTTTGCTATAAAATGAATTCCTTCAGTCAAAACAAGTTCAAACTAATTTGTCCTTCATATATATCAATTCTAAGTAGGTTCCATGCATAATCCTCTTTAAATGACCTTGTATGAGAAAGAAAAACAGGAATAGCCTTCTTTTGCGGTATTAAGACGAAATTCGGATTTTTGCTTATAAACACCAATTCTTTCAGTCAAAACAAGTTCAAAATCTTATGTCCTTCATATATATCCATTCTAAGAAGGTTCCATGCATAAACCTCTTTAAATGACCTTGTTTGAGAAAGAAAAACAGGAATAGCCTTACTTTTGCGAGTTAAAGCCAAATTGGTATTTTTGCTATAAAATGAATTCCTTCAGTCAAAACAAGTTCAAACTAATTTTTCCTTCATATATATCAATTCTAAGTAGGTTCCATGCATAACCCTCTTTAAATGACCTTGTATGAGAAAGAAAAACAGGAATAGCCTTCTTTTGCGGAATTAAGACGAAATTCGGATTTTTGCTTATAAACACCAATTCCTTCAGTCAAAACAAGTTCAAACTCCTATATCCTTCATATATATCCATTCTAAGAAGGTTCCATGCATAAACCTCTTTAAATGACCTTGTTTGAGAAAGAAAAACAGGAATAGCCTTACTTTTGCGAGTTAAAGCCAAATTGGTATTTTAGCTATAAAAAGAATTCCTTCAGTCAAAACAAGTTCAAACTAATTTGTCCTTCATATATATCAATTCTAAGTACGTTCCATGCATAAACCTCTTTAAATGACCTTGTTTGAGAAAGAAAAACAGGAATAGCCTTCTTTTGCGGTATTAAGACGAAATTCGGATTTTTGCTTATAAGCACCAATTCCTTCAGTCAAAACATGTTCAAACTCCTATATCCTTCATATATATCCATTCTAAGAAGGTTTCATGCATAAACCTCTTTAAATGACCTTGTTTGAGAAAGAAAAACAGGAATAGCCTTACTTTTGCGAGTTAAAGCCAAATTGGTATTTTTGCTATAAAAAGAATTCCTTCAGTCAAAACAAGTTCAAACTAATTTGTCCTTCATTTATATCAATTCTAAGTAGGTTCCATGCATAACCCTCTTTAAATGACCTTGTTTGAGAAAGAAAAACAGGAATAGCCTTCTTTTGCGGTATTAAGACGAAATTCGGATTTTTGCTTATAAGCACCAATTCCTTCAGTCAAAACAAGTTCAAACTCCTATATCCTTCATATATATCCATTCTAAGAAGGTTCCATGCATAAACCTCTTTAAATGACCTTGTTTGAGAAAGAAAAACAGGAATAGCCTTCTTTTGCGGTATTAAGACGAAATTCGGATTTTTGCTTATAAGCACCAATTCCTTCAGTCAAAACAAGTTCAAACTCCTATATCCTTCATATATATCCATTCTAAGAAGGTTCCATGCATAAACCTCTTTAAATGACCTTGTTTGAGAAAGAAAAACAGGAATAGCCTTACTTTTGCGAGTTAAAGCCAAATTGGTATTTTAGCTATAAAAAGAATTCCTTCAGTCAAAACAAGTTCAAACTAATTTGTCCTTCATATATATCAATTCTAAGTAGGTTCCATGCATAATCCTCTTTAAATGACCTTGTATGAGAAAGAAAAACAGGAATAGCCTTCTTTTGCGGTATTAAGACGAAATTCGGATTTTTGCTTATAAACACCAATTCCTTCAGTCAAAACAAGTTCAAAATCTTATGTCCTTCATATATATCCATTCTAAGAAGGTTCCATGCATAAACCTCTTTAAATGACCTTGTTTGAGAAAGAAAAACAGGAATAGCCTTACTTTTGCGAGTTAAAGCCAAATTGGTATTTTTGCTATAAAATGAATTCCTTCAGTCAAAACAAGTTCAAACTAATTTTTCCTTCATATATATCAATTCTAAGTAGGTTCCATGCATAACCCTCTTTAAATGACCTTGTATGAGAAAGAAAAACAGGAATAGCCTTCTTTTGCGGAATTAAGACGAAATTCGGATTTTTGCTTATAAACACCAATTCCTTCAGTCAAAACAAGTTCAAACTCCTATGTCCTTCATATATATCCATTATAAGAAGGTTCCATGCATAAACCTTTTTAAATGACCTTGTTTGAGAAAGAAAAACAGGAATAGCCTTACTTTTGCGAGTTAAAGCCAAATTGGTATTTTTGCTATAAAATGAATTCCTTCAGTCAAAAACAGTTCAAACTAATTTGTCCTTCATATATATCCATTCTAAGAAGGTTCCATGCATAAACCTCTTTAAATGACCTTGTTTGAGAAAGAAAAACAGGAATAGCCTTACTTTTGCGAGTTAAAGCCAAATTGGTATTTTTGCTATAAAATGAATTCCTTCAGTCAAAACAAGTTCAAACTAATTTGTCCTTCATATATATCAATTCTAAGTACGTTCCATGCATAAACCTCTTTAAATGACCTTGTATGAGAAAGAAAAACAGGAATAGCCTTCTTTTGCGGAATTAAGACGAAATTCGGATTTTTGCTTATAAACACCAATTCCTTCAGTCAAAACAAGTTGAAACTCCTATGTCCTTCATATATATCCATTATAAGAAGGTTCCATGCATAAACCTTTTTAAATGACCTTGATTTGAGAAAGAAAAACAGGAATAGCCTTACTTTTGTGAGTTAAAGCCAAATTGGTATTTTTGCTATAAAATGAATTCCTTCAGTCAAAACAAGTTCAAACTCCTATGTCCTTCATATATATCCATTCTAAGAAGTTTCCATGCATAAACCTCTTTAAATGACCTTGTTTGAGAAAGAAAAACAGGAATAGCCTTACTTTTGCGAGTTAAAGCCAAATTGGTATTTTTGCTATAAAAAGAATTCTTTCAGTCAAAACAAGTTCAAACTAATTTGTCCTTCATTTATATCAATTCTAAGTAGGTTCCATGCATAACCCTCTTTAAATGACCTTGTATGAGAAAGAAAAACAGGAATAGCCTTCTTTTGCGTAATTAAGACGAAATTCGGATTTTTGCTTATAAGCACCAATTCCTTCAGTCAAAACAAGTTCAAACTCCTATATCCTTCATATATATCCATTCTAAGAAGGTTCCATGCATAAACCTCTTTAAATGACCTTGTTTGAGAAAGAAAAACAGGAATAGCCTTCTTTTGCGGTATTAAGACGAAATTCGGATTTTTGCTTATAAACACAAATTCCTTTAGTCAAAACAAGTTCAAACTCCTATGTCCTTCATATATATCCATTCTAAGAAGGTTCCATGCATAAACCTCTTTAAATGACCTTGTTTGAGAAAGAAAAACAGGAATAGCCTTACTTTTGCGAGTTAAAGCCAAATTGCTATTTTTGCTATAAAATGAATTCCTTCAGTCAAAACAAGTTCAAACTAATGTTTCCTTCATATATATCAATTCTAAGTAGGTTCCATGCATAACCCTCTTTAAATGACCTTGTATGAGAAAGAAAAACAGGAATAGCCTTCTTTTGCGGAATTAAGACGAAATTCGGATTGTTGCTTATAAACACCAATTCCTTCAGTCAAAACAAGTTCAAACTCCTATGTCCTTCATATATATCCATTATAAGAAGGTTCCATGCATAAACCTTTTTAAATGACCTTGTTTGAGAAAGAAAAACAGGAATAGCCTTTCTTTTGCGAGTTAAAGCCAAATTGGTATTTTTGCTATAAAATGAATTCCTTCAGTCAAAACAAGTTCAAACTAATTTGTCCTTCATATATATCAATTCTAAGTAGGTTCCATGCATAACCCTCTTTAAATGACCTTGTATGAGAAAGAAAAACAGGAATAGCCTTCTTTTGCGGAATTAAGACGAAATTCGGATTTTTGCTTATAAACACCAATTCCTTCAGTCAAAACAAGTTCAAACTCCTATATCCTTCATATATATCCATTCTAAGAAGGTTCCATGCATAAACCTCTTTAAATGACCTTGTTTGAGAAAGAAAAACAGGAATAGCCTTAATTTTGCGAGTTAAAGCCAAATTGGTATTTTTGCTATAAAAAGAATTCTTTCAGTCAAAACAAGTTCAAACTAATTTGTCCTTCATTTATATCAATTCTAAGTAGGTTCCATGCATAACCCTCTTTAAATGACCTTGTATGAGAAAGAAAAACAGGAATAGCCTTCTTTTGCGGTATTAAGACGAAATTCGGATTTTTGCTTATAAGCACCAATTCCTTCAGTCAAAACAAGTTCAAACTCCTATATCCTTCATATATATCCATTCTAAGAAGGTTCCATGCATAAACCTCTTTAAATGACCTTGTTTGAGAAAGAAAAACAGGAATAGCCTTACTTTTGCGAGTTAAAGCCAAATTGGTATTTTAGCTATAAAAAGAATTCCTTCAGTCAAAACAAGTTCAAACTAATTTGTCCTTCATATATATCAATTCTAAGTAGGTTCCATGCATAATCCTCTTTAAATGACCTTGTATGAGAAAGAAAAACAGGAATAGCCTTCTTTTGCGGTATTAAGACGAAATTCGGATTTTTGCTTATAAACACCAATTCCTTCAGTCAAAACAAGTTCAAAATCTTATGTCCTTCATATATATCCATTCTAAGAAGGTTCCATGCATAAACCTCTTTAAATGACCTTGTTTGAGAAAGAAAAACAGGAATAGCCTTACTTTTGCGAGTTAAAGCCAAATTGGTATTTTTGCTATAAAATGAATTCCTTCAGTCAAAACAAGTTCAAACTAATTTGTCCTTCATATATATCCCTTCTAAGAAGGTTCCATGCATAAACCTCTTTAAATGACCTTGTTTGAGAAAGAAAAACAGGAATAGCCTTACTTTTGCGAGTTAAAGCCAAATTGGTATTTTTGCTATAAAAAGAATTCTTTCAGTCAAAACAAGTTCAATCTAATTTGTCCTTCATTTATATCAATTCTAAGTAGGTTCCATGCATAACCCTCTTTAAATGACCTTGTATGAGAAAGAAAAACAGGAATAGCCTTCTTTTGCGGTATTAAGACGAAATTCGGATTTTTGCTTATAAACACCAATTCCTTCAGTCAAAACAAGTTCAAAATCTTATGTCCTTCATATATATCCATTATAAGAAGGTTCCATGCATAAACCTTTTTAAATGACCTTGTTTGAGAAAGAAAAACAGGAATAGCCTTTCTTTTGCGAGTTAAAGCCAAATTGGTATTTTTGCTATAAAATGAATTCCTTCAGTCAAAACAAGTTCAAACTAATTTGTCCTTCATATATATCAATTCTAAGTAGGTTCCATGCATAACCCTCTTTAAATGACCTTGTATGAGAAAGAAAAACAGGAATAGCCTTCTTTTGCGGAATTAAGACGAAATTCGGATTTTTGCTTATAAACACCAATTCCTTCAGTCAAAACAAGTTCAAACTCCTATGTCCTTCATATATATCCATTCTAAGAAGGTTCCATGCATAAACCTCTTTAAATGACCTTGTTTGAGAAAGAAAAACAGGAATAGCCTTACTTTTGCGAGTTAAAGCCAAATTGCTATTTTTGCTATAAAATGAATTCCTTCAGTCAAAACAAGTTCAAACTAATTTTTCCTTCATATATATCAATTCTAAGTAGGTTCCATGCATAATCCTCTTTAAATGACCTTGTATGAGAAAGAAAAACAGGAATAGCCTTCTTTTGCGGTATTAAGACGAAATTCGGATTTTTGCTTATAAACACCAATTCCTTCAGTCAAAACAAGTTCAAAATCTTATGTCCTTCATATATATCCATTCTAAGAAGGTTCCATGCATAAACCTCTTTAAATGACCTTGTTTGAGAAAGAAAAACAGGAATAGCCTTAATTTTGCGAGTTAAAGCCAAATTGGTATTTTTGCTATAAAATGAATTCCTTCAGTCAAAACAAGTTCAAACTAATTTGTCCTTCATATATATCCCTTCTAAGAAGGTTCCATGCATAAACCTCTTTAAATGACCTTGTTTGAGAAAGAAAAACAGGAATAGCCTTACTTTTGCGAGTTAAAGCCAAATTGGTATTTTTGCTATAAAAAGAATTCTTTCAGTCAAAACAAGTTCAATCTAATTTGTCCTTCATTTATATCAATTCTAAGTAGGTTCCATGCATAACCCTCTTTAAATGACCTTGTATGAGAAAGAAAAACAGGAATAGCCTTCTTTTGCGGTATTAAGACGAAATTCGGATTTTTGCTTATAAACACCAATTCCTTCAGTCAAAACAAGTTCAAAATCTTATGTCCTTCATATATATCCATTATAAGAAGGTTCCATGCATAAACCTTTTTAAATGACCTTGTTTGAGAAAGAAAAACAGGAATAGCCTTTCTTTTGCGAGTTAAAGCCAAATTGGTATTTTTGCTATAAAATGAATTCCTTCAGTCAAAACAAGTTCAAACTAATTTGTCCTTCATATATATCAATTCTAAGTAGGTTCCATGCATAACCCTCTTTAAATGACCTTGTATGAGAAAGAAAAACAGGAATAGCCTTCTTTTGCGGAATTAAGACGAAATTCGGATTTTTGCTTATAAACACCAATTCCTTCAGTCAAAACAAGTTCAAACTCCTATGTCCTTCATATATATCCATTATAAGAAGGTTCCATGCATAAACCTCTTTAAATGACCTTGTTTGAGAAAGAAAAACAGGAATAGCCTTACTTTTGCGAGTTAAAGCCAAATTGCTATTTTTGCTATAAAATGAATTCCTTCAGTCAAAACAAGTTCAAACTAATTTTTCCTTCATATATATCAATTCTAAGTAGGTTCCATGCATAACCCTCTTTAAATGACCTTGTATGAGAAAGAAAAACAGGAATAGCCTTCTTTTGCGGAATTAAGACGAAATTCGGATTGTTGCTTATAAACACCAATTCCTTCAGTCAAAACAAGTTCAAACTCCTATGTCCTTCATATATATCCATTATAAGAAGGTTCCATGCATAAACCTTTTTAAATGACCTTGTTTGAGAAAGAAAAACAGGAATAGCCTTTCTTTTGCGAGTTAAAGCCAAATTGGTATTTTTGCTATAAAATGAATTCCTTCAGTCAAAACAAGTTCAAACTAATTTGTCCTTCATATATATCCCTTCTAAGAAGGTTCCATGCATAAACCTCTTTAAATGACCTTGTTTGAGAAAGAAAAACAGGAATAGCCTTACTTTTGCGAGTGAAAGCCAAATTGGTATTTTTGCTATAAAATGAATTCCTTCAGTCAAAACAAGTTCAAACTAATTTGTCCTTCATATATATCAATTCTAAGTAGGTTCCATGCATAACCCTCTTTAAATGACCTTGTATGAGAAAGAAAAACAGGAATAGCCTTCTTTTGCGGAATTAAGACGAAATTCGGATTTTTGCTTATAAACACCAATTCCTTCAGTCAAAACAAGTTCAAACTCCTATATCCTTCATATATATCCATTCTAAGAAGGTTCCATGCATAAACCTCTTTAAATGACCTTGTTTGAGAAAGAAAAACAGGAATAGCCTTACTTTTGCGAGTTAAAGCCAAATTGGTATTTTTGCTATAAAAAGAATTCTTTCAGTCAAAACAAGTTCAAACTAATTTGTCCTTCATTTATATCAATTCTAAGTAGGTTCCATGCATAACCCTCTTTAAATGACCTTGTATGAGAAAGAAAAACAGGAATAGCCTTCTTTTGCGGTATTAAGACGAAATTCGGATTTTTGCTTATAAGCACCAATTCCTTCAGTCAAAACAAGTTCAAACTCCTATATCCTTCATATATATCCATTCTAAGAAGGTTCCATGCATAAACCTCTTTAAATGACCTTGTTTGAGAAAGAAAAACAGGAATAGCCTTACTTTTGCGAGTTAAAGCCAAATTGGTATTTTAGCTATAAAAAGAATTCCTTCAGTCAAAACAAGTTCAAACTAATTTGTCCTTCATATATATCAATTCTAAGTAGGTTCCATGCATAATCCTCTTTAAATGACCTTGTATGAGAAAGAAAAACAGGAATAGCCTTCTTTTGCGGTATTAAGACGAAATTCGGATTTTTGCTTATAAACACCAATTCCTTCAGTCAAAACAAGTTCAAAATCTTATGTCCTTCATATATATCCATTCTAAGAAGGTTCCATGCATAAACCTCTTTAAATGACCTTGTTTGAGAAAGAAAAACAGGAATAGCCTTACTTTTGCGAGTTAAAGCCAAATTGGTATTTTTGCTATAAAATGAATTCCTTCAGTCAAAACAAGTTCAAACTAATTTGTCCTTCATATATATCCCTTCTAAGAAGGTTCCATGCATAAACCTCTTTAAATGACCTTGTTTGAGAAAGAAAAACAGGAATAGCCTTACTTTTGCGAGTTAAAGCCAAATTGGTATTTTTGCTATAAAAAGAATTCTTTCAGTCAAAACAAGTTCAATCTAATTTGTCCTTCATTTATATCAATTCTAAGTAGGTTCCATGCATAACCCTCTTTAAATGACCTTGTATGAGAAAGAAAAACAGGAATAGCCTTCTTTTGCGGTATTAAGACGAAATTCGGATTTTTGCTTATAAGCACCAATTCCTTCAGTCAAAACAAGTTCAAACTCCTATATCCTTCATATATATCCATTCTAAGAAGGTTCCATGCATAAACCTCTTTAAATGACCTTGTTTGAGAAAGAAAAACAGGAATAGCCTTACTTTTGCGAGTTAAAGCCAAATTGGTATTTTTGCTATAAAATGAATTCCTTCAGTCAAAACAAGTTCAAACTAATTTTTCCTTCATATATATCAATTCTAAGTAGGTTCCATGCATAACCCTCTTTAAATGACCTTGTATGAGAAAGAAAAACAGGAATAGCCTTCTTTTGCGGAATTAAGACGAAATTCGGATTTTTGCTTATAAACACCAATTCCTTCAGTCAAAACAAGTTCAAACTCCTATGTCCTTCATATATATCCATTATAAGAAGGTTCCATGCATAAACCTTTTTAAATGACCTTGTTTGAGAAAGAAAAACAGGAATAGCCTTACTTTTGCGAGTTAAAGCCAAATTGGTATTTTTGCTATAAAATGAATTCCTTCAGTCAAAAACAGTTCAAACTAATTTGTCCTTCATATATATCCATTCTAAGAAGGTTCCATGCATAAACCTCTTTAAATGACCTTGTTTGAGAAAGAAAAACAGGAATAGCCTTACTTTTGCGAGTTAAAGCCAAATTGGTATTTTTGCTATAAAATGAATTCCTTCAGTCAAAACAAGTTCAAACTAATTTGTCCTTCATATATATCAATTCTAAGTACGTTCCATGCATAAACCTCTTTAAATGACCTTGTATGAGAAAGAAAAACAGGAATAGCCTTCTTTTGCGGAATTAAGACGAAATTCGGATTTTTGCTTATAAACACCAATTCCTTCAGTCAAAACAAGTTGAAACTCCTATGTCCTTCATATATATCCATTATAAGAAGGTTCCATGCATAAACCTTTTTAAATGACCTTGTTTGAGAAAGAAAAACAGGAATAGCCTTACTTTTGCGAGTTAAAGCCAAATTGGTATTTTTGCTATAAAATGAATTCCTTCAGTCAAAACAAGTTCAAACTCCTATGTCCTTCATATATATCCATTCTAAGAAGTTTCCATGCATAAACCTCTTTAAATGACCTTGTTTGAGAAAGAAAAACAGGAATAGCCTTACTTTTGCGAGTTAAAGCCAAATTGGTATTTTTGCTATAAAATGAATTCCTTCAGTCAAAACAAGTTCAAACTAATTTGTACTTCATATATATCCCTTCTAAGAAGGTTCCATGCATAAACCTCTTTAAATGACCTTGTTTGAGAAAGAAAAACAGGAATAGCCTTCTTTTGCGGTATTAAGACGAAATTCGGATTTTTGCTTATAAGCACCAATTCCTTCAGTCAAAACAAGTTCAAACTCCTATATCCTTCATATATATCCATTCTAAGAAGGTTTCATGCATAAACCTCTTTAAATGACCTTGTTTGAGAAAGAAAAACAGGAATAGCCTTACTTTTGCGAGTTAAAGCCAAATTGGTATTTTTGCTATAAAAAGAATTCTTTCAGTCAAAACAAGTTCAAACTAATTTGTCCTTCATTTATATCAATTCTAAGTAGGTTCCATGCATAACCCTCTTTAAATGACCTTGTATGAGAAAGAAAAACAGGAATAGCCTTCTTTTGCGGTATTAAGACGAAATTCGGATTTTTGCTTATAAGCACCAATTCCTTCAGTCAAAACAAGTTCAAACTCCTATATCCTTCATATATATCCATTCTAAGAAGGTTCCATGCATAAACCTCTTTAAATGACCTTGTTTGAGAAAGAAAAACAGGAATAGCCTTCTTTTGCGGTATTAAGACGAAATTCGGATTTTTGCTTATAAACACAAATTCCTTTAGTCAAAACAAGTTCAAACTCCTATGTCCTTCATATATATCCATTCTAAGAAGGTTCCATGCATAAACCTCTTTAAATGACCTTGTTTGAGAAAGAAAAACAGGAATAGCCTTCTTTTGCGGTATTAAGACGAAATTCGGATTTTTGCTTATAAACACCAATTCCTTCAGTCAAAACAAGTTCAAACTCCTATGTCCTTCATATATATCCATTATAAGAAGATTCCATGCATAAACCTTTTTAAATGACCTTGTTTGAGAAAGAAAAACAGGAATAGCCTTACTTTTGCGAGTTAAAGCCAAATTGGTATTTTTGCTATAAAATGAATTCCTTCAGTCAAAACAAGTTCAAACTCCTATGTCCTTCATATATATCCATTCTAAGAAGGTTCCATGCATAAACCTCTTTAAATGACCTTGTTTGAGAAAGAAAAACAGGAATAGCCTTCTTTTGCGGTATTAAGACGAAATTCGGATTTTTGCTTATAAGCACCAATTCCTTCAGTCAAAACAAGTTCAAACTCCTATATCCTTCATATATATCCATTCTAAGAAGGTTCCATGCATAAACCTCTTTAAATGACCTTGTTTGAGAAAGAAAAACAGGAATAGCCTTACTTTTAAGAGTTAAAGCCAAATTGGTATTTTAGCTATAAAAAGAATTCCTTCAGTCAAAACAAGTTCAAACTAATTTGTCCTTCATATATATCAATTCTAAGTAGGTTCCATGCATAACCCTCTTTAAATGACCTTGTATGAGAAAGAAAAACAGGAATAGCCTTCTTTTGCGGAATTAAGACGAAATTCGGATTTTTGCTTATAAACACCAATTCCTTCAGTCAAAACAAGTTCAAACTCCTATGTCCTTCATATATATCCATTATAAGAAGGTTCCATGCATAAACCTTTTTAAATGACCTTGTTTGAGAAAGAAAAACAGGAATAGCCTTACTTTTGCGAGTGAAAGCCAAATTGGTATTTTTGCTATAAAATGAATTCCTTCAGTCAAAACAAGTTCAAACTAATTTGTCCTTCATATATATCAATTCTAAGTAGGTTCCATGCATAACCCTCTTTAAATGACCTTGTATGAGAAAGAAAAACAGGAATAGCCTTCTTTTGCGGTATTAAGACGAAATTCGGATTTTTGCTTATGAGCACCAATTCCTTCAGTCAAAACAAGTTCAAACTGCTATATCCTTCATATATATCCATTCTAAGAAGGTTCCATGCATAAACCTCTTTAAATGACCTTGTTTGAGAAAGAAAAACAGGAATAGCCTTACTTTTGCGAGTTAAAGCCAAATTGGTATTTTAGCTATAAAAAGAATTCCTTCAGTCAAAACAAGTTCAAACTAATTTGTCCTTCATATATATCAATTCTAAGTAGGTTCCATGCATAACCCTCTTTAAATGACCTTGTATGAGAAAGAAAAACAGGAATAGCCTTCTTTTGCGGTATTTAGACGAAATTCGGATTTTTGCTTATAAACACCGATTCCTTCAGTCAAAACAAGTTCAAACTCTTATGTCCTTCATATATATCCATTCTAAGAAGGTTCCATGCATAAACCTCTTTAAATGACCTTGTTTGAGAAAGAAAAACAGGAATAGCCTTACTTTTGCGAGTTAAAGCCAAATTGGTATTTTTGCTATAAAATGAATTCCTTCAGTCAAAACAAGTTCAAACTATTTTTTCCTTCATATATATCAATTCTAAGTAGGTTCCATGCATAACCCTCTTTAAATGACCTTGTATGAGAAAGAAAAACAGGAATAGCCTTCTTTTGCGGAATTAAGACGAAATTCGGATTTTTGCTTATAAACACCAATTCCTTCAGTCAAAACAAGTTCAAACTCTTATGTCCTTCATATATATCCCTTCTAAGAAGGTTCCATGCATAAACCTCTTTAAATGACCTTGTTTGAGAAAGAAAAACAGGAATAGCCTTACTTTTGCGAGTGAAAGCCAAATTGGTATTTTTGCTATAAAATGAATTCCTTCAGTCAAAACAAGTTCAAACTAATTTGTCCTTCATATATATCAATTCTAAGTAGGTTCCATGCATAACCCTCTTTAAATGACCTTGTATGAGAAAGAAAAACAGGAATAGCCTTCTTTTGCGGTATTAAGACGAAATTCGGATTTTTGCTTATAAACACCAATTCCTTCAGTCAAAACAAGTTCAAACTCCTATGTCCTTCATATATATCCATTATAAGAAGATTCCATGCATAAACCTTTTTAAATGACCTTGTTTGAGAAAGAAAAACAGGAATAGCCTTACTTTTGCGAGTTAAAGCCAAATTGGTATTTTTGCTATAAAATGAATTCCTTCAGTCAAAACAAGTTCAAACTCCTATGTCCTTCATATATATCCATTCTAAGAAGGTTCCATGCATAAACCTCTTTAAATGACCTTGTTTGAGAAAGAAAAACAGGAATAGCCTTCTTTTGCGGTATTAAGACGAAATTCGGATTTTTGCTTATAAGCACCAATTCCTTCAGTCAAAACAAGTTCAAACTCCTATATCCTTCATATATATCCATTCTAAGAAGGTTCCATGCATAAACCTCTTTAAATGACCTTGTTTGAGAAAGAAAAACAGGAATAGCCTTACTTTTAAGAGTTAAAGCCAAATTGGTATTTTAGCTATAAAAAGAATTCCTTCAGTCAAAACAAGTTCAAACTAATTTGTCCTTCATATATATCAATTCTAAGTAGGTTCCATGCATAACCCTCTTTAAATGACCTTGTATGAGAAAGAAAAACAGGAATAGCCTTCTTTTGCGGAATTAAGACGAAATTCGGATTTTTGCTTATAAACACCAATTCCTTCAGTCAAAACAAGTTCAAACTCCTATGTCCTTCATATATATCCATTATAAGAAGGTTCCATGCATAAACCTTTTTAAATGACCTTGTTTGAGAAAGAAAAACAGGAATAGCCTTACTTTTGCGAGTGAAAGCCAAATTGGTATTTTTGCTATAAAATGAATTCCTTCAGTCAAAACAAGTTCAAACTAATTTGTCCTTCATATATATCAATTCTAAGTAGGTTCCATGCATAACCCTCTTTAAATGACCTTGTATGAGAAAGAAAAACAGGAATAGCCTTCTTTTGCGGTATTAAGACGAAATTCGGATTTTTGCTTATGAGCACCAATTCCTTCAGTCAAAACAAGTTCAAACTGCTATATCCTTCATATATATCCATTCTAAGAAGGTTCCATGCATAAACCTCTTTAAATGACCTTGTTTGAGAAAGAAAAACAGGAATAGCCTTACTTTTGCGAGTTAAAGCCAAATTGGTATTTTAGCTATAAAAAGAATTCCTTCAGTCAAAACAAGTTCAAACTAATTTGTCCTTCATATATATCAATTCTAAGTAGGTTCCATGCATAACCCTCTTTAAATGACCTTGTATGAGAAAGAAAAACAGGAATAGCCTTCTTTTGCGGTATTTAGACGAAATTCGGATTTTTGCTTATAAACACCGATTCCTTCAGTCAAAACAAGTTCAAACTCTTATGTCCTTCATATATATCCATTCTAAGAAGGTTCCATGCATAAACCTCTTTAAATGACCTTGTTTGAGAAAGAAAAACAGGAATAGCCTTACTTTTGCGAGTTAAAGCCAAATTGGTATTTTTGCTATAAAATGAATTCCTTCAGTCAAAACAAGTTCAAACTATTTTTTCCTTCATATATATCAATTCTAAGTAGGTTCCATGCATAACCCTCTTTAAATGACCTTGTATGAGAAAGAAAAACAGGAATAGCCTTCTTTTGCGGAATTAAGACGAAATTCGGATTTTTGCTTATAAACACCAATTCCTTCAGTCAAAACAAGTTCAAACTCCTATGTCCTTCATATATATCCATTCTAAGAAGGTTCCATGCATAAACCTTTTTAAATGACCTTGTTTGAGAAAGAAAAACAGGAATAGCCTTTCTTTTGCGAGTTAAAGCCAAATTGGTATTTTTGCTATAAAATGAATTCCTTCAGTCAAAACAAGTTCAAACTAATTTGTCCTTCATATATATCCCTTCTAAGAAGGTTCCATGCATAAACCTCTTTAAATGACCTTGTTTGAGAAAGAAAAACAGGAATAGCCTTACTTTTGCGAGTGAAAGCCAAATTGGTATTTTTGCTATAAAATGAATTCCTTCAGTCAAAACAAGTTCAAACTAATTTGTCCTTCATATATATCAATTCTAAGTAGGTTCCATGCATAACCCTCTTTAAATGACCTTGTATGAGAAAGAAAAACAGGAATAGCCTTCTTTTGCGGATTTAAGACGAAATTCGGATTTTTGCTTATAAACACCAATTCCTTCAGTCAAAACAAGTTCAAACTCCTATATCCTTCATATATATCCATTATAAGAAGGTTCCATGCATAAACCTTTTTAAATGACCTTGTTTGAGAAAGAAAAACAGGAATAGCCTTACTTTTGCGAGTTAAAGCCAAATTGGTATTTTTGCTATAAAATGAATTCCTTCAGTCAAAACAAGTTCAAACTATTTTTTCCTTCATATATATCAATTCTAAGTAGGTTCCATGCATAACCCTCTTTAAATGACCTTGTATGAGAAAGAAAAACAGGAATAGCCTTCTTTTGCGGAATTAAGACGAAATTCGGATTTTTGCTTATAAACACCAATTCCTTCAGTCAAAACAAGTTCAAACTCCTATGTCCTTCATATATATCCATTCTAAGAAGGTTCCATGCATAAACCTTTTTAAATGACCTTGTTTGAGAAAGAAAAACAGGAATAGCCTTACTTTTGCGAGTTAAAGCCAAATTGGTATTTTTGCTATAAAATGAATTCCTTCAGTCAAAACAAGTTCAAACTAATTTGTCCTTCATATATATCCATTCTAAGAAGGTTCCATGCATAAACCTCTTTAAATGACCTTGTTTGAGAAAGAAAAACAGGAATAGCCTTACTTTTGCGAGTTAAAGCCAAATTGGTATTTTTGCTATAAAATGAATTCCTTCAGTCAAAAACAGTTCAAACTAATTTGTCCTTCATATATATCAATTCTAAGTAGGTTCCATGCATAACCCTCTTTAAATGACCTTGTATGAGAAAGAAAAACAGGAATAGCCTTCTTTTGCGGAATTAAGACGAAATTCGGATTTTTTGCTTATAAACACCAATTCCTTCAGTCAAAACAAGTTCAAACTCCTATGTCCTTCATATATATCCATTCTAAGAAGGTTCCATGCATAAACCTCTTTAAATGACCTTGTTTGAGAAAGAAAAACAGGAATAGCCTTTATTTTTGCGAGTTAAAGCCAAATTGGTATTTTTGCTATAAAATGAATTCCTTCAGTCAAAACAAGTTCAAACTAATTTGTCCTTCATATATATCAATTCTAAGTAGGTTCCATGCATAACCCTCTTTAAATGACCTTGTATGAGAAAGAAAAACAGGAATAGCCTTCTTTTGCGGTATTAAGACGAAATTCGGATTTTTGCTTATAAACACCAATTCCTTTAGTCAAAACAAGTTCAAACTCCTATGTCCTTCATATATATCCATTCTAAGAAGGTTCCATGCATAAACCTCTTTAAATGCCTTGTTTGAGAAAGAAAAACAGGAATAGCCTTACTTTTGCAAGTTAAAGCCAAATAGCTATTTTTGCTATAAAATGAATTCCTTCAGTCAAAACAAGTTCAAACTAATTTTTCCTTCATATATATCAATTCTAAGTAGGTTCCATGCATAACCCTCTTTAAATGACCTTGTATGAGAAAGAAAAACAGGAATAGCCTTACTTTTGCGGAATTAAGACGAAATTCGGATTTTTGCTTATAAACACCAATTCCTTCAGTCAAAACAAGTTCAAACTCCTATGTCCTTCATATATATCCATTCTAAGAAGGTTCCATGCATAAACCTCTTTAAATGACCTTGTTTGAGAAAGAAAAACAGGAATAGCCTTACTTTTGCGAGTTAAAGCCAAATAGCTATTTTTGCTATAAAATGAATTCCTTCAGTCAAAACAAGTTCAAACTAATTTTTCCTTCATATATATCCCTTCTAAGAAGGTTCCATGCATAAACCTCTTTAAATGACCTTGTTTGAGAAAGAAAAACAGGAATAGCCTTACTTTTGCGAGTGAAAGCCAAATTGGTATTTTTGCTATAAAATGAATTCCTTCAGTCAAAACAAGTTCAAACTAATTTGTCCTTCATATATATCAATTCTAAGTAGGTTCCATGCATAACCCTCTTTAAATGACCTTGTATGAGAAAGAAAAACAGGAATAGCCTTCTTTTGCGGAATTAAGACGAAATTCGGATTTTTGCTTATAAACACCAATTCCTTCAGTCAAAACAAGTTCAAACTCCTATATCCTTCATATATATCCATTCTAAGAAGGTTCCATGCATAAACCTCTTTAAATGACCTTGTTTGAGAAAGAAAAACAGGAATAGCCTTACTTTTGCGAGTTAAAGCCAAATTGGTATTTTTGCTATAAAAAGAATTCTTTCAGTCAAAACAAGTTCAAACTAATTTGTCCTTCATTTATATCAATTCTAAGTAGGTTCCATGCATAACCCTCTTTAAATGATCTTGTTTGAGAAAGAAAAACAGGAATAGCCTTTCTTTTGCGAGTTAAAGCCAAATTGGTATTTTTGCTATAAAATGAATTCCTTCAGTCAAAACAAGTTCAAACTAATTTGTCCTTCATATATATCCATTCTAAGAAGGTTCCATGCATAAACCTCTTTAAATGACCTTGTTTGAGAAAGAAAAACAGGAATAGCCTTACTTTTGCGAGTTAAAGCCAAATTGGTATTTTTGCTATAAAATGAATTCCTTCAGTCAAAAACAGTTCAAACTAATTTGTCCTTCATATATATCAATTCTAAGTAGGTTCCATGCATAACCCTCTTTAAATGACCTTGTATGAGAAAGAAAAACAGGAATAGCCTTCTTTTGCGGAATTAAGACGAAATTCGGATTTTTTGCTTATAAACACCAATTCCTTCAGTCAAAACAAGTTCAAACTCCTATGTCCTTCATATATATCCATTCTAAGAAGGTTCCATGCATAAACCTCTTTAAATGACCTTGTTTGAGAAAGAAAAACAGGAATAGCCTTTATTTTTGCGAGTTAAAGCCAAATTGGTATTTTTGCTATAAAATGAATTCCTTCAGTCAAAACAAGTTCAAACTAATTTGTCCTTCATATATATCAATTCTAAGTAGGTTCCATGCATAACCCTCTTTAAATGACCTTGTATGAGAAAGAAAAACAGGAATAGCCTTCTTTTGCGGTATTAAGACGAAATTCGGATTTTTGCTTATAAACACCAATTCCTTTAGTCAAAACAAGTTCAAACTCCTATGTCCTTCATATATATCCATTCTAAGAAGGTTCCATGCATAAACCTCTTTAAATGCCTTGTTTGAGAAAGAAAAACAGGAATAGCCTTACTTTTGCAAGTTAAAGCCAAATAGCTATTTTTGCTATAAAATGAATTCCTTAAGTCAAAACAAGTTCAAACTAATTTTTCCTTCATATATATCAATTCTAAGTAGGTTCCATGCATAACCCTCTTTAAATGACCTTGTATGAGAAAGAAAAACAGGAATAGCCTTACTTTTGCGGAATTAAGACGAAATTCGGATTTTTGCTTATAAACACCAATTCCTTCAGTCAAAACAAGTTCAAACTCCTATGTCCTTCATATATATCCATTCTAAGAAGGTTCCATGCATAAACCTCTTTAAATGACCTTGTTTGAGAAAGAAAAACAGGAATAGCCTTACTTTTGCGAGTTAAAGCCAAATAGCTATTTTTGCTATAAAATGAATTCCTTTAGTCAAAACAAGTTCAAACTAATTTTTCCTTCATATATATCCCTTCTAAGAAGGTTCCATGCATAAACCTCTTTAAATGACCTTGTTTGAGAAAGAAAAACAGGAATAGCCTTACTTTTGCGAGTGAAAGCCAAATTGGTATTTTTGCTATAAAATGAATTCCTTCAGTCAAAACAAGTTCAAACTAATTTGTCCTTCATATATATCAATTCTAAGTAGGTTCCATGCATAACCCTCTTTAAATGACCTTGTATGAGAAAGAAAAACAGGAATAGCCTTCTTTTGCGGAATTAAGACGAAATTCGGATTTTTGCTTATAAACACCAATTCCTTCAGTCAAAACAAGTTCAAACTCCTATATCCTTCATATATATCCATTCTAAGAAGGTTCCATGCATAAACCTCTTTAAATGACCTTGTTTGAGAAAGAAAAACAGGAATAGCCTTACTTTTGCGAGTTAAAGCCAAATTGGTATTTTTGCTATAAAAAGAATTCTTTCAGTCAAAACAAGTTCAAACTAATTTGTCCTTCATTTATATCAATTCTAAGTAGGTTCCATGCATAACCCTCTTTAAATGATCTTGTTTGAGAAAGAAAAACAGGAATAGCCTTTCTTTTGCGAGTTAAAGCCAAATTGGTATTTTTGCTATAAAATGAATTCCTTCAGTCAAAACAAGTTCAAACTCCTATGTCCTTCATATATATCCATTCTAAGAAGGTTCCATGCATAAACCTCTTTAAATGACCTTGTTTGAGAAAGAAAAACAGGAATAGCCTTACTTTTGCGAGTTAAAGCCAAATTGGTATTTTTGCTATAAAATGAATTCCTTCAGTCAAAACAAGTTCAAACTAATTTGTCCTTCATATATATCCATTCTAAGTAGGTTCCATGCATAACCCTCTTTAAATGACCTTGTATGAGAAAGAAAAACAGGAATAGCCTTCTTTTGCGGAATTAAGACGAAATTCGGATTTTTGCTTATAAACACCAATTCCTTCAGTCAAAACAAGTTCAAACTCCTATGTCCTTCATATATATCCATTCTAAGAAGGTTCCATGCATAAACCTTTTTAAATGACCTTGTTTGAGAAAGAAAAACAGGAATAGCCTTTCTTTTGCGAGTTAAAGCCAAATTGGTATTTTTGCTATAAAATGAATTCCTTAAGTCAAAACAAGTTCAAACTAATTTGTCCTTCATATATATCCATTCTAAGAAGGTTCCATGCATAAACCTCTTTAAATGACCTTGTTTGAGAAAGAAAAACAGGAATAGCCTTACTTTTGCGAGTTAAAGCCAAATTGGTATTTTTGCTATAAAATGAATTCCTTCAGTCAAAAACAGTTCAAACTAATTTGTCCTTCATATATATCCATTCTAAGAAGGTTCCATGCATAAACCTCTTTAAATGACCTTGTTTGAGAAAGAAAAACAGGAATAGCCTTACTTTTGCGAGTTAAAGCCAAATTGGTATTTTTGCTATAAAATGAATTCCTTCAGTCAAAACAAGTTCAAACTAATTTGTCCTTCATATATATCCCTTCTAAGAAGGTTCCATGCATAAACCTCTTTAAATGACCTTGTTTGAGAAAGAAAAACAGGAATAGCCTTACTTTTGCGAGTGAAAGCCAAATTGGTATTTTTGCTATAAAATGAATTCCTTCAGTCAAAACAAGTTCAAACTAATTTGTCCTTCATATATATCAATTCTAAGTAGGTTCCATGCATAACCCTCTTTAAATGACCTTGTATGAGAAAGAAAAACAGGAATAGCCTTCTTTTGCGGAATTAAGACGAAATTCGGATTTTTTGCTTATAAACACCAATTCCTTCAGTCAAAACAAGTTCAAACTCCTATGTCCTTCATATATATCCATTCTAAGAAGGTTCCATGCATAAACCTCTTTAAATGACCTTGTTTGAGAAAGAAAAACAGGAATAGCCTTTATTTTTGCGAGTTAAAGCCAAATTGGTATTTTTGCTATAAAATGAATTCCTTCAGTCAAAACAAGTTCAAACTAATTTGTCCTTCATATATATCAATTCTAAGTAGGTTCCATGCATAACCCTCTTTAAATGACCTTGTATGAGAAAGAAAAACAGGAATAGCCTTCTTTTGCGGTATTAAGACGAAATTCGGATTTTTGCTTATAAACACCAATTCCTTTAGTCAAAACAAGTTCAAACTCCTATGTCCTTCATATATATCCATTCTAAGAAGGTTCCATGCATAAACCTCTTTAAATGACCTTGTTTGAGAAAGAAAAACAGGAATAGCCTTACTTTTGCGAGTTAAAGCCAAATTGGTATTTTTGCTATAAAATGAATTCCTTCAGTCAAAACAAGTTCAAACTAATTTGTCCTTCATATATATCCATTCTAAGTAGGTTCCATGCATAACCCTCTTTAAATGACCTTGTATGAGAAAGAAAAACAGGAATAGCCTTCTTTTGCGGAATTAAGACGAAATTCGGATTTTTGCTTATAAACACCAATTCCTTTAGTCAAAACAAGTTCAAACTCCTATGTCCTTCATATATATCCATTCTAAGAAGGTTCCATGCATAAACCTCTTTAAATGACCTTGTTTGAGAAAGAAAAACAGGAATAGCCTTACTTTTGCGAGTTAAAGCCAAATAGCTATTTTTGCTATAAAATGAATTCCTTCAGTCAAAACAAGTTCAAACTAATTTTTCCTTCATATATATCAATTCTAAGTAGGTTCCATGCATAACCCTCTTTAAATGACCTTGTATGAGAAAGAAAAACAGGAATAGCCTTCTTTTGCGGAATTAAGACGAAATTCGGATTTTTGCTTATAAACAACAATTCCTTCAGTCAAAACAAGTTCAAACTCCTATGTCCTTCATATATATCCATTATAAGAAGGTTCCATGCATAAACCTTTTTAAATGACCTTGTTTGAGAAAGAAAAACAGGAATAGCCTTTCTTTTGCGAGTTAAAGCCAAATTGGTATTTTTGCTATAAAATGAATTCCTTCAGTCAAAACAAGTTCAAACTCCTATGTCCTTCATATATATCCATTCTAAGAAGGTTCCATGCATAAACCTCTTTAAATGACCTTGTTTGAGAAAGAAAAACAGGAATAGCCTTACTTTTGCGAGTTAAAGCCAAATTGGTATTTTTGCTATAAAATGAATTCCTTCAGTCAAAACAAGTTCAAACTAATTTGTCCTTCATATATATCCCTTCTAAGAAGGTTCCATGCATAAACCTCTTTAAATGACCTTGTTTGAGAAAGAAAAACAGGAATAGCCTTACTTTTGCGAGTGAAAGCCAAATTGGTATTTTTGCTATAAAATGAATTCCTTCAGTCAAAACAAGTTCAAACTAATTTGTCCTTCATATATATCCATTCTAAGAAGGTTCCATGCATAAACCTCTTTAAATGACCTTGTTTGAGAAAGAAAAACAGGAATAGCCTTACTTTTGCGAGTTAAAGCCAAATTGGTATTTTTGCTATAAAATGAATTCCTTCAGTCAAAACAAGTTCAAACTAATTTGTCCTTCATATATATCAATTCTAAGTAGGTTCCATGCATAACCCTCTTTAAATGACCTTGTATGAGAAAGAAAAACAGGAATAGCCTTCTTTTGCGGAATTAAGACGAAATTCGGATTTTTGCTTATAAACACCAATTCCTTCAGTCAAAACAAGTTCAAACTCCTATATCCTTCATATATATCCATTCTAAGAAGGTTCCATGCATAAACCTCTTTAAATGACCTTGTTTGAGAAAGAAAAACAGGAATAGCCTTACTTTTGCGAGTTAAAGCCAAATTGGTATTTTTGCTATAAAAAGAATTCTTTCAGTCAAAACAAGTTCAAACTAATTTGTCCTTCATTTATATCAATTCTAAGTAGGTTCCATGCATAACCCTCTTTAAATGATCTTGTTTGAGAAAGAAAAACAGGAATAGCCTTTCTTTTGCGAGTTAAAGCCAAATTGGTATTTTTGCTATAAAATGAATTCCTTCAGTCAAAACAAGTTCAAACTCCTATGTCCTTCATATATATCCATTCTAAGAAGGTTCCATGCATAAACCTCTTTAAATGACCTTGTTTGAGAAAGAAAAACAGGAATAGCCTTACTTTTGCGAGTTAAAGCCAAATTGGTATTTTTGCTATAAAATGAATTCCTCCAGTCAAAACAAGTTCAAACTAATTTGTCCTTCATATATATCCATTCTAAGTAGGTTCCATGCATAACCCTCTTTAAATGACCTTGTATGAGAAAGAAAAACAGGAATAGCCTTCTTTTGCGGAATTAAGACGAAATTCGGATTTTTGCTTATAAACACCAATTCCTTCAGTCAAAAAAAGTTCAAACTCCTATGTCCTTCATATATATACATTATAAGAAGGTTCCATGCATAAACCTTTTTAAATGACCTTGTTTGAGAAAGAAAAACAGGAATAGCCTTACTTTTGCGAGTTAAAGCCAAATTGGTATTTTTGCTATAAAATGAATTCCTTCAGTCAAAACAAGTTCAAACTAATTTGTCCTTCATATATATCAATTCTAAGTAGGTTCCATGCATAACCCTCTTTAAATGACCTTGTATGAGAAAGAAAAACAGGAATAGCCTTCTTTTGCGGTATTAAGACGAAATTCGGATTTTTGCTTATAAACACCAATTCCTTTAGTCAAAACAAGTTCAAACTCCTATGTCCTTCATATATATCCATTCTAAGAAGGTTCCATGCATAAACCTCTTTAAATGACCTTGTTTGAGAAAGAAAAACAGGAATAGCCTTACTTTTGCGAGTTAAAGCCAAATTGGTATTTTTGCTATAAAATGAATTCCTTCAGTCAAAACAAGTTCAAACTAATTTGTCCTTCATATATATCCCTTCTAAGAAGGTTCCATGCATAAACCTCTTTAAATGACCTTGTTTGAGAAAGAAAAACAGGAATAGCCTTACTTTTGCGAGTGAAAGCCAAATTGGTATTTTTGCTATATAATGAATTCCTTCAGTCAAAACAAGTTCAAACTAATTTGTCCTTCATATATATCAATTCTAAGTAGGTTCCATGCATAACCCTCTTTAAATGACCTTGTATGAGAAAGAAAAACAGGAATAGCCTTCTTTTGCGGAATTAAGACGAAATTCGGATTTTTGCTTATAAACACCAATTCCTTCAGTCAAAACAAGTTCAAACTCCTATATCCTTCATATATATCCATTCTAAGAAGGTTCCATGCATAAACCTCTTTAAATGACCTTGTTTGAGAAAGAAAAACAGGAATAGCCTTACTTTTGCGAGTTAAAGCCAAATTGGTATTTTAGCTATAAAAAGAATTCCTTCAGTCAAAACAAGTTCAAACTAATTTGTCCTTCATATATATCAATTCTAAGTAGGTTCCATGCATAACCCTCTTTAAATGACCTTGTATGAGAAAGAAAAACAGGAATAGCCTTCTTTTGCGGTATTAAGACGAAATTCGGATTTTTGCTTATAAACGCCAATTCCTTCAGTCAAAACAAGTTCAAACTCTTATGTCCTTCATATATATCCATTCTAAGAAGGTTCCATGCATAAACCTCTTTAAAACACCTTGTTTGAGAAAGAAAAACAGGAATAGCCTTACTTTTGCGAGTTAAAGCCAAATTGGTATTTTTGCTATAAAATGAATTCCTTCAGTCAAAACAAGTTCAAACTAATTTTTCCTTCATATATATCAATTCTAAGTAGGTTCCATGCATAACCCTCTTTAAATGACCTTGTATGAGAAAGAAAAACAGGAATAGCCTTCTTTTGCGGAATTAAGACGAAATTCGGATTTTTTGCTTATAAACACCAATTCCTTCAGTCAAAACAAGTTCAAACTCCTATGTCCTTCATATATATCCATTCTAAGAAGGTTCCATGCATAAACCTCTTTAAATGACCTTGTTTGAGAAAGAAAAACAGGAATAGCCTTTATTTTTGCGAGTTAAAGCCAAATTGGTATTTTTGCTATAAAATGAATTCCTTCAGTCAAAACAAGTTCAAACTAATTTGTCCTTCATATATATCCCTTCTAAGAAGGTTCCATGCATAAACCTCTTTAAATGACCTTGTTTGAGAAAGAAAAACAGGAATAGCCTTACT
This sequence comes from Odontesthes bonariensis, assembly GCF_027942865.1. Classification (NCBI taxonomy): domain Eukaryota; kingdom Metazoa; phylum Chordata; class Actinopteri; order Atheriniformes; family Atherinopsidae; genus Odontesthes; species Odontesthes bonariensis. Next base: position 28,328,209 of record NC_134524.1, read on the forward strand.
TTTGCGAGTGAAAGCCAAATTGGTATTTTTGCTATAAAATGAATTCCTTCAGTCAAAACAAGTTCAAACTAATTTGTCCTTCATATATATCCATTCTAAGAAGGTTCCATGCATAAACCTCTTTAAATGACCTTGTTTGAGAAAGAAAAACAGGAATAGCCTTACTTTTGCGAGTTAAAGCCAAATTGGTATTTTAGCTATAAAAAGAATTCCTTCAGTCAAAACAAGTTCAAACTAATTTTTCCTTCATATATATCAATTCTAAGTAGGTTCCATGCATAACCCTCTTTAAATGACCTTGTATGAGAAAGAAAAACAGGAATAGCCTTCTTTTGCGGAATTAAGACGAAATTCGGATTTTTGCTTATAAACACCAATTCCTTCAGTCAAAACAAGTTCAAACTCCTATGTCCTTCATATATATCCATTCTAAGAAGGTTCCATGCATAAACCTTTTTAAATGACCTTGTTTGAGAAAGAAAAACAGGAATAGCCTTACTTTTGCGAGTGAAAGCCAACTTGGTATTTTTGCTATAAAATGAATTCCTTCAGTCAAAACAAGTTCAAACTAATTTGTCCTTCACATATATATCAATTCTAAGTAGGTTCCATGCATAACCCTCTTTAAATGACCTTGTATGAGAAAGAAAAACAGGAATAGCCTTCTTTTGCGGAATTAAGACGAAATTCGGATTTTTTGCTTATAAACACCAATTCCTTCAGTCAAAACAAGTTCAAACTCCTATGTCCTTCATATATATCCATTCTAAGAAGGTTCCATGCATAAACCTCTTTAAATGACCTTGTTTGAGAAAGAAAAACAGGAATAGCCTTTATTTTTGCGAGTTAAAGCCAAATTGGTATTTTTGCTATAAAATGAATTCCTTCAGTCAAAACAAGTTCAAACTAATTTGTCCTTCATATATATCAATTCTAAGTAGGTTCCATGCATAACCCTCTTTAAATGACCTTGTATGAGAAAGAAAAACAGGAATAGCCTTCTTTTGCGGAATTAAGACGAAATTCGGATTTTTGCTTATAAACACCAATTCCTTCAGTCAAAAAAAGTTCAAACTCCTATGTCCTTCATATATATACATTATAAGAAGGTTCCATGCATAAACCTTTTTAAATGACCTTGTTTGAGAAAGAAAAACAGGAATAGCCTTACTTTTGCGAGTTAAAGCCAAATTGGTATTTTTGCTATAAAATGAATTCCTTCAGTCAAAACAAGTTCAAACTAATTTGTCCTTCATATATATCAATTCTAAGTAGGTTCCATGCATAACCCTCTTTAAATGACCTTGTATGAGAAAGAAAAACAGGAATAGCCTTCTTTTGCGGTATTAAGACGAAATTCGGATTTTTGCTTATAAACACCAATTCCTTTAGTCAAAACAAGTTCAAACTCCTATGTCCTTCATATATATCCATTCTAAGAAGGTTCCATGCATAAACCTCTTTAAATGACCTTGTTTGAGAAAGAAAAACAGGAATAGCCTTACTTTTGCGAGTTAAAGCCAAATAGCTATTTTTGCTATAAAATGAATTCCTTCAGTCAAAACAAGTTCAAACTAATTTTTCCTTCATATATATCAATTCTAAGTAGGTTCCATGCATAACCCTCTTTAAATGACCTTGTATGAGAAAGAAAAACAGGAATAGCCTTCTTTTGCGGTATTAAGACGAAATTCGGATTTTTGCTTATAAACGCCAATTCCTTCAGTCAAAACAAGTTCAAACTCTTATGTCCTTCATATATATCCATTCTAAGAAGGTTCCATGCATAAACCTCTTTAAAACACCTTGTTTGAGAAAGAAAAACAGGAATAGCCTTACTTTTGCGAGTGAAAGCCAAATTGGTATTTTTGCTATAAAATGAATTCCTTCAGTCAAAACAAGTTCAAACTAATTTGTCCTTCACATATATATCAATTCTAAGTAGGTTCCATGCATAACCCTCTTTAAATGACCTTGTATGAGAAAGAAAAACAGAAATAGCCTTCTTTTGCGGAATTAAGACGAAATTCGGATTTTTTGCTTATAAACACCAATTCCTTCAGTCAAAACAAGTTCAAACTCCTATGTCCTTCATATATATCCATTCTAAGAAGGTTCCATGCATAAACCTCTTTAAATGACCTTGTTTGAGAAAGAAAAACAGGAATAGCCTTTATTTTTGCGAGTTAAAGCCAAATTGGTATTTTTGCTATAAAATGAATTCCTTCAGTCAAAACAAGTTCAAACTAATTTGTCCTTCATATATATCAATTCTAAGTAGGTTCCATGCATAACCCTCTTTAAATGACCTTGTATGAGAAAGAAAAACAGGAATAGCCTTCTTTTGCGGTATTAAGACGAAATTCGGATTTTTGCTTATAAACACCAATTCCTTTAGTCAAAACAAGTTCAAACTCTTATGTCCTTCATATATATCCATTCTAAGAAGGTTCCATGCATAAACCTCTTTAAATGACCTTGTTTGAGAAAGAAAAACAGGAATAGCCTTACTTTTGCGAGTTAAAGCCAAATAGCTATTTTTGCTATAAAATGAATTCCTTCAGTCAAAACAAGTTCAAACTAATTTTTCCTTCATATATATCAATTCTAAGTAGGTTCCATGCATAACCCTCTTTAAATGACCTTGTATGAGAAAGAAAAACAGGAATAGCCTTCTTTTGCGGAATTAAGACGAAATTCGGATTTTTGCTTATAAACAACAATTCCTTCAGTCAAAACAAGTTCAAACTCCTATGTCCTTCATATATATCCATTATAAGAAGGTTTCATGCATAAACCTTTTTAAATGACCTTGTTTGAGAAAGAAAAACAGGAATAGCCTTTCTTTTGCGAGTTAAAGCCAAATTGGTATTTTTGCTATAAAATGAATTCCTTCAGTCAAAACAAGTTCAAACTCCTATGTCCTTCATATATATCCATTCTAAGAAGGTTCCATGCATAAACCTCTTTAAATGACCTTGTTTGAGAAAGAAAAACAGGAATAGCCTTACTTTTGCGAGTTAAAGCCAAATTGGTATTTTTGCTATAAAATGAATTCCTTCAGTCAAAACAAGTTCAAACTAATTTGTCCTTCATATATATCCCTTCTAAGAAGGTTCCATGCATAAACCTCTTTAAATGACCTTGTTTGAGAAAGAAAAACAGGAATAGCCTTCTTTTGCGGAATTAAGACGAAATTCGGATTTTTGCTTATAAACACCAATTTCTTCAGTCAAAAAAAGTTCAAACTCCTATGTCCTTCATATATATACATTATAAGAAGGTTCCATGCATAAACCTTTTTAAATGACCTTGTTTGAGAAAGAAAAACAGGAATAGCCTTACTTTTGCGAGTTAAAGCCAAATTGGTATTTTTGCTATAAAATGAATTCCTTCAGTCAAAACAAGTTCAAACTAATTTGTCCTTCATATATATCAATTCTAAGTAGGTTCCATGCATAACCCTCTTTAAATGACCTTGTATGAGAAAGAAAAACAGGAATAGCCTTCTTTTGCGGTATTAAGACGAAATTCGGATTTTTGCTTATAAACACCAATTCCTTTAGTCAAAACAAGTTCAAACTCCTATGTCCTTCATATATATCCATTCTAAGAAGGTTCCATGCATAAACCTCTTTAAATGACCTTGTTTGAGAAAGAAAAACAGGAATAGCCTTACTTTTGCGAGTTAAAGCCAAATAGCTATTTTTGCTATAAAATGAATTCCTTCAGTCAAAACAAGTTCAAACTAATTTTTCCTTCATATATATCAATTCTAAGTAGGTTCCATGCATAACCCTCTTTAAATGACCTTGTATGAGAAAGAAAAACAGGAATAGCCTTCTTTTGCGGAATTAAGACGAAATTCGGATTTTTGCTTATAAACAACAATTCCTTCAGTCAAAACAAGTTCAAACTCCTATGTCCTTCATATATATCCATTATAAGAAGGTTCCATGCATAAACCTTTTTAAATGACCTTGTTTGAGAAAGAAAAACAGGAATAGCCTTTCTTTTGCGAGTTAAAGCCAAATTGGTATTTTTGCTATAAAATGAATTCCTTCAGTCAAAACAAGTTCAAACTCCTATGTCCTTCATATATATCCATTCTAAGAAGGTTCCATGCATAAACCTCTTTAAATGACCTTGTTTGAGAAAGAAAAACAGGAATAGCCTTACTTTTGCGAGTTAAAGCCAAATTGGTATTTTTGCTATAAAATGAATTCCTTCAGTCAAAACAAGTTCAAACTAATTTGTCCTTCATATATATCCCTTCTAAGAAGGTTCCATGCATAAACCTCTTTAAATGACCTTGTTTGAGAAAGAAAAACAGGAATAGCCTTACTTTTGCGAGTGAAAGCCAAATTGGTATTTTTGCTATAAAATGAATTCCTTCAGTCAAAACAAGTTCAAACTAATTTGTCCTTCATATATATCCATTCTAAGAAGGTTCCATGCATAAACCTCTTTAAATGACCTTGTTTGAGAAAGAAAAACAGGAATAGCCTTACTTTTGCGAGTTAAAGCCAAATTGGTATTTTTGCTATAAAATGAATTCCTTCAGTCAAAACAAGTTCAAACTAATTTGTCCTTCATATATATCAATTCTAAGTAGGTTCCATGCATAAACCTCTTTAAATGACCTTGTATGAGAAAGAAAAACAGGAATAGCCTTCTTTTGCGGAATTAAGACGAAATTCGGATTTTTGCTTATAAACACCAATTCCTTCAGTCAAAACAAGTTCAAACTCCTATATCCTTCATATATATCCATTCTAAGAAGGTTCCATGCATAAACCTCTTTAAATGACCTTGTATGAGAAAGAAAAACAGGAATAGCCTTCTTTTGCGGTATTAAGACGAAATTCGGATTTTTGCTTATAAACGCCAATTCCTTCAGTCAAAACAAGTTCAAACTCTTATGTCCTTCATATATATCCATTCTAAGAAGGTTCCATGCATAAACCTCTTTAAAACACCTTGTTTGAGAAAGAAAAACAGGAATAGCCTTACTTTTGCGAGTGAAAGCCAAATTGGTATTTTTGCTATAAAATGAATTCCTTCAGTCAAAACAAGTTCAAACTAATTTGTCCTTCACATATATATCAATTCTAAGTAGGTTCCATGCATAACCCTCTTTAAATGACCTTGTATGAGAAAGAAAAACAGAAATAGCCTTCTTTTGCGGAATTAAGACGAAATTCGGATTTTTTGCTTATAAACACCAATTCCTTCAGTCAAAACAAGTTCAAACTCCTATGTCCTTCATATATATCCATTCTAAGAAGGTTCCATGCATAAACCTCTTTAAATGACCTTGTTTGAGAAAGAAAAACAGGAATAGCCTTTATTTTTGCGAGTTAAAGCCAAATTGGTATTTTTGCTATAAAATGAATTCCTTCAGTCAAAACAAGTTCAAACTAATTTGTCCTTCATATATATCAATTCTAAGTAGGTTCCATGCATAACCCTCTTTAAATGACCTTGTATGAGAAAGAAAAACAGGAATAGCCTTCTTTTGCGGTATTAAGACGAAATTCGGATTTTTGCTTATAAACACCAATTCCTTTAGTCAAAACAAGTTCAAACTCTTATGTCCTTCATATATATCCATTCTAAGAAGGTTCCATGCATAAACCTCTTTAAATGACCTTGTTTGAGAAAGAAAAACAGGAATAGCCTTACTTTTGCGAGTTAAAGCCAAATAGCTATTTTTGCTATAAAATGAATTCCTTCAGTCAAAACAAGTTCAAACTAATTTTTCCTTCATATATATCAATTCTAAGTAGGTTCCATGCATAACCCTCTTTAAATGACCTTGTATGAGAAAGAAAAACAGGAATAGCCTTCTTTTGCGGAATTAAGACGAAATTCGGATTTTTGCTTATAAACAACAATTCCTTCAGTCAAAACAAGTTCAAACTCCTATGTCCTTCATATATATCCATTATAAGAAGGTTTCATGCATAAACCTTTTTAAATGACCTTGTTTGAGAAAGAAAAACAGGAATAGCCTTTCTTTTGCGAGTTAAAGCCAAATTGGTATTTTTGCTATAAAATGAATTCCTTCAGTCAAAACAAGTTCAAACTAATTTGTCCTTCATATATATCCATTCTAAGAAGGTTCCATGCATAAACCTCTTTAAATGACCTTGTTTGAGAAAGAAAAACAGGAATAGCCTTACTTTTGCGAGTTAAAGCCAAATTGGTATTTTAGCTATAAAAAGAATTCCTTCAGTCAAAACAAGTTCAAACTAATTTTTCCTTCATATATATCAATTCTAAGTAGGTTCCATGCATAACCCTCTTTAAATGACCTTGTATGAGAAAGAAAAACAGGAATAGCCTTCTTTTGCGGAATTAAGACGAAATTCGGATTTTTGCTTATAAACACCAATTCCTTCAGTCAAAACAAGTTCAAACTCCTATGTCCTTCATATATATCCATTCTAAGAAGGTTCCATGCATAAACCTTTTTAAATGACCTTGTTTGAGAAAGAAAAACAGGAATAGCCTTACTTTTGCGAGTGAAAGCCAAATTGGTATTTTTGCTATAAAATGAATTCCTTCAGTCAAAACAAGTTCAAACTAATTTGTCCTTCACATATATATCAATTCTAAGTAGGTTCCATGCATAACCCTCTTTAAATGACCTTGTATGAGAAAGAAAAACAGGAATAGCCTTCTTTTGCGGAATTAAGACGAAATTCGGATTTTTTGCTTATAAACACCAATTCCTTCAGTCAAAACAAGTTCAAACTCCTATGTCCTTCATATATATCCATTCTAAGAAGGTTCCATGCATAAACCTCTTTAAATGACCTTGTTTGAGAAAGAAAAACAGGAATAGCCTTTATTTTTGCGAGTTAAAGCCAAATTGGTATTTTTGCTATAAAATGAATTCCTTCAGTCAAAACAAGTTCAAACTAATTTGTCCTTCATATATATCCATTCTAAGAAGGTTCCATGCATAAACCTCTTTAAATGACCTTGTTTGAGAAAGAAAAACAGGAATAGCCTTACTTTTGCGAGTTAAAGCCAAATTGGTATTTTAGCTATAAAAAGAATTCCTTCAGTCAAAACAAGTTCAAACTAATTTTTCCTTCATATATATCAATTCTAAGTAGGTTCCATGCATAACCCTCTTTAAATGACCTTGTATGAGAAAGAAAAACAGGAATAGCCTTCAATTGCGGAATTAAGACGAAATTCGGATTTTTGCTTATAAACACCAATTCCTTCAGTCAAAACAAGTTCAAACTCCTATATCCTTCATATATATCCATTATAAGAAGGTTCCATGCATAAACCTTTTTAAATGACCTTGTTTGAGAAAGAAAAACAGGAATAGCCTTACTTTTGCGAGTTAAAGCCAAATTGGTATTTTTGCTATAAAATGAATTCCTTCAGTCAAAAACAGTTCAAACTAATTTGTCCTTCATATATATCCATTCTAAGAAGGTTCCATGCATAAACCTCTTTAAATGACCTTGTTTGAGAAAGAAAAACAGGAATAGCCTTACTTTTGCGAGTTAAAGCCAAATAGCTATTTTTGCTATAAAATGAATTCCTTCAGTCAAAACAAGTTCAAACTAATTTTTCCTTCATATATATCAATTCTAAGTAGGTTCCATGCATAAACCTCTTTAAATGACCTTGTATGAGAAAGAAAAACAGGAATAGCCTTCTTTTGCGGAATTAAGACGAAATTCGGATTTTTGCTTATAAACACCAATTCCTTCAGTCAAAACAAGTTCAAACTCCTATGTCCTTCATATATATCCATTATAAGAAGGTTCCATGCATAAACCTTTTTAAATGACCTTGTTTGAGAAAGAAAAACAGGAATAGCCTTTCTTTTGCGAGTTAAAGCCAAATTGGTATTTTTGCTATAAAATGAATTCCTTCAGTCAAAACAAGTTCAAACTCCTATGTCCTTCATATATATCCATTCTAAGAAGGTTCCATGCATAAACCTCTTTAAATGACCTTGTTTGAGAAAGAAAAACAGGAATAGCCTTACTTTTGCGAGTTAAAGCCAAATTGGTATTTTTGCTATAAAATGAATTCCTTCAGTCAAAACAAGTTCAAACTAATTTGTCCTTCATATATATCACTTCTAAGAAGGTTCCATGCATAAACCTCTTTAAATGACCTTGTTTGAGAAAGAAAAACAGGAATAGCCTTACTTTTGCGAGTGAAAGCCAAATTGGTATTTTTGCTATAAAATGAATTCCTTCAGTCAAAACAAGTTCAAACTAATTTGTCCTTCATATATATCAATTCTAAGTAGGTTCCATGCATAACCCTCTTTAAATGACCTTGTATGAGAAAGAAAAACAGGAATAGCCTTCATTTGCGGAATTAAGACGAAATTCGGATTTTTGCTTATAAACACCAATTCCTTCAGTCAAAACAAGTTCAAACTCCTATATCCTTCATATATATCCATTATAAGAAGGTTCCATGCATAAACCTTTTTAAATGACCTTGTTTGAGAAAGAAAAACAGGAATAGCCTTACTTTTGCGAGTTAAAGCCAAATTGGTATTTTTGCTATAAAATGAATTCCTTCAGTCAAAAACAGTTCAAACTAATTTGTCCTTCATATATATCCATTCTAAGAAGGTTCCATGCATAAACCTCTTTAAATGACCTTGTTTGAGAAAGAAAAACAGGAATAGCCTTACTTTTGCGAGTTAAAGCCAAATTGGTATTTTTGCTATAAAATGAATTCCTTCAGTCAAAACAAGTTCAAACTAATTTGTCCTTCATATATATCAATTCTAAGTAGGTTCCATGCATAACCCTCTTTAAATGACCTTGTATGAGAAAGAAAAACAGGAATAGCCTTCTTTTGCGGTATTAAGACGAAATTCGGATTTTTGCTTATAAGCACCAATTCCTTCAGTCAAAACAAGTTCAAACTCCTATATCCTTCATATATATCCATTCTAAGAAGGTTCCATGCATAAACCTCTTTAAATGACCTTGTTTGAGAAAGAAAAACAGGAATAGCCTTACTTTTGCGAGTTAAAGCCAAATTGGTATTTTAGCTATAAAAAGAATTCCTTCAGTCAAAACAAGTTCAAACTAATTTGTCCTTCATATATATCAATTCTAAGTAGGTTCCATGCATAACCCTCTTTAAATGACCTTGTATGAGAAAGAAAAACAGGAATAGCCTTCTTTTGCGGTATTAAGACGAAATTCGGATTTTTGCTTATAAACGCCAATTCCTTCAGTCAAAACAAGTTCAAACTCTTATGTCCTTCATATATATCCATTCTAAGAAGGTTCCATGCATAAACCTGACCTTGTTTGAGAAAGAAAAACAGGAATAGCCTTACTTTTGCGAGTTAAAGCCAAATTGGTATTTTTGCTATAAAATGAATTCCTTCAGTCAAAACAAGTTCAAACTAATTTTTCCTTCATATATATCAATTCTAAGTAGGTTCCATGCATAACCCTCTTTAAATGACCTTGTATGAGAAAGAAAAACAGGAATAGCCTTCTTTTGCGGAATTAAGACGAAATTCGGATTTTTGCTTATAAACACCAATTCCTTCAGTCAAAAAAAGTTCAAACTCCTATGTCCTTCATATATATCCATTCTAAGAAGGTTCCATGCATAAACCTTTTTAAATGACCTTGTTTGAGAAAGAAAAACAGGAATAGCCTTACTTTTGCGAGTTAAAGCCAAATTGGTATTTTTGCTATAAAATGAATTCCTTCAGTCAAAACAAGTTCAAACTAATTTGTCCTTCATATATATCAATTCTAAGTAGGTTCCATGCATAACCCTCTTTAAATGACCTTGTATGAGAAAGAAAAACAGGAATAGCCTTCTTTTGCGGTATTAAGACGAAATTCGGATTTTTGCTTATAAGCACCAATTCCTTCAGTCAAAACAAGTTCAAACTCCTATATCCTTCATATATATCCATTCTAAGAAGGTTCCATGCATAAACCTCTTTAAATGACCTTGTTTGAGAAAGAAAAACAGGAATAGCCTTACTTTTGCGAGTTAAAGCCAAATTGGTATTTTAGCTATAAAAAGAATTCCTTCAGTCAAAACAAGTTCAAACTAATTTGTCCTTCATATATATCAATTCTAAGTAGGTTCCATGCATAACCCTCTTTAAATGACCTTGTATGAGAAAGAAAAACAGGAATAGCCTTCTTTTGCGGAATTAAGACGAAATTCGGATTTTTGCTTATAAACACCAATTCCTTCAGTCAAAACAAGTTCAAACTCCTATGTCCTTCATATATATCCATTATAAGAAGGTTCCATGCATAAACCTTTTTAAATGACCTTGTTTGAGAAAGAAAAACAGGAATAGCCTTACTTTTGCGAGTTAAAGCCAAATTGGTATTTTTGCTATAAAGTGAATTCCTTCAGTCAAAACAAGTTCAAACTAATTTGTCCTTCATATATATCCATTCTAAGAAGGTTCCATGCATAAACCTCTTTAAATGACCTTGTTTGAGAAAGAAAAACAGGAATAGCCTTACTTTTGCGAGTTAAAGCCAAATTGGTATTTTTGCTATAAAATGAATTCCTTCAGTCAAAACAAGTTCAAACTAATTTGTCCTTCATATATATCAATTCTAAGTAGGTTCCATGCATAACCCTCTTTAAATGACCTTGTATGAGAAAGAAAAACAGGAATAGCCTTCTTTTGCGGAATTAAGACGAAATTCGGATTTTTGCTTATAAACACCAATTCCTTCAGTCAAAACAAGTTCAAACTCCTATGTCCTTCATATATATCCATTATAAGAAGGTTCCATGCATAAACCTTTTTAAATGACCTTGTTTGAGAAAGAAAAACAGGAATAGCCTTACTTTTGCGAGTTAAAGCCAAATTGGTATTTTTGCTATAAAATGAATTCCTTCAGTCAAAACAAGTTCAAACTAATTTGTCCTTCATATATATCCATTCTAAGAAGGTTCCATGCATAAACCTCTTTAAATGACCTTGTTTGAGAAAGAAAAACAGGAATAGCCTTACTTTTGCGAGTTAAAGCCAAATTGGTATTTTTGCTAAAAAATGAATTCCTTCAGTCAAAACAAGTTCAAACTAATTTGTCCTTCATATATATCAATTCTAAGTAGGTTCCATGCATAACCCTCTTTAAATGACCTTGTATGAGAAAGAAAAACAGGAATAGCCTTCTTTTGCGGAATTAAGACAAAATTCGGATTTTTGCTTATAAACACCAATTCCTTCAGTCAAAACAAGTTCAAACTCCTATGTCCTTCATATATATCCATTATAAGAAGGTTCCATGCATAAACCTTTTTAAATGACCTTGTTTGAGAAAGAAAAACAGGAATAGCCTTACTTTTGCGAGTTAAAGCCAAATTGGTATTTTTGCTATAAAATGAATTCCTTCAGTCAAAACAAGTTCAAACTCCTATGTCCTTCATATATATCCATTCTAAGAAGGTTCCATGCATAAACCTCTTTAAATGACCTTGTTTGAGAAAGAAAAACAGGAATAGCCTTACTTTTGCGAGTTAAAGCCAAATTGGTATTTTTGCTATAAAATGAATTCCTTCAGTCAAAACAAGTTCAAACTAATTTGTCCTTCATATATATCACTTCTAAGAAGGTTCCATGCATAAACCTCTTTAAATGACCTTGTTTGAGAAAGAAAAACAGGAATAGCCTTACTTTTGCGAGTTAAAGCCAAATTGGTATTTTTGCTATAAAATGAATTCCTTCAGTCAAAAACAGTTCAAACTAATTTGTCCTTCATATATATCCATTCTAAGAAGGTTCCATGCATAAACCTCTTTAAATGACCTTGTTTGAGAAAGAAAAACAGGAATAGCCTTACTTTTGCGAGTTAAAGCCAAATTGGTATTTTTGCTATAAAATGAATTCCTTCAGTCAAAACAAGTTCAAATTAATTTGTCCTTCATATATATCAATTCTAAGTAGGTTCCATGCATAACCCTCTTTAAATGACCTTGTATGAGAAAGAAAAACAGGAATAGCCTTCTTTTGCGGAATTAAGACGAAATTCGGATTTTTGCTTATAAACACCAATTCCTTCAGTCAAAACAAGTTCAAACTCCTATGTCCTTCATATATATCCATTATAAGAAGGTTCCATGCATAAACCTTTTTAAATGACCTTGTTTGAGAAAGAAAAACAGGAATAGCCTTACTTTTGCGAGTTAAAGCCAAATTGGTATTTTTGCTATAAAATGAATTCCTTCAGTCAAAAAAAGTTCAAACTCCTATGTCCTTCATATATATCCATTCTAAGAAGGTTCCATGCATAAACCTCTTTAAATGACCTTGTTTGAGAAAGAAAAACAGGAATAGCCTTACTTTTGCGAGTTAAAGCCAAATTGGTATTTTTGCTATAAAATGAATTCCTTCAGTCAAAACAAGTTCAAACTAATTTGTCCTTCATATATATCCCTTCTAAGAAGGTTCCATGCATAAACCTCTTTAAATGACCTTGTTTGAGAAAGAAAAACAGGAATAGCCTTCTTTTGCGGTATTAAGACGAAATTCGGATTTTTGCTTATAAGCACCAATTCCTTCAGTCAAAACAAGTTCAAACTCCTATATCCTTCATATATATCCATTCTAAGAAGGTTCCATGCATAAACCTCTTTAAATGACCTTGTTTGAGAAAGAAAAACAGGAATAGCCTTACTTTTGCGAGTTAAAGCCAAATTGGTATTTTTGCTATAAAATGAATTCCTTCAGTCAAAACAAGTTCAAACTAATTTTTCCTTCATATATATCAATTCTAAGTAGGTTCCATGCATAACCCTCTTTAAATGACCTTGTATGAGAAAGAAAAACAGGAATAGCCTTCTTTTGCGGAATTAAGACGAAATTCGGATTTTTGCTTATAAACACCAATTCCTTCAGTCAAAACAAGTTCAAACTCCTAAGTCCTTCATATATATCCATTATAAGAAGATTCCATGCATAAACCTTTTTAAATGACCTTGTTTGAGAAAGAAAAACAGGAATAGCCTTACTTTTAAGAGTTAAAGCCAAATTGGTATTTTAGCTATAAAAAGAATTCCTTCAGTCAAAACAAGTTCAAACTAATTTGTCCTTCATATATATCAATTCTAAGTAGGTTCCATGCATAACCCTCTTTAAATGACCTTGTATGAGAAAGAAAAACAGGAATAGCCTTCTTTTGCGGAATTTAGACGAAATTCGGATTTTTGCTTATAAACACCAATTCCTTCAGTCAAAACAAGTTCAAACTCCTATGTCCTTCATATATATCCATTATAAGAAGGTTCCATGCATAAACCTTTTTAAATGACCTTGTTTGAGAAAGAAAAACAGGAATAGACTTACTTTTGCGAGTGAAAGCCAAATTGGTATTTTTGCTATAAAATGAATTCCTTCAGTCAAAACAAGTTCAAACTAATTTGTCCTTCATATATATCAATTCTAAGTAGGTTCCATGCATAACCCTCTTTAAATGACCTTGTATGAGAAAGAAAAACAGGAATAGCCTTCTTTTGCGGAATTAAGACGAAATTCGGATTTTTGCTTATAAACACCAATTCCTTCAGTCAAAACAAGTTCAAACTCCTATGTCCTTCATATATATCCATTATAAGAAGGTTCCATGCATAAACCTTTTTAAATGACCTTGTTTGAGAAAGAAAAACAGGAATAGCCTTACTTTTGCGAGTTAAAGCCAAATTGGTATTTTTGCTATAAAATGAATTCCTTCAGTCAAAAAAAGTTCAAACTCCTATGTCCTTCATATATATCCATTCTAAGAAGGTTCCATGCATAAACCTCTTTAAATGACCTTGTTTGAGAAAGAAAAACAGGAATAGCCTTACTTTTGCGAGTTAAAGCCAAATTGGTATTTTTGCTATAAAATGAATTCCTTCAGTCAAAACAAGTTCAAACTAATTTGTCCTTCATATATATCCCTTCTAAGAAGGTTCCATGCATAAACCTCTTTAAATGACCTTGTTTGAGAAAGAAAAACAGGAATAGCCTTCTTTTGCGGTATTAAGACGAAATTCGGATTTTTGCTTATAAGCACCAATTCCTTCAGTCAAAACAAGTTCAAACTCCTATATCCTTCATATATATCCATTCTAAGAAGGTTCCATGCATAAACCTCTTTAAATGACCTTGTTTGAGAAAGAAAAACAGGAATAGCCTTACTTTTGCGAGTTAAAGCCAAATTGGTATTTTTGCTATAAAATGAATTCCTTCAGTCAAAACAAGTTCAAACTAATTTTTCCTTCATATATATCAATTCTAAGTAGGTTCCATGCATAACCCTCTTTAAATGACCTTGTATGAGAAAGAAAAACAGGAATAGCCTTCTTTTGCGGAATTAAGACGAAATTCGGATTTTTGCTTATAAACACCAATTCCTTCAGTCAAAACAAGTTCAAACTCCTAAGTCCTTCATATATATCCATTATAAGAAGATTCCATGCATAAACCTTTTTAAATGACCTTGTTTGAGAAAGAAAAACAGGAATAGCCTTACTTTTAAGAGTTAAAGCCAAATTGGTATTTTAGCTATAAAAAGAATTCCTTCAGTCAAAACAAGTTCAAACTAATTTGTCCTTCATATATATCAATTCTAAGTAGGTTCCATGCATAACCCTCTTTAAATGACCTTGTATGAGAAAGAAAAACAGGAATAGCCTTCTTTTGCGGAATTTAGACGAAATTCGGATTTTTGCTTATAAACACCAATTCCTTCAGTCAAAACAAGTTCAAACTCCTATGTCCTTCATATATATCCATTATAAGAAGGTTCCATGCATAAACCTTTTTAAATGACCTTGTTTGAGAAAGAAAAACAGGAATAGACTTACTTTTGCGAGTGAAAGCCAAATTGGTATTTTTGCTATAAAATGAATTCCTTCAGTCAAAACAAGTTCAAACTAATTTGTCCTTCATATATATCAATTCTAAGTAGGTTCCATGCATAACCCTCTTTAAATGACCTTGTATGAGAAAGAAAAACAGGAATAGCCTTCTTTTGCGGTATTAAGACGAAATTCGGATTTTTGCTTATGAGCACCAATTCCTTCGGTCAAAACAAGTTCAAACTGCTATATCCTTCATATATATCCATTCTAAGAAGGTTCCATGCATAAACCTCTTTAAATGACCTTGTTTGAGAAAGAAAAACAGGAATAGCCTTACTTTTGCGAGTTAAAGCCAAATTGGTATTTTAGCCATAAAAAGAATTCCTTCAGTCAAAACAAGTTCAAACTAATTTGTCCTTCATATATATCAATTCTAAGTAGGTTCCATGCATAACCCTCTTTAAATGACCTTGTATGAGAAAGAAAAACAGGAATAGCCTTCTTTTGCGGTATTAAGACGAAATTCGGATTTTTGCTTATAAACACCGATTCCTTCAGTCAAAACAAGTTCAAACTCTTATGTCCTTCATATATATCCATTCTAAGAAGGTTCCATGCATAAACCTCTTTAAATGACCTTGTTTGAGAAAGAAAAACAGGAATAGCCTTACATTTGCGAGTTAAAGCCAAATTGGTATTTTTGCTATAAAATGAATTCCTTCAGTCAAAACAAGTTCAAACTATTTTTTCCTTCATATATATCAATTCTAAGTAGGTTCCATGCATAACCCTCTTTAAATGACCTTGTATGAGAAAGAAAAACAGGAATAGCCTTCTTTTGCGGAATTAAGACGAAATTCGGATTTTTGCTTATAAACACCAATTCCTTCAGTCAAAACAAGTTCAAACTCCTATGTCCTTCATATATATCCATTCTAAGAAGGTTCCATGCATAAACCTTTTTAAATGACCTTGTTTGAGAAAGAAAAACAGGAATAGCCTTACTTTTGCGAGTTAAAGCCAAATTGGTATTTTTGCTATAAAATGAATTCCTTCAGTCAAAACAAGTTCAAACTAATTTGTCCTTCATATATATCCATTCTAAGAAGGTTCCATGCATAAACCTCTTTAAATGACCTTGTTTGAGAAAGAAAAACAGGAATAGCCTTACTTTTGCGAGTTAAAGCCAAATTGGTATTTTTGCTATAAAATGAATTCCTTCAGTCAAAAACAGTTCAAACTAATTTGTCCTTCATATATATCCATTCTAAGAAGGTTCCATGCATAAACCTCTTTAAATGACCTTGTTTGAGAAAGAAAAACAGGAATAGCCTTACTTTTGCGAGTTAAAGCCAAATTGGTATTTTTGCTATAAAATGAATTCCTTCAGTCAAAACAAGTTCAAACTAATTTGTCCTTCATATATATCCCTTCTAAGAAGGTTCCATGCATAAACCTCTTTAAATGACCTTGTTTGAGAAAGAAAAACAGGAATAGCCTTACTTTTGCGAGTGAAAGCCAAATTGGTATTTTTGCTATAAAATGAATTCCTTCAGTCAAAACAAGTTCAAACTAATTTGTCCTTCATATATATATCAATTCTAAGTAGGTTCCATGCATAACCCTCTTTAAATGACCTTGTATGAGAAAGAAAAACAGGAATAGCCTTCTTTTGCGGAATTAAGACGAAATTCGGATTTTTGCTTATAAACACCAATTCCTTCAGTCAAAACAAGTTCAAACTCCTATGTCCTTCATATATATCCATTATAAGAAGGTTCCATGCATAAACCTTTTTAAATGACCTTGTTTGAGAAAGAAAAACAGGAATAGCCTTACTTTTGCGAGTTAAAGCCAAATTGGTATTTTTGCTATAAAATGAATTCCTTCAGTCAAAACAAGTTCAAACTAATTTGTCCTTCATATATATCCATTCTAAGAAGGTTCCATGCATAAACCTCTTTAAATGACCTTGTTTGAGAAAGAAAAACAGGAATAGCCTTACTTTTGCGAGTGAAAGCCAAATTGGTATTTTTGCTATAAAATGAATTCCTTCAGTCAAAACAAGTTCAAACTAATTTGTCCTTCATATATATCAATTCTAAGTAGGTTCCATGCATAAACCTCTTTAAATGACCTTGTTTGAGAAAGAAAAACAGGAATAGCCTTTATTTTTGCGAGTTAAAGCCAAATTGGTATTTTTGCTATAAAATGAATTCCTTCAGTCAAAACAAGTTCAAACTAATTTGTCCTTCATATATATACATTATAAGAAGGTTCCATGCATAAACCTTTTTAAATGACCTTGTTTGAGAAAGAAAAACAGGAATAGCCTTACTTTTGCGAGTTAAAGCCAAATTGGTATTTTTGCTATAAAATGAATTCCTTCAGTCAAAACAAGTTCAAACTAATTTGTCCTTCATATATATCAATTCTAAGTAGGTTCCATGCATAACCCTCTTTAAATGACCTTGTATGAGAAAGAAAAACAGGAATAGCCTTCTTTTGCGGTATTAAGACGAAATTCGGATTTTTGCTTATAAACACCAATTCCTTTAGTCAAAACAAGTTCAAACTCCTATGTCCTTCATATATATCCATTCTAAGAAGGTTCCATGCATAAACCTCTTTAAATGACCTTGTTTGAGAAAGAAAAACAGGAATAGCCTTACTTTTGCGAGTTAAAGCCAAATAGCTATTTTTGCTATAAAATGAATTCCTTCAGTCAAAACAAGTTCAAACTAATTTTTCCTTCATATATATCAATTCTAAGTAGGTTCCATGCATAACCCTCTTTAAATGACCTTGTATGAGAAAGAAAAACAGGAATAGCCTTCTTTTGCGGAATTAAGACGAAATTCGGATTTTTGCTTATAAACAACAATTCCTTCAGTCAAAACAAGTTCAAACTCCTATGTCCTTCATATATATCCATTATAAGAAGGTTCCATGCATAAACCTTTTTAAATGACCTTGTTTGAGAAAGAAAAACAGGAATAGCCTTTCTTTTGCGAGTTAAAGCCAAATTGGTATTTTTGCTATAAAATGAATTCCTTCAGTCAAAACAAGTTCAAACTCCTATGTCCTTCATATATATCCATTCTAAGAAGGTTCCATGCATAAACCTCTTTAAATGACCTTGTTTGAGAAAGAAAAACAGGAATAGCCTTACTTTTGCGAGTTAAAGCCAAATTGGTATTTTTGCTATAAAATGAATTCCTTCAGTCAAAACAAGTTCAAACTAATTTGTCCTTCATATATATCCCTTCTAAGAAGG
Source organism: Odontesthes bonariensis (assembly GCF_027942865.1). NCBI lineage: Eukaryota > Metazoa > Chordata > Actinopteri > Atheriniformes > Atherinopsidae > Odontesthes > Odontesthes bonariensis. Next base: position 28,346,336 of record NC_134524.1, read on the forward strand.
TTCCATGCATAAACCTCTTTAAATGACCTTGTTTGAGAAAGAAAAACAGGAATAGCCTTACTTTTGCGAGTGAAAGCCAAATTGGTATTTTTGCTATAAAATGAATTCCTTCAGTCAAAACAAGTTCAAACTAATTTGTCCTTCATATATATCCATTCTAAGAAGGTTCCATGCATAAACCTCTTTAAATGACCTTGTTTGAGAAAGAAAAACAGGAATAGCCTTACTTTTGCGAGTTAAAGCCAAATTGGTATTTTTGCTATAAAATGAATTCCTTCAGTCAAAACAAGTTCAAACTAATTTGTCCTTCATATATATCAATTCTAAGTAGGTTCCATGCATAACCCTCTTTAAATGACCTTGTATGAGAAAGAAAAACAGGAATAGCCTTCTTTTGCGGTATTAAGACGAAATTCGGATTTTTGCTTATAAACACCAATTCCTTCAGTCAAAACAAGTTCAAAATCTTATGTCCTTCATATATATCCATTCTAAGAAGGTTCCATGCATAAACCTCTTTAAATGACCTTGTTTGAGAAAGAAAAACAGGAATAGCCTTACTTTTGCGAGTTAAAGCCAAATTGGTATTTTAGCTATAAAAAGAATTCCTTCAGTCAAAACAAGTTCAAACTAATTTGTCCTTCATATATATCAATTCTAAGTAGGTTCCATGCATAACCCTCTTTAAATGACCTTGTATGAGAAAGAAAAACAGGAATAGCCTTCTTTTGCGGTATTAAGACGAAATTCGGATTTTTGCTTATAAACGCCAATTCCTTCAGTCAAAACAAGTTCAAACTCTTATGTCCTTCATATATATCCATTCTAAGAAGGTTCCATGCATAAACCTTTTTAAATGACCTTGTTTGAGAAAGAAAAACAGGAATAGCCTTACTTTTGCGAGTGAAAGCCAAATTGGTATTTTTGCTATAAAATGAATTCCTTCAGTCAAAACAAGTTCAAACTAATTTGTCCTTCACATATATATCAATTCTAAGTAGGTTCCATGCATAACCCTCTTTAAATGACCTTGTATGAGAAAGAAAAACAGGAATAGCCTTCTTTTGCGGAATTAAGACGAAATTCGGATTTTTTGCTTATAAACACCAATTCCTTCAGTCAAAACAAGTTCAAACTCCTATGTCCTTCATATATATCCATTCTAAGAAGGTTCCATGCATAAACCTCTTTAAATGACCTTGTTTGAGAAAGAAAAACAGGAATAGCCTTTATTTTTGCGAGTTAAAGCCAAATTGGTATTTTTGCTATAAAATGAATTCCTTCAGTCAAAACAAGTTCAAACTAATTTGTCCTTCATATATATCAATTCTAAGTAGGTTCCATGCATAACCCTCTTTAAATGACCTTGTATGAGAAAGAAAAACAGGAATAGCCTTCTTTTGCGGTATTAAGACGAAATTCGGATTTTTGCTTATAAACACCAATTCCTTTAGTCAAAACAAGTTCAAACTCTTATGTCCTTCATATATATCCATTCTAAGAAGGTTCCATGCATAAACCTCTTTAAATGACCTTGTTTGAGAAAGAAAAACAGGAATAGCCTTACTTTTGCGAGTTAAAGCCAAATAGCTATTTTTGCTATAAAATGAATTCCTTCAGTCAAAACAAGTTCAAACTAATTTTTCCTTCATATATATCAATTCTAAGTAGGTTCCATGCATAACCCTCTTTAAATGACCTTGTATGAGAAAGAAAAACAGGAATAGCCTTCTTTTGCGGAATTAAGACGAAATTCGGATTTTTGCTTATAAACACCAATTCCTTCAGTCAAAACAAGTTCAAACTCCTATGTCCTTCATATATATCCATTATAAGAAGGTTCCATGCATAAACCTTTTTAAATGACCTTGTTTGAGAAAGAAAAACAGGAATAGCCTTCTTTTGCGGAATTAAGACGAAATTTGGATTTTTGCTCATAAACACCAATTCCTTCAGTCAAAACAAGTTCTAACTCCTATGTCCTTCATATATATCCATTCTAAGAAGGTTCCATGCATAAACCTCTTTAAATGACCTTGTTTGAGAAAGAAAAACAGGAATAGCCTTACTTTTGCGAGTTAAAGCCAAATTGGTATTTTTGCTATAAAATGAATTCCTTCAGTCAAAACAAGTTAAAACTAATTTGTCCTTCATATATATCACTTCTATGAAGGTTCCATGCATAAACCTCTTTAAATGACCTTGTTTGAGAAAGAAAAACAGGAATAGCCTTACTTTTGCGAGTGAAAGCCAAATTGGTATTTTTGCTATAAAATGAATTCCTTCAGTCAAAACATGTTCAAACTAATTTGTCCTTCATATATATCAATTCTAAGTAGGTTCCATGCATAACCCTCTTTAAATGACCTTGTATGAGAAAGAAAAACAGGAATAGCCTTCTTTTGCGGAATTAAGACGAAATTCGGATTTTTGCTTATAAACACCAATTCCTTCAGTCAAAACAAGTTCAAACTCCTATGTCCTTCATATATATCCATTATAAGAAGGTTCCATGCATAAACCTTTTTAAATGACCTTGTTTGAGAAAGAAAAACAGGAATAGCCTTACTTTTGCGAGTTAAAGCCAAATTGGTATTTTTGCTATAAAATGAATTCCTTCAGTCAAAAACAGTTCAAACTAATTTGTCCTTCATATATATCCATTCTAAGAAGGTTCCATGCATAAACCTCTTTAAATGACCTTGTTTGAGAAAGAAAAACAGGAATAGCCTTACTTTTGCGAGTTAAAGCCAAATTGGTATTTTTGCTATAAAATGAATTCCTTCAGTCAAAACAAGTTCAAACTAATTTGTCCTTCATATATATCAATTCTAAGTAGGTTCCATGCATAACCCTCTTTAAATGACCTTGTATGAGAAAGAAAAACAGGAATAGCCTTCTTTTGCGGAATTAAGACGAAATTCGGATTTTTGCTTATAAACACCAATTACTTCAGTCAAAACAAGTTCAAACTCCTATGTCCTTCATATATATCCATTATAAGAAGGTTCCATGCATAAACCTTTTTAAATGACCTTGTTTGAGAAAGAAAAACAGGAATAGCCTTACTTTTGCGAGTTAAAGCCAAATTGGTATTTTTGCTATAAAATGAATTCCTTCAGTCAAAAAAAGTTCAAACTCCTATGTCCTTCATATATATCCATTCTAAGAAGGTTCCATGCATAAACCTCTTTAAATGACCTTGTTTGAGAAAGAAAAACAGGAATAGCCTTACTTTTGCGAGTTAAAGCCAAATTGGTATTTTTGCTATAAAATGAATTCCTTCAGTCAAAACAAGTTCAAACTAATTTGTCCTTCATATATATCCCTTCTAAGAAGGTTCCATGCATAAACCTCTTTAAATGACCTTGTTTGAGAAAGAAAAACAGGAATAGCCTTCTTTTGCGGTATTAAGACGAAATTCGGATTTTTGCTTATAAGCACCAATTCCTTCAGTCAAAACAAGTTCAAACTCCTATATCCTTCATATATATCCATTCTAAGAAGGTTCCATGCATAAACCTCTTTAAATGACCTTGTTTGAGAAAGAAAAACAGGAATAGCCTTACTTTTGCGAGTTAAAGCCAAATTGGTATTTTAGCTATAAAAAGAATTCCTTCAGTCAAAACAAGTTCAAACTAATTTGTCCTTCATATATATCAATTCTAAGTAGGTTCCATGCATAACCCTCTTTAAATGACCTTGTATGAGAAAGAAAAACAGGAATAGCCTTCTTTTGCGGTATTAAGACGAAATTCGGATTTTTGCTTATAAACGCCAATTCCTTCAGTCAAAACAAGTTCAAACTCTTATGTCCTTCATATATATCCATTCTAAGAAGGTTCCATGCATAAACCTCTTTAAATGACCTTGTTTGAGAAAGAAAAACAGGAATAGCCTTACTTTTGCGAGTTAAAGCCAAATTGGTATTTTTGCTATAAAATGAATTCCTTCAGTCAAAACAAGTTCAAACTAATTTTTCCTTCATATATATCAATTATAAGTAGGTTCCATGCATAACCCTCTTTAAATGACCTTGTATGAGAAAGAAAAACAGGAATAGCCTTCTTTTGCGGAATTAAGACGAAATTCGGATTTTTGCTTATAAACACCAATTCCTTCAGTCAAAAAAAGTTCAAACTCCTATGTCCTTCATATATATCCATTCTAAGAAGGTTCCATGCATAAACCTTTTTAAATGACCTTGTTTGAGAAAGAAAAACAGGAATAGCCTTACTTTTGCGAGTTAAAGCTAAATTGGTATTTTTGCTATAAAATGAATTCCTTCAGTCAAAACAAGTTCAAACTAATTTGTCCTTCATATATATCAATTCTAAGTAGGTTCCATGCATAACCCTCTTTAAATGACCTTGTATGAGAAAGAAAAACAGGAATAGCCTTCTTTTGCGGTATTAAGACGAAATTCGGATTTTTGCTTATAAGCACCAATTCCTTCAGTCAAAACAAGTTCAAACTCCTATATCCTTCATATATATCCATTCTAAGAAGGTTCCATGCATAAACCTCTTTAAATGACCTTGTTTGAGAAAGAAAAACAGGAATAGCCTTACTTTTGCGAGTTAAAGCCAAATTGGTATTTTAGTTATAAAAAGAATTCCTTCAGTCAAAACAAGTTCAAACTAATTTGTCCTTCATATATATCAATTCTAAGTAGGTTCCATGCATAACCCTCTTTAAATGACCTTGTATGAGAAAGAAAAACAGGAATGGCCTTCTTTTGCGGTATTAAGACGAAATTCGGATTTTTGCTTATAAACGCCAATTCCTTCAGTGAAAACAAGTTCAAACTCTTATGTCCTTCATATATATCCATTCTAAGAAGGTTCCATGCATAAACCTCTTTAAATGACCTTGTTTGAGAAAGAAAAACAGGAATAGCCTTACTTTTGCGAGTTAAAGCCAAATTGGTATTTTTGCTATAAAGTGAATTCCTTCAGTCAAAACAAGTTCAAACTAATTTGTCCTTCATATATATCCATTCTAAGAAGGTTCCATGCATAAACCTCTTTAAATGACCTTGTTTGAGAAAGAAAAACAGGAATAGCCTTACTTTTGCGAGTTAAAGCCAAATTGGTATTTTTGCTAAAAAATGAATTCCTTCAGTCAAAACAAGTTCAAACTAATTTGTCCTTCATATATATCAATTCTAAGTAGGTTCCATGCATAACCCTCTTTAAATGACCTTGTATGAGAAAGAAAAACAGGAATAGCCTTCTTTTGCGGAATTAAGACGAAATTCGGATTTTTGCTTATAAACACCAATTCCTTCAGTCAAAACAAGTTCAAACTCCTATGTCCTTCATATATATCCATTATAAGAAGGTTCCATGCATAAACCTTTTTAAATGACCTTGTTTGAGAAAGAAAAACAGGAATAGCCTTACTTTTGCGAGTTAAAGCCAAATTGGTATTTTTGCTATAAAATGAATTCCTTCAGTCAAAACAAGTTCAAACTCCTATGTCCTTCATATATATCCATTCTAAGAAGGTTCCATGCATAAACCTCTTTAAATGACCTTGTTTGAGAAAGAAAAACAGGAATAGCCTTACTTTTGCGAGTTAAAGCCAAATTGGTATTTTTGCTATAAAATGAATTCCTTCAGTCAAAACAAGTTCAAACTAATTTGTCCTTCATATATATCACTTCTAAGAAGGTTCCATGCATAAACCTCTTTAAATGACCTTGTTTGAGAAAGAAAAACAGGAATAGCCTTACTTTTGCGAGTGAAAGCCAAATTGGTATTTTTGCTATAAAATGAATTCCTTCAGTCAAAACAAGTTCAAACTAATTTGTCCTTCATATATATCAATTCTAAGTAGGTTCCATGCATAACCCTCTTTAAATGACCTTGTATGAGAAAGAAAAACAGGAATAGCCTTCTTTTGCGGAATTAAGACGAAATTCGGATTTTTGCTTATAAACACCAATTCCTTCAGTCAAAACAAGTTCAAACTCCTATATCCTTCATATATATCCATTATAAGAAGGTTCCATGCATAAACCTCTTTAAATGACCTTGTTTGAGAAAGAAAAACAGGAATAGCCTTACTTTTGCGAGTTAAAGCCAAATTGGTATTTTTGCTATAAAATGAATTCCTTCAGTCAAAACAAGTTCAAACTAATTTGTCCTTCATAGATATCAATTCTAAGTAGGTTCCATGCATAACCCTCTTTAAATGACCTTGTATGAGAAAGAAAAACAGGAATAGCCTTCTTTTGCGGAATTAAGACGAAATTCGGATTTTTGCTTATAAACACCAATTCCTTCAGTCAAAACAAGTTCAAACTCCTATGTCCTTCATATATATCCATTATAAGAAGGTTCCATGCATAAACCTTTTTAAATGACCTTGTTTGAGAAAGAAAAACAGGAATAGCCTTACTTTTGCGAGTTAAAGCCAAATTGGTATTTTTGCTATAAAATGAATTCCTTCAGTCAAAACAAGTTCAAACTAATGTTTCCTTCATATATATCAATTCTAAGTAGGTTCCATGCATAACCCTCTTTAAATGACCTTGTATGAGAAAGAAAAACAGGAATAGCCTTCTTTTGCGGAATTAAGACGAAATTCGGATTGTTGCTTATAAACACCAATTCCTTCAGTCAAAACAAGTTCAAACTCCTATGTCCTTCATATATATCCATTATAAGAAGGTTCCATGCATAAACCTTTTTAAATGACCTTGTTTGAGAAAGAAAAACAGGAATAGCCTTTCTTTTGCGAGTTAAAGCCAAATTGGTATTTTTGCTATAAAATGAATTCCTTCAGTCAAAACAAGTTCAAACTAATTTGTCCTTCATATATATCAATTCTAAGTAGGTTCCATGCATAACCCTCTTTAAATGACCTTGTATGAGAAAGAAAAACAGGAATAGCCTTCTTTTGCGGAATTAAGACGAAATTCGGATTTTTGCTTATAAACACCAATTCCTTGAGTCAAAACAAGTTCAAACTCCTATGTCCTTCATATATATCCATTCTAAGAAGGTTCCATGCATAAACCTCTTTAAATGACCTTGTTTGAGAAAGAAAAACAGGAATAGCCTTACTTTTGCGAGTTAAAGCCAAATTGCTATTTTTGCTATAAAATGAATTCCTTCAGTCAAAACAAGTTCAAACTAATTTTTCCTTCATATATATCAATTCTAAGTAGGTTCCATGCATAACCCTCTTTAAATGACCTTGTATGAGAAAGAAAAACAGGAATAGCCTTCTTTTGCGGAATTAAGACGAAATTCGGATTGTTGCTTATAAACACCAATTCCTTCAGTCAAAACAAGTTCAAACTCCTATGTCCTTCATATATATCCATTATAAGAAGGTTCCATGCATAAACCTTTTTAAATGACCTTGTTTGAGAAAGAAAAACAGGAATAGCCTTTCTTTTGCGAGTTAAAGCCAAATTGGTATTTTTGCTATAAAATGAATTCCTTCAGTCAAAACAAGTTCAAACTAATTTGTCCTTCATATATATCCCTTCTAAGAAGGTTCCATGCATAAACCTCTTTAAATGACCTTGTTTGAGAAAGAAAAACAGGAATAGCCTTACTTTTGCGAGTGAAAGCCAAATTGGTATTTTTGCTATAAAATGAATTCCTTCAGTCAAAACAAGTTCAAACTAATTTGTCCTTCATATATATCAATTCTAAGTAGGTTCCATGCATAACCCTCTTTAAATGACCTTGTATGAGAAAGAAAAACAGGAATAGCCTTCTTTTGCGGAATTAAGACGAAATTCGGATTTTTGCTTATAAACACCAATTCCTTCAGTCAAAACAAGTTCAAACTCCTATATCCTTCATATATATCCATTCTAAGAAGGTTCCATGCATAAACCTCTTTAAATGACCTTGTTTGAGAAAGAAAAACAGGAATAGCCTTACTTTTGCGAGTTAAAGCCAAATTGGTATTTTTGCTATAAAAAGAATTCTTTCAGTCAAAACAAGTTCAAACTAATTTGTCCTTCATTTATATCAATTCTAAGTAGGTTCCATGCATAACCCTCTTTAAATGACCTTGTATGAGAAAGAAAAACAGGAATAGCCTTCTTTTGCGGTATTAAGACGAAATTCGGATTTTTGCTTATAAGCACCAATTCCTTCAGTCAAAACAAGTTCAAACTCCTATATCCTTCATATATATCCATTCTAAGAAGGTTCCATGCATAAACCTCTTTAAATGACCTTGTTTGAGAAAGAAAAACAGGAATAGCCTTACTTTTGCGAGTTAAAGCCAAATTGGTATTTTAGCTATAAAAAGAATTCCTTCAGTCAAAACAAGTTCAAACTAATTTGTCCTTCATATATATCAATTCTAAGTAGGTTCCATGCATAATCCTCTTTAAATGACCTTGTATGAGAAAGAAAAACAGGAATAGCCTTCTTTTGCGGTATTAAGACGAAATTCGGATGTTTGCTTATAAACACCAATTCCTTCAGTCAAAACAAGTTCAAAATCTTATGTCCTTCATATATATCCATTCTAAGAAGGTTCCATGCATAAACCTCTTTAAATGACCTTGTTTGAGAAAGAAAAACAGGAATAGCCTTACTTTTGCGAGTTAAAGCCAAATTGGTATTTTTGCTATAAAATGAATTCCTTCAGTCAAAACAAGTTCAAACTAATTTGTCCTTCATATATGTCCCTTCTAAGAAGGTTCCATGCATAAACCTCTTTAAATGACCTTGTTTGAGAAAGAAAAACAGGAATAGCCTTCTTTTGCGGTATTAAGACGAAATTCGGATTTTTGCTTATAAGCACCAATTCCTTCAGTCAAAACAAGTTCAAACTCCTATATCCTTCATATATATCCATTCTAAGAAGGTTCCATGCATAAACCTCTTTAAATGACCTTGTTTGAGAAAGAAAAACAGGAATAGCCTTACTTTTGCGAGTTAAAGCCAAATTGCTATTTTTGCTATAAAATGAATTCCTTCAGTCAAAACAAGTTCAAACTAATTTTTCCCTCATATATATCAATTCTAAGTAGGTTCCATGCATAACCCTCTTTAAATGACCTTGTATGAGAAAGAAAAACAGGAATAGCCTTCTTTTGCGGAATTAAGACGAAATTCGGATTGTTGCTTATAAACACCAATTCCTTCAGTCAAAACAAGTTCAAACTCCTATGTCCTTCATATATATCCATTATAAGAAGGTTCCATGCATAAACCTTTTTAAATGACCTTGTTTGAGAAAGAAAAACAGGAATAGCCTTTCTTTTGCGAGTTAAAGCCAAATTGGTATTTTTGCTATAAAATGAATTCCTTCAGTCAAAACAAGTTCAAACTAATTTGTCCTTCATATATATCAATTCTAAGTAGGTTCCATGCATAACCCTCTTTAAATGACCTTGTATGAGAAAGAAAAACAGGAACAGCCTTCTTTTGCGGAATTAAGACGAAATTCGGATTTTTGCTTATAAACACCAATTCCTTCAGTCAAAACAAGTTCAAACTCCTATGTCCTTCATATATATCCATTATAAGAAGGTTCCATGCATAAACCTTTTTAAATGACCTTGTTTGAGAAAGAAAAACAGGAATAGCCTTACTTTTGCGAGTTAAAGCCAAATTGGTATTTTTGCTATAAAATGAATTCCTTCAGTCAAAACAAGTTCAAACTAATTTGTCCTTCATATATATCAATTCTAAGTAGGTTCCATGCATAACCCTCTTTAAATGACCTTGTATGAGAAAGAAAAACAGGAATAGCCTTCTTTTGCGGAATTAAGACGAAATTCGGATTTTTGCTTATAAACACCAATTCCTTCAGTCAAAACAAGTTCAAACTCCTATGTCCTTCATATATATCCATTATAAGAAGGTTCCATGCATAAACCTTTTTAAATGACCTTGTTTGAGAAAGAAAAACAGGAATAGCCTTACTTTTGCGAGTTAAAGCCAAATTGGTATTTTTGCTATAAAGTGAATTCCTTCAGTCAAAACAAGTTCAAACTAATTTGTCCTTCATATATATCCATTCTAAGAAGGTTCCATGCATAAACCTCTTTAACCCTTGTGTGGTGTTCATATTGTTGTTACTCAGCCAGTGTTTGTGGGTCTGGTGGACCCCTAGCATTTTGTGGTTTTTAATGCCTCACAATCAAGTATTTTATGTTAAAAAACTCAACAGATGTTTACTTCATCCCAATTACAAGCAGTATAAACAGTATATATGGTTAATATTTGCCCTTTACCTTTGTTAGATCACATTTATAACTTATTATTTAAAACGTAATAAATAAAATCAATTAAAATCAAGATATGATTGGAAACAAATTCACAAGTGAAGCAAGGTTTTTCAAAACTACTGACTTTTATTTCTTTGAACTCAGAAAATTAACCCATTCAGGTGCACAACACAACCTGAACACATGAACACATAGAGTAAACACATCAGTCAAGACAACACATGAGCCCCATTGAACACATGGCCTTTAGCCACTAGCCTATACGACACAAGAGGGGCAGAGTTTTACTGTGTGTGTGTTGCAGATATACTTTTTGCACTTGATGCATGTATATTGTGTTTTTCTGTCCATCTTGGGTCCGCACACTTCGCACCGCTTCTTCTTGTTGCTGGTGTTCACAACCTAGAATAATGAAAAGATCAGGAATTTTTCTAACACCTCTCTCTCTCTCACAAGACATGAGTGCCAGACATGTACTGCAACAGCATAACACACTTACTTCAGCTTCTGCAGATTGTGGTTCTGTAGGTTGGGTGGACAGGGCACCAGCATTCTCCTCCTGAATCCTCCTCAGGATGGCTGCAGAGGCTGGGGTTCTGGGGACATGTTGTCTTTCCTCAATTTGTGGTCTCACCAATGCTTTTCCCAGATCCTCGAGAAAGAGGCGTCTCTTCTGGAGCTTCCCTCTGTTCCACTCTGGGTTAAGTGCCATCCAAATGACAAAGGCGTTGTTTGCTGAGATGTCCAACATGTCAAAGAATATCACCAGTGGCCAGCGTAGAGTCCTCCGTTTGCAGCTGTAGGCCGTCACCAGCTTGTCCATGTTGTCTACCCCTCCTTTTGTGGCATTATAATCCATGATGATCTCTGGTTTGTGATGTTCCTGGTCACAGATTCTTCCATCCCCGTGCAGTGTACTCATGAGTACCACATTCTTGTCTTTCTTTGGCACATAGGATACCAGGGATGTGTCAGCCGTGTAGGCAAACATGGAAGACTTGACAGGCCTGTTCTTTGTAGTCAGCAGTTGAGGTGGGAGCTCTGACTTGTTTTTCCGTATTGTTCCCACCATGGTCAGCTTCTTCTTTAGGAGCTCCTGTCCCAGCTTGTGCGAGGTAAAAAAATTGTCGCATGTGATGTTGTGTCCACTGAGTCCCTGAGACATGTCCAGGACAACTCTCATTCCTTGGTTTTTCTCGGGGGCTCCTCCATCAGGTTTCCCTATGTAGACTTGTAAGTTCCAAGCATATGAGGAAGTGGAAACCTCTTCTTGGGAATCCTCTCCCTCTACATCATCATCAAAACCTTCTCTATCTTCCAAAATCACTTCCAAGGCCCTCTGCGCAGAGATCCTTTTGGCCATCTTGATCGGTTGTGATAAGAAACCACACTGGCAAAGCTATATTTATAGTGTCCCGCCTCCAATTTGTAGCAGATAGAGTGGGAGAAAATAAAGATTCCCGCAAGACAGAGGGTCAAATGTGCGGGAAAACAAGAGTAGATGCTTGATGTGTTGAGTGTTGATGCTTGAATTTTGCAAAAATGTTGCAAACTTGTGTGGGAACCGCAGGTGCAGAAACTCTCTCTGTCACTCACACGCACGCACGCACACACGCACACACACACACACACACACACACACACACACACACACACACACACACACACACACACACACACACACACTAACAGCAGGCCCAGACAGGAGGTGGACAGAGTGTAGGTAAACAGAACATAAATTTCCACACTTCTTTTAGCCCTTGGTACAGTGGACCCGAACATCTTATATGTAATAGAAATGTGTAGGGGGGGTGTACGGTGTGTGGTCATTAAAAATTTATTCTGATATATGTTCTTCACAGAAAATGAGCCAAGGCCAGTGAGTCTGAGTTTTAAAAATTAATTAATTGTATCATTTTTCTTTTGATAAAAAATGAAAACGGGTCCCACAGACCCGAACACCACACAAGGGTTAAAGAGGTTTATGCATGGAACCTTCTTAGAATGGATATATATGAAGGACATAGGAGTTTGAACTTGTTTTGACTGAAGGAATTGTTGTTTATAAGCAAAAATCCGAATTTCGTCTTAATTCCGCAAAATAAGGCCATTCCTGTTTTTCTTTCTCATACAAGGTCATTTAAAGAGGGTTATGGATGGAACCTACTTAGAATTGATATATATGAAGGACAAATTAGTTTGAACTTGTTTTGACTGAAGGAATTCATTTTATAGCAAAAATACCAATTTGGCTTTAACTCGCAAAAGTAAGGCTATTCCTGTTTTTCTTTCTCAAACAAGGTCATTTAAAGAGGTTTATGCATGGAACCTTCTTAGAATGGATATATATGAAGGACATAGGAGTTTGAACTTGTTTTGACTGAAGGAATTGGTGTTTATAAGCAAAAATCCGAATTTCGTCTTAATACTGCAAAAGAAGGCTATTCCTGTTTTTCTTTCTCATACAAGGTCATTTAAAGAGGATTATGCATGGAACCTACTTAGAATTGATATATATGAAGGACAAATTAGTTTGAACTTGTTTTGACTGAAGGAATTCATTTTATAGCAAAAATACCAATTTGGCTTTAACTCGCAAAAGTAAGGCTATTCCTGTTTTTCTTTCTCAAACAAGGTCATTTAAAGAGGTTTATGCATGGAACCTTCTTAGAATGGATATATATGAAGGACATAGGAGTTTGAACTTGTTTTGACTGAAGGAATTGGTGTTTATAAGCAAAAATCCTAATTTCGTCTTAAAACCGCAAAAGAAGGCTATTCCTGTTTTTCTTTCTCATACAAGGTCATTTAAAGAGGGTTATGCATGGAACCTACTTAGAATTGATATATATGAAGGACAAATTAGTTTGAACTTGTTTTGACAGAAGGAATTCTTTTTATAGCAAAAATACCAATTTGGCTTTAACTCGCAAAAGTAAGGCTATTCCTGTTTTTCTTTCTCAAACAAGGTCATTTAAAGAGGTTTATGCATGGAACCTTCTTAGAATGGATATATATGAAGGACAAATTAGTTTGAACTTGTTTTGACTGAAGGAATTCATTTTATAGCAAAAATACCAATTTGGCTTTAACTCGCAAAAGTAAGGCTATTCCTGTTTTTCTTTCTCAAACAAGGTCCTTTAACTCGCAAAAGTAAGGCTATTCCTGTTTTTCTTTCTCAAACAAGGTCATTTAAAGAGGTTTATGCATGGAACCTTCTTAGAATGGATATATATCAAGGACATAGGAGTTTGAACTTGTTTCGACTGAAGGATTTGGTGTTTATAAGCAAAAATCCGAATTTCGTCTTAATTCCGCAAAAGAAGGCTATTCCTGTTTTTCTTTCTCAAACAAGGTCATTTAAAGACGTTTATGCATGGAACCTTCTTAGAATGGATATATATGAAGGACAAATTAGTTTGAACTTGTTTTGACTGAAGGAATTCATTTTATAGCAAAAATAACAATTTGGCTTTAACTCGCAAAAGTAAGGCTATTCCTGTTTTTCTTCCTCAAACAAGGTCATTTAAAGAGGTTTATGCATGGAACCTTCTTAGAATGGATATATATGAAGGACAAATTAGTTTGAACTTGTTTTGACTGAAGGAATTCTTTTTATAGCAAAAATACCAATTTGGCTTTAACTCGCAAGAGTAAGGCTTTTCCTGTTTTTCATTCTCAAACAAGGTCATTTAAAGAGGTTTATGCATGGAACCTTCTTATAATGGATATATATGAAGGACATAGGAGTTTGAACTTGTTTCGACTGAAGGATTTGGTGTTTATAAGCAAAAATCCGAATTTCGTCTCAATTCCGCAAAAGAAGGCTATTCCTGTTTTTCTTTCTCATACAAGGTCATTTAAAGAGGGTTATGCATGGAACCTACTCAGAATTGATATATATGAAGGACAAATTAGTTTGAACTTGTTTTGACTGAAGGAATTCATTTTATAGCAAAAATACCAATTTGGCTTTAACTCGCAAAAGTAAGGCTATTCCTGTTTTTCTTCCTCAAACAAGGTCATTTAAAGAGGTTTATGCATGGAACCTTCTTAGAATGGATATATATGAAGGACAAATTAGTTTGAACTTGTTTTGACTGAAGGAATTCATTTTATAGCAAAAATAACAATTTGGCTTTAACTCGCAAAAGTAAGGCTATTCCTGTTTTTCTTTCTCAAACAAGGTCATTTAAAGAGGTTTATGCATGGAACCTATTTAGAATTGATATATATGAAGGATATAGGAGTTTGAACTTGTTTTGACTGAAGGAATTGGTGTTTATAAAGAAAAATCCGAATTTCGTCTTAATTCCGCAAAAGAAGGCTATTCCTGTTTTTCTTTCTCATACAAGGTCATTTAAAGAGGGTTATGCATGGAACCTACTTAGAATTGATATATATGAAGGACAAATTAGTTTGAACTTGTTTTGACTGAAGGAATTCATTTTATAGCAAAAATAACAATTTGGCTTTAACTCGCAAAAGTAAGGCTATGCCTGTTTTTCTTTCTCAAAAAGGTCATTTAAAGAGGTTTATGCATGGAACCTTCTTATAATGGATATATATGAAGGACATAGGAGTTTGAACTTGTTTTGACTGAAGGATTTGGTGTTTATAAGCAAAAATCCGAATTTCGTCTTAATTCCGCAAAAGAAGGCTATTCCTGTTTTTCTTTCTCATACAAGGTCATTTAAAGAGGGTTATGCATGGAACCTACTCAGAATTGATATATATGAAGGACAAATTAGTTTGAACTTGTTTTGACTGAAGGAATTCATTTTATAGCAAAAATACCAATTTGGCTTTAACTCGCAAAAGTAAGGCTATTCCTGTTTTTCTTCCTCAAACAAGGTCATTTAAAGAGGTTTATGCATGGAACCTTCTTAGAATGGATATATATGAAGGACAAATTAGTTTGAACTTGTTTTGACTGAAGGAATTCATTTTATAGCAAAAATAACAATTTGGCTTTAACTCGCAAAAGTAAGGCTATTCCTGTTTTTCTTTCTCAAACAAGGTCATTTAAAGAGGTTTATGCATGGAACCTTCTTAGAATGGATATATATGAAGGACAAATTAGTTTGAACTTGTTTTGACTGAAGGAATTGGTGTTTATAAGCAAAAATCAGAATTTCGTCTTAATACCGCAAAAGAAGGCTATTCCTGTTTTTCTTTCTCATACAAGGTCATTTAAAGAGGGTTATGCATGGAACCTACTTAGAATTGATATATATGAAGGACAAATTAGTTTGAACTTGTTTTGACTGAAGGAATTCTTTTTATAGCAAAAATACCAATTTGGCTTTAACTCGCAAAAGTAAGGCTATTCCTGTTTTTATTTCTCAAACAAGGTCATTTAAAGAGGTTTATGCATGGAACCTTCTTAGAATGGATATATATGAAGGACAAATTAGTTTGAACTTGTTTTGACTGAAGGAATTCATTTTATAGCAAAAATACCAATTTGGCTTTAACTCGCAAAAGTAAGGCTATTCCTGTTTTTCTTTCTCAAACAAGGTCATTTAAAGAGGTTTATGCATGGAACCTTCTTAGAATGGATATATATGAAGGACATAGGAGTTTGAACTTGTTTTGACTGAAGGAATTGGTGTTTATAAGCAAAAATCCGAATTTCGTCTTAATTCCGCAAAAGAAGGCTAGTCCTGTTTTTCTTTCTCATACAAGGTCATTTAAAGAGAGTTATGCATGGAACCTACTTAGAATTGATATATATGAAAGACAAATTAGTTTGAACTTGTTTTGACTGAAGGAATTCTTTTTATAGCAAAAATTCCAATTTGGCTTTAACTCGCAAAAGTAAGGCTATTCCTGTTTTTCTTCCTCAAACAAGGTCATTTAAAGAGGTTTATGCATGGAACCTTCTTAGAATGGATATATATGAAGGACAAATTAGTTTGAACTTGTTTTGACTGAAGGAATTCATTTTATAGCAAAAATAACAATTGGGCTTTAACTCGCAAAAGTAAGGCTATTCCTGTTTTTCTTTCTCAAACAAGGTCATTTAAAGAGGTTTATGCATGGAACCTATTTAGAATTGATATATATGAAGGATATAGGAGTTTGAACTTGTTTTGACTGAATGAATTGGTGCTTATAAGCCAAAATCCGAATTTCGTCTTAATACCGCAAAAGAAGGCTATTCCTGTTTTTCTTTCTCATACAAGGTCATTTAAAGAGGGTTATGCATGGAACCTACTTAGAATTGATATATTTGAAGGACAAATTAGTTTGAACTTGTTTTGACTGAAGGAATTCATTTTATAGCAAAAATAACAATTTGGCTTTAACTCGCAAAAGTAAGGCTATTCCTGTTTTTCTTTCTCAAACAAGGTCATTTAAAGAGGTTTATGCATGGAACCTTCTTAGAATGGATATATATGAAGGACATAGGAGTTTGAACTTGTTTCGACTGAAGGATTTGGTGTTTATAAGCAAAAATCCGAATTTCGTCTTAATTCCGCAAAAGAAGGCTATTCCTGTTTTTCTTTCTCATACAAGGTCATTTAAAGAGGGTTATGCATGGAACCTACTCAGAATTGATATATATGAAGGACAAATTAGTTTGAACTTGTTTTGACTGAAGGAATTCATTTTATAGCAAAAATACCAATTTGGCTTTAACTCGCAAAAGTAAGGCTATTCCTGTTTTTCTTTCTCAAACAAGGTCATTTAAAGAGGTTTATGCATGGAACCTTCTTAGAATGGATATATATGAAGGACAAATTAGTTTGAACTTGTTTTGACTGAAGGAATTCATTTTATAGCAAAAATAACAATTTGGCTTTAACTCGCAAAAGTAAGGCTATTCCTGTTTTTCTTTCTCAAACAAGGTCATTTAAAGAGGTTTATGCATGGAACCTTCTTAGAATGGATATATATGAAGGACAAATTAGTTTGAACTTGTTTTGACTGAAGGAATTGGTGTTTATAAGCAAAAATCAGAATTTCGTCTTAATACCGCAAAAGAAGGCTATTCCTGTTTTTCTTTCTCATACAAGGTCATTTAAAGAGGTTTATGCATGGAACCTTCTTAGAATGGATATATATGAAGGACATAGGAGTTTGAACTTGTTTTGACTGAAGGAATTGGTGTTTATGAGCAAAAATCCAAATTTCGTCTTAATTCCGCAAAAGAAGGCTATTCCTGTTTTTCTTTCTCAAACAAGGTCATTTAAAGAGGTTTATTTATGGAACCTTCTTAGAATGGATATATATGAAGGACAAATTAGTTTGAACTTGTTTTGACTGAAGGAATTGGTGTTAATAAGCAAAAATCCGAATTTAGTCTTAATTCCGCAAAAGAAGGCTAGTCCTGTTTTTCTTTCTCATACAAGGTCATTTAAAGAGAGTTATGCATGGAACCTACTTAGAATTGATATATATGAAAGACAAATTAGTTTGAACTTGTTTTGACTGAAGGAATTCTTTTTATAGCAAAAATTCCAATTTGGCTTTAACTCGCAAAAGTAAGGCTATTCCTGTTTTTCTTCCTCAAACAAGGTCATTTAAAGAGGTTTATGCATGGAACCTTCTTAGAATGGATATATATGAAGGACAAATTAGTTTGAACTTGTTTTGACTGAAGGAATTCATTTTATAGCAAAAATAACAATTTGGCTTTAACTCGCAAAAGTAAGGCTATTCCTGTTTTTCTTCCTCAAACAAGGTCATTTAAAGAGGTTTATGCATGGAACCTATTTAGAATTGATATATATGAAGGATATAGGAGTTTGAACTTGTTTTGACTGAATGAATTGGTGCTTATAAGCCAAAATCCGAATTTCGTCTTAATACCGCAAAAGAAGGCTATTCCTGTTTTTCTTTCTCATACAAGGTCATTTAAAGAGGGTTATGCATGGAACCTACTTAGAATTGATATATATGAAGGACAAATTAGTTTGAACTTGTTTTGACTGAACGAATTCATTTTATAGCAAAAATAACAATTTGGCTTTAACTCGCAAAAGTAAGGCTATTCCTGTTTTTCTTTCTCAAACAAGGTCATTTAAAGAGGTTTATGCATGGAACCTTCTTAGAATGGATATATATGAAGGACATAGGAGTTTGAACTTGTTTTGACTGAAGGAATTGGTGTTTATAAAGAAAAATCCGAATTTCGTCTTAATTCCGCAAAAGAAGGCTATTCCTGTTTTTCTTTCTCATACAAGGTCATTTAAAGAGGGTTATGCATGGAACCTACTTAGAATTGATATATATGAAGGACAAATTAGTTTGAACTTGTTTTGACTGAAGGAATTCTTTTTATAGCAAAAATACCAATTTGGCTTTAACTCGCAAAAGTAAGGCTATTCCTGTTTTTCTTTCTCAAACAAGGTCATTTAAAGAGGTTTATGCATGGAACCTTCTTATAATGGATATATATGAAGGACATAGGAGTTTGAACTTGTTTCGACTGAAGGATTTGGTGTTTATAAGCAAAAATCCGAATTTCGTCTTAATTCCGCAAAAGAAGGCTATTCCTGTTTTTCTTTCTCAAACAAGGTCATTTAAAGAGGTTTATGCATGGAACCTTCTTAGAATGGATATATATGAAGGACAAATTAGTTTGAACTTGTTTTGACTGAAGGAATTGGTGTTTATAAGCAAAAATCCGAATTTCGTCTTAATTCCGCAAAAGAAGGCTAGTCCTGTTTTTCTTTCTCATACAAGGTCATTTAAAGAGAGTTATAGATGGAACCTACTTAGAATTGATATATATGAAAGACAAATTAGTTTGAACTTGTTTTGACTGAAGGAATTCTTTTTATAGCAAAAATAACAATTTGGCTTTAACTCGCAAAAGTAAGGCTATTCCTGTTTTTCTTTCTCAAACAAGGTCATTTAAAGAGGTTTATGCATGGAACCTATTTAGAATTGATATATATGAAGGATATAGGAGTTTGAACTTGTTTTGACTGAATGAATTGGTGTTTATAAGCAAAAATCCGAATTTCGTCTTAATACCGCAACAGAAGGCTATTCCTGTTTTTCTTTCTCATACAAGGTCATTTAAAGAGGGTTATGCATGGAACCTACTTAGAATTGATATATATGAAGGACAAATTAGTTTGAACTTGTTTTGACTGAAAGAATTCTTTTTATAGCAAAAATACCAATTTGGCTTTACCTCGCAAAAGTAAGGCTATTCCTGTTTTTATTTCTCAAACAAGGTCATTTAAAGAGGTTTATGCATGGAACCTTCTTAGAATGGATATATATGAAGGACAAATTAGTTTGAACTTGTTTTGACTGAAGGAATTCATTTTATAGCAAAAATACCAATTTGGCTTTAACTCGCAAAAGTAAGGCTATTCCTGTTTTTCTTTCTCAAACAAGGTCATTTAAAGAGGTTTATGCATGGAACCTTCTTAGAATGGATATATATGAAGGACATAGGAGTTTGAACTTGTTTTGACTGAAGGAATTGGTGTTTATGATCAAAAATCCGAATTTCGTCTTAATTCCGCAAAAGAAGGCTATTCCTGTTTTTCTTTCTCAAACAAGGTCATTTAAAGAGGTTTATTCATGGAACCTTCTTAGAATGGATATATATGAAGGACAAATTAGTTTGAACTTGTTTTGACTGAAGGAATTCATTTTATAGCAAAAATACCAATTTGGCTTTAACTCGCAAAAGTAAGGCTATTCCTGTTTTTCTTTCTGAAACAAGGTCATTTAAAGAGGTTTATGCATGGAACCTTCTTAGAATGGATATATATGAAGGACAAATTAGTTTGAACTTGTTTTGACTGAAGGAATTGGTGCTTATGAGAAAAAATCTAAATTTCGTCTTAATACTGCAAAAGAAGGCTATTCCTGTTTTTCTTTCTCATACAAGGTCATTTAAAGAGGGTTATGCATGGAACCTACTTAGAATTGATATATATGAAGGACAAATTAGTTTGAACTTGTTTTGACTGAAAGAATTGGTGCTTATGAGCAAAAATCCAAATTTCGTCTTAATACTGCAAAAGAAGGCTATTCCTGTTTTTCTTTCTCATACAAGGTCATTTAAAGAGGGTTATGCATGGAACCTACTTAGAATTGATATATATGAAGGACAAATTAGTTTGAACTTGTTTTGACTGAAAGAATTCTTTTTATAGAAAAAATACCAATTTGGCTTTAACTCGCAAAAGTAAGGCTATTCCTGTTTTTCTTTCTCAAACAAGGTCATTTAAAGAGGTTTATGCATGGAACCTTCTTAGAATGGATATATATGAAGGGTATAGGCGTTTGAACTTGTTTTGACTGAAGGAATTGGTGTTTATAAGCAAAAATCCGAATTTCGTCTTAATTCCGCAAAAGAAGGCTATTCCTGTTTTTCTTTCTCATACAAGGTCATTTAAAGAGGGTTATGCATGGAACCTACTTAGAATTGATACATATGAAGGACAAATTAGTTTGAACTTGTTTTGACTGAAGGAATTCATTTTATAGCAAAAATACCAATTTGGCTTTAACTCGCAAAAGTAAGGCTATTCCTGTTTTTCTTTCTCAAACAAGGTCATTTAAAGAGGTTTATGCATGGAACCTTCTTAGAAGGGATATATATGAAGGACAAATTAGTTTGAACTTGTTTTGACTGAAGGAATTCATTTTATAGCAAAAATACCAATTTGGCTTTAACTCGCAAAAGTAAGGCTATTCCTGTTTTTCTTACTCAAACAAGGTCATTTAAAGAGGTTTATGCATGGAACCTTCTTAGAATGGATATATATGGAGGACAAATTAGTTTGAACTTGTTTTGACTGAAGGAATTCATTCTATAGCAAAAATACCAATTTGGCTTTAACTCGCAAAAGTAAGGCTATTCCTGTTTTTCTTTCTCAAACAAGGTCATTTAAAGAGGTTTATGCATGGAACCTTCTTAGAATGGATATATATGAAGGACATAGGAGTTTGAACTTGTTTTGACTGAAGGAATTGGTGTTTATAAGCAAAAATCCGAATTTCGTCTTAATACCGCATAAGAAGGCTATTCCTGTTTTTCTTTCTCATACAAAGTCATTTAAAGAGGGTTATGCATGGAACCTATTTAGAATTGATATATATGAAGGACAAATTAGTTTGAACTTGTTTTGACTGAAGGAATTCTTTTTATAGCAAAAATACCAATTTTGCTTTAACTCGCAAAAGTAAGGCTATTCCTATTTTTCTTTCTCAAACAAGGTCATTTAAAGAGGTTTATGCATGGAACCTTCTTAGAATGGATATATATGAAGGACAAATTAGTTTGAACTTGTTTTGACTGAAGGAATTCATTTTATAGCAAAAATACCAATTTGGCTTTAACTCGCAAAAGTAAGGCTATTCCTGTTTTTCTTTCTCAAACAAGGTCATTTAAAGAGGTTTATGCATGGAACCTTCTTAGAATGGATATATATGAAGGACATAGGAGTTTGAACTTGTTTTGACTGAAGGATTTGATGTTTATAAGCAAAAATCCGAATTTCGTCTTAATTCCGCAAAAGAAGGCTATTCCTGTTTTTCTTTCTCAAACAAGGTCATTTAAAGAGGTTTATGCATGGAACCTTCTTAGAATGGATATATATGAAGGACAAATTAGTTTGAACTTGTTTTGACTGAAGGAATTGGTGTTTATAAGCAAAAATCCGAATTTCGTCTTAATACCGCAAAAGAAGGCTATTCCTGTTTTTCTTACTCATACAAGGTCATTTAAAGAGGGTTATGCATGGAACCTACTTAGAATTGATATATATGAAGGACAAATTAGTTTGAACTTGTTTTGACTGAAGGAATTATTTTTATAGCAAAAATACCAATTTGGCTTTAACTCGCAAAAGTAAGGCTATTCCTGTTTTTCTTTCTCAAACAAGGTCATTTAAAGAGGTTTATGCATGGAACCTTCTTAGAATGGATATATATGAAGGACAAATTAGTTTGAACTTGTTTTGACTGAAAGAATTCTTTTTATAGCAAAAATACCAATTTTGCTTTAACTCGCAAAAGTAAGGCTATTCCTGTTTTTCTTTCTCAAACAAGGTCATTTAAAGAGGTTTATGCATGGAACCTATTTAGAATTGATATATATGAAGGATATAGGAGTTTGAACTTGTTTCGACTGAAGGATTTGGTGTTTATAAGCAAAAATCCGAATTTCGTCTTAATTCCGCAAAAGAAGGCTATTCCTGTTTTTCTTTCTCATACAAGGTCATTTAAAGAGGGTTATGCATGGAACCTACTCAGAATTGATA
Organism: Odontesthes bonariensis; assembly: GCF_027942865.1. Classification (NCBI taxonomy): domain Eukaryota; kingdom Metazoa; phylum Chordata; class Actinopteri; order Atheriniformes; family Atherinopsidae; genus Odontesthes; species Odontesthes bonariensis. The sequence goes on from NC_134524.1 coordinate 28,368,794, forward strand.
TATATGAAGGACAAATTAGTTTGAACTTGTTTTGACTGAAGGAATTCATTTTATAGCAAAAATACCAATTTGGCTTTAACTCGCAAAAGTAAGGCTATTCCTGTTTTTCTTCCTCAAACAAGGTCATTTAAAGAGGTTTATGCATGGAACCTTCTTAGAATGGATATATATGAAGGACAAATTAGTTTGAACTTGTTTTGACTGAAGGAATTCATTTTATAGCAAAAATAACAATTTGGCTTTAACTCGCAAAAGTAAGGCTATTCCTGTTTTTCTTTCTCAAACAAGGTCATTTAAAGAGGTTTATGCATGGAACCTTCTTAGAATGGATATATATGAAGGACAAATTAGTTTGAACTTGTTTTGACTGAAGGAATTCTTTTTATAGCAAAAATACCAATTTGGCTTTAACTCGCAAAAGTAAGGCTATTCCTGTTTTTATTTCTCAAACAAGGTCATTTAAAGAGGTTTATGCATGGAACCTTCTTAGAATGGATATATATGAAGGACAAATTAGTTTGAACTTGTTTTGACTGAAGGAATTCATTTTATAGCAAAAATACCAATTTGGCTTTAACTCGCAAAAGTAAGGCTATTCCTGTTTTTCTTTCTCAAACAAGGTCATTTAAAGAGGTTTATGCATGGAACCTTCTTAGAATGGATATATATGAAGGACATAGGAGTTTGAACTTGTTTTGACTGAAGGAATTGGTGTTTATAAGCAAAAATCCGAATTTCGTCTTAATTCCGCAAAAGAAGGCTAGTCCTGTTTTTCTTTCTCATACAAGGTCATTTAAAGAGGGTTATGCATGGAACCTACTTAGAATTGATATATATGAAGGACAAATTAGTTTGAACTTGTTTTGACTGAAGGAATTCATTTTATAGCAAAAATAACAATTTGGCTTTAACTCGCAAAAGTAAGGCTATTCCTGTTTTTCTTTCTCAAACAAGGTCATTTAAAGAGGTTTATGCATGGAACCTTCTTAGAATGGATATATATGAAGGACATAGGAGTTTGAACTTGTTTCGACTGAAGGATTTGGTGTTTATAAGCAAAAATCCGAATTTCGTCTTAATTCCGCAAAAGAAGGCTAGTCCTGTTTTTCTTTCTCATACAAGGTCATTTAAAGAGGGTTATGCATGGAACCTACTCAGAATTGATATATATGAAGGACAAATTAGTTTGAACTTGTTTTGACTGAAGGAATTCATTTTATAGCAAAAATACCAATTTGGCTTTAACTCGCAAAAGTAAGGCTATTCCTGTTTTTCTTTCTCAAACAAGGTCATTTAAAGAGGTTTATGCATGGAACCTTCTTAGAATGGATATATATGAAGGACAAATTAGTTTGAACTTGTTTTGACTGAAGGAATTCATTTTATAGCAAAAATAACAATTTGGCTTTAACTCGCAAAAGTAAAGCTATTCCTGTTTTTCTTTCTCAAACAAGGTCATTTAAAGAGGTTTATGCATGGAACCTTCTTAGAATGGATATATATGAAGGACAAATTAGTTTGAACTTGTTTTGACTGAAGGAATTGGTGTTTATAAGCAAAAATCAGAATTTCGTCTTAATTCCGCAAAAGAAGGCTATTCCTGTTTTTCTTTCTCATACAAGGTCATTTAAAGAGGGTTATGCATGGAACCTACTTAGAATTGATATATATGAAGGACAAATTAGTTTGAACTTGTTTTGACTGAAGGAATTCTTTTTATAGCAAAAATACCAATTTGGCTTTAACTCGCAAAAGTAAGGCTATTCCTGTTTTTATTTCTCAAACAAGGTCATTTAAAGAGGTTTATGCATGGAACCTTCTTAGAATGGATATATATGAAGGACAAATTAGTTTGAACTTGTTTTGACTGAAGGAATTCATTTTATAGCAAAAATACCAATTTGGCTTTAACTCGCAAAAGTAAGGCTATTCCTGTTTTTCTTTCTCAAACAAGGTCATTTAAAGAGGTTTATGCATGGAACCTTCTTAGAATGGATATATATGAAGGACATAGGAGTTTGAACTTGTTTTGACTGAAGGAATTGGTGTTTATGAGCAAAAATCCAAATTTCGTCTTAATTCCGCAAAAGAAGGCTATTCCTGTTTTTCTTTCTCAAACAAGGTCATTTAAAGAGGTTTATTTATGGAACCTTCTTAGAATGGATATATATGAAGGACAAATTAGTTTGAACTTGTTTTGACTGAAGGAATTGGTGTTAATAAGCAAAAATCCGAATTTAGTCTTAATTCCGCAAAAGAAGGCTATTCCTGTTTTTCTTTCTCATACAAGGTCATTTAAAGAGGGTTATGCATGGAACCTACTCAGAATTGATATATATGAAGGACAAATTAGTTTGAACTTGTTTTGACTGAAGGAATTCATTTTATAGCAAAAATACCAATTTGGCTTTAACTCGCAAAAGTAAGGCTATTCCTGTTTTTATTTCTCAAACAAGGTCATTTAAAGAGGTTTATGCATGGAACCTTCTTAGATTGGATATATATGAAGGACGTAGGAGTTTGAACTTGTTTCGACTGAAGGATTTGGTGTTTATAAGCAAAAATCCGAATTTCGTCTTAATTCCGCAAAAGAAGGCTATTCCTGTTTTTCTTTCTCAAACAAGGTCATTTAAAGAGGTTTATGCATGGAACCTTCTTAGAATGGATATATATGAAGGACAAATTAGTTTGAACTTGTTTTGACTGAAAGAATTCTTTTTATAGCAAAAATACCAATTTGGCTTTACCTCGCAAAAGTAAGGCTATTCCTGTTTTTCTTTCTCAAACAAGGTCATTTAAAGAGGTTTATGCATGGAACCTTCTTAGAATGGATATATATGAAGGATATAGGAGTTTGAACTTGTTTTGACTGAAGGAATTGGTGTTTATAAGCAAAAATCCGAATTTCGTCTTAATTCCGCAAAAGAAGGCTATTCCTGTTTTTCTTTCTCAAACAAGGTCATTTAAAGAGGTTTATTCATGGAACCTTCTTAGAATGGATATATATGAAGGACAAATTAGTTTGAACTTGTTTTGACTGAAGGAATTCATTTTATAGCAAAAATACCAATTTGGCTTTAACTCGCAAAAGTAAGGCTATTCCTGTTTTTCTTTCTGAAACAAGGTCATTTAAAGAGGTTTATGCATGGAACCTTCTTAGAATGGATATATATGAAGGACAAATTAGTTTGAACTTGTTTTGACTGAAGGAATTGGTGCTTATGAGCAAAAATCCAAATTTCGTCTTAATACTGCAAAAGAAGGCTATTCTGTTTTTCTTTCTCATACAAGGTCATTTAAAGAGGGTTATGCATGGAACCTACTTAGAATTGATATATATGAAGGACAAATTAGTTTGAACTTGTTTTGACTGAAAGAATTGGTGCTTATGAGCAAAAATCCAAATTTCGTCTTAATACTGCAAAAGAAGGCTATTCCTGTTTTTCTTTCTCATACAAGGTCATTTAAAGAGGGTTATGCATGGAACCTACTTAGAATTGATATATATGAAGGACAAATTAGTTTGAACTTGTTTTGACTGAAAGAATTCTTTTTATAGAAAAAATACCAATTTGGCTTTAACTCGCAAAAGTAAGGCTATTCCTGTTTTTCTTTCTCAAACAAGGTCATTTAAAGAGGTTTATGCATGGAACCTTCTTAGAATGGATATATATGAAGGGTATAGGAGTTTGAACTTGTTTTGACTGAAGGAATTGGTGTTTATAAGCAAAAATCCGAATTTCGTCTTAATTCCGCAAAAGAAGGCTATTCCTGTTTTTCTTTCTCATACAAGGTCATTTAAAGAGGGTTATGCATGGAACCTACTTAGAATTGATACATATGAAGGACAAATTAGTTTGAACTTGTTTTGACTGAAGGAATTCATTTTATAGCAAAAATACCAATTTGGCTTTAACTCGCAAAAGTAAGGCTATTCCTGTTTTTCTTTCTCAAACAAGGTCATTTAAAGAGGTTTATGCATGGAACCTTCTTAGAATGGATATATATGAAGGACAAATTAGTTTGAACTTGTTTTGACTGAAGGAATTGGTGTTTATAAGCAAAAATCCGAATTTCGTCTTAATTTCGCAAAAGAAGGCTATTCCTGTTTTTCTTTCTCAAACAAGGTCATTTAAAGAGGTTTATGCATGGAACCTTCTTAGAATGGATATATATGAAGGACAAATTAGTTTGAACTTGTTTTGACTGAAGGAATTGGTGTTTATAAGCAAAAATCCGAATTTCGTCTTAATTTCGCAAAAGAAGGCTATTCCTGTTTTTCTTTCTCATACAAGGTCATTTAAAGAGAGTTATGCATGGAACCTACTTAGAATTGATATATATGAAAGACAAATTAGTTTGAACTTGTTTTGGCTGAAGGAATTCTTTTTATAGCAAAAATTCCAATTTGGCTTTAATTCGCAAAAGTAAGGCTATTCCTGTTTTTCTTTCTCAAACAAGGTCATTTAAAGAGGTTTATGCATGGAACCTTCTTAGAATGGATATATATGAAGGACAAATTAGTTTGAACTTGTTTTGACTGAAGGAATTCATTTTATAGCAAAAATACCAATTTGGCTTTAACTCGCAAAAGTAAGGCTATTCCTGTTTTTCTTTCTCAAACAAGGTCATTTAAAGAGGTTTATGCATGGAACCTTCTTAGAATGGATATATATGAAGGACATAGGAGTTTGAACTTGTTTTGACTGAAGGAATTGGTGTTTATAAGCAAAAATCCGAATTTCGTCTTAATACCGCATAAGAAGGCTATTCCTGTTTTTCTTTCTCATACAAAGTCATTTAAAGAGGGTTATGCATGGAACCTATTTAGAATTGATATATATGAAGGACAAATTAGTTTGAACTTGTTTTGACTGAAGGAATTCTTTTTATAGCAAAAATACCAATTTTGCTTTAACTCGCAAAAGTAAGGCTATTCCTATTTTTCTTTCTCAAACAAGGTCATTTAAAGAGGTTTATGCATGGAACCTTCTTAGAATGGATATATATGAAGGACAAATTAGTTTGAACTTGTTTTGACTGAAGGAATTCATTTTATAGCAAAAATACCAATTTGGCTTTAACTCGCAAAAGTAAGGCTATTCCTGTTTTTCTTTCTCAAACAAGGTCATTTAAAGAGGTTTATGCATGGAACCTTCTTAGAATGGATATATATGAAGGACATAGGAGTTTGAACTTGTTTTGACTGAAGGATTTGATGTTTATAAGCAAAAATCCGAATTTCGTCTTAATTCCGCAAAAGAAGGCTATTCCTGTTTTTCTTTCTCAAACAAGGTCATTTAAAGAGGTTTATGCATGGAACCTTCTTAGAATGGATATATATGAAGGACAAATTAGTTTGAACTTGTTTTGACTGAAGGAATTGGTGTTTATAAGCAAAAATCCGAATTTCGTCTTAATAACGCAAAAGAAGGCTATTCCTGTTTTTCTTTCTCATACAAGGTCATTTAAAGAGGGTTATGCATGGAACCTACTTAGAATTGATATATATGAAGGACAAATTAGTTTGAACTTGTTTTGACTGAAGGAATTATTTTTATAGCAAAAATACCAATTTGGCTTTAACTCGCAAAAGTAAGGCTATTCCTGTTTTTCTTTCTCAAACAAGGTCATTTAAAGAGGTTTATGCATGGAACCTTCTTAGAATGGATATATATGAAGGACAAATTAGTTTGAACTTGTTTTGACTGAAAGAATTCTTTTTATAGCAAAAATACCAATTTTGCTTTAACTCGCAAAAGTAAGGCTATTCCTGTTTTTCTTTCTCAAACAAGGTCATTTAAAGAGGTTTATGCATGGAACCTATTTAGAATTGATATATATGAAGGATATAGGAGTTTGAACTTGTTTTGACTGAAGGAATTGGTGTTTATAATGAAAAATCCGAATTTTGTCTTAATTCCGCAAAAGAAGGCTATTCCTGTTTTTCTTTCTCATACAAGGTCATTTAAAGAGGGTTATGCATGGAACCTACTTAGAATTGATATATATGAAGGACAAATTAGTTTGAACTTGTTTTGACTGAATGAATTGGTGCTTATAAGCCAAAATCCGAATTTCGTCTTAATACCGCAAAAGAAGGCTATTCCTGTTTTTCTTTCTCATACAAGGTCATTTAAAGAGGGTTATGCATGGAACCTACTTAGAATTGATATATATGAAGGACAAATTAGTTTGAACTTGTTTTGACTGAAGGAATTCATTTTATAGCAAAAATACCAATTTGGCTTTAACTCGCAAAAGTAAGGCTATTCCTGTTTTTCTTTCTCAAACAAGGTCATTTAAAGAGGTTTATGCATGGAACCTTCTTAGAATGGATATATATGAAGGACAAATTAGTTTGAACTTGTTTTGACTGAAGGAATTCATTTTATAGCAAAAATAACAATTTGGCTTTAACTCGCAAAAGTAAGGCTATTCCTGTTTTTCTTTCTCAAACAAGGTCATTTAAAGAGGTTTATGCATGGAACCTTCTTAGAATGGATATATATGAAGGACAAATTAGTTTGAACTTGTTTTGACTGAAGGAATTGGTGTTTATAAGCAAAAATCAGAATTTTGTCTTAATTCCGCAAAAGAAGGCTATTCCTGTTTTTCTTTCTCATACAAGGTCATTTAAAGAGGGTTATGCATGGAACCTACTTAGAATTGATATATATGAAGGACAAATTAGTTTGAACTTGTTTTGACTGAAGGAATTCTTTTTATAGCAAAAATACCAATTTGGCTTTAACTCGCAAAAGTAAGGCTATTCCTGTTTTTATTTCTCAAACAAGGTCATTTAAAGAGGTTTATGCATGGAACCTTCTTAGAATGGATATATATGAAGGACAAATTAGTTTGAACTTGTTTTGACTGAAGGAATTCATTTTATAGCAAAAATACCAATTTGGCTTTAACTCGCAAAAGTAAGGCTATTCCTGTTTTTCTTTCTCAAACAAGGTCATTTAAAGAGGTTTATGCATGGAACCTACTTAGAATTGATATATATGAAAGACAAATTAGTTTGAACTTGTTTTGACTGAAGGAATTCATTTTATAGCAAAAATAACAATTTGGCTTTAACTCGCAAAAGTAAGGCTATTCCTGTTTTTCTTTCTCAAACAAGGTCATTTAAAGAGGGTTATGCATGGAACCTACTTAGAATTGATATATATGAAGGACAAATTAGTTTGAACTTGTTTTGACAGATGAATTCTTTTTATAGCAAAAATACCAATTTGGCTTTACCTCGCAAAAGTAAGGCTATTCCTGTTTTTCTTTCTCAAACAAGGTCATTTAAAGAGGTTTATGCATGGAACCTTCTTAGAATGGATATATATGAAGGACATAGGAGTTTGAACTTGTTTTGACTGAAGGAATTGGTGTTTATGAGCAAAAATCCGAATTTCGTCTTAATTCCGCAAAAGAAGGCTATTCCTGTTTTTCTTTCTCAAACAAGGTCATTTAAAGAGGTTTATTTATGGAACCTTCTTAGAATGGATATATATGAAGGACAAATTAGTTTGAACTTGTTTTGACTGAAGGAATTCATTTTATAGCAAAAATACCAATTTGGCTTTAACTCGCAAAAGTAAGGCTATTCCTGTTTTTCTTTCTCAAACAAGGTCATTTAAAGAGGTTTATGCATGGAACCTACTTAGAATTGATATATATGAAAGACAAATTAGTTTGAACTTGTTTTGACTGAAGGAATTCATTTTATAGCAAAAATAACAATTTGGCTTTAACTCGCAAAAGTAAGGCTATTCCTGTTTTTCTTTCTCAAACAAGGTCATTTAAAGAGGTTTATGCATGGAACCTATTTAGAATTGATATATATGAAGGATATAGGAGTTTGAACTTGTTTTGACTGAATGAATTGGTGCTTATAAGCCAAAATCCGAATGACGTCTTAATACCGCAAAAGAAGGCTATTCCTGTTTTTCTTTCTCATACAAGGTCATTTAAAGAGGGTTATGCATGGAACCTACTTAGAATTGATATATATGAAGGACAAATTAGTTTGAACTTGTTTTGACAGATGAATTCTTTTTATAGCAAAAATACCAATTTGGCTTTACCTCGCAAAAGTAAGGCTATTCCTGTTTTTCTTTCTCAAACAAGGTCATTTAAAGAGGTTTATGCATGGAACCTTCTTAGAATGGATATATATGAAGGATATAGGAGTTTGAACTTGTTTTGACTGAAGGAATTGGTGTTTATAAGCAAAAATCCGAATTTCGTCTTAATTCCGCAAAAGAAGGCTATTCCTGTTTTTCTTTCTCATACAAGGTCATTTAAAGAGGGTTATGCATGGAACCTACTTAGAATTGATATATATGAAGGACAAATTAGTTTGAACTTGTTTTGACTGAAGGAATTCATTTTATAGCAAAAATACCAATTTGGCTTTAACTCGCAAAAGTAAGGCTATTCCTGTTTTTCTTTCTCAAACAAGGTCAATTAAAGAGGTTTATGCATGGAACCTTCTTAGAATGGATATATATGAAGGACAAATTAGTTTGAACTTGTTTTGACTGAAGGAATTGGTGTTTATAAGCAAAAATCAGAATTTTGTCTTAATTCCGCAAAAGAAGGCTATTCCTGTTTTTCTTTCTCATACAAGGTCATTTAAAGAGGGTTATGCATGGAACCTACTTAGAATTGATATATATGAAGGACAAATTAGTTTGAACTTGTTTTGACTGAAGGAATTCTTTTTATAGCAAAAATACCAATTTGGCTTTAACTCGCAAAAGTAAGGCTATTCCTGTTTTTATTTCTCAAACAAGGTCATTTAAAGAGGTTTATGCATGGAACCTTCTTAGAATGGATATATATGAAGGACAAATTAGTTTGAACTTGTTTTGACTGAAGGAATTCATTTTATAGCAAAAATACCAATTTGGCTTTAACTCGCAAAAGTAAGGCTATTCCTGTTTTTCTTTCTCAAACAAGGTCATTTAAAGAGGTTTATGCATGGAACCTACTTAGAATTGATATATATGAAAGACAAATTAGTTTGAACTTGTTTTGACTGAAGGAATTCATTTTATAGCAAAAATAACAATTTGGCTTTAACTCGCAAAAGTAAGGCTATTCCTGTTTTTCTTTCTCAAACAAGGTCATTTAAAGAGGGTTATGCATGGAACCTACTTAGAATTGATATATATGAAGGACAAATTAGTTTGAACTTGTTTTGACAGATGAATTCTTTTTATAGCAAAAATACCAATTTGGCTTTACCTCGCAAAAGTAAGGCTATTCCTGTTTTTCTTTCTCAAACAAGGTCATTTAAAGAGGTTTATGCATGGAACCTTCTTAGAATGGATATATATGAAGGACATAGGAGTTTGAACTTGTTTTGACTGAAGGAATTGGTGTTTATGAGCAAAAATCCGAATTTCGTCTTAATTCCGCAAAAGAAGGCTATTCCTGTTTTTCTTTCTCAAACAAGGTCATTTAAAGAGGTTTATTTATGGAACCTTCTTAGAATGGATATATATGAAGGACAAATTAGTTTGAACTTGTTTTGACTGAAGGAATTCATTTTATAGCAAAAATACCAATTTGGCTTTAACTCGCAAAAGTAAGGCTATTCCTGTTTTTCTTTCTCAAACAAGGTCATTTAAAGAGGTTTATGCATGGAACCTACTTAGAATTGATATATATGAAAGACAAATTAGTTTGAACTTGTTTTGACTGAAGGAATTCATTTTATAGCAAAAATAACAATTTGGCTTTAACTCGCAAAAGTAAGGCTATTCCTGTTTTTCTTTCTCAAACAAGGTCATTTAAAGAGGTTTATGCATGGAACCTTCTTAGAATGGATATATATGAAGGATATAGGAGTTTGAACTTGTTTTGACTGAAGGAATTGGTGTTTATAAGCAAAAATCCGAATTTCGTCTTAATTCCGCAAAAGAAGGCTATTCCTGTTTTTCTTTCTCATACAAGGTCATTTAAAGAGGGTTATGCATGGAACCTACTTAGAATTGATATATATGAAGGACAAATTAGTTTGAACTTGTTTTGACTGAAGGAATTCATTTTATAGCAAAAATACCAATTTGGCTTTAACTCGCAAAAGTAAGGCTATTCCTGTTTTTCTTTCTCAAACAAGGTCAATTAAAGAGGTTTATGCATGGAACCTTCTTAGAATGGATATATATGAAGGACATAAGAGTTTGAACTTGTTTTGACAGAAGGAATTGGTGTTTATAAGCAAAAATCCGAATTTCGTCTTAATACCGCAACAGAAGGCTATTCCTGTTTTTCTTTCTCATACAAGGTCATTTAAAGAGGGTTATGCATGGAACCTACTTAGAATTGATATATATGAAGGACAAATTAGTTTGAACTTGTTTTGACTGAAAGAATTCTTTTTATAGCAAAAATACCAATTTGGCTTTACCTCGCAAAAGTAAGGCTATTCCTGTTTTTCTTTCTCATACAAGGTCATTTAAAGAGGGTTATGCATGGAACCTACTTAGAATTGATATATATGAAGGACAAATTACTTTGAACTTGTTTTGACTGAAGGAATTGGTGTTTATAAGCAAAAATCCGAATTTCGTCTTAATTCCGCAAAAGAAGGCTATTCCTGTTTTTCTTTCTCATACAAGGTCATTTAAAGAGGTTTATGCATGGAACCTACTTAGAATTGATATATATGAAAGACAAATTAGTTTGAACTTGTTTTGGCTGAAGGAATTCTTTTTATAGCAAAAATTCCAATTTGGCTTTAACTCGCAAAAGTAAGGCTATTCCTTTTTTTCTTTCTCAAACAAGGTCATTTAAAGAGGTTTATGCATGGAACCTTCTTAGAATGGATATATATGACGGACAAATTAGTTTGAACTTGTTTTGACTGAAGGAATTCATTTTATAGCAAAAATACCAATTTAGCTTTAACTCGCAAAAGTAAGGCTATTCCTGTTTTTCTTTCTCAAACAAGGTCATTTAAAGAGGTTTATGCATGGAACCTTCTTAGAATGGATATATATGAAGGACATAGGAGTTTGAACTTGTTTTGACTGAAGGAATTGGTGTTTATAAGCAAAAATCCGAATTTCGTCTTAATTCCGCAAAAGAAGGCTATTCCTGTTTTTCTTTCTCATACAAGGTCATTTAAAGAGGGTTATGCATGGAACCTACTTAGAATTGATATATATGAAAGACAAATTAGTTTGAACTTGTTTTGGCTGAAGGAATTCATTTTATAGCAAAAATTCCAATTTGGCTTTAACTCGCAAAAGTAAGGCTATTCCTGTTTTTCTTTCTCAAACAAGGTCATTTAAAGAGGTTTATGCATGGAACCTTTTTAGAATGGATATATATGAAGGACATAGGAGTTTGAACTTGTTTTGACTGAAGGAATTGGTGTTTATAAGCAAAAATCCGAATTTCGTCTTAATTCCGCAAAAGAAGGCTATTCCTGTTTTTCTTTCTCAAACAAGGTCATTTAAAGAGGTTTATGCATGGAACCTTCTTAGAATGGATATATATGAAGGACAAATTAGTTTGAACTTGTTTTGACTGAAGGAATTCATTTTATAGCAAAAATACCAATTTGGCTTTAACTCGCAAAAGTAAGGCTATTCCTTTTTGTCTTTCTCAAACAAGGTCATTTAAAGAGGTTTATGCATGGAACCTTCTTAGAATGGATATATATGAAGGACAAATTCGTTTGAACTTGTTTTGACTGAAGGAATTCATTTTATAGCAAAAATACCAATTTGGCTTTAACTCGCAAAAGTAAAGCTATTCCTGTTTTTCTTTCTCAAACAAGGTCATTTAAAGAGGTTTAAGCATGGAACCTTCTTAGAATGGATATATATGAAGGACATAGGAGTTTGAACTTGTTTTGACTGAAGGAATTGGTGTTTATAAGCAAAAATCCGAATTTCGTCTTAATTCCGCAAAAGAAGGCTATTCCTGTTTTTCTTTCTCAAACAAGGTCATTTAAAGAGGTTTATGCATGGAACCTTCTTAGAATGGATATATATGAAGGACATAGGAGTTTGAACTTGTTTTGACTGAAGGAATTGGTGTTTATAAGCAAAAATCCGAATTTCGTCTTAATTCCGCAAAAGAAGGCTATTCCTGTTTTTCTTTCTCATACAAGGTCATTTAAAGAAGGTTATGCATGGAACCTACTTAGAATTGATATATATGAAGGACAAATTAGTTTGAACTTGTTTTGACTGAAGGAATTGGTGTTTATAAGCAAAAATCCGAATTTCGTCTTAATTCCGCAAAAGAAGGCTAGTCCTGTTTTTCTTTCTCATACAAGGTCATTTAAAGAGGTTTATGCATGGAACCTACTTAGAATTGATATATATGAAGGACAAATTAGTTTGAACTTGTTTTGACTGAAGGATTTGATGTTTATAAGCAAAAATCCGAATTTCGTCTTAATTCCGCAAAAGAAGGCCAGTCCTGTTTTTCTTTCTCATACAAGGTCATTTAAAGAGGGTTATGCATGGAACCTACTCAGAATTGATATATATGAAGGACAAATTAGTTTGAACTTGTTTTGACTGAAGGAATTCATTTTATAGCAAAAATACCAATTTGGCTTTAACTCGCAAAAGTAAGGCTATTCCTGTTTTTCTTCCTCAAACAAGGTCATTTAAAGAGGTTTATGCATGGAACCTTCTTAGAATGGATATATATGAAGGACAAATTAGTTTGAACTTGTTTTGACTGAAGGAATTCATTTTATAGCAAAAATACCAATTTGGCTTTGACTCGCAAAAGTAAGGCTATTCCTGTTTTTCTTTCTCAAACAAGGTCATTTAAAGAGGTTTATGCATGGAACCTTCTTAGAATGGATATATATGAAGGACATAGGAGTTTGAACTTGTTTTGACTGAAGGAATTGGTGTTTATAAGCAAAAATCCGAATTTCGTCTTAATTCCGCAAAAGAAGGCTATTCCTGTTTTTCTTTCTCATACAAGGTCATTTAAAGAGGGTTATGCATGGAACCTACTTAGAATTGATATATATGAAGGACAAATTAGTTTGAACTTGTTTTGACTGAAGGAATTGGTGTTTATAAGCAAAAATCCGAATTTTGTCTTAATTCCGCAAAAGAAGGCTATTCCTGTTTTTCTTTCTCATACAAGGTCATTTAAAGAGGTTTATGCATGGAACCTACTTAGAATTGATATATATGAAAGACAAATTAGTTTGAACTTGTTTTGGCTGAAGGAATTCTTTTTATAGCAAAAATTCCAATTTGGCTTTAACTCGCAAAAGTAAGGCTATTCCTTTTTTTCTTTCTCAAACAAGGTCATTTAAAGAGGTTTATGCATGGAACCTTTTTAGAATGGATATATATGAAGGACATAGGAGTTTGAACTTGTTTTGACTGAAGGAATTGGTGTTTATAAGCAAAAATCCGAATTTCGTCTTAATTCCGCAAAAGAAGGCTATTCCTGTTTTTCTTTCTCAAACAAGGTCATTTAAAGAGGTTTATGCATGGAACCTTCTTAGAATGGATATATATGATGGACAAATTAGTTTGAACTTGTTTTGACTGAAGGAATTCATTTTATAGCAAAAATACCAATTTGGCTTTAACTCGCAAAAGTAAGGCTATTCCTTTTTGTCTTTCTCAAACAAGGTCATTTAAAGAGGTTTATGCATGGAACCTTCTTAGAATGGATATATATGAAGGACAAATTAGTTTGAACTTGTTTTGACTGAAGGAATTCATTTTATAGCAAAAATACCAATTTGGCTTTAACTCGCAAAAGTAAAGCTATTCCTGTTTTTCTTTCTCAAACAAGGTCATTTAAAGAGGTTTATGCATGGAACCTTCTTAGAATGGATATATATGAAGGACATAGGAGTTTGAACTTGTTTTGACTGAAGGAATTGGTGTTTATAAGCAAAAATCCGAATTTCGTCTTAATTCCGCAAAAGAAGGCTATTCCTGTTTTTCTTTCTCAAACAAGGTCATTTAAAGAGGTTTATTTATGGAACCTTCTTAGAATGGATATATATGAAGGACATAGGAGTTTGAACTTGTTTTGACTGAAGGAATTGGTGTTTATAAGCAAAAATCCGAATTTCGTCTTAATACCGCAAAAGAAGGCTATTCCTGTTTTTCTTTCTCATACAAGGTCATTTAAAGAGGGTTATGCATGGAACCTACTTGGAATTCATATATATGAAGGACAAATTAGTTTGAACTTGTTTTGACTGAAGGAATTCCTTTTATAGCAAAAATACCAATTTGGCTTTAACTCGCAAAAGTAAGGCTATTCCTTTTTTTCTTTCTCAAACAAGGTCATTTAAAGAGGTTTATGCATGGAACCTTCTTAGAATGGATATATATGAAGGACATAGGAGTTTGAACTTGTTTTGACTGAAGGAATTGGTGTTTATAAGCAAAAATCCGAATTTCGTCTTAATTCCGCAAAAGAAGGCTATTCCTGTTTTTCTTTCTCAAACAAGGTCATTTAAAGAGGTTTATTTATGGAACCTTCTTAGAATGGATATATATGAAGGACAAATTAGTTTGAACTTGTTTTGGCTGAAGGAATTCTTTTTATAGCAAAAATTCCAATTTGGCTTTAACTCGCAAAAGTAAGGCTATTCCTGTTTTTCTTTCTCAAACAAGGTCATTTAAAGAGGTTTATGCATGGAACCTTCTTAGAATGGATATATATGAAGGACAAATTAGTTTGAACTTGTTTTGACTGAAGGAATTCATTTTATAGCAAAAATACCAATTTGGCTTTAACTCGCAAAAGTAAGGCCATTCCTGTTTTTCTTTCTCAAACAAGGTCATTTAAAGAGGTTTATGCATGTAACCTTCTTAGAATGGATATATATGAAGGACATAGGAGTTTGAACTTGTTTTGACTGAAGGAATTGGTGTTTATAAGCAAAAATCCGAATTTCGTCTTAATACCGCAAAAGAAGGCTATTCCTGTTTTTCTTTCTCATACAAGGTCATTTAAAGAGGGTTATGCATGGAACCTACTTGGAATTCATATATATGAAGGACAAATTAGTTTGAACTTGTTTTGACTGAAGGAATTCCTTTTATAGCAAAAATACCAATTTGGCTTTAACTCGCAAAAGTAAGGCTATTCCTTTTTTTCTTTCTCAAACAAGGTCATTTAAAGAGGTTTATGCATGGAACCTTCTTAGAATGGATATATATGAAGGACATAGGAGTTTGAACTTGTTTTGACTGAAGGATTTGATGTTTATAAGCAAAAATCCGAATTTCGTCTTAATTCCGCAAAAGAAGGCTATTCCTGTTTTTCTTTCTCATACAAGGTCATTTAAAGAGGGTTATGCATGGAACCTACTCAGAATTGATATATATGAAGGACAAATTAGTTTGAACTTGTTTTGACTGAAGGAATTCATTTTATAGCAAAAATACCAATTTGGCTTTAACTCGCAAAAGTAAGGCTATTCCTGTTTTTCTTTCTCAAACAAGGTCATTTAAAGAGGTTTATGCATGGAACCTTCTTAGAATGGATATATATGAAGGACAAATTAGTTTGAACTTGTTTTGACTGAAGGAATTCATTTTATAGCAAAAATTCCAACTTGGCTTTAACTCGCAAAAGTAAGGCTATTCCTGTTTTTCTTTCTCATACAAGGTCATTTAAAGAGGTTTATGCATGGAACCTTCTTAGAATGGATATATATGAAGGACATAGGAGTTTGAACTTGTTTTGACTGAAGGAATTGGTGTTTATAAGCAAAAATCCGAATTTCGTCTTAATTCCGCAAAAGAAGGATATTCCTGTTTTTCTTTCTCATACAAGGTCATTTAAAGAGGGTTATGCATGGAACCTACTTAGAATTGATATATATGAAAGACAAATTAGTTTGAACTTGTTTTGGCTGAAGGAATTCATTTTATAGCAAAAATTCCAATTTGGCTTTAACTCGCAAAAGTAAGGCTATTCCTGTTTTTCTTTCTCAAACAAGGTCATTTAAAGAGGTTTATGCATGGAACCTTCTTAGAATGGATATATATGAAGGACAAATTAGTTTGAACTTGTTTTGACTGAAGGAATTCATTTTATAGCAAAAATTCCAATTTGGCTTTAACTCGCAATAGTAAGGCTATTCCTTTTTTTCTTTCTCAAACAAGGTCATTTAAAGAGGTTTATGCATGGAACCTTCTTAGAATGGATATATATGAAGGACATAGGAGTTTGAACTTGTTTTGACTGAAGGATTTGATGTTTATAAGCAAAAATCCGAATTTCGTCTTAATTCCGCAAAAGAAGGCTATTCCTGTTTTTCTTTCTCATACAAGGTCATTTAAAGAGGGTTATGCATGGAACCTACTCAGAATTGATATATATGAAGGACAAATTAGTTTGAACTTGTTTTGACTGAAGGAATTCATTTTATAGCAAAAATACCAATTTGGCTTTAACTCGCAAAAGTAAGGCTATTCCTGTTTTTCTTTCTCAAACAAGGTCATTTAAAGAGGTTTATGCATGGAACCTTCTTAGAATGGATATATATGAAGGACAAATTAGTTTGAACTTGTTTTGACTGAAGGAATTCATTTTATAGCAAAAATTCCAACTTGGCTTTAACTCGCAAAAGTAAGGCTATTCCTGTTTTTCTTTCTCATACAAGGTCATTTAAAGAGGTTTATGCATGGAACCTTCTTAGAATGGATATATATGAAGGACATAGGAGTTTGAACTTGTTTTGACTGAAGGAATTGGTGTTTATAAGCAAAAATCCGAATTTCGTCTTAATTCCGCAAAAGAAGGATATTCCTGTTTTTCTTTCTCATACAAGGTCATTTAAAGAGGGTTATGCATGGAACCTACTTAGAATTGATATATATGAAAGACAAATTAGTTTGAACTTGTTTTGGCTGAAGGAATTCATTTTATAGCAAAAATTCCAATTTGGCTTTAACTCGCAAAAGTAAGGCTATTCCTGTTTTTCTTTCTCAAACAAGGTCATTTAAAGAGGTTTATGCATGGAACCTTCTTAGAATGGATATATATGAAGGACAAATTAGTTTGAACTTGTTTTGACTGAAGGAATTCATTTTATAGCAAAAATTCCAATTTGGCTTTAACTCGCAATAGTAAGGCTATTCCTTTTTTTCTTTCTCAAACAAGGTCATTTAAAGAGGTTTATGCATGGAACCTTCTTAGAATGGATATATATGAAGGACATAGGAGTTTGAACTTGTTTTGACTGAAGGATTTGATGTTTATAAGCAAAAATCCGAATTTCGTCTTAATTCCGCAAAAGAAGGCTATTCCTGTTTTTCTTTCTCAAACAAGGTCATTTAAAGAGGTTTATGCATGGAACCTTCTTAGAATGGATATATATGAAGGACAAATTAGTTTGAACTTGTTTTGACTGAAGGAATTCATTTTATAGCAAATATACCAATTTGGCTTTAACTCGCAAAAGTAAGGCTATTCCTTTTTGTCTTTCTCAAACAAGGTCATTTAAAGAGGTTTATGCATGGAACCTTCTTAGAATGGATATATATGAAGGACAAATTAGTTTGAACTTGTTTTGACTGAAGGAATTCCTTTTATAGCAAAAATACCAATTTGGCTTTAACTCGCAAAAGTAAGGCTATTCCTTTTTTTCTTTCTCAAACAAGGTCATTTAAAGAGGTTTATGCATGGAACCTTCTTAGAATGGATATATATGAAGGACATAGGAGTTTGAACTTGTTTTGACTGAAGGATTTGATGTTTATAAGCAAAAATCCGAATTTCGTCTTAATTCCGCAAAAGAAGGCTATTCCTGTTTTTCTTTCTCATACAAGGTCATTTAAAGAGGGTTATGCATGGAACCTACTCAGAATTGATATATATGAAGGACAAATTAGTTTGAACTTGTTTTGACTGAAGGAATTCATTTTATAGCAAAAATACCAATTTGGCTTTAACTCGCAAAAGTTAAGCTATTCCTGTTTTTCTTTCTCAAACATGGTCATTTAAAGAGGTTTATGCATGGAACCTTCTTAGAATGGATATATATGAAGGACATAGGAGTTTGAACTTGTTTTGACTGAAGGAATTGGTGTTTATAAGCAAAAATCCGAATTTCGTCTTAATTCCGCAAAAGAAGGCTATTCCTGTTTTTCTTTCTCAAACAAGGTCATTTAAAGAGGTTTATTTATGGAACCTTCTTAGAATGGATATATATGAAGGACAAATTAGTTTGAACTTGTTTTGGCTGAAGGAATTCTTTTTATAGCAAAAATTCCAATTTGGCTTTAACTCGCAAAAGTAAGGCTATTCCTGTTTTTCTTTCTCAAACAAGGTCATTTAAAGAGGTTTATGCATGGAACCTTCTTAGAATGGATATATATGAAGGACAAATTAGTTTGAACTTGTTTTGACTGAAGGAATTCATTTTATAGCAAAAATACCAATTTGGCTTTAACTCGCAAAAGTAAGGCCATTCCTGTTTTTCTTTCTCAAACAAGGTCATTTAAAGAGGTTTATGCATGTAACCTTCTTAGAATGGATATATATGAAGGACATAGGAGTTTGAACTTGTTTTGACTGAAGGAATTGGTGTTTATAAGCAAAAATCCGAATTTCGTCTTAATACCGCAAAAGAAGGCTATTCCTGTTTTTCTTTCTCATACAAGGTCATTTAAAGAGGGTTATGCATGGAACCTACTTGGAATTCATATATATGAAGGACAAATTAGTTTGAACTTGTTTTGACTGAAGGAATTCCTTTTATAGCAAAAATACCAATTTGGCTTTAACTCGCAAAAGTAAGGCTATTCCTTTTTTTCTTTCTCAAACAAGGTCATTTAAAGAGGTTTATGCATGGAACCTTCTTAGAATGGATATATATGAAGGACAAATTAGTTTGAACTTGTTTTGACTGAAGGAATTCATTTTATAGCAAAAATTCCAATTTGGCTTTAACTCGCAAAAGTAAGGCTATTCCTGTTTTTCTTTCTCAAACAAGGTCATTTAAAGAGGTTTATGCATGGAACCTTCTTAGAATGGATATATATGAAGGACAAATTAGTTTGAACTTGTTTTGACTGAAGGAATTCATTTTATAGCAAAAATTCCAATTTGGCTTTAACTCGCAATAGTAAGGCTATTCCTTTTTTTCTTTCTCAAACAAGGTCATTTAAAGAGGTTTATGCATGGAACCTTCTTAGAATGGATATATATGAAGGACATAGGAGTTTGAACTTGTTTTGACTGAAGGAATTGGTGTTTATAAGCAAAAATCCGAATTTCGTCTTAATACCGCAAAAGAAGGCTATTCCTGTTTTTCTTTCTCATACAAGGTCATTTAAAGAGGGTTATGCATGGAACCTACTTGGAATTCATATATATGAAGGACAAATTAGTTTGAACTTGTTTTGACTGAAGGAATTCCTTTTATAGCAAAAATACCAATTTGGCTTTAACTCGCAAAAGTAAGGCTATTCCTTTTTTTCTTTCTCAAACAAGGTCATTTAAAGAGGTTTATGCATGGAACCTTCTTAGAATGGATATATATGAAGGACATAGGAGTTTGAACTTGTTTTGACTGAAGGATTTGATGTCTATAAGCAAAAATCCGAATTTCGTCTTAATTCCGCAAAAGAAGGCTATTCCTGTTTTTCTTTCTCATACAAGGTCATTTAAAGAGGGTTATGCATGGAACCTACTCAGAATTGATATATATGAAGGACAAATTAGTTTGAACTTGTTTTGACTGAAGGAATTCATTTTATAGCAAAAATACCAATTTGGCTTTAACTCGCAAAAGTAAGGCTATTCCTGTTTTTCTTTCTCAAACAAGGTCATTTAAAGAGGTTTATGCATGGAACCTTCTTAGAATGGATATATATGAAGGACAAATTAGTTTGAACTTGTTTTGACTGAAGGAATTCATTTTATAGCAAAAATTCCAATTTGGCTTTAACTCGCAAAAGTAAGGCTATTCCTGTTTTTCTTTCTCAAACAAGGTCATTTAAAGAGGTTTATGCATGGAACCTTTTTAGAATGGATATATATGAAGGACATAGGAGTTTGAACTTGTTTTGACTGAAGGAATTGGTGTTTATAAGCAAAAATCCGAATTTCGTCTTAATACCGCAAAAGAAGGCTATTCCTGTTTTTCTTTCTCATACAAGGTCATTTAAAGAGGGTTATGCATGGAACCTACTTGGAATTCATATATATGAAGGACAAATTAGTTTGAACTTGTTTTGACTGAAGGAATTCCTTTTATAGCAAAAATACCAATTTGGCTTTAACTCGCAAAAGTAAGGCTATTCCTTTTTTTCTTTCTCAAACAAGGTCATTTAAAGAGGTTTATGCATGGAACCTTCTTAGAATGGATATATATGGACATAGGAGTTTGAACTTGTTTTGACTGAAGGATTTGATGTTTATAAGCAAAAATCCGAATTTCGTCTTAATTCCGCAAAAGAAGGCTATTCCTGTTTTTCTTTCTCATACAAGGTCATTTAAAGAGGGTTATGCATGGAACTTTCTTGGAATGGATATATATGAAGGACAAATTAGTTTGAACTTGTTTTGACTGAAGGAATTCATTTTATAGCAAAAATACCAATTTGGCTTTAACTCGCAAAAGTAAGGCTATTCCTTTTTTTCTTTCTCAAACAAGGTCATTTAAAGAGGTTTATGCATGGAACCTTCTTAGAATGGATATATATGAAGGACAAATTAGTTTGAACTTGTTTTGACTGAAGGAATTCATTTTATAGCAAAAATTCCAATTTGGCTTTAACTCGCAAAAGTAAGGCTATTCCTGTTTTTCTTTCTCAAACAAGGTCATTTAAAGAGGTTTATGCATGGAACCTTTTTAGAATGGATATATATGAAGGACATAGGAGTTTGAACTTGTTTTGACTGAAGGAATTGGTGTTTATAAGCAAAAATCCGAATTTCGTCTTAATACCGCAAAAGAAGGCTATTCCTGTTTTTCTTTCTCATACAAGGTCATTTAAAGAGGGTTATGCATGGAACCTACTTGGAATTCATATATATGAAGGACAAATTAGTTTGAACTTGTTTTGACTGAAGGAATTCCTTTTATAGCAAAAATACCAATTTGGCTTTAACTCGCAAAAGTAAGGCTATTCCTTTTTTTCTTTCTCAAACAAGGTCATTTAAAGAGGTTTATGCATGGAACCTTCTTAGAATGGATATATATGAAGGACATAGGAGTTTGAACTTGTTTTGACTGAAGGATTTGATGTTTATAAGCAAAAATCCGAATTTCGTCTTAATTCCGCAAAAGAAGGCTATTCCTGTTTTTCTTTCTCATACAAGGTCATTTAAAGAGGGTTATGCATGGAACCTACTCAGAATTGATATATATGAAGGACAAATTAGTTTGAACTTGTTTTGACTGAAGGAATTCATTTTATAGCAAAAATACCAATTTGGCTTTAACTCGCAAAAGTAAAGCTATTCCTGTTTTTCTTTCTCAAACAAGGTCATTTAAAGAGGTTTATGCATGGAACCTTCTTAGAATGGATATATATGAAGGACATAGGAGTTTGAACTTGTTTTGACTGAAGGAATTGGTGTTTATAAGCAAAAATCCGAATTTCGTCTTAATTCCGCAAAAGAAGGCTATTCCTGTTTTTCTTTCTCAAACAAGGTTATTTAAAGAGGTTTATTTATGGAACCTTCTTAGAATGGATATATATGAAGGACAAATTAGTTTGAACTTGTTTTGGCTGAAGGAATTCTTTTTATAGCAAAAATTCCAATTTGGCTTTAACTCGCAAAAGTAAGGCTATTCCTGTTTTTCTTTCTCAAACAAGGTCATTTAAAGAGGTTTATGCATGGAACCTTCTTAGAATGGATATATATGAAGGACAAATTAGTTTGAACTTGTTTTGACTGAAGGAATTCATTTTATAGCAAAAATACCAATTTGGCTTTAACTCGCAAAAGTAAGGCCATTCCTGTTTTTCTTTCTCAAACAAGGTCTTTTAAAGAGGTTTATGCATGTAACCTTCTTAGAATGGATATATATGAAGGACATAGGAGTTTGAACTTGTTTTGACTGAAGGAATTGGTGTTTATAAGCAAAAATCCGAATTTCGTCTTAATACCGCAAAAGAAGGCTATTCCTGTTTTTCTTTCTCATACAAGGTCATTTAAAGAGGGTTATGCATGGAACCTACTTGCAATTCATATATATGAAGGACAAATTAGTTTGAACTTGTTTTGACTGAAGGAATTCCTTTTATAGCAAAAATACCAATTTGGCTTTAACTCGCAAAAGTAAGGCTATTCCTTTTTTTCTTTCTCAAACAAGGTCATTTAAAGAGGTTTATGCATGGAACCTTCTTAGAATGGATATATATGAAGGACATAGGAGTTTGAACTTGTTTTGACTGAAGGATTTGATGTTTATAAGCAAAAATCCGAATTTCGTCTTAATTCCGCAAAAGAAGGCTATTCCTGTTTTTCTTTCTCATACAAGGTCATTTAAAGAGAGTTATGCATGGAACCTACTTAGAATTGATATATATGAAAGACAAATTAGTTTGAACTTGTTTTGACTGAAGGAATTCATTTTATAGCAAAAATACCAATTTGGCTTTAACTCGCAAAAGTAAGGCCATTCCTGTTTTTCTTTCTCAAACAAGGTCATTTAAAGAGGTTTATGCATGGAACCTTCTTAGAATGGATATATATGAAGGACAAATTAGTTTGAACTTGTTTTGACTGAAGGAATTCATTTTATAGCAAAAATTCCAATTTGGCTTTAACTCGCAAAAGTAAGGCTATTCCTGTTTTTCTTTCTCAAACAAGGTCATTTAAAGAGGTTTATGCATGGAACCTTCTTAGAATGGATATATATGAAGGACAAATTAGTTTGAACTTGTTTTGACTGAAGGAATTCATTTTATAGCAAAAATTCCAATTTGGCTTTAACTCGCAATAGTAAGGCTATTCCTTTTTTTCTTTCTCAAACAAGGTCATTTAAAGAGGTTTATGCATGGAACCTTCTTAGAATGGATATATATGAAGGACATAGGAGTTTGAACTTGTTTTGACTGAAGGATTTGATGTTTATAAGCAAAAATCCGAATTTCGTCTTAATTCCGCAAAAGAAGGCTATTCCTGTTTTTCTTTCTCAAACAAGGTCATTTAAAGAGGTTCATGCATGGAACCTTCTTAGAATGGATATATATGAAGGACAAATTAGTTTGAACTTGTTTTGACTCAAGGAATTCATTTTATAGCAAAAATACCAATTTGGCTTTAACTCGCAATAGTAAGGCTATTCCTGTTTTTCTTTCTCAAACAAGGTCATTTAAAGAGGTTGATGCATGGAACCTTCTTAGAATGGATATATATGAAGGACATAGGAGTTTGAACTTGTTTTGACTGAAGGAATTGGTGTTTATAAGCAAAAATCCGAATTTCGTCTTAATACCGCAAAAGAAGGCTATTCCTGTTTTTCTTTCTCATACAAGGTCATTTAAAGAGGGTTATGCATGGAACCTACTTGGAATTCATATATATGAAGGACAAATTAGTTTGAACTTGTTTTGACTGAAGGAATTCCTTTTATAGCAAAAATACCAATTTGGCTTTAACTCGCAAAAGTAAGGCTATTCCTTTTTTTCTTTCTCAAACAAGGTCATTTAAAGAGGTTTATGCATGGAACCTTCTTAGAATGGATATATATGAAGGACATAGGAGTTTGAACTTGTTTTGACTGAAGGATTTGATGTTTATAAGCAAAAATCCGAATTTCGTCTTAATTCCGCAAAAGAAGGCTATTCCTGTTTTTCTTTCTCATACAAGGTCATTTAAAGAGGGTTATGCATGGAACCTACTCAGAATTGATATATATGAAGGACAAATTAGTTTGAACTTGTTTTGACTGAAGGAATTCATTTTATAGCAAAAATACCAATTTGGCTTTGACTCGCAAAAGTAAAGCTATTCCTGTTTTTCTTTCTCAAACAAGGTCATTTAAAGAGGTTTATGCATGGAACCTTCTTAGAATGGATATATATGAAGGACATAGGAGTTTGAACTTGTTTTGACTGAAGGAATTGGTGTTTATAAGCAAAAATCCGAATTTCGTCTTAATTCCGCAAAAGAAGGCTATTCCTGTTTTTCTTTCTCAAACAAGGTCATTTAAAGAGGTTTATTTATGGAACCTTCTTAGAATGGATATATATGAAGGACAAATTAGTTTGAACTTGTTTTGACTGAAGGAATTCCTTTTATAGCAAAAATACCAATTTGGCTTTAACTCGCAAAAGTAAGGCTATTCCTTTTTTTCTTTCTCAAACAAGGTCATTTAAAGAGGTTTATGCATGGAACCTTCTTAGAATGGATATATATGAAGGACATAGGAGTTTGAACTTGTTTTGACTGAAGGATTTGATGTTTATAAGCAAAAATCCGAATTTCGTCTTAATTCCGCAAAAGAAGGCTATTCCTGTTTTTCTTTCTCATACAAGGTCATTTAAAGAGGGTTATGCATGGAACCTACTCAGAATTGATATATATGAAGGACATAGGAGTTTGAACTTGTTTTGACTGAAGGAATTGGTGTTTATAAGCAAAAATCCGAATTTCGTCTTAATTCCGCAAAAGAAGGCTATTCCTGTTTTTCTTTCTCATACAAGGTCCTTTAAAGAGGGTTATGCATGGAACCTACTTAGAATTGTTATATATGAAAGACAAATTAGTTTGAACTTGTTTTGGCTGAAGGAATTCATTTTATAGCAAAAATTCCAATTTGGCGTTAACTCGCAAAAGTAAGGCTATTCCTGTTTTTCTTTCTCAAACAAGGTCATTTAAAGAGGTTTATGCATGGAACCTTCTTAGAATGGATATATATGAAGGACAAATTAGTTTGAACTTGTTTTGACTGAAGGAATTCATTTTATAGCAAAAATACCAATTTGGCTTTAACTCGCAATAGTAAGGCTATTCCTGTTTTTCTTTCTCAAACAAGGTCATTTAAAGAGGTTTATGCATGGAACCTTCTTAGAATGGATATATATGAAGGACATAGGAGTTTGAACTTGTTTTGACTGAAGGAATTGGTGTTTATAAGCAAAAATCCGAATTTCGTCTTAATTCCGCAAAAGAAGGCTATTCCTGTTTTTCTTTCTCATACAAGGTCATTTAAAGAGGGTTATGCATGGAACCTACTTAGAATTGATATATATGAAGGACAAATTAGTTTGAACTTGTTTTGACTGAAGGAATTGGTGTTTATAAGCAAAAATCCGAATTTCGTCTTAATTCCGCAAAAGAAGGCTATTCCTGTTTTTCTTTCTCATACAAGGTCATTTAAAGAGGTTTATGCATGGAACCTACTTAGAATTGATATATATGAAAGACAAATTAGTTTGAACTTGTTTTGGCTGAAGGAATTCTTTTTATAGCAAAAATACCAATTTGGCTTTAACTCGCAAAAGTAAGGCTATTCCTGTTTTTCTTTCTCAAACAAGGTCATTTAAAGAGGTTTATGCATGGAACCTTCTTAGAATGGATATATATGAAGGACATAGGAGTTTGAACTTGTTTTGACTGAAGGAATTGGTGTTTATAAGCAAAAATCCGAATTTCGTCTTAATTCCGCAAAAGAAGGCTATTCCTGTTTTTCTTTCTCAAACAAGGTCATTTAAAGAGGTTTATTTATGGAACCTTCTTAGAATGGATATATATGAAGGACAAATTAGTTTGAACTTGTTTTGGCTGAAGGAATTCTTTTTATAGCAAAAATTCCATTTTGGCTTTAACTCGCAAAAGTAAGGCTATTCCTGTTTTTCTTTCTCAAACAAGGTCATTTAAAGAGGTTTATGCATGGAACCTTCTTAGAATGGATATATATGAAGGACAAATTAGTTTGAACTTGTTTTGACTGAAGGAATTCATTTTATAGCAAAAATACCAATTTGGCTTTAACTCGCAATAGTAAGGCTATTCCTGTTTTTCTTTCTCAAACAAGGTCATTTAAAGAGGTTTATGCATGGAACCTTCTTAGAATGGATATATGAAGGACATAGGAGTTTGAACTTGTTTTGACTAAAGGAATTGGTGTTTATAAGCAAAAATCCGAATTTCGTCTTAATTCCGCAAAAGAAGGCTATTCCTGTTTTTCTTTCTCATACAAGGTCATTTAAAGAGGGTTATGCATGGAACCTACTTAGAATTGATATATATGAAGGACAAATTAGTTTGAACTTGTTTTGACTGAAGGATTTGATGTTTATAAGCAAAAATCCGAATTTCGTCTTAATTCCGCAAAAGAAGGCCAGTCCTGTTTTTCTTTCTCATACAAGGTCATTTAAAGAGGGTTATGCATGGAACCTACTTAGAATTGATATATATGAAAGACAAATTAGTTTGAACTTGTTTTGGCTGAAGGAATTCATTTTATAGCAAAAATTCCAATTTGGCTTTAACTCGCAAAAGTAAGGCTATTCCTGTTTTTCTTTCTCAAACAAGGTCATTTAAAGAGGTTTATGCATGGAACCTTCTTAGAATGGATATATATGAAGGACAAATTAGTTTGAACTTGTTTTGACTGAAGGAATTCATTTTATAGCAAAAATACCAATTTGGCTTTAACTCGCAATAGTAAGGCTATTCCTGTTTTTCTTTCTCAAACAAGGTCATTTAAAGAGGTTTATGCATGGAACCTTCTTAGAATGGATATATATGAAGGACATAGGAGTTTGAACTTGTTTTGACTGAAGGAATTGGTGTTTATAAGCAAAAATCCGAATTTCGTCTTAATTCCGCAAAAGAAGGCTATTCCTGTTTTTCTTTCTCATACAAGGTCATTTAAAGAGGGTTATGCATGGAACCTACTTAGAATTGATATATATGAAGGACAAATTAGTTTGAACTTGTTTTGACTGAAGGAATTGGTGTTTATAAGCAAAAATCCGAATTTCGTCTTAATTCCGCAAAAGAAGGCTATTCCTGTTTTTCTTTCTCAAACAAAGTCATTTAAAGAGGTTTATGCATGGAACCTACTTAGAATTGATATATATGAAAGACAAATTAGTTTGAACTTGTTTTGGCTGAAGGAATTCTTTTTATAGCAAAAATTCCAATTTGGCTTTAACTCGCAAAAGTAAGGCTATTCCTGTTTTTCTTTCTCAAACAAGGTCATTTAAAGAGGTTTATGCATGGAACCTTCTTAGAATGGATATATATGAAGGACAAATTAGTTTGAACTTGTTTTGACTGAAGGAATTCATTTTATAGCAAAAATACCAATTTGGCTTTAACTCGCAAAAGTAAGGCTATTCCTGTTTTTCTTTCTCAAACAAGGTCATTTAAAGAGGGTTATGCATGGAACCTACTTAGAATTGATATATATGAAAGACAAATTAGTTTGAACTTGTTTTGGCTGAAGTAATTCATTTTATAGCAAAAATTCCAATTTGGCTTTAACTCGCAAAAGTAAGGCTATTCCTGTTTTTCTTTCTCAAACAAGGTCATTTAAAGAGGTTTATGCATGGAACCTTCTTAGAATGGATATATATGAAGGACATAGGAGTTTGAACTTGTTTTGACTGAAGGAATTGGTGTTTATAAGCAAAAATCCGATTTTCGTCTTAATTCCGCAAAAGAAGGCTATTCCTGTTTTTCTTTCTCATACAAGGTCATTTAAAGAGGGTTATGCATGGAACCTACTTAGAATTGATATATATGAAGGACAAATTAGTTTGAACTTGTTTTGACTGAAGGAATTGGTGTTTATAAGCAAAAATCCGAATTTCGTCTTAATTCCGCAAAAGAAGGCTATTCCTGTTTTTCTTTCTCATACAAAGTCATTTAAAGAGGTTTATGCATGGAACCTTCTTAGAATGGATATATATGAAGGACATAGGAGTTTGAACTTGTTTTGACTGAAGGAATTGGTGTTTATAAGCAAAAATCCGAATTTCGTCTTAATTCCGCAAAAGAAGGCTATTCCTGTTTTTCTTTCTCAAACAAGGTCATTTAAAGAGGTTTATTTATGGAACCTTCTTAGAATGGATATATATGAAGGACAAATTAGTTTGAACTTGTTTTGGCTGAAGGAATTCTTTTTATAGCAAAAATTCCATTTTGGCTTTAACTCGCAAAAGTAAGGCTATTCCTGTTTTTCTTTCTCAAACAAGGTCATTTAAAGAGGTTTATGCATGGAACCTTCTTAGAATGGATATATATGAAGGACAAATTAGTTTGAACTTGTTTTGACTGAAGGAATTCATTTTATAGCAAAAATACCAATTTGGCTTTAACTCTCAAAAGTAAGGCCATTCCTGTTTTTCTTTCTCAAACAAGGTCATTTAAAGAGGTTTATGCATGTAACCTTCTTAGAATGGATATATATGAAGGACATAGGAGTTTGAACTTGTTTTGACTGAAGGAATTGGTGTTTATAAGCAAAAATCCGAATTTCGTCTTAATACCGCAAAAGAAGGCTATTCCTGTTTTTCTTTCTCATACAAGGTCATTTAAAGAGGGTTATGCATGGAACCTACTTGGAATTCATATATATGAAGGACAAATTAGTTTGAACTTGTTTTGACTGAAGGAATTCCTTTTATAGCAAAAATACCAATTTGGCTTTAACTCGCAAAAGTAAGGCTATTCCTTTTTTTCTTTCTCAAACAAGGTCATTTAAAGAGGTTTATGCATGGAACCTTCTTAGAATGGATATATATGAAGGACATAGGAGTTTGAACTTGTTTTGACTGAAGGATTTGATGTTTATAAGCAAAAATCCGAATTTCGTCTTAATTCCGCAAAAGAAGGCTATTCCTGTTTTTCTTTCTCATACAAGGTCATTTAAAGAGGGTTATGCATGGAACCTACTCAGAATTGATATATATGAAGGACAAATTAGTTTGAACTTGTTTTGACTGAAGGAATTCATTTTATAGCAAAAATACCAATTTGGCTTTAACTCGCAAAAGTAAGGCTATTCCTGTTTTTCTTTCTCAAACAAGGTCATTTAAAGAGGGTTATGCATGGAACCTTCTTAGAATGGATATATATGAAGGACAAATTAGTTTGAACTTGTTTTGACTGAAGGAATTCATTTTATAGCAAAAATACCAATTTGGCTTTAACTCGCAAAAGTAAGGCTATTCCTTTTTGTCTTTCTCAAACAAGGTCATTTAAAGAGGTTTATGCATGGAACCTTCTTAGAATGGATATATATGAAGGTCAAATTAGTTTGAACTTGTTTTGACTGAAGGAATTCATTTTATAGCAAAAATACCAATTTGGCTTTAACTCGCAAAAGTAAAGCTATTCCTGTTTTTCTTTCTCAAACAAGGTCATTTAAAGAGGTTTATGCATGGAACCTTCTTAGAATGGATATATATGAAGGACATAGGAGTTTGAACTTGTTTTGACTGAAGGAAGTGGTGTTTATAAGCAAAAATCCGAATTTCGTCTTAATTCCGAAAAAGAAGGCTATTCCTGTTTTTCTTTCTCAAACAAGGTCATTTAAAGAGGTTTATTTATGGAACCTTCTTAGAATGGATATATATGAAGGACAAATTAGTTTGAACTTGTTTTGACTGAAGGAATTGGTGTTTATAAGCAAAAATCCGAATTTCGTCTTAATTCCGCAAAAGAAGGCTATTCCTGTTTTTCTTTCTCAAACAAGGTCATTTAAAGAGGTTTATGCATGGAACCTTCTTAGAATGGATATATATGAAGGACAAATTAGTTTGAACTTGTTTTGACTGAAGGAATTCATTTTATAGCAAAAATACCAATTTGGCTTTAACTCGCAAAAGTAAGGCTATTCCTTTTTGTCTTTCTCATACAAGGTCATTTAAAGAGGTTTATGCATGGAACCTTTTTAGAATGGATATATATGAAGGACATAGGAGTTTGAACTTGTTTTGACTGAAGGAATTGGTGTTTATAAGCAAAAATCCGAATTTCGTCTTAATTCCGCAAAAGAAGGCTATTCCTGTTTTTCTTTCTCAAACAAGGTCATTTAAAGAGGTTTATGCATGGAACCTTCTTAGAATGGATATATATGAAGGACAAATTAGTTTGAACTTGTTTTGACTGAAGGAATTCATTTTATAGCAAAAATACCAATTTGGCTTTAACTCGCAAAAGTAAGGCTATTCCTTTTTGTCTTTCTCAAACAAGGTCATTTAAAGAGGTTTATGCATGGAACCTTCTTAGAATGGATATATATGAAGGTCAAATTAGTTTGAACTTGTTTTGACTGAAGGAATTCATTTTATAGCAAAAATACCAATTTGGCTTTAACTCGCAAAAGTAAAGCTATTCCTGTTTTTCTTTCTCAAACAAGGTCATTTAAAGAGGTTTATGCATGGAACCTTCTTAGAATGGATATATATGAAGGACATAGGAGTTTGAACTTGTTTTGACTGAAGGAATTGGTGTTTATAAGCAAAAATCCGAATTTCGTCTTAATTCCGAAAAAGAAGGCTATTCCTGTTTTTCTTTCTCAAACAAGGTCATTTAAAGAGGTTTATTTATGGAACCTTCTTAGAATGGATATATATGAAGGACAAATTAGTTTGAACTTGTTTTGACTGAAGGAATTCATTTTATAGCAAAAATACCAATTTGGCTTTAACTCGCAATAGTAAGGCTATTCCTGTTTTTCTTTCTCAAACAAGGTCATTTAAAGAGGTTTATGCATGGAACCTTCTTAGAATGGATATATATGAAGGACATAGGAGTTTGAACTTGTTTTGACTAAAGGAATTGGTGTTTATAAGCAAAAATCCGAATTTCGTCTTAATTCCGCAAAAGAAGGCTATTCCTGTTTTTCTTTCTCATACAAGGTCATTTAAAGAGGGTTATGCATGGAACCTACTTAGAATTGATATATATGAAGGACAAATTAGTTTGAACTTGTTTTGACTGAAGGATTTGATGTTTATAAGCAAAAATCCGAATTTCGTCTTAATTCCGCAAAAGAAGGCCAGTCCTGTTTTTCTTTCTCATACAAGGTCATTTAAAGAGGGTTATGCATGGAACCTACTCAGAATTGATATATATGAAAGACAAATTAGTTTGAACTTGTTTTGGCTGAAGGAATTCTTTTTATAGCAAAAATTCCAATTTGGCTTTAACTCGCAAAAGTAAGGCTATTCCTGTTTTTCTTTCTCAAACAAGGTCATTTAAAGAGGTTTATGCATGGAACCTTCTTAGAATGGATATATATGAAGGACAAATTAGTTTGAACTTGTTTTGACTGAAGGAATTCATTTTATAGCAAAAATACCAATTTGGCTTTAACTCGCAAAAGTAAGGCTATTCCTGTTTTTCTTTCTCAAACAAGGTCATTTAAAGAGGTTTATGCATGGAACCTTTTTAGAATGGATATATATGAAGGACATAGGAGTTTGAACTTGTTTTGACTGAAGGAATTGGTGTTTATAAGCAAAAATCCGAATTTCGTCTTAATTCCGCAAAAGAAGGCTATTCCTGTTTTTCTTTCTCAAACAAGGTCATTTAAAGAGGTTTATGCATGGAACCTTCTTAGAATGGATATATATGAAGGACAAATTAGTTTGAACTTGTTTTGACTGAATGAATTCATTTTATAGCAAATATACCAATTTGGCTTTAACTCGCAAAAGTAAGGCTATTCCTTTTTGTCTTTCTCAAACAAGGTCATTTAAAGAGGTTTATGCATGGAACCTTCTTAGAATGGATATATATGAAGGACAAATTAGTTTGAACTTGTTTTGACTGAAGGAATTCATTTTATAGCAAAAATACCAATTTGGCTTTAACTCGCAATAGTAAGGCTATTCCTGTTTTTCTTTCTCAAACAAGGTCATTTAAAGAGGTTTATGCATGGAACCTTCTTAGAATGGATATATATGAAGGACATAGGAGTTTGAACTTGTTTTGACTGAAGGAATTGGTGTTTATAAGCAAAAATCCGAATTTCGTCTTAATTCCGCAAAAGAAGGCTATTCCTGTTTTTCTTTCTCATACAAGGTCATTTAAAGAGGGTTATGCATGGAACCTACTTAGAATTGATATATATGAAGGACAAATTAGTTTGAACTTGTTTTGACTGAAGGAATTGGTGTTTATAAGCAAAAATCCGAATTTCGTCTTAATTCCGCAAAAGAAGGCTATTCCTGTTTTTCTTTCTCATACAAAGTCATTTAAAGAGGTTTATGCATGGAACCTACTTAGAATTGATATATATGAAAGACAAATTAGTTTGAACTTGTTTTGGCTGAAGGAATTCTTTTTATAGCAAAAATTCCAATTTGGCTTTAACTCGCAAAAGTAAGGCTATTCCTGTTTTTCTTTCTCAAACAAGGTCATTTAAAGAGGTTTATGCATGGAACCTTCTTAGAATGGATATATATGAAGGACAAATTAGTTTGAACTTGTTTTGACTGAAGGAATTCATTTTATAGCAAAAATACCAATTTGGCTTTAACTCGCAAAAGTAAGGCTATTCCTTTTTTTCTTTCTCAAACAAGGTCATTTAAAGAGGTTTATGCATGGAACCTTCTTAGAATGGATATATATGAAGGACATAGGAGTTTGAACTTGTTTTGACTGAAGGATTTGATGTTTATAAGCAAAAATCCGAATTTCGTCTTAATTCCGCAAAAGAAGGCTATTCCTGTTTTTCTTTCTCATACAAGGTCATTTAAAGAGGGTTATGCATGGAACCTACTCAGAATTGATATATATGAAGGACAAATTAGTTTGAACTTGTTTTGACTGAAGGAATTCATTTTATAGCAAAAATACCAATTTGGCTTTAACTCGCAAAAGTAAGGCTATTCCTGTTTTTCTTCCTCAAACAAGGTCATTTAAAGAGGTTTATGCATGGAACCTTCTTAGAATGGATATATATGAAGGGCAAATTAGTTTGAACTTGTTTTGACTGAAGGAATTCATTTTATAGCAAAAATACCAATTTGGCTTTAACTCGCAAAAGTAAGGCTATTCCTGTTTTTCTTTCTCAAACAAGGTCATTTAAAGAGGTTTATGCATGGAACCTTCTTAGAATGGATATATATGAAGGACATAGGAGTTTGAACTTGTTTTGACTGAAGGAATTGGTGTTTATAAGCAAAAATCCGAATTTCGTCTTAATACCGCAAAAGAAGGCTATTCCTGTTTTTCTTTCTCATACAAGGTCATTTAAAGAGGGTTATGCATGGAACCTATTTAGAATTGATATATATGAAGGACAAATTAGTTTGAACTTGTTTTGACTGAAGGAATTATTTTTATAGCAAAAATACCAATTTTGCTTTAACTCGCAAAAGTAAGGCTATTCCTATTTTTCTTTTTCAAACAAGGTCATTTAAAGAGGTTTATGCATGGAACCTTCTTAGAATGGATATATATGAAGGACATAGGAGTTTGAACTTGTTTTGACTGAAGGAATTGGTGTTTATAAGCAAAAATCCGAATTTCGTCTTAATTCCGCAAAAGAAGGCTATTCCTGTTTTTCTTTCTCAAACAAGGTCATTTAAAGAGGTTTATGCATGGAACCTTCTTAGAATGGATATATATGAAGGACAAATTAGTTTGAACTTGTTTTGACTGAATGAATTCATTTTATAGCAAATATACCAATTTGGCTTTAACTCGCAAAAGTAAGGCTATTCCTTTTTGTCTTTCTCAAACAAGGTCATTTAAAGAGGTTTATGCATGGAACCTTCTTAGAATGGATATATATGAAGGACAAATTAGTTTGAACTTGTTTTGACTGAAGGAATTCATTTTATAGCAAAAATACCAATTTGGCTTTAACTCGCAATAGTAAGGCTATTCCTGTTTTTCTTTCTCAAACAAGGTCATTTAAAGAGGTTTATGCATGGAACCTTCTTAGAATGGATATATATGAAGGACATAGGAGTTTGAACTTGTTTTGACTGAAGGAATTGGTGTTTATAAGCAAAAATCCGAATTTCGTCTTAATTCCGCAAAAGAAGGCTATTCCTGTTTTTCTTTCTCATACAAGGTCATTTAAAGAGGGTTATGCATGGAACCTACTTAGAATTGATATATATGAAGGACAAATTAGTTTGAACTTGTTTTGACTGAAGGAATTGGTGTTTATAAGCAAAAATCCGAATTTCGTCTTAATTCCGCAAAAGAAGGCTATTCCTTTTTTTCTTTCTCATACAAAGTCATTTAAAGAGGTTTATGCATGGAACCTACTTAGAATTGATATATATGAAAGACAAATTAGTTTGAACTTGTTTTGGCTGAAGGAATTCTTTTTATAGCAAAAATTCCAATTTGGCTTTAACTCGCAAAAGTAAGGCTATTCCTGTTTTTCTTTCTCAAACAAGGTCATTTAAAGAGGTTTATGCATGGAACCTTCTTAGAATGGATATATATGAAGGACAAATTAGTTTGAACTTGTTTTGACTGAAGGAATTCATTTTATAGCAAAAATACCAATTTGGCTTTAACTCGCAAAAGTAAGGCTATTCCTTTTTTTCTTTCTCAAACAAGGTCATTTAAAGAGGTTTATGCATGGAACCTTCTTAGAATGGATATATATGAAGGACATAGGAGTTTGAACTTGTTTTGACTGAAGGATTTGATGTTTATAAGCAAAAATCCGAATTTCGTCTTAATTCCGCAAAAGAAGGCTATTCCTGTTTTTCTTTCTCATACAAGGTCATTTAAAGAGGGTTATGCATGGAACCTACTCAGAATTGATATATATGAAGGACAAATTAGTTTGAACTTGTTTTGACTGAAGGAATTCATTTTATAGCAAAAATACCAATTTGGCTTTAACTCGCAAAAGTAAGGCTATTCCTGTTTTTCTTCCTCAAACAAGGTCATTTAAAGAGGTTTATGCATGGAACCTTCTTAGAATGGATATATATGAAGGGCAAATTAGTTTGAACTTGTTTTGACTGAAGGAATTCATTTTATAGCAAAAATACCAATTTGGCTTTAACTCGCAAAAGTAAGGCTATTCCTGTTTTTCTTTCTCAAACAAGGTCATTTAAAGAGGTTTATGCATGGAACCTTCTTAGAATGGATATATATGAAGGACATAGGAGTTTGAACTTGTTTTGACTGAAGGAATTGGTGTTTATAAGCAAAAATCCGAATTTCGTCTTAATACCGCAAAAGAAGGCTATTCCTGTTTTTCTTTCTCATACAAGGTCATTTAAAGAGGGTTATGCATGGAACCTATTTAGAATTGATATATATGAAGGACAAATTAGTTTGAACTTGTTTTGACTGAAGGAATTATTTTTATAGCAAAAATACCAATTTTGCTTTAACTCGCAAAAGTAAGGCTATTCCTATTTTTCTTTTTCAAACAAGGTCATTTAAAGAGGTTTATGCATGGAACCTTCTTAGAATGGATATATATGAAGGACATAGGAGTTTGAACTTGTTTTGACTGAAGGAATTGGTGTTTATAAGCAAAAATCCGAATTTCGTCTTAATACCGCAAAAGAAGGCTATTCCTGTTTTTCTTTCTCATACAAGGTCATTTAAAGAGGGTTATGCATGGAACCTACTTGGAATTGATATATATGAAGGACAAATTAGTTTGAACTTGTTTTGACTGAAGGAATTCCTTTTATAGCAAAAATACCAATTTGGCTTTAACTCGCAAAAGTAAGGCTATTCCTTTTTTTCTTTCTCAAACAAGGTCATTTAAAGAGGTTTATGCATGGAACCTTGTTAGAATGGATATATATAAAGGACATAGGAGTTTGAACTTGTTTTGACTGAAGGATTTGATGTTTATAAGCAAAAATCCGAATTTCGTCTTAATTCCGCAAAAGAAGGCTATTCCTGTTTTTCTTTCTCATACAAGGTCATTTAAAGAGGGTTATGCATGGAACCTACTCAGAATTGATATATATGAAGGACAAATTAGTTTGAACTTGTTTTGACTGAAGGAATTCATTTTATAGCAAAAATACCAATTTGGCTTTAACTCGCAAAAGTAAGGCTATTCCTGTTTTTCTTTCTCAAACAAGGTCATTTAAAGAGGTTTATGCATGGAACCTTCTTAGAATGGATATATATGAAGGACAAATTAGTTTGAACTTGTTTTGACTGAAGGAATTCATTTCATAGCAAAAATTCCAATTTGGCTTTAACTCGCAAAAGTAAGGCTATTCCTGTTTTTCTTTCTCAAACAAGGTCATTTAAAGAGGTTTATGCATGGAACCTTTTTAGAATGGATATATATGAAGGACATAGGAGTTTGAACTTGTTTTGACTGAAGGAATTGGTGTTTATAAGCAAAAATCCGAATTTCGTCTTGATTCCGCAAAAGAAGGCTATTCCTGTTTTTCTTTCTCATACAAGGTCATTTAAAGAGGTTTATGCATGGAACCTTCTTAGAATGGATATATATGAAGGACAAATTAGTTTGAACTTGTTTTGACTGAAGGAATTCATTTTATAGCAAACATACCAATTTGGCTTTAACTCGCAAAAGTAAGGCTATTCCTGTTTTTCTTTCTCAAACAAGGTCATTTAAAGAGGTTTATGCATGGAACCTTCTTAGAATGGATATATATGAAGGACAAATTAGTTTGAACTTGTTTTGACTGAAGGAATTCATTTTATAGCAAAAATACCAATTTGGCTTTAACTCGCAAAAGTAAAGCTATTCCTGTTTTTCTTTCTCAAACAAGGTCATTTAAAGAGGTTTATGCATGGAACCTTCTTAGAATGGATATATATGAAGGACATAGGAGTTTGAACTTGTTTTGACTGAAGGATTTGATGTTTATAAGCAAAAATCCGAATTTCGTCTTAATTCCGCAAAAGAAGGCTATTCCTGTCTTTCTTTCTCATACAAGGTGATTTAAAGAGGGTTATGCATGGAACCTACTTAGAATTGATATATATGAAGGACAAATTAGTTTGAACTTGTTTTGACTGAAGGAATTGGTGTTTATAAGCAAAAATCCGAATTTCGTCTTAATTCCGCAAAAGAAGGCTATTCCTGTTTTTCTTTCTCATACAAGGTCATTTAAAGAGGTTTATGCATGGAACCTACTTAGAATTGATATATATGAAAGACAAATTAGTTTGAACTTGTTTTGGCTGAAGGAATTCTTTTTATAGCAAAAATTCCAATTTGGCTTTAACTCGCAAAAGTAAGGCTATTCCTGTTTTTCTTTCTCAAACAAGGTCATTTAAAGAGGTTTATGCATGGAACCTTCTTAGAATGGATATATATGAAGGACAAATTAGTTTGAACTTGTTTTGACTGAAGGAATTCATTTTATAGCAAAAATACCAATTTGGCTTTAACTCGCAAAAGTAAGGCCATTCCTGTTTTTCTTTCTCAAACAAGGTCATTTAAAGAGGTTTATGCATGTAACCTTCTTAGAATGGATATATATGAAGGACATAGGAGTTTGAACTTGTTTTGACTGAAGGAATTGGTGTTTATAAGCAAAAATCCGAATTTCGTCTTAATACCGCAAAAGAAGGCTATTCCTGTTTTTCTTTCTCATACAAGGTCATTTAAAGAGGGTTATGCATGGAACCTACTTGGAATTGATATATATGAAGGACAAATTAGTTTGAACTTGTTTTGACTGAAGGAATTCCTTTTATAGCAAAAATACCAATTTGGCTTTAACTCGCAAAAGTAAGGCTATTCCTTTTTTTCTTTCTCAAACAAGGTCATTTAAAGAGGTTTATGCATGGAACCTTCTTAGAATGGATATATATGAAGGACATAGGAGTTTGAACTTGTTTTGACTGAAGGATTTGATGTTTATAAGCAAAAATCCGAATTTCGTCTTAATTCCGCAAAAGAAGGCTATTCCTGTTTTTCTTTCTCATACAAGGTCATTTAAAGAGGGTTATGCATGGAACCTACTCAGAATTGATATATATGAAGGACAAATTAGTTTGAACTTGTTTTGACTGAAGGAATTCATTTTATAGCAAAAATACCAATTTGGCTTTAACTCGCAAAAGTAAGGCTATTCCTGTTTTTCTTCCTCAAACAAGGTCATTTAAAGAGGTTTATGCATGGAACCTTCTTAGAATGGATATATATGAAGGACAAATTAGTTTGAACTTGTTTTGACTGAAGGAATTCATTTTATAGCAAAAATTCCAATTTGGCTTTAACTCGCAAAAGTAAGATTATTCCTGTTTTTCTTTCTCAAACAAGGTCATTTAAAGAGGTTTATGCATGGAACCTTTTTAGAATGGATATATATGAAGGACATAGGAGTTTGAACTTGTTTTGACTGAAGGAATTGGTGTTTATAAGCAAAAATCCGAATTTCGTCTTAATTCCGCAAAAGAAGGCTATTCCTGTTTTTCTTTCTCAAACAAGGTCATTTAAAGAGGTTTATGCATGGAACCTTCTTAGAATGGATATATATGAAGGACAAATTAGTTTGAACTTGTTTTGACTGAAGGAATTCATTTTATAGCAAAAATACCAATTTGGCTTTAACTCGCAAAAGTAAGGCTATTCCTGTTTTTCTTTCTCAAACAAGGTCATTTAAAGAGGTTTATGCATGGAACCTTCTTAGAATGGATATATATGAAGGACATAGGAGTTTGAACTTGTTTTGACTGAAGGATTTGATGTTTATAAGCAAAAATCCGAATTTCGTCTTAATTCCGCAAAAGAAGGCTATTCCTGTTTTTCTTTCTCATACAAGGTCATTTAAAGAGGGTTATGGATGGAACCTACTCAGAATTGATATATATGAAGGACAAATTAGTTTGAACTTGTTTTGACTGAAGGAACTCATTTTATAGCAAAAATACCAATTTGGCTTTAACTCGCAAAAGTAAGGCTATTCCTGTTTTTCTTCCTCAAACAAGGTCATTTAAAGAGGTTTATGCATGGAACCTTCTTAGAATGGATATATATGAAGGACAAATTAGTTTGAACTTGTTTTGACTGAAGGAATTCATTTTATAGCAAAAATACCAATTTGGCTTTAACTCGCAAAAGTAAAGCTATTCCTGTTTTTCTTTTTCAAACAAGGTCATTTAAAGAGGTTTATGCATGGAACCTTCTTAGAATGGATATATATGAAGGACAAATTAGTTTGAACTTGTTTTGACTGAAGGAATTCATTTTATAGCAAAAATACCAATTTGGCTTTAACTCGCAAAAGTAAAGCTATTCCTGTTTTTCTTTCTCAAACAAGGTCATTTAAAGAGGTTTATGCATGGAACCTTCTTAGAATGGATATATATGAAGGACATAGGAGTTTGAACTTGTTTTGACTGAAGGAATTGGTGTTTATAAGCAAAAATCCGAATTTCGTCTTAATTCCGCAAAAGAAGGCTATTCCTGTTTTTCTTTCTCAAACAAGGTCATTTAAAGATGTTTATTTATGGAACCTTCTTAGAATGGATATATATGAAGGACAAATTAGTTTGAACTTGTTTTGACTGAAGGAATTCATTTTATAGCAAAAATACCAATTTGGCTTTAACTCGCAATAGTAAGGCTATTCCTGTTTTTCTTTCTCATACAAGGTCATTTAAAGAGGGTTATGCATGGAACCTATTTAGAATTGATATATATGAAGGACAAATTAGTTTGAACTTGTTTCGACTGAAGGAATTATTTTTATAGCAAAAATACCAATTTTGCTTTAACTCGTAAAAGTAAGGCTATTCCTATTTTTCTTTCTCAAACAAGGTCATTTAAAGAGGTTTATGCATGGAACCTTTTTAGAATGGATATATATGAAGGACATAGGAGTTTGAACTTGTTTTGACTGAAGGAATTGGTGTTTATAAGCAAAAATCCGAATTTCGTCTTAATTCCGCAAAAGAAGGCTATTCCTGTTTTTCTTTCTCAAACAAGGTCATTTAAAGAGGTTTATGCATGGAACCTTCTTAGAATGGATATATATGAAGGACATAGGAGTTTGAACTTGTTTTGACTGAAGGAATTGGTGTTTATAAGCAAAAATCCGAATTTCGTCTTAATTCCGCAAAAGAAGGCTATTCCTGTTTTTCTTTCTCAAACAAGGTCATTTAAAGAGGTTTATTTATGGAACCTTCTTAGAATGGATATATATGAAGGACAAATTAGTTTGAACTTGTTTTGACTGAAGGAATTCATTTTATAGCAAAAATACCAATTTGGCTTTAACTCGCAATAGTAAGGCTATTCCTGTTTTTCTTTCTCATACAAGGTCATTTAAAGAGGGTTATGCATGGAACCTATTTAGAATTGATATATATGAAGGACAAATTAGTTTGAACTTGTTTCGACTGAAGGAATTATTTTTATAGCAAAAATACCAATTTTGCTTTAACTCGTAAAAGTAAGGCTATTCCTATTTTTCTTTCTCAAACAAGGTCATTTAAAGAGGTTTATGCATGGAACCTTCTTAGAATGGATATATATGAAGGACATAGGAGTTTGAACTTGTTTTGACTGAAGGAATTGGTGTTTATAAGCAAAAATCCGAATTTCGTCTTAACTCCGCAAAAGAAGGCTATTCCTGTTTTTCTTTCTCAAACAAGGTCATTTAAAGAGGTTTATGCATGGAACCTTCTTAGAATGGATATATATGAAGGACATAGGAGTTTGAACTTGTTTTGACTGAAGGAATTGGTGTTTATAAGCAAAAATCCGAATTTCGTCTTAATTCCGCAAAAGAAGGCTATTCCTGTTTTTCTTTCTCAAACAAGGTCATTTAAAGAGGTTTATGCATGGAACCTTCTTAGAATGGATATATATGAAGGACAAATTAGTTTGAACTTGTTTTGACTGAAGGAATTCATTTTATAGCAAAAATACCAATTTGGCTTTAACTCGCAAAAGTAAGGCTATTCCTGTTTTTCTTTCTCAAACAAGGTCATTTTAAGAGGTTTATGCATGGAACCTTCTTAGAATGGATATATATGAAGGACATAGGAGTTTGAACTTGTTTTGACTGAAGGAATTGGTGTTTATAAGCAAAAATCCGAATTTCGTCTTAATTCCGCAAAAGAAGGCTATTCCTGTTTTTCTTTCTCATACAAGGTCATTTAAAGAGGGTTATGCATGGAACCTACTTAGAATTGATATATATGAAAGAGAAATTAGTTTGAACTTGTTTTGGCTGAAGGAATTCATTTTATAGCAAAATTTCAAATTTGGCTTTAACTCGCAAAAGTAAGGCTATTCCTGTTTTTCTTCCTCAAACAAGGTCATTTAAAGAGGTTTATGCATGGAACCTTCTTAGAATGGATATATATGAAGGACAAATTAGTTTGAACTTGTTTTGACTGAAGGAATTCATTTTATAGCAAAAATACCAATTTGGCTTTAACTCGCAAAAGTAAAGCTATTCCTGTTTTTCTTTCTCAAGCAAGGTCATTTAAAGAGGTTTATGCATGGAACCTTCTTAGAATGGATATATATGAAGGACATAGGAGTTTGAACTTGTTTTGACTGAAGGAATTGGTGTTTATAAGCAAAAATCCGAATTTCGTCTTAATTCCGCAAAAGAAGGCTATTCCTGTTTTTCTTTCTCAAACAAGGTCATTTAAAGAGGTTTATTTATGGAACCTTCTTAGAATGGATATATATGAAGGACAAATTAGTTTGAACTTGTTTTGACTGAAGGAATTCATTTTATAGCAAAAATACCAATTTGGCTTTAACTCGCAATAGTAAGGCTATTCCTGTTTTTCTTTCTCAAACAAGGTCATTTAAAGAGGTTTATGCATGGAACCTTCTTAGAATGGATATATATGAAGGACATAGGAGTTTGAACTTGTTTTGACTAAAGGAATTGGTGTTTATAAGCAAAAATCCGAATTTCGTCTTAATTCCGCAAAAGAAGGCTATTCCTGTTTTTCTTTCTCATACAAGGTCATTTAAAGAGGGTTATGCATGGAACCTACTTAGAATTGATATATATGAAGGACAAATTAGTTTGAACTTGTTTTGACTGAAGGAATTGGTGTTTATAAGCAAAAATCCGAATTTCGTCTTAA
The DNA here is from genome assembly GCF_027942865.1 of Odontesthes bonariensis. Lineage (NCBI taxonomy): Eukaryota > Metazoa > Chordata > Actinopteri > Atheriniformes > Atherinopsidae > Odontesthes > Odontesthes bonariensis. The sequence goes on from NC_134524.1 coordinate 28,410,746, forward strand.
TTCCGCAAAAGAAGGCTATTCCTGTTTTTCTTTCTCATACAAAGTCATTTAAAGAGGTTTATGCATGGAACCTACTTAGAATTGATATATATGAAAGACAAATTAGTTTGAACTTGTTTTGGCTGAAGGAATTCTTTTTATAGCAAAAATTCCAATTTGTCTTTAACTCGCAAAAGTAAGGCTATTCCTGTTTTTCTTTCTCAAACAAGGTCATTTAAAGAGGTTTATGCATGGAACCTTCTTAGAATGGATATATATGAAGGACAAATTAGTTTGAACTTGTTTTGACTGAAGGAATTCTTTTTATAGCAAAAATTCCAATTTGGCTTTAACTCGCAAAAGTAAGGCTATTCCTGTTTTTCTTTCTCAAACAAGGTCATTTAAAGAGGTTTATGCATGGAACCTTCTTAGAATGGATATATATGAAGGACAAATTAGTTTGAACTTGTTTTGACTGAAGGAATTCTTTTTATAGCAAAAATTCCAATTTGGCTTTAACTCGCAAAAGTAAGGCTATTCCTGTTTTTCTTTCTCAAACAAGGTCATTTAAAGAGGTTTATGCATGGAACCTTCTTAGAATGGATATATATGAAGGACAAATTAGTTTGAACTTGTTTTGACTGAAGGAATTCTTTTTATAGCAAAAATTCCAATTTGGCTTTAACTCGCAAAAGTAAGGCTATTCCTGTTTTTCTTTCTCAAACAAGGTCATTTAAAGAGGTTTATGCATGGAACCTTCTTAGAATGGATATATATGAAGGACATAGGAGTTTGAACTTGTTTTGACTGAAGGATTTGATGTTTATAAGCAAAAATCCGAATTTCGTCTTAATTCCGCAAAAGAAGGCTATTCCTGTTTTTCTTTCTCATACAAGGTCATTTAAAGAGGGTTATGCATGGAACCTACTCAGAATTGATATATATGAAGGACAAATTAGTTTGAACTTGTTTTGACTGAAGGAATTCATTTTATAGCAAAAATACCAATTTGGCTTTAACTCGCAAAAGTAAGGCTATTCCTGTTTTTCTTCCTCAAACAAGGTCATTTAAAGAGGTTTATGCGTGGAACCTTCTTAGAATTGATATATATGAAGGACAAATTAGTTTGAACTTGTTTTGACTGAAGGAATTCATTTTATAGCAAAAATTCAAATTTGGCTTTAACTCGCAAAAGTAAGGCTATTCCTGTTTTTCTTTCTCAAACAAGGTCATTTAAAGAGGTTTATTAATGGAACCTTCTTAGAATGGATATATATGAAGGACAAATTAGTTTGAACTTGTTTTGACTGAAGGAATTCATTTTATAGCAAAAATACCAATTTGGCTTTAACTCGCAAAAGTAAGGCTATTCCTGTTTTTCTTTCTCAAACAAGGTCATTTAAAGAGGTTTATGCATGGAACCTTCTTAGAATGGATATATATGAAGGACATAGGAGTTTGAACTTGTTTTGACTGAAGGAATTGGTGTTTATAAGCAAAAATCCGAATTTCGTCTTAATTCCGCAAAATAAGTCTATTCCTGTTTTTCTTTCTCAAACAAGGTCATTTAAAGAGGTTTATTTATGGAACCTTCTTAGAATGGATATATATGAAGGACAAATTAGTTTGAACTTGTTTTGACTGAAGGAATTCATTTTATAGCAAAAATACCAATTTGGCTTTAACTCGCAAAAGTAAGGCTATTCCTGTTTTTCTTTCTCAATCAAGGTCATTTAAAGAGGTTTATGCATGGAACCTTCTTAGAATGGATATATATGAAGGACATAGGAGTTTGAACTTGTTTTGACTGAAGGAATTGGTGTTTATAAGCAAAAATCCGAATTTCGTCTTAATTCCGAAAAATAAGTCTATTCCTGTTTTTCTTTCTCAAACAAGGTCATTTAAAGAGGTTTATTTATGGAACCTTTTTAGAATGGATATATATGAAGGACAAATTAGTTTGAACTTGTTTTGACTGAAGGAATTGTTTTTATAGCAAAAATACCAATTTGGCTTTAACTCGCAAAAGTAAGGCTATTCCTTTTTTTCTTTCTCAAACAAGGTCATTTAAAGAGGTTTATGCATGGAACCTTCTTAGAATGGATATATATGGAGGACAAATTAGTTTGAACTTGTTTTGACTGAAGGATTTGGTGTTTAAAAGCAAAAATCCGAATTTCGTCTTAATACCGCAAAAGAAGGCTATTCCTGTTTTTCTTTCTCATACAAGGTCATTTAAAGAGGGTTATGCATGGAACCTACTCAGAATTGATATATATGAAGGACAAATTAGTTTGAACTTGTTTTGACTGAAGGAATTCATTTTATAGCAAAAATACCAATTTGGCTTTAACTCGCAAAAGTAAGGCTATTCCTGTTTTTCTTCCTCAAACAAGGTCATTTAAAGAGGTTTATGCGTGGAACCTTCTTAGAATTGATATATATGAAGGACAAATTAGTTTGAACTTGTTTTGACTGAAGGAATTCATTTTATAGCAAAAATTCAAATTTGGCTTTAACTCGCAAAAGTAAGGCTATTCCTGTTTTTCTTTCTCAAACAAGGTCATTTAAAGAGGTTTATTAATGGAACCTTCTTAGAATGGATATATATGAAGGACAAATTAGTTTGAACTTGTTTTGACTGAAGGAATTCATTTTATAGCAAAAATACCAATTTGGCTTTAACTCGCAAAAGTAAGGCTATTCCTGTTTTTCTTTCTCAAACAAGGTCATTTAAAGAGGTTTATGCATGTAACCTTCTTAGAATGGATATATATGAAGGACATAGGAGTTTGAACTTGTTTTGACTGAAGGAATTGGTGTTTATAAGCAAAAATCCGAATTTCGTCTTAATTCCGCAAAATAAGTCTATTCCTGTTTTTCTTTCTCAAACAAGGTCATTTAAAGAGGTTTATTTATGGAACCTTCTTAGAATGGATATATATGAAGGACAAATTAGTTTGAACTTGTTTTGACTGAAGGAATTCATTTTATAGCAAAAATACCAATTTGGCTTTAACTCGCAAAAGTAAGGCTATTCCTGTTTTTCTTTCTCAATCAAGGTCATTTAAAGAGGTTTATGCATGGAACCTTCTTAGAATGGATATATATGAAGGACATAGGAGTTTGAACTTGTTTTGACTGAAGGAATTGGTGTTTATAAGCAAAAATCCGAATTTCGTCTTAATTCCGCAAAATAAGTCTATTCCTGTTTTTCTTTCTCAAACAAGGTCATTTAAAGAGGTTTATTTATGGAACCTTTTTAGAATGGATATATATGAAGGACAAATTAGTTTGAACTTGTTTTGACTGAAGGAATTGTTTTTATAGCAAAAATACCAATTTGGCTTTAACTCGCAAAAGTAAGGCTATTCCTGTTTTTCTTTCTCAAACAAGGTCATTTGAAGAGGTTTATGCATGGAATCTTCTTAGAATGGATATATATGAAGGACATAGGAGTTTGAACTTGTTTTTACTGAAGGATTTGGTGTTTATAAGCAAAAATCCGAATTTCGTCTTAATTCCGCAAAAGAAGGCTATTCCTGTTTTTCTTTCTCATACAAGGCCATTTAAAGAGTTTTATGCATGGAACCTATTTAGAATTGATATATATGAGGGACAAATTAGTTTGAACTTGTTTTGACTGAAGGAATTCTTTTTATAGCAAAAATACCAATTTTGCTTTAACTCGCAAAAGTAAGGCTATTCCTGTTTTTCTTTCTCAAACAAGGTCATTTAAAGAGGTTTATGCATGGAACCTTCTTAGAATTGATATATATGAAGGACAAATTAGTTTGAACTTGTTTTGACTGAAGGAATTCTTTTTATAGCAAAAATACCAATTTGGCTTTAACTCGCAAAAGTAAGGCTATTCCTTTTTTTCTTTCTCAAACAAGGTCATTTAAAGAGGTTTATGCATGGAACCTTCTTAGAATGGATATATATGGAGGACAAATTAGTTTGAACTTGTTTTGACTGAAGGATTTGGTGTTTAAAAGCAAAAATCCGAATTTCGTCTTAATACCGCAAAAGAAGGCTATTCCTGTTTTTCTTTCTCATACAAGGTCATTTAAAGAGGGTTATGCATGGAACCTACTCAGAATTGATATATATGAAGGACAAATTAGTTTGAACTTGTTTTGACTGAAGGAATTCATTTTATAGCAAAAAATACCAATTTGGATTTAACTCGCAAAAGTAAGGCTATTCCTGTTTTTCTTCCTCAAACAAGGTCATTTAAAGAGGTTTATGCATGGAACCTTCTTAGAAGGGATATATATGAAGGACAAATTAGTTTGAACTTGTTTTGACTGAAGGAATTCATTTTATAGCAAAAATACCAATTTGGCTTTAACTCTCAAAAGTAAGGCTATTCCTGTTTTTCTTTCTCAAACAAGGTCATTTAAAGAGGTTTATGCATGGAACCTTCTTAGAATGGATATATATGAAGGACACAGGAGTTTGAACTTGTTTTGACTGAAGGAATTGATGTTTATAAGCAAAAATCCGAATTTCGTCTTCATTCCGCAAAAGAAGGCTATTCCTGTTTTTCTTTCTCATACAAGGTCATTTAAAGAGGGTTATGCATGGAACCTACTTAGAATTGATATATATGAAAGACAAATTAGTTTGAACTTGTTTTGGCTGAAGTAATTCATTTTATAGCAAAAATTCAAATTTGGCTTTAACTCGCAAAAGTAAGGCTATTCCTGTTTTTCTTTCTCAAACAAGGTCATTTAAAGGGGTTTATGCATGGAACCTTCTTAGAATGGATATATATGAAGGACAAATTAGTTTGAACTTGTTTTGACTGAAGGAATTCATTTCTTAGCAAAAATACCAATTTGGCTTTAACTCGCAAAAGTAAGGCTATTCCTGTTTTTCTTTCTCATACAAGGTCATTTAAAGAGGGTTATGCATGGAACCTTCTTAGAATGGATATATATGAAGGACATAGGAGTTTGAACTTGTTTTGACTGAAGGAATTGGTGTTTATAAGCAAAAATCCGAATTTCGTCTTAATTCCGCAAAATAAGTCTATTCCTGTTTTTCTTTCTCAAACAAGGTCATTTAAAGAGGTTTATTAATGGAACCTTCTTAGAATGGATATATATGAAGGACATAGGAGTTTGAACTTGTTTTGACTGAAGGAATTCTTTTTATAGCAAAAATACCAATTTGGCTTTAACTCGCAAAAGTAAGGCTATTCCTGTTTTTCTTTCTCAAACAAGGTCATTTAAAGAGGTTTATGCATGGAACCTTCTTAGAATTGATATATATGAAGGACAAATTAGTTTGAACTTGTTTTGACTGAAGGAATTCTTTTTATAGCAAAAATACCAATTTGGCTTTAACTCGCAAAAGTAAGGCTATTCCTTTTTTTCTTTCTCAAACAAGGTCATTTAAAGAGATTTATGCATGGAACCTTCTTAGAATGGATATATATGGAGGACAAATTAGTTTGAACTTGTTTTGACTGAAGGATTTGGTGTTTAAAAGCAAAAATCCGAATTTCGTCTTAATACCGCAAAAGAAGGCTATTCCTGTTTTTCTTTCTCATACAAGGTCATTTAAAGAGGGTTATGCATGGAACCTACTCAGAATTGATATATATGAAGGACAAATTAGTTTGAACTTGTTTTGACTGAAGGAATTCATTTTATAGCAAAAATACCAATTTGGCTTTAACTCGCAAAAGTAAGGCTATTCCTGTTTTTCTTCCTCAAACAAGGTCATTTAAAGAGGTTTATGCATGGAACCTTCTTAGAAGGGATATATATGAAGGACAAATTAGTTTGAACAAGTTTTGACTGAAGGAATTCATTTTATAGCAAAAATACCAATTTGGCTTTAACTCTCAAAAGTAAGGCTATTCCTGTTTTTCTTTCTCAAACAAGGTCATTTAAAGAGGTTTATGCATGGAACCTTCTTAGAATGGATATATATGAAGGACACAGGAGTTTGAACTTGTTTTGACTGAAGGAATTTGTGTTTATAAGCAAAAATCCGAATTTCGTCTTAATTCCGCAAAAGAAGGCTATTCCTGTTTTTCTTTCTCATACAAGGTCATTTAAAGAGGGTTATGCATGGAACCTACTTAGAATCGATATATATGAAGGACAAATTAGTTTGAACTTGTTTTGACTGAAGGAATTCTTTTTATAGCAAAAATACCAATTTGGCTTTAACTCGCAAAAGTAAGGCTATTCCTTTTTTTCTTTCTCAAACAAGGTCATTTAAAGAGGTTTATGCATGGAACCTTCTTAGAATGGATATATATGAAGGACAAATTAGTTTGAACTCGTTTTGACTGAAGGAATTCATTTTATAGCAAAAATACCAATTTGGCTTTAACTCGCAAAAGTAAGGCTATTCCTGTTTTTCTTTCTCAAACAAGGTCATTTAAAGAGGGTTATGCATGGAACCTACTTAGAATTGATATATATGAAGGACAAATTAGTTTGAACTTGTTTTGACTGAAGGAATTCATTTTATAGCAAAAATACCAATTTGGCTTTAACTCGCAAAAGTAAGGCTATTCCTGTTTTTCTTTCTCAAACAAGGTCATTTAAAGAGGTTTATGCATGGAACCTTCTTAGAATGGATATATATGAAGGACATAGGAGTTTGAACTTGTTTTGACTGAAGGAATTGGTGTTTATAAGCAAAAATCCGAATTTCGTCTTAATACCGCAAAAGAAGGCTATTCCTGTTTTTCTTTCTCATACAAGGTCATTTAAAGAGGGTTATGCATGGAACCTACTTAGAATTGATATATATGAAGGACAAATTAGTTTGAACTTGTTTTGACTGAAGGAATTCTTTTTATAGCAAAAATACCAATTTGGCTTTAACACGCAAAAGTAAGGCTATTCCTGTTTTTCTTTCTCAAACAAGGTCATTTAAAGAGGTTTATGCATGGAACCTTCTTAGAATGGATATATATGAAGGTCAAATTAGTTTGAACTTGTTTTGACTGAAGGAATTCATTTTATAGCAAAAATACCAATTTGGCTTTAACTCGCAAAAGTAAGGCTATTCCTGTTTTTCTTTCTCAAACAAGGTCATTTAAAGAGGTTTATGCATGGAACCTTCTTAGAATGGATATATATGAAGGACATAGGAGTTTGAACTTGTTTTGACTGAAGGAATTGGTGTTTATAAGCAAAAATCCGAATTTCGTCTTAATACCGCAAAAGAAGGCTATTCCTGTTTTTCTTTCTCATACAAGGTCATTTAAAGAGGGTTATGCATGGAACCTACTTAGAATTGATATATATGAAGGACAAATTAGTTTGAACTTGTTTTGACTGAAGGAATTCTTTTTATAGCAAAAATACCAATTTGGCTTTAACTCGCAAAAGTAAGGCTATTCCTTTTTTTCTTTCTCAAACAAGGTCATTTAAAGAGGTTTATGCATGGAACCTTCTTAGAATGGATATATATGAAGGACAAATTAGTTTGAACTTGTTTTGACTGAAGGAATTCATTTTATAGCAAAAATACCAATTTGGCTTTAACTCGCAATTATAAGGCTATTCCTGTTTTTCTTTCTCAAATAAAGTCATTTAAAGAGGTTTATGCATGGAACCTTCTTAGAATGGATATATATGAAGGACAAATTAGTTTGAACTTGTTTTGACTGAAGGAATTGGTGTTTATAAGCAAAAATCCGAATTTCGTCTTAATTCCGCAAAAGAAGGCTATTCCTGTTTTTCTTTCTCAAACAAGGTCATTTAAAGAGGTTTATGCATGGAACCTTCTTAGAATGGATATATATGAAGGACAAATTAGTTTGAACTTGTTTTGACTGAAGGAATTCATTTTATAGCAAAAATACCAATTTGGCTTTAACTCGCAAAAGTAAGGCTATTCCTGTTTTTCTTTCTCAAACAAGGTCATTTAAAGAGGGTTATGCATGGAACCTTCTTAGAATGGATATATATGAAGGACATAGGAGTTTGAACTTGTTTTGACTGAAGGAATTGGTGTTTATAAGCAAAAATCCGAATTTCGTCTTAATTCCGCAAAAGAAGGCTATTCCTGTTTTTCTTTCTCAAACAAGGTCATTTAAAGAGGTTTATGCATGGAACCTTCTTAGAATGGATATATATGAAGGACAAATTAGTTTGAACTTGTTTTGACTGAAGGAATTCATTTCATAGCAAAAATACCAATTTGGCTTTAACTCGCAAAAGGAAGGCTATTCCTGTTTTTCTTTCTCAAACAAGGTCATTTAAAGAGGTTTATGCATGGAACCTTCTTAGAATGGATATATATGAAGGACAAATTAGTTTAAAGTTGTTTTGACTGAAGGAATTCATTTTATAGCAAAAATACCAATTTGGCTTTAACTCGCAAAAGTAAGGCTATTCCTGTTTTTCTTTCTCAAACAAGGTCATTTAAAGAGGTTTATGCATGGAACCTTCTTAGAATGGATATATATGAAGGACATAGGAGTTTGAACTTGTTTTGACTGAAGGAATTGGTGTTTATAAGCAAAAATCCGAATTTCGTCTTAATTCCGCAAAATAAGGCTATTCCTGTTTTTCTTTCTCAAACAAGGTCATTTAAAGAGGTTTATTTATGGAACCTTCTTAGAATGGATATATATGAAGGACAAATTAGTTTGAACTTGTTTTGACTGAAGGAATTCATTTTATAGCAAAAATACCAATTTGGCTTTAACTCGCAAAAGTAAGGCTATTCCTGTTTTTCTTTCTCAAACAAGGTCATTTAAAGAGGTTTTTGCATGGAACCTTCTTAGAATGGATATATATGAAGGACATAGGAGTTTGAACTTGTTTTGACTGAAGGAATTGGTGTTTATAAGCAAAAATCCCAATTTCGTCTTCATACCGCAAAAGAAGGCTATTCCTGTTTTTCTTTCACATACAAGGTCATTTAAAGAGGGTTATGCATGGAACCTATTTAGAATTGATATATATGAAGGACAAATTAGTTTGAACTTGTTTTGACTGTAGGAATTAATTTTATAGCAAAAATACCAATTTGGCTTTAACTCGCAAAAGTAAGGCTATTCCTGTTTTTCTTTCTCAAACAAGGTCATTTAAAGAGGTTTATGCATGGAACCTTCTTAGAATGGATATATATGAAGGACAAATTAGTTTGAACTTGTTTTGACTGAAGGAATTCATTTTATAGCAAAAATACCAATTTGGCTTTAACTCGCAAAAGTAAGGCTATTCCTGTTTTTCTTTCTCAAACAAGGTCATTTAAAGAGGTTTATGCATGGAACCTTCTTAGAATGGATATATTTGAAGGACAAATTAGTTTAAAGTTGTTTTGACTGAAGGAATTCATTTTATAGCAAAAATACCAATTTGGCTTTAACTCGCAAAAGTAAGGCTATTCTTGTTTTTCTTTCTCAAACAAGGTCATTTAAAGAGGTTTATGCATGGAACCTTCTTAGAATGGATATATATGAAGGACATAGGAGTTTGAACTTGTTTTGACTGAAGGAATTGGTGTTTATAAGCAAAAATCCGAATTTCGTCTTAATTCCGCAAAATAAGGCTATTCCTGTTTTTCTTTCTCAAACAAGGTCATTTAAAGAGGTTTATGCATGGAACCTTCTTAGAATGGATATATATGAAGGACAAATTAGTTTGAACTTGTTTTGACTGAAGGAATTCATTTTATAGCAAAAATACCAATTTGGCTTTAACTCGCAAAAGTAAGGCTATTCCTGTTTTTCTTTCTCAAACAAGGTCATTTAAAGAGGTTTTTGCATGGAACCTTCTTTGAATGGATATATATGAAGGACATAGGAGTTTGAACTTGTTTTGACTGAAGGAATTGGTGTTTATAAGCAAAAATCCGAATTTCGTCTTAATTCCGCAAAAGAAGGCTATTCCTGTTTTTCTTTCACATACAAGGTCATTTAAAGAGGGTTATGCATGGAACCTATTTAGAATTGATATATATGAAGGACAAATTAGTTTGAACTTGTTTTGACTGAAGGAATTCATTTTATAAGCAAAAATACCAATTTGGCTTTAACTCGCAAAAGTAAGGCTATTCCTGTTTTTCTTTCTCAAACAAGGTCATTTAAAGAGGTTTATGCATGGAACCTTCTTAGAATGGATATATATGAAGGACATAGGAGTTTGAACTTGTTTTGACTGAAGGAATTGGTGTTTATAAGCAAAAATCCGAATTTCGTCTTAATACCGCAAAAGAAGGCTATTCCTGTTTTTCTTTCTCATACAAGGTCATTTAAAGAGGGTTATGCATGGAACCTACTTAGAATTGATATATATGAAGGACAAATTAGTTTGAACTTGTTTTGACTGAAGGAATTCTTTTTATAGCAAAAATACCAATTTGGCTTTAACTCGCAAAAGTAAGGCTATTCCTTTTTTTCTTTCTCAAACAAGGTCATTTAAAGAGGTTTATGCATGGAACCTTCTTAGAATGGATATATATGAAGGACAAATTAGTTTGAACTTGTTTTGACTGAAGGAATTCATTTTATAGCAAAAATACCAATTTGGCTTTAACTCGCAATTATAAGGCTATTCCTGTTTTTCTTTCTCAAATAAAGTCATTTAAAGAGGTTTATGCATGGAACCTTCTTAGAATGGATATATATGAAGGACAAATTAGTTTGAACTTGTTTTGACTGAAGGAATTGGTGTTTATAAGCAAAAATCCGAATTTCGTCTTAATTCCGCAAAAGAAGGCTATTCCTGTTTTTCTTTCTCAAACAAGGTCATTTAAAGAGGTTTATGCATGGAACCTTCTTAGAATGGATATATATGAAGGACAAATTAGTTTGAACTTGTTTTGACTGAAGGAATTCATTTTATAGCAAAAATACCAATTTGGCTTTAACTCGCAAAAGTAAGGCTATTCCTGTTTTTCTTTCTCAAACAAGGTCATTTAAAGAGGGTTATGCATGGAACCTTCTTAGAATGGATATATATGAAGGACATAGGAGTTTGAACTTTTTTTGATTGAAGGAATTGGTGTTTATAAGCAAAAATCCGAATTTCGTCTTAATTCCGCAAAAGAAGGCTATTCCTGTTTTTCTTTCTCAAACAAGGTCATTTAAAGAGGTTTATGCATGGAACCTTCTTAGAATGGATATATATGAAGGACAAATTAGTTTGAACTTGTTTTGACTGAAGGAATTCATTTCATAGCAAAAATACCAATTTGGCTTTAACTCGCAAAAGTAAGGCTATTCCTGTTTTTCTTTCTCATACAAGGTCATTTAAAGAGGGTTATGCATGGAACCTATTTAGAATTGATATATATGAAGGACAAATTAGTTTGAACTTGTTTTGACTGTAGGAATTAATTTTATAGCAAAAATACCAATTTGGCTTTAACTCGCAAAAGTAAGGCTATTCCTGTTTTTCTTTCTCAAACAAGGTCATTTAAAGAGGTTTATGCATGGAACCTTCTTAGAATGGATATATATGAAGGACAAATTAGTTTGAACTTGTTTTGACTGAAGGAATTCATTTTATAGCAAAAATACCAATTTGGCTTTAACTCGCAAAAGTAAGGCTATTCCTGTTTTTCTTTCTCAAACAAGGTCATTTAAAGAGGTTTATGCATGGAACCTTCTTAGAATGGATATATTTGAAGGACAAATTAGTTTAAAGTTGTTTTGACTGAAGGAATTCATTTTATAGCAAAAATACCAATTTGGCTTTAACTCGCAAAAGTAAGGCTATTCTTGTTTTTCTTTCTCAAACAAGGTCATTTAAAGAGGTTTATGCATGGAACCTTCTTAGAATGGATATATATGAAGGACATAGGAGTTTGAACTTGTTTTGACTGAAGGAATTGGTGTTTATAAGCAAAAATCCGAATTTCGTCTTAATACCGCAAAAGAAGGCTATTCCTGTTTTTCTTTCTCATACAAGGTCATTTAAAGAGGGTTATGCATGGAACCTACTTAGAATTGATATATATGAAGGACAAATTAGTTTGAACTTGTTTTGACTGAAGGAATTCTTTTTATAGCAAAAATACCAATTTGGCTTTAACTCGCAAAAGTAAGGCTATTCCTTTTTTTCTTTCTCAAACAAGGTCATTTAAAGAGGTTTATGCATGGAACCTTCTTAGAATGGATATATATGAAGGACAAATTAGTTTGAACTTGTTTTGACTGAAGGAATTCATTTTATAGCAAAAATACCAATTTGGCTTTAACTCGCAATTATAAGGCTATTCCTGTTTTTCTTTCTCAAATAAAGTCATTTAAAGAGGTTTATGCATGGAACCTTCTTAGAATGGATATATATGAAGGACAAATTAGTTTGAACTTGTTTTGACTGAAGGAATTGGTGTTTATAAGCAAAAATCCGAATTTCGTCTTAATTCCGCAAAAGAAGGCTATTCCTGTTTTTCTTTCTCAAACAAGGTCATTTAAAGAGGTTTATGCATGGAACCTTCTTAGAATGGATATATATGAAGGACAAATTAGTTTGAACTTGTTTTGACTGAAGGAATTCATTTTATAGCAAAAATACCAATTTGGCTTTAACTCGCAAAAGTAAGGCTATTCCTGTTTTTCTTTCTCAAACAAGGTCATTTAAAGAGGTTTATGCATGGAACCTTCTTAGAATGGATATATATGAAGGACATAGGAGTTTGAACTTGTTTTGACTGAAGGAATTGGTGTTTATAAGCAAAAATCCGAATTTCGTCTTAATTCCGCAAAAGAAGGCTATTCCTGTTTTTCTTTCTCATACAAGGTCATTTAAAGAGGTTTATGCATGGAGCCTTCTTAGAATTGATATATATGAAGGACAAATTAGTTTGAACTTGTTTTGACTGAAGGAATTCATTTTATAAGCAAAAATACCAATTTGGCTTTAACTCGCAAAAGTAAGGCTATTCCTGTTTTTCTTTCTCAAACAAGGTCATTTAAAGATGTTTATGCATGGAACCTTCTTAGAATGGATATATATGAAGGACAAATTAGTTTGAACTTGTTTTGACTGAAGGAATTCATTTTATAGCAAAAATACCAATTTGGCTTTAACTCGCAAAAGTAAGGCTATTCCTGTTTTTCTTTCTCAAACAAGGTCATTTAAAGAGGTTTATGCATGGAACCTTCTTAGAATGGATATATATGAAGGACATAGGAGTTTGAACTTGTTTTGACTGAAGGAATTGGTGTTTATAAGCAAAAATCCGAATTTCGTCTTAATTCCGCAAAAGAAGGCTATTCCTGTTTTCCTTTCTCAAACAAGGTCATTTAAAGAGGTTTATGCATGGAACCTTCTTAGAATGGATATATATGAAGGACAAATTAGTTTGAACTTGTTTTGACTGAAGGAATTCATTTTATAGCAAAAATACCAATTTGGCTTTAACTCGCAAAAGTAAGTCTATTCCTGTTTTTCTTTCTCAAACAAGGTCATTTAAAGAGGTTTTTGCATGGAACCTTCTTAGAATGGATATATATGAAGGACAAATAAGTTTGAACTTGTTTTGACTGAAGGAATTGGTGTTTATAAGCAAAAATCCGAATTTCGTCTTAATTCCGCAAAAGAAGGCTATTCCTGTTTTTCTTTCTCAAACAAGGTCATTTAAAGAGGGTTATGCATGGAACCTACTTAGAATTGATATATATGAAAGACAAATTAGTTTGAACTTGTTTTGGCTGAAGTAATTCATTTTATAGCAAAAATTCCAATTTGGCTTTAACTCGCAAAAGTAAGGCTATTCCTGTTTTTCTTTCTCAAACAAGGTCATTTAAAGAGGTTTATGCATGGAACCTTCTTAGAATGGATATATATGAAGGACAAATTAGTTTGAACTTGTTTTGACTGAAGGAATTCATTTTATAGCAAAAATACCAATTTGGCTTTAACTCGCAAAAGTAAGGCTATTCCTGTTTTTCTTTCTCATACAAGGTCATTTAAAGAGGTTTATGCATGGAGCCTTCTTAGAATGGATATATATGAAGGACAAATTAGTTTGAACTTGTTTTGACTGAAGGAATTCATTTTATAGCAAAAATACCAATTTGGCTTTATCTCGCAAAAGTAAGGCTATTCCTGTTTTTCTTTCTCAAACAAGGTCATTTAAAGAGGTTTATGCATGGAACCTTCTTAGAATGGATATATATGAAGGACAAATTAGTTTGAACTTGTTTTGACTGAAGGAATTCATTTTATAGCAAAAATACCAATTTGGCTTTAACTCGCAAAAGTAAGGCTATTCCTGTTTTTCTTTCTCAAACAAGGTCATTTAAAGAGGTTTATGCATGGAACCTTCTTAGAATGGATATATATGAAGGACATAGGAGTTTGAACTTGTTTTGACTGAAGGAATTGGTGTTTATAAGCAAAAATCCGAATTTCGTCTTAATTCCGCAAAAGAAGGCTATTCCTGTTTTCCTTTCTCAAACAAGGTCATTTAAAGAGGTTTATGCATGGAACCTTCTTAGAATGGATATATATGAAGGACAAATTAGTTTGAACTTGTTTTGACTGAAGGAATTCATTTTATAGCAAAAATACCAATTTGGCTTTAACTCGCAAAAGTAAGGCTATTCCTGTTTTTCTTTCTCAAACAAGGTCATTTAAAGAGGTTTATGCATGGAACCTTCTTAGAATGGATATATATGAAGGACAAATTAGTTTGAACTTGTTTTGACTGAAGGAATTCATTTTATAGCAAAAATAACAATTTGGCTTTAACTCGCAAAAGTAAGGCTATTCCTGTTTTTCTTTCTCAAACAAGGTCATTTAAAGAGGTTTATGCATGGAACCTTCTTAGAATGGATATATATGAAGGACATAGGAGTTTGAACTTGTTTTGACTGAAGGAATTGGTGTTTATAAGCAAAAATCCCAATTTCGTCTTCATACCGCAAAAGAAGGCTATTCCTGTTTTTCGTTCTCATACAAGGTCATTTAAAGAGGGTTATGCATGGAACCTTCTTAGAATGGATATATATGAAGGACAAATTAGTTTGAACTTGTTTTGACTGAAGGAATTCATTTTATAGCAAAAATACCAATTTGGCTTTATCTCGCAAAAGTAAGGCTATTCCTGTTTTTCTTTCTCAAACAAGGTCATTTAAAGAGGTTTATGCATGGAACCTTCTTAGAATGGATATATATGAAGGACATAGGAGTTTGAACTTGTTTTGACTGAAGGAATTGGTGTTTATAAGCAAAAATCCGAATTTCGTCTTAATTCCGCAAAAGAAGGCTATTCCTGTTTTCCTTTCTCAAACAAGGTCATTTAAAGAGGTTTATGCATGGAACCTTCTTAGAATGGATATATATGAAGGACAAATTAGTTTGAACTTGTTTTGACTGAAGGAATTCATTTTATAGCAAAAATACCAATTTGGCTTTGACTCGCAAAAGTAAGGCTATTCCTGTTTTTCTTTCTCAAACAAGGTCATTTAAAGAGGTTTATGCATGGAACCTTCTTAGAATGGATATATATGAAGGACAAATTAGTTTGAACTTGTTTTGACTGAAGGAATTCATTTTATAGCAAAAATAACAATTTGGCTTTAACTCGCAAAAGTAAGGCTATTCCTGTTTTTCTTTCTCAAACAAGGTCATTTAAAGAGGTTTATGCATGGAACCTTCTTAGAATGGATATATATGAAGGACATAGGAGTTTGAACTTGTTTTGACTGAAGGAATTGGTGTTTATAAGCAAAAATCCGAATTTCGTCTTAATTCCGCAAAAGAAGGCTATTCCTGTTTTCCTTTCTCATACAAGGTCATTTAAAGAGGTTTATGCATGGAACCTTCTTAGAATGGATATATAAGAAGGACAAATTAGTTTGAACTTTTTTTGACTGAAGGAATTCATTTTATAGCAAAAATACCAATTTGGCTTTAACTCGCAAAAGTAAGGCTATTCCTGTTTTTCTTTCTCAATCAAGGTCATTTAAAGAGGTTTATGCATGGAACCTTCTTAGAATGGATATATATGAAGGACAAATTAGTTTGAACTTGTTTTGACTGAAGGAATTCATTTTATAGCAAAAATACCAATTTGGCTTTAACTCGCAAAAGTAAGGCTATTCCTGTTTTTCTTTCTCAAACAAGGTCATTTAAAGAGGTTTATGCATGGAACCTTCTTAGAATGGATATATATGAAGGACATAGGAGTTTGAACTTGTTTTGACTGAAGGAATTGGTGTTTATAAGCAAAAATCCGAATTTCGTCTTAATTCCGCAAAAGAAGGCTATTCCTGTTTTTCTTTCTCAAACAAGGTCATTTAAAGAGGTTTATGCATGGAACCTTCTTAGAATGGATATATATGAAGGACAAATTAGTTTGAACTTGTTTTGACTGAAGGAATTCATTTTATAGCAAAAATACCAATTTGGCTTTAACTCGCAAAAGTAAGGCTATTCCTGTTTTTCTTTCTCAAACAAGGTCATTTAAAGAGGTTTATGCATGGAACCTTCTTAGAATGGATATATATGAAGGACAAATTAGTTTGAACTTGTTTTGACTGAAGGAATTCATTTTATAGCAAAAATACCAATTTGGCTTTAACTCGCAAAAGTAAGGCTATTCCTGTTTTTCTTTCTCAAACAAGGTCATTTAAAGAGGTTTATGCATGGAACCTTCTTAGAATGGATATATATGAAGGACATAGGAGTTTGAACTTGTTTTGACTGAAGGAATTGGTGTTTATAAGCAAAAATCCGAATTTTGTCTTAATTCCGCAAAAGAAGGCTATTCCTGTTTTCCTTTCTCAAACAAGGTCATTTAAAGAGGTTTATGCATGGAACCTTCTTAGAATGGATATATATGAAGGACAAATTAGTTTGAACTTGTTTTGACTGAAGGAATTCATTTTATAGCAAAAATACCAATTTGGCTTTAACTCGCAAAAGTAAGGCTATTCCTGTTTTTCTTTCTCAAACAAGGTCATTTAAAGAGGTTTATGCATGGAACCTTCTTAGAATGGATATATATGGAGGACAAATTAGTTTGAACTTGTTTTGACTGAAGGAATTCATTTTATAGCAAAAATAACAATTTGGCTTTAACTCGCAAAAGTAAGGCTATTCCTGTTTTTCTTCCTCAAACAAGGTCATTTAAAGAGGTTTATGCATGGAACCTTCTTAGAATGGATATATATGAAGGACATAGGAGTTTGAACTTGTTTTGACTGAAGGAATTGGTGTTTATAAGCAAAAATCCGAATTTCGTCTTAATTCCGCAAAAGAAGGCTATTCCTGTTTTCCTTTCTCAAACAAGGTCATTTAAAGAGGTTTATGCATGGAACCTTCTTAGAATGGATATATATGAAGGACAAATTAGTTTGAACTTGTTTTGACTGAAGGAATTCATTTTATAGCAAAAATACCAATTTGGCTTTAACTCGCAAAAGTAAGGCTATTCCTGTTTTTCTTTCTCAAACAAGGTCATTTAAAGAGGTTTATGCATGGAACCTTCTTAGAATGGATATATATGAAGGACATAGGAGTTTGAACTTGTTTTGACTGAAGGAATTGGTGTTTATAAGCAAAAATCCCAATTTCGTCTTCATACCGCAAAAGAAGGCTATTGCTGTTTTTCGTTCTCATACAAGGTCATTTAAAGAGGGTTATGCATGGAACCTATTTAGAATTGATATATATGAAGGACAAATTAGTTTGAACTTGTTTTGACTTAAGGAATTCATTTTATAGCAAAAATACCAATTTGGCTTTAACTCGCAAAAGTAAGGCTATTCCTGTTTTTCTTTCTCAAACAAGGTCATTTAAAGATGTTTATGCATGGAACCTTCTTAGAATGGATATATATGAAGGACATAGGAGTTTGAACTTGTTTTGACTGAAGGAATTGGTGTTTATAAGCAAAAATCCCAATTTCGTCTTCATACCGCAAAAGAAGGCTATTGCTGTTTTTCGTTCTCATACAAGGTCATTTAAAGAGGGTTATGCATGGAACCTATTTAGAATTGATATATATGAAGGACAAATTAGTTTGAACTTGTTTTGACTTAAGGAATTCATTTTATAGCAAAAATACCAATTTGGCTTTAACTCGCAAAAGTAAGGCTATTCCTGTTTTTCTTTCTCAAACAAGGTCATTTAAAGATGTTTATGCATGGAACCTTCTTAGAATGGATATATATGAAGGACAAATTAGTTTGAACTTGTTTTGACTGAAGGAATTCATTTTATAGCAAAAATACCAATTTGGCTTTATCTCGCAAAAGTAAGGCTATTCCTGTTTTTCTTTCTCAAACAAGGTCATTTAAAGAGGTTTATGCATGGAACCTTCTTAGAATGGATATATATGAAGGACATAGGAGTTTGAACTTGTTTTGACTGAAGGAATTGGTGTTTATAAGCAAAAATCCGAATTTCGTCTTAATTCCGCAAAAGAAGGCTATTCCTGTTTTCCTTTCTCAAACAAGGTCATTTAAAGAGGTTTACGCATGGAACCTTCTTAGAATGGATATATATGAAGGACAAATTAGTTTGAACTTGTTTTGACTGAAGGAATTCATTTTATAGCAAAAATACCAATTTGGCTTTGACTCGCAAAAGTAAGGCTATTCCTGTTTTTCTTTCTCAAACAAGGTCATTTAAAGAGGTTTATGCATGGAACCTTCTTAGAATGGATATATATGAAGGACAAATTAGTTTGAACTTGTTTTGACTGAAGGAATTCATTTTATAGCAAAAATAACAATTTGGCTTTAACTCGCAAAAGTAAGGCTATTCCTGTTTTTCTTTCTCAAACAAGGTCATTTAAAGAGGTTTATGCATGGAACCTTCTTAGAATGGATATATATGAAGGACATAGGAGTTTGAACTTGTTTTGACTGAAGGAATTGGTGTTTATAAGCAAAAATCCGAATTTCGTCTTAATTCCGCAAAAGAAGGCTATTCCTGTTTTCCTTTCTCATACAAGGTCATTTAAAGAGGTTTATGCATGGAACCTTCTTAGAATGGATATATAAGAAGGACAAATTAGTTTGAACTTTTTTTGACTGAAGGAATTCATTTTATAGCAAAAATACCAATTTGGCTTTAACTCGCAAAAGTAAGGCTATTCCTGTTTTTCTTTCTCAATCAAGGTCATTTAAAGAGGTTTATGCATGGAACCTTCTTAGAATGGATATATATGAAGGACAAATTAGTTTGAACTTGTTTTGACTGAAGGAATTCATTTTATAGCAAAAATACCAATTTGGCTTTAACTCGCAAAAGTAAGGCTATTCCTGTTTTTCTTTCTCAAACAAGGTCATTTAAAGAGGTTTATGCATGGAACCTTCTTAGAATGGATATATATGAAGGACATAGGAGTTTGAACTTGTTTTGACTGAAGGAATTGGTGTTTATAAGCAAAAATCCGAATTTCGTCTTAATTCCGCAAAAGAAGGCTATTCCTGTTTTTCTTTCTCAAACAAGGTCATTTAAAGAGGTTTATGCATGGAACCTTCTTAGAATGGATATATATGAAGGACAAATTAGTTTGAACTTGTTTTGACTGAAGGAATTCATTTTATAGCAAAAATACCAATTTGGCTTTAACTCGCAAAAGTAAGGCTATTCCTGTTTTTCTTTCTCAAACAAGGTCATTTAAAGAGGTTTATGCATGGAACCTTCTTAGAATGGATATATATGAAGGACAAATTAGTTTGAACTTGTTTTGACTGAAGGAATTCATTTTATAGCAAAAATACCAATTTGGCTTTAACTCGCAAAAGTAAGGCTATTCCTGTTTTTCTTTCTCAAACAAGGTCATTTAAAGAGGTTTATGCATGGAACCTTCTTAGAATGGATATATATGAAGGACATAGGAGTTTGAACTTGTTTTGACTGAAGGAATTGGTGTTTATAAGCAAAAATCCGAATTTTGTCTTAATTCCGCAAAAGAAGGCTATTCCTGTTTTCCTTTCTCAAACAAGGTCATTTAAAGAGGTTTATGCATGGAACCTTCTTAGAATGGATATATATGAAGGACAAATTAGTTTGAACTTGTTTTGACTGAAGGAATTCATTTTATAGCAAAAATACCAATTTGGCTTTAACTCGCAAAAGTAAGGCTATTCCTGTTTTTCTTTCTCAAACAAGGTCATTTAAAGAGGTTTATGCATGGAACCTTCTTAGAATGGATATATATGAAGGACAAATTAGTTTGAACTTGTTTTGACTGAAGGAATTCATTTTATAGCAAAAATAACAATTTGGCTTTAACTCGCAAAAGTAAGGCTATTCCTGTTTTTCTTCCTCAAACAAGGTCATTTAAAGAGGTTTATGCATGGAACCTTCTTAGAATGGATATATATGAAGGACATAGGAGTTTGAACTTGTTTTGACTGAAGGAATTGGTGTTTATAAGCAAAAATCCGAATTTCGTCTTAATTCCGCAAAAGAAGGCTATTCCTGTTTTTCTTTCTCATACAAGGTCATTTAAAGAGGTTTATGCATGGAACCTTCTTAGAATGGATATATATGAAGGACAAATTAGTTTGAACTTGTTTTGACTGAAGGAATTCATTTTATAGCAAAAATACCAATTTGGCTTTAACTCGCAAAAGTAAGGCTATTACTGTTTTTCTTTCTCAAACAAGGTCATTTAAAGAGGTTTATAGATGGAACCTTCTTAGAATGGATATATATGAAGGACAAATTAGTTTGAACTTGTTTTGACTGAAGGAATTCATTTTATAGCAAAAATACCAATTTGGCTTTAACTCGCAAAAGTAAGGCTATTCCTGTTTTTCTTTCTCAAACAAGGTCATTTAAAGAGGTTTATGCATGGAACCTTCTTAGAATGGATATATATGAAGGACATAGGAGTTTGAACTTGTTTTGACTGAAGGAATTGGTGTTTTTAAGCAAAAATCCGAATTTCGTCTTAATTACGCAAAATAAGGCTATTCCTATTTTTCTTTCTCAAACAAGGTCATTTAAAGAGGTTTATGCATGGAACCTTCTTAGAATGGATATATATGAAGGACATAGGAGTTTGAACTTGTTTTGACTGAAGGAATTGGTGTTTTTAAGCAACAATCCGAATTTCGTCTTAATTCCGCAAAATAAGGCTATTCCTGTTTTTCTTTCTCAAACAAGGTCATTTAAAGAGGTTTATTCATGGAACCTTCTTAGAATGGATATATATGAAGGACAAATTAGTTTGAACTTGTTTTGACTGAAGGAATTCATTTTATAGCAAAAATACCAATTTGGCTTTAACTCGCAAAAGTAAGGCTATTCCTGTTTTTCTTTCTCAAACAAGGTCATTTAAAGAGGTTTTTGCATGGAACCTTCTTAGAATGGATATATATGAAGGACAAATAAGTTTGAACTTGTTTTGACTGAAGGAATTGGTGTTTATAAGCAAAAATCCGAATTTCGTCTTAATTCCGCAAAATAAGGCTATTCCTGTTTTTCTTTCTCAAACAAGGTCATTTAAAGAGGGTTATGCATGGAACCTACTTAGAATTGATATATATGAAAGACAAATTAGTTTGAACTTGTTTTGGCTGAAGTAATTCATTTTATAGCAAAAATTCCAATTTGGCTTTAACTCGCAAAAGTAAGGCTATTCCTGTTTTTCTTTCTCAAACAAGGTCATTTAAAGAGGTTTATGCATGGAACCTTCTTAGAATGGATATATATGAAGGACAAATTAGTTTGAACTTGTTTTGACTGAAGGAATTCATTTTATAGCAAAAATACCAATTTGGCTTTAACTCGCAAAAGTAAGGCTATTCCTGTTTTTCTTTCTCAAACAAGGTCATTTAAAGAGGGTTATGCATGGAACCTACTTAGAATTGATATATATGAAGGACAAATTAGTTTGAACTTGTTTTGACTGAAGGAATTCATTTTATAGCAAAAATACCAATTTGGCTTTATCTCGCAAAAGTAAGGCTATTCCTGTTTTTCTTTCTCAAACAAGGTCATTTAAAGAGGTTTATGCATGGAACCTTCTTAGAATGGATATATATGAAGGACATAGGAGTTTGAACTTGTTTTGACTGAAGGAATTGGTGTTTATAAGCAAAAATCCGAATTTCGTCTTAATTCCGCAAAAGAAGGCTATTCCTGTTTTTCTTTCTCAAACAAGGTCATTTAAAGAGGTTTATGCATGGAACCTTCTTAGAATGGATATATATGAAGGACAAATTAGTTTGAACTTGTTTTGACTGAAGGAATTCATTTTATAGCAAAAAAAACAATTTGGCTTTAACTCGCAAAAGTAAGGCTATTCCTGTTTTTCTTTCTCAAACAAGGTCATTTAAAGAGGTTTATGCATGGAACCTTCTTAGAATGGATATATATGAAGGACAAATTAGTTTGAACTTGTTTTGACTGAAGGAATTCATTTTATAGCAAAAATACCAATTTGGCTTTAACTCGCAAAAGTAAGGCTATTCCTGTTTTTCTTTCTCAAACAAGGTCATTTAAAGAGGTTTATGCATGGAACCTTCTTAGAATGGATATATATGAAGGACAAATTAGTTTAAAGTTGTTTTGACTGAAGGAATTCATTTTATAGCAAAAATACCAATTTGGCTTTAACTCGCAAAAGTAAGGCTATTCCTGTTTTTCTTTCTCAAACAAGGTCATTTAAAGAGGTTTATTTATGGAACCTTCTTAGAATGGATATATATGAAGGACAAATTAGTTTGAACTTGTTTTGACTGAAGGAATTCATTTTATAGCAAAAATACCAATTTGGCTTTAACTCGCAAAAGTAAGGCTATTCCTGTTTTTCTTTCTCAAACAAGGTCATTTAAAGAGTTTTATAGATGGAACCTTCTTAGAATGGATATATATGAAGGACAAATTAGTTTGAACTTGTTTTGACTGAAGGAATTCATTTTATAGCAAAAGTACCAATTTGGCTTTAACTCGCAAAAGTAAGGCTATTCCTGTTTTTCTTTCTCAAACAAGGTCATTTAAAGAGGTTTATGCATGGAACCTTCTTAGAATGGATATATATGAAGGACATAGGAGTTTGAACTTGTTTTGACTGAAGGAATTGGTGTTTATAAGCAAAAATCCGAATTTTGTCTTAATTCCGCAAAAGAAGGCTATTCCTGTTTTCCTTTCTCAAACAAGGTCATTTAAAGAGGTTTATGCATGGAACCTTCTTAGAATGGATATATATGAAGGACAAATTAGTTTGAACTTGTTTTGACTGAAGGAATTCATTTTATAGCAAAAATACCAATTTGGCTTTAACTCGCAAAAGTAAGGCTATTCCTGTTTTTCTTTCTCAAACAAGGTCATTTAAAGAGGTTTATGCATGGAACCTTCTTAGAATGGATATATATGAAGGACAAATTAGTTTGAACTTGTTTTGACTGAAGGAATTCATTTTATAGCAAAAATAACAATTTGGCTTTAACTCGCAAAAGTAAGGCTATTCCTGTTTTTCTTCCTCAAACAAGGTCATTTAAAGAGGTTTATGCATGGAACCTTCTTAGAATGGATATATATGAAGGACATAGGAGTTTGAACTTGTTTTGACTGAAGGAATTGGTGTTTATAAGCAAAAATCCGAATTTCGTCTTAATTCCGCAAAAGAAGGCTATTCCTGTTTTTCTTTCTCATACAAGGTCATTTAAAGAGGTTTATGCATGGAACCTTCTTAGAATGGATATATATGAAGGACAAATTAGTTTGAACTTGTTTTGACTGAAGGAATTCATTTTATAGCAAAAATACCAATTTGGCTTTAACTCGCAAAAGTAAGGCTATTACTGTTTTTCTTTCTCAAACAAGGTCATTTAAAGAGGTTTATAGATGGAACCTTCTTAGAATGGATATATATGAAGGACAAATTAGTTTGAACTTGTTTTGACTGAAGGAATTCATTTTATAGCAAAAATACCAATTTGGCTTTAACTCGCAAAAGTAAGGCTATTCCTGTTTTTCTTTCTCAAACAAGGTCATTTAAAGAGGTTTATGCATGGAACCTTCTTAGAATGGATATATATGAAGGACATAGGAGTTTGAACTTGTTTTGACTGAAGGAATTGGTGTTTTTAAGCAAAAATCCGAATTTCGTCTTAATTACGCAAAATAAGGCTATTCCTATTTTTCTTTCTCAAACAAGGTCATTTAAAGAGGTTTATGCATGGAACCTTCTTAGAATGGATATATATGAAGGACATAGGAGTTTGAACTTGTTTTGACTGAAGGAATTGGTGTTTTTAAGCAACAATCCGAATTTCGTCTTAATTCCGCAAAATAAGGCTATTCCTGTTTTTCTTTCTCAAACAAGGTCATTTAAAGAGGTTTATTCATGGAACCTTCTTAGAATGGATATATATGAAGGACAAATTAGTTTGAACTTGTTTTGACTGAAGGAATTCATTTTATAGCAAAAATACCAATTTGGCTTTAACTCGCAAAAGTAAGGCTATTCCTGTTTTTCTTTCTCAAACAAGGTCATTTAAAGAGGTTTTTGCATGGAACCTTCTTAGAATGGATATATATGAAGGACAAATAAGTTTGAACTTGTTTTGACTGAAGGAATTGGTGTTTATAAGCAAAAATCCGAATTTCGTCTTAATTCCGCAAAATAAGGCTATTCCTGTTTTTCTTTCTCAAACAAGGTCATTTAAAGAGGGTTATGCATGGAACCTACTTAGAATTGATATATATGAAAGACAAATTAGTTTGAACTTGTTTTGGCTGAAGTAATTCATTTTATAGCAAAAATTCCAATTTGGCTTTAACTCGCAAAAGTAAGGCTATTCCTGTTTTTCTTTCTCAAACAAGGTCATTTAAAGAGGTTTATGCATGGAACCTTCTTAGAATGGATATATATGA
The DNA here is from genome assembly GCF_027942865.1 of Odontesthes bonariensis. Lineage (NCBI taxonomy): Eukaryota > Metazoa > Chordata > Actinopteri > Atheriniformes > Atherinopsidae > Odontesthes > Odontesthes bonariensis. Next base: position 28,435,513 of record NC_134524.1, read on the forward strand.
AGGACAAATTAGTTTGAACTTGTTTTGACTGAAGGAATTCATTTTATAGCAAAAATACCAATTTGGCTTTAACTCGCAAAAGTAAGGCTATTCCTGTTTTTCTTTCTCAAACAAGGTCATTTAAAGAGGGTTATGCATGGAACCTACTTAGAATTGATATATATGAAGGACAAATTAGTTTGAACTTGTTTTGACTGAAGGAATTCATTTTATAGCAAAAATACCAATTTGGCTTTATCTCGCAAAAGTAAGGCTATTCCTGTTTTTCTTTCTCAAACAAGGTCATTTAAAGAGGTTTATGCATGGAACCTTCTTAGAATGGATATATATGAAGGACATAGGAGTTTGAACTTGTTTTGACTGAAGGAATTGGTGTTTATAAGCAAAAATCCGAATTTCGTCTTAATTCCGCAAAAGAAGGCTATTCCTGTTTTTCTTTCTCAAACAAGGTCATTTAAAGAGGTTTATGCATGGAACCTTCTTAGAATGGATATATATGAAGGACAAATTAGTTTGAACTTGTTTTGACTGAAGGAATTCATTTTATAGCAAAAAAAACAATTTGGCTTTAACTCGCAAAAGTAAGGCTATTCCTGTTTTTCTTTCTCAAACAAGGTCATTTAAAGAGGTTTATGCATGGAACCTTCTTAGAATGGATATATATGAAGGACAAATTAGTTTGAACTTGTTTTGACTGAAGGAATTCATTTTATAGCAAAAATACCAATTTGGCTTTAACTCGCAAAAGTAAGGCTATTCCTGTTTTTCTTTCTCAAACAAGGTCATTTAAAGAGGTTTATGCATGGAACCTTCTTAGAATGGATATATATGAAGGACAAATTAGTTTAAAGTTGTTTTGACTGAAGGAATTCATTTTATAGCAAAAATACCAATTTGGCTTTAACTCGCAAAAGTAAGGCTATTCCTGTTTTTCTTTCTCAAACAAGGTCATTTAAAGAGGTTTATTTATGGAACCTTCTTAGAATGGATATATATGAAGGACAAATTAGTTTGAACTTGTTTTGACTGAAGGAATTCATTTTATAGCAAAAATACCAATTTGGCTTTAACTCGCAAAAGTAAGGCTATTCCTGTTTTTCTTTCTCAAACAAGGTCATTTAAAGAGTTTTATAGATGGAACCTTCTTAGAATGGATATATATGAAGGACAAATTAGTTTGAACTTGTTTTGACTGAAGGAATTCATTTTATAGCAAAAGTACCAATTTGGCTTTAACTCGCAAAAGTAAGGCTATTCCTGTTTTTCTTTCTCAAACAAGGTCATTTAAAGAGGTTTATGCATGGAACCTTCTTAGAATGGATATATATGAAGGACATAGGAGTTTGAACTTGTTTTGACTGAAGGAATTGGTGTTTTTAAGCAAAAATCCGAATTTCGTCTTAATTACGCAAAATAAGGCTATTCCTGTTTTTCTTTCTCATACAATGTCATTTAAAGAGGTTTATGCATGGAACCTTCTTAGAATGGATATATATGAAGGACAAATTAGTTTGAACTTTTTTTGACTGAAGGAATTCATTTTATAGCAAAAATACCAATTTGGCTTTAACTCGCAAAAGTAAGGCTATTCCTGTTTTTCTTTCTCAAACAAGGTCATTTAAAGAGGTTTATGCATGGAACCTTCTTAGAATGGATATATATGAAGGACATAGGAGTTTGAACTTGTTTTGACTGAAGGAATTGGTGTTTTTAAGCAACAATCCGAATTTCGTCTTAATTCCGCAAAATAAGGCTATTCCTGTTTTTCTTTCTCAAACAAGGTCATTTAAAGAGGGTTATGCATGGAACCTACTTAGAATTGATATATATGAAAGACAAATTAGTTTGAACTTGTTTTGGCTGAAGTAATTCATTTTATAGCAAAAATTCCAATTTGGCTTTAACTCGCAAAAGTAAGGCTATTCCTGTTTTTCTTTCTCAAACAAGGTCATTTAAAGAGGTTTATGCATGGAACCTTCTTAGAATGGATATATATGAAGGACAAATTAGTTTGAACTTGTTTTGACTGAAGGAATTCATTTTATAGCAAAAATACCAATTTGGCTTTAACTCGCAAAAGTAAGGCTATTCCTGTTTTTCTTTCTCAAACAAGGTCATTTAAAGAGGGTAATGCATGGAACCTACTTAGAATTGATATATATGAAGGAAAAATTAGTTTGAACTTGTTTTGACTGAAGGAATTCATTTTATAGCAAAAATACCAATTTGGCTTTAACTCGCAAAAGTAAGGCTATTCCTGTTTTTCTTTCTCAAACAAGGTCATTTAAAGAGGTTTATGCATGGAACCTTCTTAGAATGGATATATATGAAGGACATAGGAGTTTGAACTTGTTTTGACTGAAGGAATTGGTGTTTATAAGCAAAAATCCGAATTTCGTCTTAATTCCGCAAAAGAAGGCTATTCCTGTTTTTCTTTCTCAAACAAGGTCATTTAAAGAGGTTTATGCATGGAACCTTCTTAGAATGGATATATATGAAGGACAAATTAGTTTGAACTTGTTTTGACTGAAGGAATTCATTTTATAGCAAAAAAACCAATTTGGCTTTAACTCGCAAAAGTAAGGCTATTCCTGTTTTTCTTTCTCAAACAAGGTCATTTAAAGAGGTTTATGCATGGAACCTTCTTAGAATGGATATATATGAAGGACATAGGAGTTTGAACTTGTTTTGACTGAAGGAATTGGTGTTTATAAGCAAAAATCCGAATTTCGTCTTAATTCCGCAAAAGAAGGCTATTCCTGTTTTCCTTTCTCATACAAGGTCATTTAAAGAGGTTTATGCATGGAACCTTCTTAGAATGGATATATAAGAAGGACAAATTAGTTTGAACTTTTTTTGACTGAAGGAATTCATTTTATAGCAAAAATACCAATTTGGCTTTAACTCGCAAAAGTAAGGCTATTCCTGTTTTTCTTTCTCAATCAAGGTCATTTAAAGAGGTTTATGCATGGAACCTTCTTAGAATGGATATATATGAAGGACAAATTAGTTTGAACTTGTTTTGACTGAAGGAATTCATTTTATAGCAAAAATACCAATTTGGCTTTAACTCGCAAAAGTAAGGCTATTCCTGTTTTTCTTTCTCAAACAAGGTCATTTAAAGAGGTTTATGCATGGAACCTTCTTAGAATGGATATATATGAAGGACATAGGAGTTTGAACTTGTTTTGACTGAAGGAATTGGTGTTTATAAGCAAAAATCCGAATTTCGTCTTAATTCCGCAAAAGAAGGCTATTCCTGTTTTTCTTTCTCAAACAAGGTCATTTAAAGAGGTTTATGCATGGAACCTTCTTAGAATGGATATATATGAAGGACAAATTAGTTTGAACTTGTTTTGACTGAAGGAATTCATTTTATAGCAAAAATACCAATTTGGCTTTAACTCGCAAAAGTAAGGCTATTCCTGTTTTTCTTTCTCAAACAAGGTCATTTAAAGAGGTTTATGCATGGAACCTTCTTAGAATGGATATATATGAAGGACAAATTAGTTTGAACTTGTTTTGACTGAAGGAATTCATTTTATAGCAAAAATACCAATTTGGCTTTAACTCGCAAAAGTAAGGCTATTCCTGTTTTTCTTTCTCAAACAAGGTCATTTAAAGAGGTTTATGCATGGAACCTTCTTAGAATGGATATATATGAAGGACATAGGAGTTTGAACTTGTTTTGACTGAAGGAATTGGTGTTTATAAGCAAAAATCCGAATTTTGTCTTAATTCCGCAAAAGAAGGCTATTCCTGTTTTCCTTTCTCAAACAAGGTCATTTAAAGAGGTTTATGCATGGAACCTTCTTAGAATGGATATATATGAAGGACAAATTAGTTTGAACTTGTTTTGACTGAAGGAATTCATTTTATAGCAAAAATACCAATTTGGCTTTAACTCGCAAAAGTAAGGCTATTCCTGTTTTTCTTTCTCAAACAAGGTCATTTAAAGAGGTTTATGCATGGAACCTTCTTAGAATGGATATATATGAAGGACAAATTAGTTTGAACTTGTTTTGACTGAAGGAATTCATTTTATAGCAAAAATAACAATTTGGCTTTAACTCGCAAAAGTAAGGCTATTCCTGTTTTTCTTCCTCAAACAAGGTCATTTAAAGAGGTTTATGCATGGAACCTTCTTAGAATGGATATATATGAAGGACATAGGAGTTTGAACTTGTTTTGACTGAAGGAATTGGTGTTTATAAGCAAAAATCCGAATTTCGTCTTAATTCCGCAAAAGAAGGCTATTCCTGTTTTTCTTTCTCATACAAGGTCATTTAAAGAGGTTTATGCATGGAACCTTCTTAGAATGGATATATATGAAGGACAAATTAGTTTGAACTTGTTTTGACTGAAGGAATTCATTTTATAGCAAAAATACCAATTTGGCTTTAACTCGCAAAAGTAAGGCTATTACTGTTTTTCTTTCTCAAACAAGGTCATTTAAAGAGGTTTATAGATGGAACCTTCTTAGAATGGATATATATGAAGGACAAATTAGTTTGAACTTGTTTTGACTGAAGGAATTCATTTTATAGCAAAAATACCAATTTGGCTTTAACTCGCAAAAGTAAGGCTATTCCTGTTTTTCTTTCTCAAACAAGGTCATTTAAAGAGGTTTATGCATGGAACCTTCTTAGAATGGATATATATGAAGGACATAGGAGTTTGAACTTGTTTTGACTGAAGGAATTGGTGTTTTTAAGCAAAAATCCGAATTTCGTCTTAATTACGCAAAATAAGGCTATTCCTATTTTTCTTTCTCAAACAAGGTCATTTAAAGAGGTTTATGCATGGAACCTTCTTAGAATGGATATATATGAAGGACATAGGAGTTTGAACTTGTTTTGACTGAAGGAATTGGTGTTTTTAAGCAACAATCCGAATTTCGTCTTAATTCCGCAAAATAAGGCTATTCCTGTTTTTCTTTCTCAAACAAGGTCATTTAAAGAGGTTTATTCATGGAACCTTCTTAGAATGGATATATATGAAGGACAAATTAGTTTGAACTTGTTTTGACTGAAGGAATTCATTTTATAGCAAAAATACCAATTTGGCTTTAACTCGCAAAAGTAAGGCTATTCCTGTTTTTCTTTCTCAAACAAGGTCATTTAAAGAGGTTTTTGCATGGAACCTTCTTAGAATGGATATATATGAAGGACAAATAAGTTTGAACTTGTTTTGACTGAAGGAATTGGTGTTTATAAGCAAAAATCCGAATTTCGTCTTAATTCCGCAAAATAAGGCTATTCCTGTTTTTCTTTCTCAAACAAGGTCATTTAAAGAGGGTTATGCATGGAACCTACTTAGAATTGATATATATGAAAGACAAATTAGTTTGAACTTGTTTTGGCTGAAGTAATTCATTTTATAGCAAAAATTCCAATTTGGCTTTAACTCGCAAAAGTAAGGCTATTCCTGTTTTTCTTTCTCAAACAAGGTCATTTAAAGAGGTTTATGCATGGAACCTTCTTAGAATGGATATATATGAAGGACAAATTAGTTTGAACTTGTTTTGACTGAAGGAATTCATTTTATAGCAAAAATACCAATTTGGCTTTAACTCGCAAAAGTAAGGCTATTCCTGTTTTTCTTTCTCAAACAAGGTCATTTAAAGAGGGTTATGCATGGAACCTACTTAGAATTGATATATATGAAGGACAAATTAGTTTGAACTTGTTTTGACTGAAGGAATTCATTTTATAGCAAAAATACCAATTTGGCTTTATCTCGCAAAAGTAAGGCTATTCCTGTTTTTCTTTCTCAAACAAGGTCATTTAAAGAGGTTTATGCATGGAACCTTCTTAGAATGGATATATATGAAGGACATAGGAGTTTGAACTTGTTTTGACTGAAGGAATTGGTGTTTATAAGCAAAAATCCGAATTTCGTCTTAATTCCGCAAAAGAAGGCTATTCCTGTTTTTCTTTCTCAAACAAGGTCATTTAAAGAGGTTTATGCATGGAACCTTCTTAGAATGGATATATATGAAGGACAAATTAGTTTGAACTTGTTTTGACTGAAGGAATTCATTTTATAGCAAAAAAAACAATTTGGCTTTAACTCGCAAAAGTAAGGCTATTCCTGTTTTTCTTTCTCAAACAAGGTCATTTAAAGAGGTTTATGCATGGAACCTTCTTAGAATGGATATATATGAAGGACAAATTAGTTTGAACTTGTTTTGACTGAAGGAATTCATTTTATAGCAAAAATACCAATTTGGCTTTAACTCGCAAAAGTAAGTCTATTCCTGTTTTTCTTTCTCAAACAAGGTCATTTAAAGAGGTTTTTGCATGGAACCTTCTTAGAATGGATATATATGAAGGACAAATAAGTTTGAACTTGTTTTGACTGAAGGAATTGGTGTTTATAAGCAAAAATCCGAATTTCGTCTTAATTCCGCAAAAGAAGGCTATTCCTGTTTTTCTTTCTCAAACAAGGTCATTTAAAGAGGGTTATGCATGGAACCTACTTAGAATTGATATATATGAAAGACAAATTAGTTTGAACTTGTTTTGGCTGAAGTAATTCATTTTATAGCAAAAATTCCAATTTGGCTTTAACTCGCAAAAGTAAGGCTATTCCTGTTTTTCTTTCTCAAACAAGGTCATTTAAAGAGGTTTATGCATGGAACCTTCTTAGAATGGATATATATGAAGGACAAATTAGTTTGAACTTGTTTTGACTGAAGGAATTCATTTTATAGCAAAAATACCAATTTGGCTTTAACTCGCAAAAGTAAGGCTATTCCTGTTTTTCTTTCTCAAACAAGATCATTTAAAGAGGGTTATGCATGGAACCTACTTAGAATTGATATATATGAAGGAAAAATTAGTTTGAACTTGTTTTGACTGAAGGAATTCATTTTATAGCAAAAATACCAATTTGGCTTTAACTCGCAAAAGTAAGGCTATTCCTGTTTTTCTTTCTCAAACAAGGTCATTTAAAGAGGTTTATGCATGGAACCTTCTTAGAATGGATATATATGAAGGACATAGGAGTTTGAACTTGTTTTGACTGAAGGAATTGGTGTTTATAAGCAAAAATCCGAATTTCGTCTTAATTCCGCAAAAGAAGGCTATTCCTGTTTTTCTTTCTCAAACAAGGTCATTTAAAGAGGTTTATGCATGGAACCTTCTTAGAATGGATATATATGAAGGACAAATTAGTTTGAACTTGTTTTGACTGAAGGAATTCATTTTATAGCAAAAAAACCAATTTGGCTTTAACTCGCAAAAGTAAGGCTATTCCTGTTTTTCTTTCTCAAACAAGGTCATTTAAAGAGGTTTATGCATGGAACCTTCTTAGAATGGATATATATGAAGGACAAATTAGTTTGAACTTGTTTTGACTGAAGGAATTCATTTTATAGCAAAAATACCAATTTGGCTTTAACTCGCAAAAGTAAGGCTATTCCTGTTTTTCTTTCTCAAACAAGGTCATTTAAAGAGGTTTATGCATGGAACCTTCTTAGAATGGATATATATGAAGGACAAATTAGTTTAAAGTTGTTTTGACTGAAGGAATTCATTTTATAGCAAAAATACCAATTTGGCTTTAACTCGCAAAAGTAAGGCTATTCCTGTTTTTCTTTCTCAAACAAGGTCATTTAAAGAGGTTTATGCATGGAACCTTCTTAGAATGGATATATATGAAGGACATAGGAGTTTGAACTTGTTTTGACTGAAGGAATTGGTGTTTATAAGCAAAAATCCGAATTTCGTCTTAATTCCGCAAAATAAGGCTATTCCTGTTTTTCTTTCTCAAACAAGGTCATTTAAAGAGGGTTATGCATGGAACCTACTTAGAATTGATATATATGAAAGACAAATTAGTTTGAACTTGTTTTGGCTGAAGTAATTCATTTTATAGCAAAAATTCCAATTTGGCTTTAACTCGCAAAAGTAAGGCTATTCCTGTTTTTCTTTCTCAAACAAGGTCATTTAAAGAGGTTTATGCATGGAACCTTCTTAGAATGGATATATATGAAGGACAAATTAGTTTGAACTTGTTTTGACTGAAGGAATTCATTTTATAGCAAAAATACCAATTTGGCTTTAACTCGCAAAAGTAAGGCTATTCCTGTTTTTCTTTCTCAAACAAGGTCATTTAAAGAGGGTTATGCATGGAACCTACTTAGAATTGATATATATGAAGGACAAATTGGTTTGAACTTGTTTTGACTGAAGGAATTCATTTTATAGCAAAAATACCAATTTGGCTTTATCTCGCAAAAGTAAGGCTATTCCTGTTTTTCTTTCTCAAACAAGGTCATTTAAAGAGGTTTATGCATGGAACCTTCTTAGAATGGATATATATGAAGGACATAGGAGTTTGAACTTGTTTTGACTGAAGGAATTGGTGTTTATAAGCAAAAATCCGAATTTCGTCTTAATTCCGCAAAAGAAGGCTATTCCTGTTTTTCTTTCTCAAACAAGGTCATTTAAAGAGGTTTATGCATGGAACCTTCTTAGAATGGATATATATGAAGGACAAATTAGTTTGAACTTGTTTTGACTGAAGGAATTCATTTTATAGCAAAAAAACCAATTTGGCTTTAACTCGCAAAAGTAAGGCTATTCCTGTTTTTCTTTCTCAAACAAGGTCATTTAAAGAGGTTTATGCATGGAACCTTCTTAGAATGGATATATATGAAGGACATAGGAGTTTGAACTTGTTTTGACTGAAGGAATTGGTGTTTATAAGCAAAAATCCGAATTTCGTCTTAATTCCGCAAAAGAAGGCTATTCCTGTTTTCCTTTCTCATACAAGGTCATTTAAAGAGGTTTATGCATGGAACCTTCTTAGAATGGATATATAAGAAGGACAAATTAGTTTGAACTTTTTTTGACTGAAGGAATTCATTTTATAGCAAAAATACCAATTTGGCTTTAACTCGCAAAAGTAAGGCTATTCCTGTTTTTCTTTCTCAATCAAGGTCATTTAAAGAGGTTTATGCATGGAACCTTCTTAGAATGGATATATATGAAGGACAAATTAGTTTGAACTTGTTTTGACTGAAGGAATTCATTTTATAGCAAAAATACCAATTTGGCTTTAACTCGCAAAAGTAAGGCTATTCCTGTTTTTCTTTCTCAAACAAGGTCATTTAAAGAGGTTTATGCATGGAACCTTCTTAGAATGGATATATATGAAGGACATAGGAGTTTGAACTTGTTTTGACTGAAGGAATTGGTGTTTATAAGCAAAAATCCGAATTTCGTCTTAATTCCGCAAAAGAAGGCTATTCCTGTTTTTCTTTCTCAAACAAGGTCATTTAAAGAGGTTTATGCATGGAACCTTCTTAGAATGGATATATATGAAGGACAAATTAGTTTGAACTTGTTTTGACTGAAGGAATTCATTTTATAGCAAAAATACCAATTTGGCTTTAACTCGCAAAAGTAAGGCTATTCCTGTTTTTCTTTCTCAAACAAGGTCATTTAAAGAGGTTTATGCATGGAACCTTCTTAGAATGGATATATATGAAGGACAAATTAGTTTGAACTTGTTTTGACTGAAGGAATTCATTTTATAGCAAAAATACCAATTTGGCTTTAACTCGCAAAAGTAAGGCTATTCCTGTTTTTCTTTCTCAAACAAGGTCATTTAAAGAGGTTTATGCATGGAACCTTCTTAGAATGGATATATATGAAGGACATAGGAGTTTGAACTTGTTTTGACTGAAGGAATTGGTGTTTATAAGCAAAAATCCGAATTTTGTCTTAATTCCGCAAAAGAAGGCTATTCCTGTTTTCCTTTCTCAAACAAGGTCATTTAAAGAGGTTTATGCATGGAACCTTCTTAGAATGGATATATATGAAGGACAAATTAGTTTGAACTTGTTTTGACTGAAGGAATTCATTTTATAGCAAAAATACCAATTTGGCTTTAACTCGCAAAAGTAAGGCTATTCCTGTTTTTCTTTCTCAAACAAGGTCATTTAAAGAGGTTTATGCATGGAACCTTCTTAGAATGGATATATATGAAGGACAAATTAGTTTGAACTTGTTTTGACTGAAGGAATTCATTTTATAGCAAAAATAACAATTTGGCTTTAACTCGCAAAAGTAAGGCTATTCCTGTTTTTCTTCCTCAAACAAGGTCATTTAAAGAGGTTTATGCATGGAACCTTCTTAGAATGGATATATATGAAGGACATAGGAGTTTGAACTTGTTTTGACTGAAGGAATTGGTGTTTATAAGCAAAAATCCGAATTTCGTCTTAATTCCGCAAAAGAAGGCTATTCCTGTTTTTCTTTCTCATACAAGGTCATTTAAAGAGGTTTATGCATGGAACCTTCTTAGAATGGATATATATGAAGGACAAATTAGTTTGAACTTGTTTTGACTGAAGGAATTCATTTTATAGCAAAAATACCAATTTGGCTTTAACTCGCAAAAGTAAGGCTATTACTGTTTTTCTTTCTCAAACAAGGTCATTTAAAGAGGTTTATAGATGGAACCTTCTTAGAATGGATATATATGAAGGACAAATTAGTTTGAACTTGTTTTGACTGAAGGAATTCATTTTATAGCAAAAATACCAATTTGGCTTTAACTCGCAAAAGTAAGGCTATTCCTGTTTTTCTTTCTCAAACAAGGTCATTTAAAGAGGTTTATGCATGGAACCTTCTTAGAATGGATATATATGAAGGACATAGGAGTTTGAACTTGTTTTGACTGAAGGAATTGGTGTTTTTAAGCAAAAATCCGAATTTCGTCTTAATTACGCAAAATAAGGCTATTCCTATTTTTCTTTCTCAAACAAGGTCATTTAAAGAGGTTTATGCATGGAACCTTCTTAGAATGGATATATATGAAGGACATAGGAGTTTGAACTTGTTTTGACTGAAGGAATTGGTGTTTTTAAGCAACAATCCGAATTTCGTCTTAATTCCGCAAAATAAGGCTATTCCTGTTTTTCTTTCTCAAACAAGGTCATTTAAAGAGGTTTATTCATGGAACCTTCTTAGAATGGATATATATGAAGGACAAATTAGTTTGAACTTGTTTTGACTGAAGGAATTCATTTTATAGCAAAAATACCAATTTGGCTTTAACTCGCAAAAGTAAGGCTATTCCTGTTTTTCTTTCTCAAACAAGGTCATTTAAAGAGGTTTTTGCATGGAACCTTCTTAGAATGGATATATATGAAGGACAAATAAGTTTGAACTTGTTTTGACTGAAGGAATTGGTGTTTATAAGCAAAAATCCGAATTTCGTCTTAATTCCGCAAAATAAGGCTATTCCTGTTTTTCTTTCTCAAACAAGGTCATTTAAAGAGGGTTATGCATGGAACCTACTTAGAATTGATATATATGAAAGACAAATTAGTTTGAACTTGTTTTGGCTGAAGTAATTCATTTTATAGCAAAAATTCCAATTTGGCTTTAACTCGCAAAAGTAAGGCTATTCCTGTTTTTCTTTCTCAAACAAGGTCATTTAAAGAGGTTTATGCATGGAACCTTCTTAGAATGGATATATATGAAGGACAAATTAGTTTGAACTTGTTTTGACTGAAGGAATTCATTTTATAGCAAAAATACCAATTTGGCTTTAACTCGCAAAAGTAAGGCTATTCCTGTTTTTCTTTCTCAAACAAGGTCATTTAAAGAGGGTTATGCATGGAACCTACTTAGAATTGATATATATGAAGGACAAATTAGTTTGAACTTGTTTTGACTGAAGGAATTCATTTTATAGCAAAAATACCAATTTGGCTTTATCTCGCAAAAGTAAGGCTATTCCTGTTTTTCTTTCTCAAACAAGGTCATTTAAAGAGGTTTATGCATGGAACCTTCTTAGAATGGATATATATGAAGGACATAGGAGTTTGAACTTGTTTTGACTGAAGGAATTGGTGTTTATAAGCAAAAATCCGAATTTCGTCTTAATTCCGCAAAAGAAGGCTATTCCTGTTTTTCTTTCTCAAACAAGGTCATTTAAAGAGGTTTATGCATGGAACCTTCTTAGAATGGATATATATGAAGGACAAATTAGTTTGAACTTGTTTTGACTGAAGGAATTCATTTTATAGCAAAAAAAACAATTTGGCTTTAACTCGCAAAAGTAAGGCTATTCCTGTTTTTCTTTCTCAAACAAGGTCATTTAAAGAGGTTTATGCATGGAACCTTCTTAGAATGGATATATATGAAGGACAAATTAGTTTGAACTTGTTTTGACTGAAGGAATTCATTTTATAGCAAAAATACCAATTTGGCTTTAACTCGCAAAAGTAAGTCTATTCCTGTTTTTCTTTCTCAAACAAGGTCATTTAAAGAGGTTTTTGCATGGAACCTTCTTAGAATGGATATATATGAAGGACAAATAAGTTTGAACTTGTTTTGACTGAAGGAATTGGTGTTTATAAGCAAAAATCCGAATTTCGTCTTAATTCCGCAAAAGAAGGCTATTCCTGTTTTTCTTTCTCAAACAAGGTCATTTAAAGAGGGTTATGCATGGAACCTACTTAGAATTGATATATATGAAAGACAAATTAGTTTGAACTTGTTTTGGCTGAAGTAATTCATTTTATAGCAAAAATTCCAATTTGGCTTTAACTCGCAAAAGTAAGGCTATTCCTGTTTTTCTTTCTCAAACAAGGTCATTTAAAGAGGTTTATGCATGGAACCTTCTTAGAATGGATATATATGAAGGACAAATTAGTTTGAACTTGTTTTGACTGAAGGAATTCATTTTATAGCAAAAATACCAATTTGGCTTTAACTCGCAAAAGTAAGGCTATTCCTGTTTTTCTTTCTCAAACAAGGTCATTTAAAGAGGGTTATGCATGGAACCTACTTAGAATTGATATATATGAAGGAAAAATTAGTTTGAACTTGTTTTGACTGAAGGAATTCATTTTATAGCAAAAATACCAATTTGGCTTTAACTCGCAAAAGTAAGGCTATTCCTGTTTTTCTTTCTCATACAAGGTCATTTAAAGAGGTTTATGCATGGAACCTTCTTAGAATGGATATATATGAAGGACATAGGAGTTTGAACTTGTTTTGACTGAAGGAATTGGTGTTTATAAGCAAAAATCCGAATTTCGTCTTAATTCCGCAAAAGAAGGCTATTCCTGTTTTTCTTTCTCAAACAAGGTCATTTAAAGAGGTTTATGCATGGAACCTTCTTAGAATGGATATATATGAAGGACAAATTAGTTTGAACTTGTTTTGACTGAAGGAATTCATTTTATAGCAAAAAAACCAATTTGGCTTTAACTCGCAAAAGTAAGGCTATTCCTGTTTTTCTTTCTCAAACAAGGTCATTTAAAGAGGTTTATGCATGGAACCTTCTTAGAATGGATATATATGAAGGACAAATTAGTTTGAACTTGTTTTGACTGAAGGAATTCATTTTATAGCAAAAATACCAATTTGGCTTTAACTCGCAAAAGTAAGGCTATTCCTGTTTTTCTTTCTCAAACAAGGTCATTTAAAGAGGTTTATGCATGGAACCTTCTTAGAATGGATATATATGAAGGACAAATTAGTTTAAAGTTGTTTTGACTGAAGGAATTCATTTTATAGCAAAAATACCAATTTGGCTTTAACTCGCAAAAGTAAGGCTATTCCTGTTTTTCTTTCTCAAACAAGGTCATTTAAAGAGGTTTATGCATGGAACCTTCTTAGAATGGATATATATGAAGGACATAGGAGTTTGAACTTGTTTTGACTGAAGGAATTGGTGTTTATAAGCAAAAATCCGAATTTCGTCTTAATTCCGCAAAATAAGGCTATTCCTGTTTTTCTTTCTCAAACAAGGTCATTTAAAGAGGGTTATGCATGGAACCTACTTAGAATTGATATATATGAAAGACAAATTAGTTTGAACTTGTTTTGGCTGAAGTAATTCATTTTATAGCAAAAATTCCAATTTGGCTTTAACTCGCAAAAGTAAGGCTATTCCTGTTTTTCTTTCTCAAACAAGGTCATTTAAAGAGGTTTATGCATGGAACCTTCTTAGAATGGATATATATGAAGGACAAATTAGTTTGAACTTGTTTTGACTGAAGGAATTCATTTTATAGCAAAAATACCAATTTGGCTTTAACTCGCAAAAGTAAGGCTATTCCTGTTTTTCTTTCTCAAACAAGGTCATTTAAAGAGGGTTATGCATGGAACCTACTTAGAATTGATATATATGAAGGACAAATTGGTTTGAACTTGTTTTGACTGAAGGAATTCATTTTATAGCAAAAATACCAATTTGGCTTTATCTCGCAAAAGTAAGGCTATTCCTGTTTTTCTTTCTCAAACAAGGTCATTTAAAGAGGTTTATGCATGGAACCTTCTTAGAATGGATATATATGAAGGACATAGGAGTTTGAACTTGTTTTGACTGAAGGAATTGGTGTTTATAAGCAAAAATCCGAATTTCGTCTTAATTCCGCAAAAGAAGGCTATTCCTGTTTTTCTTTCTCAAACAAGGTCATTTAAAGAGGTTTATGCATGGAACCTTCTTAGAATGGATATATATGAAGGACAAATTAGTTTGAACTTGTTTTGACTGAAGGAATTCATTTTATAGCAAAAAAACCAATTTGGCTTTAACTCGCAAAAGTAAGGCTATTCCTGTTTTTCTTTCTCAAACAAGGTCATTTAAAGAGGTTTATGCATGGAACCTTCTTAGAATGGATATATATGAAGGACAAATTAGTTTGAACTTGTTTTGACTGAAGGAATTCATTTTATAGCAAAAATACCAATTTGGCTTTAACTCGCAAAAGTAAGGCTATTCCTGTTTTTCTTTCTCAAACAAGGTCATTTAAAGAGGTTTATGCATGGAACCTTCTTAGAATGGATATATATGAAGGACAAATTAGTTTAAAGTTGTTTTGACTGAAGGAATTCATTTTATAGCAAAAATACCAATTTGGCTTTAACTCGCAAAAGTAAGGCTATTCCTGTTTTTCTTTCTCAAACAAGGTCATTTAAAGAGGTTTATGCATGGAACCTTCTTAGAATGGATATATATGAAGGACATAGGAGTTTGAACTTGTTTTGACTGAAGGAATTGGTGTTTATAAGCAAAAATCCGAATTTCGTCTTAATTCCGCAAAATAAGGCTATTCCTGTTTTTCTTTCTCAAACAAGGTCATTTAAAGAGGTTTATTTATGGAACCTTCTTAGAATGGATATATATGAAGGACAAATTAGTTTGAACTTGTTTTGACTGAAGGAATTCATTTTATAGCAAAAATACCAATTTGGCTTTAACTCGCAAAAGTAAGGCTATTCCTGTTTTTCTTTCTCAAACAAGGTCATTTAAAGAGTTTTATAGATGGAACCTTCTTAGAATGGATATATATGAAGGACAAATTAGTTTGAACTTGTTTTGACTGAAGGAATTCATTTTATAGCAAAAGTACCAATTTGGCTTTAACTCGCAAAAGTAAGGCTATTCCTGTTTTTCTTTCTCAAACAAGGTCATTTAAAGAGGTTTATGCATGGAACCTTCTTAGAATGGATATATATGAAGGACATAGGAGTTTGAACTTGTTTTGACTGAAGGAATTGGTGTTTTTAAGCAAAAATCCGAATTTCGTCTTAATTACGCAAAATAAGGCTATTCCTGTTTTTCTTTCTCATACAATGTCATTTAAAGAGGTTTATGCATGGAACCTTCTTAGAATGGATATATATGAAGGACAAATTAGTTTGAACTTTTTTTGACTGAAGGAATTGGTGTTTTTAAGCAAAAATCCGAATTTCGTCTTAATTCCGCAAAATAAGGCTATTCCTGTTTTTCTTTCTCAAACAAGGTCATTTAAAGAGGTTTATTTATGGAACCTTCTTAGAATGGATATATATGAAGGACAAATTAGTTTGAACTTGTTTTGACTGAAGGAATTCATTTTATAGCAAAAATACCAATTTGGCTTTAACTCGCAAAAGTAAGTCTATTCCTGTTTTTCTTTCTCAAACAAGGTCATTTAAAGAGGTTTTTGCATGGAACCTTCTTAGAATGGATATATATGAAGGAAAAATAAGTTTGAACTTGTTTTGACTGAAGGAATTGGTGTTTATAAGCAAAAATCCGAATTTCGTCTTAATTCCGCAAAAGAAGGCTATTCCTGTTTTTCTTTCTCAAACAAGGTCATTTAAAGAGGGTTATGCATGGAACCTACTTAGAATTGATATATATGAAAGACAAATTAGTTTGAACTTGTTTTGGCTGAAGTAATTCATTTTATAGCAAAAATTCCAATTTGGCTTTAACTCGCAAAAGTAAGGCTATTCCTGTTTTTCTTTCTCAAACAAGGTCATTTAAAGAGGTTTATGCATGGAACCTTCTTAGAATGGATATATATGAAGGACAAATTAGTTTGAACTTGTTTTGACTGAAGGAATTCATTTTATAGCAAAAATACCAATTTGGCTTTAACTCGCAAAAGTAAGGCTATTCCTGTTTTTCTTTCTCAAACAAGGTCATTTAAAGAGGGTTATGCATGGAACCTACTTAGAATTGATATATATGAAGGACAAATTAGTTTGAACTTGTTTTGACTGAAGGAATTCATTTTATAGCAAAAATACCAATTTGGCTTTATCTCGCAAAAGTAAGGCTATTCCTGTTTTTCTTTCTCAAACAAGGTCATTTAAAGAGGTTTATGCATGGAACCTTCTTAGAATGGATATATATGAAGGACATAGGAGTTTGAACTTGTTTTGACTGAAGGAATTGGTGTTTATAAGCAAAAATCCGAATTTCGTCTTAATTCCGCAAAAGAAGGCTATTCCTGTTTTTCTTTCTCAAACAAGGTCATTTAAAGAGGTTTATGCATGGAACCTTCTTAGAATGGATATATATGAAGGACAAATTAGTTTGAACTTGTTTTGACTGAAGGAATTCATTTTATAGCAAAAAAACCAATTTGGCTTTAACTCGCAAAAGTAAGGCTATTCCTGTTTTTCTTTCTCAAACAAGGTCATTTAAAAGAGGTTTATGCATGGAACCTTCTTAGAATGGATATATATGAAGGACAAATTAGTTTGAACTTGTTTTGACTGAAGGAATTCATTTTATAGCAAAAATACCAATTTGGCTTTAACTCGCAAAAGTAAGGCTATTCCTGTTTTTCTTTCTCAAACAAGGTCATTTAAAGAGGTTTATGCATGGAACCTTCTTAGAATGGATATATATGAAGGACAAATTAGTTTAAAGTTGTTTTGACTGAAGGAATTCATTTTATAGCAAAAATACCAATTTGGCTTTAACTCGCAAAAGTAAGGCTATTCCTGTTTTTCTTTCTCAAACAAGGTCATTTAAAGAGGTTTATGCATGGAACCTTCTTAGAATGGATATATATGAAGGACATAGGAGTTTGAACTTGTTTTGACTGAAGGAATTGGTGTTTATAAGCAAAAATCCGAATTTCGTCTTAATTCCGCAAAAGAAGGCTATTCCTGTTTTTCTTTCTCAAACAAGGTCATTTAAAGAGGTTTATGCATGGAACCTTCTTAGAATGGATATATATGAAGGACAAATTAGTTTGAACTTGTTTTGACTGAAGGAATTCATTTTATAGCAAAAAAACCAATTTGGCTTTAACTCGCAAAAGTAAGGCTATTCCTGTTTTTCTTTCTCAAACAAGGTCATTTAAAGAGGTTTATGCATGGAACCTTCTTAGAATGGATATATATGAAGGACAAATTAGTTTGAACTTGTTTTGACTGAAGGAATTCATTTTATAGCAAAAATACCAATTTGGCTTTAACTCGCAAAAGTAAGGCTATTCCTGTTTTTCTTTCTCAAACAAGGTCATTTAAAGAGTTTTATAGATGGAACCTTCTTAGAATGGATATATATGAAGGACAAATTAGTTTGAACTTGTTTTGACTGAAGGAATTCATTTTATAGCAAAAGTACCAATTTGGCTTTAACTCGCAAAAGTAAGGCTATTCCTGTTTTTCTTTCTCAAACAAGGTCATTTAAAGAGGTTTATGCATGGAACCTTCTTAGAATGGATATATATGAAGGACATAGGAGTTTGAACTTGTTTTGACTGAAGGAATTGGTGTTTTTAAGCAAAAATCCGAATTTCGTCTTGATTACGCAAAATAAGGCTATTCCTGTTTTTCTTTCTCATACAATGTCATTTAAAGAGGTTTATGCATGGAACCTTCTTAGAATGGATATATATGAAGGACAAATTAGTTTGAACTTTTTTTGACTGAAGGAATTCATTTTATAGCAAAAATACCAATTTGGCTTTAACTCGCAAAAGTAAGGCTATTCCTGTTTTTCTTTCTCAAACAAGGTCATTTAAAGAGGTTTATGCATGGAACCTTCTTAGAATGGATATATATGAAGGACATAGGAGTTTGAACTTGTTTTGACTGAAGGAATTGGTGTTTTTAAGCAAAAATCCGAATTTCGTCTTAATTCCGCAAAATAAGGCTATTCCTGTTTTTCTTTCTCAAACAAGGTCATTTAAAGAGGTTTATGCATGGAACCTTCTTAGAATGGATATATATGAAGGACAAATTAGTTTGAACTTGTTTTGACTGAAGGAATTCATTTTATAGCAAAAATACCAATTTGGCTTTAACTCGCAAAAGTAAGTCTATTCCTGTTTTTCTTTCTCAAACAAGGTCATTTAAAGAGGTTTTTGCATGGAACCTTCTTAGAATGGATATATATGAAGGACAAATAAGTTTGAACTTGTTTTGACTGAAGGAATTGGTGTTTATAAGCAAAAATCCGAATTTCGTCTTAATTCCGCAAAAGAAGGCTATTCCTGTTTTTCTTTCTCAAACAAGGTCATTTAAAGAGGGTTATGCATGGAACCTACTTAGAATTGATATATATGAAAGACAAATTAGTTTGAACTTGTTTTGGCTGAAGTAATTCATTTTATAGCAAAAATTCCAATTTGGCTTTAACTCGCAAAAGTAAGGCTATTCCTGTTTTTCTTTCTCAAACAAGGTCATTTAAAGAGGTTTATGCATGGAACCTTCTTAGAATGGATATATATGAAGGACAAATTAGTTTGAACTTGTTTTGACTGAAGGAATTCATTTTATAGCAAAAATACCAATTTGGCTTTAACTCGCAAAAGTAAGGCTATTCCTGTTTTTCTTTCTCAAACAAGGTCATTTAAAGAGGTTTATGCATGGAACCTTCTTAGAATGGATATATATGAAGGACATAGGAGTTTGAACTTGTTTTGACTGAAGGAATTGGTGTTTATAAGCAAAAATCCGAATTTCGTCTTAATTCCGCAAAAGAAGGCTATTCCTGTTTTTCTTTCTCAAACAAGGTCATTTAAAGAGGTTTATGCATGGAACCTTCTTAGAATGGATTTATATGAAGGACAAATTAGTTTGAACTTGTTTTGACTGAAGGAATTCATTTTATAGCAAAAAAACCAATTTGGCTTTAACTCGCAAAAGTAAGGCTATTCCTGTTTTTCTTTCTCAAACAAGGTCATTTAAAAGAGGTTTATGCATGGAACCTTCTTAGAATGGATATATATGAAGGACAAATTAGTTTGAACTTGTTTTGACTGAAGTAATTCATTTTATAGCAAAAATACCAATTTGGCTTTAACTCGCAAAAGTAAGGCTATTCCTGTTTTTCTTTCTCAAACAAGGTCATTTAAAGAGGTTTATGCATGGAACCTTCTTAGAATGGATATATATGAAGGACAAATTAGTTTGAACTTGTTTTGACTGAAGGAATTCATTTTATAGCAAAAATACCAATTTGGCTTTAACTCGCAAAAGTAAGGCTATTCCTGTTTTTCTTTCTCAAACAAGGTCATTTAAAGAGGGTTATGCATGGAACCTACTTAGAATTGATATATATGAAGGAAAAATTAGTTTGAACTTGTTTTGACTGAAGGAATTCATTTTATAGCAAAAATACCAATTTGGCTTTAACTCGCAAAAGTAAGGCTATTCCTGTTTTTCTTTCTCAAACAAGGTCATTTAAAGAGGTTTATGCATGGAACCTTCTTAGAATGGATATATATGAAGGACATAGGAGTTTGAACTTGTTTTGACTGAAGGAATTGG
The DNA here is from genome assembly GCF_027942865.1 of Odontesthes bonariensis. NCBI lineage: Eukaryota > Metazoa > Chordata > Actinopteri > Atheriniformes > Atherinopsidae > Odontesthes > Odontesthes bonariensis. The sequence continues at coordinate 28,455,552 of NC_134524.1, forward strand.
TGTTTATAAGCAAAAATCCGAATTTCGTCTTAATTCCGCAAAAGAAGGCTATTCCTGTTTTTCTTTCTCAAACAAGGTCATTTAAAGAGGTTTATGCATGGAACCTTCTTAGAATGGATATATATGAAGGACAAATTAGTTTGAACTTGTTTTGACTGAAGGAATTCATTTTATAGCAAAAAAACCAATTTGGCTTTAACTCGCAAAAGTAAGGCTATTCCTGTTTTTCTTTCTCAAACAAGGTCATTTAAAGAGGTTTATGCATGGAACCTTCTTAGAATGGATATATATGAAGGACAAATTAGTTTGAACTTGTTTTGACTGAAGGAATTCATTTTATAGCAAAAATACCAATTTGGCTTTAACTCGCAAAAGTAAGGCTATTCCTGTTTTTCTTTCTCAAACAAGGTCATTTAAAGAGGTTTATGCATGGAACCTTCTTAGAATGGATATATATGAAGGACAAATTAGTTTAAAGTTGTTTTGACTGAAGGAATTCATTTTATAGCAAAAATACCAATTTGGCTTTAACTCGCAAAAGTAAGGCTATTCCTGTTTTTCTTTCTCAAACAAGGTCATTTAAAGAGGTTTATGCATGGAACCTTCTTAGAATGGATATATATGAAGGACATAGGAGTTTGAACTTGTTTTGACTGAAGGAATTGGTGTTTATAAGCAAAAATCCGAATTTCGTCTTAATTCCGCAAAATAAGGCTATTCCTGTTTTTCTTTCTCAAACAAGGTCATTTAAAGAGGGTTATGCATGGAACCTACTTAGAATTGATATATATGAAAGACAAATTAGTTTGAACTTGTTTTGGCTGAAGTAATTCATTTTATAGCAAAAATTCCAATTTGGCTTTAACTCGCAAAAGTAAGGCTATTCCTGTTTTTCTTTCTCAAACAAGGTCATTTAAAGAGGTTTATGCATGGAACCTTCTTAGAATGGATATATATGAAGGACAAATTAGTTTGAACTTGTTTTGACTGAAGGAATTCATTTTATAGCAAAAATACCAATTTGGCTTTAACTCGCAAAAGTAAGGCTATTCCTGTTTTTCTTTCTCAAACAAGGTCATTTAAAGAGGGTTATGCATGGAACCTACTTAGAATTGATATATATGAAGGACAAATTGGTTTGAACTTGTTTTGACTGAAGGAATTCATTTTATAGCAAAAATACCAATTTGGCTTTATCTCGCAAAAGTAAGGCTATTCCTGTTTTTCTTTCTCAAACAAGGTCATTTAAAGAGGTTTATGCATGGAACCTTCTTAGAATGGATATATATGAAGGACATAGGAGTTTGAACTTGTTTTGACTGAAGGAATTGGTGTTTATAAGCAAAAATCCGAATTTCGTCTTAATTCCGCAAAAGAAGGCTATTCCTGGTTTTCTTTCTCAAACAAGGTCATTTAAAGAGGTTTATGCATGGAACCTTCTTAGAATGGATATATATGAAGGACAAATTAGTTTGAACTTGTTTTGACTGAAGGAATTCATTTTATAGCAAAAAAACCAATTTGGCTTTAACTCGCAAAAGTAAGGCTATTCCTGTTTTTCTTTCTCAAACAAGGTCATTTAAAGAGGTTTATGCATGGAACCTTCTTAGAATGGATATATATGAAGGACAAATTAGTTTGAACTTGTTTTGACTGAAGGAATTCATTTTATAGCAAAAATACCAATTTGGCTTTAACTCGCAAAAGTAAGGCTATTCCTGTTTTTCTTTCTCAAACAAGGTCATTTAAAGAGGTTTATGCATGGAACCTTCTTAGAATGGATATATATGAAGGACAAATTAGTTTAAAGTTGTTTTGACTGAAGGAATTCATTTTATAGCAAAAATACCAATTTGGCTTTAACTCGCAAAAGTAAGGCTATTCCTGTTTTTCTTTCTCAAACAAGGTCATTTAAAGAGGTTTATGCATGGAACCTTCTTAGAATGGATATATATGAAGGACATAGGAGTTTGAACTTGTTTTGACTGAAGGAATTGGTGTTTATAAGCAAAAATCCGAATTTCGTCTTAATTCCGCAAAATAAGGCTATTCCTGTTTTTCTTTCTCAAACAAGGTCATTTAAAGAGGTTTATTTATGGAACCTTCTTAGAATGGATATATATGAAGGACAAATTAGTTTGAACTTGTTTTGACTGAAGGAATTCATTTTATAGCAAAAATACCAATTTGGCTTTAACTCGCAAAAGTAAGGCTATTCCTGTTTTTCTTTCTCAAACAAGGTCATTTAAAGAGTTTTATAGATGGAACCTTCTTAGAATGGATATATATGAAGGACAAATTAGTTTGAACTTGTTTTGACTGAAGGAATTCATTTTATAGCAAAAGTACCAATTTGGCTTTAACTCGCAAAAGTAAGGCTATTCCTGTTTTTCTTTCTCAAACAAGGTCATTTAAAGAGGTTTATGCATGGAACCTTCTTAGAATGGATATATATGAAGGACATAGGAGTTTGAACTTGTTTTGACTGAAGGAATTGGTGTTTTTAAGCAAAAATCCGAATTTCGTCTTAATTACGCAAAATAAGGCTATTCCTGTTTTTCTTTCTCATACAATGTCATTTAAAGAGGTTTATGCATGGAACCTTCTTAGAATGGATATATATGAAGGACAAATTAGTTTGAACTTTTTTTGACTGAAGGAATTCATTTTATAGCAAAAATACCAATTTGGCTTTAACTCGCAAAAGTAAGGCTATTCCTGTTTTTCTTTCTCAAACAAGGTCATTTAAAGAGGTTTATGCATGGAACCTTCTTAGAATGGATATATATGAAGGACATAGGAGTTTGAACTTGTTTTGACTGAAGGAATTGGTGTTTTTAAGCAAAAATCCGAATTTCGTCTTAATTCCGCAAAATAAGGCTATTCCTGTTTTTCTTTCTCAAACAAGGTCATTTAAAGAGGTTTATTTATGGAACCTTCTTAGAATGGATATATATGAAGGACAAATTAGTTTGAACTTGTTTTGACTGAAGGAATTCATTTTATAGCAAAAATACCAATTTGGCTTTAACTCGCAAAAGTAAGTCTATTCCTGTTTTTCTTTCTCAAACAAGGTCATTTAAAGAGGTTTTTGCATGGAACCTTCTTAGAATGGATATATATGAAGGAAAAATAAGTTTGAACTTGTTTTGACTGAAGGAATTGGTGTTTATAAGCAAAAATCCGAATTTCGTCTTAATTCCGCAAAAGAAGGCTATTCCTGTTTTTCTTTCTCAAACAAGGTCATTTAAAGAGGGTTATGCATGGAACCTACTTAGAATTGATATATATGAAGGACAAATTAGTTTGAACTTGTTTTGACTGAAGGAATTCATTTTATAGCAAAAATACCAATTTGGCTTTAACTCGCAAAAGTAAGGCTATTCCTGTTTTTCTTTCTCAAACAAGGTCATTTAAAGAGTTTTATAGATGGAACCTTCTTAGAATGGATATATATGAAGGACAAATTAGTTTGAACTTGTTTTGACTGAAGGAATTCATTTTATAGCAAAAGTACCAATTTGGCTTTAACTCGCAAAAGTAAGGCTATTCCTGTTTTTCTTTCTCAAACAAGGTCATTTAAAGAGGTTTATGCATGGAACCTTCTTAGAATGGATATATATGAAGGACATAGGAGTTTGAACTTGTTTTGACTGAAGGAATTGGTGTTTTTAAGCAAAAATCCGAATTTCGTCTTAATTACGCAAAATAAGGCTATTCCTGTTTTTCTTTCTCATACAATGTCATTTAAAGAGGTTTATGCATGGAACCTTCTTAGAATGGATATATATGAAGGACAAATTAGTTTGAACTTTTTTTGACTGAAGGAATTCATTTTATAGCAAAAATACCAATTTGGCTTTAACTCGCAAAAGTAAGGCTATTCCTGTTTTTCTTTCTCAAACAAGGTCATTTAAAGAGGTTTATGCATGGAACCTTCTTAGAATGGATATATATGAAGGACATAGGAGTTTGAACTTGTTTTGACTGAAGGAATTGGTGTTTTTAAGCAAAAATCCGAATTTCGTCTTAATTCCGCAAAATAAGGCTATTCCTGTTTTTCTTTCTCAAACAAGGTCATTTAAAGAGGTTTATGCATGGAACCTTCTTAGAATGGATATATATGAAGGACAAATTAGTTTGAACTTGTTTTGACTGAAGGAATTCATTTTATAGCAAAAATACCAATTTGGCTTTAACTCGCAAAAGTAAGTCTATTCCTGTTTTTCTTTCTCAAACAAGGTCATTTAAAGAGGTTTTTGCATGGAACCTTCTTAGAATGGATATATATGAAGGACAAATAAGTTTGAACTTGTTTTGACTGAAGGAATTGGTGTTTATAAGCAAAAATCCGAATTTCGTCTTAATTCCGCAAAAGAAGGCTATTCCTGTTTTTCTTTCTCAAACAAGGTCATTTAAAGAGGGTTATGCATGGAACCTACTTAGAATTGATATATATGAAAGACAAATTAGTTTGAACTTGTTTTGGCTGAAGTAATTCATTTTATAGCAAAAATTCCAATTTGGCTTTAACTCGCAAAAGTAAGGCTATTCCTGTTTTTCTTTCTCAAACAAGGTCATTTAAAGAGGTTTATGCATGGAACCTTCTTAGAATGGATATATATGAAGGACAAATTAGTTTGAACTTGTTTTGACTGAAGGAATTCATTTTATAGCAAAAATACCAATTTGGCTTTAACTCGCAAAAGTAAGGCTATTCCTGTTTTTCTTTCTCAAACAAGGTCATTTAAAGAGGTTTATGCATGGAACCTTCTTAGAATGGATATATATGAAGGACATAGGAGTTTGAACTTGTTTTGACTGAAGGAATTGGTGTTTATAAGCAAAAATCCGAATTTCGTCTTAATTCCGCAAAAGAAGGCTATTCCTGTTTTTCTTTCTCAAACAAGGTCATTTAAAGAGGTTTATGCATGGAACCTTCTTAGAATGGATATATATGAAGGACAAATTAGTTTGAACTTGTTTTGACTGAAGGAATTCATTTTATAGCAAAAAAACCAATTTGGCTTTAACTCGCAAAAGTAAGGCTATTCCTGTTTTTCTTTCTCAAACAAGGTCATTTAAAAGAGGTTTATGCATGGAACCTTCTTAGAATGGATATATATGAAGGACAAATTAGTTTGAACTTGTTTTGACTGAAGGAATTCATTTTATAGCAAAAATACCAATTTGGCTTTAACTCGCAAAAGTAAGGCTATTCCTGTTTTTCTTTTTCAAACAAGGTCATTTAAAGAGGTTTATGCATGGAACCTTCTTAGAATGGATATATATGAAGGACAAATTAGTTTAAAGTTGTTTTGACTGAAGGAATTCATTTTATAGCAAAAATACCAATTTGGCTTTAACTCGCAAAAGTAAGGCTATTCCTGTTTTTCTTTCTCAAACAAGGTCATTTAAAGAGGTTTATGCATGGAACCTTCTTAGAATGGATATATATGAAGGACATAGGAGTTTGAACTTGTTTTGACTGAAGGAATTGGTGTTTATAAGCAAAAATCCGAATTTCGTCTTAATTCCGCAAAAGAAGGCTATTCCTGTTTTTCTTTCTCAAACAAGGTCATTTAAAGAGGTTTATGCATGGAACCTTCTTAGAATGGATATATATGAAGGACAAATTAGTTTGAACTTGTTTTGACTGAAGGAATTCATTTTATAGCAAAAAAACCAATTTGGCTTTAACTCGCAAAAGTAAGGCTATTCCTGTTTTTCTTTCTCAAACAAGGTCATTTAAAGAGGTTTATGCATGGAACCTTCTTAGAATGGATATATATGAAGGACATAGGAGTTTGAACTTGTTTTGACTGAAGGAATTGGTGTTTATAAGCAAAAATCCGAATTTCGTCTTAATTCCGCAAAAGAAGGCTATTCCTGTTTTTCTTTCTCAAACAAGGTCATTTAAAGAGGTTTATGCATGGAACCTTCTTAGAATGGATATATATGAAGGACAAATTAGTTTGAACTTGTTTTGACTGAAGGAATTCATTTTATAGCAAAAAAACCAATTTGGCTTTAACTCGCAAAAGTAAGGCTATTCCTGTTTTTCTTTCTCAAACAAGGTCATTTAAAGAGGTTTATGCATGGAACCTTCTTAGAATGGATATATATGAAGGACAAATTAGTTTGAACTTGTTTTGACTGAAGGAATTCATTTTATAGCAAAAATACCAATTTGGCTTTAACTCGCAAAAGTAAGGCTATTCCTGTTTTTCTTTCTCAAACAAGGTCATTTAAAGAGGTTTATGCATGGAACCTTCTTAGAATGGATATATATGAAGGACATAGGAGTTTGAACTTGTTTTGACTGAAGGAATTGGTGTTTATAAGCAAAAATCCGAATTTCGTCTTAATTCCGCAAAATAAGGCTATTCCTGTTTTTCTTTCTCAAACAAGGTCATTTAAAGAGGTTTATTTATGGAACCTTCTTAGAATGGATATATATGAAGGACAAATTAGTTTGAACTTGTTTTGACTGAAGGAATTCATTTTATAGCAAAAATACCAATTTGGCTTTAACTCGCAAAAGTAAGGCTATTCCTGTTTTTCTTTCTCAAACAAGGTCATTTAAAGAGTTTTATAGATGGAACCTTCTTAGAATGGATATATATGAAGGACAAATTAGTTTGAACTTGTTTTGACTGAAGGAATTCATTTTATAGCAAAAGTACCAATTTGGCTTTAACTCGCAAAAGTAAGGCTATTCCTGTTTTTCTTTCTCAAACAAGGTCATTTAAAGAGGTTTATGCATGGAACCTTCTTAGAATGGATATATATGAAGGACATAGGAGTTTGAACTTGTTTTGACTGAAGGAATTGGTGTTTTTAAGCAAAAATCCGAATTTCGTCTTAATTACGCAAAATAAGGCTATTCCTGTTTTTCTTTCTCATACAATGTCATTTAAAGAGGTTTATGCATGGAACCTTCTTAGAATGGATATATATGAAGGACAAATTAGTTTGAACTTTTTTTGACTGAAGGAATTCATTTTATAGCAAAAATACCAATTTGGCTTTAACTCGCAAAAGTAAGGCTATTCCTGTTTTTCTTTCTCAAACAAGGTCATTTAAAGAGGTTTATGCATGGAACCTTCTTAGAATGGATATATATGAAGGACATAGGAGTTTGAACTTGTTTTGACTGAAGGAATTGGTGTTTTTAAGCAAAAATCCGAATTTCGTCTTAATTCCGCAAAATAAGGCTATTCCTGTTTTTCTTTCTCAAACAAGGTCATTTAAAGAGGTTTATGCATGGAACCTTCTTAGAATGGATATATATGAAGGACAAATTAGTTTGAACTTGTTTTGACTGAAGGAATTCATTTTATAGCAAAAATACCAATTTGGCTTTAACTCGCAAAAGTAAGTCTATTCCTGTTTTTCTTTCTCAAACAAGGTCATTTAAAGAGGTTTTTGCATGGAACCTTCTTAGAATGGATATATATGAAGGACAAATAAGTTTGAACTTGTTTTGACTGAAGGAATTGGTGTTTATAAGCAAAAATCCGAATTTCGTCTTAATTCCGCAAAAGAAGGCTATTCCTGTTTTTCTTTCTCAAACAAGGTCATTTAAAGAGGGTTATGCATGGAACCTACTTAGAATTGATATATATGAAAGACAAATTAGTTTGAACTTGTTTTGGCTGAAGTAATTCATTTTATAGCAAAAATTCCAATTTGGCTTTAACTCGCAAAAGTAAGGCTATTCCTGTTTTTCTTTCTCAAACAAGGTCATTTAAAGAGGTTTATGCATGGAACCTTCTTAGAATGGATATATATGAAGGACAAATTAGTTTGAACTTGTTTTGACTGAAGGAATTCATTTTATAGCAAAAATACCAATTTGGCTTTAACTCGCAAAAGTAAGGCTATTCCTGTTTTTCTTTCTCAAACAAGGTCATTTAAAGAGGGTTATGCATGGAACCTACTTAGAATTGATATATATGAAGGACAAATTAGTTTGAACTTGTTTTGACTGAAGGAATTCATTTTATAGCAAAAATACCAATTTGGCTTTATCTCGCAAAAGTAAGGCTATTCCTGTTTTTCTTTCTCAAACAAGGTCATTTAAAGAGGTTTATGCATGGAACCTTCTTAGAATGGATATATATGAAGGACATAGGAGTTTGAACTTGTTTTGACTGAAGGAATTGGTGTTTATAAGCAAAAATCCGAATTTCGTCTTAATTCCGCAAAAGAAGGCTATTCCTGTTTTTCTTTCTCAAACAAGGTCATTTAAAGAGGTTTATGCATGGAACCTTCTTAGAATGGATATATATGAAGGACAAATTAGTTTGAACTTGTTTTGACTGAAGGAATTCATTTTATAGCAAAAAAACCAATTTGGCTTTAACTCGCAAAAGTAAGGCTATTCCTGTTTTTCTTTCTCAAACAAGGTCATTTAAAAGAGGTTTATGCATGGAACCTTCTTAGAATGGATATATATGAAGGACAAATTAGTTTGAACTTGTTTTGACTGAAGGAATTCATTTTATAGCAAAAATACCAATTTGGCTTTAACTCGCAAAAGTAAGGCTATTCCTGTTTTTCTTTCTCAAACAAGGTCATTTAAAGAGGTTTATGCATGGAACCTTCTTAGAATGGATATATATGAAGGACAAATTAGTTTAAAGTTGTTTTGACTGAAGGAATTCATTTTATAGCAAAAATACCAATTTGGCTTTAACTCGCAAAAGTAAGGCTATTCCTGTTTTTCTTTCTCAAACAAGGTCATTTAAAGAGGTTTATGCATGGAACCTTCTTAGAATGGATATATATGAAGGACATAGGAGTTTGAACTTGTTTTGACTGAAGGAATTGGTGTTTATAAGCAAAAATCCGAATTTCGTCTTAATTCCGCAAAAGAAGGCTATTCCTGTTTTTCTTTCTCAAACAAGGTCATTTAAAGAGGTTTATGCATGGAACCTTCTTAGAATGGATATATATGAAGGACAAATTAGTTTGAACTTGTTTTGACTGAAGGAATTCATTTTATAGCAAAAAAACCAATTTGGCTTTAACTCGCAAAAGTAAGGCTATTCCTGTTTTTCTTTCTCAAACAAGGTCATTTAAAGAGGTTTATGCATGGAACCTTCTTAGAATGGATATATATGAAGGACAAATTAGTTTGAACTTGTTTTGACTGAAGGAATTCATTTTATAGCAAAAATACCAATTTGGCTTTAACTCGCAAAAGTAAGGCTATTCCTGTTTTTCTTTCTCAAACAAGGTCATTTAAAGAGTTTTATAGATGGAACCTTCTTAGAATGGATATATATGAAGGACAAATTAGTTTGAACTTGTTTTGACTGAAGGAATTCATTTTATAGCAAAAGTACCAATTTGGCTTTAACTCGCAAAAGTAAGGCTATTCCTGTTTTTCTTTCTCAAACAAGGTCATTTAAAGAGGTTTATGCATGGAACCTTCTTAGAATGGATATATATGAAGGACATAGGAGTTTGAACTTGTTTTGACTGAAGGAATTGGTGTTTTTAAGCAAAAATCCGAATTTCGTCTTAATTACGCAAAATAAGGCTATTCCTGTTTTTCTTTCTCATACAATGTCATTTAAAGAGGTTTATGCATGGAACCTTCTTAGAATGGATATATATGAAGGACAAATTAGTTTGAACTTTTTTTGACTGAAGGAATTCATTTTATAGCAAAAATACCAATTTGGCTTTAACTCGCAAAAGTAAGGCTATTCCTGTTTTTCTTTCTCAAACAAGGTCATTTAAAGAGGTTTATGCATGGAACCTTCTTAGAATGGATATATATGAAGGACATAGGAGTTTGAACTTGTTTTGACTGAAGGAATTGGTGTTTTTAAGCAAAAATCCGAATTTCGTCTTAATTCCGCAAAATAAGGCTATTCCTGTTTTTCTTTCTCAAACAAGGTCATTTAAAGAGGTTTATGCATGGAACCTTCTTAGAATGGATATATATGAAGGACAAATTAGTTTGAACTTGTTTTGACTGAAGGAATTCATTTTATAGCAAAAATACCAATTTGGCTTTAACTCGCAAAAGTAAGTCTATTCCTGTTTTTCTTTCTCAAACAAGGTCATTTAAAGAGGTTTTTGCATGGAACCTTCTTAGAATGGATATATATGAAGGACAAATAAGTTTGAACTTGTTTTGACTGAAGGAATTGGTGTTTATAAGCAAAAATCCGAATTTCGTCTTAATTCCGCAAAAGAAGGCTATTCCTGTTTTTCTTTCTCAAACAAGGTCATTTAAAGAGGGTTATGCATGGAACCTACTTAGAATTGATATATATGAAAGACAAATTAGTTTGAACTTGTTTTGGCTGAAGTAATTCATTTTATAGCAAAAATTCCAATTTGGCTTTAACTCGCAAAAGTAAGGCTATTCCTGTTTTTCTTTCTCAAACAAGGTCATTTAAAGAGGTTTATGCATGGAACCTTCTTAGAATGGATATATATGAAGGACAAATTAGTTTGAACTTGTTTTGACTGAAGGAATTCATTTTATAGCAAAAATACCAATTTGGCTTTAACTCGCAAAAGTAAGGCTATTCCTGTTTTTCTTTCTCAAACAAGGTCATTTAAAGAGGTTTATGCATGGAACCTTCTTAGAATGGATATATATGAAGGACATAGGAGTTTGAACTTGTTTTGACTGAAGGAATTGGTGTTTATAAGCAAAAATCCGAATTTCGTCTTAATTCCGCAAAAGAAGGCTATTCCTGTTTTTCTTTCTCAAACAAGGTCATTTAAAGAGGTTTATGCATGGAACCTTCTTAGAATGGATATTAATGAAGGACAAATTAGTTTGAACTTGTTTTGACTGAAGGAATTCATTTTATAGCAAAAAAACCAATTTGGCTTTAACTCGCAAAAGTAAGGCTATTCCTGTTTTTCTTTCTCAAACAAGGTCATTTAAAGAGGTTTATGCATGGAACCTTCTTAGAATGGATATATATGAAGGACAAATTAGTTTGAACTTGTTTTGACTGAAGGAATTCATTTTATAGCAAAAATACCAATTTGGCTTTAACTCGCAAAAGTAAGGCTATTCCTGTTTTTCTTTCTCAAACAAGGTCATTTAAAGAGGTTTATGCATGGAACCTTCTTAGAATGGATATATATGAAGGACAAATTAGTTTAAAGTTGTTTTGACTGAAGGAATTCATTTTATAGCAAAAATACCAATTTGGCTTTAACTCGCAAAAGTAAGGCTATTCCTGTTTTTCTTTCTCAAACAAGGTCATTTAAAGAGGTTTATGCATGGAACCTTCTTAGAATGGATATATATGAAGGACATAGGAGTTTGAACTTGTTTTGACTGAAGGAATTGGTGTTTATAAGCAAAAATCCGAATTTCGTCTTAATTCCGCAAAATAAGGCTATTCCTGTTTTTCTTTCTCAAACAAGGTCATTTAAAGAGGTTTATTTATGGAACCTTCTTAGAATGGATATATATGAAGGACAAATTAGTTTGAACTTGTTTTGACTGAAGGAATTCATTTTAAAGCAAAAATACCAATTTGGCTTTAAATCGCAAAAGTAAGGCTATTCCTGTTTTTCTTTCTCAAACAAGGTCATTTAAAGAGGTTTTTGCATGGAACCTTCTTAGAATGGATATATATGAAGGACATAGGAGTTTGAACTTGTTTTGACTGAAGGAATTGGTGTTTATAAGCAAAAATCCCAATTTCGTCTTCATACCGCAAAAGAAGGCTATTCCTGTTTTTCTTTCACATACAAGGTCATTTAAAGAGGGTTATGCATGGAACCTATTTAGAATTGATATATATGAAGGACAAATTAGTTTGAACTTGTTTTGACTGTAGGAATTCATTTTATAGCAAAAATACCAATTTGGCTTTAACTCGCAAAAGTAAGGCTATTCCTGTTTTTCTTTCTCAAACAAGGTCATTTAAAGTTGTTTATTTATGGAACCTTCTTAGAATGGATATATATGAAGGACAAATTAGTTTGAACTTGTTTTGACTGAAGGAATTCATTTTAAAGCAAAAATACCAATTTGGCTTTAACTCGCAAAAGTAAGGCTATTCCTGTTTTTCTTTCTCAAACAAGGTCATTTAAAGAGGTTTTTGCATGGAACCTTCTTAGAATGGATATATATGAAGGACATAGGAGTTTGAACTTGTTTTGACTGAAGGAATTGGTGTTTATAAGCAAAAATCCCAATTTCGTCTTCATACCGCAAAAGAAGGCTATTCCTGTTTTTCTTTCACATACAAGGTCATTTAAAGAGGGTTATGCATGGAACCTATTTAGAATTGATATATATGAAGGACAAATTAGTTTGAACTTGTTTTGACTGTAGGAATTCATTTTATAGCAAAAATACCAATTTGGCTTTAACTCGCAAAAGTAAGGCTATTCCTGTTTTTCTTTCTCAAACAAGGTCATTTAAAGAGGTTCATGCATGGAACCTTCTTAGAATGGATATATATGAAGGACATAGGAGTTTGAACTTGTTTTGACTGAAGGAATTGGTGTTTATAAGCAAAAATCCGAATTTCGTCTTAATTCCGCAAAAGAAGGCTATTCCTGTTTTCCTTTCTCATACAAGGTCATTTAAAGAGGTTTATGCATGGAACCTTCTTAGAATGGATATATATGAAGGACAAATTAGTTTGAACTTGTTTTGACTGAAGGAATTCATTTTATAGCAAAAATACCAATTTGGCTTTAACTCGCAAAAGTAAGGCTATTCCTGTTTTTCTTTCTCAAACAAGGTCATTTAAAGAGGTTTATGCATGGAACCTTCTTAGAATGGATATATATGAAGGACATAGGAGTTTGAACTTGTTTTGACTGAAGGAATTGGTGTTTTTAAGCAAAAATCCGAATTTCGTCTTAATTCCGCAAAATAAGGCTATTCCTGTTTTTCTTTCTCAAACAAGGTCATTTAAAGAGGTTTATTTATGGAACCTTCTTAGAATGGATATATATGAAGGACAAATTAGTTTGAACTTGTTTTGACTGAAGGAATTCATTTTATAGCAAAAATACCAATTTGGCTTTAACTCGCAAAAGTAAGGCTAATCCTGTTTTTCTTTCTCAAACAAGGTCATTTAAAGAGGTTTTTGCATGGAACCTTCTTAGAATGGATATATATGAAGGACAAATAAGTTTGAACTTGTTTTGACTGAAGGAATTGGTGTTTATAAGCAAAAATCCGAATTTCGTCTTAATTCCGCAAAAGAAGGCTATTCCTGTTTTTCTTTCTCAAACAAGGTCATTTAAAGAGGGTTATGCATGGAACCTACTTAGAATTGATATATATGAAAGACAAATTAGTTTGAACTTGTTTTGGCTGAAGTAATTCATTTTATAGCAAAAATTCCAATTTGGCTTTAACTCGCAAAAGTAAGGCTATTCCTGTTTTTCTTTCTCAAACAAGGTCATTTAAAGAGGTTTATGCATGGAACCTTCTTAGAATGGATATATATGAAGGACAAATTAGTTTGAACTTGTTTTGACTGAAGGAATTCATTTTATAGCAAAAATACCAATTTGGCTTTAACTCGCAAAAGTAAGGCTATTCCTGTTTTTCTTTCTCAAACAAGGTCATTTAAAGAGGTTTATGCATGGAACCTTCTTAGAATGGATATATATGAAGGACATAGGAGTTTGAACTTGTTTTGACTGAAGGAATTGGTGTTTATAAGCAAAAATCCGAATTTCGTCTTAATTCCGCAAAAGAAGGCTATTCCTGTTTTTCTTTCTCAAACAAGGTCATTTAAAGAGGTTTATGCATGGAACCTTCTTAGAATGGATATATATGAAGGACAAATTAGTTTGAACTTGTTTTGACTGAAGGAATTCATTTTATAGCAACAAAACCAATTTGGCTTTAACTCGCAAAAGTAAGGCTATTCCTGTTTTTCTTTCTCAAACAAGGTCATTTAAAGAGGTTTATGCATGGAACCTTCTTAGAATGGATATATATGAAGGACAAATTAGTTTGAACTTGTTTTGACTGAAGGAATTCATTTTATAGCAAAAATACCAATTTGGCTTTAACTCGCAAAAGTAAGGCTATTCCTGTTTTTCTTTCTCAAACAAGGTCATTTAAAGAGGTTCATGCATGGAACCTTCTTAGAATGGATATATATGAAGGACATAGGAGTTTGAACTTGTTTTGACTGAAGGAATTGGTGTTTATAAGCAAAAATCCGAATTTCGTCTTAATTCCGCAAAAGAAGGCTATTCCTGTTTTCCTTTCTCATACAAGGTCATTTAAAGAGGTTTATGCATGGAACCTTCTTAGAATGGATATATATGAAGGACAAATTAGTTTGAACTTGTTTTGACTGAAGGAATTCATTTTATAGCAAAAATACCAATTTGGCTTTAACTCGCAAAAGTAAGGCTATTCCTGTTTTTCTTTCTCAAACAAGGTCATTTAAAGAGGTTTATGCATGGAACCTTCTTAGAATGGATATATATGAAGGACATAGGAGTTTGAACTTGTTTTGACTGAAGGAATTGGTGTTTTTAAGCAAAAATCCGAATTTCGTCTTAATTCCGCAAAATAAGGCTATTCCTGTTTTTCTTTCTCAAACAAGGTCATTTAAAGAGGTTTATTTATGGAACCTTCTTAGAATGGATATATATGAAGGACAAATTAGTTTGAACTTGTTTTGACTGAAGGAATTCATTTTATAGCAAAAATACCAATTTGGCTTTAACTCGCAAAAGTAAGGCTAATCCTGTTTTTCTTTCTCAAACAAGGTCATTTAAAGAGGTTTTTGCATGGAACCTTCTTAGAATGGATATATATGAAGGACAAATAAGTTTGAACTTGTTTTGACTGAAGGAATTGGTGTTTATAAGCAAAAATCCGAATTTCGTCTTAATTCCGCAAAAGAAGGCTATTCCTGTTTTTCTTTCTCAAACAAGGTCATTTAAAGAGGGTTATGCATGGAACCTACTTAGAATTGATATATATGAAAGACAAATTAGTTTGAACTTGTTTTGGCTGAAGTAATTCATTTTATAGCAAAAATTCCAATTTGGCTTTAACTCGCAAAAGTAAGGCTATTCCTGTTTTTCTTTCTCAAACAAGGTCATTTAAAGAGGTTTATGCATGGAACCTTCTTAGAATGGATATATATGAAGGACAAATTAGTTTGAACTTGTTTTGACTGAAGGAATTCATTTTATAGCAAAAATACCAATTTGGCTTTAACTCGCAAAAGTAAGGCTATTCCTGTTTTTCTTTCTCAAACAAGGTCATTTAAAGAGGTTTATGCATGGAACCTTCTTAGAATGGATATATATGAAGGACATAGGAGTTTGAACTTGTTTTGACTGAAGGAATTGGTGTTTATAAGCAAAAATCCGAATTTCGTCTTAATTCCGCAAAAGAAGGCTATTCCTGTTTTTCTTTCTCAAACAAGGTCATTTAAAGAGGTTTATGCATGGAACCTTCTTAGAATGGATATATATGAAGGACAAATTAGTTTGAACTTGTTTTGACTGAAGGAATTCATTTTATAGCAACAAAACCAATTTGGCTTTAACTCGCAAAAGTAAGGCTATTCCTGTTTTTCTTTCTCAAACAAGGTCATTTAAAGAGGTTTATGCATGGAACCTTCTTAGAATGGATATATATGAAGGACAAATTAGTTTGAACTTGTTTTGACTGAAGGAATTCATTTTATAGCAAAAATACCAATTTGGCTTTAACTCGCAAAAGTAAGGCTATTCCTGTTTTTCTTTCTCAAACAAGGTCATTTAAAGAGGTTTATGCATGGAACCTTCTTAGAATGGATATATATGAAGGACAAATTAGTTTAAAGTTGTTTTGACTGAAGGAATTCATTTTATAGCAAAAATACCAATTTGGCTTTAACTCGCAAAAGTAAGGCTATTCCTGTTTTTCTTTCTCAAACAAGGTCATTTAAAGAGGTTTATGCATGGAACCTTCTTAGAATGGATATATATGAAGGACATAGGAGTTTGAACTTGTTTTGACTGAAGGAATTGGTGTTTATAAGCAAAAATCCGAATTTCGTCTTAATTCCGCAAAATAAGGCTATTCCTGTTTTTCTTTCTCAAACAAGGTCATTTAAAGAGGTTTATTTATGGAACCTTCTTAGAATGGATATATATGAAGGACAAATTAGTTTGAACTTGTTTTGACTGAAGGAATTCATTTTAAAGCAAAAATACCAATTTGGCTTTAACTCGCAAAAGTAAGGCTATTCCTGTTTTTCTTTCTCAAACAAGGTCATTTAAAGAGGTTTTTGCATGGAACCTTCTTAGAATGGATATATATGAAGGACATAGGAGTTTGAACTTGTTTTGACTGAAGGAATTGGTGTTTATAAGCAAAAATCCCAATTTCGTCTTCATACCGCAAAAGAAGGCTATTCCTGTTTTTCTTTCACATACTAGGTCATTTAAAGAGGGTTATGCATGGAACCTATTTAGAATTGATATATATGAAGGACAAATTAGTTTGAACTTGTTTTGACTGTAGGAATTCATTTTATAGCAAAAATACCAATTTGGCTTTAACTCGCAAAAGTAAGGCTATTCCTGTTTTTCTTTCTCAAACAAGGTCATTTAAAGAGGTTTATTTATGGAACCTTCTTAGAATGGATATATATGAAGGACAAATTAGTTTGAACTTGTTTTGACTGAAGGAATTCATTTTAAAGCAAAAATACCAATTTGGCTTTAACTCGCAAAAGTAAGGCTATTCCTGTTTTTCTTTCTCAAACAAGGTCATTTAAAGAGGTTTTTGCATGGAACCTTCTTAGAATGGATATATATGAAGGACATAGGAGTTTGAACTTGTTTTGACTGAAGGAATTGGTGTTTATAAGCAAAAATCCCAATTTCGTCTTCATACCGCAAAAGAAGGCTATTCCTGTTTTTCTTTCACATACAAGGTCATTTAAAGAGGGTTATGCATGGAACCTATTTAGAATTGATATATATGAAGGACAAATTAGTTTGAACTTGTTTTGACTGTAGGAATTCATTTTATAGCAAAAATACCAATTTGGCTTTAACTCGCAAAAGTAAGGCTATTCCTGTTTTTCTTTCTCAAACAAGGTCATTTAAAGAGGTTCATGCATGGAACCTTCTTAGAATGGATATATATGAAGGACATAGGAGTTTGAACTTGTTTTGACTGAAGGAATTGGTGTTTATAAGCAAAAATCCGAATTTCGTCTTAATTCCGCAAAAGAAGGCTATTCCTGTTTTCCTTTCTCATACAAGGTCATTTAAAGAGGTTTATGCATGGAACCTTCTTAGAATGGATATATATGAAGGACAAATTAGTTTGAACTTGTTTTGACTGAAGGAATTCATTTTATAGCAAAAATACCAATTTGGCTTTAACTCGCAAAAGTAAGGCTATTCCTGTTTTTCTTTCTCAAACAAGGTCATTTAAAGAGGTTTATGCATGGAACCTTCTTAGAATGGATATATATGAAGGACATAGGAGTTTGAACTTGTTTTGACTGAAGGAATTGGTGTTTTTAAGCAAAAATCCGAATTTCGTCTTAATTCCGCAAAATAAGGCTATTCCTGTTTTTCTTTCTCAAACAAGGTCATTTAAAGAGGTTTATTTATGGAACCTTCTTAGAATGGATATATATGAAGGACAAATTAGTTTGAACTTGTTTTGACTGAAGGAATTCATTTTATAGCAAAAATACCAATTTGGCTTTAACTCGCAAAAGTAAGGCTATTCCTGTTTTTCTTTCTCAAACAAGGTCATTTAAAGAGGTTTTTGCATGGAACCTTCTTAGAATGGATATATATGAAGGACAAATAAGTTTGAACTTGTTTTGACTGAAGGAATTGGTGTTTATAAGCAAAAATCCGAATTTCGTCTTAATTCCGCAAAAGAAGGCTATTCCTGTTTTTCTTTCTCAAACAAGGTCATTTAAAGAGGGTTATGCATGGAACCTACTTAGAATTGATATATATGAAAGACAAATTAGTTTGAACTTGTTTTGGCTGAAGTAATTCATTTTATAGCAAAAATTCCAATTTGGCTTTAACTCGCAAAAGTAAGGCTATTCCTGTTTTTCTTTCTCAAACAAGGTCATTTAAAGAGGTTTATGCATGGAACCTTCTTAGAATGGATATATATGAAGGACATAGGAGTTTGAACTTGTTTTGACTGAAGGAATTGGTGTTTATAAGCAAAAATCCGAATTTCGTCTTAATTCCGCAAAAGAAGGCTATTCCTGTTTTCCTTTCTCATACAAGGTCATTTAAAGAGGTTTATGCATGGAACCTTCTTAGAATGGATATATATGAAGGACAAATTAGTTTGAACTTGTTTTGACTGAAGGAATTCATTTTATAGCAAAAATACCAATTTGGCTTTAACTCGCAAAAGTAAGGCTATTCCTGTTTTTCTTTCTCAAACAAGGTCATTTAAAGAGGTTTATGCATGGAACCTTCTTAGAATGGATATATATGAAGGACAAATTAGTTTGAACTTGTTTTGACTGAAGGAATTCATTTTATAGCAAAAATACCAATTTGGCTTTAACACGCAAAAGTAAGGCTATTCCTGTTTTTCTTTCTCAAACAAGGTCATTTAAAGAGGTTTATGCATGGAACCTTCTTAGAATGGATATATATGAAGGACATAGGAGTTTGAACTTGTTTTGACTGAAGGAATTGGTGTTTATAAGCAAAAATCCCAATTTCGTCTTCATACCGCAAAAGAAGGCTATTCCTGTTTTTCTTTCTCATACAAGGTCATTTAAAGAGGGTTATGCATGGAACCTATTTAGAATTGATATATATGAAGGACAAATTAGTTTGAACTTGTTTTGACTGAAGGAATTCATTTTATAGCAAAAATACCAATTTGGCTTTAACTCGCAAAAGTAAGGCTATTCCTGTTTTTCTTTCTCAAACAAGGTCATTTAAAGATGTTTATGCATGGAACCTTCTTAGAATGGATATATATGAAGGACAAATTAGTTTGAACTTGTTTTGACTGAAGGAATTCATTTTATAGCAAAAATACCAATTTGGCTTTATCTCGCAAAAGTAAGGCTATTCCTGTTTTTCTTTCTCAAACAAGGTCATTTAAAGAGGTTTATGCATGGAACCTTCTTAGAATGGATATATATGAAGGACATAGGAGTTTGAACTTGTTTTGACTGAAGGAATTGGTGTTTATAAGCAAAAATCCGAATTTCGTCTTAATTCCGCAAAAGAAGGCTATTCCTGTTTTTCTTTCTCATACAAGGTCATTTAAAGAGGTTTATGCATGGAACCTTCTTAGAATGGATATATATGAAGGACAAATTAGTTTAAAGTTGTTTTGACTGAAGGAATTCATTTTATAGCAAAAATACCAATTTGGCTTTAACTCGCAAAAGTAAGGCTATTCCTGTTTTTCTTTCTCAAACAAGGTCATTTAAAGAGGTTTATGCATGGAACCTTCTTAGAATGCATATATATGAAGGACAAATTAGTTTGAACTTGTTTTGACTGAAGGAATTCATTTTATAGCAAAAATACCAATTTGGCTTTAACTCGCAAAAGTAAGGCTATTCCTGTTTTTCTTTCTCAAACAAGGTCATTTAAAGAGGTTTATGCATGGAACCTTCTTAGAATGGATATATATGAAGGACAAATTAGTTTAAAGTTGTTTTGACTGAAGGAATTCATTTTATAGCAAAAATACCAATTTGGCTTTAACTCGCAAAAGTAAGGCTATTCCTGTTTTTCTTTCTCAAACAAGGTCATTTAAAGAGGTTTATGCATGGAACATTCTTAGAATGGATATATATGAAGGACATAGGAGTTTGAACTTGTTTTGACTGAAGGAATTGGTGTTTTTAAGCAAAAATCCGAATTTCGTCTTAATTCCGCAAAATAAGGCTATTCCTGTTTTTCTTTCTCAAACAAGGTCATTTAAAGAGGTTTATTTATGGAACCTTCTTAGAATGGATATATGTGAAGGACAAATTAGTTTGAACTTGTTTTGACTGAAGGAATTTATTTTATAGCAAAAATACCAATTTGGCTTTAACTCGCAAAAGTAAGGCTATTCCTGTTTTTCTTTCTCAAACAAGGTCATTTAAAGAGGTTTTTGCATGGAACCTTCTTAGAATGGATATATATGAAGGACAAATAAGTTTGAACTTGTTTTGACTGAAGGAATTGGTGTTTATAAGCAAAAATCCGAATTTCGTCTTAATTCCGCAAAAGAAGGCTATTCCTGTTTTTCTTTCTCAAACAAGGTCATTTAAAGAGGGTTATGCATGGAACCTACTTAGAATTGATATATATGAAGGACAAATTAGTTTGAACTTGTTTTGGCTGAAGTAATTCATTTTATAGCAAAAATTCCAATTTGGCTTTAACTCGCAAAAGTAAGGCTATTCCTGTTTTTCTTTCTCAAACAAGGTCATTTAAAGAGGTTTATGCATGGAACCTTCTTAGAATGGATATATATGAAGGACAAATTAGTTTGAACTTGTTTTGACTGAAGGAATTCATTTTATAGCAAAAATACCAATTTGGCTTTATCTCGCAAAAGTAAGGCTATTCCTGTTTTTCTTTCTCAAACAAGGTCATTTAAAGAGGTTTATGCATGGAACCTTCTTAGAATGGATATATATGAAGGACATAAGAGTTTGAACTTGTTTTGACTGAAGGAATTGGTGTTTATAAGCAAAAATCCGAATTTCGTCTTAATTCCGCAAAAGAAGGCTATTCCTGTTTTTCTTTCTCAAACAAGGTCATTTAAAGAGGTTTATGCATGGAACCTTCTTAGAATGGATATATATGAAGGACAAATTAGTTTGAACTTGTTTTGACTGAAGGAATTCATTTTATAGCAAAAATACCAATTTGGCTTTAACTCGCAAAAGTAAGGCTATTCCTGTTTTTCTTTCTCAAACAAGGTCATTTAAAGAGGTTTATGCATGGAACCTTCTTAGAATGGATATATATGAAGGACAAATTAGTTTAAAGTTGTTTTGACTGAAGGAATTCATTTTATAGCAAAAATACCAATTTGGCTTTAACTCGCAAAAGTAAGGCTATTCCTGTTTTTCTTTCTCAAACAAGGTCATTTAAAGAGGTTTATGCATGGAACCTTCTTAGAATGGATATATATGAAGGACATAGGAGTTTGAACTTGTTTTGACTGAAGGAATTGGTGTTTATAAGCAAAAATCCGAATTTCGTCTTAATTCCGCAAAATAAGGCTATTCCTGTTTTTCTTTCTCAAACAAGGTCATTTAAAGAGGTTTATTTATGGAACCTTCTTAGAATGGATATATATGAAGGACAAATTAGTTTGAACTTGTTTTGACTGAAGGAATTCATTTTATAGCAAAAATACCAATTTGGCTTTAACTCGCAAAAGTAAGGCTATTCCTGTTTTTCTTTCTCAAACAAGGTCATTTAAAGAGTTTTATAGATGGAACCTTCTTAGAATGGATATATATGAAGGACAAATTAGTTTGAACTTGTTTTGACTGAAGGAATTCATTTTATAGCAAAAATACCAATTTGGCTTTAACTCGCAAAAGTAAGGCTATTCCTGTTTTTCTTTCTCAAACAAGGTCATTTAAAGAGGTTTATGCATGGAACCTTCTTAGAATGGATATATATGAAGGACAAATTAGTTTAAAGTTGTTTTGACTGAAGGAATTCATTTTATAGCAAAAATACCAATTTGGCTTTAACTCGCAAAAGTAAGGCTATTCCTGTTTTTCTTTCTCAAACAAGGTCATTTAAAGAGGTTTATGCATGGAACATTCTTAGAATGGATATATATGAAGGACATAGGAGTTTGAACTTGTTTTGACTGAAGGAATTGGTGTTTTTAAGCAAAAATCCGAATTTCGTCTTAATTCCGCAAAATAAGGCTATTCCTGTTTTTCTTTCTCAAACAAGGTCATTTAAAGAGGTTTATTTATGGAACCTTCTTAGAATGGATATATGTGAAGGACAAATTAGTTTGAACTTGTTTTGACTGAAGGAATTTATTTTATAGCAAAAATACCAATTTGGCTTTAACTCGCAAAAGTAAGGCTATTCCTGTTTTTCTTTCTCAAACAAGGTCATTTAAAGAGGTTTTTGCATGGAACCTTCTTAGAATGGATATATATGAAGGACAAATAAGTTTGAACTTGTTTTGACTGAAGGAATTGGTGTTTATAAGCAAAAATCCGAATTTCGTCTTAATTCCGCAAAAGAAGGCTATTCCTGTTTTTCTTTCTCAAACAAGGTCATTTAAAGAGGGTTATGCATGGAACCTACTTAGAATTGATATATATGAAGGACAAATTAGTTTGAACTTGTTTTGGCTGAAGTAATTCATTTTATAGCAAAAATTCCAATTTGGCTTTAACTCGCAAAAGTAAGGCTATTCCTGTTTTTCTTTCTCAAACAAGGTCATTTAAAGAGGTTTATGCATGGAACCTTCTTAGAATGGATATATATGAAGGACAAATTAGTTTGAACTTGTTTTGACTGAAGGAATTCATTTTATAGCAAAAATACCAATTTGGCTTTATCTCGCAAAAGTAAGGCTATTCCTGTTTTTCTTTCTCAAACAAGGTCATTTAAAGAGGTTTATGCATGGAACCTTCTTAGAATGGATATATATGAAGGACATAAGAGTTTGAACTTGTTTTGACTGAAGGAATTGGTGTTTATAAGCAAAAATCCGAATTTCGTCTTAATTCCGCAAAAGAAGGCTATTCCTGTTTTTCTTTCTCAAACAAGGTCATTTAAAGAGGTTTATGCATGGAACCTTCTTAGAATGGATATATATGAAGGACAAATTAGTTTGAACTTGTTTTGACTGAAGGAATTCATTTTATAGCAAAAATACCAATTTGGCTTTAACTCGCAAAAGTAAGGCTATTCCTGTTTTTCTTTCTCAAACAAGGTCATTTAAAGAGGTTTATGCATGGAACCTTCTTAGAATGGATATATATGAAGGACAAATTAGTTTAAAGTTGTTTTGACTGAAGGAATTCATTTTATAGCAAAAATACCAATTTGGCTTTAACTCGCAAAAGTAAGGCTATTCCTGTTTTTCTTTCTCAAACAAGGTCATTTAAAGAGGTTTATGCATGGAACCTTCTTAGAATGGATATATATGAAGGACATAGGAGTTTGAACTTGTTTTGACTGAAGGAATTGGTGTTTATAAGCAAAAATCCGAATTTCGTCTTAATTCCGCAAAATAAGGCTATTCCTGTTTTTCTTTCTCAAACAAGGTCATTTAAAGAGGTTTATTTATGGAACCTTCTTAGAATGGATATATATGAAGGACAAATTAGTTTGAACTTGTTTTGACTGAAGGAATTCATTTTATAGCAAAAATACCAATTTGGCTTTAACTCGCAAAAGTAAGGCTATTCCTGTTTTTCTTTCTCAAACAAGGTCATTTAAAGAGTTTTATAGATGGAACCTTCTTAGAATGGATATATATGAAGGACAAATTAGTTTGAACTTGTTTTGACTGAAGGAATTCATTTTATAGCAAAAATACCAATTTGGCTTTAACTCGCAAAAGTAAGGCTATTCCTGTTTTTCTTTCTCAAACAAGGTCATTTAAAGAGGTTTATGCATGGAACCTTCTTAGAATGGATATATATGAAGGACATAGGAGTTTGAACTTGTTTTGACTGAAGGAATTGGTGTTTTTAAGCAAAAATCCGAATTTCGTCTTAATTCCGCAAAATAAGGCTATTCCTGTTTTTCTTTCTCAAACAAGGTCATTTAAAGAGGTTTATTTATGGAACCTTCTTAGAATGGATATATATGAAGGACAAATTAATTTGAACTTGTTTTGACTGAAGGAATTCATTTTATAGCAAAAATACCAATTTGGCTTTAACTCGCAAAAGTAAGGCTATTCCTGTTTTTCTTTCTCAAACAAGGTCATTTATAGAGGTATTTGCATGGAACCTTCTTAGAATGGATATATATGAAGGACAAATAAGTTTGAACTTGTTTTGACTGAAGGAATTGGTGTTTATAAGCAAAAATCCGAATTTCGTCTTAATTCCGCAAAAGAAGGCTATTCCTGTTTTTCTTTCTCAAACAAGGTCATTTAAAGAGGGTTATGCATGGAACCTACTTAGAATTGATATATATGAAAGACAAATTAGTTTGAACTTGTTTTGGCTGAATTAATTCATTTTATAGCAAAAATTCCAATTTGGCTTTAACTCGCAAAAGTAAGGCTATTCCTGTTTTTCTTTCTCAAACAAGGTCATTTAAAGAGGTTTATGCATGGAACCTTCTTAGAATGGATATATATGAAGGACAAATTAGTTTGAACTTGTTTTGACTGAAGGAATTCATTTTATAGCAAAAATACCAATTTGGCTTTAACTCGCAAAAGTAAGGCTATTCCTGTTTTTCTTTCTCAAACAAGGTCATTTAAAGAGGTTTATGCATGGAACCTACTTAGAATTGATATATATGAAGGACAAATTAGTTTGAACTTGTTTTGACTGAAGGAATTCATTTTATAGCAAAAATACCAATTTGGCTTTAACTCGCAAAAGTAAGGCTATTCCTGTTTTTCTTTCTCAAACAAGGTCATTTAAAGAGGTTTATGCATGGAACCTTCTTAGAATGGATATATATGAAGGACATAGGAGTTTGAACTTGTTTTGACTGAAGGAATTGGTGTTTATAAGCAAAAATCCGAATTTCGTCTTAATTCCGCAAAAGAAGGCTATTCCTGTTTTTCTTTCTCAAACAAGGTCATTTAAAGAGGTTTATTTATGGAACCTTCTTAGAATGGATATATGTGAAGGACAAATTAGTTTGAACTTGTTTTGACTGAAGGAATTTATTTTATAGCAAAAATACCAATTTGGCTTTAACTCGCAAAAGTAAGGCTATTCCTGTTTTTCTTTCTCAAACAAGGTCATTTAAAGAGGTTTATGCATGGAACCTTCTTAGAATGGATATATATGAAGGACAAATTAGTTTGAACCTGTTTTGACTGAAGGAATTCATTTTATAGCAAAAATACCAATTTGGCTTTAACTCGCAAAAGTAAGGCTATTCCTGTTTTTCTTTCTCAAACAAGGTCATTTAAAGAGGGTTATGCATGGAACCTACTTAGAATTGATATATATGAAGGACAAATTAGTTTGAACTTGTTTTGACTGAAGGAATTCATTTTATAGCAAAAATACCAATTTGGCTTTATCTCGCAAAAGTAAGGCTATTCCTGTTTTTCTTTCTCAAACAAGGTCATTTAAAGAGGTTTATGCATGGAACCTTCTTAGAATGGATATATATGAAGGACATAGGAGTTTGAACTTGTTTTGACTGAAGGAATTGGTGTTTATAAGCAAAAATCCGAATTTCGTCTTAATTCCGCAAAAGAAGGCTATTCCTGTTTTTCTTTCTCAAACAAGGTCATTTAAAGAGGTTTATGCATGGAACCTTCTTAGAATGGATATATATGAAGTACAAATTAGTTTGAACTTGTTTTGACTGAAGGAATTCATTTTATAGCAACAAAACCAAATTGGCTTTAACTCGCAAAAGTAAGGCTATTCCTGTTTTTCTTTCTCAAACAAGGTCATTTAAAGAGGTTTATGCATGGAACCTTCTTAGAATGGATATATATGAAGGACAAATTAGTTTGAACTTGTTTTGACTGAAGGAATTCATTTTATAGCAAAAATACCAATTTGGCTTTAACTCGCAAAAGTAAGGCTATTCCTGTTTTTCTTTCTCAAACAAGGTCATTTAAAGAGGTTTATGCATGGAACCTTCTTAGAATGGATATATATGAAGGACATAGGAGTTTGAACTTGTTTTGACTGAAGGAATTGGTGTTTATAAGCAAAAATCCGAATTTCGTCTTAATTCCGCAAAAGAAGGCTATTCCTGTTTTTCTTTCTCAAACAAGGTCATTTAAAGAGGTTTATTTATGGAACCTTCTTAGAATGGATATATGTGAAGGACAAATTAGTTTGAACTTGTTTTGACTGAAGGAATTTATTTTATAGCAAAAATACCAATTTGGCTTTAACTCGCAAAAGTAAGGCTATTCCTGTTTTTCTTTCTCAAACAAGGTCATTTAAAGAGGTTTATGCATGGAACCTTCTTAGAATGGATATATATGAAGGACAAATTAGTTTGAACCTGTTTTGACTGAAGGAATTCATTTTATAGCAAAAATACCAATTTGGCTTTAACTCGCAAAAGTAAGGCTATTCCTGTTTTTCTTTCTCAAACAAGGTCATTTAAAGAGGGTTATGCATGGAACCTACTTAGAATTGATATATATGAAGGACAAATTAGTTTGAACTTGTTTTGACTGAAGGAATTCATTTTATAGCAAAAATACCAATTTGGCTTTATCTCGCAAAAGTAAGGCTATTCCTGTTTTTCTTTCTCAAACAAGGTCATTTAAAGAGGTTTATGCATGGAACCTTCTTAGAATGGATATATATGAAGGACATAGGAGTTTGAACTTGTTTTGACTGAAGGAATTGGTGTTTATAAGCAAAAATCCGAATTTCGTCTTAATTCCGCAAAAGAAGGCTATTCCTGTTTTTCTTTCTCAAACAAGGTCATTTAAAGAGGTTTATGCATGGAACCTTCTTAGAATGGATATATATGAAGGACAAATTAGTTTGAACTTGTTTTGACTGAAGGAATTCATTTTATAGCAACAAAACCAAATTGGCTTTAACTCGCAAAAGTAAGGCTATTCCTGTTTTTCTTTCTCAAACAAGGTCATTTAAAGAGGTTTATGCATGGAACCTTCTTAGAATGGATATATATGAAGGACAAATTAGTTTGAACTTGTTTTGACTGAAGGAATTCATTTTATAGCAAAAATACCAATTTGGCTTTAACTCGCAAAAGTAAGGCTATTCCTGTTTTTCTTTCTCAAACAAGGTCATTTAAAGAGGTTTATGCATGGAACCTTCTTAGAATGGATATATATGAAGGACATAGGAGTTTGAACTTGTTTTGACTGAAGGAATTGGTGTTTATAAGCAAAAATCCGAATTTCGTCTTAATTCCGCAAAAGAAGGCTATTCCTGTTTTTCTTTCTCAAACAAGGTCATTTAAAGAGGTTTATTCATGGAACCTTCTTAGAATGGATATATGTGAAGGACAAATTAGTTTGAACTTGTTTTGACTGAAGGAATTTATTTTATAGCAAAAATACCAATTTGGCTTTAACTCGCAAAAGTAAGGCTATTCCTGTTTTTCTTTCTCAAACAAGGTCATTTAAAGAGGTTTATGCATGGAACCTTCTTAGAATGGATATATATGAAGGACAAATTAGTTTGAACCTGTTTTGACTGAAGGAATTCATTTTATAGCAAAAATACCAATTTGGCTTTAACTCGCAAAAGTAAGGCTATTCCTGTTTTTCTTTCTCAAACAAGGTCATTTAAAGAGGGTTATGCATGGAACCTACTTAGAATTGATATATATGAAGGACAAATTAGTTTGAACTTGTTTTGACTGAAGGAATTCATTTTATAGCAAAAATACCAATTTGGCTTTATCTCGCAAAAGTAAGGCTATTCCTGTTTTTCTTTCTCAAACAAGGTCATTTAAAGAGGTTTATGCATGGAACCTTCTTAGAATGGATATATATGAAGGACATAGGAGTTTGAACTTGTTTTGACTGAAGGAATTGGTGTTTATAAGCAAAAATCCGAATTTCGTCTTAATTCCGCAAAAGAAGGCTATTCCTGTTTTTCTTTCTCAAACAAGGTCATTTAAAGAGGTTTATGCATGGAACCTTCTTAGAATGGATATATATGAAGGACAAATTAGTTTGAACTTGTTTTGACTGAAGGAATTCATTTTATAGCAACAAAACCAAATTGGCTTTAACTCGCAAAAGTAAGGCTATTCCTGTTTTTCTTTCTCAAACAAGGTCATTTAAAGAGGTTTATGCATGGAACCTTCTTAGAATGGATATATATGAAGGACAAATTAGTTTGAACTTGTTTTGACTGAAGGAATTCATTTTATAGCAAAAATACCAATTTGGCTTTAACTCGCAAAAGTAAGGCTATTCCTGTTTTTCTTTCTCAAACAAGGTCATTTAAAGAGGGTTTATGCATGGAACCTTCTTAGAATGGATATATATGAAGGACAAATTAGTTTGAACTTGTTTTGACTGAAGGAATTCATTTTATAGCAAAAATACCAATTTGGCTTTAACTCGCAAAAGTAAGGCTATTCCTGTTTTTCTTTCTCAAACAAGGTCATTTAAAGAGGTTTATGCATGGAACCTTCTTAGAATGGATATATATGAAGGACATAGGAGTTTGAACTTGTTTTGACTGAAGGAATTGGTGTTTTTAAGCAAAAATCCGAATTTCGTCTTAATTCCGCAAAATAAGGCTATTCCTGTTTTTCTTTCTCAAACAAGGTCATTTAAAGAGGTTTATTTATGGAACCTTCTTAGAATGGATATATATGAAGGACAAATTAGTTTAAAGTTGTTTTGACTGAAGGAATTCATTTTATAGCAAAAATACCAATTTGGCTTTAACTCGCAAAAGTAAGGCTATTCCTGTTTTTCTTTCTCAAACAAGGTCATTTAAAGAGGTTTTTGCATGGAACCTTCTTAGAATGGATATATATGAAGGACAAATAAGTTTGAACTTGTTTTGACTGAAGGAATTGGTGTTTATAAGCAAAAATCCGAATTTCGTCTTAATTCCGCAAAAGAAGGCTATTCCTGTTTTTCTTTCTCAAACAAGGTCATTTAAAGAGGGTTATGCATGGAACCTACTTAGAATTGATATATATGAAAGACAAATTAGTTTGAACTTGTTTTGGCTGAATTAATTCATTTTATAGCAAAAATTCCAATTTGGCTTTAACTCGCAAAAGTAAGGCTATTCCTGTTTTTCTTTCTCAAACAAGGTCATTTAAAGAGGTTTATGCATGGAACCTTCTTAGAATGGATATATATGAAGGACAAATTAGTTTGAACTTGTTTTGACTGAAGGAATTCATTTTATAGCAAAAATACCAATTTGGCTTTAACTCGCAAAAGTAAGGCTATTCCTGTTTTTCTTTCTCAAACAAGGTCATTTAAAGAGGTTTATGCATGGAACCTACTTAGAATTGATATATATGAAGGACAAATTAGTTTGAACTTGTTTTGACTGAAGGAATTCATTTTATAGCAAAAATACCAATTTGGCTTTAACTCGCAAAAGTAAGGCTATTCCTGTTTTTCTTTCTCAAACAAGGTCATTTAAAGAGGTTTATGCATGGAACCTTCTTAGAATGGATATATATGAAGGACATAGGAGTTTGAACTTGTTTTGACTGAAGGAATTGGTGTTTATAAGCAAAAATCCGAATTTCGTCTTAATTCCGCAAAAGAAGGCTATTCCTGTTTTTCTTTCTCAAACAAGGTCATTTAAAGAGGTTTATTTATGGAACCTTCTTAGAATGGATATATGTGAAGGACAAATTAGTTTGAACTTGTTTTGACTGAAGGAATTTATTTTATAGCAAAAATACCAATTTGGCTTTAACTCGCAAAAGTAAGGCTATTCCTGTTTTTCTTTCTCAAACAAGGTCATTTAAAGAGGTTTTTGCATGGAACCTTCTTAGAATGGATATATATGAAGGACAAATAAGTTTGAACTTGTTTTGACTGAAGGAATTTGTGTTTATAAGCAAAAATCCGAATTTCGTCTTAATTCCGCAAAAGAAGGCTATTCCTGTTTTTCTTTCTCAAACAAGGTCATTTAAAGAGGGTTATGCATGGAACCTACTTAGAATTGATATATATGAAAGACAAATTAGTTTGAACTTGTTTTGGCTGAAGTAATTCATTTTATAGCAAAAATTCCAATTTGGCTTTAACTCGCAAAAGTAAGGCTATTCCTGTTTTTCTTTCTCAAACAAGGTCATTTAAAGAGGTTTATGCATGGAACCTTCTTAGAATGGATATATATGAAGGACAAATTAGTTTGAACCTGTTTTGACTGAAGGAATTCATTTTATAGCAAAAATACCAATTTGGCTTTAACTCGCAAAAGTAAGGCTATTCCTGTTTTTCTTTCTCAAACAAGGTCATTTAAAGAGGGTTATGCATGGAACCTACTTAGAATTGATATATATGAAGGACAAATTAGTTTGAACTTGTTTTGACTGAAGGAATTCATTTTATAGCAAAAATACCAATTTGGCTTTATCTCGCAAAAGTAAGGCTATTCCTGTTTTTCTTTCTCAAACAAGGTCATTTAAAGAGGTTTATGCATGGAACCTTCTTAGAATGGATATATATGAAGGACATAGGAGTTTGAACTTGTTTTGACTGAAGGAATTGGTGTTTATAAGCAAAAATCCGAATTTCGTCTTAATTCCGCAAAAGAAGGCTATTCCTGTTTTTCTTTCTCAAACAAGGTCATTTAAAGAGGTTTATGCATGGAACCTTCTTAGAATGGATATATATGAAGGACAAATTAGTTTGAACTTGTTTTGACTGAAGGAATTCATTTTATAGTAACAAAACCAAATTGGCTTTAACTCGCAAAAGTAAGGCTATTCCTGTTTTTCTTTCTCAAACAAGGTCATTTAAAGAGGTTTATGCATGGAACCTTCTTAGAATGGATATATATGAAGGACAAATTAGTTTGAACTTGTTTTGACTGAAGGAATTCATTTTATAGCAAAAATACCAATTTGGCTTTAACTCGCAAAAGTAAGGCTATTCCTGTTTTTCTTTCTCAAACAAGGTCATTTAAAGAGGTTTATGCATGGAACCTTCTTAGAATGGATATATATGAAGGACAAATTAGTTTAAAGTTGTTTTGACTGAAGGAATTCATTTTATAGCAAAAATACCAATTTGGCTTTAACTCGCAAAAGTAAGGCTATTCCTGTTTTTCTTTCTCAAACAAGGTCATTTAAAGAGGTTTATGCATGGAACCTTCTTAGAATGGATATATATGAAGGACATAGGAGTTTGAACTTGTTTTGACTGAAGGAATTGGTGTTTATAAGCAAAAATCCGAATTTCGTCTTAATTCCGCAAAATAAGGCTATTCCTGTTTTTCTTTCTCAAACAAGGTCATTTAAAGAGGTTTATTTATGGAACCTTCTTAGAATGGATATATATGAAAG
Organism: Odontesthes bonariensis; assembly: GCF_027942865.1. Taxonomy (NCBI): domain Eukaryota; kingdom Metazoa; phylum Chordata; class Actinopteri; order Atheriniformes; family Atherinopsidae; genus Odontesthes; species Odontesthes bonariensis. Next base: position 28,486,689 of record NC_134524.1, read on the forward strand.
ACAAATTAGTTTGAACTTGTTTTGGCTGAAGTAATTCATTTTATAGCAAAAATTCCAATTTGGCTTTAACTCGCAAAAGTAAGGCTATTCCTGTTTTTCTTTCTCAAACAAGGTCATTTAAAGAGGTTTATGCATGGAACCTTCTTAGAATGGATATATATGAAGGACAAATTAGTTTGAACTTGTTTTGACTGAAGGAATTCATTTTATAGCAAAAATACCAATTTGGCTTTAACTCGCAAAAGTAAGGCTATTCCTGTTTTTCTTTCTCAAACAAGGTCATTTAAAGAGGGTTATGCATGGAACCTACTTAGAATTGATATATATGAAGGACAAATTAGTTTGAACTTGTTTTGACTGAAGGAATTCATTTTATAGCAAAAATACCAATTTGGCTTTAACTCGCAAAAGTAAGGCTATTCCTGTTTTTCTTTCTCAAACAAGGTCATTTAAAGAGGTTTATGCATGGAACCTTCTTAGAATGGATATATATGAAGGACATAGGAGTTTGAACTTGTTTTGACTGAAGGAATTGGTGTTTATAAGCAAAAATCCGAATTTCGTCTTAATTCCGCAAAAGAAGGCTATTCCTGTTTTTCTTTCTCAAACAAGGTCATTTAAAGAGGTTTATGCATGGAACCTTCTTAGAATGGATATATATGAAGGACAAATTAGTTTGAACTTGTTTTGACTGAAGGAATTCATTTTATAGCAAAAAAACCAATTTGGCTTTAACTCGCAAAAGTAAGGCTATTCCTGTTTTTCTTTCTCAAACAAGGTCATTTAAAGAGGTTTATGCATGGAACCTTCTTAGAATGGATATATATGAAGGACAAATTAGTTTGAACTTGTTTTGACTGAAGGAATTCATTTTATAGCAAAAATACCAATTTGGCTTTAACTCGCAAAAGTAAGGCTATTCCTGTTTTTCTTTCTCAAACAAGGTCATTTAAAGAGGTTTTTGCATGGAACCTTCTTAGAATGGATATATATGAAGGACATAGGAGTTTGAACTTGTTTTGACTGAAGGAATTGGTGTTTATAAGCAAAAATCCCAATTTCGTCTTCATACCGCAAAAGAAGGCTATTCCTGTTTTTCTTTCACATACAAGGTCATTTAAAGAGAGTTATGCATGGAACCTATTTAGAATTGATATATATGAAGGACAAATTAGTTTGAACTTGTTTTGACTGTAGGAATTCATTTTATAGCAAAAATACCAATTTGGCTTTAACTCGCAAAAGTAAGGCTATTCCTGTTTTTCTTTCTCAAACAAGGTCATTTAAAGAGGTTCATGCATGGAACCTTCTTAGAATGGATATATATGAAGGACATAGGAGTTTGAACTTGTTTTGACTGAAGGAATTGGTGTTTATAAGCAAAAATCCGAATTTCGTCTTAATTCCGCAAAAGAAGGCTATTCCTGTTTTTCTTTCTCAAACAAGGTCATTTAAAGAGGTTTATGCATGGAACCTTCTTAGAATGGATATATATGAAGGACAAATTAGTTTGAACTTGTTTTGACTGAAGGAATTCATTTTATAGCAAAAATACCAATTTGGCTTTAACTCGCAAAAGTAAGGCTATTCCTGTTTTTCTTTCTCAAACAAGGTCATTTAAAGAGGTTTATGCATGGAACCTTCTTAGAATGGATATATATGAAGGACAAATTAGTTTGAACTTGTTTTGACTGAAGGAATTCATTTTATAGCAAAAATACCAATTTGGCTTTAACTCGCAAAAGTAAGGCTATTCCTGTTTTTCTTTCTCAAACAAGGTCATTTAAAGAGGTTTATGCATGGAACCTTCTTAGAATGGATATATATGAAGGACAAATTAGTTTAAAGTTGTTTTGACTGAAGGAATTCATTTTATAGCAAAAATACCAATTTGGCTTTAACTCGCAAAAGTAAGGCTATTCCTGTTTTTCTTTCTCAAACAAGGTCATTTAAAGAGGTTTATGCATGGAACCTTCTTAAAATGGATATATATGAAGGACATAGGAGTTTGAACTTGTTTTGACTGAAGGAATTGGTGTTTATAAGCAAAAATCCGAATTTCGTCTTAATTCCGCAAAATAAGGCTATTCCTGTTTTTCTTTCTCAAACAAGGTCATTTAAAGAGGTTTATTTATGGAACCTTCTTAGAATGGATATATATGAAGGACAAATTAGTTTGAACTTGTTTTGACTGAAGGAATTCATTTTATAGCAAAAATACCAATTTGGCTTTAACTCGCAAAAGTAAGGCTATTCCTGTTTTTCTTTCTCAAACAAGGTCATTTAAAGAGGTTTTTGCATGGAACCTTCTTAGAATGGATATATATGAAGGACATAGGAGTTTGAACTTGTTTTGACTGAAGGAATTGGTGTTTATAAGCAAAAATCCCAATTTCGTCTTCATACCGCAAAAGAAGGCTATTCCTGTTTTTCTTTCACATACAAGGTCATTTAAAGAGGGTTATGCATGGAACCTATTTAGAATTGATATATATGAAGGACAAATTAGTTTGAACTTGTTTTGACTGTAGGAATTCATTTTATAGCAAAAATACCAATTTGGCTTTAACTCGCAAAAGTAAGGCTATTCCTGTTTTTCTTTCTCAAACAAGGTCATTTAAAGAGGTTCATGCATGGAACCTTCTTAGAATGGATATATATGAAGGACATAGGAGTTTGAACTTGTTTTGACTGAAGGAATTGGTGTTTATAAGCAAAAATCCGAATTTCGTCTTAATTCCGCAAAAGAAGGCTATTCCTGTTTTCCTTTCTCATACAAGGTCATTTAAAGAGGTTTATGCATGGAACCTTCTTAGAATGGATATATATGAAGGACAAATTAGTTTGAACTTGTTTTGACTGAAGGAATTCATTTTATAGCAAAAATACCAATTTGGCTTTAACTCGCAAAAGTAAGGCTATTCCTGTTTTTCTTTCTCAAACAAGGTCATTTAAAGAGGTTTATGCATGGAACCTTCTTAGAATGGATATATATGAAGGACATAGGAGTTTGAACTTGTTTTGACTGAAGGAATTGGTGTTTTTAAGCAAAAATCCGAATTTCGTCTTAATTCTGCAAAATAAGGCTATTCCTGTTTTTCTTTCTCAAACAAGGTCATTTAAAGAGGTTTATTTATGGAACCTTCTTAGAATGGATATATATGAAGGACAAATTAGTTTGAACTTGTTTTGACTGAAGGAATTCATTTTATAGCAAAAATACCAATTTGGCTTTAACTCGCAAAAGTAAGGCTATTCCTGTTTTTCTTTCTCAAACAAGGTCATTTAAAGAGGTTTTTGCATGGAACCTTCTTAGAATGGATATATATGAAGGACAAATAAGTTTGAACTTGTTTTGACTGAAGGAATTGGTGTTTATAAGCAAAAATCCGAATTTCGTCTTAATTCCGCAAAAGAAGGCTATTCCTGTTTTTCTTTCTCAAACAAGGTCATTTAAAGAGGGTTATGCATGGAACCTACTTAGAATTGATATATATGAAAGACAAATTAGTTTGAACTTGTTTTGGCTGAAGTAATTCATTTTATAGCAAAAATTCCAATTTGGCTTTAACTCGCAAAAGTAAGGCTATTCCTGTTTTTCTTTCTCAAACAAGGTCATTTAAAGAGGTTTATGCATGGAACCTTCTTAGAATGGATATATATGAAGGACAAATTAGTTTGAACTTGTTTTGACTGAAGGAATTCATTTTATAGCAAAAAAACCAATTTGGCTTTAACTCGCAAAAGTAAGGCTATTCCTGTTTTTCTTTCTCAAACAAGGTCATTTAAAGAGGTTTATGCATGGAACCTTCTTAGAATGGATATATATGAAGGACAAATTAGTTTGAACTTGTTTTGACTGAAGGAATTCATTTTATAGCAAAAATACCAATTTGGCTTTAACTCGCAAAAGTAAGGCTATTCCTGTTTTTCTTTCTCAAACAAGGTCATTTAAAGAGGTTTTTGCATGGAACCTTCTTAGAATGGATATATATGAAGGACATAGGAGTTTGAACTTGTTTTGACTGAAGGAATTGGTGTTTATAAGCAAAAATCCCAATTTCGTCTTCATACCGCAAAAGAAGGCTATTCCTGTTTTTCTTTCACATACAAGGTCATTTAAAGAGAGTTATGCATGGAACCTATTTAGAATTGATATATATGAAGGACAAATTAGTTTGAACTTGTTTTGACTGTAGGAATTCATTTTATAGCAAAAATACCAATTTGGCTTTAACTCGCAAAAGTAAGGCTATTCCTGTTTTTCTTTCTCAAACAAGGTCATTTAAAGAGGTTCATGCATGGAACCTTCTTAGAATGGATATATATGAAGGACATAGGAGTTTGAACTTGTTTTGACTGAAGGAATTGGTGTTTATAAGCAAAAATCCGAATTTCGTCTTAATTCCGCAAAAGAAGGCTATTCCTGTTTTTCTTTCTCAAACAAGGTCATTTAAAGAGGTTTATGCATGGAACCTTCTTAGAATGGATATATATGAAGGACAAATTAGTTTGAACTTGTTTTGACTGAAGGAATTCATTTTATAGCAAAAATACCAATTTGGCTTTAACTCGCAAAAGTAAGGCTATTCCTGTTTTTCTTTCTCAAACAAGGTCATTTAAAGAGGTTTATGCATGGAACCTTCTTAGAATGGATATATATGAAGGACAAATTAGTTTGAACTTGTTTTGACTGAAGGAATTCATTTTATAGCAAAAATACCAATTTGGCTTTAACTCGCAAAAGTAAGGCTATTCCTGTTTTTCTTTCTCAAACAAGGTCATTTAAAGAGGTTTATGCATGGAACCTTCTTAGAATGGATATATATGAAGGACAAATTAGTTTAAAGTTGTTTTGACTGAAGGAATTCATTTTATAGCAAAAATACCAATTTGGCTTTAACTCGCAAAAGTAAGGCTATTCCTGTTTTTCTTTCTCAAACAAGGTCATTTAAAGAGGTTTATGCATGGAACCTTCTTAAAATGGATATATATGAAGGACATAGGAGTTTGAACTTGTTTTGACTGAAGGAATTGGTGTTTATAAGCAAAAATCCGAATTTCGTCTTAATTCCGCAAAATAAGGCTATTCCTGTTTTTCTTTCTCAAACAAGGTCATTTAAAGAGGTTTATTTATGGAACCTTCTTAGAATGGATATATATGAAGGACAAATTAGTTTGAACTTGTTTTGACTGAAGGAATTCATTTTATAGCAAAAATACCAATTTGGCTTTAACTCGCAAAAGTAAGGCTATTCCTGTTTTTCTTTCTCAAACAAGGTCATTTAAAGAGGTTTTTGCATGGAACCTTCTTAGAATGGATATATATGAAGGACATAGGAGTTTGAACTTGTTTTGACTGAAGGAATTGGTGTTTATAAGCAAAAATCCCAATTTCGTCTTCATACCGCAAAAGAAGGCTATTCCTGTTTTTCTTTCACATACAAGGTCATTTAAAGAGGGTTATGCATGGAACCTATTTAGAATTGATATATATGAAGGACAAATTAGTTTGAACTTGTTTTGACTGTAGGAATTCATTTTATAGCAAAAATACCAATTTGGCTTTAACTCGCAAAAGTAAGGCTATTCCTGTTTTTCTTTCTCAAACAAGGTCATTTAAAGAGGTTCATGCATGGAACCTTCTTAGAATGGATATATATGAAGGACATAGGAGTTTGAACTTGTTTTGACTGAAGGAATTGGTGTTTATAAGCAAAAATCCGAATTTCGTCTTAATTCCGCAAAAGAAGGCTATTCCTGTTTTCCTTTCTCATACAAGGTCATTTAAAGAGGTTTATGCATGGAACCTTCTTAGAATGGATATATATGAAGGACAAATTAGTTTGAACTTGTTTTGACTGAAGGAATTCATTTTATAGCAAAAATACCAATTTGGCTTTAACTCGCAAAAGTAAGGCTATTCCTGTTTTTCTTTCTCAAACAAGGTCATTTAAAGAGGTTTATGCATGGAACCTTCTTAGAATGGATATATATGAAGGACATAGGAGTTTGAACTTGTTTTGACTGAAGGAATTGGTGTTTTTAAGCAAAAATCCGAATTTCGTCTTAATTCTGCAAAATAAGGCTATTCCTGTTTTTCTTTCTCAAACAAGGTCATTTAAAGAGGTTTATTTATGGAACCTTCTTAGAATGGATATATATGAAGGACAAATTAGTTTGAACTTGTTTTGACTGAAGGAATTCATTTTATAGCAAAAATACCAATTTGGCTTTAACTCGCAAAAGTAAGGCTATTCCTGTTTTTCTTTCTCAAACAAGGTCATTTAAAGAGGTTTTTGCATGGAACCTTCTTAGAATGGATATATATGAAGGACAAATAAGTTTGAACTTGTTTTGACTGAAGGAATTGGTGTTTATAAGCAAAAATCCGAATTTCGTCTTAATTCCGCAAAAGAAGGCTATTCCTGTTTTTCTTTCTCAAACAAGGTCATTTAAAGAGGGTTATGCATGGAACCTACTTAGAATTGATATATATGAAAGACAAATTAGTTTGAACTTGTTTTGGCTGAAGTAATTCATTTTATAGCAAAAATTCCAATTTGGCTTTAACTCGCAAAAGTAAGGCTATTCCTGTTTTTCTTTCTCAAACAAGGTCATTTAAAGAGGTTTATGCATGGAACCTTCTTAGAATGGATATATATGAAGGACATAGGAGTTTGAACTTGTTTTGACTGAAGGAATTGGTGTTTATAAGCAAAAATCCGAATTTCGTATTAATTCCGCAAAAGAAGGCTATTCCTGTTTTCCTTTCTCATACAAGGTCATTTAAAGAGGTTTATGCATGGAACCTTCTTAGAATGGATATATATGAAGGACAAATTAGTTTGAACTTGTTTTGACTGAAGGAATTCATTTTATAGCAAAAATACCAATTTGGCTTTAACTCGCAAAAGTAAGGCTATTCCTGTTTTTCTTTCTCAAACAAGGTCATTTAAAGAGGTTTATGCATGGAACCTTCTTAGAATGGATATATATGAAGGAAAAATTAGTTTGAACTTGTTTTGACTGAAGGAATTCATTTTATAGCAAAAATACCAATTTGGCTTTAACTCGCAAAAGTAAGGCTATTCCTGTTTTTCTTTCTCAAACAAGGTCATTTAAAGAGGTTTATGCATGGAACCTTCTTAGAATGGATATATATGAAGGACATAGGAGTTTGAACTTGTTTTGACTGAAGGAATTGGTTGTTATAAGCAAAAATCCCAATTTCGTCTTCATACCGCAAAAGAAGGCTATTCCTGTTTTTCTTTCTCATACAAGGTCATTTAAAGAGGGTTATGCATGGAACCTATTTAGAATTGATATATATGAAGGACAAATTAGTTTGAACTTGTTTTGACTGAAGGAATTCATTTTATAGCAAAAATACCAATTTGGCTTTAACTCGCAAAAGTAAGGCTATTCCTGTTTTTCTTTCTCAAACAAGGTCATTTAAAGAGGTTTTTGCATGGAACCTTCTTAGAATGGATATATATGAAGGACATAGGAGTTTGAACTTGTTTTGACTGAAGGAATTGGTGTTTATAAGCAAAAATCCCAATTTCGTCTTCATACCGCAAAAGAAGGCTATTCCTGTTTTTCTTTCACATACAAGGTCATTTAAAGAGAGTTATGCATGGAACCTATTTAGAATTGATATATATGAAGGACATAGGAGTTTGAACTTGTTTTGACTGAAGGAATTGGTGTTTTTAAGCAAAAATCCGAATTTCGTCTTAATTCCGCAAAATAAGGCTATTCCTGTTTTTCTTTCTCAAACAAGGTCATTTAAAGAGGTTTATTTATGGAACCTTCTTAGAATGGATATATATGAAGGACAAATTAGTTTGAACTTGTTTTGACTGAAGGAATTCATTTTATAGCAAAAATTCCAATTTGGCTTTAACTCGCAAAAGTAAGGCTATTCCTGTTTTTCTTTCTCAAACAAGGTCATTTAAAGAGGTTTTTGCATGGAACCTTCTTAGAATGGATATATATGAAGGACAAATAAGTTTGAACTTGTTTTGACTGAAGGAATTGGTGTTTATAAGCAAAAATCCGAATTTCGTCTTAATTCCGCAAAAGAAGGCTATTCCTGTTTTTCTTTCTCAAACAAGGTCATTTAAAGAGGGTTATGCATGGAACCTACTTAGAATTGATATATATGAAAGACAAATTAGTTTGAACTTGTTTTGGCTGAAGTAATTAATTTTATAGCAAAAATTCCAATTTGGCTTTAACTCGCAAAAGTAAGGCTATTCCTGTTTTTAAGCAAAAATCCGAATTTCGTCTTAATTCTGCAAAATAAGGCTATTCCTGTTTTTCTTTCTCAAACAAGGTCATTTAAAGAGGTTTATTTATGGAACCTTCTTAGAATGGATATATATGAAGGACAAATTAGTTTGAACTTGTTTTGACTGAAGGAATTCATTTTATAGCAAAAATACCAATTTGGCTTTAACTCGCAAAAGTAAGGCTATTCCTGTTTTTCTTTCTCAAACAAGGTCATTTAAAGAGGTTTTTGCATGGAACCTTCTTAGAATGGATATATATGAAGGACAAATAAGTTTGAACTTGTTTTGACTGAAGGAATTGGTGTTTATAAGCAAAAATCCGAATTTCGTCTTAATTCCGCAAAAGAAGGCTATTCCTGTTTTTCTTTCTCAAACAAGGTCATTTAAAGAGGGTTATGCATGGAACCTACTTAGAATTGATATATATGAAAGACAAATTAGTTTGAACTTGTTTTGGCTGAAGTAATTCATTTTATAGCAAAAATTCCAATTTGGCTTTAACTCGCAAAAGTAAGGCTATTCCTGTTTTTCTTTCTCAAACAAGGTCATTTAAAGAGGTTTATGCATGGAACCTTCTTAGAATGGATATATATGAAGGACATAGGAGTTTGAACTTGTTTTGACTGAAGGAATTGGTGTTTATAAGCAAAAATCCGAATTTCGTCTTAATTCCGCAAAAGAAGGCTATTCCTGTTTTCCTTTCTCATACAAGGTCATTTAAAGAGGTTTATGCATGGAACCTTCTTAGAATGGATATATATGAAGGACAAATTAGTTTGAACTTGTTTTGACTGAAGGAATTCATTTTATAGCAAAAATACCAATTTGGCTTTAACTCGCAAAAGTAAGGCTATTCCTGTTTTTCTTTCTCAAACAAGGTCATTTAAAGAGGTTCATGCATGGAACCTTCTTAGAATGGATATATATGAAGGACATAGGAGTTTGAACTTGTTTTGACTGAAGGAATTGGTGTTTATAAGCAAAAATCCGAATTTCGTCTTAATTCCGCAAAAGAAGGCTATTCCTGTTTTTCTTTCTCAAACAAGGTCATTTAAAGAGGTTTATGCATGGAACCTTCTTAGAATGGATATATATGAAGGACAAATTAGTTTGAACTTGTTTTGACTGAAGGAATTCATTTTATAGCAAAAAAACCAATTTGGCTTTAACTCGCAAAAGTAAGGCTATTCCTGTTTTTCTTTCTCAAACAAGGTCATTTAAAGAGGTTTATGCATGGAACCTTCTTAGAATGGATATATATGAAGGACAAATTAGTTTGAACTTGTTTTGACTGAAGGAATTCATTTTATAGCAAAAATACCAATTTGGCTTTAACTCGCAAAAGTAAGGCTATTCCTGTTTTTCTTTCTCAAACAAGGTCATTTAAAGAGGTTTATGCATGGAACCTTCTTAGAATGGATATATATGAAGGACAAATTAGTTTAAAGTTGTTTTGACTGAAGGAATTCATTTTATAGCAAAAGTACCAATTTGGCTTTAACTCGCAAAAGTAAGGCTATTCCTGTTTTTCTTTCTCAAACAAGGTCATTTAAAGAGGTTTATGCATGGAACCTTCTTAAAATGGATATATATGAAGGACATAGGAGTTTGAACTTGTTTTGACTGAAGGAATTGGTGTTTATAAGCAAAAATCCGAATTTCGTCTTAATTCCGCAAAATAAGGCTATTCCTGTTTTTCTTTCTCAAACAAGGTCATTTAAAGAGGTTTATTTATGGAACCTTCTTAGAATGGATATATATGAAGGACAAATTAGTTTGAACTTGTTTTGACTGAAGGAATTCATTTTATAGCAAAAATACCAATTTGGCTTTAACTCGCAAAGTAAGGCTATTCCTGTTTTTCTTTCTCAAACAAGGTCATTTAAAGAGGTTTTTGCATGGAACCTTCTTAGAATGGATATATATGAAGGACATAGGAGTTTGAACTTTTTTTGACTGAAGGAATTGGTGTTTATAAGCAAAAATCCCAATTTCGTCTTCATACCGCAAAAGAAGGCTATTCCTGTTTTTCTTTCACATACAAGGTCCTTTAAAGAGGGTTATGCATGGAACCTATTTAGAATTGATATATATGAAGGACAAATTAGTTTGAACTTGTTTTGACTGTAGGAATTCATTTTATAGCAAAAATACCAATTTGGCTTTAACTCGCAAAAGTAAGGCTATTCCTGTTTTTCTTTCTCAAACAAGGTCATTTAAAGAGGTTCATGCATGGAACCTTCTTAGAATGGATATATATGAAGGACATAGGAGTTTGAACTTGTTTTGACTGAAGGAATTGGTGTTTATAAGCAAAAATCCGAATTTCGTCTTCATACCGCAAAAGAAGGCTATTCCTGTTTTTCTTTCTCATACAAGGTCATTTAAAGAGGGTTATGCATGGAACCTATTTAGAATTGATATATATGAAGGACAAATTAGTTTGAACTTGTTTTGACTGAAGGAATTCATTTTATAGCAAAAATACCAATTTGGCTTTAACTCGCAAAAGTAAGGCTATTCCTGTTTTCTTTCTCAAACAAGGTCATTTAAAGAGGTTTTTGCATGGAACCTTCTTAGAATGGATATATATGAAGGACATAGGAGTTTGAACTTGTTTTGACTGAAGGAATTGGTGTTTATAAGCAAAAATCCCAATTTCGTCTTCATACCGCAAAAGAAGGCTATTCCTGTTTTTCTTTCACATACAAGGTCATTTAAAGAGGGTTATGCATGGAACCTATTTAGAATTGATATATATGAAGGACATAGGAGTTTGAACTTGTTTTGACTGAAGGAATTGGTGTTTTTAAGCAAAAATCCGAATTTCGTCTTAATTCCGCAAAATAAGGCTATTCCTGTTTTTCTTTCTCAAACAAGGTCATTTAAAGAGGTTTATTTATGGAACCTTCTTAGAATGGATATATATGAAGGACAAATTAGTTTGAACTTGTTTTGACTGAAGGAATTCATTTTATAGCAAAAATTCCAATTTGGCTTTAACTCGCAAAAGTAAGGCTATTCCTGTTTTTCTTTCTCAAACAAGGTCATTTAAAGAGGTTTTTGCATGGAACCTTCTTAGAATGGATATATATGAAGGACAAATAAGTTTGAACTTGTTTTGACTGAAGGAATTGGTGTTTATAAGCAAAAATCCGAATTTCGTCTTAATTCCGCAAAAGAAGGCTATTCCTGTTTTTCTTTCTCAAACAAGGTCATTTAAAGAGGGTTATGCATGGAACCTACTTAGAATTGATATATATGAAAGACAAATTAGTTTGAACTTGTTTTGGCTGAAGTAATTCATTTTATAGCAAAAATTCCAATTTGGCTTTAACTCGCAAAAGTAAGGCTATTCCTGTTTTTAAGCAAAAATCCGAATTTCGTCTTAATTCTGCAAAATAAGGCTATTCCTGTTTTTCTTTCTCAAACAAGGTCATTTAAAGAGGTTTATTTATGGAACCTTCTTAGAATGGATATATATGAAGGACAAATTAGTTTGAACTTGTTTTGACTGAAGGAATTCATTTTATAGCAAAAATACCAATTTGGCTTTAACTCGCAAAAGTAAGGCTATTCCTGTTTTTCTTTCTCAAACAAGGTCATTTAAAGAGGTTTTTGCATGGAACCTTCTTAGAATGGATATATATGAAGGACAAATAAGTTTGAACTTGTTTTGACTGAAGGAATTGGTGTTTATAAGCAAAAATCCGAATTTCGTCTTAATTCCGCAAAAGAAGGCTATTCCTGTTTTTCTTTCTCAAACAAGGTCATTTAAAGAGGGTTATGCATGGAACCTACTTAGAATTGATATATATGAAAGACAAATTAGTTTGAACTTGTTTTGGCTGAAGTAATTCATTTTATAGCAAAAATTCCAATTTGGCTTTAACTCGCAAAAGTAAGGCTATTCCTGTTTTTCTTTCTCAAACAAGGTCATTTAAAGAGGTTTATGCATGGAACCTTCTTAGAATGGATATATATGAAGGACATAGGAGTTTGAACTTGTTTTGACTGAAGGAATTGGTGTTTATAAGCAAAAATCCGAATTTCGTCTTAATTCCGCAAAAGAAGGCTATTCCTGTTTTCCTTTCTCATACAAGGTCATTTAAAGAGGTTTATGCATGGAACCTTCTTAGAATGGATATATATGAAGGACAAATTAGTTTGAACTTGTTTTGACTGAAGGAATTCATTTTATAGCAAAAATACCAATTTGGCTTTAACTCGCAAAAGTAAGGCTATTCCTGTTTTTCTTTCTCAAACAAGGTCATTTAAAGAGGTTTATGCATGGAACCTTCTTAGAATGGATATATATGAAGGACAAATTAGTTTGAACTTGTTTTGACTGTAGGAATTCATTTTATAGCAAAAATACCAATTTGGCTTTAACTCGCAAAAGTAAGGCTATTCCTGTTTTTCTTTCTCAAACAAGGTCATTTAAAGAGGTTTATGCATGGAACCTTCTTAGAATGGATATATATGAAGGACATAGGAGTTTGAACTTGTTTTGACTGAAGGAATTGGTGTTTATAAGCAAAAATCCCAATTTCGTCTTAATTCCGCAAAAGAAGGCTATTCCTGTTTTTCTTTCACATACAAGGTCATTTAAAGAGGTTTATTTATGGAACCTTCTTAGAATGGATATATATGAAGGACAAATTAGTTTGAACTTGTTTTGACTGTAGGAATTCATTTTATAGCAAAAATACCAATTTGGCTTTAACTCGCAAAAGTAAGGCTATTCCTGTTTTTCTTTCTCAAACAAGGTCATTTAAAGAGGTTTATGCATGGAACCTTCTTAGAATGGATATATATGAAGGACATAGGAGTTTGAACTTGTTTTGACTGAAGGAATTGGTGTTTTTAAGCAAAAATCCGAATTTCGTCTTAATTCTGCAAAATAAGGCTATTCCTGTTTTTCTTTCTCAAACAAGGTCATTTAAAGAGGTTTATTTATGGAACCTTCTTAGAATGGATATATATGAAGGACAAATTAGTTTGAACTTGTTTTGACTGAAGGAATTCATTTTATAGCAAAAATACCAATTTGGCTTTAACTCGCAAAAGTAAGGCTATTCCTGTTTTTCTTTCTCAAACAAGGTCATTTAAAGAGGTTTTTGCATGGAACCTTCTTAGAATGGATATATATGAAGGACAAATAAGTTTGAACTTGTTTTGACTGAAGGAATTGGTGTTTATAAGCAAAAATCCGAATTTCGTCTTAATTCCGCAAAAGAAGGCTATTCCTGTTTTTCTTTCTCAAACAAGGTCATTTAAAGAGGGTTATGCATGGAACCTACTTAGAATTGATATATATGAAAGACAAATTAGTTTGAACTTGTTTTGGCTGAAGTAATTCATTTTATAGCAAAAATTCCAATTTGGCTTTAACTCGCAAAAGTAAGGCTATTCCTGTTTTTCTTTCTCAAACAAGGTCATTTAAAGAGGTTTATGCATGGAACCTTCTTAGAATGGATATATATGAAGGACATAGGAGTTTGAACTTGTTTTGACTGAAGGAATTGGTGTTTATAAGCAAAAATCCGAATTTCGTCTTCATACCGCAAAAGAAGGCTATTCCTGTTTTTCTTTCTCATACAAGGTCATTTAAAGAGGGTTATGCATGGAACCTATTTAGAATTGATATATATGAAGGACAAATTAGTTTGAACTTGTTTTGACTGAAGGAATTCATTTTATAGCAAAAATACCAATTTGGCTTTAACTCGCAAAAGTAAGGCTATTCCTGTTTTTCTTTCTCAAACAAGGTCATTTAAAGAGGTTTTTGCATGGAACCTTCTTAGAATGGATATATATGAAGGACATAGGAGTTTGAACTTGTTTTGACTGAAGGAATTGGTGTTTATAAGCAAAAATCCCAATTTCGTCTTCATACCGCAAAAGAAGGCTATTCCTGTTTTTCTTTCACATACAAGGTCATTTAAAGAGGGTTATGCATGGAACCTATTTAGAATTGATATATATGAAGGACATAGGAGTTTGAACTTGTTTTGACTGAAGGAATTGGTGTTTTTAAGCAAAAATCCGAATTTCGTCTTAATTCCGCAAAATAAGGCTATTCCTGTTTTTCTTTCTCAAACAAGGTCATTTAAAGAGGTTTATTTATGGAACCTTCTTAGAATGGATATATATGAAGGACAAATTAGTTTGAACTTGTTTTGACTGAAGGAATTCATTTTATAGCAAAAATTCCAATTTGGCTTTAACTCGCAAAAGTAAGGCTATTCCTGTTTTTCTTTCTCAAACAAGGTCATTTAAAGAGGTTTTTGCATGGAACCTTCTTAGAATGGATATATATGAAGGACAAATAAGTTTGAACTTGTTTTGACTGAAGGAATTGGTGTTTATAAGCAAAAATCCGAATTTCGTCTTAATTCCGCAAAAGAAGGCTATTCCTGTTTTTCTTTCTCAAACAAGGTCATTTAAAGAGGGTTATGCATGGAACCTACTTAGAATTGATATATATGAAAGACAAATTAGTTTGAACTTGTTTTGGCTGAAGTAATTCATTTTATAGCAAAAATTCCAATTTGGCTTTAACTCGCAAAAGTAAGGCTATTCCTGTTTTTAAGCAAAAATCCGAATTTCGTCTTAATTCTGCAAAATAAGGCTATTCCTGTTTTTCTTTCTCAAACAAGGTCATTTAAAGAGGTTTATTTATGGAACCTTCTTAGAATGGATATATATGAAGGACAAATTAGTTTGAACTTGTTTTGACTGAAGGAATTCATTTTATAGCAAAAATACCAATTTGGCTTTAACTCGCAAAAGTAAGGCTATTCCTGTTTTTCTTTCTCAAACAAGGTCATTTAAAGAGGTTTTTGCATGGAACCTTCTTAGAATGGATATATATGAAGGACAAATAAGTTTGAACTTGTTTTGACTGAAGGAATTGGTGTTTATAAGCAAAAATCCGAATTTCGTCTTAATTCCGCAAAAGAAGGCTATTCCTGTTTTTCTTTCTCAAACAAGGTCATTTAAAGAGGGTTATGCATGGAACCTACTTAGAATTGATATATATGAAAGACAAATTAGTTTGAACTTGTTTTGGCTGAAGTAATTCATTTTATAGCAAAAATTCCAATTTGGCTTTAACTCGCAAAAGTAAGGCTATTCCTGTTTTTCTTTCTCAAACAAGGTCATTTAAAGAGGTTTATGCATGGAACCTTCTTAGAATGGATATATATGAAGGACATAGGAGTTTGAACTTGTTTTGACTGAAGGAATTGGTGTTTATAAGCAAAAATCCGAATTTCGTCTTAATTCCGCAAAAGAAGGCTATTCCTGTTTTCCTTTCTCATACAAGGTCATTTAAAGAGGTTTATGCATGGAACCTTCTTAGAATGGATATATATGAAGGACAAATTAGTTTGAACTTGTTTTGACTGAAGGAATTCATTTTATAGCAAAAATACCAATTTGGCTTTAACTCGCAAAAGTAAGGCTATTCCTGTTTTTCTTTCTCAAACAAGGTCATTTAAAGAGGTTTATGCATGGAACCTTCTTAGAATGGATATATATGAAGGACAAATTAGTTTGAACTTGTTTTGACTGTAGGAATTCATTTTATAGCAAAAATACCAATTTGGCTTTAACTCGCAAAAGTAAGGCTATTCCTGTTTTTCTTTCTCAAACAAGGTCATTTAAAGAGGTTTATGCATGGAACCTTCTTAGAATGGATATATATGAAGGACATAGGAGTTTGAACTTGTTTTGACTGAAGGAATTGGTGTTTATAAGCAAAAATCCCAATTTCGTCTTCATACCGCAAAAGAAGGCTATTCCTGTTTTCCTTTCTCATACAAGGTCATTTAAAGAGGGTTATGCATGGAACCTATTTAGAATTGATATATATGAAGGACAAATTAGTTTGAACTTGTTTTGACTGAAGGAATTCATTTTATAGCAAAAATACCAATTTGGCTTTAACTCGCAAAAGTAAGGCTATTCCTGTTTTTCTTTCTCAAACAAGGTCATTTAAAGAGGTTTATGCATGGAACCTTCTTAGAATGGATATATATGAAGGACATAGGAGTTTGAACTTGTTTTGACTGAAGGAATTGGTGTTTATAAGCAAAAATCCCAATTTCGTCTTAATTCCGCAAAAGAAGGCTATTCCTGTTTTTCTTTCACATACAAGGTCATTTAAAGAGGTTTATTTATGGAACCTTCTTAGAATGGATATATATGAAGGACAAATTAGTTTGAACTTGTTTTGACTGTAGGAATTCATTTTATAGCAAAAATACCAATTTGGCTTTAACTCGCAAAAGTAAGGCTATTCCTGTTTTTCTTTCTCAAACAAGGTCATTTAAAGAGGTTCATGCATGGAACCTTCTTAGAATGGATATATATGAAGGACATAGGAGTTTGAACTTGTTTTGACTGAAGGAATTGGTGTTTATAAGCAAAAATCCGAATTTCGTCTTAATTCCGCAAAAGAAGGCTATTCCTGTTTTCCTTTCTCATACAAGGTCATTTAAAGAGGTTTATGCATGGAACCTTCTTAGAATGGATATATATGAAGGACAAATTAGTTTGAACTTGTTTTGACTGAAGGAATTCATTTTATAGCAAAAATACCAATTTGGCTTTAACTCGCAAAAGTAAGGCTATTCCTGTTTTTCTTTCTCAAACAAGGTCATTTAAAGAGGTTTATGCATGGAACCTTCTTAGAATGGATATATATGAAGGACATAGGAGTTTGAACTTGTTTTGACTGAAGGAATTGGTGTTTTTAAGCAAAAATCCGAATTTCGTCTTAATTCCGCAAAATAAGGCTATTCCTGTTTTTCTTTCTCAAACAAGGTCATTTAAAGAGGTTTATTTATGGAACCTTCTTAGAATGGATATATATGAAGGACAAATTAGTTTGAACTTGTTTTGACTGAAGGAATTCATTTTATAGCAAAAATACCAATTTGGCTTTAACTCGCAAAAGTAAGGCTATTCCTGTTTTTCTTTCTCAAACAAGGTCATTTAAAGAGGTTTTTGCATGGAACCTTCTTAGAATGGATATATATGAAGGAAAAATAAGTTTGAACTTGTTTTGACTGAAGGAATTGGTGTTTATAAGAAAAAATCCGAATTTCGTCTTAATTCCGCAAAAGAAGGCTATTCCTGTTTTTCTTTCTCAAACAAGGTCATTTAAAGAGGTTTATGCATGGAACCTTCTTAGAATGGATATATATGAAGGTCAAATTAGTTTGAACTTGTTTTGACTGAAGGAATTCATTTTATAGCAAAAATACCAATTTGGCTTTAACTCGCAAAAGTAAGGCTATTCCTGTTTTTCTTTCTCAAACAAGGTCATTTAAAGAGGTTTATGCATGGAACCTTCTTAGAATGGATATATATGAAGGACAAATTAGTTTGAACTTGTTTTGACTGAAGGAATTGGTGTTTATAAGCAAAAATCCGAATTTCGTCTTAATTCCGCAAAAGAAGGCTATTCCTGTTTTTCTTTCTCAAACAAGGTCATTTAAAGAGGTTTATGCATGGAACCTTCTTAGAATGGATATATATGAAGGACAAATTAGTTTGAACTTGTTTTGACTGAAGGAATTCATTTTATAGCAAAAATACCAATTTGGCTTTAACTAGCAAAAGTAAGGCTATTCCTGTTTTCCTTTCTCAAACAAGGTCATTTAAAGAGGTTTATGCATGGAACCTTCTTAGAATGGATATATATGAAGGACAAATTAGTTTGAACTTGTTTTGACTGAAGGAATTCATTTTATAGCAAAAATACCAATTTGGTTTTAACTCGCAAAAGTAAGGCTATTGCTGTTTTTCTTTCTCAAACAAGGTCATTTAAAGAGGTTTATGCATGGAACCTTCTTAGAATGGATATATATGAAGGACATAGGAGTTTGAACTTGTTTTGACTGAAGGAATTGGTGTTTATAAGCAAAAATTCGAATTTCGTCTTAATTTCGCAAAAGAAGGCTATTCCTGTTTTTCTTTATCATACAAGGTCATTTAAAGAGGTTTATGCATGGAACCTACTTAGAATTGATATATATGAAGGACAAATTAGTTTGAACTTGTTTTGACTGAAGGAATTCATTTTATAGCAAAAATACCAATTTGGCTTTAACTCGCAAAAGTAAGGCTATTCCTGTTTTTCTTTCTCAAACAAGGTCATTTAAAGAGGTTTATGCATGGAACCTTCTTAGAATGGATATATATGAAGGACATAGGAGTTTGAACTTGTTTTGACTGAAGGAATTGGTGTTTATAAGCAAAAATCCGAATTTCGTCTTAATTCCGCAAAAGAAGGCTATTCCTGTTTTTCTTTCTCATACAAGGTCATTTAAAGAGGTTTATGCATGGAACCTTCTTAGAATGGATATATATGAAGGACAAATTAGTTTGAACTTGTTTTGACTGAAGGAATTCATTTTATAGCAAAAATACCAATTTGGCTTTAACTCGCAAAAGTAAGGCTATTCCTGTTTTTCTTTCTCAAACAAGGTCATTTAAAGAGGTTTATGCATGGAACCTTCTTAGAATGGATATATATGTAGGACATAGGAGTTTGAACTTGTTTTGACTGAAGGAATTGGTGTTTATAAGCAAAAATCCGAATTTCGTCTTAATTCCGCAAAAGAAGGCTATTCCTGTTTTCCTTTCTCATACAAGGTCATTTAAAGAGGTTTATGCATGGAACCTTCTTAGAATGGATATATATGAAGGACAAATTAGTTTGAACTTGTTTTGACTGAAGGAATTCATTTTATAGCAAAAATACCAATTTGGCTTTAACTCGCAAAAGTAAGGCTATTCCTGTTTTTCTTTCTCAAACAAGGTCATTTAAAGAGGTTTATGCATGGAACCTTCTTAGAATGGATATATATGAAGGACATAGGAGTTTGAACTTGTTTTGACTGAAGGAATTGGTGTTTATAAGCAAAAATCTTTAGGTTATTTACATAACCCCGGTTCTCTGAGTAATATGAGTGAGATGTCTCACTATGGGATGCACGCCCCCGCTGCAGACCTCAGAAGCATCAATCTCATTACGCCAATCCTGATTGGCTGGTGAAACGTGTCCGTCCGCACCAGGTAGTCCCACCTACCTTAAATACCTCCTGCGGACGGCACCACGTCATTCAAGATAAGCACCTCTTCTCACTCGCCCAAGCAAGAAGGGTTGTCTGGTGAGACATCTCACTCATATTACTCAGAGAACCGGGGTTATGTAAATAACCTAAAGTTCTCTTTCATAATATTTCGCTCGATGTCTCACTATGGGATATGGTTGCTCCCGTATTGCCAGACAAGCTTATCCAGCGTCCACCAACCCATAGGGATAAGTACACTGTTCCAATCAGGACAGCAAAACCGCTCTAGCCACGCACGGAGCGGAGACGTCCAGCATATAGAAACGGACAAAAGTGAGAGGCGAGGACCAACTCGCTGCAGCACAAACGTCCTGAACAGTGACTCCCCTGAATAAGGCCCAGGATGCGGCCAAGCCCCGAGTCGAGTGCGCTCGCAGGCCCACAGGTGGCTGCAAACCCTGACTCGTATAAGCCAAAGCAATCGCCTCCACCACCCAGTGGGATAGACGCTGCTTTGTGACAGGTTTCCCCTTATGAGGGTTAGCCCAGGAGACGAACAGCTGATCGCTCCTCCTGAAACCCCTCGTCCTGTCCATATAAGTGCTCACTGCACGGACTGGACATAACGCATGCGACATCTGCTCACCTGGTGAGGCAGCAAAAGCCACAAGGTCAATAGGAGAACATGAGCCCACCACCTTAGGCACAAAGGCCGGGTTGGGCTTCAAAATCATCCTCACATCCCCCGGAAAGAGCTGAGCGCATGAGGGATGCACTGAGAGCGCATGGATGTCACTGACCCGTTTAGCCGAAGCCAAAGCCAGCAACAACACTGTCTTGAGAGACACGTGTTTCAAGTCTGCCCCCTCCAGTGGTTCAAAGGGAGGGCCCTTAAGCCCTTTCAGGACCACGGCCAGATCCCATGGTGGTACCAGCGGTCTGGACACGGGGAGAAGCCTGCGCGCTCCCTTCATAAAGCAGCAAACCAGCGGGTGCTGGCTCGCTGTTAGCTTCCCGAAACCCACGTGACAGGCGGCGATAGCCGCCAAGTACACTTTAACCGTGGAGAAAGCTTTTCCTTTGTCAATCAGGTCCTGCAAGAATGACAATATCACTCCTACTGGACACTGAAAAGGAATGTGGCCATTTCTGTGACACCACCCCTCAAACACTCTCCACTTACAGTCATACAGAGACCTAGTGGAGGAGGCTCGAGCGTTTTGTATAGTGGAAATCACCCGCTGTGAAAGACCCACAGCTGACAGATTTAGCCACTCAGGGGCCAGGCCCACAGTGCCAGGCGCTCTGGGTGCGGGTGGAAGACCGCTCCCCCCCCCTGTGATAGCAGGTCCCTGCGAAGCGGGAGCTGCCAGGGCTGAGCGCACATCAGCTGATATATCTCCGTTAACCAATGCATCGCAGGCCAATGCGGAGCTATCAAAATCAGTGCGTGGCCGTGCTCCCTCACTCTGGACAGAGTGGGGGGTATCAAGGCCAGGGGGGGGAATGCGTAAAGACGCTCGCGCGGCCAGGCGTGCGCTAGTGCGTCTACGCCGAGGGGAGAATCCATGCTGCGGAGAGAGTAAAACAGCGCGCACTGCGTGTTGTCTCTCGATGCGAACAGATCCACCACGGCCCGGCCGAAACGTGCCCATATCTGTTCCACAATCTCCGGGTGCAGAGTCCACTCCCCGTATACCGGCGCGCCCCTGGACAACAGGTCCGCACCCGTGTTAAGGACTCCCGGGACGTGCGTCGCTCTCAGGGAGAGGAGACGACCACAGCTCCACAGGATCAGTCTGCGTGCCAGCATATGCAACTGACGGGAGCGTAATCCCCCCTGACGGTTGATATACGCCACCGTAGTCGTATTGTCCGTCCTCACCAGGACATGGTGACCCATGAGAGACGGAAGGAAATGTTTCAGGGAGAGGAACACCGCTGAAAGTTCCAGAAAATTTATGTGAGAGCGCTGGAGATCCACACTCCAGCGGCCCCTCACAGACCGGCCCTCGTGAATTCCGCCCCAACCTGTCAGGCTGGCGTCCGTAGTGACCACTTTCCTGGACAGGACGGAACCCATGGGCACCCCGTGGGTCAGAAAGGACGGGACCCGCCAGTGGCGCAGTGCCCTGGCACACCCCGGTGTGACCAGCACTCTCCGTGCGCCATGACGCACGGGATCCAGCCCGCATGAGGCCACCCAGAGCTGGAATTCCCTCATGTGGAGCCGGCCAAGATGGACTACGAGTATGGCAGACGCCATCAGCCCGAGTAACCGCAGACATAATCTGAACTGAACAGATTTGCCTGGACGGAAGAGCGCGAGACATGCCCTGAAAGCTTTCACTCGGTCCCCCGAGAGACGCGCTGTGAAAGTCACCGAGTCCAGGGATAATCCCAGAAAGATTATGCCCTGTGCCGGGGACAGCATGCTCTTTTCCGCGTTTATCACGAAACCCAGATCGGATAGGTGTCGTATGAGAATACGCGTGTGCGCCCTGGCCTCCTGCTCCGATTGTGCCAACAGCAGCCAATCGTCCAGATATGTGGCCAAGCGGATGCCCTGCCGTCTCAGCGGGGCTATTGCCGCTTCCGTGCACCGCACAAACACCCTCGGGCTTAAG
The DNA here is from genome assembly GCF_027942865.1 of Odontesthes bonariensis. Classification (NCBI taxonomy): domain Eukaryota; kingdom Metazoa; phylum Chordata; class Actinopteri; order Atheriniformes; family Atherinopsidae; genus Odontesthes; species Odontesthes bonariensis. Next base: position 28,508,703 of record NC_134524.1, read on the forward strand.
GACAGACCGAAAGGGAGCACGCGGTACTCGTAACAGATCCCCTGGAAAGCAAATCTCAGATACTTTCTGTGGGGAGGATATATCGGGATGTGGAAATACGCGTCTTTCAGATCGACAGAAGTGAACCAGTCGTTCTGTCTCACAAGACGCAGCAGGGATGCGTGTGTTAGCATCCTGAACTTGTATTTCCTGAGATATTTGTTCAGAGCACGTAGATCCAGGATAGGGCGAATTCCGCTCCCCCCCCGTTTGGGGACCAGAAAATACCTGGAGTAAAAACCGCTCTGACACTGTGCGGGAGGTACGACACAGATTGCTCCTTTGTTTAACAGTGAGAGGATTTCCTCCTGTAAAACACGAGCTGACTCTCCCTGAGCCTGGGAGTATATTATACCGGCGAATCGCGGGGGAACAGCGGCGAACTGCAGCCTGTAGCCCCTCGAGATCGTCTTTACCACCCAGGGTGAGGCTGCGAGAGCGGCCCATCGCTCCCATCTGGGGGAGAGAGTGGACACACACCGCAGCCCCTCCGCCGTGAGAGGCCCCAGCCGCGGTGCGACGGCGCCCTCTCCTGGCGGAACAGTGACATGACCCCCGGGTGACGCTGCGCGTTTCTGCCCGGGAGGACAGAGCAGCGGCCGGGCCCACACACCCCTCGCCCCGGGGAAAGCCGTGGCTTTTCGCCGAGGGGGGACAGCGGGCGTCACCACCACGCTGCTTATTTTGATATTTTGTTTGGCCTTTGTTAGCTGAGCCCTCGGCCTTCGGCCTGGATGCTGCAGCGGGACACATTTTATTTTCTTTACAGAAATGTGTGTGCTTGTGCGTGCTTGTGGACATGAGAGAGGGGCAACTGCTGAACCCTCCGCCGTCAAATGTCCGTCTCCCCCGGTCTGCTCTGGCACGGTCCGTGGCAGCCGGGAGACGGGGGCGTGGTGGGCCTCCGGGAGCACGCTCAAAAGCCGAACAGGTGGAGCTGGTGAACGGGGAACATCCAGCTGCATCACCGGTGAAGAGAAGGGCGATCAGGCCGCTCTCTTCTTCTTCCTGGCCTGGTTGAAGACAGCTTGCACGGGCTGTGCCGGCGGAGCTGCAGCCGGGACCGAGGGCTTCCTGGGCCAGCCGGCCCGAGCGGGCGGGGGGCCCGGGGCGAGCTGGGGTTTCGTCTGTTTGGGCGTTTTAAACTGCGAAACCTGGGAAGCGGCCTGTGCGAAGCTTTTACGCTGCACAGTCGGAGAGGGAGCCGGGGACTTTCGAGGGAGGCAGAGCCGGAGAGCTTCATCCTCCTTCTTTTTGGCTTCACACCGCCGTTGCATCGAGTCCAACGCGGAGCCGAAAATCCCCTCCGGGACAATGGGCATGTCCAGGACGTCCTCCTTCTCTCTGTCCGACAGGTTGGCGAGGTTGAGCCACCTCGCTCGTTCCTGCAGAACCATCGTCCCCAGCGCTTTTCCCGTGGCCCGGACCGCGCAGCGTTGGACACGGAGACACAGGTCGGTGATGACCGGTATCTCCTCCCACGTAGCTGGGTCCTGAGTTTGCCCAAAATCCTCACACAACTCAGCCTGGTAAGCCGTGAGCAGGGAGAGGACATTGAGCGCTCTGGCCGAAAGCGCCACCGCCTTGTAAGCCTTTTCAGTCAGGGCTGACTGAAAACGGTCGGACTTGGACGGCAGACTGGGGCTCCGGGAGGACACCGCCGACAGCCGGGGGTGAAGGTGGGCTGCAACGAGTGGCTCCATCGGAGGCATGCGGAGCAGACCCAGGCTCTCCATCGCCTCACAGTCGAGGGACGAGGCCCCGGGAATCGGGCTCCTGCTGCTGTATGGGCGGTCTCTCCATGAGCGCGCCACCTCATCCAGCAGCTCTGGGAAGACGGGGAGAAGTTGCTTCGTCGCGCTCTTGGCCAAGGGCAATTTCTTCCCCTCGTAGCGGGATCTGGAGGTCTCAGCTACGACAGCAGGCCAGGGGATGCAAAGCCGGGCAGCAGCGCGTTTGCACACGTCGAGCATGTCCGAGCTGGCGAGGGGAGAAGCTGGTGTGCTGCTCTCATCTCCATCCCGAGAGGCGACGGAGGCCGTGGGCTGTGCAGCCCGCGGCCGGAGTGATGAAGATGTCTTCCTCGTCTTCATCCTCTGATATGAGGAGGTCCGAGGCGGCATCTTCATCGTCCCCATAGTCCAACAATAGGACGTCTTCCTCCTGCGGGGGATCCGCGGCTAGGTCGAGCTGGGAGCCCCAGCTGGCGCTAGCCTCCGGTACCGCCACCGCAACAACCCCTCTCTCCTCTCCACCCTCGACGGCGGCGCCGTCGGAAGGGAGATAGGGGTCATGTCCAGACAAGCTAGCTTGGCGGGCTAGCCGTCTGCGGAGACTCTTGATGGTGAACACCGCACAGTGTTGACACGAGCCGGGGACGTCGATAGCCAGCCGGGCGTGTTGCAGCCCCAGGCAGCTCGAGCAGACCTGGTGTGGATCTTTACTCGATATCTTGTTCCCACAGCGACAGGGACGGGCCCCGGAGTCTCCGTGCCCTCTGGTGTGAGGGGTTTTGTCCTCCATTCCTCGCGAGCTGGTGTGCAGGCAGGGAGTTGAGGCAGTTAACTGGTGTGCTAACTGTGAAGCCGAGAGGATAGCTGGTGTGCTAACGCTCGGGACTCGAACAGCCGTGGTGAGGCGCCGAGGACAGTGCTGGTCAAGCCGTGGAGAGGCGAGGAAAGCACTGAGTTCGATCTGGTGTGACCGACGAAGCAAAATGTATCCAAGGCTAGGTAGCGCCCGGCGACAGAAGCTGAGTAAGATCCGTCTGCGGACAGTTAAGCTAGCTAGCCAGAGGACGCGAGATATGCTCCGAGTGAGAAGATGTGTTTGAATGACGTGGTGCCGTCCGCAGGAGGTATTTAAGGTAGGTGGGACTACCTGGTGCGGACGGACACGTTTCACCAGCCAATCAGGATTGGCGTAATGAGATTGATGCTTCTGAGGTCTGCAGCGGGGGCGTGCATCCCATAGTGAGACATCGAGCGAAATATTATGAAAGAGAACCCAATTTCGTCTTCATACCGCAAAAGAAGGCTATTCCTGTTTTTCTTTCTCATACAAGGTCATTTAAAGAGGTTTATGCATGAAACCTTCTTAGAATGGATATATATGAAGGACAAATTAGTTTGAACTTGTTTTGACTGAAGGAATTGGTGTTTATAAGCAAAAATCCGAATTTCGTCTTAATTCCGCAAAAGAAGGCTATTCCTGTTTTTCTTTCTCAAACAAGGTCATTTAAAGAGGTTTATGCATGGAACCTTCTTAGAATGGATATATATGAAGGACAAATTAGTTTGAACTTGTTTTGACTGAAGGAATTCATTTTATAGCAAAAATACCAATTTGGCTTTAACTAGCAAAAGTAAGGCTATTCCTGTTTTTCTTTCTCAAACAAGGTCATTTAAAGAGGTTTATGCATGGAACCTACTTAGAATTGATATATATGAAGGACAAATTAGTTTGAACTTGTTTTGACTGAAGGAATTCATTTTATAGCAAAAATACCAATTTGGCTTTAACTCGCAAAAGTAAGGCTATTCCTGTTTTTCTTTCTCAAACAAGGTCATTTAAAGAGGTTTATGCATGGAACCTTCTTAGAATGGATATATATGAAGGACAAATTAGTTTAAAGTTGTTTTGACTGAAGGAATTCATTTTATAGCAAAAATACCAATTTGGCTCTAACTCGCAAAAGTAAGGCTATTCCTGTTTTTCTTTCTCAAACAAGGTCATTTAAAGAGGTTTATGCATGGAACCTTCTTAGAATGGATATATATGAAGGACATAGGAGTTTTAACTTGTTTTGACTGAAGGAATTGGTGTTTTTAAGCAAAAATCCGAATTTCGTCTTAATTCCGCAAAATAAGGCTATTCCTGTTTTTCTTTCTCAAACAAGGTCATTTAAAGAGGTTTATTTATGGAACCTTCTTAGAATGGATATATATGAAGGACAAATTAGTTTGAACTTGTTTTGACTGAAGGAATTCATTTTATAGCAAAAATACCAATTTGGCTTTAACTCGCAAAAGTAAGGCTATTCCTGTTTTTCTTTCTCAAACAAGGTCATTTAAAGAGGTTTTTGCATGGAACCTTCTTAGAATGGATATATATGAAGGAAAAATAAGTTTGAACTTGTTTTGACTGAAGGAATTGGTGTTTATAAGAAAAAATCCGAATTTCGTCTTAATTCCGCAAAAGAAGGCTATTCCTGTTTTTCTTTCTCAAACAAGGTCATTTAAAGAGGTTTATGCATGGAACCTTCTTAGAATGGATATATATGAAGGTCAAATTAGTTTGAACTTGTTTTGACTGAAGGAATTCATTTTATAGCAAAAATACCAATTTGGCTTTAACTCGCAAAAGTAAGGCTATTCCTGTTTTTCTTTCTCAAACAAGGTCATTTAAAGAGGTTTATGCATGGAACCTTCTTAGAATGGATATATATGAAGGACAAATTAGTTTGAACTTGTTTTGACTGAAGGAATTGGTGTTTATAAGCAAAAATCCGAATTTCGTCTTAATTCCGCAAAAGAAGGCTATTCCTGTTTTTCTTTCTCAAACAAGGTCATTTAAAGAGGTTTATGCATGGAACCTTCTTAGAATGGATATATATGAAGGACAAATTAGTTTGAACTTGTTTTGACTGAAGGAATTCATTTTATAGCAAAAAATACCAATTTGGTTTTAACTCGCAAAAGTAAGGCTATTCCTGTTTTTCTTTCTCAAACAAGGTCATTTAAAGAGGTTTATGCATGGAACCTTCTTAGAATGGATATATATGAAGGACATAGGAGTTTGAACTTGTTTTGACTGAAGGAATTGGTGTTTATAAGCAAAAATCCGAATTTCGTCTTAATTTCGCAAAAGAAGGCTATTCCTGTTTTTCTTTATCATACAAGGTCATTTAAAGAGGTTTATGCATGGAACCTACTTAGAATTGATATATATGAAGGACAAATTAGTTTGAACTTGTTTTGACTGAAGGAATTCATTTTATAGCAAAAATACCAATTTGGCTTTAACTCGCAAAAGTAAGGCTATTCCTGTTTTTCTTTCTCAAACAAGGTCATTTAAAGATGTTTATGCATGGAACCTTCTTAGAATGGATATATATGAAGGACAAATTAGTTTGAACTTGTTTTGACTGAAGAAATTCATTTTATAGCAAAAATACCAATTTGGCTTTAACTCGCAAAAGTAAGGCTATTCCTGTTTTTCTTTCTCAAACAAGGTCATTTAAAGAGGTTTATGCATGGAACCTTCTTAGAATGGATATATATGAAGGACATAGGAGTTTGAACTTGTTTTGACTGAAGGAATTGGTGTTTATAAGCAAAAATCCGAATTTCGTCTTAATTCCGCAAAAGAAGGCTATTCCTGTTTTTCTTTCTCATACAAGGTCATTTAAAGAGGTTTATGCATGGAACCTTCTTAGAATGGATATATATGAAGGACAAATTAGTTTGAACTTGTTTTGACTGAAGGAATTCATTTTATAGCAAAAATACCATTTTGGCTTTAACTCGCAAAAGTAAGGCTATTCCTGTTTTTCTTTCTCAAACAAGGTCATTTAAAGAGGTTTATGCATGGAACCTTCTTAGAATGGATATATATGAAGGAAAAATTAGTTTGAACTTGTTTTGACTGAAGGAATTGGTGTTTATAAGCAAAAATCTTTAGGTTATTTACATAACCCCGGTTCTCTGAGTAATATGAGTGAGATGTCTCACTATGGGATGCACGCCCCCGCTGCAGACCTCAGAAGCATCAATCTCATTACGCCAATCCTGATTGGCTGGTGAAACGTGTCCGTCCGCACCAGGTAGTCCCACCTACCTTAAATACCTCCTGCGGACGGCACCACGTCATTCAAGATAAGCACCTCTTCTCACTCGCCCAAGCAAGAAGGGTTGTCTGGTGAGACATCTCACTCATATTACTCAGAGAACCGGGGTTATGTAAATAACCTAAAGTTCTCTTTCATAATATTTCGCTCGATGTCTCACTATGGGATATGGTTGCTCCCGTATTGCCAGACAAGCTTATCCAGCGTCCACCAACCCATAGGGATAAGTACACTGTTCCAATCAGGACAGCAAAACCGCTCTAGCCACGCACGGAGCGGAGACGTCCAGCATATAGAAACGGACAAAAGTGAGAGGCGAGGACCAACTCGCTGCAGCACAAACGTCCTGAACAGTGACTCCCCTGAATAAGGCCCAGGATGCGGCCAAGCCCCGAGTCGAGTGCACTCGCAGGCCCACAGGTGGCTGCAAACCCTGACTCGTATAAGCCAAAGCAATCGCCTCCACCACCCAGTGGGATAGACGCTGCTTTGTGACAGGTTTCCCCTTATGAGGGTTAGCCCAGGAGACGAACAGCTGATCGCTCCTCCTGAAACCCCTCGTCCTGTCCATATAAGTGCTCACTGCACGGACTGGACATAACGCATGCGACATCTGCTCACCTGGTGAGGCAGCAAAAGCCACAAGGTCAATAGGAGAACATGAGCCCACCACCTTAGGCACAAAGGCCGGGTTGGGCTTCAAAATCATCCTCACATCCCCCGGAAAGAGCTGAGCGCATGAGGGATGCACTGAGAGCGCATGGATGTCACTGACCCGTTTAGCCGAAGCCAAAGCCAGCAACAACACTGTCTTGAGAGACACGTGTTTCAAGTCTGCCCCCTCCAGTGGTTCAAAGGGAGGGCCCTTAAGCCCTTTCAGGACCACGGCCAGATCCCATGGTGGTACCAGCGGTCTGGACACGGGGAGAAGCCTGCGCGCTCCCTTCATAAAGAAGCAAACCAGCGGGTGCTGGCTCGCTGTTAGCTTCCCGAAACCCACGTGACAGGCGGCGATAGCCGCCAAGTACACTTTAACCGTGGAGAAAGCTTTTCCTTTGTCAATCAGGTCCTGCAAGAATGACAATATCACTCCTACTGGACACTGAAAAGGAATGTGGCCATTTCTGTGACACCACCCCTCAAACACTCTCCACTTACAGTCATACAGAGACCTAGTGGAGGAGGCTCGAGCGTTTTGTATAGTGGAAATCACCCGCTGTGAAAGACCCACAGCTGACAGATTTAGCCACTCAGGGGCCAGGCCCACAGTGCCAGGTGCTCTGGGTGCGGGTGGAAGACCGCTCCCCCCCCCTGTGATAGCAGGTCCCTGCGAAGCGGGAGCTGCCAGGGCTGAGCGCACATCAGCTGATATATCTCCGTTAACCAATGCATCGCAGGCCAATGCGGAGCTATCAAAATCAGTGCGTGGCCGTGCTCCCTCACTCTGGACAGAGTGGGGGGTATCAAGGCCAGGGGGGGGAATGCGTAAAGACGCTCGCGCGGCCAGGCGTGCGCTAGTGCGTCTACGCCGAGGGGAGAATCCATGCTGCGGAGAGAGTAAAACAGCGCGCACTGCGTGTTGTCTCTCGATGCGAACAGATCCACCACGGCCCGGCCGAAACGTGCCCATATCTGTTCCACAATCTCCGGGTGCAGAGTCCACTCCCCGTATACCGGCGCGCCCCTGGACAACAGGTCCGCACCCGTGTTCAGGACTCCCGGGACGTGCGTCGCTCTCAGGGAGAGGAGACGACCACAGCTCCACAGGATCAGTCTGCGTGCCAGCATATGCAACTGACGGGAGCGTAATCCCCCCTGACGGTTGATATACGCCACCGTAGTCGTATTGTCCGTCCTCACCAGGACATGGTGACCCATGAGAGACGGAAGGAAATGTTTCAGGGAGAGGAACACCGCTGAAAGTTCCAGAAAATTTATGTGAGAGCGCTGGAGATCCACACTCCAGCGGCCCCTCACAGACCGGCCCTCGTGAATTCCGCCCCAACCTGTCAGGCTGGCGTCCGTAGTGACCACTTTCCTGGACAGGACGGAACCCATGGGCACCCCGTGGGTCAGAAAGGACGGGACCCGCCAGTGGCGCAGTGCCCTGGCACACCCCGGTGTGACCAGCACTCTCCGTGCGCCATGACGCACGGGATCCAGCCCGCATGAGGCCACCCAGAGCTGGAATTCCCTCATGTGGAGCCGGCCAAGATGGACTACGAGTATGGCAGACGCCATCAGCCCGAGTAACCGCAGACATAATCTGAACTGAACAGATTTGCCTGGACGGAAGAGCGCGAGACATGCCCTGAAAGCTTTCACTCGGTCCCCCGAGAGACGCGCTGTGAAAGTCACCGAGTCCAGGGATAATCCCAGAAAGATTATGCCCTGTGCCGGGGACAGCATGCTCTTTTCCGCGTTTATCACGAAACCCAGATCGGATAGGTGTCGTATGAGAATACGCGTGTGCGCCCTGGCCTCCTGCTCCGATTGTGCCAACAGCAGCCAATCGTCCAGATATGTGGCCAAGCGGATGCCCTGCCGTCTCAGCGGGGCTATTGCCGCTTCCGTGCACCGCACAAACACCCTCGGGCTTAAGGACAGACCGAAAGGGAGCACGCGGTACTCGTAACAGATCCCCTGGAAAGCAAATCTCAGATACTTTCTGTGGGGAGGATATATCGGGATGTGGAAATACGCGTCTTTCAGATCGACAGAAGTGAACCAGTCGTTCTGTCTCACAAGACGCAGCAGGGATGCGTGTGTTAGCATCCTGAACTTGTATTTCCTGAGATATTTGTTCAGAGCACGTAGATCCAGGATAGGGCGAATTCCGCTCCCCCCCCGTTTGGGGACCAGAAAATACCTGGAGTAAAAACCGCTCTGACACTGTGCGGGAGGTACGACACAGATTGCTCCTTTGTTTAACAGTGAGAGGATTTCCTCCTGTAAAACACGAGCTGACTCTCCCTGAGCCTGGGAGTATATTATACCGGCGAATCGCGGGGGAACAGCGGCGAACTGCAGCCTGTAGCCCCTCGAGATCGTCTTTACCACCCAGGGTGAGGCTGCGAGAGCGGCCCATCGCTCCCATCTGGGGGAGAGAGTGGACACACACCGCAGCCCCTCCGCCGTGAGAGGCCCCAGCCGCGGTGCGACGGCGCCCTCTCCTGGCGGAACAGTGACATGACCCCCGGGTGACGCTGCGCGTTTCTGCCCGGGAGGACAGAGCAGCGGCCGGGCCCACACACCCCTCGCCCCGGGGAAAGCCGTGGCTTTTCGCCGAGGGGGGACAGCGGGCGTCACCACCACGCTGCTTATTTTGATATTTTGTTTGGCCTTTGTTAGCTGAGCCCTCGGCCTTCGGCCTGGATGCTGCAGCGGGACACATTTTATTTTCTTTACAGAAATGTGTGTGCTTGTGCGTGCTTGTGGACATGAGAGAGGGGCAACTGCTGAACCCTCCGCCGTCAAATGTCCGTCTCCCCCGGTCTGCTCTGGCACGGTCCGTGGCAGCCGGGAGACGGGGGCGTGGTGGGCCTCCGGGAGCACGCTCAAAAGCCGAACAGGTGGAGCTGGTGAACGGGGAACATCCAGCTGCATCACCGGTGAAGAGAAGGGCGATCAGGCCGCTCTCTTCTTCTTCCTGGCCTGGTTGAAGACAGCTTGCACGGGCTGTGCCGGCGGAGCTGCAGCCGGGACCGAGGGCTTCCTGGGCCAGCCGGCCCGAGCGGGCGGGGGGCCCGGGGCGAGCTGGGGTTTCGTCTGTTTGGGCGTTTTAAACTGCGAAACCTGGGAAGCGGCCTGTGCGAAGCTTTTACGCTGCACAGTCGGAGAGGGAGCCGGGGACTTTCGAGGGAGGCAGAGCCGGAGAGCTTCATCCTCCTTCTTTTTGGCTTCACACCGCCGTTGCATCGAGTCCAACGCGGAGCCGAAAATCCCCTCCGGGACAATGGGCATGTCCAGGACGTCCTCCTTCTCTCTGTCCGACAGGTTGGCGAGGTTGAGCCACCTCGCTCGTTCCTGCAGAACCATCGTCCCCAGCGCTTTTCCCGTGGCCCGGACCGCGCAGCGTTGGACACGGAGACACAGGTCGGTGATGACCGGTATCTCCTCCCACGTAGCTGGGTCCTGAGTTTGCCCAAAATCCTCACACAACTCAGCCTGGTAAGCCGTGAGCAGGGAGAGGACATTGAGCGCTCTGGCCGAAAGCGCCACCGCCTTGTAAGCCTTTTCAGTCAGGGCTGACTGAAAACGGTCGGACTTGGACGGCAGACTGGGGCTCCGGGAGGACACCGCCGACAGCCGGGGGTGAAGGTGGGCTGCAACGAGTGGCTCCATCGGAGGCATGCGGAGCAGACCCAGGCTCTCCATCGCCTCACAGTCGAGGGACGAGGCCCCGGGAATCGGGCTCCTGCTGCTGTATGGGCGGTCTCTCCATGAGCGCGCCACCTCATCCAGCAGCTCTGGGAAGACGGGGAGAAGTTGCTTCGTCGCGCTCTTGGCCAAGGGCAATTTCTTCCCCTCGTAGCGGGATCTGGAGGTCTCAGCTACGACAGCAGGCCAGGGGATGCAAAGCCGGGCAGCAGCGCGTTTGCACACGTCGAGCATGTCCGAGCTGGCGAGGGGAGAAGCTGGTGTGCTGCTCTCATCTCCATCCCGAGAGGCGACGGAGGCCGTGGGCTGTGCAGCCCGCGGCCGGAGTGATGAAGATGTCTTCCTCGTCTTCATCCTCTGATATGAGGAGGTCCGAGGCGGCATCTTCATCGTCCCCATAGTCCAACAATAGGACGTCTTCCTCCTGCGGGGGATCCGCGGCTAGGTCGAGCTGGGAGCCCCAGCTGGCGCTAGCCTCCGGTACCGCCACCGCAACAACCCCTCTCTCCTCTCCACCCTCGACGGCGGCGCCGTCGGAAGGGAGATAGGGGTCATGTCCAGACAAGCTAGCTTGGCGGGCTAGCCGTCTGCGGAGACTCTTGATGGTGAACACCGCACAGTGTTGACACGAGCCGGGGACGTCGATAGCCAGCCGGGCGTGTTGCAGCCCCAGGCAGCTCGAGCAGACCTGGTGTGGATCTTTACTCGATATCTTGTTCCCACAGCGACAGGGACGGGCCCCGGAGTCTCCGTGCCCTCTGGTGTGAGGGGTTTTGTCCTCCATTCCTCGCGAGCTGGTGTGCAGGCAGGGAGTTGAGGCAGTTAACTGGTGTGCTAACTGTGAAGCCGAGAGGATAGCTGGTGTGCTAACGCTCGGGACTCGAACAGCCGTGGTGAGGCGCCGAGGACAGTGCTGGTCAAGCCGTGGAGAGGCGAGGAAAGCACTGAGTTCGATCTGGTGTGACCGACGAAGCAAAATGTATCCAAGGCTAGGTAGCGCCCGGCGACAGAAGCTGAGTAAGATCCGTCTGCGGACAGTTAAGCTAGCTAGCCAGAGGACGCGAGATATGCTCCGAGTGAGAAGATGTGTTTGAATGACGTGGTGCCGTCCGCAGGAGGTATTTAAGGTAGGTGGGACTACCTGGTGCGGACGGACACGTTTCACCAGCCAATCAGGATTGGCGTAATGAGATTGATGCTTCTGAGGTCTGCAGCGGGGGCGTGCATCCCATAGTGAGACATCGAGCGAAATATTATGAAAGAGAACCCAATTTCGTCTTCATACCGCAAAAGAAGGCTATTCCTGTTTTTCTTTCTCATACAAGGTCATTTAAAGAGGTTTATGCATGGAACCTTCTTAGAATGGATATATATGAAGGACAAATTAGTTTGAACTTGTTTTGACTGAAGGAATTGGTGTTTATAAGCAAAAATCCGAATTTCGTCTTAATTCCGCAAAAGAAGGCTATTCCTGTTTTTCTTTCTCAAACAAGGTCATTTAAAGAGGTTTATGCATGGAACCTTCTTAGAATGGATATATATGTAGGACAAATTAGTTTGAACTTGTTTTGACAGAAGGAATTCATTTTATAGCAAAAATACCAATTTGGCTTTAACTCGCAAAAGTAAGGCTATTCCTGTTTTTCTTTCTCAAACAAGGTCATTTAAAGAGGTTTATGCATGGAACCTTCTTAGAATGGATATATATGAAGGACATAGGAGTTTGAACTTGTTTTGACTGAAGGAATTGGTGTTTATAAGCAAAAATCCGAATTTCGTCTTAATTCCGCAAAAGAAGGCTATTCCTGTTTTTCTTTCTCAAACAAGGTCATTTAAAGAGGTTTATGCATGGAACCTTCTTAGAATGGATATATATGAAGGACAAATTAGTTTGAACTTGTTTTGACTGAAGGAATTCATTTTATAGCAAAAATACCAATTTGGCTTTAACTCGCAAAAGTAAGGCTATTCCTGTTTTTCTTTCTCAAACAAGGTCATTTAAAGAGGTTTATGCATGGAACCTTCTTAGAATGGATATATATGAAGGACAAATTAGTTTGAACTTGTTTTGACTGAAGGAATTCATTTTATAGCAAAAATACCAATTTGGCTTTAACTCGCAAAAGTAAGGCTATTCCTGTTTTTCTTTCTCAAACAAGGTCATTTAAAGAGGTTTATGCATGGAACCTTCTTAGAATGGATATATATGAAGGACATAGGAGTTTGAACTTGTTTTGACTGAAGGAATTGGTGTTTATAAGCAAAAATCCGAATTTCGTCTTAATTCCGCAAAAGAAGGCTATTCCTGTTTTTCTTTCTCATACAAGGTCATTTAAAGAGGTTTATGCATGGAACCTTCTTAGAATGGATATATATGAAGGACAAATTAGTTTGAACTTGTTTTGACTGAAGGAATTCATTTTATAGCAAAAATACCAATTTGGCTTTAACTCGCAAAAGTAAGGCTATTCCTGTTTTTCTTTCTCAAACAAGGTCATTTAAAGAGGTTTATGCATGGAACTTTCTTAGAATGGATATATATGAAGTACATAGGAGTTTGAACTTGTTTTGACTGAAGGAATTCATTTTATAGCAAAAATACCAATTTGGCTTTAACTCGCAATATTAAGGCTATTCCTGTTTTTCTTTCTCAAACAAAGTCATTTAAAGAGGTTTATGCATGGAACCTTCTTAGAATGGATATATATGAAGGACAAATTAGTTTGAACTTGTTTTGACTGAAGGAATTGGTGTTTATAAGCAAAAATCCGAATTTCGTCTTAATTCCGCAAAAGAAGGCTATTCCTGTTTTTCTTTCTCAAACAAGGTTATTTAAAGAGGTTTATGCATGGAACCTTCTTAGAATGGATATATATGAAGGACAAATTAGTTTGAACTTGTTTTGACTGAAGGAATTCATTTTATAGCAAAAATACCAATTTGGCTTTAACTCGCAAAAGTAAGGCTATTCCTGTTTTTCTTTCTCAAACAAGGTCATTTAAAGAGGGTTATGCATGGAACCTACTTAGAATTGATATATATGAAGGACAAATTAGTTTGAACTTGTTTTGACTGAAGGAATTCATTTTATAGCAAAAATACCAATTTGGCTTTAACTCGCAAAAGTAAGGCTATTCCTGTTTTTCTTTCTCAAACAAGGTCATTTAAAGATGTTTATGCATGGAACCTTCTTAGAATGGATATATATGAAGGACAAATTAGTTTGAACTTGTTTTGACTGAAGGAATTCATTTTATAGCAAAAATACCAATTTGGCTTTATCTCGCAAAAGTAAGGCTATTCCTGTTTTTCTTTCTCAAACAAGGTCATTTAAAGAGGTTTATGCATGGAACCTTCTTAGAATGGATATATATGAAGGACATAGGAGTTTGAACTTGTTTTGACTGAAGGAATTGGTGTTTATAAGCAAAAATCCGAATTTCGTCTTAATTCCGCAAAAGAAGGCTATTCCTGTTTTTCTTTCTCATACAAGGTCATTTAAAGAGGTTTATGCATGGAACCTTCTTAGAATGGATATATATGAAGGACAAATTAGTTTGAACTTGTTTTGACTGAAGGAATTCATTTTATAGCAAAAATACCAATTTGGCTTTAACTCGCAAAAGTAAGGCTATTCCTGTTTTTCTTTCTCAAACAAGGTCATTTAAAGAGGGTTATGCATGGAACCTACTTAGAATTGATATATATGAAGGACAAATTAGTTTGAACTTGTTTTGACTGAAGGAATTCATTTTATAGCAAAAATACCAATTTGGCTTTAACTCGCAAAAGTAAGGCTATTCCTGTTTTTCTTTCTCAAAAAAGGTCATTTAAAGATGTTTATGCATGGAACCTTCTTAGAATGGATATATATGAAGGACAAATTAGTTTGAACTTGTTTTGACTGAAGGAATTCATTTTATAGCAAAAATACCAATTTGGCTTTAACTCGCAAAAGTAAGGCTATTCCTGTTTTTCTTTCTCAAACAAGGTCATTTAAAGAGGTTTATGCATGGAACCTTCTTAGAATGGATATATATGAAGGACATAGGAGTTTGAACTTGTTTTGACTGAAGGAATTGGTGTTTATAAGCAAAAATCCGAATTTCGTCTTAATTCCGCAAAAGAAGGCTATTCCTGTTTTTCTTTCTCAAACAAGGTCATTTAAAGAGGTTTATGCATGGAACCTTCTTAGAATGGATATATATGAAGGACAAATTAGTTTGAACTTGTTTTGACTGAAGGAATTCATTTTATAGCAAAAATACCAATTTGGCTTTAACTCGCAAAAGTAAGGCTATTCCTGTTTTTCTTTCTCAAACAAGGTCATTTAAAGAGGTTTATGCATGGAACCTTCTTAGAATGGATATATATGAAGGACATAGGAGTTTGAACTTGTTTTGACTGAAGGAATTGGTGTTTATAAGCAAAAATCCGAATTTCGTCTTAATTCCGCAAAAGAAGGCTATTCCTGTTTTTCTTTCTCATACAAGGTCATTTAAAGAGGTTTATGCATGGAACCTTCTTAGAATGGATATATATGAAGGACAAATTAGTTTGAACTTGTTTTGACTGAAGGAATTCATTTTATAGCAAAAATACCAATTTGGCTTTAACTCGCAAAAGTAAGGCTATTCCTGTTTTTCTTTCTCAAACAAGGTCATTTAAAGAGGTTTATGCATGGAACTTTCTTAGAATGGATATATATGAAGGACATAGGAGTTTGAACTTGTTTTGACTGAAGGAATTGGTGTTTATAAGCAAAACTCCGAATTTCGTCTTAATTCCGCAAAAGAAGGCTATTCCTGTTTTTCTTTCTCATACAAGGTCATTTAAAGAGGTTTATGCATGGAACCTTCTTAGAATGGATATATATGAAGGACAAATTAGTTTGAACTTGTTTTGACTGAAGGAATTCATTTCATAGCAAAAATACCAATTTGGCTTTAACTCGCAAAAGTAAGGCTATTCCTGTTTTTCTTTCTCAAACAAGGTCATTTAAAGAGGTTTATGCATGGAACCTTCTTAGAATGGATATATATGAAGGACAAATTAGTTTGAACTTGTTTTGACTGAAGGAATTCATTTTATAGCAAAAATACCAATTTGGCTTTAACTCGCAATATTAAGGCTATTCCTGTTTTTCTTTCTCAAACAAAGTCATTTAAAGAGGTTTATGCATGGAACCTTCTTAGAATGGATATATATGAAGGACAAATTAGTTTGAACTTGTTTTGACTGAAGGAATTGGTGTTTATAAGCAAAAATCCGAATTTCGTCTTAATTCCGCAAAAGAAGGCTATTCCTGTTTTTCTTTCTCAAACAAGGTCATTTAAAGAGGTTTATGCATGGAACCTTCTTAGAATGGATATATATGAAGGACATAGGAGTTTGAACTTGTTTTGACTGAAGGAATTGGTGTTTATAAGCAAAAATCCGAATTTCGTCTTAATACCGCAAAAGAAGGCTATTCCTGTTTTTCTTTCTCATACAAGGTCATTTAAAGAGTTTTATGCATGGAACCTATTTAGAATTGATATATATGAAGGACAAATTAGTTTGAACTTGTTTGGACTGAAGGAATTCTTTTTATAGCAAAAATACCAATTTTGCTTTAACTCGCAAAAGTAAGGCTATTCCTGTTTTTCTTTCTCAAACAAGGTCATTTAAAGAGGTTTATGCATGGAACCTTCTTAGAATTGATATATATGAAGGACAAATTAGTTTGAACTTGTTTTGACTGAAGGAATTCTTTTTATAGCAAAAATACCAATTTGGCTTTAACTCGCAAAAGTAAGGCTATTCCTGTTTTTCTTTCTCAAACAAGGTCATTTAAAGAGGTTTATGCATGGAACCTTCTTAGAATGGATATATATGGAGGACAAATTAGTTTGAACTTGTTTTGACTGAAGGAATTCATTTTATAGCAAAAATACCAATTTGGCTTTAACTCGCAATATTAAGGCTATTCCTGTTTTTCTTTCTCAAACAAAGTCATTTAAAGAGGTTTATGCATGGAACCTTCTTAGAATGGATATATATGAAGGACAAATTAGTTTGAACTTGTTTTGACTGAAGGAATTGGTGTTTATAAGCAAAAATCCGAATTTCGTCTTAATTCCGCAAAAGAAGGCTATTCCTGTTTTTCTTTCTCAAACAAGGTCATTTAAAGAAGTTTATGCATGGAACCTTCTTAGAATGGATATATATGAAGGACAAATTAGTTTGAACTTGTTTTGACTGAAGGAATTCATTTTATAGCAAAAATACCAATTTGGCTTTAACTCGCAAAAGTAAGGCTATTCCTGTTTTTCTTTCTCAAACAAGGTCATTTAAAGAGGGTTATGCATGGAACCTACTTAGAATTGATATATATGAAGGACAAATTAATTTGAACTTGTTTTGACTGAAGGAATTCATTTTATAGCAAAACTACCAATTTGGCTTTAACTCGCAAAAGTAAGGCTATTCCTGTTTTTCTTTCTCAAAAAAGGTCATTTAAAGATGTTTATGCATGGAACCTTCTTAGAATGGATATATATGAAGGACAAATTAGTTTGAACTTGTTTTGACTGAAGGAATTCATTTTATAGCAAAAATACCAATTTGGCTTTAACTCGCAAAAGTAAGGCTATTCCTGTTTTTCTTTCTCAAACAAGGTCATTTAAAGAGGTTTATGCATGGAACCTTCTTAGAATGGATATATATGAAGGACATAGGAGTTTGAACTTGTTTTGACTGAAGGAATTGGTGTTTATAAGCAAAAATCCGAATTTCGTCTGAATTCCGCAAAAGAAGGCTATTCCTGTTTTTCTTTCTCAAACAAGGTCATTTAAAGAGGTTTATGCATGGAACCTTCTTAGAATGGATATATATGAAGGACAAATTAGTTTGAACTTGTTTTGACTGAAGGAATTCATTTTATAGCAAAAATACCAATTTGGCTTTAACTCGCAAAAGTAAGGCTATTCCTGTTTTTCTTACTCAAACAAGGTCATTTAAAGAGGTTTATGCATGGAACCTTCTTAGAATGGATATATATGAAGGACAAATTAGTTTGAACTTGTTTTGACTGAAGGAATTCATTTTATAGCAAAAATACCAATTTGGCTTTAACTCGCAAAAGTAAGGCTATTCCTGTTTTTCTTTCTCAAACAAGGTCATTTAAAGAGGTTTATGCATGGAACCTTCTTAGAATGGATATATATGAAGGACAAATTAGTTTAAAGTTGTTTTGACTGAAGGAATTCATTTTATAGCAAAAATACCAATTTGGCTTTAACTCGCAAAAGTAAGGCTATTACTGTTTTTCTTTCTCAAACAAGGTCATTTAAAGAGGTTTATGCATGGAACCTTCTTAGAATGGATATATATGAAGGACATAGGAGTTTGAACTTGTTTTGACTGAAGGAATTGGTGTTTTTAAGCAAAAATCCGAATTTCGTCTTAATTCCGCAAAAGAAGGCTATTCCTGTTTTTCTTTCTCAAACAAGGTCATTTAAAGAGGGTTATGCATGGAACCTACTTAGAATTTATATATATGAAAGACAAATTAGTTTGAACTTGTTTTGGCTGAAGTAATTCATTTTATAGCAAAAATTCCAATTTGTCTTTAACTCGCAAAAGTAAGGCTATTCCTGTTTTTCTTTCTCAAACAAGGTCATTTAAAGAGGTTTATGCATGGAACCTTCTTAGAATGGATATATATGAAGGTCAAATTAGTTTGAACTTGTTTTGACTGAAGGAATTCATTTTATAGCAAAAATACCAATTTGGCTTTAGCTCGCAAAAGTAAGGCTATTCCTGTTTTTCTTTCTCAAACAAGGTCATTTAAAGAGGTTTATGCATGGAACCTTCTTAGAATGGATATATATGAAGGACAAATTAGTTTGAACTTGTTTTGACTGAAGGAATTGGTGTTTATAAGCAAAAATCCGAATTTCGTCTTAATTCCGCAAAAGAAGGCTATTCCTGTTTTTCTTTCTCAAACAAGGTCATTTAAAGAGGTTTATGCATGGAACCTTCTTAGAATGGATATATATGAAGGACAAATTAGTTTGAACTTGTTTTGACTGAAGGAATTCATTTTATAGCAAAAATACCAATTTGGCTTTAACTAGCAAAAGTAAGGCTATTCCTGTTTTTCTTTCTCAAACAAGGTCATTTAAAGAGGTTTATGCATGGAACCTTCTTAGAATGGATATATATGAAGGACAAATTAGTTTGAACTTGTTTTGACTGAAGGAATTCATTTAATAGAAAAAATACCAATTTGGCTTTATCTCGCAAAAGTAAGGCTATTCCTGTTTTTCTTTCTCAAACAAGGTCATTTAAAGAGGTTAATGCATGGAACCTTCTTAGAATGGATATATATGAAGGACATAGGAGTTTGAACTTGTTTTGACTGAAGGAATTGGTGTTTATAAGCAAAAATCCGAATTTCGTCTTAATTCCCCAAAAGAAGGCTATTCCTGTTTTTCTTTCTCATACAAGGTCATTTAAAGAGGTTTATGCATGGAACCTTCTTAGAATGGATATATATGAAGGAAAAATTAGTTTGAACTTGTTTTGACTGAAGGAATTCATTTTATAGCAAAAATACCAATTTGGCTTTAACTCGCAATATTAAGGCTATTCCTGTTTTTCTTTCTCAAACAAAGTCATTTAAAGAGGTTTATGCATGGAACCTTCTTAGAATGGATATATATGAAGGACAAATTAGTTTGAACTTGTTTTGACTGAAGGAATTGGTGTTTATAAGCAAAAATCCGAATTTCGTCTTAATTCCGCAAAAGAAGGCTATTCCTGTTTTTCTTTCTCAAACAAGGTCATTTAAAGAGGGTTATGCATGGAACCTACTTAGAATTGATATATATGAAGGACAAATTAATTTGAACTTGTTTTGACTGAAGGAATTCATTTTATAGCAAAAATACCAATTTGGCTTTAACTCGCAAAAGTAAGGCTATTCCTGTTTTTCTTTCTCAAACAAGGTCATTTAAAGAGGTTTATGCATGGAACTTTCTTAGAATGGATATATATGAAGGACATAGGAGTTTGAACTTGTTTTGACTGAATGAATTGGTGTTTATAAGCAAAAATCCGAATTTCGTCTTGATTCCGCAAAAGAAGGCTATTCCTGTTTTTCTTTCTCATACAAGGTCATTTAAAGAGGTTTATGCATGGAACCTTCTTAGAATGGATATATATGAAGGACAAATTAGTTTGAACTTGTTTTGACTGAAGGAATTCATTTTATAGCAAAAATACCAATTTGGCTTTAACTCGCAAAAGTAAGGCTATTCCTGTTTTTCTTTCTCAAACAAGGTCATTTAAAGAGGTTTATGCATGGAACCTTCTTAGAATGGATATATATGAAGGACAAATTAGTTTGAACTTGTTTTGACTGAAGGAATTCATTTTATAGCAAAAATACCAATTTGGCTTTAACTCGCAAAAGTAAGGCTATTCCTGTTTTTCTTTCTCAAACAAGGTCATTTAAAGAGGTTTATGCATGGAACCTTCTTAGAATGGATATATATGAAGGACATAGGAGTTTGAACTTGTTTTGACTGAAGGAATTGGTGTTTATAAGCAAAAATCCGAATTTCGTCTTAATACCGCAAAAGAAGGCTATTCCTGTTTTTCTTTCTCATACAAGGTCATTTAAAGAGTTTTATGCATGGAACCTATTTAGAATTGATATATATGAAGGACAAATTAGTTTGAACTTGTTTTGACAGAAGGAATTCTTTTTATAGCAAAAATACCAATTTTGCTTTAACTCGCAAAAGTAAGGCTATTCCTGTTTTTCTTTCTCAAACAAGGTCATTTAAAGAGGTTTATGCATGGAACCTTCTTAGAATTGATATATATGAAGGACAAATTAGTTTGAACTTGTTTTGACTGAAGGAATTCTTTTTATAGCAAAAATACCAATTTGGCTTTAACTCGCAAAAGTAAGGCTATTCCTTTTTTTCTTTCTCAAACAAGGTCATTTAAAGAGGTTTATGCATGGAACCTTCTTAGAATGGATATATATGGAGGACAAATTAGTTTGAACTTGTTTTGACTGAAGGAATTCTTTTTATAGCAAAAATACCAATTTGGCTTTAACTCGCAAAAGTAAGGCTATTCCTTTTTTTCTTTCTCAAACAAGGTCATTTAAAGAGGTTTATGCATGGAACCTTCTTAGAATGGATATATATGAAGGACATAGGAGTTTGAACTTGTTTTGACTGAAGGAATTGGTGTTTATAAGCAAAAATCCGAATTTCGTCTGAATTCCGTAAAAGAAGGCTATTCCTGTTTTTCTTTCTCAAACAAGGTCATTTAAAGAGGTTTATGCATGGAACCTTCTTAGAATGGATATATATGAAGGACAAATTAGTTTGAACTTGTTTTGACTGAAGGAATTCATTTTATAGCAAAAATACCAATTTGGCTTTAACTCGCAAAAGTAAGGCTATTCCTGTTTTTCTTACTCAAACAAGGTCATTTAAAGAGGTTTATGCATGGAACCTTCTTAGAATGGATATATATGAAGGACAAATTAGTTTGAACTTGTTTTGACTGAAGGAATTCATTTTATAGCAAAAATACCAATTTGGCTTTAACTCGCAAAAGTAAGGCTATTACTGTTTTTCTTTCTCAAACAAGGTCATTTAAAGAGGTTTATGCATGGAACCTTCTTAGAATGGATATATATGAAGGACATAGGAGTTTGAACTTGTTTTGACTGAAGGAATTGGTGTTTTTAAGCAAAAATCCGAATTTCGTCTTAATTCCGCAAAAGAAGGCTATTCCTGTTTTTCTTTCTCAAACAAGGTCATTTAAAGAGGTTTATGCATGGAACCTTCTTAGAATGGATATATATGAAGGACAAATTAGTTTGAACTTGTTTTGACTGAAGGAATTCATTTTATAGCAAAAATACCAATTTGGCTTTAACTAGCAAAAGTAAGGCTATTCCTGTTTTTCTTTCTCAAACAAGGTCATTTAAAGAGGTTTATGCATGGAACCTTCTTAGAATGGATATATATGAAGGACAAATTAGTTTGAACTTGTTTTGACTGAAGGAATTCATTTAATAGAAAAAATACCAATTTGGCTTTATCTCGCAAAAGTAAGGCTATTCCTGTTTTTCTTTCTCAAACAAGGTCATTTAAAGAGGTTTATGCATGGAACCTTCTTAGAATGGATATATATGAAGGACATAGGAGTTTGAACTTGTTTTGACTGAAGGAATTGGTGTTTATAAGCAAAAATCCGAATTTCGTCTTAATTCCCCAAAAGAAGGCTATTCCTGTTTTTCTTTCTCATACAAGGTCATTTAAAGAGGTTTATGCATGGAACCTTCTTAGAATGGATATATATGAAGGAAAAATTAGTTTGAACTTGTTTTGACTGAAGGAATTCATTTTATAGCAAAAATACCAATTTGGCTTTAACTCGCAATATTAAGGCTATTCCTGTTTTTCTTTCTCAAACAAAGTCATTTAAAGAGGTTTATGCATGGAACCTTCTTAGAATGGATATATATGAAGGACAAATTAGTTTGAACTTGTTTTGACTGAAGGAATTGGTGTTTATAAGCAAAAATCCGAATTTCGTCTTAATTCCGCAAAAGAAGGCTATTCCTGTTTTTCTTTCTCAAACAAGGTCATTTAAAGAGGGTTATGCATGGAACCTACTTAGAATTGATATATATGAAGGACAAATTAATTTGAACTTGTTTTGACTGAAGGAATTCATTTTATAGCAAAAATACCAATTTGGCTTTAACTCGCAAAAGTAAGGCTATTCCTGTTTTTCTTTCTCAAACAAGGTCATTTAAAGAGGTTTATGCATGGAACTTTCTTAGAATGGATATATATGAAGGACATAGGAGTTTGAACTTGTTTTGACTGAATGAATTGGTGTTTATAAGCAAAAATCCGAATTTCGTCTTGATTCCGCAAAAGAAGGCTATTCCTGTTTTTCTTTCTCATACAAGGTCATTTAAAGAGGTTTATGCATGGAACCTTCTTAGAATGGATATATATGAAGGACAAATTAGTTTGAACTTGTTTTGACTGAAGGAATTCATTTCATAGCAAAAATACCAATTTGGCTTTAACTCGCAAAAGTAAGGCTATTCCTGTTTTTCTTTCTCAAACAAGGTCATTTAAAGAGGTTTATGCATGGAACCTTCTTAGAATGGATATATATGAAGGACAAATTAGTTTGAACTTGTTTTGACTGAAGGAATTCATTTTATAGCAAAAATACCAATTTGGCTTTAACTCGCAAAAGTAAGGCTATTCCTGTTTTTCTTTCTCAAACAAGGTCATTTAAAGAGGTTTATGCATGGAACCTTCTTAGAATGGATATATATGAAGGACATAGGAGTTTGAACTTGTTTTGACTGAAGGAATTGGTGTTTATAAGCAAAAATCCGAATTTCGTCTTAATACCGCAAAAGAAGGCTATTCCTGTTTTTCTTTCTCATACAAGGTCATTTAAAGAGTTTTATGCATGGAACCTATTTAGAATTGATATATATGAAGGACAAATTAGTTTGAACTTGTTTTGACTGAATGAATTCTTTTTATAGCAAAAATACCAATTTTGCTTTAACTCGCAAAAGTAAGGCTATTCCTGTTTTTCTTTCTCAAACAAGGTCATTTAAAGAGGTTTATGCATGGAACCTTCTTAGAATTGATATATATGAAGGACAAATTAGTTTGAACTTGTTTTGACTGAAGGAATTCTTTTTATAGCAAAAATACCAATTTGGCTTTAACTCGCAAAAGTAAGGCTATTCCTTTTTTTCTTTCTCAAACAAGGTCATTTAAAGAGGTTTATGCATGG
This sequence comes from Odontesthes bonariensis, assembly GCF_027942865.1. Classification (NCBI taxonomy): domain Eukaryota; kingdom Metazoa; phylum Chordata; class Actinopteri; order Atheriniformes; family Atherinopsidae; genus Odontesthes; species Odontesthes bonariensis. The sequence continues at coordinate 28,531,822 of NC_134524.1, forward strand.
AACCTTCTTAGAATGGATATATATGGAGGACAAATTAGTTTGAACTTGTTTTGACTGAAGGAATTCTTTTTATAGCAAAAATACCAATTTGGCTTTAACTCGCAAAAGTAAGGCTATTCCTTTTTTTCTTTCTCAAACAAGGTCATTTAAAGAGGTTTATGCATGGAACCTTCTTAGAATGGATATATATGGAGGACAAATTAGTTTGAACTTGTTTTGACTGAAGGAATTCATTTTATAGCAAAAATACCAATTTGGCTTTAACTCGCAATATTAAGGCTATTCCTGTTTTTCTTTCTCAAACAAAGTCATTTAAAGAGGTTTATGCATGGAACCTTCTTAGAATGGATATATATGAAGGACAAATTAGTTTGAACTTGTTTTGACTGAAGGAATTGGTGTTTATAAGCAAAAATCCGAATTTCGTCTTAATTCCGCAAAAGAAGGCTATTCCTGTTTTTCTTTCTCAAACAAGGTCATTTAAAGAGGGTTATGCATGGAACCTACTTAGAATTGATATATATGAAGGACAAATTAATTTGAACTTGTTTTGACTGAAGGAATTCATTTTATAGCAAAAATACCAATTTGGCTTTAACTCGCAAAAGTAAGGCTATTCCTGTTTTTCTTTCTCAAACAAGGTCATTTAAAGAGGTTTATGCATGGAACTTTCTTAGAATGGATATATATGAAGGACATAGGAGTTTGAACTTGTTTTGACTGAATGAATTGGTGTTTATAAGCAAAAATCCGAATTTCGTCTTGATTCCGCAAAAGAAGGCTATTCCTGTTTTTCTTTCTCATACAAGGTCATTTAAAGAGGTTTATGCATGGAACCTTCTTAGAATGGATATATATGAAGGACAAATTAGTTTGAACTTGTTTTGACTGAAGGAATTCATTTTATAGCAAAAATACCAATTTGGCTTTAACTCGCAAAAGTAAGGCTATTCCTGTTTTTCTTTCTCAAACAAGGTCATTTAAAGAGGTTTATGCATGGAACCTTCTTAGAATGGATATATATGAAGGACAAATTAGTTTGAACTTGTTTTGACTGAAGGAATTCATTTTATAGCAAAAATACCAATTTGGCTTTAACTCGCAAAAGTAAGGCTATTCCTGTTTTTCTTTCTCAAACAAGGTCATTTAAAGAGGTTTATGCATGGAACCTTCTTAGAATGGATATATATGAAGGACATAGGAGTTTGAACTTGTTTTGACTGAAGGAATTGGTGTTTATAAGCAAAAATCCGAATTTCGTCTTAATACCGCAAAAGAAGGCTATTCCTGTTTTTCTTTCTCATACAAGGTCATTTAAAGAGTTTTATGCATGGAACCTATTTAGAATTGATATATATGAAGGACAAATTAGTTTGAACTTGTTTTGACAGAAGGAATTCTTTTTATAGCAAAAATACCAATTTTGCTTTAACTCGCAAAAGTAAGGCTATTCCTGTTTTTCTTACTCAAACAAGGTCATTTAAAGAGGTTTATGCATGGAACCTTCTTAGAATTGATATATATGAAGGACAAATTAGTTTGAACTTGTTTTGACTGAAGGAATTCATTTTATAGCAAAAATACCAATTTGGCTTTAACTCGCAAAAGTAAGGCTATTACTGTTTTTCTTTCTCAAACAAGGTCATTTAAAGAGGTTTATGCATGGAACCTTCTTAGAATGGATATATATGAAGGACATAGGAGTTTGAACTTGTTTTGACTGAAGGAATTGGTGTTTTTAAGCAAAAATCCGAATTTCGTCTTAATTCCGCAAAAGAAGGCTATTCCTGTTTTTCTTTCTCAAACAAGGTCATTTAAAGAGGTTTATGCATGGAACCTTCTTAGAATGGATATATATGAAGGACAAATTAGTTTGAACTTGTTTTGACTGAAGGAATTCATTTTATAGCAAAAATACCAATTTGGCTTTAACTAGCAAAAGTAAGGCTATTCCTGTTTTTCTTTCTCAAACAAGGTCATTTAAAGAGGTTTATGCATGGAACCTTCTTAGAATGGATATATATGAAGGACAAATTAGTTTGAACTTGTTTTGACTGAAGGAATTCATTTAATAGAAAAAATACCAATTTGGCTTTATCTCGCAAAAGTAAGGCTATTCCTGTTTTTCTTTCTCAAACAAGGTCATTTAAAGAGGTTTATGCATGGAACCTTCTTAGAATGGATATATATGAAGGACATAGGAGTTTGAACTTGTTTTGACTGAAGGAATTGGTGTTTATAAGCAAAAATCCGAATTTCGTCTTAATTCCCCAAAAGAAGGCTATTCCTGTTTTTCTTTCTCATACAAGGTCATTTAAAGAGGTTTATGCATGGAACCTTCTTAGAATGGATATATATGAAGGAAAAATTAGTTTGAACTTGTTTTGACTGAAGGAATTCATTTTATAGCAAAAATACCAATTTGGCTTTAACTCGCAATATTAAGGCTATTCCTGTTTTTCTTTCTCAAACAAAGTCATTTAAAGAGGTTTATGCATGGAACCTTCTTAGAATGGATATATATGAAGGACAAATTAGTTTGAACTTGTTTTGACTGAAGGAATTGGTGTTTATAAGCAAAAATCCGAATTTCGTCTTAATTCCGCAAAAGAAGGCTATTCCTGTTTTTCTTTCTCAAACAAGGTCATTTAAAGAGGGTTATGCATGGAACCTACTTAGAATTGATATATATGAAGGACAAATTAATTTGAACTTGTTTTGACTGAAGGAATTCATTTTATAGCAAAAATACCAATTTGGCTTTAACTCGCAAAAGTAAGGCTATTCCTGTTTTTCTTTCTCAAACAAGGTCATTTAAAGAGGTTTATGCATGGAACTTTCTTAGAATGGATATATATGAAGGACATAGGAGTTTGAACTTGTTTTGACTGAATGAATTGGTGTTTATAAGCAAAAATCCGAATTTCGTCTTGATTCCGCAAAAGAAGGCTATTCCTGTTTTTCTTTCTCATACAAGGTCATTTAAAGAGGTTTATGCATGGAACCTTCTTAGAATGGATATATATGAAGGACAAATTAGTTTGAACTTGTTTTGACTGAAGGAATTCATTTCATAGCAAAAATACCAATTTGGCTTTAACTCGCAAAAGTAAGGCTATTCCTGTTTTTCTTTCTCAAACAAGGTCATTTAAAGAGGTTTATGCATGGAACCTTCTTAGAATGGATATATATGAAGGACAAATTAGTTTGAACTTGTTTTGACTGAAGGAATTCATTTTATAGCAAAAATACCAATTTGGCTTTAACTCGCAAAAGTAAGGCTATTCCTGTTTTTCTTTCTCAAACAAGGTCATTTAAAGAGGTTTATGCATGGAACCTTCTTAGAATGGATATATATGAAGGACATAGGAGTTTGAACTTGTTTTGACTGAAGGAATTGGTGTTTATAAGCAAAAATCCGAATTTCGTCTTAATACCGCAAAAGAAGGCTATTCCTGTTTTTCTTTCTCATACAAGGTCATTTAAAGAGTTTTATGCATGGAACCTATTTAGAATTGATATATATGAAGGACAAATTAGTTTGAACTTGTTTTGACTGAATGAATTCTTTTTATAGCAAAAATACCAATTTTGCTTTAACTCGCAAAAGTAAGGCTATTCCTGTTTTTCTTTCTCAAACAAGGTCATTTAAAGAGGTTTATGCATGGAACCTTCTTAGAATTGATATATATGAAGGACAAATTAGTTTGAACTTGTTTTGACTGAAGGAATTCTTTTTATAGCAAAAATACCAATTTGGCTTTAACTCGCAAAAGTAAGGCTATTCCTTTTTTTCTTTCTCAAACAAGGTCATTTAAAGAGGTTTATGCATGGAACCTTCTTAGAATGGATATATATGGAGGACAAATTAGTTTGAACTTGTTTTGACTGAAGGAATTCTTTTTATAGCAAAAATACCAATTTGGCTTTAACTCGCAAAAGTAAGGCTATTCCTTTTTTTCTTTCTCAAACAAGGTCATTTAAAGAGGTTTATGCATGGAACCTTCTTAGAATGGATATATATGGAGGACAAATTAGTTTGAACTTGTTTTGACTGAAGGAATTCATTTTATAGCAAAAATACCAATTTGGCTTTAACTCGCAATATTAAGGCTATTCCTGTTTTTCTTTCTCAAACAAAGTCATTTAAAGAGGTTTATGCATGGAACCTTCTTAGAATGGATATATATGAAGGACAAATTAGTTTGAACTTGTTTTGACTGAAGGAATTGGTGTTTATAAGCAAAAATCCGAATTTCGTCTTAATTCCGCAAAAGAAGGCTATTCCTGTTTTTCTTTCTCAAACAAGGTCATTTAAAGAGGTTTATGCATGGAACCTTCTTAGAATGGATATATATGAAGGACAAATTAGTTTGAACTTGTTTTGACTGAAGGAATTCATTTTATAGCAAAAATACCAATTTGGCTTTAACTCGCAAAAGTAAGGCTATTCCTGTTTTTCTTTCTCAAACAAGGTCATTTAAAGAGGGTTATGCATGGAACCTACTTAGAATTGATATATATGAAGGACAAATTAGTTTGAACTTGTTTTGACTGAAGGAATTCTTTTTATAGCAAAAATACCAATTTGGCTTTAACTCGCAAAAGTAAGGCTATTCCTGTTTTTCTTTCTCAAAAAAGGTCATTTAAAGATGTTTATGCATGGAACCTTCTTAGAATGGATATATATGAAGGACAAATTAGTTTGAACTTGTTTTGACTGAAGGAATTCATTTTATAGCAAAAATACCAATTTGGCTTTAACTCGCAAAAGTAAGGCTATTCCTGTTTTTCTTTCTCAAACAAGGTCATTTAAAGAGGTTTATGCATGGAACCTTCTTAGAATGGATATATATGAAGGACATAGGAGTTTGAACTTGTTTTGACTGAAGGAATTGGTGTTTATAAGCAAAAATCCGAATTTCGTCTTAATTCCGCAAAAGAAGGCTATTCCTGTTTTTCTTTCTCATACAAGGTCATTTAAAGAGGTTTATGCATGGAACCTTCTTAGAATGGATATATATGAAGGACAAATTAGTTTGAACTTGTTTTGACTGAAGGAATTCATTTTATAGCAAAAATACCAATTTGGCTTTAACTCGCAAAAGTAAGGCTATTGCTGTTTTTCTTTCTCAAACAAGGTCATTTAAAGAGGTTTATGCATGGAACCTTCTTAGAATGGATATATATGAAGGACATAGGAGTTTGAACTTGTTTTGACTGAAGGAATTGGTGTTTATAAGCAAAAATCCGAATTTCGTCTTAATACCGCAAAAGAAGGCTATTCCTGTTTTTCTTTCTCATACAAGGTCATTTAAAGAGTTTTATGCATGGAACCTATTTAGAATTGATATATATGAAGGACAAATTAGTTTGAACTTGTTTTGACTGAAGGAATTCTTTTTATAGCAAAAATACCAATTTGGCTTTAACTCGCAAAAGTAAGGCTATTCCTGTTTTTCTTTCTCAAACAAGGTCATTTAAAGAGGTTTATGCATGGAACCTTCTTAGAATGGATATATATGAAGGACATAGGAGTTTGAACTTGTTTTGACTGAAGGAATTGGTGTTTATAAGCAAAAATCCGAATTTCGTCTTAATTCCGCAAAAGAAGGCTATTCCTGTTTTTCTTTCTCATACAAGGTCATTTAAAGAGGTTTATGCATGGAACCTTCTTAGAATGGATATATATGAAGGACAAATTAGTTTGAACTTGTTTTGACTGAAGGAATTCATTTCATAGCAAAAATACCAATTTGGCTTTAACTCGCAAAAGTAAGGCTATTCCTGTTTTTCTTTCTCAAACAAGGTCATTTAAAGAGGTTTATGCATGGAACCTTCTTAGAATGGATATATATGAAGGACAAATTAGTTTGAACTTGTTTTGACTGAAGGAATTCATTTTATAGCAAAAATACCAATTTGGCTTTAACTCGCAAAAGTAAGGCTATTCCTGTTTTTCTTTCTCAAACAAGGTCATTTAAAGAGGTTTATGCATGGAACCTTCTTAGAATGGATATATATGAAGGACATAGGAGTTTGAACTTGTTTTGACTGAAGGAATTGGTGTTTATAAGCAAAAATCCGAATTTCGTCTTAATACCGCAAAAGAAGGCTATTCCTGTTTTTCTTTCTCATACAAGGTCATTTAAAGAGTTTTATGCATGGAACCTATTTAGAATTGATATATATGAAGGACAAATTAGTTTGAACTTGTTTTGACTGAATGAATTCTTTTTATAGCAAAAATACCAATTTTGCTTTAACTCGCAAAAGTAAGGCTATTCCTGTTTTTCTTTCTCAAACAAGGTCATTTAAAGAGGTTTATGCATGGAACCTTCTTAGAATTGATATATATGAAGGACAAATTAGTTTGAACTTGTTTTGACTGAAGGAATTCTTTTTATAGCAAAAATACCAATTTGGCTTTAACTCGCAAAAGTAAGGCTATTCCTTTTTTTCTTTCTCAAACAAGGTCATTTAAAGAGGTTTATGCATGGAACCTTCTTAGAATGGATATATATGGAGGACAAATTAGTTTGAACTTGTTTTGACTGAAGGAATTCTTTTTATAGCAAAAATACCAATTTGGCTTTAACTCGCAAAAGTAAGGCTATTCCTTTTTTTCTTTCTCAAACAAGGTCATTTAAAGAGGTTTATGCATGGAACCTTCTTAGAATGGATATATATGGAGGACAAATTAGTTTGAACTTGTTTTGACTGAAGGAATTCATTTTATAGCAAAAATACCAATTTGGCTTTAACTCGCAATATTAAGGCTATTCCTGTTTTTCTTTCTCAAACAAAGTCATTTAAAGAGGTTTATGCATGGAACCTTCTTAGAATGGATATATATGAAGGACAAATTAGTTTGAACTTGTTTTGACTGAAGGAATTGGTGTTTATAAGCAAAAATCCGAATTTCGTCTTAATTCCGCAAAAGAAGGCTATTCCTGTTTTTCTTTCTCAAACAAGGTCATTTAAAGAGGTTTATGCATGGAACCTTCTTAGAATGGATATATATGAAGGACAAATTAGTTTGAACTTGTTTTGACTGAAGGAATTCATTTTATAGCAAAAATACCAATTTGGCTTTAACTCGCAAAAGTAAGGCTATTCCTGTTTTTCTTTCTCAAACAAGGTCATTTAAAGAGGGTTATGCATGGAACCTACTTAGAATTGATATATATGAAGGACAAATTAGTTTGAACTTGTTTTGACTGAAGGAATTCTTTTTATAGCAAAAATACCAATTTGGCTTTAACTCGCAAAAGTAAGGCTATTCCTGTTTTTCTTTCTCAAAAAAGGTCATTTAAAGATGTTTATGCATGGAACCTTCTTAGAATGGATATATATGAAGGACAAATTAGTTTGAACTTGTTTTGACTGAAGGAATTCATTTTATAGCAAAAATACCAATTTGGCTTTAACTCGCAAAAGTAAGGCTATTCCTGTTTTTCTTTCTCAAACAAGGTCATTTAAAGAGGTTTATGCATGGAACCTTCTTAGAATGGATATATATGAAGGACATAGGAGTTTGAACTTGTTTTGACTGAAGGAATTGGTGTTTATAAGCAAAAATCCGAATTTCGTCTTAATTCCGCAAAAGAAGGCTATTCCTGTTTTTCTTTCTCATACAAGGTCATTTAAAGAGGTTTATGCATGGAACCTTCTTAGAATGGATATATATGAAGGACAAATTAGTTTGAACTTGTTTTGACTGAAGGAATTCATTTTATAGCAAAAATACCAATTTGGCTTTAACTCGCAAAAGTAAGGCTATTGCTGTTTTTCTTTCTCAAACAAGGTCATTTAAAGAGGTTTATGCATGGAACCTTCTTAGAATGGATATATATGAAGGACATAGGAGTTTGAACTTGTTTTGACTGAAGGAATTGGTGTTTATAAGCAAAAATCCGAATTTCGTCTTAATACCGCAAAAGAAGGCTATTCCTGTTTTTCTTTCTCATACAAGGTCATTTAAAGAGTTTTATGCATGGAACCTATTTAGAATTGATATATATGAAGGACAAATTAGTTTGAACTTGTTTTGACTGAAGGAATTCTTTTTATAGCAAAAATACCAATTTTGCTTTAACTCGCAAAAGTAAGGCTATTCCTGTTTTTCTTTCTCAAACAAGGTCATTTAAAGAGGTTTATGCATGGAACCTTCTTAGAATTGATATATATGAAGGACAAATTAGTTTGAACTTGTTTTGACTGAAGGAATTCTTTTTATAGCAAAAATACCAATTTGGCTTTAACTCGCAAAAGTAAGGCTATTCCTGTTTTTCTTTCTCAAAAAAGGTCATTTAAAGAGGTTTATGCATGGAACCTTCTTAGAATGGATATATATGAAGGACATAGGAGTTTGAACTTGTTTTGACTGAAGGAATTGGTGTTTATGAGCAAAAATCCGAATTTCGTCTTAATACCGCAAAAGAAGGCTATTCCTGTTTTTCTTTCTCATACAAGGTCATTTAAAGAGTTTTATGCATGGAACCTATTTAGAATGGATATATATGGAGGACAAATTAGTTTGAACTTGTTTTGACTGAAGGAATTCATTTTATAGCAAAAATACCAATTTGGCTTTAACTCGCAATATTAAAGCTATTCCTGTTTTTCTTTCTCAAACAAAGTCATTTAAAGAGGTTTATGCATGGAACCTTCTTAGAATGGATATATATGAAGGACAAATTAGTTTGAACTTGTTTTGACTGAAGGAATTAGTGTTTATAAGCAAAAATCCGAATTTCGTCTGAATTCCGTAAAAGAAGGCTATTCCTGTTTTTCTTTCTCAAACAAGGTCATTTAAAGAGGTTTATGCATGGAACCTTCTTAGAATGGATATATATGAAGGACAAATTAGTTTGAACTTGTTTTGACTGAAGGAATTCATTTTATAGCAAAAATACCAATTTGGCTTTAACTCGCAATATTAAGGCTATTCCTGTTTTTCTTTCTCAAACAAAGTCATTTAAAGAGGTTTATGCATGGAACCTTCTTAGAATGGATATATATGAAGGACATAGGAGTTTGAACTTGTTTTGACTGAAGGAATTGGTGTTTATAAGCAAAAATCCGAATTTCGTCTGAATTCCGTAAAAGAAGGCTATTCCTGTTTTTCTTTCTCAAACAAGGTCATTTAAAGAGGTTTATGCATGGAACCTTCTTAGAATGGATATATATGAAGGACAAATTAGTTTGAACTTGTTTTGACTGAAGGAATTCATTTTATAGCAAAAATACCAATTTGGCTTTAACTCGCAAAAGTAAGGCTATTCCTGTTTTTCTTTCTCAAAAAAGGTCATTTAAAGATGTTTATGCATGGAACCTTCTTAGAATGGATATATATGAAGGACAAATTAGTTTGAACTTGTTTTGACTGAAGGAATTCATTTTATAGCAAAAATACCAATTTGGCTTTAACTCGCAAAAGTAAGGCTATTCCTGTTTTTCTTTCTCAAACAAGGTCATTTAAAGAGGTTTATGCATGGAACCTTCTTAGAATGGATATATATGAAGGACATAGGAGTTTGAACCTGTTTTGACTGAAGGAATTGGTGTTTATAAGCAAAAATCCGAATTTCGTTTTAATTCCGCAAAAGAAGGCTATTCCTGTTTTTCTTTCTCAAACAAGGTCATTTAAAGAGGTTTATGCATGGAACCTTCTTAGAATGGATATATATGAAGGACAAATTAGTTTGAACTTGTTTTGACTGAAGGAATTCATTTTATAGCAAAAATACCAATTTGGCTTTAACTCGCAAAAGTAAGGCTATTCCTGTTTTTCTTACACAAACAAGGTCATTTAAAGAGGTTTATGCATGGAACCTTCTTAGAGTTGATATATATGAAGGACAAATTAGTTTGAACTTGTTTTGACTGAAGGAATTCATTTTATAGCAAAAATACCAATTTGGCTTTAACTCGCAAAAGTAAGGCTATTCCTGTTTTTCTTTCTCAAACAAGGTCATTTAAAGAGGGTTATGCATGGAACCTACTTAGAATTGATATATATGAAGGACATAGGAGTTTGAACTTGTTTTGACTGAAGGAATTGGTGTTTTTAAGCAAAAATCCGAATTTCGTCTTAATTCCGCAAAAGAAGGCTATTCCTGTTTTTCTTTCTCAAACAAGGTCATTTAAAGAGGTTTATGCATGGAACCTTCTTAGAATGGATATATATGAAGGACAAATTAGTTTGAACTTGTTTTGACTGAAGGAATTCATTTTATAGCAAAAATACCAATTTGGCTTTAACTAGCAAAAGTAAGGCTATTCCTGTTTTTCTTTCTCAAACAAGGTCATTTAAAGAGGTTTATGCATGGAACCTTCTTAGAATGGATATATATGAAGGACAAATTAGTTTGAACTTGTTTTGACTGAAGGAATTCATTTAATAGAAAAAATACCAATTTGGCTTTATCTCGCAAAAGTAAGGCTATTCCTGTTTTTCTTTCTCAAACAAGGTCATTTAAAGAGGTTTATGCATGGAACCTTCTTAGAATGGATATATATGAAGGACATAGGAGTTTGAACTTGTTTTGACTGAAGGAATTGGTGTTTATAAGCAAAAATCCGAATTTCGTCTTAATTCCCCAAAAGAAGGCTATTCCTGTTTTTCTTTCTCATACAAGGTCATTTAAAGAGGTTTATGCATGGAACCTTCTTAGAATGGATATATATGAAGGAAAAATTAGTTTGAACTTGTTTTGACTGAAGGAATTCATTTTATAGCAAAAATACCAATTTGGCTTTAACTCGCAATATTAAGGCTATTCCTGTTTTTCTTTCTCAAACAAAGTCATTTAAAGAGGTTTATGCATGGAACCTTCTTAGAATGGATATATATGAAGGACAAATTAGTTTGAACTTGTTTTGACTGAAGGAATTGGTGTTTATAAGCAAAAATCCGAATTTCGTCTTAATTCCGCAAAAGAAGGCTATTCCTGTTTTTCTTTCTCAAACAAGGTCATTTAAAGAGGGTTATGCATGGAACCTACTTAGAATTGATATATATGAAGGACAAATTAATTTGAACTTGTTTTGACTGAAGGAATTCATTTTATAGCAAAAATACCAATTTGGCTTTAACTCGCAAAAGTAAGGCTATTCCTGTTTTTCTTTCTCAAACAAGGTCATTTAAAGAGGTTTATGCATGGAACTTTCTTAGAATGGATATATATGAAGGACATAGGAGTTTGAACTTGTTTTGACTGAATGAATTGGTGTTTATAAGCAAAAATCCGAATTTCGTCTTGATTCCGCAAAAGAAGGCTATTCCTGTTTTTCTTTCTCATACAAGGTCATTTAAAGAGGTTTATGCATGGAACCTTCTTAGAATGGATATATATGGAGGACAAATTAGTTTGAACTTGTTTTGACTGAAGGAATTCTTTTTATAGCAAAAATACCAATTTGGCTTTAACTGGCAAAAGTAAGGCTATTCCTGTTTTTCTTTCTCAAACAAGGTCATTTAAAGAGGGTTATGCATGGAACCTACTTAGAATTGATATATATGAAGGACAAATTAATTTGAACTTGTTTTGACTGAAGGAATTCATTTTATAGCAAAAATACCAATTTGGCTTTAACTCGCAAAAGTAAGGCTATTCCTGTTTTTCTTTCTCAAACAAGGTCATTTAAAGAGGTTTATGCATGGAACCTTCTTAGAATGGATATATATGAAGGACATAGGAGTTTGAACTTGTTTTGACTGAAGGAATTGGTGTTTATAAGCAAAAATCCGAATTTCGTCTTAATACCGCATAAGAAGGCTATTCCTGTTTTTCTTTCTCATACAAGGTCATTTAAAGAGTTTTATGCATGGAACCTATTTAGAATTGATATATATGAAGGACAAATTAGTTTGAACTTGTTTTGACTGAAGGAATTCTTTTTATAGCAAAAATACCAATTTTGCTTTAACTCGCAAAAGTAAGGCTATTCCTGTTTTTCTTTCTCAAACAAGGTCATTTAAAGAGGTTTATGCATGGAACCTTCTTAGAATGGATATATATGGAGGACAAATTAGTTTGAACTTGTTTTGACTGAAGGAATTGGTGTTTATAAGCAAAAATCCGAATTTCGTCTTAATTCCGCAAAAGAAGGCTATTCCTGTTTTTCTTTCTCAAACAAGGTCATTTAAAGAGGTTTATGCATGGAACCTTCTTAGAATGGATATATATGAAGGACAAATTAGTTTGAACTTGTTTTGACTGAAGGAATTCATTTTATAGCAAAAATACCAATTTGGCTTTAACTCGCAAAAGTAAGGCTATTCCTGTTTTTCTTTCTCAAACAAGGTCATTTAAAGAGGGTTATGCATGGAACCTACTTAGAATTGATATATATGAAGGACAAATTAATTTGAACTTGTTTTGACTGAAGGAATTCATTTTATAGCAAAAATACCAATTTGGCTTTAACTCGCAAAAGTAAGGCTATTCCTGTTTTTCTTTCTCAAAAAAGGTCATTTAAAGATGTTTATGCATGGAACCTTCTTAGAATGGATATATATGAAGGACAAATTAGTTTGAACTTGTTTTGACTGAAGGAATTCATTTTATAGCAAAAATACCAATTTGGCTTTAACTCGCAAAAGTAAGGCTATTCCTGTTTTTCTTTCTCAAACAAGGTCATTTAAAGAGGTTTATGCATGGAACCTTCTTAGAATGGATATATATGAAGGACATAGGAGTTTGAACTTGTTTTGACTGAAGGAATTGGTGTTTATAAGCAAAAATCCGAATTTCGTTTTAATTCCGCAAAAGAAGGCTATTCCTGTTTTTCTTTCTCAAACAAGGTCATTTAAAGAGGTTTATGCATGGAACCTTCTTAGAATGGATATATATGAAGGACAAATTAGTTTGAACTTGTTTTGACTGAAGGAATTCATTTTATAGCAAAAATACCAATTTGGCTTTAACTCGCAAAAGTAAGGCTATTCCTGTTTTTCTTACACAAACAAGGTCATTTAAAGAGGTTTATGCATGGAACCTTCTTAGAGTTGATATATATGAAGGACAAATTAGTTTGAACTTGTTTTGACTGAAGGAATTCATTTTATAGCAAAAATACCAATTTGGCTTTAACTCGCAAAAGTAAGGCTATTCCTGTTTTTCTTTCTCAAACAAGGTCATTTAAAGAGGGTTATGCATGGAACCTACTTAGAATTGATATATATGAAGGACAAATTAGTTTGAACTTGTTTTGACTGAAGGAATTCTTTTTATAGCAAAAATACCAATTTGGCTTTAACTCGCAAAAGTAAGGCTATTCCTGTTTTTCTTTCTCAAAAAAGGTCATTTAAAGATGTTTATGCATGGAACCTTCTTAGAATGGATATATATGAAGGACAAATTAGTTTGAACTTGTTTTGACTGAAGGAATTCATTTTATAGCAAAAATACCAATTTGGCTTTAACTCGCAAAAGTAAGGCTATTCCTGTTTTTCTTTCTCAAACAAGGTCATTTAAAGAGGTTTATGCATGGAACCTTCTTAGAATGGATATATATGAAGGACATAGGAGTTTGAACTTGTTTTGACTGAAGGAATTGGTGTTTATGAGCAAAAATCCGAATTTCGTCTTAATACCGCAAAAGAAGGCTATTCCTGTTTTTCTTTCTCATACAAGGTCATTTAAAGAGTTTTATGCATGGAACCTATTTAGAATTGATATATATGAAGGACAAATTAGTTTGAACTTGTTTTGACTGAAGGAATTCTTTTTATAGCAAAAATACCAATTTTGCTTTAACTCGCAAAAGTAAGGCTATTCCTGTTTTTCTTTCTCAAACAAGGTCATTTAAAGAGGTTTATGCATGGAACCTTCTTAGAATTGATATATATGAAGGACAAATTAGTTTGAACTTGTTTTGACTGAAGGAATTCTTTTTATAGCAAAAATACCAATTTGGCTTTAACTCGCAAAAGTAAGGCTATTCCTGTTTTTCTTTCTCAAACAAGGTCATTTAAAGAGGTTTATGCATGGAACCTTCTTAGAATGGATATATATGGAGGACAAATTAGTTTGAACTTGTTTTGACTGAAGGAATTCATTTTATAGCAAAAATACCAATTTGGCTTTAACTCGCAATATTAAGGCTATTCCTGTTTTTCTTTCTCAAACAAAGTCATTTAAAGAGGTTTATGCATGGAACCTTCTTAGAATGGATATATATGAAGGACAAATTAGTTTGAACTTGTTTTGACTGAAGGAATTAGTGTTTATAAGCAAAAATCCGAATTTCGTCTTAATTCCGCAAAAGAAGGCTATTCCTGTTTTTCTTTCTCAAACAAGGTCATTTAAAGAGGTTTATGCATGGAACCTTCTTAGAATGGATATATATGAAGGACATAGGAGTTTGAACTTGTTTTGACTGAAGGAATTGGTGTTTATAAGCAAAAATCCGAATTTCGTTTTAATTCCGCAAAAGAAGGCTATTCCTGTTTTTCTTTCTCAAACAAGGTCATTTAAAGAGGTTTATGCATGGAACCTTCTTAGAATGGATATATATGAAGGACAAATTAGTTTGAACTTGTTTTGACTGAAGGAATTCATTTTATAGCAAAAATACCAATTTGGCTTTAACTCGCAAAAGTAAGGCTATTCCTGTTTTTCTTACACAAACAAGGTCATTTAAAGAGGTTTATGCATGGAACCTTCTTAGAGTTGATATATATGAAGGACAAATTAGTTTGAACTTGTTTTGACTGAAGGAATTCATTTTATAGCAAAAATACCAATTTGGCTTTAACTCGCAAAAGTAAGGCTATTCCTGTTTTTCTTTCTCAAACAAGGTCATTTAAAGAGGGTTATGCATGGAACCTACTTAGAATTGATATATATGAAGGACAAATTAGTTTGAACTTGTTTTGACTGAAGGAATTCTTTTTATAGCAAAAATACCAATTTGGCTTTAACTCGCAAAAGTAAGGCTATTCCTGTTTTTCTTTCTCAAAAAAGGTCATTTAAAGATGTTTATGCATGGAACCTTCTTAGAATGGATATATATGAAGGACAAATTAGTTTGAACTTGTTTTGACTGAAGGAATTCATTTTATAGCAAAAATACCAATTTGGCTTTAACTCGCAAAAGTAAGGCTATTCCTGTTTTTCTTTCTCAAACAAGGTCATTTAAAGAGGTTTATGCATGGAACCTTCTTAGAATGGATATATATGAAGGACATAGGAGTTTGAACTTGTTTTGACTGAAGGAATTGGTGTTTATGAGCAAAAATCCGAATTTCGTCTTAATACCGCAAAAGAAGGCTATTCCTGTTTTTCTTTCTCATACAAGGTCATTTAAAGAGTTTTATGCATGGAACCTATTTAGAATTGATATATATGAAGGACAAATTAGTTTGAACTTGTTTTGACTGAAGGAATTCTTTTTATAGCAAAAATACCAATTTTGCTTTAACTCGCAAAAGTAAGGCTATTCCTGTTTTTCTTTCTCAAACAAGGTCATTTAAAGAGGTTTATGCATGGAACCTTCTTAGAATTGATATATATGAAGGACAAATTAGTTTGAACTTGTTTTGACTGAAGGAATTCTTTTTATAGCAAAAATACCAATTTGGCTTTAACTCGCAAAAGTAAGGCTATTCCTGTTTTTCTTTCTCAAACAAGGTCATTTAAAGAGGTTTATGCATGGAACCTTCTTAGAATGGATATATATGGAGGACAAATTAGTTTGAACTTGTTTTGACTGAAGGAATTCATTTTATAGCAAAAATACCAATTTGGCTTTAACTCGCAATATTAAGGCTATTCCTGTTTTTCTTTCTCAAACAAAGTCATTTAAAGAGGTTTATGCATGGAACCTTCTTAGAATGGATATATATGAAGGACAAATTAGTTTGAACTTGTTTTGACTGAAGGAATTAGTGTTTATAAGCAAAAATCCGAATTTCGTCTTAATTCCGCAAAAGAAGGCTATTCCTGTTTTTCTTTCTCAAACAAGGTCATTTAAAGAGGTTTATGCATGGAACCTTCTTAGAATGGATATATATGAAGGACAAATTAGTTTGAACTTGTTTTGACTGAAGGAATTCATTTTATAGCAAAAATACCAATTTGGCTTTAACTGGCAAAAGTAAGGCTATTCCTGTTTTTCTTTCTCAAACAAGGTCATTTAAAGAGGGTTATGCATGGAACCTACTTAGAATTGATATATATGAAGGACAAATTAATTTGAACTTGTTTTGACTGAAGGAATTCATTTTATAGCAAAAATACCAATTTGGCTTTAACTCGCAAAAGTAAGGCTATTCCTGTTTTTCTTTCTCAAACAAGGTCATTTAAAGAGGTTTATGCATGGAACCTTCTTAGAATGGATATATATGAAGGACATAGGAGTTTGAACTTGTTTTGACTGAAGGAATTGGTGTTTATAAGCAAAAATCCGAATTTCGTCTTAATACCGCATAAGAAGGCTATTCCTGTTTTTCTTTCTCATACAAGGTCATTTAAAGAGTTTTATGCATGGAACCTATTTAGAATTGATATATATGAAGGACAAATTAGTTTGAACTTGTTTTGACTGAAGGAATTCTTTTTATAGCAAAAATACCAATTTTGCTTTAACTCGCAAAAGTAAGGCTATTCCTGTTTTTCTTTCTCAAACAAGGTCATTTAAAGAGGTTTATGCATGGAACCTTCTTAGAATGGATATATATGGAGGACAAATTAGTTTGAACTTGTTTTGACTGAAGGAATTGGTGTTTATAAGCAAAAATCCGAATTTCGTCTTAATTCCGCAAAAGAAGGCTATTCCTGTTTTTCTTTCTCAAACAAGGTCATTTAAAGAGGTTTATGCATGGAACCTTCTTAGAATGGATATATATGAAGGACAAATTAGTTTGAACTTGTTTTGACTGAAGGAATTCATTTTATAGCAAAAATACCAATTTGGCTTTAACTCGCAAAAGTAAGGCTATTCCTGTTTTTCTTTCTCAAACAAGGTCATTTAAAGAGGGTTATGCATGGAACCTACTTAGAATTGATATATATGAAGGACAAATTAATTTGAACTTGTTTTGACTGAAGGAATTCATTTTATAGCAAAAATACCAATTTGGCTTTAACTCGCAAAAGTAAGGCTATTCCTGTTTTTCTTTCTCAAAAAAGGTCATTTAAAGATGTTTATGCATGGAACCTTCTTAGAATGGATATATATGAAGGACAAATTAGTTTGAACTTGTTTTGACTGAAGGAATTCATTTTATAGCAAAAATACCAATTTGGCTTTAACTCGCAAAAGTAAGGCTATTCCTGTTTTTCTTTCTCAAACAAGGTCATTTAAAGAGGTTTATGCATGGAACCTTCTTAGAATGGATATATATGAAGGACAAATTAGTTTGAACTTGTTTTGACTGAAGGAATTCATTTTATAGCAAAAATACCAATTTGGCTTTAACTCGCAAAAGTAAGGCTATTCCTGTTTTTCTTACACAAACAAGGTCATTTAAAGAGGTTTATGCATGGAACCTTCTTAGAGTTGATATATATGAAGGACAAATTAGTTTGAACTTGTTTTGACTGAAGGAATTCATTTTATAGCAAAAATACCAATTTGGCTTTAACTCGCAAAAGTAAGGCTATTCCTGTTTTTCTTTCTCAAACAAGGTCATTTAAAGAGGGTTATGCATGGAACCTACTTAGAATTGATATATATGAAGGACAAATTAGTTTGAACTTGTTTTGACTGAAGGAATTCTTTTTATAGCAAAAATACCAATTTGGCTTTAACTCGCAAAAGTAAGGCTATTCCTGTTTTTCTTTCTCAAAAAAGGTCATTTAAAGATGTTTATGCATGGAACCTTCTTAGAATGGATATATATGAAGGACAAATTAGTTTGAACTTGTTTTGACTGAAGGAATTCATTTTATAGCAAAAATACCAATTTGGCTTTAACTCGCAAAAGTAAGGCTATTCCTGTTTTTCTTTCTCAAACAAGGTCATTTAAAGAGGTTTATGCATGGAACCTTCTTAGAATGGATATATATGAAGGACATAGGAGTTTGAACTTGTTTTGACTGAAGGAATTGGTGTTTATGAGCAAAAATCCGAATTTCGTCTTAATACCGCAAAAGAAGGCTATTCCTGTTTTTCTTTCTCATACAAGGTCATTTAAAGAGTTTTATGCATGGAACCTATTTAGAATTGATATATATGAAGGACAAATTAGTTTGAACTTGTTTTGACTGAAGGAATTCTTTTTATAGCAAAAATACCAATTTTGCTTTAACTCGCAAAAGTAAGGCTATTCCTGTTTTTCTTTCTCAAACAAGGTCATTTAAAGAGGTTTATGCATGGAACCTTCTTAGAATTGATATATATGAAGGACAAATTAGTTTGAACTTGTTTTGACTGAAGGAATTCTTTTTATAGCAAAAATACCAATTTGGCTTTAACTCGCAAAAGTAAGGCTATTCCTGTTTTTCTTTCTCAAACAAGGTCATTTAAAGAGGTTTATGCATGGAACCTTCTTAGAATGGATATATATGGAGGACAAATTAGTTTGAACTTGTTTTGACTGAAGGAATTCATTTTATAGCAAAAATACCAATTTGGCTTTAACTCGCAATATTAAGGCTATTCCTGTTTTTCTTTCTCAAACAAAGTCATTTAAAGAGGTTTATGCATGGAACCTTCTTAGAATGGATATATATGAAGGACAAATTAGTTTGAACTTGTTTTGACTGAAGGAATTAGTGTTTATAAGCAAAAATCCGAATTTCGTCTTAATTCCGCAAAAGAAGGCTATTCCTGTTTTTCTTTCTCAAACAAGGTCATTTAAAGAGGTTTATGCATGGAACCTTCTTAGAATGGATATAGGACAAATTAGTTTGAACTTGTTTTGACTGAAGGAATTCATTTTATAGCAAAAATACCAATTTGGCTTTAACTCGCAAAAGTAAGGCTATTCCTGTTTTTCTTTCTCAAACAAGGTCATTTAAAGAGGGTTATGCATGGAACCTACTTAGAATTGATATATATGAAGGACATAGGAGTTTGAACTTGTTTTGACTGAAGGAATTGGTGTTTTTAAGCAAAAATCCGAATTTCGTCTTAATTCCGCAAAAGAAGGCTATTCCTGTTTTTCTTTCTCAAACAAGGTCATTTAAAGAGGTTTATGCATGGAACCTTCTTAGAATGGATATATATGAAGGACAAATTAGTTTGAACTTGTTTTGACTGAAGGAATTCATTTTATAGCAAAAATACCAATTTGGCTTTAACTAGCAAAAGTAAGGCTATTCCTGTTTTTCTTTCTCAAACAAGGTCATTTAAAGAGGTTTATGCATGGAACCTTCTTAGAATGGATATATATGAAGGACAAATTAGTTTGAACTTGTTTTGACTGAAGGAATTCATTTAATAGAAAAAATACCAATTTGGCTTTATCTCGCAAAAGTAAGGCTATTCCTGTTTTTCTTTCTCAAACAAGGTCATTTAAAGAGGTTTATGCATGGAACCTTCTTAGAATGGATATATATGAAGGACATAGGAGTTTGAACTTGTTTTGACTGAAGGAATTGGTGTTTATAAGCAAAAATCCGAATTTCGTCTTAATTCCCCAAAAGAAGGCTATTCCTGTTTTTCTTTCTCATACAAGGTCATTTAAAGAGGTTTATGCATGGAACCTTCTTAGAATGGATATATATGAAGGAAAAATTAGTTTGAACTTGTTTTGACTGAAGGAATTCATTTTATAGCAAAAATACCAATTTGGCTTTAACTCGCAATATTAAGGCTATTCCTGTTTTTCTTTCTCAAACAAAGTCATTTAAAGAGGTTTATGCATGGAACCTTCTTAGAATGGATATATATGAAGGACAAATTAGTTTGAACTTGTTTTGACTGAAGGAATTGGTGTTTATAAGCAAAAATCCGAATTTCGTCTTAATTCCGCAAAAGAAGGCTATTCCTGTTTTTCTTTCTCAAACAAGGTCATTTAAAGAGGGTTATGCATGGAACCTACTTAGAATTGATATATATGAAGGACAAATTAATTTGAACTTGTTTTGACTGAAGGAATTCATTTTATAGCAAAAATACCAATTTGGCTTTAACTCGCAAAAGTAAGGCTATTCCTGTTTTTCTTTCTCAAACAAGGTCATTTAAAGAGGTTTATGCATGGAACTTTCTTAGAATGGATATATATGAAGGACATAGGAGTTTGAACTTGTTTTGACTGAATGAATTGGTGTTTATAAGCAAAAATCCGAATTTCGTCTTGATTCCGCAAAAGAAGGCTATTCCTGTTTTTCTTTCTCATACAAGGTCATTTAAAGAGGTTTATGCATGGAACCTTCTTAGAATGGATATATATGAAGGACAAATTAGTTTGAACTTGTTTTGACTGAAGGAATTCATTTCATAGCAAAAATACCAATTTGGCTTTAACTCGCAAAAGTAAGGCTATTCCTGTTTTTCTTTCTCAAACAAGGTCATTTAAAGAGGTTTATGCATGGAACCTTCTTAGAATGGATATATATGAAGGACAAATTAGTTTGAACTTGTTTTGACTGAAGGAATTCATTTTATAGCAAAAATACCAATTTGGCTTTAACTCGCAAAAGTAAGGCTATTCCTGTTTTTCTTTCTCAAACAAGGTCATTTAAAGAGGTTTATGCATGGAACCTTCTTAGAATGGATATATATGAAGGACATAGGAGTTTGAACTTGTTTTGACTGAAGGAATTGGTGTTTATAAGCAAAAATCCGAATTTCGTCTTAATACCGCAAAAGAAGGCTATTCCTGTTTTTCTTTCTCATACAAGGTCATTTAAAGAGTTTTATGCATGGAACCTATTTAGAATTGATATATATGAAGGACAAATTAGTTTGAACTTGTTTTGACTGAATGAATTCTTTTTATAGCAAAAATACCAATTTTGCTTTAACTCGCAAAAGTAAGGCTATTCCTGTTTTTCTTTCTCAAACAAGGTCATTTAAAGAGGTTTATGCATGGAACCTTCTTAGAATTGATATATATGAAGGACAAATTAGTTTGAACTTGTTTTGACTGAAGGAATTCTTTTTATAGCAAAAATACCAATTTGGCTTTAACTCGCAAAAGTAAGGCTATTCCTTTTTTTCTTTCTCAAACAAGGTCATTTAAAGAGGTTTATGCATGGAACCTTCTTAGAATGGATATATATGGAGGACAAATTAGTTTGAACTTGTTTTGACTGAAGGAATTCTTTTTATAGCAAAAATACCAATTTGGCTTTAACTCGCAAAAGTAAGGCTATTCCTTTTTTTCTTTCTCAAACAAGGTCATTTAAAGAGGTTTATGCATGGAACCTTCTTAGAATGGATATATATGGAGGACAAATTAGTTTGAACTTGTTTTGACTGAAGGAATTCATTTTATAGCAAAAATACCAATTTGGCTTTAACTTGCAATATTAAGGCTATTCCTGTTTTTCTTTCTCAAACAAAGTCATTTAAAGAGGTTTATGCATGGAACCTTCTTAGAATGGATATATATGAAGGACAAATTAGTTTGAACTTGTTTTGACTGAAGGAATTGGTGTTTATAAGCAAAAATCCGAATTTCGTCTTAATTCCGCAAAAGAAGGCTATTCCTGTTTTTCTTTCTCAAACAAGGTCATTTAAAGAGGTTTATGCATGGAACCTTCTTAGAATGGATATATATGAAGGACAAATTAGTTTGAACTTGTTTTGACTGAAGGAATTCATTTTATAGCAAAAATACCAATTTGGCTTTAACTCGCAAAAGTAAGGCTATTCCTGTTTTTCTTTCTCAAACAAGGTCATTTAAAGAGGGTTATGCATGGAACCTACTTAGAATTGATATATATGAAGGACAAATTAGTTTGAACTTGTTTTGACTGAAGGAATTCTTTTTATAGCAAAAATACCAATTTGGCTTTAACTCGCAAAAGTAAGGCTATTCCTGTTTTTCTTTCTCAAAAAAGGTCATTTAAAGATGTTTATGCATGGAACCTTCTTAGAATGGATATATATGAAGGACAAATTAGTTTGAACTTGTTTTGACTGAAGGAATTCATTTTATAGCAAAAATACCAATTTGGCTTTAACTCGCAAAAGTAAGGCTATTCCTGTTTTTCTTTCTCAAACAAGGTCATTTAAAGAGGTTTATGCATGGAACCTTCTTAGAATGGATATATATGAAGGACATAGGAGTTTGAACTTGTTTTGACTGAAGGAATTGGTGTTTATAAGCAAAAATCCGAATTTCGTCTTAATTCCGCAAAAGAAGGCTATTCCTGTTTTTCTTTCTCATACAAGGTCATTTAAAGAGGTTTATGCATGGAACCTTCTTAGAATGGATATATATGAAGGACAAATTAGTTTGAACTTGTTTTGACTGAAGGAATTCATTTTATAGCAAAAATACCAATTTGGCTTTAACTCGCAAAAGTAAGGCTATTGCTGTTTTTCTTTCTCAAACAAGGTCATTTAAAGAGGTTTATGCATGGAACCTTCTTAGAATGGATATATATGAAGGACATAGGAGTTTGAACTTGTTTTGACTGAAGGAATTGGTGTTTATAAGCAAAAATCCGAATTTCGTCTTAATACCGCAAAAGAAGGCTATTCCTGTTTTTCTTTCTCATACAAGGTCATTTAAAGAGTTTTATGCATGGAACCTATTTAGAATTGATATATATGAAGGACAAATTAGTTTGAACTTGTTTTGACTGAAGGAATTCTTTTTATAGCAAAAATACCAATTTTGCTTTAACTCGCAAAAGTAAGGCTATTCCTGTTTTTCTTTCTCAAACAAGGTCATTTAAAGAGGTTTATGCATGGAACCTTCTTAGAATTGATATATATGAAGGACAAATTAGTTTGAACTTGTTTTGACTGAAGGAATTCATTTTATAGCAAAAATACCAATTTGGCTTTAACTCGCAAAAGTAAGGCTATTCCTGTTTTTCTTTCTCAAACAAGGTCATTTAAAGAGGTTTATGCATGGAACCTTCTTAGAATGGATATATATGAAGGACATAGGAGTTTGAACTTGTTTTGACTGAAGGAATTGGTGTTTATGAGCAAAAATCCGAATTTCGTCTTAATACCGCAAAAGAAGGCTATTCCTGTTTTTCTTTCTCATACAAGGTCATTTAAAGAGTTTTATGCATGGAACCTATTTAGAATTGATATATATGAAGGACAAATTAGTTTGAACTTGTTTTGACTGAAGGAATTCTTTTTATAGCAAAAATACCAATTTTGCTTTAACTCGCAAAAGTAAGGCTATTCCTGTTTTTCTTTCTCAAACAAGGTCATTTAAAGAGGTTTATGCATGGAACCTTCTTAGAATTGATATATATGAAGGACAAATTAGTTTGAACTTGTTTTGACTGAAGGAATTCTTTTTATAGCAAAAATACCAATTTGGCTTTAACTCGCAAAAGTAAGGCTATTCCTGTTTTTCTTTCTCAAACAAGGTCATTTAAAGAGGTTTATGCATGGAACCTTCTTAGAATGGATATATATGGAGGACAAATTAGTTTGAACTTGTTTTGACTGAAGGAATTCATTTTATAGCAAAAATACCAATTTGGCTTTAACTCGCAATATTAAGGCTATTCCTGTTTTTCTTTCTCAAACAAAGTCATTTAAAGAGGTTTATGCATGGAACCTTCTTAGAATGGATATATATGAAGGACAAATTAGTTTGAACTTGTTTTGACTGAAGGAATTAGTGTTTATAAGCAAAAATCCGAATTTCGTCTTAATTCCGCAAAAGAAGGCTATTCCTGTTTTTCTTTCTCAAACAAGGTCATTTAAAGAGGTTTATGCATGGAACCTTCTTAGAATGGATATATATGAAGGACAAATTAGTTTGAACTTGTTTTGACTGAAGGAATTCATTTTATAGCAAAAATACCAATTTGGCTTTAACTCGCAAAAGTAAGGCTATTCCTGTTTTTCTTTCTCAAACAAGGTCATTTAAAGAGGGTTATGCATGGAACCTACTTAGAATTGATATATATGAAGGACAAATTAATTTGAACTTGTTTTGACTGAAGGAATTCATTTTATAGCAAAAATACCAATTTGGCTTTAACTCGCAAAAGTAAGGCTATTCCTGTTTTTCTTTCTCAAAAAAGGTCATTTAAAGATGTTTATGCATGGAAACTTCTTAGAATGGATATATATGAAGGACAAATTAGTTTGAACTTGTTTTGACTGAAGGAATTCATTTTATAGCAAAAATACCAATTTGGCTTTAACTCGCAAAAGTAAGGCTATTCCTGTTTTTCTTTCTCAAACAAGGTCATTTAAAGAGGTTTATGCATGGAACCTTCTTAGAATGGATATATATGGAGGACAAATTAGTTTGAACTTGTTTTGACTGAAGGAATTCATTTTATAGCAAAAATACCAATTTGGCTTTAACTCGCAATATTAAGGCTATTCCTGTTTTTCTTTCTCAAACAAAGTCATTTAAAGAGGTTTATGCATGGAACCTTCTTAGAATGGATATATATGAAGGACAAATTAGTTTTAACTTGTTTTGACTGAAGGAATTGGTGTTTATAAGCAAAAATCCGAATTTCGTCTTAATTCCGCAAAAGAAGGCTATTCCTGTTTTTCTTTCTCAAACAAGGTCATTTAAAGAGGTTTATGCATGGAACCTTCTTAGAATGGATATATATGAAGGACAAATTAGTTTGAACTTGTTTTGACTGAAGGAATTCATTTTATAGCAAAAATACCAATTTGGCTTTAACTCGCAAAAGTAAGGCTATTCCTGTTTTTCTTTCTCAAACAGGTCATTTAAAGAGGGTTATGCATGGAACCTACTTAGAATTGATATATATGAAGGACAAATTAATTTGAACTTGTTTTGACTGAAGGAATTCATTTTATAGCAAAAATACCAATTTGGCTTTAACTCGCAAAAGTAAGGCTATTCCTGTTTTTCTTTCTCAAAAAAGGTCATTTAAAGATGTTTATGCATGGAACCTTCTTAGAATGGATATATATGAAGGACAAATTAGTTTGAACTTGTTTTGACTGAAGGAATTCATTTTATAGCAAAAATACCAATTTGGCTTTAACTAGCAAAAGTAAGGCTATTCCTGTTTTTCTTTCTCAAACAAGGTCATTTAAAGAGGTTTATGCATGGAACCTTCTTAGAATGGATATATATGAAGGACAAATTAGTTTGAACTTGTTTTGACTGAAGGAATTCATTTTATAGCAAAAATACCAATTTGGCTTTAACTCGCAATATTAAGGCTATTCCTGTTTTTCTTTCTCAAACAAAGTCATTTAAAGAGGTTTATGCATGGAACCTTCTTAGAATGGATATATATGAAGGACAAATTAGTTTGAACTTGTTTTGACTGAAGGAATTGGTGTTTATAAGCAAAAATCCGAATTTCGTCTTAATTCCGCAAAAGAAGGCTATTCCTGTTTTTCTTTCTCAAACAAGGTCATTTAAAGAGGTTTATGCATGGAACCTTCTTAGAATGGATATATATGAAGGACAAATTAGTTTGAACTTGTTTTGACTGAAGGAATTCATTTTATAGCAAAAATACCAATTTGGCTTTAACTGGCAAAAGTAAGGCTATTCCTGTTTTTCTTTCTCAAACAAGGTCATTTAAAGAGGGTTATGCATGGAACCTACTTAGAATTGATATATATGAAGGACAAATTAATTTGAACTTGTTTTGACTGAAGGAATTCATTTTATAGCAAAAATACCAATTTGGCTTTAACTCGCAAAAGTAAGGCTATTCCTGTTTTTCTTTCTCAAACAAGGTCATTTAAAGAGGTTTATGCATGGAACCTTCTTAGAATGGATATATATGAAGGACATAGGAGTTTGAACTTGTTTTGACTGAAGGAATTGGTGTTTATAAGCAAAAATCCGAATTTCGTCTTAATACCGCATAAGAAGGCTATTCCTGTTTTTCTTTCTCATACAAGGTCATTTAAAGAGTTTTATGCATGGAACCTATTTAGAATTGATATATATGAAGGACAAATTAGTTTGAACTTGTTTTGACTGAAGGAATTCTTTTTATAGCAAAAATACCAATTTTGCTTTAACTCGCAAAAGTAAGGCTATTCCTGTTTTTCTTTCTCAAACAAGGTCATTTAAAGAGGTTTATGCATGGAACCTTCTTAGAATGGATATATATGGAGGACAAATTAGTTTGAACTTGTTTTGACTGAAGGAATTGGTGTTTATAAGCAAAAATCCGAATTTCGTCTTAATTCCGCAAAAGAAGGCTATTCCTGTTTTTCTTTCTCAAACAAGGTCATTTAAAGAGGTTTATGCATGGAACCTTCTTAGAATGGATATATATGAAGGACAAATTAGTTTGAACTTGTTTTGACTGAAGGAATTCATTTTATAGCAAAAATACCAATTTGGCTTTAACTCGCAAAAGTAAGGCTATTCCTGTTTTTCTTTCTCAAACAAGGTCATTTAAAGAGGGTTATGCATGGAACCTACTTAGAATTGATATATATGAAGGACAAATTAATTTGAACTTGTTTTGACTGAAGGAATTCATTTTATAGCAAAAATACCAATTTGGCTTTAACTCGCAAAAGTAAGGCTATTCCTGTTTTTCTTTCTCAAAAAAGGTCATTTAAAGATGTTTATGCATGGAACCTTCTTAGAATGGATATATATGAAGGACAAATTAGTTTGAACTTGTTTTGACTGAAGGAATTCATTTTATAGCAAAAATACCAATTTGGCTTTAACTCGCAAAAGTAAGGCTATTCCTGTTTTTCTTTCTCAAACAAGGTCATTTAAAGAGGTTTATGCATGGAACCTTCTTAGAATGGATATATATGAAGGACATAGGAGTTTGAACTTGTTTTGACTGAAGGAATTGGTGTTTATAAGCAAAAATCCGAATTTCGTCTTAATTCCGCAAAAGAAGGCTATTCCTGTTTTTCTTTCTCAAACAAGGTCATTTAAAGAGGGTTATGCATGGAACCTACTTAGAATTGATATATATGAAAGACAAATTAGTTTGAACTTGTTTTGGCTGAAGTAATTCATTTTATAGCAAAAATTCCAATTTGTCTTTAACTCGCAAAAGTAAGGCTATTCCTGTTTTTCTTTCTCAAACAAGGTCATTTAAAGAGGTTTATGCATGGAACCTTCTTAGAATGGATATATATGAAGGACAAATTAGTTTGAACTTGTTTTGACTGAAGGAATTGGTGTTTATAAGCAAAAATCCGAATTTCGTCTTAATTCCGCAAAAGAAGGCTATTCCTGTTTTTCTTTCTCATACAAGGTCATTTAAAGAGGTTTATGCATGGAACCTTCTTAGAATGGATATATATGAAGGACAAATTAGTTTGAACTTGTTTTGACTGAAAGAATTCATTTCATAGCAAAAATACCAATTTGGCTTTAACTCGCAAAAGTAAGGCTATTCCTGTTTTTCTTTCTCAAACAAGGTCATTTAAAGAGGTTTATGCATGGAACCTTCTTAGAATGGATATATATGAAGGACAAATTAGTTTGAACTTGTTTTGACTGAAGGAATTCATTTTATAGCAAAAATACCAATTTGGCTTTAACTCGCAATATTAAGGCTATTCCTGTTTTTCTTTCTCAAACAAAGTCATTTAAAGAGGTTTATGCATGGAACCTTCTTAGAATGGATATATATGAAGGACAAATTAGTTTGAACTTGTTTTGACTGAAGGAATTGGTGTTTATAAGCAAAAATCCGAATTTCGTCTTAATTCCGCAAAAGAAGGCTATTCCTGTTTTTCTTTCTCAAACAAGGTCATTTAAAGAGGTTTATGCATGGAACCTTCTTAGAATGGATATATATGAAGGACAAATTAGTTTGAACTTGTTTTGACTGAAGGAATTCATTTTATAGCAACAATACCAATTTGGCTTTAACTGGCAAAAGTAAGGCTATTCCTGTTTTTCTTTCTCAAACAAGGTCATTTAAAGAGGGTTATGCATGGAACCTACTTAGAATTGATATATATGAAGGACAAATTAATTTGAACTTGTTTTGACTGAAGGAATTCATTTTATAGCAAAAATACCAATTTGGCTTTAACTCGCAAAAGTAAGGCTATTCCTGTTTTTCTTTCTCAAACAAGGTCATTTAAAGAGGTTTATGCATGGAACCTTCTTAGAATGGATATATATGAAGGACTTAGGAGTTTGAACTTGTTTTGACTGAAGGAATTGGTGTTTATAAGCAAAAATCCGAATTTCGTCTTAATACCGCAAAAGAAGGCTATTCCTGTTTTTCTTTCTCATACAAGGTCATTTAAAGAGTTTTATGCATGGAACCTATTTAGAATTGATATATATGAAGGACAAATTAGTTTGAACTTGTTTTGACTGAAGGAATTCTTTTTATAGCAAAAATATCAATTTTGCTTTAATTCGCAAAAGTAAGGCTATTCCTGTTTTTCTTTCTCAAACAAGGTCATTTAAAGAGGTTTATGCATGGAACCTTCTTAGAATGGATATATATGGAGGACAAATTAGTTTGAACTTGTTTTGACTGAAGGAATTCATTTTATAGCAAAAATACCAATTTGGCTTTAACTCGCAATATTAAGGCTATTCCTGTTTTTCTTTCTCAAACAAAGTCATTTAAAGAGGTTTATGCATGGAACCTTCTTAGAATGGATATATATGAAGGACAAATTAGTTTGAACTTGTTTTGACTGAAGGAATTGGTGTTTATAAGCAAAAATCTGAATTTCGTCTTAATTCCGCAAAAGAAGGCTATTCCTGTTTTTCTTTCTCAAACAAGGTCATTTAAAGAGGTTTATGCATGGAACCTTCTTAGAATGGATATATATGAAGGACAAATTAGTTTGAACTTGTTTTGACTGAAGGAATTCATTTTATAGCAAAAATACCAATTTGGCTTTAACTCGCAAAAGTAAGGCTATTCCTGTTTTTCTTACTCAAAAAAGGTCATTTAAAGAGGTTTATGCATGGAACCTTCTTAGAATGGATATATATGAAGGACAAATTAGTTTGAACTTGTTTTGACTGAAGGAATTCATTTTATAGCAAAAATACCAATTTGGCTTTAACTCGCAAAAGTAAGGCTATTCCTGTTTTTCTTTCTCAAACAAGGTCATTTAAAGAGGTTTATGCATGGAACCTTCTTAGAATGGATATATATGGAGGACAAATTAGTTTGAACTTGTTTTGACTGAAGGAATTCATTTTATAGCAAAAATACCAATTTGGCTTTAACTCGCAATATTAAGGCTATTCCTGTTTTTCTTTCTCAAACAAAGTCATTTAAAGAGGTTTATGCATGGAACCTTCTTAGAATGGATATATATGAAGGACAAATTAGTTTGAACTTGTTTTGACTGAAGGAATTGGTGTTTATAAGCAAAAATCTGAATTTCGTCTTAATTCCGCAAAAGAAGGCTATTCCTGTTTTTCTTTCTCAAACAAGGTCATTTAAAGAGGTTTATGCATGGAACCTTCTTAGAATGGATATATATGAAGGACAAATTAGTTTGAACTTGTTTTGACTGAAGGAATTCATTTTATAGCAAAAATACCAATTTGGCTTTAACTCGCAAAAGTAAGGCTATTCCTGTTTTTCTTACTCAAACAAGGTCATTTAAAGAGGTTTATGCATGGAACCTTCTTAGAATGGATATATATGAAGGACAAATTAGTTTGAACTTGTTTTGACTGAAGGAATTCATTTTATAGCAAAAATACCAATTTGGCTTTAACTCGCAAAAGTAAGGCTATTCCTGTTTTTCTTTCTCAAAAAAGGTCATTCAAAGAGGTTTATGCATGGAACCTTCTTAGAATGGATATATATGAAGGACAAATTAGTTTAAAGTTGTTTTGACTGAAGGAATTCATTTTATAGCAAAAATACCAATTTGGCTTTAACTCGCAAAAGTAAGGCTATTACTGTTTTTCTTTCTCAAACAAGGTCATTTAAAGAGGTTTATGCATGGAACCTTCTTAGAATGGATATATATGAAGGACATAGGAGTTTGAACTTGTTTTGACTGAAGGAATTGGTGTTTTTAAGCAAAAATCCGAATTTCGTCTTAATTCCGCAAAAGAAGGCTATTCCTGTTTTTCTTTCTCAAACAAGGTCATTTAAAGATGTTTATGCATGGAACCTTCTTAGAATGGATATATATGAAGGACAAATTAGTTTGAACTTGTTTTGACTGAAGGAATTCATTTTATAGCAAAAATACCAATTTGGCTTTAACTCGCAAAAGTAAGGCTATTCCTGTTTTTCTTTCTCAAACAAGGTCATTTAAAGAGGTTTATGCATGGAACCTTCTTAGAATGGATATATATGAAGGACATAGGAGTTTGAACTTGTTTTGACTGAAGGAATTGGTGTTTATAAGCAAAAATCCGAATTTCGTCTTAATTCCGCAAAAGAAGGCTATTCCTGTTTTTCTTTCTCAAACAAGGTCATTTAAAGAGGTTTATACATGGAACCTTCTTAGAATGGATATATATGAAGGACAAATTAGTTTGAACTTGTTTTGACTGAAGGAATTCATTTTATAGCAAAAATACCAATTTGGCTTTAACTCGCAATATTAAGGCTATTCCTGTTTTTCTTTCTCAAACAAAGTCATTTAAAGAGGTTTATGCATGGAACCTTCTTAGAATGGATATATATGAAGGACAAATTAGTTTGAACTTGTTTTGACTGAAGGAATTGGTGTTTATAAGCAAAAATCTGAATTTCGTCTTAATTCCGCAAAAGAAGGCTATTCCTGTTTTTCTTTCTCAAACAAGGTCATTTAAAGAGGTTTATGCATGGAACCTTCTTAGAATGGATATATATGAAGGACAAATTAGTTTGAACTTGTTTTGACTGAAGGAATTCATTTTATAGCAAAAATACCAATTTGGCTTTAACTCGCAAAAGTAAGGCTATTCCTGTTTTTCTTACTCAAACAAGGTCATTTAAAGAGGTTTATGCATGGAACCTTCTTAGAATGGATATATATGAAGGACAAATTAGTTTGAACTTGTTTTGACTGAAGGAATTCATTTTATAGCAAAAATACCAATTTGGCTTTAACTCGCAAAAGTAAGGCTATTCCTGTTTTTCTTTCTCAAAAAAGGTCATTTAAAGAGGTTTATGCATGGAACCTTCTTAGAATGGATATATATGAAGGACAAATTAGTTTAAAGTTGTTTTGACTGAAGGAATTCATTTTATAGCAAAAATACCAATTTGGCTTTAACTCGCAAAAGTAAGGCTATTACTGTTTTTCTTTCTCAAACAAGGTCATTTAAAGAGGTTTATGCATGGAACCTTCTTAGAATGGATATATATGAAGGACATAGGAGTTTGAACTTGTTTTGACTGAAGGAATTGGTGTTTTTAAGCAAAAATCCGAATTTCGTCTTAATTCCGCAAAAGTAAGGCTATTCCTGTTTTTCTTTCTCAAACAAGGTCATTTAAAGAGGGTTATGCATGGAACCTACTTAGAATTGATATATATGAAACACAAATTAGTTTGAACTTGTTTTGGCTGAAGTAATTCATTTTATAGCAAAAATTCCAATTTGTCTTTAACTCGCAAAAGTAAGGCTATTCCTGTTTTTCTTTCTCAAACAAGGTCATTTAAAGAGGTTTATGCATGGAACCTTCTTAGAATGGATATATATGAAGGTCAAATTAGTTTGAACTTGTTTTGACTGAAGGAATTCATTTTATAGCAAAAATACCAATTTGGCTTTAACTCGCAAAAGTAAGGCTATTCCTGTTTTTCTTTCTCAAACAAGGTCATTTAAAGAGGTTTATGCATGGAACTTTCTTAGAATGGATATATATGAAGGACATAGGAGTTTGAACTTGTTTTGACTGAAGGAATTGGTGTTTATAAGCAAAAATCCGAATTTCGTCTTGATTCCGCAAAAGAAGGCTATTCCTGTTTTTCTTTCTCATACAAGGTCATTTAAAGAGGTTTATGCATGGAACCTTCTTAGAATGGATATATATGAAGGACAAATTAGTTTGAACTTGTTTTGACTGAAGGAATTCATTTCATAGCAAAAATACCAATTTGGCTTTAACTCGCAAAAGTAAGGCTATTCCTGTTTTTCTTTCTCAAACAAGGTCATTTAAAGAGGTTTATGCATGGAACCTTCTTAGAATGGATATATATGAAGGAGAAATTAGTTTGAACTTGTTTTGACTGAAGGAATTCATTTTATAGCAAAAATACCAATTTGGCTTTAACTCGCAAAAGTAAGGCTATTCCTGTTTTTCTTTCTCAAACAAGGTCATTTAAAGAGGTTTATGCATGGAACCTTCTTAGAATGGATATATATGAAGGACATAGGAGTTTGAACTTGTTTTGACTGAAGGAATTGGTGTTTATAAGCAAAAATCCGAATTTCGTCTTAATACCGCAAAAGAAGGCTATTCCTGTTTTTCTTTCTCATACAAGGTCATTTAAAGAGTTTTATGCATGGAACCTATTTAGAATGGATATATATGAAGGACAAATTAGTTTGAACTTGTTTTGACAGAAGGAATTCTTTTTATAGCAAAAATATCAATTTTGCTTTAACTCGCAAAAGTAAGGCTATTCCTGTTTTTCTTTCTCAAACAAGGTCATTTAAAGAGGTTTATGCATGGAACCTTCTTAGAATTGATATATATGAAGGACAAATTAGTTTGAACTTGTTTTGACTGAAGGAATTCTTTTTATAGCAAAAATACCAATTTGGCTTTAACTCGCAAAAGTAAGGCTATTCCTTTTTTTCTTTCTCAAACAAGGTCATTTAAAGAGGTTTATGCATGGAACCTTCTTAGAATGGATATATATGGAGGACAAATTAGTTTGAACTTGTTTTGACTGAAGGAATTCTTCTTATAGCAAAAATACCAATTTGGCTTTAACTCGCAAAAGTAAGGCTATTCCTTTTTTTCTTTCTCAAACAAGGTCATTTAAAGAGTTTTATGCATGGAACCTTCTTAGAATGGATATATATGAAGGACAAATTAGTTTGAACTTGTTTTGACTGAAGGAATTGGTGTTTATAAGCAAAAATCCGAATTTCGTCTTAATTCCGCAAAAGAAGGCTATTCCTGTTTTTCTTTCTCAAACAAGGTCATTTAAAGAGGTTTATGCATGGAACCTTCTTAGAATGGATATATATGAAGGACAAATTAGTTTGAACTTGTTTTGACTGAAGGAATTCATTTTATAGCAAAAATACCAATTTGGCTTTAACTCGCAAAAGTAAGGCTATTCCTGTTTTTCTTTCTCAAACAAGGTCATTTAAAGAGGTTTATGCATGGAACCTTCTTAGAATGGATATATATGAAGGACATAGGAGTTTGAACTTGTTTTGACTGAAGGAATTGGTGTTTATAAGCAAAAATCCGAATTTCGTCTTAATTCCGCAAAAGAAGGCTATTCCTGTTTTTCTTTCTCAAACAAGGTCATTTAAAGAGGTTTATGCATGGAACCTTCTTAGAATGGATATATATGAAGGACAAATTAGTTTGAACTTGTTTTGACTGAAGGAATTCATTTTATAGCAAAAATACCAATTTGGCTTTAACTCGCAAAAGTAAGGCTATTCCTGTTTTTCTTTCTCAAACAAGGTCATTTAAAGAGGTTTATGCATGGAACCTTCTTAGAATGGATATATATGAAGGACATAGGAGTTTGAACTTGTTTTGACTGAAGGAATTGGTGTTTATAAGCAAAAATCCGAATTTCGTCTTAATTCCGCAAAAGAAGGCTATTCCTGTTTTTCTTTCTCAAACAAGGTCATTTAAAGAGGTTTATGCATGGAACCTTCTTAGAATGGATATATATGAAGGACAAATTAGTTTGAACTTGTTTTGACTGAAGGAATTCATTTTATAGCAAAAATACCAATTTGGCTTTAACTCGCAAAAGTAAGGCTATTCCTGTTTTTCTTTCTCAAACAAGGTCATTTAAAGAGGGTTATGCATGGAACCTACTTAGAATTGATATATATGAAGGACAAATTAATTTGAACTTGTTTTGACTGAAGGAATTCATTTTATAGCAAAAATACCAATTTGGCTTTAACTCGCAAAAGTAAGGCTATTCCTGTTTTTCTTTCTCAAACAAGGTCATTTAAAGAGGTTTATGCATGGAACCTTCTTAGAATGGATATATATGAAGGACAAATTAGTTTGAACTTGTTTTGACTGAAGGAATTCATTTCATAGCAAAAATACCAATTTGGCTTTAACTCGCAAAAGTAAGGCTATTCCTGTTTTTCTTTCTCAAACAAGGTCATTTAAAGAGGTTTATGCATGGAACCTTCTTAGAATGGATATATATGAAGGACAAATTAGTTTGAACTTGTTTTGACTGAAGGAATTCATTTTATAGCAAAAATACCAATTTGGCTTTAACTCGCAAAAGTGAGGCTATTCCTGTTTTTCTTTCTCAAACAAGGTCATTTAAAGAGGTTTATGCATGGAACCTTCTTAGAATGGATATATATGAAGGACATAGGAGTTTGAACTTGTTTTGACTGAAGGAATTGGTGTTTATAAGCAAAAATTCGAATTTCGTCTTAATACCGCAAAAGAAGGCTATTCCTGTTTTTCTTTCTCATACAAGGTCATTTAAAGAGTTTTATGCATGGAACCTATTTAGAATGGATATATATGAAGGACAAATTAGTTTGAACTTGTTTTGACAGAAGGAATTCTTTTTATAGCAAAAATATCAATTTTGCTTTAACTCGCAAAAGTAAGGCTATTCCTGTTTTTCTTTCTCAAACAAGGTCATTTAAAGAGGTTTATGCATGGAACCTTCTTAGAATTGATATATATGAAGGACAAATTAGTTTGAACTTGTTTTGACTGAAGGAATTCTTTTTATAGCAAAAATACCAATTTGGCTTTAACTCGCAAAAGTAAGGCTATTCCT
Organism: Odontesthes bonariensis; assembly: GCF_027942865.1. Classification (NCBI taxonomy): domain Eukaryota; kingdom Metazoa; phylum Chordata; class Actinopteri; order Atheriniformes; family Atherinopsidae; genus Odontesthes; species Odontesthes bonariensis. Next base: position 28,566,763 of record NC_134524.1, read on the forward strand.
TTTTTTCTTTCTCAAACAAGGTCATTTAAAGAGGTTTATGCATGGAACCTTCTTAGAATGGATATATATGGAGGACAAATTAGTTTGAACTTGTTTTGACTGAAGGAATTCTTTTTATAGCAAAAATACCAATTTGGCTTTAACTCGCAAAAGTAAGGCTATTCCTTTTTTTCTTTCTCAAACAAGGTCATTTAAAGAGTTTTATGCATGGAACCTTCTTAGAATGGATATATATGAAGGACAAATTAGTTTGAACTTGTTTTGACTGAAGGAATTGGTGTTTATAAGCAAAAATCCGAATTTCGTCTTAATTCCGCAAAAGAAGGCTATTCCTGTTTTTCTTTCTCAAACAAGGTCATTTAAAGAGGTTTATGCATGGAACCTTCTTAGAATGGATATATATGAAGGACAAATTAGTTTGAACTTGTTTTGACTGAAGGAATTCATTTTATAGCAAAAATACCAATTTGGCTTTAACTCGCAAAAGTAAGGCTATTCCTGTTTTTCTTTCTCAAACAAGGTCATTTAAAGAGGTTTATGCATGGAACCTTCTTAGAATGGATATATATGAAGGACATAGGAGTTTGAACTTGTTTTGACTGAAGGAATTGGTGTTTATAAGCAAAAATCCGAATTTCGTCTTAATTCCGCAAAAGAAGGCTATTCCTGTTTTTCTTTCTCAAACAAGGTCATTTAAAGAGGTTTATGCATGGAACCTTCTTAGAATGGATATATATGAAGGACAAATTAGTTTGAACTTGTTTTGACTGAAGGAATTCATTTTATAGCAAAAATACCAATTTGGCTTTAACTCGCAAAAGTAAGGCTATTCCTGTTTTTCTTTCTCAAACAAGGTCATTTAAAGAGGTTTATGCATGGAACCTTCTTAGAATGGATATATATGAAGGACAAATTAGTTTGAACTTGTTTTGACTGAAGGAATTCATTTTATAGCAAAAATACCAATTTGGCTTTAACTCGCAAAAGTAAGAATATTCCTGTTTTTCTTTCTCAAACAAGGTCATTTAAAGAGGTTTATGCATGGAACCTTCTTAGAATGGATATATATGAAGGACATAGGAGTTTGAACTTGTTTTGACTGAAGGAATTGGTGTTTATAAGCAAAAATCCGAATTTCGTCTTAATTCCGCAAAAGAAGGCTATTCCTGTTTTTCTTTCTCAAACAAGGTCATTTAAAGAGGTTTATGCATGGAACCTTCTTAGAATGGATATATATGAAGGACAAATTAGTTTGAACTTGTTTTGACTGAAGGAATTCATTTTATAGCAAAAATACCAATTTGGCTTTAACTCGCAAAAGTAAGGCTATTCCTGTTTTTCTTTCTCAAACAAGGTCATTTAAAGAGGGTTATGCATGGAACCTACTTAGAATTGATATATATGAAGGACAAATTAATTTGAACTTGTTTTGACTGAAGGAATTCATTTTATAGCAAAAATACCAATTTGGCTTTAACTCGCAAAAGTAAGGCTATTCCTGTTTTTCTTTCTCAAACAAGGTCATTTAAAGAGGTTTATGCATGGAACCTTCTTAGAATGGATATATATGAAGGACAAATTAGTTTGAACTTGTTTTGACTGAAGGAATTCATTTCATAGCAAAAATACCAATTTGGCTTTAACTCGCAAAAGTAAGGCTATTCCTGTTTTTCTTTCTCAAACAAGGTCATTTAAAGAGGTTTATGCATGGAACCTTCTTAGAATGGATATATATGAAGGACATAGGAGTTTGAACTTGTTTTGACTGAATGAATTGGTGTTTATAAGCAAAAATCCGAATTTCGTCTTAATACCGCAAAAGAAGGCTATTCCTGTTTTTCTTTCTCATACAAGGTCATTTAAAGAGTTTTATGCATGGAACCTATTTAGAATGGATATATATGAAGGACAAATTAGTTTGAACTTGTTTTGACAGAAGGAATTCTTTTTATAGCAAAAATATCAATTTTGCTTTAACTCGCAAAAGTAAGGCTATTCCTGTTTTTCTTTCTCAAACAAGGTCATTTAAAGAGGTTTATGCATGGAACCTTCTTAGAATTGATATATATGAAGGACAAATTAGTTTGAACTTGTTTTGACTGAAGGAATTCTTTTTATAGCAAAAATACCAATTTGGCTTTAACTCGCAAAAGTAAGGCTATTCCTTTTTTTCTTTCTCAAACAAGGTCATTTAAAGAGGTTTATGCATGGAACCTTCTTAGAATGGATATATATGGAGGACAAATTAGTTTGAACTTGTTTTGACTGAAGGAATTCTTTTTATAGCAAAAATACCAATTTGGCTTTAACTCGCAAAAGTAAGGCTATTCCTTTTTTTCTTTCTCAAACAAGGTCATTTAAAGAGTTTTATGCATGGAACCTTCTTAGAATGGATATATATGAAGGACAAATTAGTTTGAACTTGTTTTGACTGAAGGAATTGGTGTTTATAAGCAAAAATCCGAATTTCGTCTTAATTCCGCAAAAGAAGGCTATTCCTGTTTTTCTTTCTCAAACAAGGTCATTTAAAGAGGTTTATGCATGGAACCTTCTTAGAATGGATATATATGAAGGACAAATTAGTTTGAACTTGTTTTGACTGAAGGAATTCATTTTATAGCAAAAATACCAATTTGGCTTTAACTCGCAAAAGTAAGGCTATTCCTGTTTTTCTTTCTCAAACAAGGTCATTTAAAGAGGTTTATGCATGGAACCTTCTTAGAATGGATATATATGAAGGACATAGGAGTTTGAACTTGTTTTGACTGAAGGAATTGGTGTTTATAAGCAAAAATCCGAATTTCGTCTTAATTCCGCAAAAGAAGGCTATTCCTGTTTTTCTTTCTCAAACAAGGTCATTTAAAGAGGTTTATGCATGGAACCTTCTTAGAATGGATATATATGAAGGACAAATTAGTTTGAACTTGTTTTGACTGAAGGAATTCATTTTATAGCAAAAATACCAATTTGGCTTTAACTCGCAAAAGTAAGGCTATTCCTGTTTTTCTTTCTCAAACAAGGTCATTTAAAGAGGGTTATGCATGGAACCTACTTAGAATTGATATATATGAAGGACAAATTAATTTGAACTTGTTTTGACTGAAGGAATTCATTTTATAGCAAAAATACCAATTTGGCTTTAACTCGCAAAAGTAAGGCTATTCCTGTTTTTCTTTCTCAAACAAGGTCATTTAAAGAGGTTTATGCATGGAACCTTCTTAGAATGGATATATATGAAGGACATAGGAGTTTGAACTTGTTTTGACTGAAGGAATTGGTGTTTATAAGCAAAAATCCGAATTTCGTCTTAATTCCGCAAAAGAAGGCTATTCCTGTTTTTCTTTCTCAAACAAGGTCATTTAAAGAGGTTTATGCATGGAACCTTCTTAGAATGGATATATATGAAGGACAAATTAGTTTGAACTTGTTTTGACTGAAGGAATTCATTTTATAGCAAAAATACCAATTTGGCTTTAACTCGCAAAAGTAAGGCTATTCCTGTTTTTCTTTCTCAAACAAGGTCATTTAAAGAGGGTTATGCATGGAACCTACTTAGAATTGATATATATGAAGGACAAATTAATTTGAACTTGTTTTGACTGAAGGAATTCATTTTATAGCAAAAATACCAATTTGGCTTTAACTCGCAAAAGTAAGGCTATTCCTATTTTTCTTTCTCAAAAAAGGTCATTTAAAGATGTTTATGCATGGAACCTTCTTAGAATGGATATATATGAAAGACAAATTAGTTTGAACTTGTTTTGACTGAAGGAATTCATTTTATAGCAAAAATACCAATTTGGCTTTAACTCGCAAAAGGAAGGCTATTCCTGTTTTTCTTTCTCAAACAAGGTCATTTAAAGAGGTTTATGCATGGAACCTTCTTAGAATGGATATATATGAAGGACAAATTAGTTTGAACTTGTTTTGACTGAAGGAATTGGTGTTTATAAGCAAAAATCCGAATTTCGTCTTAATTCCGCAAAAGAAGGCTATTCCTGTTTTTCTTTCTCAAACAAGGTCATTTAAAGAGGTTTATGCATGGAACCTTCTTAGAATGGATATATATGAAGGACAAATTAGTTTGAACTTGTTTTGACTGAAGGAATTCATTTTATAGCAAAAATACCAATTTGGCTTTAACTCGCAAAAGTAAGGCTATTCCTGTTTTTCTTTCTCAAACAAGGTCATTTAAAGAGGTTTATGCATGGAACCTTCTTAGAATGGATATATATGAAGGACATAGGAGTTTGAACTTGTTTTGACTGAAGGAATTGGTGTTTATAAGCAAAAATCCGAATTTCGTCTTAATTCCGCAAAAGAAGGCTATTCCTGTTTTTCTTTCTCAAACAAGGTCATTTAAAGAGGTTTATGCATGGAACCTTCTTAGAATGGATATATATGAAGGACAAATTAGTTTGAACTTGTTTTGACTGAAGGAATTCATTTTATAGCAAAAATACCAATTTGGCTTTAACTCGCAAAAGTAAGGCTATTCCTGTTTTTCTTTCTCAAACAAGGTCATTTAAAGAGGTTTATGCATGGAACCTTCTTAGAATGGATATATATGAAGGACAAATTAGTTTGAACTTGTTTTGACTGAAGGAATTCATTTTATAGCAAAAATACCAATTTGGCTTTAACTCGCAAAAGTAAGAATATTCCTGTTTTTCTTTCTCAAACAAGGTCATTTAAAGAGGTTTATGCATGGAACCTTCTTAGAATGGATATATATGAAGGACATAGGAGTTTGAACTTGTTTTGACTGAAGGAATTGGTGTTTATAAGCAAAAATCCGAATTTCGTCTTAATTCCGCAAAAGAAGGCTATTCCTGTTTTTCTTTCTCAAACAAGGTCATTTAAAGAGGTTTATGCATGGAACCTTCTTAGAATGGATATATATGAAGGACAAATTAGTTTGAACTTGTTTTGACTGAAGGAATTCATTTTATAGCAAAAATACCAATTTGGCTTTAACTCGCAAAAGTAAGGCTATTCCTGTTTTTCTTTCTCAAACAAGGTCATTTAAAGAGGGTTATGCATGGAACCTACTTAGAATTGATATATATGAAGGACAAATTAATTTGAACTTGTTTTGACTGAAGGAATTCATTTTATAGCAAAAATACCAATTTGGCTTTAACTCGCAAAAGTAAGGCTATTCCTGTTTTTCTTTCTCAAACAAGGTCATTTAAAGAGGTTTATGCATGGAACCTTCTTAGAATGGATATATATGAAGGACATAGGAGTTTGAACTTGTTTTGACTGAAGGAATTGGTGTTTATAAGCAAAAATCCGAATTTCGTCTTAATACCGCATAAGAAGGCTATTCCTGTTTTTCTTTCTCATACAAGGTCATTTAAAGAGTTTTATGCATGGAACCTATTTAGAATTGATATATATGAAGGACAAATTAGTTTGAACTTGTTTTGACTGAAGGAATTCTTTTTATAGCAAAAATACCAATTTTGCTTTAACTCGCAAAAGTAAGGCTATTCCTGTTTTTCTTTCTCAAACAAGGTCATTTAAAGAGGTTTATGCATGGAACCTTCTTAGAATTGATATATATGAAGGACAAATTAGTTTGAACTTGTTTTGACTGAAGGAATTCTTTTTATAGCAAAAATACCAATTTGGCTTTAACTCGCAAAAGTAATGCTATTCCTGTTTTTCTTTCTCAGACAAGGTCATTTAAAGAGGTTTATGCATGGAACCTTCTTAGAATGGATATATATGGAGGACAAATTAGTTTGAACTTGTTTTGACTGAAGGAATTCATTTTATAGCAAAAATACCAATTTGGCTTTAACTCGCAATATTAAGGCTATTCCTGTTTTTCTTTCTCAAACAAAGTCATTTAAAGAGGTTTATGCATGGAACCTTCTTAGAATGGATATATATGAAGGACAAATTAGTTTGAACTTGTTTTGACTGAAGGAATTGGTGTTTATAAGCAAAAATCCGAATTTCGTCTTAATTCCGCAAAAGAAGGCTATTCCTGTTTTTCTTTCTCAAACAAGGTCATTTAAAGAGGTTTATGCATGGAACCTTCTTAGAATGGATATATATGAAGGACAAATTAGTTTGAACTTGTTTTGACTGAAGGAATTCATTTTATAGCAAAAATACCAATTTGGCTTTAACTCGCAAAAGTAAGGCTATTCCTGTTTTTCTTTCTCAAACAAGGTCATTTAAAGAGGTTTATGCATGGAACCTTCTTAGAATGGATATATATGAAGGACATAGGAGTTTGAACTTGTTTTGACTGAAGGAATTGGTGTTTATAAGCAAAAATCCGAATTTCGTCTTAATTCCGCAAAAGAAGGCTATTCCTGTTTTTCTTTCTCAAACAAGGTCATTTAAAGAGGTTTATGCATGGAACCTTCTTAGAATGGATATATATGAAGGACAAATTAGTTTGAACTTGTTTTGACTGAAGGAATTCATTTTATAGCAAAAATACCAATTTGGCTTTAACTCGCAAAAGTAAGGCTATTCCTGTTTTTCTTTCTCAAACAAGGTCATTTAAAGAGGTTTATGCATGGAACTTTCTTAGAATGGATATATATGAAGGACATAGGAGTTTGAACTTGTTTTGACTGAAGGAATTGGTGTTTATAAGCAAAAATCCGAATTTCGTCTTAATTCCGCAAAAGAAGGCTATTCCTGTTTTTCTTTCTCATACAAGGTCATTTAAAGAGGTTTATGCATGGAACCTTCTTAGAATGGATATATATGAAGGACAAATTAATTTGAACTTGTTTTGACTGAAGGAATTCATTTTATAGCAAAAATACCAATTTGGCTTTAACTCGCAAAAGTAAGGCTATTCCTGTTTTTCTTTCTCAAACAAGGTCATTTAAAGAGGTTTATGCATGGAACCTTCTTAGAATGGATATATATGAAGGACAAATTAGTTTGAACTTGTTTTGACTGAAGGAATTCATTTCATAGCAAAAATACCAATTTGGCTTTAACTCGCAAAAGTAAGGCTATTCCTGTTTTTCTTTCTCAAACAAGGTCATTTAAAGAGGTTTATGCATGGAACCTTCTTAGAATGGATATATATGAAGGACATAGGAGTTTGAACTTGTTTTGACTGAAGGAATTGGTGTTTATAAGCAAAAATCCGAATTTCGTCTTAATACCGCAAAAGAAGGCTATTCCTGTTTTTCTTTCTCATACAAGGTCATTTAAAGAGTTTTATGCATGGAACCTATTTAGAATGGATATATATGAAGGACAAATTAGTTTGAACTTGTTTTGACAGAAGGAATTCTTTTTATAGCAAAAATATCAATTTTGCTTTAACTCGCAAAAGTAAGGCTATTCCTGTTTTTCTTTCTCAAACAAGGTCATTTAAAGAGGTTTATGCATGGAACCTTCTTAGAATTGATATATATGAAGGACAAATTAGTTTGAACTTGTTTTGACTGAAGGAATTCTTTTTATAGCAAAAATACCAATTTGGCTTTAACTCGCAAAAGTAAGGCTATTCCTTTTTTTCTTTCTCAAACAAGGTCATTTAAAGAGGTTTATGCATGGAACCTTCTTAGAATGGATATATATGGAGGACAAATTAGTTTGAACTTGTTTTGACTGAAGGAATTCTTTTTATAGCAAAAATACCAATTTGGCTTTAACTCGCAAAAGTAAGGCTATTCCTTTTTTTCTTTCTCAAACAAGGTCATTTAAAGAGTTTTATGCATGGAACCTTCTTAGAATGGATATATATGAAGGACAAATTAGTTTGAACTTGTTTTGACTGAAGGAATTGGTGTTTATAAGCAAAAATCCGAATTTCGTCTTAATTCCGCAAAAGAAGGCTATTCCTGTTTTTCTTTCTCAAACAAGGTCATTTAAAGAGGTTTATGCATGGAACCTTCTTAGAATGGATATATATGAAGGACAAATTAGTTTGAACTTGTTTTGACTGAAGGAATTCATTTTATAGCAAAAATACCAATTTGGCTTTAACTCGCAAAAGTAAGGCTATTCCTGTTTTTCTTTCTCAAACAAGGTCATTTAAAGAGGTTTATGCATGGAACCTTCTTAGAATGGATATATATGAAGGACATAGGAGTTTGAACTTGTTTTGACTGAAGGAATTGGTGTTTATAAGCAAAAATCCGAATTTCGTCTTAATTCCGCAAAAGAAGGCTATTCCTGTTTTTCTTTCTCAAACAAGGTCATTTAAAGAGGTTTATGCATGGAACCTTCTTAGAATGGATATATATGAAGGACAAATTAGTTTGAACTTGTTTTGACTGAAGGAATTCATTTTATAGCAAAAATACCAATTTGGCTTTAACTCGCAAAAGTAAGGCTATTCCTGTTTTTCTTTCTCAAACAAGGTCATTTAAAGAGGGTTATGCATGGAACCTACTTAGAATTGATATATGAAGGACAAATTAATTTGAACTTGTTTTGACTGAAGGAATTCATTTTATAGCAAAAATACCAATTTGGCTTTAACTCGCAAAAGTAAGGCTATTCCTGTTTTTCTTTCTCAAACAAGGTCATTTAAAGAGGTTTATGCATGGAACCTTCTTAGAATGGATATATATGAAGGACATAGGAGTTTGAACTTGTTTTGACTGAAGGAATTGGTGTTTATAAGCAAAAATCCGAATTTCGTCTTAATTCCGCAAAAGAAGGCTATTCCTGTTTTTCTTTCTCAAACAAGGTCATTTAAAGAGGTTTATGCATGGAACCTTCTTAGAATGGATATATATGAAGGACAAATTAGTTTGAACTTGTTTTGACTGAAGGAATTCATTTTATAGCAAAAATACCAATTTGGCTTTAACTCGCAAAAGTAAGGCTATTCCTGTTTTTCTTTCTCAAACAAGGTCATTTAAAGAGGGTTATGCATGGAACCTACTTAGAATTGATATATATGAAGGACAAATTAATTTGAACTTGTTTTGACTGAAGGAATTCATTTTATAGCAAAAATACCAATTTGGCTTTAACTCGCAAAAGTAAGGCTATTCCTATTTTTCTTTCTCAAAAAAGGTCATTTAAAGATGTTTATGCATGGAACCTTCTTAGAATGGATATATATGAAGGACAAATTAGTTTGAACTTGTTTTGACTGAAGGAATTCATTTTATAGCAAAAATACCAATTTGGCTTTAACTCGCAAAAGTAAGGCTATTCCTGTTTTTCTTTCTCAAACAAGGTCATTTAAAGAGGTTTATGCATGGAACCTTCTTAGAATGGATATATATGAAGGACAAATTAGTTTGAACTTGTTTTGACTGAAGGAATTGGTGTTTATAAGCAAAAATCCGAATTTCGTCTTAATTCCACAAAAGAAGGCTATTCCTGTTTTTCTTTCTCAAACAAGGTCATTTAAAGAGGTTTATGCATGGAACCTTCTTAGAATGGATATATATGAAGGACAAATTAGTTTGAACTTGTTTTGACTGAAGGAATTCATTTTATAGCAAAAATACCAATTTGGCTTTAACTCGCAAAAGTAAGGCTATTCCTGTTTTTCTTTCTCAAACAAGGTCATTTAAAGAGGTTTATGCATGGAACCTTCTTAGAATGGATATATATGAAGGACATAGGAGTTTGAACTTGTTTTGACTGAAGGAATTGGTGTTTATAAGCAAAAATCCGAATTTCGTCTTAATTCCGCAAAAGAAGGCTATTCCTGTTTTTCTTTCTCAAACAAGGTCATTTAAAGAGGTTTATGCATGGAACCTTCTTAGAATGGATATATATGAAGGACAAATTAGTTTGAACTTGTTTTGACTGAAGGAATTCATTTTATAGCAAAAATACCAATTTGGCTTTAACTCGCAAAAGTAAGAATATTCCTGTTTTTCTTTCTCAAACAAGGTCATTTAAAGAGGTTTATGCATGGAACCTTCTTAGAATGGATATATATGAAGGACATAGGAGTTTGAACTTGTTTTGACTGAAGGAATTGGTGTTTATAAGCAAAAATCCGAATTTCGTCTTAATTCCGCAAAAGAAGGCTATTCCTGTTTTTCTTTCTCAAACAAGGTCATTTAAAGAGGTTTATGCATGGAACCTTCTTAGAATGGATATATATGAAGGACAAATTAGTTTGAACTTGTTTTGACTGAAGGAATTCTTTTTATAGCAAAAATACCAATTTGGCTTTAACTCGCAAAAGTAATGCTATTCCTGTTTTTCTTTCTCAGACAAGGTCATTTAAAGAGGTTTATGCATGGAACCTTCTTAGAATGGATATATATGGAGGACAAATTAGTTTGAACTTGTTTTGACTGAAGGAATTCTTCTTATAGCAAAAATACCAATTTGGCTTTAACTCGCAAAAGTAAGGCTATTCCTTTTTTTCTTTCTCAAACAAGGTCATTTAAAGAGTTTTATGCATGGAACCTTCTTAGAATGGATATATATGAAGGACAAATTAGTTTGAACTTGTTTTGACTGAAGGAATTGGTGTTTATAAGCAAAAATCCGAATTTCGTCTTAATTCCGCAAAAGAAGGCTATTCCTGTTTTTCTTTCTCAAACAAGGTCATTTAAAGAGGTTTATGCATGGAACCTTCTTAGAATGGATATATATGAAGGACAAATTAGTTTGAACTTGTTTTGACTGAAGGAATTCATTTTATAGCAAAAATACCAATTTGGCTTTAACTCGCAAAAGTAAGGCTATTCCTGTTTTTCTTTCTCAAACAAGGTCATTTAAAGAGGTTTATGCATGGAACCTTCTTAGAATGGATATATATGAAGGACATAGGAGTTTGAACTTGTTTTGACTGAAGGAATTGGTGTTTATAAGCAAAAATCCGAATTTCGTCTTAATTCCGCAAAAGAAGGCTATTCCTGTTTTTCTTTCTCAAACAAGGTCATTTAAAGAGGTTTATGCATGGAACCTTCTTAGAATGGATATATATGAAGGACAAATTAGTTTGAACTTGTTTTGACTGAAGGAATTCATTTTATAGCAAAAATACCAATTTGGCTTTAACTCGCAAAAGTAAGGCTATTCCTGTTTTTCTTTCTCAAACAAGGTCATTTAAAGAGGTTTATGCATGGAACCTTCTTAGAATGGATATATATGAAGGACATAGGAGTTTGAACTTGTTTTGACTGAAGGAATTGGTGTTTATAAGCAAAAATCCGAATTTCGTCTTAATTCCGCAAAAGAAGGCTATTCCTGTTTTTCTTTCTCAAACAAGGTCATTTAAAGAGGTTTATGCATGGAACCTTCTTAGAATGGATATATATGAAGGACAAATTAGTTTGAACTTGTTTTGACTGAAGGAATTCATTTTATAGCAAAAATACCAATTTGGCTTTAACTCGCAAAAGTAAGGCTATTCCTGTTTTTCTTTCTCAAACAAGGTCATTTAAAGAGGGTTATGCATGGAACCTACTTAGAATTGATATATATGAAGGACAAATTAATTTGAACTTGTTTTGACTGAAGGAATTCATTTTATAGCAAAAATACCAATTTGGCTTTAACTCGCAAAAGTAAGGCTATTCCTGTTTTTCTTTCTCAAACAAGGTCATTTAAAGAGGTTTATGCATGGAACCTTCTTAGAATGGATATATATGAAGGACAAATTAGTTTGAACTTGTTTTGACTGAAGGAATTCATTTCATAGCAAAAATACCAATTTGGCTTTAACTCGCAAAAGTAAGGCTATTCCTGTTTTTCTTTCTCAAACAAGGTCATTTAAAGAGGTTTATGCATGGAACCTTCTTAGAATGGATATATATGAAGGACAAATTAGTTTGAACTTGTTTTGACTGAAGGAATTCATTTTATAGCAAAAATACCAATTTGGCTTTAACTCGCAAAAGTGAGGCTATTCCTGTTTTTCTTTCTCAAACAAGGTCATTTAAAGAGGTTTATGCATGGAACCTTCTTAGAATGGATATATATGAAGGACATAGGAGTTTGAACTTGTTTTGACTGAAGGAATTGGTGTTTATAAGCAAAAATTCGAATTTCGTCTTAATACCGCAAAAGAAGGCTATTCCTGTTTTTCTTTCTCATACAAGGTCATTTAAAGAGTTTTATGCATGGAACCTATTTAGAATGGATATATATGAAGGACAAATTAGTTTGAACTTGTTTTGACAGAAGGAATTCTTTTTATAGCAAAAATATCAATTTTGCTTTAACTCGCAAAAGTAAGGCTATTCCTGTTTTTCTTTCTCAAACAAGGTCATTTAAAGAGGTTTATGCATGGAACCTTCTTAGAATTGATATATATGAAGGACAAATTAGTTTGAACTTGTTTTGACTGAAGGAATTCTTTTTATAGCAAAAATACCAATTTGGCTTTAACTCGCAAAAGTAAGGCTATTCCTTTTTTTCTTTCTCAAACAAGGTCATTTAAAGAGGTTTATGCATGGAACCTTCTTAGAATGGATATATATGGAGGACAAATTAGTTTGAACTTGTTTTGACTGAAGGAATTCTTTTTATAGCAAAAATACCAATTTGGCTTTAACTCGCAAAAGTAAGGCTATTCCTTTTTTTCTTTCTCAAACAAGGTCATTTAAAGAGTTTTATGCATGGAACCTTCTTAGAATGGATATATATGAAGGACAAATTAGTTTGAACTTGTTTTGACTGAAGGAATTGGTGTTTATAAGCAAAAATCCGAATTTCGTCTTAATTCCGCAAAAGAAGGCTATTCCTGTTTTTCTTTCTCAAACAAGGTCATTTAAAGAGGTTTATGCATGGAACCTTCTTAGAATGGATATATATGAAGGACAAATTAGTTTGAACTTGTTTTGACTGAAGGAATTCATTTTATAGCAAAAATACCAATTTGGCTTTAACTCGCAAAAGTAAGGCTATTCCTGTTTTTCTTTCTCAAACAAGGTCATTTAAAGAGGTTTATGCATGGAACCTTCTTAGAATGGATATATATGAAGGACATAGGAGTTTGAACTTGTTTTGACTGAAGGAATTGGTGTTTATAAGCAAAAATCCGAATTTCGTCTTAATTCCGCAAAAGAAGGCTATTCCTGTTTTTCTTTCTCAAACAAGGTCATTTAAAGAGGTTTATGCATGGAACCTTCTTAGAATGGATATATATGAAGGACAAATTAGTTTGAACTTGTTTTGACTGAAGGAATTCATTTTATAGCAAAAATACCAATTTGGCTTTAACTCGCAAAAGTAAGGCTATTCCTGTTTTTCTTTCTCAAACAAGGTCATTTAAAGAGGTTTATGCATGGAACCTTCTTAGAATGGATATATATGAAGGACAAATTAGTTTGAACTTGTTTTGACTGAAGGAATTCATTTTATAGCAAAAATACCAATTTGGCTTTAACTCGCAAAAGTAAGAATATTCCTGTTTTTCTTTCTCAAACAAGGTCATTTAAAGAGGTTTATGCATGGAACCTTCTTAGAATGGATATATATGAAGGACATAGGAGTTTGAACTTGTTTTGACTGAAGGAATTGGTGTTTATAAGCAAAAATCCGAATTTCGTCTTAATTCCGCAAAAGAAGGCTATTCCTGTTTTTCTTTCTCAAACAAGGTCATTTAAAGAGGTTTATGCATGGAACCTTCTTAGAATGGATATATATGAAGGACAAATTAGTTTGAACTTGTTTTGACTGAAGGAATTCATTTTATAGCAAAAATACCAATTTGGCTTTAACTCGCAAAAGTAAGGCTATTCCTGTTTTTCTTTCTCAAACAAGGTCATTTAAAGAGGGTTATGCATGGAACCTACTTAGAATTGATATATATGAAGGACAAATTAATTTGAACTTGTTTTGACTGAAGGAATTCATTTTATAGCAAAAATACCAATTTGGCTTTAACTCGCAAAAGTAAGGCTATTCCTGTTTTTCTTTCTCAAACAAGGTCATTTAAAGAGGTTTATGCATGGAACCTTCTTAGAATGGATATATATGAAGGACAAATTAGTTTGAACTTGTTTTGACTGAAGGAATTCATTTCATAGCAAAAATACCAATTTGGCTTTAACTCGCAAAAGTAAGGCTATTCCTGTTTTTCTTTCTCAAACAAGGTCATTTAAAGAGGTTTATGCATGGAACCTTCTTAGAATGGATATATATGAAGGACATAGGAGTTTGAACTTGTTTTGACTGAATGAATTGGTGTTTATAAGCAAAAATCCGAATTTCGTCTTAATACCGCAAAAGAAGGCTATTCCTGTTTTTCTTTCTCATACAAGGTCATTTAAAGAGTTTTATGCATGGAACCTATTTAGAATGGATATATATGAAGGACAAATTAGTTTGAACTTGTTTTGACAGAAGGAATTCTTTTTATAGCAAAAATATCAATTTTGCTTTAACTCGCAAAAGTAAGGCTATTCCTGTTTTTCTTTCTCAAACAAGGTCATTTAAAGAGGTTTATGCATGGAACCTTCTTAGAATTGATATATATGAAGGACAAATTAGTTTGAACTTGTTTTGACTGAAGGAATTCTTTTTATAGCAAAAATACCAATTTGGCTTTAACTCGCAAAAGTAAGGCTATTCCTTTTTTTCTTTCTCAAACAAGGTCATTTAAAGAGGTTTATGCATGGAACCTTCTTAGAATGGATATATATGGAGGACAAATTAGTTTGAACTTGTTTTGACTGAAGGAATTCTTTTTATAGCAAAAATACCAATTTGGCTTTAACTCGCAAAAGTAAGGCTATTCCTTTTTTTCTTTCTCAAACAAGGTCATTTAAAGAGTTTTATGCATGGAACCTTCTTAGAATGGATATATATGAAGGACAAATTAGTTTGAACTTGTTTTGACTGAAGGAATTGGTGTTTATAAGCAAAAATCCGAATTTCGTCTTAATTCCGCAAAAGAAGGCTATTCCTGTTTTTCTTTCTCAAACAAGGTCATTTAAAGAGGTTTATGCATGGAACCTTCTTAGAATGGATATATATGAAGGACAAATTAGTTTGAACTTGTTTTGACTGAAGGAATTCATTTTATAGCAAAAATACCAATTTGGCTTTAACTCGCAAAAGTAAGGCTATTCCTGTTTTTCTTTCTCAAACAAGGTCATTTAAAGAGGTTTATGCATGGAACCTTCTTAGAATGGATATATATGAAGGACATAGGAGTTTGAACTTGTTTTGACTGAAGGAATTGGTGTTTATAAGCAAAAATCCGAATTTCGTCTTAATTCCGCAAAAGAAGGCTATTCCTGTTTTTCTTTCTCAAACAAGGTCATTTAAAGAGGTTTATGCATGGAACCTTCTTAGAATGGATATATATGAAGGACAAATTAGTTTGAACTTGTTTTGACTGAAGGAATTCATTTTATAGCAAAAATACCAATTTGGCTTTAACTCGCAAAAGTAAGGCTATTCCTGTTTTTCTTTCTCAAACAAGGTCATTTAAAGAGGGTTATGCATGGAACCTACTTAGAATTGATATATATGAAGGACAAATTAATTTGAACTTGTTTTGACTGAAGGAATTCATTTTATAGCAAAAATACCAATTTGGCTTTAACTCGCAAAAGTAAGGCTATTCCTGTTTTTCTTTCTCAAACAAGGTCATTTAAAGAGGTTTATGCATGGAACCTTCTTAGAATGGATATATATGAAGGACATAGGAGTTTGAACTTGTTTTGACTGAAGGAATTGGTGTTTATAAGCAAAAATCCGAATTTCGTCTTAATTCCGCAAAAGAAGGCTATTCCTGTTTTTCTTTCTCAAACAAGGTCATTTAAAGAGGTTTATGCATGGAACCTTCTTAGAATGGATATATATGAAGGACAAATTAGTTTGAACTTGTTTTGACTGAAGGAATTCATTTTATAGCAAAAATACCAATTTGGCTTTAACTCGCAAAAGTAAGGCTATTCCTGTTTTTCTTTCTCAAACAAGGTCATTTAAAGAGGGTTATGCATGGAACCTACTTAGAATTGATATATATGAAGGACAAATTAATTTGAACTTGTTTTGACTGAAGGAATTCATTTTATAGCAAAAATACCAATTTGGCTTTAACTCGCAAAAGTAAGGCTATTCCTATTTTTCTTTCTCAAAAAAGGTCATTTAAAGATGTTTATGCATGGAACCTTCTTAGAATGGATATATATGAAAGACAAATTAGTTTGAACTTGTTTTGACTGAAGGAATTCATTTTATAGCAAAAATACCAATTTGGCTTTAACTCGCAAAAGGAAGGCTATTCCTGTTTTTCTTTCTCAAACAAGGTCATTTAAAGAGGTTTATGCATGGAACCTTCTTAGAATGGATATATATGAAGGACAAATTAGTTTGAACTTGTTTTGACTGAAGGAATTGGTGTTTATAAGCAAAAATCCGAATTTCGTCTTAATTCCGCAAAAGAAGGCTATTCCTGTTTTTCTTTCTCAAACAAGGTCATTTAAAGAGGTTTATGCATGGAACCTTCTTAGAATGGATATATATGAAGGACAAATTAGTTTGAACTTGTTTTGACTGAAGGAATTCATTTTATAGCAAAAATACCAATTTGGCTTTAACTCGCAAAAGTAAGGCTATTCCTGTTTTTCTTTCTCAAACAAGGTCATTTAAAGAGGTTTATGCATGGAACCTTCTTAGAATGGATATATATGAAGGACATAGGAGTTTGAACTTGTTTTGACTGAAGGAATTGGTGTTTATAAGCAAAAATCCGAATTTCGTCTTAATTCCGCAAAAGAAGGCTATTCCTGTTTTTCTTTCTCAAACAAGGTCATTTAAAGAGGTTTATGCATGGAACCTTCTTAGAATGGATATATATGAAGGACAAATTAGTTTGAACTTGTTTTGACTGAAGGAATTCATTTTATAGCAAAAATACCAATTTGGCTTTAACTCGCAAAAGTAAGGCTATTCCTGTTTTTCTTTCTCAAACAAGGTCATTTAAAGAGGTTTATGCATGGAACCTTCTTAGAATGGATATATATGAAGGACAAATTAGTTTGAACTTGTTTTGACTGAAGGAATTCATTTTATAGCAAAAATACCAATTTGGCTTTAACTCGCAAAAGTAAGAATATTCCTGTTTTTCTTTCTCAAACAAGGTCATTTAAAGAGGTTTATGCATGGAACCTTCTTAGAATGGATATATATGAAGGACATAGGAGTTTGAACTTGTTTTGACTGAAGGAATTGGTGTTTATAAGCAAAAATCCGAATTTCGTCTTAATTCCGCAAAAGAAGGCTATTCCTGTTTTTCTTTCTCAAACAAGGTCATTTAAAGAGGTTTATGCATGGAACCTTCTTAGAATGGATATATATGAAGGACAAATTAGTTTGAACTTGTTTTGACTGAAGGAATTCATTTTATAGCAAAAATACCAATTTGGCTTTAACTCGCAAAAGTAAGGCTATTCCTGTTTTTCTTTCTCAAACAAGGTCATTTAAAGAGGGTTATGCATGGAACCTACTTAGAATTGATATATATGAAGGACAAATTAATTTGAACTTGTTTTGACTGAAGGAATTCATTTTATAGCAAAAATACCAATTTGGCTTTAACTCGCAAAAGTAAGGCTATTCCTGTTTTTCTTTCTCAAACAAGGTCATTTAAAGAGGTTTATGCATGGAACCTTCTTAGAATGGATATATATGAAGGACATAGGAGTTTGAACTTGTTTTGACTGAAGGAATTGGTGTTTATAAGCAAAAATCCGAATTTCGTCTTAATACCGCATAAGAAGGCTATTCCTGTTTTTCTTTCTCATACAAGGTCATTTAAAGAGTTTTATGCATGGAACCTATTTAGAATTGATATATATGAAGGACAAATTAGTTTGAACTTGTTTTGACTGAAGGAATTCTTTTTATAGCAAAAATACCAATTTTGCTTTAACTCGCAAAAGTAAGGCTATTCCTGTTTTTCTTTCTCAAACAAGGTCATTTAAAGAGGTTTATGCATGGAACCTTCTTAGAATTGATATATATGAAGGACAAATTAGTTTGAACTTGTTTTGACTGAAGGAATTCTTTTTATAGCAAAAATACCAATTTGGCTTTAACTCGCAAAAGTAATGCTATTCCTGTTTTTCTTTCTCAGACAAGGTCATTTAAAGAGGTTTATGCATGGAACCTTCTTAGAATGGATATATATGGAGGACAAATTAGTTTGAACTTGTTTTGACTGAAGGAATTCATTTTATAGCAAAAATACCAATTTGGCTTTAACTCGCAATATTAAGGCTATTCCTGTTTTTCTTTCTCAAACAAAGTCATTTAAAGAGGTTTATGCATGGAACCTTCTTAGAATGGATATATATGAAGGACAAATTAGTTTGAACTTGTTTTGACTGAAGGAATTGGTGTTTATAAGCAAAAATCCGAATTTCGTCTTAATTCCGCAAAAGAAGGCTATTCCTGTTTTTCTTTCTCAAACAAGGTCATTTAAAGAGGTTTATGCATGGAACCTTCTTAGAATGGATATATATGAAGGACAAATTAGTTTGAACTTGTTTTGACTGAAGGAATTCATTTTATAGCAAAAATACCAATTTGGCTTTAACTCGCAAAAGTAAGGCTATTCCTGTTTTTCTTTCTCAAACAAGGTCATTTAAAGAGGTTTATGCATGGAACCTTCTTAGAATGGATATATATGAAGGACATAGGAGTTTGAACTTGTTTTGACTGAAGGAATTGGTGTTTATAAGCAAAAATCCGAATTTCGTCTTAATTCCGCAAAAGAAGGCTATTCCTGTTTTTCTTTCTCAAACAAGGTCATTTAAAGAGGTTTATGCATGGAACCTTCTTAGAATGGATATATATGAAGGACAAATTAGTTTGAACTTGTTTTGACTGAAGGAATTCATTTTATAGCAAAAATACCAATTTGGCTTTAACTCGCAAAAGTAAGGCTATTCCTGTTTTTCTTTCTCAAACAAGGTCATTTAAAGAGGTTTATGCATGGAACTTTCTTAGAATGGATATATATGAAGGACATAGGAGTTTGAACTTGTTTTGACTGAAGGAATTGGTGTTTATAAGCAAAAATCCGAATTTCGTCTTAATTCCGCAAAAGAAGGCTATTCCTGTTTTTCTTTCTCATACAAGGTCATTTAAAGAGGTTTATGCATGGAACCTTCTTAGAATGGATATATATGAAGGACAAATTAATTTGAACTTGTTTTGACTGAAGGAATTCATTTTATAGCAAAAATACCAATTTGGCTTTAACTCGCAAAAGTAAGGCTATTCCTGTTTTTCTTTCTCAAACAAGGTCATTTAAAGAGGTTTATGCATGGAACCTTCTTAGAATGGATATATATGAAGGACAAATTAGTTTGAACTTGTTTTGACTGAAGGAATTCATTTCATAGCAAAAATACCAATTTGGCTTTAACTCGCAAAAGTAAGGCTATTCCTGTTTTTCTTTCTCAAACAAGGTCATTTAAAGAGGTTTATGCATGGAACCTTCTTAGAATGGATATATATGAAGGACATAGGAGTTTGAACTTGTTTTGACTGAAGGAATTGGTGTTTATAAGCAAAAATCCGAATTTCGTCTTAATACCGCAAAAGAAGGCTATTCCTGTTTTTCTTTCTCATACAAGGTCATTTAAAGAGTTTTATGCATGGAACCTATTTAGAATGGATATATATGAAGGACAAATTAGTTTGAACTTGTTTTGACAGAAGGAATTCTTTTTATAGCAAAAATATCAATTTTGCTTTAACTCGCAAAAGTAAGGCTATTCCTGTTTTTCTTTCTCAAACAAGGTCATTTAAAGAGGTTTATGCATGGAACCTTCTTAGAATTGATATATATGAAGGACAAATTAGTTTGAACTTGTTTTGACTGAAGGAATTCTTTTTATAGCAAAAATACCAATTTGGCTTTAACTCGCAAAAGTAAGGCTATTCCTTTTTTTCTTTCTCAAACAAGGTCATTTAAAGAGGTTTATGCATGGAACCTTCTTAGAATGGATATATATGGAGGACAAATTAGTTTGAACTTGTTTTGACTGAAGGAATTCTTTTTATAGCAAAAATACCAATTTGGCTTTAACTCGCAAAAGTAAGGCTATTCCTTTTTTTCTTTCTCAAACAAGGTCATTTAAAGAGTTTTATGCATGGAACCTTCTTAGAATGGATATATATGAAGGACAAATTAGTTTGAACTTGTTTTGACTGAAGGAATTGGTGTTTATAAGCAAAAATCCGAATTTCGTCTTAATTCCGCAAAAGAAGGCTATTCCTGTTTTTCTTTCTCAAACAAGGTCATTTAAAGAGGTTTATGCATGGAACCTTCTTAGAATGGATATATATGAAGGACAAATTAGTTTGAACTTGTTTTGACTGAAGGAATTCATTTTATAGCAAAAATACCAATTTGGCTTTAACTCGCAAAAGTAAGGCTATTCCTGTTTTTCTTTCTCAAACAAGGTCATTTAAAGAGGTTTATGCATGGAACCTTCTTAGAATGGATATATATGAAGGACATAGGAGTTTGAACTTGTTTTGACTGAAGGAATTGGTGTTTATAAGCAAAAATCCGAATTTCGTCTTAATTCCGCAAAAGAAGGCTATTCCTGTTTTTCTTTCTCAAACAAGGTCATTTAAAGAGGTTTATGCATGGAACCTTCTTAGAATGGATATATATGAAGGACAAATTAGTTTGAACTTGTTTTGACTGAAGGAATTCATTTTATAGCAAAAATACCAATTTGGCTTTAACTCGCAAAAGTAAGGCTATTCCTGTTTTTCTTTCTCAAACAAGGTCATTTAAAGAGGGTTATGCATGGAACCTACTTAGAATTGATATATGAAGGACAAATTAATTTGAACTTGTTTTGACTGAAGGAATTCATTTTATAGCAAAAATACCAATTTGGCTTTAACTCGCAAAAGTAAGGCTATTCCTGTTTTTCTTTCTCAAACAAGGTCATTTAAAGAGGTTTATGCATGGAACCTTCTTAGAATGGATATATATGAAGGACATAGGAGTTTGAACTTGTTTTGACTGAAGGAATTGGTGTTTATAAGCAAAAATCCGAATTTCGTCTTAATTCCGCAAAAGAAGGCTATTCCTGTTTTTCTTTCTCAAACAAGGTCATTTAAAGAGGTTTATGCATGGAACCTTCTTAGAATGGATATATATGAAGGACAAATTAGTTTGAACTTGTTTTGACTGAAGGAATTCATTTTATAGCAAAAATACCAATTTGGCTTTAACTCGCAAAAGTAAGGCTATTCCTGTTTTTCTTTCTCAAACAAGGTCATTTAAAGAGGGTTATGCATGGAACCTACTTAGAATTGATATATATGAAGGACAAATTAATTTGAACTTGTTTTGACTGAAGGAATTCATTTTATAGCAAAAATACCAATTTGGCTTTAACTCGCAAAAGTAAGGCTATTCCTATTTTTCTTTCTCAAAAAAGGTCATTTAAAGATGTTTATGCATGGAACCTTCTTAGAATGGATATATATGAAGGACAAATTAGTTTGAACTTGTTTTGACTGAAGGAATTCATTTTATAGCAAAAATACCAATTTGGCTTTAACTCGCAAAAGTAAGGCTATTCCTGTTTTTCTTTCTCAAACAAGGTCATTTAAAGAGGTTTATGCATGGAACCTTCTTAGAATGGATATATATGAAGGACAAATTAGTTTGAACTTGTTTTGACTGAAGGAATTGGTGTTTATAAGCAAAAATCCGAATTTCGTCTTAATTCCGCAAAAGAAGGCTATTCCTGTTTTTCTTTCTCAAACAAGGTCATTTAAAGAGGTTTATGCATGGAACCTTCTTAGAATGGATATATATGAAGGACAAATTAGTTTGAACTTGTTTTGACTGAAGGAATTCATTTTATAGCAAAAATACCAATTTGGCTTTAACTCGCAAAAGTAAGGCTATTCCTGTTTTTCTTTCTCAAACAAGGTCATTTAAAGAGGTTTATGCATGGAACCTTCTTAGAATGGATATATATGAAGGACATAGGAGTTTGAACTTGTTTTGACTGAAGGAATTGGTGTTTATAAGCAAAAATCCGAATTTCGTCTTAATTCCGCAAAAGAAGGCTATTCCTGTTTTTCTTTCTCAAACAAGGTCATTTAAAGAGGTTTATGCATGGAACCTTCTTAGAATGGATATATATGAAGGACAAATTAGTTTGAACTTGTTTTGACTGAAGGAATTCATTTTATAGCAAAAATACCAATTTGGCTTTAACTCGCAAAAGTAAGAATATTCCTGTTTTTCTTTCTCAAACAAGGTCATTTAAAGAGGTTTATGCATGGAACCTTCTTAGAATGGATATATATGAAGGACATAGGAGTTTGAACTTGTTTTGACTGAAGGAATTGGTGTTTATAAGCAAAAATCCGAATTTCGTCTTAATTCCGCAAAAGAAGGCTATTCCTGTTTTTCTTTCTCAAACAAGGTCATTTAAAGAGGTTTATGCATGGAACCTTCTTAGAATGGATATATATGAAGGACAAATTAGTTTGAACTTGTTTTGACTGAAGGAATTCTTTTTATAGCAAAAATACCAATTTGGCTTTAACTCGCAAAAGTAATGCTATTCCTGTTTTTCTTTCTCAGACAAGGTCATTTAAAGAGGTTTATGCATGGAACCTTCTTAGAATGGATATATATGGAGGACAAATTAGTTTGAACTTGTTTTGACTGAAGGAATTCATTTTATAGCAAAAATACCAATTTGGCTTTAACTCGCAATATTAAGGCTATTCCTGTTTTTCTTTCTCAAACAAAGTCATTTAAAGAGGTTTATGCATGGAACCTTCTTAGAATGGATATATATGAAGGACAAATTAGTTTGAACTTGTTTTGACTGAAGGAATTGGTGTTTATAAGCAAAAATCCGAATTTCGTCTTAATTCCGCAAAAGAAGGCTATTCCTGTTTTTCTTTCTCAAACAAGGTCATTTAAAGAGGTTTATGCATGGAACCTTCTTAGAATGGATATATATGAAGGACAAATTAGTTTGAACTTGTTTTGACTGAAGGAATTCATTTTATAGCAAAAATACCAATTTGGCTTTAACTCGCAAAAGTAAGGCTATTCCTGTTTTTCTTTCTCAAACAAGGTCATTTAAAGAGGTTTATGCATGGAACCTTCTTAGAATGGATATATATGAAGGACATAGGAGTTTGAACTTGTTTTGACTGAAGGAATTGGTGTTTATAAGCAAAAATCCGAATTTCGTCTTAATTCCGCAAAAGAAGGCTATTCCTGTTTTTCTTTCTCAAACAAGGTCATTTAAAGAGGTTTATGCATGGAACCTTCTTAGAATGGATATATATGAAGGACAAATTAGTTTGAACTTGTTTTGACTGAAGGAATTCATTTTATAGCAAAAATACCAATTTGGCTTTAACTCGCAAAAGTAAGGCTATTCCTGTTTTTCTTTCTCAAACAAGGTCATTTAAAGAGGTTTATGCATGGAACCTTCTTAGAATGGATATATATGAAGGACATAGGAGTTTGAACTTGTTTTGACTGAAGGAATTGGTGTTTATAAGCAAAAATCCGAATTTCGTCTTAATTCCGCAAAAGAAGGCTATTCCTGTTTTTCTTTCTCAAACAAGGTCATTTAAAGAGGTTTATGCATGGAACCTTCTTAGAATGGATATATGAAGGACAAATTAGTTTGAACTTGTTTTGACTGAAGGAATTCATTTTATAGCAAAAATACCAATTTGGCTTTAACTCGCAAAAGTAAGGCTATTCCTGTTTTTCTTTCTCAAACAAGGTCATTTAAAGAGGGTTATGCATGGAACCTACTTAGAATTGATATATGAAGGACAAATTAATTTGAACTTGTTTTGACTGAAGGAATTCATTTTATAGCAAAAATACCAATTTGGCTTTAACTCGCAAAAGTAAGGCTATTCCTGTTTTTCTTTCTCAAACAAGGTCATTTAAAGAGGTTTATGCATGGAACCTTCTTAGAATGGATATATATGAAGGACATAGGAGTTTGAACTTGTTTTGACTGAAGGAATTGGTGTTTATAAGCAAAAATCCGAATTTCGTCTTAATTCCGCAAAAGAAGGCTATTCCTGTTTTTCTTTCTCAAACAAGGTCATTTAAAGAGGTTTATGCATGGAACCTTCTTAGAATGGATATATATGAAGGACAAATTAGTTTGAACTTGTTTTGACTGAAGGAATTCATTTTATAGCAAAAATACCAATTTGGCTTTAACTCGCAAAAGTAAGGCTATTCCTGTTTTTCTTTCTCAAACAAGGTCATTTAAAGAGGGTTATGCATGGAACCTACTTAGAATTGATATATATGAAGGACAAATTAATTTGAACTTGTTTTGACTGAAGGAATTCATTTTATAGCAAAAATACCAATTTGGCTTTAACTCGCAAAAGTAAGGCTATTCCTATTTTTCTTTCTCAAAAAAGGTCATTTAAAGATGTTTATGCATGGAACCTTCTTAGAATGGATATATATGAAGGACAAATTAGTTTGAACTTGTTTTGACTGAAGGAATTCATTTTATAGCAAAAATACCAATTTGGCTTTAACTCGCAAAAGTAAGGCTATTCCTGTTTTTCTTTCTCAAACAAGGTCATTTAAAGAGGTTTATGCATGGAACCTTCTTAGAATGGATATATATGAAGGACATAGGAGTTTGAACTTGTTTTGACTGAAGGAATTGGTGTTTATAAGCAAAAATCCGAATTTCGTCTTAATTCCGCAAAAGAAGGCTATTCCTGTTTTTCTTTCTCAAACAAGGTCATTTAAAGAGGTTTATGCATGGAACCTTCTTAGAATGGATATATATGAAGGACAAATTAGTTTGAACTTGTTTTGACTGAAGGAATTCTTTTTATAGCAAAAATACCAATTTGGCTTTAACTCGCAAAAGTAATGCTATTCCTGTTTTTCTTTCTCAGACAAGGTCATTTAAAGAGGTTTATGCATGGAACCTTCTTAGAATGGATATATATGGAGGACAAATTAGTTTGAACTTGTTTTGACTGAAGGAATTCATTTTATAGCAAAAATACCAATTTGGCTTTAACTCGCAATATTAAGGCTATTCCTGTTTTTCTTTCTCAAACAAAGTCATTTAAAGAGGTTTATGCATGGAACCTTCTTAGAATGGATATATATGAAGGACAAATTAGTTTGAACTTGTTTTGACTGAAGGAATTGGTGTTTATAAGCAAAAATCCGAATTTCGTCTTAATTCCGCAAAAGAAGGCTATTCCTGTTTTTCTTTCTCAAACAAGGTCATTTAAAGAGGTTTATGCATGGAACCTTCTTAGAATGGATATATATGAAGGACAAATTAGTTTGAACTTGTTTTGACTGAAGGAATTCATTTTATAGCAAAAATACCAATTTGGCTTTAACTCGCAAAAGTAAGGCTATTCCTGTTTTTCTTTCTCAAACAAGGTCATTTAAAGAGGTTTATGCATGGAACCTTCTTAGAATGGATATATATGAAGGACATAGGAGTTTGAACTTGTTTTGACTGAAGGAATTGGTGTTTATAAGCAAAAATCCGAATTTCGTCTTAATTCCGCAAAAGAAGGCTATTCCTGTTTTTCTTTCTCAAACAAGGTCATTTAAAGAGGTTTATGCATGGAACCTTCTTAGAATGGATATATGAAGGACAAATTAGTTTGAACTTGTTTTGACTGAAGGAATTCATTTTATAGCAAAAATACCAATTTGGCTTTAACTCGCAAAAGTAAGGCTATTCCTGTTTTTCTTTCTCAAACAAGGTCATTTAAAGAGGTTTATGCATGGAACTTTCTTAGAATGGATATATATGAAGGACATAGGAGTTTGAACTTGTTTTGACTGAAGGAATTGGTGTTTATAAGCAAAAATCCGAATTTCGTCTTAATTCCGCAAAAGAAGTCTATTCCTGTTTTTCTTTCTCATACAAGGTCATTTAAAGAGGTTTATGCATGGAACACCTTCTTAGAATGGATATATATGAAGGACAAATTAATTTGAACTTGTTTTGACTGAAGGAATTCATTTTATAGCAAAAATACCAATTTGGCTTTAACTCGCAAAAGTAAGGCTATTCCTGTTTTTCTTTCTCAAACAAGGTCATTTAAAGAGGTTTATGCATGGAACCTTCTTAGAATGGATATATATGAAGGACAAATTAGTTTGAACTTGTTTTGACTGAAGGAATTCATTTCATAGCAAAAATACCAATTTGGCTTTAACTCGCAAAAGTAAGGCTATTCCTGTTTTTCTTTCTCAAACAAGGTCATTTAAAGAGGTTTATGCATGGAACCTTCTTAGAATGGATATATATGAAGGACATAGGAGTTTGAACTTGTTTTGACTGAAGGAATTGGTGTTTATAAGCAAAAATCCGAATTTCGTCTTAATACCGCAAAAGAAGGCTATTCCTGTTTTTCTTTCTCATACAAGGTCATTTAAAGAGTTTTATGCATGGAACCTATTTAGAATGGATATATATGAAGGACAAATTAGTTTGAACTTGTTTTGACAGAAGGAATTCTTTTTATAGCAAAAATATCAATTTTGCTTTAACTCGCAAAAGTAAGGCTATTCCTGTTTTTCTTTCTCAAACAAGGTCATTTAAAGAGGTTTATGCATGGAACCTTCTTAGAATTGATATATATGAAGGACAAATTAGTTTGAACTTGTTTTGACTGAAGGAATTCTTTTTATAGCAAAAATACCAATTTGGCTTTAACTCGCAAAAGTAAGGCTATTCCTTTTTTTCTTTCTCAAACAAGGTCATTTAAAGAGGTTTATGCATGGAACCTTCTTAGAATGGATATATATGGAGGACAAATTAGTTTGAACTTGTTTTGACTGAAGGAATTCTTTTTATAGCAAAAATACCAATTTGGCTTTAACTCGCAAAAGTAAGGCTATTCCTTTTTTTCTTTCTCAAACAAGGTCATTTAAAGAGTTTTATGCATGGAACCTTCTTAGAATGGATATATATGAAGGACAAATTAGTTTGAACTTGTTTTGACTGAAGGAATTGGTGTTTATAAGCAAAAATCCGAATTTCGTCTTAATTCCGCAAAAGAAGGCTATTCCTGTTTTTCTTTCTCATACAAGGTCATTTAAAGAGGTTTATGCATGGAACCTTCTTAGAATGGATATATATGAAGGACAAATTAATTTGAACTTGTTTTGACTGAAGGAATTCATTTTATAGCAAAAATACCAATTTGGCTTTAACTCGCAAAAGTAAGGCTATTCCTGTTTTTCTTTCTCAAACAAGGTCATTTAAAGAGGTTTATGCATGGAACCTTCTTAGAATGGATATATATGAAGGACAAATTAGTTTGAACTTGTTTTGACTGAAGGAATTCATTTCATAGCAAAAATACCAATTTGGCTTTAACTCGCAAAAGTAAGGCTATTCCTGTTTTTCTTTCTCAAACAAGGTCATTTAAAGAGGTTTATGCATGGAACCTTCTTAGAATGGATATATATGAAGGACATAGGAGTTTGAACTTGTTTTGACTGAAGGAATTGGTGTTTATAAGCAAAAATCCGAATTTCGTCTTAATACCGCAAAAGAAGGCTATTCCTGTTTTTCTTTCTCATACAAGGTCATTTAAAGAGTTTTATGCATGGAACCTATTTAGAATGGATATATATGAAGGACAAATTAGTTTGAACTTGTTTTGACAGAAGGAATTCTTTTTATAGCAAAAATATCAATTTTGCTTTAACTCGCAAAAGTAAGGCTATTCCTGTTTTTCTTTCTCAAACAAGGTCATTTAAAGAGGTTTATGCATGGAACCTTCTTAGAATTGATATATATGAAGGACAAATTAGTTTGAACTTGTTTTGACTGAAGGAATTCTTTTTATAGCAAAAATACCAATTTGGCTTTAACTCGCAAAAGTAAGGCTATTCCTTTTTTTCTTTCTCAAACAAGGTCATTTAAAGAGGTTTATGCATGGAACCTTCTTAGAATGGATATATATGGAGGACAAATTAGTTTGAACTTGTTTTGACTGAAGGAATTCTTTTTATAGCAAAAATACCAATTTGGCTTTAACTCGCAAAAGTAAGGCTATTCCTTTTTTTCTTTCTCAAACAAGGTCATTTAAAGAGTTTTATGCATGGAACCTTCTTAGAATGGATATATATGAAGGACAAATTAGTTTGAACTTGTTTTGACTGAAGGAATTGGTGTTTATAAGCAAAAATCCGAATTTCGTCTTAATTCCGCAAAAGAAGGCTATTCCTGTTTTTCTTTCTCAAACAAGGTCATTTAAAGAGGTTTATGCATGGAACCTTCTTAGAATGGATATATATGAAGGACAAATTAGTTTGAACTTGTTTTGACTGAAGGAATTCATTTTATAGCAAAAATACCAATTTGGCTTTAACTCGCAAAAGTAAGGCTATTCCTGTTTTTCTTTCTCAAACAAGGTCATTTAAAGAGGTTTATGCATGGAACCTTCTTAGAATGGATATATATGAAGGACATAGGAGTTTGAACTTGTTTTGACTGAAGGAATTGGTGTTTATAAGCAAAAATCCGAATTTCGTCTTAATTCCGCAAAAGAAGGCTATTCCTGTTTTTCTTTCTCAAACAAGGTCATTTAAAGAGGTTTATGCATGGAACCTTCTTAGAATGGATATATATGAAGGACAAATTAGTTTGAACTTGTTTTGACTGAAGGAATTCATTTTATAGCAAAAATACCAATTTGGCTTTAACTCGCAAAAGTAAGGCTATTCCTGTTTTTCTTTCTCAAACAAGGTCATTTAAAGAGGGTTATGCATGGAACCTACTTAGAATTGATATATGAAGGACAAATTAATTTGAACTTGTTTTGACTGAAGGAATTCATTTTATAGCAAAAATACCAATTTGGCTTTAACTCGCAAAAGTAAGGCTATTCCTGTTTTTCTTTCTCAAACAAGGTCATTTAAAGAGGTTTATGCATGGAACCTTCTTAGAATGGATATATATGAAGGACATAGGAGTTTGAACTTGTTTTGACTGAAGGAATTGGTGTTTATAAGCAAAAATCCGAATTTCGTCTTAATTCCGCAAAAGAAGGCTATTCCTGTTTTTCTTTCTCAAACAAGGTCATTTAAAGAGGTTTATGCATGGAACCTTCTTAGAATGGATATATATGAAGGACAAATTAGTTTGAACTTGTTTTGACTGAAGGAATTCATTTTATAGCAAAAATACCAATTTGGCTTTAACTCGCAAAAGTAAGGCTATTCCTGTTTTTCTTTCTCAAACAAGGTCATTTAAAGAGGGTTATGCATGGAACCTACTTAGAATTGATATATATGAAGGACAAATTAATTTGAACTTGTTTTGACTGAAGGAATTCATTTTATAGCAAAAATACCAATTTGGCTTTAACTCGCAAAAGTAAGGCTATTCCTATTTTTCTTTCTCAAAAAAGGTCATTTAAAGATGTTTATGCATGGAACCTTCTTAGAATGGATATATATGAAGGACAAATTAGTTTGAACTTGTTTTGACTGAAGGAATTCATTTTATAGCAAAAATACCAATTTGGCTTTAACTCGCAAAAGTAAGGCTATTCCTGTTTTTCTTTCTCAAACAAGGTCATTTAAAGAGGTTTATGCATGGAACCTTCTTAGAATGGATATATATGAAGGACAAATTAGTTTGAACTTGTTTTGACTGAAGGAATTGGTGTTTATAAGCAAAAATCCGAATTTCGTCTTAATTCCGCAAAAGAAGGCTATTCCTGTTTTTCTTTCTCAAACAAGGTCATTTAAAGAGGTTTATGCATGGAACCTTCTTAGAATGGATATATATGAAGGACAAATTAGTTTGAACTTGTTTTGACTGAAGGAATTCATTTTATAGCAAAAATACCAATTTGGCTTTAACTCGCAAAAGTAAGGCTATTCCTGTTTTTCTTTCTCAAACAAGGTCATTTAAAGAGGTTTATGCATGGAACCTTCTTAGAATGGATATATATGAAGGACATAGGAGTTTGAACTTGTTTTGACTGAAGGAATTGGTGTTTATAAGCAAAAATCCGAATTTCGTCTTAATTCCGCAAAAGAAGGCTATTCCTGTTTTTCTTTCTCAAACAAGGTCATTTAAAGAGGTTTATGCATGGAACCTTCTTAGAATGGATATATATGAAGGACAAATTAGTTTGAACTTGTTTTGACTGAAGGAATTCATTTTATAGCAAAAATACCAATTTGGCTTTAACTCGCAAAAGTAAGAATATTCCTGTTTTTCTTTCTCAAACAAGGTCATTTAAAGAGGTTTATGCATGGAACCTTCTTAGAATGGATATATATGAAGGACATAGGAGTTTGAACTTGTTTTGACTGAAGGAATTGGTGTTTATAAGCAAAAATCCGAATTTCGTCTTAATTCCGCAAAAGAAGGCTATTCCTGTTTTTCTTTCTCAAACAAGGTCATTTAAAGAGGTTTATGCATGGAACCTTCTTAGAATGGATATATATGAAGGACAAATTAGTTTGAACTTGTTTTGACTGAAGGAATTCTTTTTATAGCAAAAATACCAATTTGGCTTTAACTCGCAAAAGTAATGCTATTCCTGTTTTTCTTTCTCAGACAAGGTCATTTAAAGAGGTTTATGCATGGAACCTTCTTAGAATGGATATATATGGAGGACAAATTAGTTTGAACTTGTTTTGACTGAAGGAATTCATTTTATAGCAAAAATACCAATTTGGCTTTAACTCGCAATATTAAGGCTATTCCTGTTTTTCTTTCTCAAACAAAGTCATTTAAAGAGGTTTATGCATGGAACCTTCTTAGAATGGATATATATGAAGGACAAATTAGTTTGAACTTGTTTTGACTGAAGGAATTGGTGTTTATAAGCAAAAATCCGAATTTCGTCTTAATTCCGCAAAAGAAGGCTATTCCTGTTTTTCTTTCTCAAACAAGGTCATTTAAAGAGGTTTATGCATGGAACCTTCTTAGAATGGATATATATGAAGGACAAATTAGTTTGAACTTGTTTTGACTGAAGGAATTCATTTTATAGCAAAAATACCAATTTGGCTTTAACTCGCAAAAGTAAGGCTATTCCTGTTTTTCTTTCTCAAACAAGGTCATTTAAAGAGGTTTATGCATGGAACCTTCTTAGAATGGATATATATGAAGGACATAGGAGTTTGAACTTGTTTTGACTGAAGGAATTGGTGTTTATAAGCAAAAATCCGAATTTCGTCTTAATTCCGCAAAAGAAGGCTATTCCTGTTTTTCTTTCTCAAACAAGGTCATTTAAAGAGGTTTATGCATGGAACCTTCTTAGAATGGATATATATGAAGGACAAATTAGTTTGAACTT
This sequence comes from Odontesthes bonariensis, assembly GCF_027942865.1. Lineage (NCBI taxonomy): Eukaryota > Metazoa > Chordata > Actinopteri > Atheriniformes > Atherinopsidae > Odontesthes > Odontesthes bonariensis. Next base: position 28,598,017 of record NC_134524.1, read on the forward strand.
GTTTTGACTGAAGGAATTCATTTTATAGCAAAAATACCAATTTGGCTTTAACTCGCAAAAGTAAGGCTATTCCTGTTTTTCTTTCTCAAACAAGGTCATTTAAAGAGGTTTATGCATGGAACCTTCTTAGAATGGATATATATGAAGGACATAGGAGTTTGAACTTGTTTTGACTGAAGGAATTGGTGTTTATAAGCAAAAATCCGAATTTCGTCTTAATTCCGCAAAAGAAGGCTATTCCTGTTTTTCTTTCTCAAACAAGGTCATTTAAAGAGGTTTATGCATGGAACCTTCTTAGAATGGATATATATGAAGGACAAATTAGTTTGAACTTGTTTTGACTGAAGGAATTCATTTTATAGCAAAAATACCAATTTGGCTTTAACTCGCAAAAGTAAGGCTATTCCTGTTTTTCTTTCTCAAACAAGGTCATTTAAAGAGGGTTATGCATGGAACCTACTTAGAATTGATATATGAAGGACAAATTAATTTGAACTTGTTTTGACTGAAGGAATTCATTTTATAGCAAAAATACCAATTTGGCTTTAACTCGCAAAAGTAAGGCTATTCCTGTTTTTCTTTCTCAAACAAGGTCATTTAAAGAGGTTTATGCATGGAACCTTCTTAGAATGGATATATATGAAGGACATAGGAGTTTGAACTTGTTTTGACTGAAGGAATTGGTGTTTATAAGCAAAAATCCGAATTTCGTCTTAATTCCGCAAAAGAAGGCTATTCCTGTTTTTCTTTCTCAAACAAGGTCATTTAAAGAGGTTTATGCATGGAACCTTCTTAGAATGGATATATATGAAGGACAAATTAGTTTGAACTTGTTTTGACTGAAGGAATTCATTTTATAGCAAAAATACCAATTTGGCTTTAACTCGCAAAAGTAAGGCTATTCCTGTTTTTCTTTCTCAAACAAGGTCATTTAAAGAGGGTTATGCATGGAACCTACTTAGAATTGATATATATGAAGGACAAATTAATTTGAACTTGTTTTGACTGAAGGAATTCATTTTATAGCAAAAATACCAATTTGGCTTTAACTCGCAAAAGTAAGGCTATTCCTATTTTTCTTTCTCAAAAAAGGTCATTTAAAGATGTTTATGCATGGAACCTTCTTAGAATGGATATATATGAAGGACAAATTAGTTTGAACTTGTTTTGACTGAAGGAATTCATTTTATAGCAAAAATACCAATTTGGCTTTAACTCGCAAAAGTAAGGCTATTCCTGTTTTTCTTTCTCAAACAAGGTCATTTAAAGAGGTTTATGCATGGAACCTTCTTAGAATGGATATATATGAAGGACATAGGAGTTTGAACTTGTTTTGACTGAAGGAATTGGTGTTTATAAGCAAAAATCCGAATTTCGTCTTAATTCCGCAAAAGAAGGCTATTCCTGTTTTTCTTTCTCAAACAAGGTCATTTAAAGAGGTTTATGCATGGAACCTTCTTAGAATGGATATATATGAAGGACAAATTAGTTTGAACTTGTTTTGACTGAAGGAATTCTTTTTATAGCAAAAATACCAATTTGGCTTTAACTCGCAAAAGTAATGCTATTCCTGTTTTTCTTTCTCAGACAAGGTCATTTAAAGAGGTTTATGCATGGAACCTTCTTAGAATGGATATATATGGAGGACAAATTAGTTTGAACTTGTTTTGACTGAAGGAATTCATTTTATAGCAAAAATACCAATTTGGCTTTAACTCGCAATATTAAGGCTATTCCTGTTTTTCTTTCTCAAACAAAGTCATTTAAAGAGGTTTATGCATGGAACCTTCTTAGAATGGATATATATGAAGGACAAATTAGTTTGAACTTGTTTTGACTGAAGGAATTGGTGTTTATAAGCAAAAATCCGAATTTCGTCTTAATTCCGCAAAAGAAGGCTATTCCTGTTTTTCTTTCTCAAACAAGGTCATTTAAAGAGGTTTATGCATGGAACCTTCTTAGAATGGATATATATGAAGGACAAATTAGTTTGAACTTGTTTTGACTGAAGGAATTCATTTTATAGCAAAAATACCAATTTGGCTTTAACTCGCAAAAGTAAGGCTATTCCTGTTTTTCTTTCTCAAACAAGGTCATTTAAAGAGGTTTATGCATGGAACCTTCTTAGAATGGATATATATGAAGGACATAGGAGTTTGAACTTGTTTTGACTGAAGGAATTGGTGTTTATAAGCAAAAATCCGAATTTCGTCTTAATTCCGCAAAAGAAGGCTATTCCTGTTTTTCTTTCTCAAACAAGGTCATTTAAAGAGGTTTATGCATGGAACCTTCTTAGAATGGATATATATGAAGGACAAATTAGTTTGAACTTGTTTTGACTGAAGGAATTCATTTTATAGCAAAAATACCAATTTGGCTTTAACTCGCAAAAGTAAGGCTATTCCTGTTTTTCTTTCTCAAACAAGGTCATTTAAAGAGGTTTATGCATGGAACTTTCTTAGAATGGATATATATGAAGGACATAGGAGTTTGAACTTGTTTTGACTGAAGGAATTGGTGTTTATAAGCAAAAATCCGAATTTCGTCTTAATTCCGCAAAAGAAGTCTATTCCTGTTTTTCTTTCTCATACAAGGTCATTTAAAGAGGTTTATGCATGGAACCTTCTTAGAATGGATATATATGAAGGACAAATTAATTTGAACTTGTTTTGACTGAAGGAATTCATTTTATAGCAAAAATACCAATTTGGCTTTAACTCGCAAAAGTAAGGCTATTCCTGTTTTTCTTTCTCAAACAAGGTCATTTAAAGAGGTTTATGCATGGAACCTTCTTAGAATGGATATATATGAAGGACAAATTAGTTTGAACTTGTTTTGACTGAAGGAATTCATTTCATAGCAAAAATACCAATTTGGCTTTAACTCGCAAAAGTAAGGCTATTCCTGTTTTTCTTTCTCAAACAAGGTCATTTAAAGAGGTTTATGCATGGAACCTTCTTAGAATGGATATATATGAAGGACATAGGAGTTTGAACTTGTTTTGACTGAAGGAATTGGTGTTTATAAGCAAAAATCCGAATTTCGTCTTAATACCGCAAAAGAAGGCTATTCCTGTTTTTCTTTCTCATACAAGGTCATTTAAAGAGTTTTATGCATGGAACCTATTTAGAATGGATATATATGAAGGACAAATTAGTTTGAACTTGTTTTGACAGAAGGAATTCTTTTTATAGCAAAAATATCAATTTTGCTTTAACTCGCAAAAGTAAGGCTATTACTGTTTTTCTTTCTCAAACAAGGTCATTTAAAGAGGTTTATGCATGGAACCTTCTTAGAATTGATATATATGAAGGACAAATTAGTTTGAACTTGTTTTGACTGAAGGAATTCTTTTTATAGCAAAAATACCAATTTGGCTTTAACTCGCAAAAGTAAGGCTATTCCTTTTTTTCTTTCTCAAACAAGGTCATTTAAAGAGGTTTATGCATGGAACCTTCTTAGAATGGATATATATGGAGGACAAATTAGTTTGAACTTGTTTTGACTGAAGGAATTCTTTTTATAGCAAAAATACCAATTTGGCTTTAACTCGCAAAAGTAAGGCTATTCCTTTTTTTCTTTCTCAAACAAGGTCATTTAAAGAGTTTTATGCATGGAACCTTCTTAGAATGGATATATATGAAGGACAAATTAGTTTGAACTTGTTTTGACTGAAGGAATTGGTGTTTATAAGCAAAAATCCGAATTTCGTCTTAATTCCGCAAAAGAAGGCTAATCCTGTTTTTCTTTCTCAAACAAGGTCATTTAAAGAGGTTTATGCATGGAACCTTCTTAGAATGGATATATATGAAGGACAAATTAGTTTGAACTTGTTTTGACTGAAGGAATTCATTTTATAGCAAAAATACCAATTTGGCTTTAACTCGCAAAAGTAAGGCTATTCCTGTTTTTCTTTCTCAAACAAGGTCATTTAAAGAGGTTTATGCATGGAACCTTCTTAGAATGGATATATATGAAGGACATAGGAGTTTGAACTTGTTTTGACTGAAGGAATTGGTGTTTATAAGCAAAAATCCGAATTTCGTCTTAATTCCGCAAAAGAAGGCTATTCCTGTTTTTCTTTCTCAAACAAGGTCATTTAAAGAGGTTTATGCATGGAACCTTCTTAGAATGGATATATATGAAGGACAAATTAGTTTGAACTTGTTTTGACTGAAGGAATTCATTTTATAGCAAAAATACCAATTTGGCTTTAACTCGCAAAAGTAAGGCTATTCCTGTTTTTCTTTCTCAAACAAGGTCATTTAAAGAGGGTTATGCATGGAACCTACTTAGAATTGATATATGAAGGACAAATTAATTTGAACTTGTTTTGACTGAAGGAATTCATTTTATAGCAAAAATACCAATTTGGCTTTAACTCGCAAAAGTAAGGCTATTCCTGTTTTTCTTTCTCAAACAAGGTCATTTAAAGAGGTTTATGCATGGAACCTTCTTAGAATGGATATATATGAAGGACATAGGAGTTTGAACTTGTTTTGACTGAAGGAATTGGTGTTTATAAGCAAAAATCCGAATTTCGTCTTAATTCCGCAAAAGAAGGCTATTCCTGTTTTTCTTTCTCAAACAAGGTCATTTAAAGAGGTTTATGCATGGAACCTTCTTAGAATGGATATATATGAAGGACAAATTAGTTTGAACTTGTTTTGACTGAAGGAATTCATTTTATAGCAAAAATACCAATTTGGCTTTAACTCGCAAAAGTAAGGCTATTCCTGTTTTTCTTTCTCAAACAAGGTCATTTAAAGAGGGTTATGCATGGAACCTACTTAGAATTGATATATATGAAGGACAAATTAATTTGAACTTGTTTTGACTGAAGGAATTCATTTTATAGCAAAAATACCAATTTGGCTTTAACTCGCAAAAGTAAGGCTATTCCTATTTTTCTTTCTCAAAAAAGGTCATTTAAAGATGTTTATGCATGGAACCTTCTTAGAATGGATATATATGAAGGACAAATTAGTTTGAACTTGTTTTGACTGAAGGAATTCATTTTATAGCAAAAATACCAATTTGGCTTTAACTCGCAAAAGTAAGGCTATTCCTGTTTTTCTTTCTCAAACAAGGTCATTTAAAGAGGTTTATGCATGGAACCTTCTTAGAATGGATATATATGAAGGACAAATTAGTTTGAACTTGTTTTGACTGAAGGAATTGGTGTTTATAAGCAAAAATCCGAATTTCGTCTTAATTCCGCAAAAGAAGGCTATTCCTGTTTTTCTTTCTCAAACAAGGTCATTTAAAGAGGTTTATGCATGGAACCTTCTTAGAATGGATATATATGAAGGACAAATTAGTTTGAACTTGTTTTGACTGAAGGAATTCATTTTATAGCAAAAATACCAATTTGGCTTTAACTCGCAAAAGTAAGGCTATTCCTGTTTTTCTTTCTCAAACAAGGTCATTTAAAGAGGTTTATGCATGGAACCTTCTTAGAATGGATATATATGAAGGACATAGGAGTTTGAACTTGTTTTGACTGAAGGAATTGGTGTTTATAAGCAAAAATCCGAATTTCGTCTTAATTCCGCAAAAGAAGGCTATTCCTGTTTTTCTTTCTCAAACAAGGTCATTTAAAGAGGTTTATGCATGGAACCTTCTTAGAATGGATATATATGAAGGACAAATTAGTTTGAACTTGTTTTGACTGAAGGAATTCATTTTATAGCAAAAATACCAATTTGGCTTTAACTCGCAAAAGTAAGAATATTCCTGTTTTTCTTTCTCAAACAAGGTCATTTAAAGAGGTTTATGCATGGAACCTTCTTAGAATGGATATATATGAAGGACATAGGAGTTTGAACTTGTTTTGACTGAAGGAATTGGTGTTTATAAGCAAAAATCCGAATTTCGTCTTAATTCCGCAAAAGAAGGCTATTCCTGTTTTTCTTTCTCAAACAAGGTCATTTAAAGAGGTTTATGCATGGAACCTTCTTAGAATGGATATATATGAAGGACAAATTAGTTTGAACTTGTTTTGACTGAAGGAATTCATTTTATAGCAAAAATACCAATTTGGCTTTAACTCGCAAAAGTAAGGCTATTCCTGTTTTTCTTTCTCAAACAAGGTCATTTAAAGAGGGTTATGCATGGAACCTACTTAGAATTGATATATATGAAGGACAAATTAATTTGAACTTGTTTTGACTGAAGGAATTCATTTTATAGCAAAAATACCAATTTGGCTTTAACTCGCAAAAGTAAGGCTATTCCTGTTTTTCTTTCTCAAACAAGGTCATTTAAAGAGGTTTATGCATGGAACCTTCTTAGAATGGATATATATGAAGGACATAGGAGTTTGAACTTGTTTTGACTGAAGGAATTGGTGTTTATAAGCAAAAATCCGAATTTCGTCTTAATACCGCATAAGAAGGCTATTCCTGTTTTTCTTTCTCATACAAGGTCATTTAAAGAGTTTTATGCATGGAACCTATTTAGAATTGATATATATGAAGGACAAATTAGTTTGAACTTGTTTTGACTGAAGGAATTCTTTTTATAGCAAAAATACCAATTTTGCTTTAACTCGCAAAAGTAAGGCTATTCCTGTTTTTCTTTCTCAAACAAGGTCATTTAAAGAGGTTTATGCATGGAACCTTCTTAGAATTGATATATATGAAGGACAAATTAGTTTGAACTTGTTTTGACTGAAGGAATTCTTTTTATAGCAAAAATACCAATTTGGCTTTAACTCGCAAAAGTAATGCTATTCCTGTTTTTCTTTCTCAGACAAGGTCATTTAAAGAGGTTTATGCATGGAACCTTCTTAGAATGGATATATATGGAGGACAAATTAGTTTGAACTTGTTTTGACTGAAGGAATTCATTTTATAGCAAAAATACCAATTTGGCTTTAACTCGCAATATTAAGGCTATTCCTGTTTTTCTTTCTCAAACAAAGTCATTTAAAGAGGTTTATGCATGGAACCTTCTTAGAATGGATATATATGAAGGACAAATTAGTTTGAACTTGTTTTGACTGAAGGAATTGGTGTTTATAAGCAAAAATCCGAATTTCGTCTTAATTCCGCAAAAGAAGGCTATTCCTGTTTTTCTTTCTCAAACAAGGTCATTTAAAGAGGTTTATGCATGGAACCTTCTTAGAATGGATATATATGAAGGACAAATTAGTTTGAACTTGTTTTGACTGAAGGAATTCATTTTATAGCAAAAATACCAATTTGGCTTTAACTCGCAAAAGTAAGGCTATTCCTGTTTTTCTTTCTCAAACAAGGTCATTTAAAGAGGTTTATGCATGGAACCTTCTTAGAATGGATATATATGAAGGACATAGGAGTTTGAACTTGTTTTGACTGAAGGAATTGGTGTTTATAAGCAAAAATCCGAATTTCGTCTTAATTCCGCAAAAGAAGGCTATTCCTGTTTTTCTTTCTCAAACAAGGTCATTTAAAGAGGTTTATGCATGGAACCTTCTTAGAATGGATATATATGAAGGACAAATTAGTTTGAACTTGTTTTGACTGAAGGAATTCATTTTATAGCAAAAATACCAATTTGGCTTTAACTCGCAAAAGTAAGGCTATTCCTGTTTTTCTTTCTCAAACAAGGTCATTTAAAGAGGTTTATGCATGGAACCTTCTTAGAATGGATATATATGAAGGACAAATTAGTTTGAACTTGTTTTGACTGAAGGAATTCATTTTATAGCAAAAATACCAATTTGGCTTTAACTCGCAAAAGTAAGAATATTCCTGTTTTTCTTTCTCAAACAAGGTCATTTAAAGAGGTTTATGCATGGAACCTTCTTAGAATGGATATATATGAAGGACATAGGAGTTTGAACTTGTTTTGACTGAAGGAATTGGTGTTTATAAGCAAAAATCCGAATTTCGTCTTAATTCCGCAAAAGAAGGCTATTCCTGTTTTTCTTTCTCAAACAAGGTCATTTAAAGAGGTTTATGCATGGAACCTTCTTAGAATGGATATATATGAAGGACAAATTAGTTTGAACTTGTTTTGACTGAAGGAATTCATTTTATAGCAAAAATACCAATTTGGCTTTAACTCGCAAAAGTAAGGCTATTCCTGTTTTTCTTTCTCAAACAAGGTCATTTAAAGAGGGTTATGCATGGAACCTACTTAGAATTGATATATATGAAGGACAAATTAATTTGAACTTGTTTTGACTGAAGGAATTCATTTTATAGCAAAAATACCAATTTGGCTTTAACTCGCAAAAGTAAGGCTATTCCTGTTTTTCTTTCTCAAACAAGGTCATTTAAAGAGGTTTATGCATGGAACCTTCTTAGAATGGATATATATGAAGGACATAGGAGTTTGAACTTGTTTTGACTGAAGGAATTGGTGTTTATAAGCAAAAATCCGAATTTCGTCTTAATACCGCATAAGAAGGCTATTCCTGTTTTTCTTTCTCATACAAGGTCATTTAAAGAGTTTTATGCATGGAACCTATTTAGAATTGATATATATGAAGGACAAATTAGTTTGAACTTGTTTTGACTGAAGGAATTCTTTTTATAGCAAAAATACCAATTTTGCTTTAACTCGCAAAAGTAAGGCTATTCCTGTTTTTCTTTCTCAAACAAGGTCATTTAAAGAGGTTTATGCATGGAACCTTCTTAGAATTGATATATATGAAGGACAAATTAGTTTGAACTTGTTTTGACTGAAGGAATTCTTTTTATAGCAAAAATACCAATTTGGCTTTAACTCGCAAAAGTAATGCTATTCCTTTTTTTCTTTCTCAGACAAGGTCATTTAAAGAGGTTTATGCATGGAACCTTCTTAGAATGGATATATATGGAGGACAAATTAGTTTGAACTTGTTTTGACTGAAGGAATTCATTTTATAGCAAAAATACCAATTTGGCTTTAACTCGCAATATTAAGGCTATTCCTGTTTTTCTTTCTCAAACAAAGTCATTTAAAGAGGTTTATGCATGGAACCTTCTTAGAATGGATATATATGAAGGACAAATTAGTTTGAACTTGTTTTGACTGAAGGAATTGGTGTTTATAAGCAAAAATCCGAATTTCGTCTTAATTCCGCAAAAGAAGGCTATTCCTGTTTTTCTTTCTCAAACAAGGTCATTTAAAGAGGTTTATGCATGGAACCTTCTTAGAATGGATATATATGAAGGACAAATTAGTTTGAACTTGTTTTGACTGAAGGAATTCATTTTATAGCAAAAATACCAATTTGGCTTTAACTCGCAAAAGTAAGGCTATTCCTGTTTTTCTTTCTCAAACAAGGTCATTTAAAGAGGTTTATGCATGGAACCTTCTTAGAATGGATATATATGAAGGACATAGGAGTTTGAACTTGTTTTGACTGAAGGAATTGGTGTTTATAAGCAAAAATCCGAATTTCGTCTTAATTCCGCAAAAGAAGGCTATTCCTGTTTTTCTTTCTCAAACAAGGTCATTTAAAGAGGTTTATGCATGGAACCTTCTTAGAATGGATATATATGAAGGACAAATTAGTTTGAACTTGTTTTGACTGAAGGAATTCATTTTATAGCAAAAATACCAATTTGGCTTTAACTCGCAAAAGTAAGGCTATTCCTGTTTTTCTTACACAAACAAGGTCATTTAAAGAGGTTTATGCATGGAACCTTCTTAGAATGGATATATATGAAGGACAAATTAGTTTGAACTTGTTTTGACTGAAGGAATTCATTTTATAGCAAAAATACCAATTTGGCTTTAACTCGCAAAAGTAAGGCTATTCCTGTTTTTCTTTCTCAAACAAGGTCATTTAAAGAGGTTTATGCATGGAACCTTCTTAGAATGGATATATATGAAGGACAAATTAGTTTGAACTTGTTTTGACTGAAGGAATTCATTTTATAGCAAAAATCCCAATTTGGCTTTAACTCGCAAAAGTAAGGCTATTACTGTTTTTCTTTCTCAAACAAGGTCATTTAAAGAGGTTTATGCATGGAACCTTCTTAGAATGGATATATATGAAGGACATAGGAGTTTGAACTTGTTTTGACTGAAGGAATTGGTGTTTTTAAGCAAAAATCCAAATTTCGTCTTAATTCCGCAAAAGAAGGCTATTCCTGTTTTTCTTTCTCAAACAAGGTCATTTAAAGAGGTTTATGCATGGAACCTTCTTAGAATGGATATATATGAAGGACAAATTAGTTTGAACTTGTTTTGGCTGAAGTAATTCATTTTATAGCAAAAATTCCAATTTGTCTTTAACTCGCAAAAGTAAGGCTATTCCTGTTTTTCTTTCTCAAACAAGGTCATTTAAAGAGGTTTATGCATGGAACCTTCTTAGAATGGATATATATGAAGGACAAATTAGTTTGAACTTGTTTTGACTGAAGGAATTGGTGTTTATAAGCAAAAATCCGAATTTCGTCTTAATTCCGCAAAAGAAGGCTATTCCTGTTTTTCGTTCTCATACAAGGTCATTTAAAGAGGTTTATGCATGGAACCTTCTTAGAATGGATATATATGAAGGACAAATTAGTTTGAACTTGTTTTGACTGAAGGAATTCATTTCATAGCAAAAATACCAATTTGGCTTTAACTCGCAAAAGTAAGGCTATTCCTGTTTTTCTTTCTCAAACAAGGTCATTTAAAGAGGTTTATGCATGGAACCTTCTTAGAATGGATATATATGAAGGACAAATTAGTTTGAACTTGTTTTGACTGAAGGAATTCATTTTATAGCAAAAATACCAATTTGGCTTTAACTCGCAATATTAAGGCTATTCCTGTTTTTCTTTCTCAAACAAAGTCATTTAAAGAGGTTTATGCATGGAACCTTCTTAGAATGGATATATATGAAGGACAAATTAGTTTGAACTTGTTTTGACTGAAGGAATTGGTGTTTATAAGCAAAAATCCGAATTTCGTCTTAATTCCGCAAAAGAAGGCTATTCCTGTTTTTCTTTCTCAAACAAGGTCATTTAAAGAGGTTTATGCATGGAACCTTCTTAGAATGGATATATATGAAGGACAAATTAGTTTGAACTTGTTTTGACTGAAGGAATTCATTTTATAGCAACAATACCAATTTGGCTTTAACTGGCAAAAGTAAGGCTATTCCTGTTTTTCTTTCTCAAACAAGGTCATTTAAAGAGGGTTATGCATGGAACCTACTTAGAATTGATATATATGAAGGACAAATTAATTTGAACTTGTTTTGACTGAAGGAATTCATTTTATAGCAAAAATACCAATTTGGCTTTAACTCGCAAAAGTAAGGCTATTCCTGTTTTTCTTTCTCAAACAAGGTCATTTAAAGAGGTTTATGCATGGAACCTTCTTAGAATGGATATATATGAAGGACTTAGGAGTTTGAACTTGTTTTGACTGAAGGAATTGGTGTTTATAAGCAAAAATCCGAATTTCGTCTTAATACCGCAAAAGAAGGCTATTCCTGTTTTTCTTTCTCATACAAGGTCATTTAAAGAGTTTTATGCATGGAACCTATTTAGAATTGATATATATGAAGGACAAATTAGTTTGAACTTGTTTTGACTGAAGGAATTCTTTTTATAGCAAAAATACCAATTTGGCTTTAACTCGCAAAAGTAAGGCTATTCCTGTTTTTCTTTCTCAAACAAGGTCATTTAAAGAGGTTTATGCATGGAACCTTCTTAGAATGGATATATATGGAGGACAAATTAGTTTGAACTTGTTTTGACTGAAGGAATTCATTTTATAGCAAAAATACCAATTTGGCTTTAACTCGCAATATTAAGGCTATTCCTGTTTTTCTTTCTCAAACAAAGTCATTTAAAGAGGTTTATGCATGGAACCTTCTTAGAATGGATATATATGAAGGACAAATTAGTTTGAACTTGTTTTGACTGAAGGAATTGGTGTTTATAAGCAAAAATCTGAATTTCGTCTTAATTCCGCAAAAGAAGGCTATTCCTGTTTTTCTTTCTCAAACAAGGTCATTTAAAGAGGTTTATGCATGGAACCTTCTTAGAATGGATATATATGAAGGACAAATTAGTTTGAACTTGTTTTGACTGAAGGAATTCATTTTATAGCAAAAATACCAATTTGGCTTTAACTCGCAAAAGTAAATCTATTCCTGTTTTTCTTTCTCAAACAAGGTCATTTAAAGAGGTTTATGCATGGAACCTTCTTAGAATGGATATATATGAAGGACAAATTAGTTTGAACTTGTTTTGACTGAAGGAATTCATTTTATAGCAAAAATACCAATTTGGCTTTAACTCGCAAAAGTAAGGCTATTCCTGTTTTTCTTTCTCAAACAAGGTCATTTAAAGAGGTTTATGCATGGAACCTTCTTAGAATGGATATATATGAAGGACAAATTAGTTTAAAGTTGTTTTGACTGAAGGAATTCATTTTATAGCAAAAATACCAATTTGGCTTTAACTCGCAAAAGTAAGGCTATTACTGTTTTTCTTTCTCAAACAAGGTCATTTAAAGAGGTTTATGCATGGAACCTTCTTAGAATGGATATATATGAAGGACATAGGAGTTTGAACTTGTTTTGACTGAAGGAATTGGTGTTTTTAAGGAAAAATCCGAATTTCGTCTTAATTCCGCAAAAGAAGGCTATTCCTGTTTTTCTTTCTCAAACAAGGTCATTTAAAGAGGGTTATGCATGGAACCTACTTAGAATTGATATATATGAAACACAAATTAGTTTGAACTTGTTTTGGCTGAAGTAATTCATTTTATAGCAAAAATTCCAATTTGTCTTTAACTCGCAAAAGTAAGGCTATTCCTGTTTTTCTTTCTCAAACAAGGTCATTTAAAGAGGTTTATGCATGGAACCTTCTTAGAATGGATATATATGAAGGTCAAATTAGTTTGAACTTGTTTTGACTGAAGGAATTCATTTTATAGCAAAAATACCAATTTGGCTTTAACTCGCAAAAGTAAGGCTATTACTGTTTTTCTTTCTCAAACAAGGTCATTTAAAGAGGTTTATGCATGGAACTTTCTTAGAATGGATATATATGAAGGACATAGGAGTTTGAACTTGTTTTGACTGAAGGAATTGGTGTTTATAAGCAAAAATCCGAATTTCGTCTTGATTCCGCAAAAGAAGGCTATTCCTGTTTTTCTTTCTCATACAAGGTCATTTAAAGAGGTTTATGCATGGAACCTTCTTAGAATGGATATATATGAAGGACAAATTAGTTTGAACTTGTTTTGACTGAAGGAATTCATTTCATAGCAAAAATACCAATTTGGCTTTAACTCGCAAAAGTAAGGCTATTCCTGTTTTTCTTTCTCAAACAAGGTCATTTAAAGAGGTTTATGCATGGAACCTTCTTAGAATGGATATATATGAAGGACAAATTAGTTTGAACTTGTTTTGACTGAAGGAATTCATTTTATAGCAAAAATACCAATTTGGCTTTAACTCGCAAAAGTAAGGCTATTACTGTTTTTCTTTCTCAAACAAGGTCATTTAAAGAGGTTTATGCATGGAACCTTCTTAGAATGGATATATATGAAGGACATAGGAGTTTGAACTTGTTTTGACTGAAGGAATTGGTGTTTTTAAGCAAAAATCCAAATTTCGTCTTAATTCCGCAAAAGAAGGCTATTCCTGTTTTTCTTTCTCAAACAAGGTCATTTAAAGAGGGTTATGCATGGAACCTACTTAGAATTGATATATATGAAACACAAATTAGTTTGAACTTGTTTTGGCTGAAGTAATTCATTTTATAGCAAAAATTCCAATTTGTCTTTAACTCGCAAAAGTAAGGCTATTCCTGTTTTTCTTACACAAACAAGGTCATTTAAAGAGGTTTATGCATGGAACCTTCTTAGAATGGATATATATGAAGGACAAATTAGTTTGAACTTGTTTTGACTGAAGGAATTCATTTTATAGCAAAAATACCAATTTGGCTTTAACTCGCAAAAGTAAGGCTATTCCTGTTTTTCTTTCTCAAACAAGGTCATTTAAAGAGGTTTATGCATGGAACCTTCTTAGAATGGATATATATGAAGGACAAATTAGTTTGAACTTGTTTTGACTGAAGGAATTCATTTTATAAGCAAAAATCCCAATTTGGCTTTAACTCGCAAAAGTAAGGCTATTACTGTTTTTCTTTCTCAAACAAGGTCATTTAAAGAGGTTTATGCATGGAACCTTCTTAGAATGGATATATATGAAGGACAAATTAGTTTGAACTTGTTTTGACTGAAGGAATTCATTTCACAGCAAAAATACCAATTTGGCTTTAACTCGCAAAAGTAAGGCTATTCCTGTTTTTCTTTCTCAAACAAGGTCATTTAAAGAGGTTTATGCATGGAACCTTCTTAGAATGGATATATATGAAGGACAAATTAGTTTGAACTTGTTTTGACTGAAGGAATTCATTTTATAGCAAAAATACCAATTTGGCTTTAACTCGCAATATTAAGGCTATTCCTGTTTTTCTTTCTCAAACAAAGTCATTTAAAGAGGTTTATGCATGGAACCTACTTAGAATGGATATATATGAAGGACAAATTAGTTTGAACTTGTTTTGACTGAAGGAATTGGTGTTTCTAAGCAAAAATCCGAATTTCGTCTTAATTCCGCAAAAGAAGGCTATTCCTGTTTTTCTTTCTCAAACAAGGTCATTTAAAGAGGTTTATGCATGGAACCTTCTTAGAATGGATATATATGAAGGACAAATTAGTTTGAACTTGTTTTGACTGAAGGAATTCATTTTATAGCAACAATACCAATTTGGCTTTAACTGGCAAAAGTAAGGCTATTCCTGTTTTTCTTTCTCAAACAAGGTCATTTAAAGAGGGTTATGCATGGAACCTACTTAGAATTGATATATATGAAGGACAAATTAATTTGAACTTGTTTTGACTGAAGGAATTCATTTTATAGCAAAAATACCAATTTGGCTTTAACTCGCAAAAGTAAGGCTATTCCTGTTTTTCTTTCTCAAACAAGGTCATTTAAAGAGGTTTATGCATGGAACCTTCTTAGAATGGATATATATGAAGGACTTAGGAGTTTGAACTTGTTTTGACTGAAGGAATTGGTGTTTATAAGCAAAAATCCGAATTTCGTCTTAATACCGCAAAAGAAGGCTATTCCTGTTTTTCTTTCTCATACAAGGTCATTTAAAGAGTTTTATGCATGGAACCTATTTAGAATTGATATATATGAAGGACAAATTAGTTTGAACTTGTTTTGACTGAAGGAATTTTTTTATAGCAAAAATACCAATTTGGCTTTAACTCGCAAAAGTAAGGCTATTCCTGTTTTTCTTTCTCAAACAAGGTCATTTAAAGAGGTTTATGCATGGAACCTTCTTAGAATGGATATATATGGAGGACAAATTAGTTTGAACTTGTTTTGACTGAAGGAATTCATTTTATAGCAAAAATACCAATTTGGCTTTAACTCGCAATATTAAGGCTATTCCTGTTTTTCTTTCTCAAACAAAGTCATTTAAAGAGGTTTATGCATGGAACCTTCTTAGAATGGATATATATGAAGGACAAATTAGTTTGAACTTGTTTTGACTGAAGGAATTGGTGTTTATAAGCAAAAATCTGAATTTCGTCTTAATTCCGCAAAAGAAGGCTATTCCTGTTTTTCTTTCTCAAACAAGGTCATTTAAAGAGGTTTATGCATGGAACCTTCTTAGAATGGATATATATGAAGGACAAATTAGTTTGAACTTGTTTTGACTGAAGGAATTCATTTTATAGCAAAAATACCAATTTGGCTTTAACTCGCAAAAGTAAATCTATTCCTGTTTTTCTTTCTCAAACAAGGTCATTTAAAGAGGTTTATGCATGGAACCTTCTTAGAATGGATATATATGAAGGACAAATTAGTTTGAACTTGTTTTGACTGAAGGAATTCATTTTATAGCAAAAATACCAATTTGGCTTTAACTCGCAAAAGTAAGGCTATTCCTGTTTTTCTTTCTCAAACAAGGTCATTTAAAGAGGTTTATGCATGGAACCTTCTTAGAATGGATATATATGAAGGACAAATTAGTTTAAAGTTGTTTTGACTGAAGGAATTCATTTTATAGCAAAAATACCAATTTGGCTTTAACTCGCAAAAGTAAGGCTATTACTGTTTTTCTTTCTCAAACAAGGTCTTTTAAAGAGGTTTATGCATGGAACCTTCTTAGAATGGATATATATGAAGGACATAGGAGTTTGAACTTGTTTTGACTGAAGGAATTGGTGTTTTTAAGGAAAAATCCGAATTTCGTCTTAATTCCGCAAAAGAAGGCTATTCCTGTTTTTCTTTCTCAAACAAGGTCATTTAAAGAGGGTTATGCATGGAACCTACTTAGAATTGATATATATGAAACACAAATTAGTTTGAACTTGTTTTGGCTGAAGTAATTCATTTTATAGCAAAAATTCCAATTTGTCTTTAACTCGCAAAAGTAAGGCTATTCCTGTTTTTCTTTCTCAAACAAGGTCATTTAAAGAGGTTTATGCATGGAACCTTCTTAGAATGGATATATATGAAGGTCAAATTAGTTTGAACTTGTTTTGACTGAAGGAATTCATTTTATAGCAAAAATACCAATTTGGCTTTAACTCGCAAAAGTAAGGCTATTACTGTTTTTCTTTCTCAAACAAGGTCATTTAAAGAGGTTTATGCATGGAACTTTCTTAGAATGGATATATATGAAGGACATAGGAGTTTGAACTTGTTTTGACTGAAGGAATTGGTGTTTATAAGCAAAAATCCGAATTTCGTCTTGATTCCGCAAAAGAAGGCTATTCCTGTTTTTCTTTCTCATACAAGGTCATTTAAAGAGGTTTATGCATGGAACCTTCTTAGAATGGATATATATGAAGGACAAATTAGTTTGAACTTGTTTTGACTGAAGGAATTCATTTCATAGCAAAAATACCAATTTGGCTTTAACTCGCAAAAGTAAGGCTATTCCTGTTTTTCTTTCTCAAACAAGGTCATTTAAAGAGGTTTATGCATGGAACCTTCTTAGAATGGATATATATGAAGGACAAATTAGTTTGAACTTGTTTTGACTGAAGGAATTCATTTTATAGCAAAAATACCAATTTGGCTTTAACTCGCAAAAGTAAGGCTATTACTGTTTTTCTTTCTCAAACAAGGTCATTTAAAGAGGTTTATGCATGGAACCTTCTTAGAATGGATATATATGAAGGACATAGGAGTTTGAACTTGTTTTGACTGAAGGAATTGGTGTTTTTAAGCAAAAATCCAAATTTCGTCTTAATTCCGCAAAAGAAGGCTATTCCTGTTTTTCTTTCTCAAACAAGGTCATTTAAAGAGGTTTATGCATGGAACCTTCTTAGAATGGATATATATGAAGGACAAATTAGTTTGAACTTGTTTTGGCTGAAGTAATTCATTTTATAGCAAAAATTCCAATTTGTCTTTAACTCGCAAAAGTAAGGCTATTCCTGTTTTTCTTTCTCAAACAAGGTCATTTAAAGAGGTTTATGCATGGAACCTTCTTAGAATGGATATATATGAAGGACAAATTAGTTTGAACTTGTTTTGACTGAAGGAATTGGTGTTTATAAGCAAAAATCCGAATTTCGTCTTAATTCCGCAAAAGAAGGCTATTCCTGTTTTTCGTTCTCATACAAGGTCATTTAAAGAGGTTTATGCATGGAACCTTCTTAGAATGGATATATATGAAGGACAAATTAGTTTGAACTTGTTTTGACTGAAGGAATTCATTTCATAGCAAAAATACCAATTTGGCTTTAACTCGCAAAAGTAAGGCTATTCCTGTTTTTCTTTCTCAAACAAGGTCATTTAAAGAGGTTTATGCATGGAACCTTCTTAGAATGGATATATATGAAGGACAAATTAGTTTGAACTTGTTTTGACTGAAGGAATTCATTTTATAGCAAAAATACCAATTTGGCTTTAACTCGCAATATTAAGGCAATTCCTGTTTTTCTTTCTCAAACAAAGTCATTTAAAGAGGTTTATGCATGGAACCTTCTTAGAATGGATATATATGAAGGACAAATTAGTTTGAACTTGTTTTGACTGAAGGAATTGGTGTTTATAAGCAAAAATCCGAATTTCGTCTTAATTCCGCAAAAGAAGGCTATTCCTGTTTTTCTTTCTCAAACAAGGTCATTTAAAGAGGTTTATGCATGGAACCTTCTTAGAATGGATATATATGAAGGACAAA
Organism: Odontesthes bonariensis; assembly: GCF_027942865.1. Classification (NCBI taxonomy): domain Eukaryota; kingdom Metazoa; phylum Chordata; class Actinopteri; order Atheriniformes; family Atherinopsidae; genus Odontesthes; species Odontesthes bonariensis. Next base: position 28,616,166 of record NC_134524.1, read on the forward strand.
TTAGTTTGAACTTGTTTTGACTGAAGGAATTCATTTTATAGCAACAATACCAATTTGGCTTTAACTGGCAAAAGTAAGGCTATTCCTGTTTTTCTTTCTCAAACAAGGTCATTTAAAGAGGGTTATGCATGGAACCTACTTAGAATTGATATATATGAAGGACAAATTAATTTGAACTTGTTTTGACTGAAGGAATTCATTTTATAGCAAAAATACCAATTTGGCTTTAACTCGCAAAAGTAAGGCTATTCCTGTTTTTCTTTCTCAAACAAGGTCATTTAAAGAGGTTTATGCATGGAACCTTCTTAGAATGGATATATATGGAGGACAAATTAGTTTGAACTTGTTTTGACTGAAGGAATTCATTTTATAGCAAAAATACCAATTTGGCTTTAACTCGCAATATTAAGGCTATTCCTGTTTTTCTTTCTCAAACAAAGTCATTTAAAGAGGTTTATGCATGGAACCTTCTTAGAATGGATATATATGAAGGACAAATTAGTTTGAACTTGTTTTGACTGAAGGAATTGGTGTTTATAAGCAAAAATCTGAATTTCGTCTTAATTCCGCAAAAGAAGGCTATTCCTGTTTTTCTTTCTCAAACAAGGTCATTTAAAGAGGTTTATGCATGGAACCTTCTTAGAATGGATATATATGAAGGACAAATTAGTTTGAACTTGTTTTGACTGAAGGAATTCATTTTATAGCAAAAATACCAATTTGGCTTTAACTCGCAAAAGTAAGGCTATTCCTGTTTTTCTTTCTCAAACAAGGTCATTTAAAGAGGTTTATGCATGGAACCTTCTTAGAATGGATATATATGAAGGACAAATTAGTTTGAACTTGTTTTGACTGAAGGAATTCATTTTATAGCAAAAATACCAATTTGGCTTTAACTCGCAAAAGTAAGGCTATTCCTGTTTTTCTTTCTCAAACAAGGTCATTTAAAGAGGTTTATGCATGGAACCTTCTTAGAATGGATATATATGAAGGACAAATTAGTTTAAAGTTGTTTTGACTGAAGGAATTCATTTTATAGCAAAAATACCAATTTGGCTTTAACTCGCAAAAGTAAGGCTATTACTGTTTTTCTTTCTCAAACAAGGTCATTTAAAGAGGTTTATGCATGGAACCTTCTTAGAATGGATATATATGAAGGACATAGGAGTTTGAACTTGTTTTGACTGAAGGAATTGGTGTTTTTAAGCAAAAATCCGAATTTCGTCTTAATTCCGCAAAAGAAGGCTATTCCTGTTTTTCTTTCTCAAACAAGGTCATTTAAAGAGGGTTATGCATGGAACCTACTTAGAATTGATATATATGAAACACAAATTAGTTTGAACTTGTTTTGGCTGAAGTAATTCATTTTATAGCAAAAATTCCAATTTGTCTTTAACTCGCAAAAGTAAGGCTATTCCTGTTTTTCTTTCTCAAACAAGGTCATTTAAAGAGGTTTATGCATGGAACCTTCTTAGAATGGATATATATGAAGGTCAAATTAGTTTGAACTTGTTTTGACTGAAGGAATTCATTTTATAGCAAAAATACCAATTTGGCTTTAACTCGCAAAAGTAAGGCTATTACTGTTTTTCTTTCTCAAACAAGGTCATTTAAAGAGGTTTATGCATGGAACTTTCTTAGAATGGATATATATGAAGGACATAGGAGTTTGAACTTGTTTTGACTGAAGGAATTGGTGTTTATAAGCAAAAATCCGAATTTCGTCTTGATTCCGCAAAAGAAGGCTATTCCTGTTTTTCTTTCTCATACAAGGTCATTTAAAGAGGTTTATGCATGGAACCTTCTTAGAATGGATATATATGAAGGACAAATTAGTTTGAACTTGTTTTGACTGAAGGAATTCATTTCATAGCAAAAATACCAATTTGGCTTTAACTCGCAAAAGTAAGGCTATTCCTGTTTTTCTTTCTCAAACAAGGTCATTTAAAGAGGTTTATGCATGGAACCTTCTTAGAATGGATATATATGAAGGACAAATTAGTTTGAACTTGTTTTGACTGAAGGAATTCATTTTATAGCAAAAATACCAATTTGGCTTTAACTCGCAAAAGTAAGGCTATTCCTGTTTTTCTTTCTCAAACAAGGTCATTTAAAGAGGTTTATGCATGGAACCTTCTTAGAATGGATATATATGAAGGACATAGGAGTTTGAACTTGTTTTGACTGAAGGAATTGGTGTTTATAAGCAAAAATCCGAATTTCGTCTTAATACCGCAAAAGAAGGCTATTCCTGTTTTTCTTTCTCATACAAGGTCATTTAAAGAGTTTTATGCATGGAACCTATTTAGAATGGATATATATGAAGGACAAATTAGTTTGAACTTGTTTTGACAGAAGGAATTCTTTTTATAGCAAAAATATCAATTTTGCTTTAACTCGCAAAAGTAAGGCTATTCCTGTTTTTCTTTCTCAAACAAGGTCATTTAAAGAGGTTTATGCATGGAACCTTCTTAGAATTGATATATATGAAGGACAAATTAGTTTGAACTTGTTTTGACTGAAGGAATTCTTTTTATAGCAAAAATACCAATTTGGCTTTAACTCGCAAAAGTAAGGCTATTCCTTTTTTTCTTTCTCAAACAAGGTCATTTAAAGAGGTTTATGCATGGAACCTTCTTAGAATGGATATATATGAAGGACAAATTAGTTTGAACTTGTTTTGACTGAAGGAATTGGTGTTTATAAGCAAAAATCCGAATTTCGTCTTAATTCCGCAAAAGAAGGCTATTCCTGTTTTTCTTTCTCAAACAAGGTCATTTAAAGAGGTTTATGCATGGAACCTTCTTAGAATGGATATATATGAAGGACAAATTAGTTTGAACTTGTTTTGACTGAAGGAATTCATTTTATAGCAAAAATACCAATTTGGCTTTAACTTGCAAAAGTAAGGCTATTCCTGTTTTTCTTTCTCAAACAAGGTCATTTAAAGAGGTTTATGCATGGAACCTTCTTAGAATGGATATATATGAAGGACAAATTAGTTTGAACTTGTTTTGACTGAAGGAATTCATTTTATAGCAAAAATACCAATTTGGCTTTAACTCGCAAAAGTAAGGCTATTCCTGTTTTTCTTTCTCAAACAAGGTCATTTAAAGAGGTTTATGCATTGAACCTTCTTAGAATGGATATATATGAAGGACATAGGAGTTTGAACTTGTTTTGACTGAAGGAATTGGTGTTTATAAGCAAAAATCCGAATTTCGTCTTAATTCCGCAAAAGAAGGCTATTCCAGTTTTTCTTTCTCATACAAGGTCATTTAAAGAGGTTTATGCATGGAACCTTCTTAGAATGGATATATATGAAGGACAAATTAGTTTGAACTTGTTTTGACTGAAGGAATTCATTTTATAGCAAAAATACCAATTTGGCTTTAACTCGCAAAAGTAAGGCTATTCCTGTTTTTCTTTCTCAAACAAGGTCATTTAAAGAGGTTTATGCATGGAACTTTCTTAGAATGGATATATATGAAGGACATAGGAGTTTGAACTTGTTTTGACTGAAGGAATTGGTGTTTATAAGCAAAAATCCGAATTTCGTCTTAATTCCGCAAAAGAAGGCTATTCCTGTTTTTCTTTCTCATACAAGGTCATTTAAAGAGGTTTATGCATGGAACCTTCTTAGAATGGATATATATGAAGGACAAATTAGTTTGAACTTGTTTTGACTGAAGGAATTCATTTCATAGCAAAAATACCAATTTGGCTTTAACTCGCAAAAGTAAGGCTATTCCTGTTTTTCTTTCTCAAACAAGGTCATTTAAAGAGGTTTATGCATGGAACCTTCTTAGAATGGATATATATGAAGGACAAATTAGTTTGAACTTGTTTTGACTGAAGGAATTCATTTTATAGCAAAAATACCAATTTGGCTTTAACTCGCAAAAATAAGGCTATTGCTGTTTTTCTTTCTCAAACAAGGTCATTTAAAGAGGTTTATGCATGGAACCTTCTTAGAATGGATATATATGAAGGACAAATTAGTTTGAACTTGTTTTGACTGAAGGAATTGGTGTTTATAAGCAAAAATCCGAATTTCGTCTTAATTCCGCAAAAGAAGGCTATTCCTGTTTTTCTTTCTCAAACAAGGTCATTTAAAGAGGTTTATGCATGGAACCTTCTTAGAATGGATATATATGAAGGACAAATTAGTTTGAACTTGTTTTGACTGAAGGAATTCATTTTATAGCAAAAATACCAATTTGGCTTTAACTCGCAAAAGTAAGGCTATTCCTGTTTTTCTTTCTCAAACAAGGTCATTTAAAGAGGGTTATGCATGGAACCTACTTAGAATTGATATATATGAAGGACAAATTAGTTTGAACTTGTTTTGACTGAAGGAATTCATTTTATAGCAAAAATACCAATTTGGCTTTAACTCGCAAAAGTAAGGCTATTCCTGTTTTTCTTTCTCAAAAAAGGTCATTTAAAGATGTTTATGCATGGAACCTTCTTAGAATGGATATATATGAAGGACAAATTAGTTTGAACTTGTTTTGACTGAAGGAATTGGTGTTTATAAGCAAAAATCCGAATTTCGTCTTAATTCCGCAAAAGAAGGCTATTCCTGTTTTTCTTTCTCAAACAAGGTCATTTAAAGAGGTTTATGCATGGAACCTTCTTAGAATGGATATATATGAAGGACAAATTAGTTTGAACTTGTTTTGACTGAAGGAATTCATTTTATAGCAAAAATACCAATTTGGCTTTAACTCGCAAAAGTAAGGCTATTCCTGTTTTTCTTTCTCAAACAAGGTCATTTAAAGAGGGTTATGCATGGAACCTACTTAGAATTGATATATATGAAGGACAAATTAGTTTGAACTTGTTTTGACTGAAGGAATTCATTTTATAGCAAAAATACCAATTTGGCTTTAACTCGCAAAAGTAAGGCTATTCCTGTTTTTCTTTCTCAAAAAAGGTCATTTAAAGATGTTTATGCATGGAACCTTCTTAGAATGGATATATATGAAGGACAAATTAGTTTGAACTTGTTTTGACTGAAGGAATTCATTTTATAGCAAAAATACCAATTTGGCTTTAACTCGCAAAAGTAAGGCTATTCCTGTTTTTCTTTCTCAAACAAGGTCATTTAAAGAGGTTTATGCATGGAACCTTCTTAGAATGGATATATATGAAGGACATAGGAGTTTGAACTTGTTTTGACTGAAGGAATTGGTGTTTATAAGCAAAAATCCGAATTTCGTCTTAATTCCGCAAAAGAAGGCTATTCCTGTTTTTCTTTCTCAAACAAGGTCATTTAAAGAGGTTTATGCATGGAACCTTCTTAGAATGGATATATATGAAGGACAAATTAGTTTGAACTTGTTTTGACTGAAGGAATTCATTTTATAGCAAAAATACCAATTTGGCTTTAACTCGCAAAAGTAAGGCTATTCCTGTTTTTCTTTCTCAAACAAGGTCATTTAAAGAGGTTTATGCATGGAACCTTCTTAGAATGGATATATATGAAGGACAAATTAGTTTGAACTTGTTTTGACTGAAGGAATTCATTTTATAGCAAAAATACCAATTTGGCTTTAACTCGCAAAAGTAAGGCTATTCCTGTTTTTCTTTCTCAAACAAGGTCATTTAAAGAGGTTTATGCATGGAACCTTCTTAGAATGGATATATATGAAGGACAAATTAGTTTGAACTTGTTTTGACTGAAGGAATTCATTTTATAGCAAAAATACCAATTTGGCTTTAACTCGCAAAAGTAAGGCTATTCCTGTTTTTCTTTCTCAAACAAGGTCATTTAAAGAGGTTTATGCATGGAACTTTCTTAGAATGGATATATATGAAGGACATAGGAGTTTGAACTTGTTTTGACTGAAGGAATTGGTGTTTATAAGCAAAAATCCGAATTTCGTCTTAATTCCGCAAAAGAAGGCTATTCCTGTTTTTCTTTCTCAAACAAGGTCATTTAAAGAGGTTTATGCATGGAACCTTCTTAGAATGGATATATATGAAGGACAAATTAGTTTGAACTTGTTTTGACTGAAGGAATTCATTTTATAGCAAAAATACCAATTTTTGCTTTAACTCGCAAAAGTAAGGCTATTCCTGTTTTTCTTTCTCAAACAAGGTCATTTAAAGAGGTTTATGCATGGAACCTTCTTAGAATGGATATATATGAAGGACAAATTAGTTTGAACTTGTTTTGACTGAAGGAATTCATTTTATAGCAAAAATACCAATTTGGCTTTAACTCGCAAAAGTAAGGCTATTCCTGTTTTTCTTTCTCAAACAAGGTCATTTAAAGAGGTTTATGCATGGAACCTTCTTAGAATGGATATATATGAAGGACAAATTAGTTTGAACTTGTTTTGACTGAAGGAATTCATTTTATATCAAAAATACCAATTTGGCTTTAACTCGCAAAAGTAAGGCTATTCCTGTTTTTCTTTCTCAAACAAGGTCATTTAAAGAGGTTTATGCATGGAACTTTCTTAGAATGGATATATATGAAGGACATAGGAGTTTGAACTTGTTTTGACTGAAGGAATTGGTGTTTATAAGCAAAAATCCGAATTTCGTCTTAATTCCGCAAAAGAAGGCTATTACTGTTTTTCTTTCTCATACAAGGTCATTTAAAGAGGTTTATGCATGGAACCTTCTTAGAATGGATATATATGAAGGACAAATTAGTTTGAACTTGTTTTGACTGAAGGAATTCATTTCATAGCAAAAATACCAATTTGGCTTTAACTCGCAAAAGTAAGGCTATTCCTGTTTTTCTTTCTCAAACAAGGTCATTTAAAGAGGTTTATGCATGGAACCTTCTTAGAATGGAATATATGAAGGACAAATTAGTTTGAACTTGTTTTGACTGAAGGAATTCATTTTATAGCAAAAATACCAATTTGGCTTTAACTCGCAAAAGTAAGGCTATTGCTGTATTTCTTTCTCAAACAAGGTCATTTAAAGAGGTTTATGCATGGAACCTTCTTAGAATGGATATATATTTAGGAGAAATTAGTTTAAAGTTGTTTTGACTGAAGGAATTCATTTTATAGCAAAAATACCAATTTGGCTTTAACTCGCAAAAGTAAGGCTATTACTGTTTTTCTTTCTCAAACAAGGTCATTTAAAGAGGTTTATGCATGGAACCTTCTTAGAATGGATATATATGAAGGACATAGGAGTTTGAACTTGTTTTGACTGAAGGAATTGGTGTTTTTAAGCAAAAATCCGAATTTCGTCTTAATTCCGCAAAAGAAGGCTATTCCTGTTTTTCTTTCTCATACAAGGTCATTTAAAGAGGTTTATGCATGGAACCTTCTTAGAATGGATATATATGGAGGACAAATTAGTTTGAACTTGTTTTGACTGAAGGAATTCATTTTATAGCAAAAATACCAATTTGGCTTTAACTCGCAAAAGTAAGGCTATTCCTGTTTTTCTTTCTCAAACAAGGTCATTTAAAGAGGTTTATGCATGGAACCTTCTTAGAATGGATATATATGAAGGACAAATTAGTTTGAACTTGTTTTGACTGAAGGAATTCATTTTATAGCAAAAATACCAATTTGGCTTTAAGTCTCAAAAGTAAGGCTATTCCTGTTTTTCTTTCTCAAACAAGGTCATTTAAAGAGGTTTATGCATGGAACCTTCTTAGAATGGATATATATGAAGGACAAATTAGTTTGAACTTGTTTTGACTGAAGGAATTCATTTTATAGCAAAAATACCAATTTGGCTTTAACTCGCAAAAGTAAGGCTATTCCTGTTTTTCTTTCTCAAACAAGGTCATTTAAAGAGGTTTATGCATGGAACTTTCTTAGAATGGATATATATGAAGGACATAGGAGTTTGAACTTGTTTTGACTGAAGGAATTGGTGTTTATAAGCAAAAATCCGAATTTCGTCTTAATTCCGCAAAAGAAGGCTATTCCTGTTTTTCTTTCTCAAACAAGGTCATTTAAAGAGGTTTATGCATGGAACCTTCTTAGAATGGATATATATGAAGGACAAATTAGTTTGAACTTGTTTTGACTGAAGGAATTCATTTTATAGCAAAAATACCAATTTGGCTTTAACTCGCAAAAGTAAGGCTATTCCTGTTTTTCTTTCTCAAACAAGGTCATTTAAAGAGGGTTATGCATGGAACCTACTTAGAATTGATATATATGAAGGACAAATTAGTTTGAACTTGTTTTGACTGAAGGAATTCATTTTATAGCAAAAATACCAATTTGGCTTTAACTCGCAAAAGTAAGGCTATTCCTGTTTTTCTTTCTCAAAAAAGGTCATTTAAAGATGTTTATGCATGGAACCTTCTTAGAATGGATATATATGAAGGACAAATTAGTTTGAACTTGTTTTGACTGAAGGAATTCATTTTATAGCAAAAATACCAATTTGGCTTTAACTCGCAAAAGTAAGGCTATTCCTGTTTTTCTTTCTCAAACAAGGTCATTTAAAGAGGTTTATGCATGGAACCTTCTTAGAATGGATATATATGAAGGACATAGGAGTTTGAACTTGTTTTGACTGAAGGAATTGGTGTTTATAAGCAAAAATCCGAATTTCGTCTTAATTCCGCAAAAGAAGGCTATTCCTGTTTTTCTTTCTCAAACAAGGTCATTTAAAGAGGTTTATGCATGGAACCTTCTTAGAATTGATATATATGAAGGACAAATTAGTTTGAACTTGTTTTGACTGAAGGAATTCATTTTATAGCAAAAATACCAATTTGGCTTTAACTCGCAAAAGTAAGGCTATTCCTGTTTTTCTTTCTCAAACAAGGTCATTTAAAGAGGTTTATGCATGGAACCTTCTTAGAATGGATATATATGAAGGACAAATTAGTTTGAACTTGTTTTGACTGAAGGAATTCATTTTATATCAAAAATACCAATTTGGCTTTAACTCGCAAAAGTAAGGCTATTCCTGTTTTTCTTTCTCAAACAAGGTCATTTAAAGAGGTTTATGCATGGAACTTTCTTAGAATGGATATATATGAAGGACATAGGAGTTTGAACTTGTTTTGACTGAAGGAATTGGTGTTTATAAGCAAAAATCCGAATTTCGTCTTAATTCCGCAAAAGAAGGCTATTCCTGTTTTTCTTTCTCATACAAGGTCATTTAAAGAGGTTTATGCATGGAACCTTCTTAGAATGGATATATATGAAGGACAAATTAGTTTGAACTTGTTTTGACTGAAGGAATTCATTTCATAGCAAAAATACCAATTTGGCTTTAACTCGCAAAAGTAAGGCTATTCCTGTTTTTCTTTCTCAAACAAGGTCATTTAAAGAGGTTTATGCATGGAACCTTCTTAGAATGGAATATATGAAGGACAAATTAGTTTGAACTTGTTTTGACTGAAGGAATTCATTTTATAGCAAAAATACCAATTTGGCTTTAACTCGCAAAAGTAAGGCTATTGCTGTTTTTCTTTCTCAAACAAGGTCATTTAAAGAGGTTTATGCATGGAACCTTCTTAGAATGGATATATATGGAGGACAAATTAGTTTGAACTTGTTTTGACTGAAGGAATTCTTTTTATAGCAAAAATACCAATTTGGCTTTAACTCGCAATATTAAGGCTATTCCTGTTTTTCTTTCTCAAACAAAGTCATTTAAAGAGGTTTATGCATGGAACCTTCTTAGAATGGATATATATGAAGGACAAATTAGTTTTAACTTGTTTTGACTGAAGGAATTGGTGTTTATAAGCAAAAATCCGAATTTCGTCTTAATTCCGCAAAAGAAGGCTATTCCTGTTTTTCTTTCTCAAACAAGGTCATTTAAAGAGGTTTATGCATGGAACCTTCTTAGAATGGATATATATGAAGGACAAATTAGTTTGAACTTGTTTTGACTGAAGGAATTCATTTTATAGCAAAAATACCAATTTGGCTTTAACTCGCAAAAGTAAGGCTATTCCTGTTTTTCTTTCTCAAACAAGGTCATTTAAAGAGGGTTATGCATGGAACCTACTTAGAATTGATATATATGAAGGACAAATTAGTTTGAACTTGTTTTGACTGAAGGAATTCATTTTATAGCAAAAATACCAATTTGGCTTTAACTCGCAAAAGTAAGGCTATTCCTGTTTTTCTTTCTCAAAAAAGGTCATTTAAAGATGTTTATGCATGGAACCTTCTTAGAATGGATATATATGAAGGACAAATTAGTTTGAACTTGTTTTGACTGAAGGAATTGGTGTTTATAAGCAAAAATCCGAATTTCGTCTTAATTCCGCAAAAGAAGGCTATTCCTGTTTTTCTTTCTCAAACAAGGTCATTTAAAGAGGTTTATGCATGGAACCTTCTTAGAATGGATATATATGAAGGACAAATTAGTTTGAACTTGTTTTGACTGAAGGAATTCATTTTATAGCAAAAATACCAATTTGGCTTTAACTCGCAAAAGTAAGGCTATTCCTGTTTTTCTTTCTCAAACAAGGTCATTTAAAGAGGGTTATGCATGGAACCTACTTAGAATTGATATATATGAAGGACAAATTAGTTTGAACTTGTTTTGACTGAAGGAATTCATTTTATAGCAAAAATACCAATTTGGCTTTAACTCGCAAAAGTAAGGCTATTCCTGTTTTTCTTTCTCAAAAAAGGTCATTTAAAGATGTTTATGCATGGAACCTTCTTAGAATGGATATATATGAAGGACAAATTAGTTTGAACTTGTTTTGACTGAAGGAATTGGTGTTTATAAGCAAAAATCCGAATTTCGTCTTAATTCCGCAAAAGAAGGCTATTCCTGTTTTTCTTTCTCAAACAAGGTCATTTAAAGAGGTTTATGCATGGAACCTTCTTAGAATGGATATATATGAAGGACAAATTAGTTTGAACTTGTTTTGACTGAAGGAATTCATTTTATAGCAAAAATACCAATTTGGCTTTAACTCGCAAAAGTAAGGCTATTCCTGTTTTTCTTTCTCAAACAAGGTCATTTAAAGAGGTTTATGCATGGAACTTTCTTAGAATGGATATATATGAAGGACATAGGAGTTTGAACTTGTTTTGACTGAAGGAATTGGTGTTTATAAGCAAAAATCCGAATTTCGTCTTAATTCCGCAAAAGAAGGCTATTCCTGTTTTTCTTTCTCAAACAAGGTCATTTAAAGAGGTTTATGCATGGAACCTTCTTAGAATGGAATATATGAAGGACAAATTAGTTTGAACTTGTTTTGACTGAAGGAATTCATTTTATAGCAAAAATACCAATTTGGCTTTAACTCGCAAAAGTAAGGCTATTGCTGTATTTCTTTCTCAAACAAGGTCATTTAAAGAGGTTTATGCATGGAACCTTCTTAGAATGGATATATATTTAGGAGAAATTAGTTTAAAGTTGTTTTGACTGAAGGAATTCATTTTATAGCAAAAATACCAATTTGGCTTTAACTCGCAAAAGTAAGGCTATTACTGTTTTTCTTTCTCAAACAAGGTCATTTAAAGAGGTTTATGCATGGAACCTTCTTAGAATGGATATATATGAAGGACATAGGAGTTTGAACTTGTTTTGACTGAAGGAATTGGTGTTTTTAAGCAAAAATCCGAATTTCGTCTTAATTCCGCAAAAGAAGGCTATTCCTGTTTTTCTTTCTCATACAAGGTCATTTAAAGAGGTTTATGCATGGAACCTTCTTAGAATGGATATATATGGAGGACAAATTAGTTTGAACTTGTTTTGACTGAAGGAATTCTTTTTATAGCAAAAATACCAATTTGGCTTTAACTCGCAAAAGTAAGGCTATTCCTGTTTTTCTTTCTCAAACAAGGTCATTTAAAGAGGTTTATGCATGGAACTTTCTTAGAATGGATATATATGAAGGACATAGGAGTTTGAACTTGTTTTGACTGAAGGAATTGGTGTTTATAAGCAAAAATCCGAATTTCGTCTTAATTCCGCAAAAGAAGGCTATTCCTGTTTTTCTTTCTCATACAAGGTCATTTAAAGAGGTTTATGCATGGAACCTTCTTAGAATGGATATATATGAAGGACAAATTAGTTTGAACTTGTTTTGACTGAAGGAATTCATTTCATAGCAAAAATACCAATTTGGCTTTAACTCGCAAAAGTAAGGCTATTCCTGTTTTTCTTTCTCAAACAAGGTCATTTAAAGAGGTTTATGCATGGAACCTTCTTAGAATGGAATATATGAAGGACAAATTAGTTTGAACTTGTTTTGACTGAAGGAATTCATTTTATAGCAAAAATACCAATTTGGCTTTAACTCGCAAAAGTAAGGCTATTGCTGTTTTTCTTTCTCAAACAAGGTCATTTAAAGAGGTTTATGCATGGAACCTTCTTAGAATGGATATATATTTAGGAGAAATTAGTTTAAAGTTGTTTTGACTGAAGGAATTCATTTTATAGCAAAAATACCAATTTGGCTTTAACTCGCAAAAGTAAGGCTATTACTGTTTTTCTTTCTCAAACAAGGTCATTTAAAGAGGTTTATGCATGGAACCTTCTTAGAATGGATATATATGAAGGACATAGGAGTTTGAACTTGTTTTGACTGAAGGAATTGGTGTTTTTAAGCAAAAATCCGAATTTCGTCTTAATTCCGCAAAAGAAGGCTATTCCTGTTTTTCTTTCTCATACAAGGTCATTTAAAGAGGTTTATGCATGGAACCTTCTTAGAATGGATATATATGGAGGACAAATTAGTTTGAACTTGTTTTGACTGAAGGAATTCTTTTTATAGCAAAAATACCAATTTGGCTTTAACTCGCAATATTAAGGCTATTCCTGTTTTTCTTTCTCAAACAAAGTCATTTAAAGAGGTTTATGCATGGAACCTTCTTAGAATGGATATATATGAAGGACAAATTAGTTTGAACTTGTTTTGACTGAAGGAATTGGTGTTTATAAGCAAAAATCCGAATTTCGTCTTAATTCCGCAAAAGAAGGCTATTCCTGTTTTTCTTTCTCAAACAAGGTCATTTAAAGAGGTTTATGCATGGAACCTTCTTAGAATGGATATATATGAAGGACAAATTAGTTTGAACTTGTTTTGACTGAAGGAATTCATTTTATAGCAAAAATACCAATTTGGCTTTAACTCGCAAAAGTAAGGCTATTCCTGTTTTTCTTTCTCAAACAAGGTCATTTAAAGAGGTTTCTGCATGGAACCTTCTTAGAATGGATATATATGAAGGACAAATTAGTTTGAACTTGTTTTGACTGAAGGAATTCATTTTATAGCAAAAATACCAATTTGGCTTTAACTCGCAAAAGTAAGGCTATTACTGTTTTTCTTTCTCAAACAAGGTCATTTAAAGAGGTTTATGCATGGAACCTTCTTAGAATGGATATATATGAAGGACATAGGAGTTTGAACTTGTTTTGACTGAAGAAATTGGTGTTTTTAAGCAAAAATCCGAATTTCGTCTTAATTCCGCAAAAGAAGGCTATTCCTGTTTTTCTTTCTCATACAAGGTCATTTAAAGAGGTTTATGCATGGAACCTTCTTAGAATGGATATATATGAAGGACAAATTAGTTTGAACTTGTTTTGACTGAAGGAATTCATTTCATAGCAAAAATACCAATTTGGCTTTAACTCGCAAAAGTAAGGCTATTCCTGTTTTTCTTTCTCAAACAAGGTCATTTAAAGAGGTTTATGCATGGAACCTTCTTAGAATGGATATATATGGAGGACAAATTAGTTTGAACTTGTTTTGACTGAAGGAATTCTTTTTATAGCAAAAATACCAATTTGGCTTTAACTCGCAAAAGTAAGGCTATTCCTTTTTTTCTTTCTCAAACAAGGTCATTTAAAGAGGTTTATGCATGGAACCTTCTTAGAATGGATATATATGGAGGACAAATTAGTTTGAACTTGTTTTGACTGAAGGAATTCATTTTATATCAAAAATACCAATTTGGCTTTAACTCGCAATATTAAGGCTATTCCTGTTTTTCTTTCTCAAACAAGGTCATTTAAAGAGGTTTATGCATGGAACCTTCTTAGAATGGATATATATGAAGGACAAATTAGTTTGAACTTGTTTTGACTGAAGGAATTCATTTTATAGCAAAAATACCAATTTGGCTTTAACTCGCAAAAGTAAGGCTATTCCTGTTTTTCTTTCTCAAACAAGGTCATTTAAAGAGGTTTATGCATGGAACTTTCTTAGAATGGATATATATGAAGGACATAGGAGTTTGAACTTGTTTTGACTGAAGGAATTGGTGTTTATAAGCAAAAATCCGAATTTCGTCTTAATTCCGCAAAAGAAGGCTATTCCTGTTTTTCTTTCTCATACAAGGTCATTTAAAGAGGTTTATGCATGGAACCTTCTTAGAATGGATATATATGGAGGACAAATTAGTTTGAACTTGTTTTGACTGAAGGAATTCTTTTTATAGCAAAAATACCAATTTGGCTTTAACTCGCAAAAGTAAGGCTATTCCTTTTTTTCTTTCTCAAACAAGGTCATTTAAAGAGGTTTATGCATGGAACCTTCTTAGAATGGATATATATGGAGGACAAATTAGTTTGAACTTGTTTTGACTGAAGGAATTCATTTTATAGCAAAAATACCAATTTGGCTTTAACTCGCAAAAGTAAGGCTATTCCTGTTTTTCTTTCTCAAACAAGGTCATTTAAAGAGGTTTATGCATGGAACCTTCTTAGAATGGATATATATGGAGGACAAATTAGTTTGAACTTGTTTTGACTGAAGGAATTCTTTTTATAGCAAAAATACCAATTTGGCTTTAACTCGCAAAAGTAAGGCTATTCCTTTTTTTCTTTCTCAAACAAGGTCATTTAAAGAGGTTTATGCATGGAACCTTCTTAGAATGGATATATATGGAGGACAAATTAGTTTGAACTTGTTTTGACTGAAGGAATTCATTTTATAGCAAAAATACCAATTTGGCTTTAACTCGCAATATTAAGGCTATTCCTGTTTTTCTTTCTCAAACAAAGTCATTTAAAGAGGTTTATGCATGGAACCTTCTTAGAATGGATATATATGAAGGACAAATTAGTTTGAACTTGTTTTGACTGAAGGAATTGGTGTTTATAAGCAAAAATCCGAATTTCGTCTTAATTCCGCAAAAGAAGGCTATTCCTGTTTTTCTTTCTCAAACAAGGTCATTTAAAGAGGTTTATGCATGGAACCTTCTTAGAATGGATATATATGAAGGACAAATTAGTTTGAACTTGTTTTGACTGAAGGAATTCATTTTATAGCAAAAATACCAATTTGGCTTTAACTCGCAAAAGTAAGGCTATTCCTGTTTTTCTTTCTCAAAAAAGGTCATTTAAAGATGTTTATGCATGGAACCTTCTTAGAATGGATATATATGAAGGACAAATTAGTTTGAACTTGTTTTGACTGAAGGAATTAATTTTATAGCAAAAATACCAATTTGGCTTTAACTCGCAAAAGTAAGGCTATTCCTGTTTTTCTTTCTCAAACAAGGTCATTTAAAGAGGTTTATGCATGGAACCTTCTTAGAATGGATATATATGAAGGACAAATTAGTTTGAACTTGTTTTGACTGAAGGAATTAATTTTATAGCAAAAATACCAATTTGGCTTTAACTCGCAAAAGTAAGGCTATTCCTGTTTTTCTTTCTCAAACAAGGTCATTTAAAGAGGGTTATGCATGGAACCTACTTAGAATTGATATATATGAAGGACAAATTAGTTTGAACTTGTTTTGACTGAAGGAATTCATTTTATAGCAAAAATACCAATTTGGCTTTAACTCGCAAAAGTAAGGCTATTCCTGTTTTTCTTTCTCAAAAAAGGTCATTTAAAGATGTTTATGCATGGAACCTTCTTAGAATGGATATATATGAAGGACAAATTAGTTTGAACTTGTTTTGACTGAAGGAATTCATTTTATAGCAAAAATACCAATTTGGCTTTAACTCGCAAAAGTAAGGCTATTACTGTTTTTCTTTCTCAAACAAGGTCATTTAAAGAGGTTTATGCATGGAACCTTCTTAGAATGGATATATATGAAGGACATAGGAGTTTGAACTTGTTTTGACTGAAGGAATTGGTGTTTTTAAGCAAAAATCCGAATTTCGTCTTAATTCCGCAAAAGAAGGCTATTCCTGTTTTTCTTTCTCATACAAGGTCATTTAAAGAGGTTTATGCATGGAACCTTCTTAGAATGGATATATATGAAGGACAAATTAGTTTGAACTTGTTTTGACTGAAGGAATTAATTTTATAGCAAAAATACCAATTTGGCTTTAACTCGCAAAAGTAAGGCTATTCCTGTTTTTCTTTCTCAAACAATGTCATTTAAAGAGGGTTATGCATGGAACCTACTTAGAATTGATATATATGAAGGACAAATTAGTTTGAACTTGTTTTGACTGAAGGAATTCATTTTATAGCAAAAATACCAATTTGGCTTTAACTCGCAAAAGTAAGGCTATTCCTGTTTTTCTTTCTCAAAAAAGGTCATTTAAAGATGTTTATGCATGGAACCTTCTTAGAATGGATATATATGAAGGACAAATTAGTTTGAACTTGTTTTGACTGAAGGAATTCATTTTATAGCAAAAATACCAATTTGGCTTTAACTCGCAAAAGTAAGGCTATTACTGTTTTTCTTTCTCAAACAAGGTCATTTAAAGAGGTTTATGCATGGAACCTTCTTAGAATGGATATATATGAAGGACATAGGAGTTTGAACTTGTTTTGACTGAAGGAATTGGTGTTTTTAAGCAAAAATCCGAATTTCGTCTTAATTCCGCAAAAGAAGGCTATTCCTGTTTTTCTTTCTCATACAAGGTCATTTAAAGAGGTTTATGCATGGAACCTTCTTAGAATGGATATATATGAAGGACAAATTAGTTTGAACTTGTTTTGACTGAAGGAATTCATTTTATAGCAAAAATACCAATTTGGCTTTAACTCGCAAAAGTAAGGCTATTCCTGTTTTTCTTTCTCAAACAAGGTCATTTAAAGAGTTTTATGCATGGAACCTATTTAGAATGGATATATATGAAGGACAAATTAGTTTGAACTTGTTTTGACAGAAGGAATTCTTTTTATAGCAAAAATATCAATTTGGCTTTAACTCGCAAAAGTAAGGCTATTCCTGTTTTTCTTTCTCAAACAAGGTCATTTAAAGAGGTTTATGCATGGAACCTTCTTAGAATTGATATATATGAAGGACAAATTAGTTTGAACTTGTTTTGACTGAAGGAATTCTTTTTATAGCAAAAATACCAATTTGGCTTTAACTCGCAAAAGTAAGGCTATTCCTTTTTTTCTTTCTCAAACAAGGTCATTTAAAGAGGTTTATGCATGGAACCTTCTTAGAATGGATATATATGGAGGACAAATTAGTTTGAACTTGTTTTGACTGAAGGAATTCTTTTTATAGCAAAAATACCAATTTGAATTTTAACTCGCAAAAGTAAGGCTATTCCTTTTTTTCTTTCTCAAACAAGGTCATTTAAAGAGTTTTATGCATGGAACCTTCTTAGAATGGATATATATGAAGGACAAATTAGTTTGAACTTGTTTTGACTGAAGGAATTGGTGTTTATAAGCAAAAATCCGAATTTCGTCTTAATTCCGCAAAAGAAGGCTATTCCTGTTTTTCTTTCTCAAACAAGGTCATTTAAAGAGGTTTATGCATGGAACCTTCTTAGAATGGATATATATGAAGGACAAATTAGTTTGAACTTGTTTTGACTGAAGGAATTCATTTTATAGCAAAAATACCAATTTGGCTTTAACTCGCAAAAGTAAGGCTATTCCTGTTTTTCTTTCTCAAACAAGGTCATTTAAAGAGGTTTATGCATGGAACCTTCTTAGAATGGATATATATGAAGGACAAATTAGTTTGAACTTGTTTTGACTGAAGGAATTCATTTAATAGCAAAAATACCAATTTGGCTTTAACTCGCAAAAGTAAGGCTATTCCTGTTTTTCTTTCTCAAACAAGGTCATTTAAAGAGGTTTATGCATGGAACCTTCTTAGAATGGATATATATGAAGGACATAGGAGTTTGAACTTGTTTTGACTGAAGGAATTGGTGTTTATAAGCAAAAATCCGAATTTCGTCTTAATTCCGCAAAAGAAGGCTATTCCAGTTTTTCTTTCTCATACAAGGTCATTTAAAGAGGTTTATGCATGGAACCTTCTTAGAATGGATATATATGAAGGACAAATTAGTTTGAACTTGTTTTGACTGAAGGAATTCATTTTATAGCAAAAATACCAATTTGGCTTTAACTCGCAAAAGTAAGGCTATTCCTGTTTTTCTTTCTCAAACAAGGTCATTTAAAGAGGTTTATGCATGGAACTTTCTTAGAATGGATATATATGAAGGACATAGGAGTTTGAACTTGTTTTGACTGAAGGAATTGGTGTTTATAAGCAAAAATCCGAATTTCGTCTTAATTCCGCAAAAGAAGGCTATTCCTGTTTTTCTTTCTCATACAAGGTCATTTAAAGAGGTTTATGCATGGAACCTTCTTAGAATGGATATATATGAAGGACAAATTAGTTTGAACTTGTTTTGACTGAAGGAATTCATTTCATAGCAAAAATACCAATTTGGCTTTAACTCGCAAAAGTAAGGCTATTCCTGTTTTTCTTTCTCAAACAAGGTCATTTAAAGAGGTTTATGCATGGAACCTTCTTAGAATGGATATATATGAAGGACAAATTAGTTTGAACTTGTTTTGACTGAAGGAATTCATTTTATAGCAAAAATACCAATTTGGCTTTAACTCGCAAAAATAAGGCTATTGCTGTTTTTCTTTCTCAAACAAGGTCATTTAAAGAGGTTTATGCATGGAACCTTCTTAGAATGGATATATATGAAGGACAAATTAGTTTGAACTTGTTTTGACTGAATGAATTGGTGTTTATAAGCAAAAATCCGAATTTCGTCTTAATTCCGCAAAAGAAGGCTATTCCTGTTTTTTTTTCTCAAACAAGGTCATTTAAAGAGGTTTATGCATGGAACCTTCTTAGAATGGATATATATGAAGGACAAATTAGTTTGAACTTGTTTTGACTGAAGGAATTCATTTTATAGCAAAAATACCAATTTGGCTTTAACTCGCAAAAGTAAGGCTATTCCTGTTTTTCTTTCTCAAACAAGGTCATTTAAAGAGGGTTATGCATGGAACCTACTTAGAATTGATATATATGAAGGACAAATTAGTTTGAACTTGTTTTGACTGAAGGAATTCATTTTATAGCAAAAATACCAATTTGGCTTTAACTCGCAAAAGTAAGGCTATTCTTGTTTTTCTTTCTCAAAAAAGGTCATTTAAAGATGTTTATGCATGGAACCTTCTTAGAATGGATATATATGAAGGACAAATTAGTTTGAACTTGTTTTGACTGAAGGAATTGGTGTTTATAAGCAAAAATCCGAATTTCGTCTTAATTCCGCAAAAGAAGGCTATTCCTGTTTTTCTTTCTCAAACAAGGTCATTTAAAGAGGTTTATGCATGGAACCTTCTTAGAATGGATATATATGAAGGACAAATTAGTTTGAACTTGTTTTGACTGAAGGAATTCATTTTATAGCAAAAATACCAATTTGGCTTTAACTCGCAAAAGTAAGGCTATTCCTGTTTTTCTTTCTCAAACAAGGTCATTTAAAGAGGTTTATGCATGGAACCTTCTTAGAATGGATATATATGAAGGACAAATTAGTTTGAACTTGTTTTGACTGAAGGAATTCATTTTATAGCAAAAATACCAATTTGGCTTTAACTCGCAAAAGTAAGGCTATTCCTGTTTTTCTTTCTCAAACAAGGTCATTTAAAGAGGTTTATGCATGGAACCTTCTTAGAATGGATATATATGAAGGACAAATTAGTTTGAACTTGTTTTGACTGAAGGAATTCATTTTATATCAAAAATACCAATTTGGCTTTAACTCGCAAAAGTAAGGCTATTCCTGTTTTTCTTTCTCAAACAAGGTCATTTAAAGAGGTTTATGCATGGAACTTTCTTAGAATGGATATATATGAAGGACATAGGAGTTTGAACTTGTTTTGACTGAAGGAATTGGTGTTTATAAGCAAAAATCCGAATTTCGTCTTAATTCCGCAAAAGAAGGCTATTCCTGTTTTTCTTTCTCATACAAGGTCATTTAAAGAGGTTTATGCATGGAACCTTCTTAGAATGGATATATATGAAGGACAAATTAGTTTGAACTTGTTTTGACTGAAGGAATTCATTTCATAGCAAAAATACCAATTTGGCTTTAACTCGCAAAAGTAAGGCTATTCCTGTTTTTCTTTCTCAAACAAGGTCATTTAAAGAGGTTTATGCATGGAACCTTCTTAGAATGGAATATATGAAGGACAAATTAGTTTGAACTTGTTTTGACTGAAGGAATTCATTTTATAGCAAAAATACCAATTTGGCTTTAACTCGCAAAAGTAAGGCTATTGCTGTTTTTCTTTCTCAAACAAGGTCATTTAAAGAGGTTTATGCATGGAACCTTCTTAGAATGGATATATATTTAGGAGAAATTAGTTTAAAGTTGTTTTGACTGAAGGAATTCATTTTATAGCAAAAATACCAATTTGGCTTTAACTCGCAAAAGTAAGGCTATTACTGTTTTTCTTTCTCAAACAAGGTCATTTAAAGAGGTTTATGCATGGAACCTTCTTAGAATGGATATATATGAAGGACATAGGAGTTTGAACTTGTTTTGACTGAAGGAATTGGTGTTTTTAAGCAAAAATCCGAATTTCGTCTTAATTCCGCAAAAGAAGGCTATTCCTGTTTTTCTTTCTCATACAAGGTCATTTAAAGAGGTTTATGCATGGAACCTTCTTAGAATGGATATATATGGAGGACAAATTAGTTTGAACTTGTTTTGACTGAAGGAATTCTTTTTATAGCAAAAATACCAATTTGGCTTTAACTCGCAATATTAAGGCTATTCCTGTTTTTCTTTCTCAAACAAAGTCATTTAAAGAGGTTTATGCATGGAACCTTCTTAGAATGGATATATATGAAGGACAAATTAGTTTGAACTTGTTTTGACTGAAGGAATTGGTGTTTATAAGCAAAAATCCGAATTTCGTCTTAATTCCGCAAAAGAAGGCTATTCCTGTTTTTCTTTCTCAAACAAGGTCATTTAAAGAGGTTTATGCATGGAACCTTCTTAGAATGGATATATATGAAGGACAAATTAGTTTGAACTTGTTTTGACTGAAGGAATTCATTTTATAGCAAAAATACCAATTTGGCTTTAACTCGCAAAAGTAAGGCTATTCCTGTTTTTCTTTCTCAAACAAGGTCATTTAAAGAGGGTTATGCATGGAACCTACTTAGAATTGATATATATGAAGGACAAATTAATTTGAACTTGTTTTGACTGAAGGAATTCATTTTATATCAAAAATACCAATTTGGCTTTAACTCGCAAAAGTAAGGCTATTCCTGTTTTTCTTTCTCAAAAAAGGTCATTTAAAGATGTTTATGCATGGAACCTTCTTAGAATGGATATATATGAAGGACAAATTAGTTTGAACTTGTTTTGACTGAAGGAATTCATTTTATAGCAAAAATACCAATTTGGCTTTAACTCGCAAAAGTAAGGCTATTCCTGTTTTTCTTTCTCAAACAAGGTCATTTAAAGAGGTTTATGTATGGAACCTTCTTAGAATGGATATATATGAAGGACATAGGAGTTTGAACTTGTTTTGACTGAAGGAATTGGTGTTTATAAGCAAAAATCCGAATTTCGTCTTAATTCCGCAAAAGAAGGCTATTCCTGTTTTTCTTTCTCAAACAAGGTCATTTAAAGAGGTTTATGCATGGAACCTTCTTAGAATGGATATATATGAAGGACAAATTAGTTTGAACTTGTTTTGACTGAAGGAATTCATTTTATAGCAAAAATACCAATTTGGCTTTAACTCGCAAAAGTAAGGCTATTCCTGTTTTTCTTTCTCAAACAAGGTCATTTAAAGAGGTTTATGCATGGAACCTTCTTAGAATGGATATATATGAAGGACAAATTAGTTTGAACTTGTTTTGACTGAAGGAATTCATTTTATAGCAAAAATACCAATTTGGCTTTAACTCGCAAAAGTAAGGCTATTCCTGTTTTTCTTTCTCAAACAAGGTCATTTAAAGAGGTTTATGCATGGAACTTTCTTAGAATGGATATATATGAAGGACAAATTAGTTTGAACTTGTTTTGACTGAAGGAATTGGTGTTTATAAGCAAAAATCCGAATTTCGTCTTAATTCCGCAAAAGAAGGCTATTCCTGTTTTTCTTTCTCAAACAAGGTCATTTAAAGAGGTTTATGCATGGAACCTTCTTAGAATGGATATATATGAAGGACAAATTAGTTTGAACTTGTTTTGACTGAAGGAATTCATTTTATAGCAAAAATACCAATTTGGCTTTAACTCGCAAAAGTAAGGCTATTCCTGTTTTTCTTTCTCAAACAAGGTCATTTAAAGAGGTTTATGCATGGAACCTTCTTAGAATGGATATATATGAAGGACAAATTAGTTTGAACTTGTTTTGACTGAAGGAATTCATTTAATAGCAAAAATACCAATTTGGCTTTAACTCGCAAAAGTAAGGCTATTCCTGTTTTTCTTTCTCAAACAAGGTCATTTAAAGAGGTTTATGCATGGAACCTTCTTAGAATGGATATATATGAAGGACATAGGAGTTTGAACTTGTTTTGACTGAAGGAATTGGTGTTTATAAGCAAAAATCCGAATTTCGTCTTAATTCCGCAAAAGAAGGCTATTCCAGTTTTTCTTTCTCATACAAGGTCATTTAAAGAGGTTTATGCATGGAACCTTCTTAGAATGGATATATATGAAGGACAAATTAGTTTGAACTTGTTTTGACTGAAGGAATTCATTTTATAGCAAAAATACCAATTTGGCTTTAACTCGCAAAAGTAAGGCTATTCCTGTTTTTCTTTCTCAAACAAGGTCATTTAAAGAGGTTTATGCATGGAACTTTCTTAGAATGGATATATATGAAGGACATAGGAGTTTGAACTTGTTTTGACTGAAGGAATTGGTGTTTATAAGCAAAAATCCGAATTTCGTCTTAATTCCGCAAAAGAAGGCTATTCCTGTTTTTCTTTCTCATACAAGGTCATTTAAAGAGGTTTATGCATGGAACCTTCTTAGAATGGATATATATGAAGGACAAATTAGTTTGAACTTGTTTTGACTGAAGGAATTCATTTCATAGCAAAAATACCAATTTGGCTTTAACTCGCAAAAGTAAGGCTATTCCTGTTTTTCTTTCTCAAACAAGGTCATTTAAAGAGGTTTATGCATGGAACCTTCTTAGAATGGATATATATGAAGGACAAATTAGTTTGAACTTGTTTTGACTGAAGGAATTCATTTTATAGCAAAAATACCAATTTGGCTTTAACTCGCAAAAATAAGGCTATTGCTGTTTTTCTTTCTCAAACAAGGTCATTTAAAGAGGTTTATGCATGGAACCTTCTTAGAATGGATATATATGAAGGACAAATTAGTTTGAACTTGTTTTGACTGAATGAATTGGTGTTTATAAGCAAAAATCCGAATTTCGTCTTAATTCCGCAAAAGAAGGCTATTCCTGTTTTTTTTTCTCAAACAAGGTCATTTAAAGAGGTTTATGCATGGAACCTTCTTAGAATGGATATATATGAAGGACAAATTAGTTTGAACTTGTTTTGACTGAAGGAATTCATTTTATAGCAAAAATACCAATTTGGCTTTAACTCGCAAAAGTAAGGCTATTCCTGTTTTTCTTTCTCAAACAAGGTCATTTAAAGAGGGTTATGCATGGAACCTACTTAGAATTGATATATATGAAGGACAAATTAGTTTGAACTTGTTTTGACTGAAGGAATTCATTTTATAGCAAAAATACCAATTTGGCTTTAACTCGCAAAAGTAAGGCTATTCTTGTTTTTCTTTCTCAAAAAAGGTCATTTAAAGATGTTTATGCATGGAACCTTCTTAGAATGGATATATATGAAGGACAAATTAGTTTGAACTTGTTTTGACTGAAGGAATTGGTGTTTATAAGCAAAAATCCGAATTTCGTCTTAATTCCGCAAAAGAAGGCTATTCCTGTTTTTCTTTCTCAAACAAGGTCATTTAAAGAGGTTTATGCATGGAACCTTCTTAGAATGGATATATATGAAGGACAAATTAGTTTGAACTTGTTTTGACTGAAGGAATTCATTTTATAGCAAAAATACCAATTTGGCTTTAACTCGCAAAAGTAAGGCTATTCCTGTTTTTCTTTCTCAAACAAGGTCATTTAAAGAGGTTTATGCATGGAACCTTCTTAGAATGGATATATATGAAGGACAAATTAGTTTGAACTTGTTTTGACTGAAGGAATTCATTTTATAGCAAAAATACCAATTTGGCTTTAACTCGCAAAAGTAAGGCTATTCCTGTTTTTCTTTCTCAAACAAGGTCATTTAAAGAGGTTTATGCATGGAACCTTCTTAGAATGGATATATATGAAGGACAAATTAGTTTGAACTTGTTTTGACTGAAGGAATTCATTTTATATCAAAAATACCAATTTGGCTTTAACTCGCAAAAGTAAGGCTATTCCTGTTTTTCTTTCTCAAACAAGGTCATTTAAAGAGGTTTATGCATGGAACTTTCTTAGAATGGATATATATGAAGGACATAGGAGTTTGAACTTGTTTTGACTGAAGGAATTGGTGTTTATAAGCAAAAATCCGAATTTCGTCTTAATTCCGCAAAAGAAGGCTATTCCTGTTTTTCTTTCTCATACAAGGTCATTTAAAGAGGTTTATGCATGGAACCTTCTTAGAATGGATATATATGAAGGACAAATTAGTTTGAACTTGTTTTGACTGAAGGAATTCATTTCATAGCAAAAATACCAATTTGGCTTTAACTCGCAAAAGTAAGGCTATTCCTGTTTTTCTTTCTCAAACAAGGTCATTTAAAGAGGTTTATGCATGGAACCTTCTTAGAATGGAATATATGAAGGACAAATTAGTTTGAACTTGTTTTGACTGAAGGAATTCATTTTATAGCAAAAATACCAATTTGGCTTTAACTCGCAAAAGTAAGGCTATTGCTGTTTTTCTTTCTCAAACAAGGTCATTTAAAGAGGTTTATGCATGGAACCTTCTTAGAATGGATATATATTTAGGAGAAATTAGTTTAAAGTTGTTTTGACTGAAGGAATTCATTTTATAGCAAAAATACCAATTTGGCTTTAACTCGCAAAAGTAAGGCTATTACTGTTTTTCTTTCTCAAACAAGGTCATTTAAAGAGGTTTATGCATGGAACCTTCTTAGAATGGATATATATGAAGGACATAGGAGTTTGAACTTGTTTTGACTGAAGGAATTGGTGTTTTTAAGCAAAAATCCGAATTTCGTCTTAATTCCGCAAAAGAAGGCTATTCCTGTTTTTCTTTCTCATACAAGGTCATTTAAAGAGGTTTATGCATGGAACCTTCTTAGAATGGATATATATGGAGGACAAATTAGTTTGATCTTGTTTTGACTGAAGGAATTCTTTTTATAGCAAAAATACCAATTTGGCTTTAACTCGCAATATTAAGGCTATTCCTGTTTTTCTTTCTCAAACAAAGTCATTTAAAGAGGTTTATGCATGGAACCTTCTTAGAATGGATATATATGAAGGACAAATTAGTTTGAACTTGTTTTGACTGAAGGAATTGGTGTTTATAAGCAAAAATCCGAATTTCGTCTTAATTCCGCAAAAGAAGGCTATTCCTGTTTTTCTTTCTCAAACAAGGTCATTTAAAGAGGTTTATGCATGGAACCTTCTTAGAATGGATATATATGAAGGACAAATTAGTTTGAACTTGTTTTGACTGAAGGAATTCATTTTATAGCAAAAATACCAATTTGGCTTTAACTCGCAAAAGTAAGGCTATTCCTGTTTTTCTTTCTCAAACAAGGTCATTTAAAGAGGGTTATGCATGGAACCTACTTAGAATTGATATATATGAAGGACAAATTAATTTGAACTTGTTTTGACTGAAGGAATTCATTTTATATCAAAAATACCAATTTGGCTTTAACTCGCAAAAGTAAGGCTATTCCTGTTTTTCTTTCTCAAAAAAGGTCATTTAAAGATGTTTATGCATGGAACCTTCTTAGAATGGATATATATGAAGGACAAATTAGTTTGAACTTGTTTTGACTGAAGGAATTCATTTTATAGCAAAAATACCAATTTGGCTTTAACTCGCAAAAGTAAGGCTATTCCTGTTTTTCTTTCTCAAACAAGGTCATTTAAAGAGGTTTATGTATGGAACCTTCTTAGAATGGATATATATGAAGGACATAGGAGTTTGAACTTGTTTTGACTGAAGGAATTCGTGTTTATAAGCAAAAATCCGAATTTCGTCTTAATTCCGCAAAAGAAGGCTATTCCTGTTTTTCTTTCTCAAACAAGGTCATTTAAAGAGGTTTATGCATGGAACCTTCTTAGAATGGATATATATGAAGGACAAATTAGTTTGAACTTGTTTTGACTGAAGGAATTCATTTTATAGCAAAAATACCAATTTGGCTTTAACTCGCAAAAGTAAGGCTATTCCTGTTTTTCTTTCTCAAACAAGGTCATTTAAAGAGGTTTATGCATGGAACCTTCTTAGAATGGATATATATGAAGGACAAATTAGTTTGAACTTGTTTTGACTGAAGGAATTCATTTTATAGCAAAAATACCAATTTGGCTTTAACTCGCAAAAGTAAGGCTATTCCTGTTTTTCTTTCTCAAACAAGGTCATTTAAAGAGGTTTATGCATGGAACTTTCTTAGAATGGATATATATGAAGGACAAATTAGTTTGAACTTGTTTTGACTGAAGGAATTGGTGTTTATAAGCAAAAATCCGAATTTCGTCTTAATTCCGCAAAAGAAGGCTATTCCTGTTTTTCTTTCTCAAACAAGGTCATTTAAAGAGGTTTATGCATGGAACCTTCTTAGAATGGATATATATGAAGGACAAATTAGTTTGAACTTGTTTTGACTGAAGGAATTCATTTTATAGCAAAAATACCAATTTGGCTTTAACTCGCAAAAGTAAGGCTATTCCTGTTTTTCTTTCTCAAACAAGGTCATTTAAAGAGGTTTATGCATGGAACCTTCTTAGAATGGATATATATGAAGGACAAATTAGTTTGAACTTGTTTTGACTGAAGGAATTCATTTTATAGCAAAAATACCAATTTGGCTTTAACTCGCAAAAGTAAGGCTATTCTTGTTTTTCTTTCTCAAAAAAGGTCATTTAAAGATGTTTATGCATGGAACCTTCTTAGAATGGATATATATGAAGGACAAATTAGTTTGAACTTGTTTTGACTGAAGGAATTGGTGTTTATAAGCAAAAATCCGAATTTCGTCTTAATTCCGCAAAAGAAGGCTATTCCTGTTTTTCTTTCTCAAACAAGGTCATTTAAAGAGGTTTATGCATGGAACCTTCTTAGAATGGATATATATGAAGGACAAATTAGTTTGAACTTGTTTTGACTGAAGGAATTCATTTTATAGCAAAAATACCAATTTGGCTTTAACTCGCAAAAGTAAGGCTATTCCTGTTTTTCTTTCTCAAACAAGGTCATTTAAAGAGGTTTATGCATGGAACCTTCTTAGAATGGATATATATGAAGGACAAATTAGTTTGAACTTGTTTTGACTGAAGGAATTCATTTTATAGCAAAAATACCAATTTGGCTTTAACTCGCAAAAGTAAGGCTATTCCTGTTTTTCTTTCTCAAACAAGGTCATTTAAAGAGGTTTATGCATGGAACCTTCTTAGAATGGATATATATGAAGGACAAATTAGTTTGAACTTGTTTTGACTGAAGGAATTCATTTTATAGCAAAAATACCAATTTGGCTTTAACTCGCAAAGTAAGGCTATTCTTGTTTTTCTTTCTCAAAAAAGGTCATTTAAAGATGTTTATGCATGGAACCTTCTTAGAATGGATATATATGAAGGACAAATTAGTTTGAACTTGTTTTGACTGAAGGAATTGGTGTTTATAAGCAAAAATCCGAATTTCGTCTTAATTCCGCAAAAGAAGGCTATTCCTGTTTTCTTTCTCAAACAAGGTCATTTAAAGAGGTTTATGCATGGAACCTTCTTAGAATGGATATATATGAAGGACAAATTAGTTTGAACTTGTTTTGACTGAAGGAATTCATTTTATAGCAAAAATACCAATTTGGCTTTAACTCGCAAAAGTAAGGCTATTCCTGTTTTTCTTTCTCAAACAAGGTCATTAAAGAGGTTTATGCATGGAACCTTCTTAGAATGGATATATATGAAGGACAAATTAGTTTGAACTTGTTTTGACTGAAGGAATTCATTTTATATCAAAAATACCAATTGGCTTTAACTCGCAAAAGTAAGGCTATTCCTGTTTTTCTTTCTCAAACAAGGTCATTTAAAGAGGTTTATGCATGGAACTTTCTTAGAATGGATATATATGAAGGACAAATTAGTTTGAACTTGTTTTGACTGAAGGAATTGGGTGTTTATAAGCAAAAATCCGAATTTCGTCTTAATTCCGCAAAAGAAGGCTATTCCTGTTTTTCTTTCTCAAACAAGGTCATTTAAAGAGGTTTATGCATGGAACCTTCTTAGAATGGATATATATGAAGGACAAATTAGTTTGAACTTGTTTTGACTGAAGGAATTCATTTTATAGCAAAAATACCAATTTGGCTTTAACTCGCAAAAGTAAGGCTATTCCTGTTTTTCTTTCTCAAACAAGGTCATTTAAAGAGGTTTATGCATGGAACCTTCTTAGAATGGATATATATGAAGGACAAATTAGTTTGAACTTGTTTTGACTGAAGGAATTCATTTTATAGCAAAAATACCAATTTGGCTTTAACTCGCAAAAGTAAGGCTATTCTTGTTTTTCTTTCTCAAAAAAGGTCATTAAAGATGTTTATGCATGGAACCTTCTTAGAATGGATATATATGAAGGACAAATTAGTTTGAACTTGTTTTGGACTGAAGGAATTGGTGTTTATAAGCAAAAATCCGAATTTCGTCTTAATTCCGCAAAAGAAGGCTATTCCTGTTTTTCTTTCTCAAACAAGGTCATTTAAAGAGGTTTATGCATGGAACCTTCTTAGAATGGATATATATGAAGGACAAATTAGTTTGAACTTGTTTTGACTGAAGGAATTCATTTTATAGCAAAAATACCAATTTGGCTTTAACTCGCAAAAGTAAGGCTATTCCTGTTTTTCTTTCTCAAACAAGGTCATTTAAAGAGGTTTATGCATGGAACCTTCTTAGAATGGATATATATGAAGGACAAATTAGTTTGAACTTGTTTTGACTGAAGGAATTCATTTTATAGCAAAAATACCAATTTGGCTTTAACTCGCAAAAGTAAGGCTATTCTGTTTTTCTTTCTCAAACAAGGTCATTTAAAGAGGTTTATGCATGGAACCTTCTTAGAATGGATATATATGAAGGACAAATTAGTTTGAACTTGTTTTGACTGAAGGAATTCATTTTATATCAAAAATACCAATTTGGCTTTAACTCGCAAAAGTAAGGCTATTCCTGTTTTTCTTTCTCAAACAAGGTCATTTAAAGAGGTTTATGCATGGAACTTTCTTAGAATGGATTATATGAAGGACATAGGAGTTTGAACTTGTTTTGACTGAAGGAATTGGTGTTTATAAGCAAAAATCCGAATTTCGTCTTATTCCGCAAAAGAAGGCTATTCCTGTTTTTCTTTCTCATACAAGGTCATTAAAGAGGTTTATGCATGGAACCTTCTTAGAATGGATATATATGAAGGACAAATAGTTTGAACTTGTTTTGACTGAAGGAATTCATTTCATAGCAAAAATACCAATTTGGCTTTAACTCGCAAAAGTAAGGCTATTCCTGTTTTTCTTTCTCAAACAAGGTCATTTAAAGAGGTTTATGCATGGAACCTTCTTAGAATGGAATATATGAAGGACAAATTAGTTTGAACTTGTTTTGACTGAAGGAATTCATTTTATAGCAAAAATACCAATTTGGCTTTAACTCGCAAAAGTAAGGCTATTGCTGTTTTTCTTTCTCAAACAAGGTCATTTAAAGAGGTTTATGCATGGAACCTTCTTAGAATGGATATATATTTAGGAGAAATTAGTTTAAAGTTGTTTTGACTGAAGGAATTCATTTTATAGCAAAAATACCAATTTGGCTTTAACTCGCAAAAGTAAGGCTATTACTGTTTTTTCTTTCTCAAACAAGTCATTTAAAGAGGTTTATGCATGGAACCTTCTTAGAATGGATATATATGAAGGACATAGGAGTTTGAACTTGTTTTGACTGAAGGAATTGGTGTTTTTAAGCAAAAATCCGAATTTCGTCTTAATTCCGCAAAAGAAGGCTATTCCTGTTTTTCTTTCTCATACAAGGTCATTTAAAGAGGTTTATGCATGGAACCTTCTTAGAATGGATATATATGGAGGACAAATTAGTTTGAACTTGTTTTGACTGAAGGAATTCTTTTTATAGCAAAAATACCAATTTGGCTTTAACTCGCAATATTAAGGCTATTCCTGTTTTTCTTTCTCAAACAAAGTCATTTAAAGAGGTTTATGCATGGAACCTTCTTAGAATGGATATATATGAAGGACAAATTAGTTTGAACTTGTTTTGACTGAAGGAATTGGTGTTTATAAGCAAAAATCCGAATTTTCGTCTTAATTCCGCAAAAGAAGGCTATTCCTGTTTTTCTTTCTCAAACAAGGTCATTTAAAGAGGTTTATGCATGGAACCTTCTTAGAATGGATATATATGAAGGACAAATTAGTTTGAACTTGTTTTGACTGAAGGAATTCATTTTATAGCAAAAATACCAATTTGGCTTTAACTCGCAAAAGTAAGGCTATTCCTGTTTTTCTTTCTCAAACAAGGTCATTTAAAGAGGGTTATGCATGGAACCTACTTAGAATTGATATAATGAAGGACAAATTAATTTGAACTTGTTTTGACTGAAGAATTCATTTTATATCAAAAATACCAATTTGGCTTTAACTCGCAAAAGTAAGGCTATTCCTGTTTTTCTTTCTCAAAAAAGGTCATTTAAAGATGTTTATGCATGGAACCTTCTTAGAATGGATATATATGAAGGACAAATTAGTTTGAACTTGTTTTGACTGAAGGAATTCATTTTATAGCAAAAATACCAATTTGGCTTTAACTCGCAAAAGTAAGGCTATTCCTGTTTTTCTTTCTCAAACAAGGTCATTTAAAGAGGTTTATGTATGGAACCTTCTTAGAATGGATATATATGAAGGACATAGGAGTTTGAACTTGTTTTGACTGAAGGAATTGGTGTTTATAAGCAAAAATCCGAATTTCGTCTTAATTCCGCAAAAGAAGGCTATTCCTGTTTTTCTTTCTCAAACAAGGTCATTTAAAGAGGTTTATGCATGGAACCTTCTTAGAATGGATATATATGAAGGACAAATTAGTTTGAACTTGTTTTGACTGAAGGAATTCATTTTATAGCAAAAATACCAATTTGGCTTTAACTCGCAAAAGTAAGGCTATTCCTGTTTTTCTTTCTCAAACAAGGTCATTTAAAGAGGTTTATGCATGGAACTTTCTTAGAATGGATATATATGAAGGACAAATTAGTTTGAACTTGTTTTGACTGAAGGAATTGGTGTTTATAAGCAAAAATCCGAATTTCGTCTTAATTCCGCAAAAGAAGGCTATTCCTGTTTTTCTTTCTCAAACAAGGTCATTTAAAGAGGTTTATGCATGGAACCTTCTTAGAATGGATATATATGAAGGACAAATTAGTTTGAACTTGTTTTGACTGAAGGAATTCATTTTATAGCAAAAATACCAATTTGGCTTTAACTCGCAAAAGTAAGGCTATTCCTGTTTTTCTTTCTCAAACAAGGTCATTTAAAGAGGTTTATGCATGGAACCTTCTTAGAATGGATATATATGAAGGACAAATTAGTTTGAACTTGTTTTGACTGAAGGAATTCATTTTATAGCAAAAATACCAATTTGGCTTTAACTCGCAAAAGTAAGGCTATTCCTGTTTTTCTTTCTCAAACAAGGTCATTTAAAGAGGTTTATGCATGGAACCTTCTTAGAATGGATATATATGAAGGACAAATTAGTTTGAACTTGTTTTGACTGAAGGAATTCATTTTATATCAAAAATACCAATTTGGCTTTAACTCGCAAAAGTAAGGCTATTCCTGTTTTTCTTTCTCAAACAAGGTCATTTAAAGAGGTTTATGCATGGAACTTTCTTAGAATGGATATATATGAAGGACATAGGAGTTTGAACTTGTTTTGACTGAAGGAATTGGTGTTTATAAGCAAAAATCCGAATTTCGTCTTAATTCCGCAAAAGAAGGCTATTCCTGTTTTTCTTTCTCATACAAGGTCATTTAAAGAGGTTTATGCATGGAACCTTCTTAGAATGGATATATATGAAGGACAAATTAGTTTGAACTTGTTTTGACTGAAGGAATTCATTTCATAGCAAAAATACCAATTTGGCTTTAACTCGCAAAAGTAAGGCTATTCCTGTTTTTCTTTCTCAAACAAGGTCATTTAAAGAGGTTTATGCATGGAACCTTCTTAGAATGGAATATATGAAGGACAAATTAGTTTGAACTTGTTTTGACTGAAGGAATTCATTTTATAGCAAAAATACCAATTTGGCTTTAACTCGCAAAAGTAAGGCTATTGCTGTTTTTCTTTCTCAAACAAGGTCATTTAAAGAGGTTTATGCATGGAACCTTCTTAGAATGGATATATATTTAGGAGAAATTAGTTTAAAGTTGTTTTGACTGAAGGAATTCATTTTATAGCAAAAATACCAATTTGGCTTTAACTCGCAAAAGTAAGGCTATTACTGTTTTTCTTTCTCAAACAAGGTCATTTAAAGAGGTTTATGCATGGAACCTTCTTAGAATGGATATATATGAAGGACATAGGAGTTTGAACTTGTTTTGACTGAAGGAATTGGTGTTTTTAAGCAAAAATCCGAATTTCGTCTTAATTCCGCAAAAGAAGGCTATTCCTGTTTTTCTTTCTCATACAAGGTCATTTAAAGAGGTTTATGCATGGAACCTTCTTAGAATGGATATATATGGAGGACAAATTAGTTTGAACTTGTTTTGACTGAAGGAATTCTTTTTATAGCAAAAATACCAATTTGGCTTTAACTCGCAATATTAAGGCTATTCCTGTTTTTCTTTCTCAAACAAAGTCATTTAAAGAGGTTTATGCATGGAACCTTCTTAGAATGGATATATATGAAGGACAAATTAGTTTGAACTTGTTTTGA
The DNA here is from genome assembly GCF_027942865.1 of Odontesthes bonariensis. Classification (NCBI taxonomy): domain Eukaryota; kingdom Metazoa; phylum Chordata; class Actinopteri; order Atheriniformes; family Atherinopsidae; genus Odontesthes; species Odontesthes bonariensis. The sequence continues at coordinate 28,649,489 of NC_134524.1, forward strand.
CTGAAGGAATTGGTGTTTATAAGCAAAAATCCGAATTTCGTCTTAATTCCGCAAAAGAAGGCTATTCCTGTTTTTCTTTCTCAAACAAGGTCATTTAAAGAGGTTTATGCATGGAACCTTCTTAGAATGGATATATATGAAGGACAAATTAGTTTGAACTTGTTTTGACTGAAGGAATTCATTTTATAGCAAAAATACCAATTTGGCTTTAACTCGCAAAAGTAAGGCTATTCCTGTTTTTCTTTCTCAAACAAGGTCATTTAAAGAGGGTTATGCATGGAACCTACTTAGAATTGATATATATGAAGGACAAATTAATTTGAACTTGTTTTGACTGAAGGAATTCATTTTATATCAAAAATACCAATTTGGCTTTAACTCGCAAAAGTAAGGCTATTCCTGTTTTTCTTTCTCAAAAAAGGTCATTTAAAGATGTTTATGCATGGAACCTTCTTAGAATGGATATATATGAAGGACAAATTAGTTTGAACTTGTTTTGACTGAAGGAATTCATTTTATAGCAAAAATACCAATTTGGCTTTAACTCGCAAAAGTAAGGCTATTCCTGTTTTTCTTTCTCAAACAAGGTCATTTAAAGAGGTTTATGTATGGAACCTTCTTAGAATGGATATATATGAAGGACATAGGAGTTTGAACTTGTTTTGACTGAAGGAATTGGTGTTTATAAGCAAAAATCCGAATTTCGTCTTAATTCCGCAAAAGAAGGCTATTCCTGTTTTTCTTTCTCAAACAAGGTCATTTAAAGAGGTTTATGCATGGAACCTTCTTAGAATGGATATATATGAAGGACAAATTAGTTTGAACTTGTTTTGACTGAAGGAATTCATTTTATAGCAAAAATACCAATTTGGCTTTAACTCGCAAAAGTAAGGCTATTCCTGTTTTTCTTTCTCAAACAAGGTCATTTAAAGAGGTTTATGCATGGAACCTTCTTAGAATGGATATATATGAAGGACAAATTAGTTTGAACTTGTTTTGACTGAAGGAATTCATTTTATAGCAAAAATACCAATTTGGCTTTAACTCGCAAAAGTAAGGCTATTCCTGTTTTTCTTTCTCAAACAAGGTCATTTAAAGAGGTTTATGCATGGAACTTTCTTAGAATGGATATATATGAAGGACAAATTAGTTTGAACTTGTTTTGACTGAAGGAATTGGTGTTTATAAGCAAAAATCCGAATTTCGTCTTAATTCCGCAAAAGAAGGCTATTCCTGTTTTTCTTTCTCATACAAGGTCATTTAAAGAGGTTTATGCATGGAACCTTCTTAGAATGGATATATATGAAGGACAAATTAGTTTGAACTTGTTTTGACTGAAGGAATTCATTTCATAGCAAAAATACCAATTTGGCTTTAACTCGCAAAAGTAAGGCTATTCCTGTTTTTCTTTCTCAAACAAGGTCATTTAAAGAGGTTTATGCATGGAACCTTCTTAGAATGGATATATATGAAGGACAAATTAGTTTGAACTTGTTTTGACTAAAGGAATTCATTTCATAGCAAAAATACCAATTTGGCTTTAACTCGCAAAAGTAAGGCTATTCCTGTTTTTCTTTCTCAAACAAGGTCATTTAAAGAGGTTTATGCATGGAACCTTCTTAGAATGGATATATATGGAGGACAAATTAGTTTGAACTTGTTTTGACTGAAGGAATTCTTTTTATAGCAAAAATACCAATTTGGCTTTAACTCGCAAAAGTAAGGCTATTCCTTTTTTTCTTTCTCAAACAAGGTCATTTAAAGAGGTTTATGCATGGAACCTTCTTAGAATGGATATATATGGAGGACAAATTAGTTTGAACTTGTTTTGACTGAAGGAATTCATTTTATAGCAAAAATACCAATTTGGCTTTAACTCGCAATATTAAGACTATTGCTGTTTTTCTTTCTCAAACAAAGTCATTTAAAGAGGTTTATGCATGGAACCTTCTTAGAATGGATATATATGATGGACAAATTAGTTTGAACTTGTTTTGACTGAAGGAATTGGTGTTTATAAGCAAAAATCCGAATTTCGTCTTAATTCCGCAAAAGAAGGCTATTCCTGTTTTTCTTTCTCATACAAGGTCATTTAAAGAGGTTTATGCATGGAACCTTCTTAGAATGGATATATATGAAGGACAAATTAGTTTGAACTTGTTTTGACTGAAGGAATTCATTTCATAGCAAAAATACCAATTTGGCTTTAACTCGCAAAAGTAAGGCTATTCCTGTTTTTCTTTCTCAAACAAGGTCATTTAAAGAGGTTTATGCATGGAACCTTCTTAGAATGGATATATATGGAGGACAAATTAGTTTGAACTTGTTTTGACTGAAGGAATTCTTTTTATAGCAAAAATACCAATTTGGCTTTAACTCGCAAAAGTAAGGCTATTCCTTTTTTTCTTTCTCAAACAAGGTCATTTAAAGAGGTTTATGCATGGAACCTTCTTAGAATGGATATATATGGAGGACAAATTAGTTTGAACTTGTTTTGACTGAAGGAATTCATTTTATAGCAAAAATACCAATTTGGCTTTAACTCGCAATATTAAGACTATTCCTGTTTTTCTTTCTCAAACAAAGTCATTTAAAGAGGTTTATGCATGGAACCTTCTTAGAATGGATATATATGATGGACAAATTAGTTTGAACTTGTTTTGACTGAAGGAATTGGTGTTTATAAGCAAAAATCCGAATTTCGTCTTAATTCCGCAAAAGAAGGCTATTCCTGTTTTTCTTTCTCAAACAAGGTCATTTAAAGAGGTTTATGCATGGAACCTTCTTAGAATGGATATATATGAAGGACAAATTAGTTTGAACTTGTTTTGACTGAAAGAATTCATTTTATAGCAAAAATACCAATTTGGCTTTAACTCGCAAAAGTAAGGCTATTCCTGTTTTTCTTTCTCAAACAAGGTCATTTAAAGAGGGTTATGCATGGAACCTACTTAGAATTGATATATATGAAGGACAAATTAGTTTGAACTTGTTTTGACTGAAGGAATTCATTTTATAGCAAAAATACCAATTTGGCTTTAACTCGCAAAAGTAAGGCTATTCCTGTTTTTCTTTCTCAAACAAGGTCATTTAAAGAGGTTTATGCATGGAACTTTCTTAGAATGGATATATATGAAGGACATAGGAGTTTGAACTTGTTTTGACTGAAGGAATTGGTGTTTATAAGCAAAAATCCGAATTTCGTCTTAATTCCGCAAAAGAAGGCTATTCCTGTTTTTCTTTCTCATACAAGGTCATTTAAAGAGGTTTATGCATGGAACCTTCTTAGAATGGATATATATGAAGGACAAATTAGTTTGAACTTGTTTTGACTGAAGGAATTCATTTCATAGCAAAAATACCAATTTGGCTTTAACTCGCAAAAGTAAGGCTATTCCTGTTTTTCTTTCTCAAACAAGGTCATTTAAAGAGGTTTATGCATGGAACCTTCTTAGAATGGATATATATGAAGGACAAATTAGTTTGAACTTGTTTTGACTGAAGGAATTCATTTTATAGCAAAAATACCAATTTGGCTTTAACTCGCAAAAGTAAGGCTATTGCTGTTTTTCTTTCTCAAACAAGGTCATTTAAAGAGGTTTATGCATGGAACCTTCTTAGAATGGATATATATGAAGGACAAATTAGTTTGAACTTGTTTTGACTGAAGGAATTGGTGTTTATAAGCAAAAATCCGAATTTCGTCTTAATTCCGCAAAAGAAGGCTATTCCTGTTTTTCTTTCTCAAACAAGGTCATTTAAAGAGGTTTATGCATGGAACCTTCTTAGAATGGATATATATGAAGGACATAGGAGTTTGAACTTGTTTTGACTGAAGGAATTGGTGTTTTTGAGCAAAAATCCGAATTTCGTCTTAATTCCGCAAAAGAAGGCTATTCCTGTTTTTCTTTCTCATACAAGGTCATTTAAAGAGGTTTATGCATGGAACCTTCTTAGAATGGATATATATGAAGGACAAATTAGTTTGAACTTGTTTTGACTGAAGGAATTCATTTTATAGCAAAAATACCAATTTGGCTTTAACTCGCAAAAGTAAGGCTATTCCTGTTTTTCTTTCTCAAACAAGGTCATTTAAAGAGGTTTATGCATGGAACTTTCTTAGAATGGATATATATGAAGGACATAGGAGTTTGAACTTGTTTTGACTGAAGGAATTGGTGTTTATAAGCAAAAATCCGAATTTCGTCTTAATTCCGCAAAAGAACGCTATTCCTGTTTTTCTTTCTCATACAAGGTCATTTAAAGAGGTTTATGCATGGAACCTTCTTAGAATGGATATATATGAAGGACAAATTAGTTTGAACTTGTTTTGACTGAAGGAATTCATTTCATGGCAAAAATACCAATTTGGCTTTAACTCGCAAAAGTAAGGCTATTCCTGTTTTTCTTTCTCAAACAAGGTCATTTAAAGAGGGTTATGCATGGAACCTACTTAGAATTGATATATATGAAGGACAAATTAGTTTGAACTTGTTTTGACTGAAGGAATTCATTTTATAGCAAAAATACCAATTTGGCTTTAACTCGCAAAAGTAAGGCTATTCCTGTTTTTCTTTCTCAAAAAAGGTCATTTAAAGATGTTTATGCATGGAACCTTCTTAGAATGGATATATATGAAGGACAAATTAGTTTGAACTTGTTTTGACTGAAGGAATTAATTTTATAGCAAAAATACCAATTTGGCTTTAACTCGCAAAAGTAAGGCTATTCCTGTTTTTCTTTCTCAAACAAGGTCATTTAAAGAGGTTTATGCATGGAACCTTCTTAGAATGGATATATATGAAGGACATAGGAGTTTGAACTTGTTTTGACTGAAGGAATTGGTGTTTATAAGCAAAAATCCGAATTTCGTCTTAATTCCGCAAAAGAAGGCTATTCCTGTTTTTCTTTCTCATACAAGGTCATTTAAAGAGGTTTATGCATGGAACCTTCTTAGAATGGATATATATGAAGGACAAATTAGTTTGAACTTGTTTTGACTGAAGGAATTCATTTCATGGCAAAAATACCAATTTGGCTTTAACTCGCAAAAGTAAGGCTATTCCTGTTTTTCTTTCTCAAACAAGGTCATTTAAAGAGGGTTATGCATGGAACCTACTTAGAATTGATATATATGAAGGACAAATTAGTTTGAACTTGTTTTGACTGAAGGAATTCATTTTATAGCAAAAATACCAATTTGGCTTTAACTCGCAAAAGTAAGGCTATTCCTGTTTTTCTTTCTCAAAAAAGGTCATTTAAAGATGTTTATGCATGGAACCTTCTTAGAATGGATATATATGAAGGACAAATTAGTTTGAACTTGTTTTGACTGAAGGAATTCATTTTATAGCAAAAATACCAATTTGGCTTTAACTCGCAAAAGTAAGGCTATTCCTGTTTTTCTTTCTCAAACAAGGTCATTTAAAGAGGTTTATGCATGGAACCTTCTTAGAATGGATATATATGAAGGACATAGGAGTTTGAACTTGTTTTGACTGAAGGAATTGGTGTTTATAAGCAAAAATCCGAATTTCGTCTTAATTCCGCAAAAGAAGGCTATTCCTGTTTTTCTTTCTCATACAAGGTCATTTAAAGAGGTTTATGCATGGAACCTTCTTAGAATGGATATATATGAAGGACAAATTAGTTTGAACTTGTTTTGACTGAAGGAATTCATTTTATAGCAAAAATACCAATTTGGCTTTAACTCGCAAAAGTAAGGCTATTCCTGTTTTTCTTTCTCAAACAAGGTCATTTAAAGAGGGTTATGCATGGAACCTACTTAGAATTGATATATATGAAGGACAAATTAGTTTGAACTTGTTTTGACTGAAGGAATTCATTTTATAGCAAAAATACCAATTTGGCTTTAACTCGCAAAAGTAAGGCTATTCCTGTTTTTCTTTCTCAAACAAGGTCATTTAAAGAGGTTTATGCATGGAACTTTCTTAGAATGGATATATATGAAGGACATAGGAGTTTGAACTTGTTTTGACTGAAGGAATTGGTGTTTATAAGCAAAAATCCGAATTTCGTCTTAATTCCGCAAAAGAAGGCTATTCCTGTTTTTCTTTCTCATACAAGGTCATTTAAAGAGGTTTATGCATGGAACCTTCTTAGAATGGATATATATGAAGGACAAATTAGTTTGAACTTGTTTTGACTGAAGGAATTCATTTCATAGCAAAAATACCAATTTGGCTTTAACTCGCAAAAGTAAGGCTATTCCTGTTTTTCTTTCTCAAACAAGGTCATTTAAAGAGGTTTATGCATGGAACCTTCTTAGAATGGATATATATGAAGGACAAATTAGTTTGAACTTGTTTTGACTGAAGGAATTCATTTAATAGCAAAAATACCAATTTGGCTTTAACTCGCAAAAGTAAGGCTATTGCTGTTTTTCTTTCTCAAACAAGGTCATTTAAAGAGGTTTATGCATGGAACCTTCTTAGAATGGATATATATGAAGGACAAATTAGTTTGAACTTGTTTTGACTGAAGGAATTCATTTCATAGCAAAAATACCAATTTGGCTTTAACTCGCAAAAGTAAGGCTATTCCTGTTTTTCTTTCTCAAACAAGGTCATTTAAAGAGGTTTATGCATGGAACCTTCTTAGAATGGATATATATGAAGGACAAATTAGTTTGAACTTGTTTTGACTGAAGGAATTCATTTTATAGCAAAAATACCAATTTGGCTTTAACTCGCAAAAGTAAGGCTATTCCTGTTTTTCTTTCTCAAACAAGGTCATTTAAAGAGGGTTATGCATGGAACCTACTTAGAATTGATATATATGAAGGACAAATTAGTTTGAACTTGTTTTGACTGAAGGAATTCATTTTATAGCAAAAATACCAATTTGGCTTTAACTCGCAAAAGTAAGGCTATTCCTGTTTTTCTTTCTCAAACAAGGTCATTTAAAGAGGTTTATGCATGGAACTTTCTTAGAATGGATATATATGAAGGACATAGGAGTTTGAACTTGTTTTGACTGAAGGAATTGGTGTTTATAAGCAAAAATCCGAATTTCGTCTTAATTCCGCAAAAGAAGGCTATTCCTGTTTTTCTTTCTCATACAAGGTCATTTAAAGAGGTTTATGCATGGAACCTTCTTAGAATGGATATATATGAAGGACAAATTAGTTTGAACTTGTTTTGACTGAAGGAATTCATTTCATAGCAAAAATACCAATTTGGCTTTAACTCGCAAAAGTAAGGCTATTCCTGTTTTTCTTTCTCAAACAAGGTCATTTAAAGAGGTTTATGCATGGAACCTTCTTAGAATGGATATATATGAAGGACAAATTAGTTTGAACTTGTTTTGACTGAAGGAATTCATTTTATAGCAAAAATACCAATTTGGCTTTAACTCGCAAAAGTAAGGCTATTGCTGTTTTTCTTTCTCAAACAAGGTCATTTAAAGAGGTTTATGCATGGAACCTTCTTAGAATGGATATATATGAAGGACAAATTAGTTTGAACTTGTTTTGACTGAAGGAATTGGTGTTTATAAGCAAAAATCCGAATTTCGTCTTAATTCCGCAAAAGAAGGCTATTCCTGTTTTTCTTTCTCAAACAAGGTCATTTAAAGAGGTTTATGCATGGAACCTTCTTAGAATGGATATATATGAAGGACATAGGAGTTTGAACTTGTTTTGACTGAAGGAATTGGTGTTTTTGAGCAAAAATCCGAATTTCGTCTTAATTCCGCAAAAGAAGGCTATTCCTGTTTTTCTTTCTCATACAAGGTCATTTAAAGAGGTTTATGCATGGAACCTTCTTAGAATGGATATATATGAAGGACAAATTAGTTTGAACTTGTTTTGACTGAAGGAATTCATTTTATAGCAAAAATACCAATTTGGCTTTAACTCGCAAAAGTAAGGCTATTCCTGTTTTTCTTTCTCAAACAAGGTCATTTAAAGAGGTTTATGCATGGAACTTTCTTAGAATGGATATATATGAAGGACATAGGAGTTTGAACTTGTTTTGACTGAAGGAATTGGTGTTTATAAGCAAAAATCCGAATTTCGTCTTAATTCCGCAAAAGAACGCTATTCCTGTTTTTCTTTCTCATACAAGGTCATTTAAAGAGGTTTATGCATGGAACCTTCTTAGAATGGATATATATGAAGGACAAATTAGTTTGAACTTGTTTTGACTGAAGGAATTCATTTCATGGCAAAAATACCAATTTGGCTTTAACTCGCAAAAGTAAGGCTATTCCTGTTTTTCTTTCTCAAACAAGGTCATTTAAAGAGGGTTATGCATGGAACCTACTTAGAATTGATATATATGAAGGACAAATTAGTTTGAACTTGTTTTGACTGAAGGAATTCATTTTATAGCAAAAATACCAATTTGGCTTTAACTCGCAAAAGTAAGGCTATTCCTGTTTTTCTTTCTCAAAAAAGGTCATTTAAAGATGTTTATGCATGGAACCTTCTTAGAATGGATATATATGAAGGACAAATTAGTTTGAACTTGTTTTGACTGAAGGAATTAATTTTATAGCAAAAATACCAATTTGGCTTTAACTCGCAAAAGTAAGGCTATTCCTGTTTTTCTTTCTCAAACAAGGTCATTTAAAGAGGTTTATGCATGGAACCTTCTTAGAATGGATATATATGAAGGACATAGGAGTTTGAACTTGTTTTGACTGAAGGAATTGGTGTTTATAAGCAAAAATCCGAATTTCGTCTTAATTCCGCAAAAGAAGGCTATTCCTGTTTTTCTTTCTCATACAAGGTCATTTAAAGAGGTTTATGCATGGAACCTTCTTAGAATGGATATATATGAAGGACAAATTAGTTTGAACTTGTTTTGACTGAAGGAATTCATTTCATGGCAAAAATACCAATTTGGCTTTAACTCGCAAAAGTAAGGCTATTCCTGTTTTTCTTTCTCAAACAAGGTCATTTAAAGAGGGTTATGCATGGAACCTACTTAGAATTGATATATATGAAGGACAAATTAGTTTGAACTTGTTTTGACTGAAGGAATTCATTTTATAGCAAAAATACCAATTTGGCTTTAACTCGCAAAAGTAAGGCTATTCCTGTTTTTCTTTCTCAAAAAAGGTCATTTAAAGATGTTTATGCATGGAACCTTCTTAGAATGGATATATATGAAGGACAAATTAGTTTGAACTTGTTTTGACTGAAGGAATTCATTTTATAGCAAAAATACCAATTTGGCTTTAACTCGCAAAAGTAAGGCTATTCCTGTTTTTCTTTCTCAAACAAGGTCATTTAAAGAGGTTTATGCATGGAACCTTCTTAGAATGGATATATATGAAGGACATAGGAGTTTGAACTTGTTTTGACTGAAGGAATTGGTGTTTATAAGCAAAAATCCGAATTTCGTCTTAATTCCGCAAAAGAAGGCTATTCCTGTTTTTCTTTCTCATACAAGGTCATTTAAAGAGGTTTATGCATGGAACCTTCTTAGAATGGATATATATGAAGGACAAATTAGTTTGAACTTGTTTTGACTGAAGGAATTCATTTTATAGCAAAAATACCAATTTGGCTTTAACTCGCAAAAGTAAGGCTATTCCTGTTTTTCTTTCTCAAACAAGGTCATTTAAAGAGGGTTATGCATGGAACCTACTTAGAATTGATATATATGAAGGACAAATTAGTTTGAACTTGTTTTGACTGAAGGAATTCATTTTATAGCAAAAATACCAATTTGGCTTTAACTCGCAAAAGTAAGGCTATTCCTGTTTTTCTTTCTCAAACAAGGTCATTTAAAGAGGTTTATGCATGGAACTTTCTTAGAATGGATATATATGAAGGACATAGGAGTTTGAACTTGTTTTGACTGAAGGAATTGGTGTTTATAAGCAAAAATCCGAATTTCGTCTTAATTCCGCAAAAGAAGGCTATTCCTGTTTTTCTTTCTCATACAAGGTCATTTAAAGAGGTTTATGCATGGAACCTTCTTAGAATGGATATATATGAAGGACAAATTAGTTTGAACTTGTTTTGACTGAAGGAATTCATTTCATAGCAAAAATACCAATTTGGCTTTAACTCGCAAAAGTAAGGCTATTCCTGTTTTTCTTTCTCAAACAAGGTCATTTAAAGAGGTTTATGCATGGAACCTTCTTAGAATGGATATATATGAAGGACAAATTAGTTTGAACTTGTTTTGACTGAAGGAATTCATTTAATAGCAAAAATACCAATTTGGCTTTAACTCGCAAAAGTAAGGCTATTGCTGTTTTTCTTTCTCAAACAAGGTCATTTAAAGAGGTTTATGCATGGAACCTTCTTAGAATGGATATATATGAAGGACAAATTAGTTTGAACTTGTTTTGACTGAAGGAATTCATTTCATAGCAAAAATACCAATTTGGCTTTAACTCGCAAAAGTAAGGCTATTCCTGTTTTTCTTTCTCAAACAAGGTCATTTAAAGAGGTTTATGCATGGAACCTTCTTAGAATGGATATATATGAAGGACAAATTAGTTTGAACTTGTTTTGACTGAAGGAATTCATTTTATAGCAAAAATACCAATTTGGCTTTAACTCGCAAAAGTAAGGCTATTGCTGTTTTTCTTTCTCAAACAAGGTCATTTAAAGAGGTTTATGCATGGAACCTTCTTAGAATGGATATATATGAAGGACAAATTAGTTTGAACTTGTTTTGACTGAAGGAATTGGTGTTTATAAGCAAAAATCCGAATTTCGTCTTAATTCCGCAAAAGAAGGCTATTCCTGTTTTTCTTTCTCAAACAAGGTCATTTAAAGAGGTTTATGCATGGAACCTTCTTAGAATGGATATATATGAAGGACAAATTAGTTTGAACTTGTTTTGACTGAAGGAATTCATTTTATAGCAAAAATACCAATTTGGCTTTAACTCGCAAAAGTAAGGCTATTCCTGTTTTTCTTTCTCAAACAAGGTCATTTAAAGAGGTTTATGCATGGAACCTTCTTAGAATGGATATATATGAAGGACAAATTAGTTTGAACTTGTTTTGACTGAAGGAATTCATTTCATAGCAAAAATACCAATTTGGCTTTAACTCGCAAAAGTAAGGCTATTCCTGTTTTTCTTTCTCAAACAAGGTCATTTAAAGAGGTTTATGCATGGAACCTTCTTAGAATGGATATATATGAAGGACAAATTAGTTTGAACTTGTTTTGACTGAAGGAATTCATTTAATAGCAAAAATACCAATTTGGCTTTAACTCGCAAAAGTAAGGCTATTGCTGTTTTTCTTTCTCAAACAAGGTCATTTAAAGAGGTTTATGCATGGAACCTTCTTAGAATGGATATATATGAAGGACAAATTAGTTTGAACTTGTTTTGACTGAAGGAATTGGTGTTTATAAGCAAAAATCCGAATTTCGTCTTAATTCCGCAAAAGAAGGCTATTCCTGTTTTTCTTTCTCAAACAAGGTCATTTAAAGAGGTTTATGCATGGAACCTTCTTAGAATGGATATATATGAAGGACAAATTAGTTTGAACTTGTTTTGACTGAAGGAATTCATTTTATAGCAAAAATACCAATTTGGCTTTAACTCGCAAAAGTAAGGCTATTCCTGTTTTTCTTTCTCAAACAAGGTCATTTAAAGAGAGTTATGCATGGAACCTACTTAGAATTGATATATATGAAGGACAAATTAGTTTGAACTTGTTTTGACTGAAGGAATTCATTTTATAGCCAAAATACCAATTTGGCTTTAACTCGCAAAAGTAAGGCTATTCCTGTTTTTCTTTCTCAAACAAGGTCATTTAAAGAGGTTTATGCATGGAACCTTCTTAGAATGGATATATATGGAGTACAAATTAGTTTGAACTTGTTTTGACTGAAGGAATTCTTTTTATAGCAAAAATACCAATTTGGCTTTAACTCGCAAAAGTAAGGCTATTCCTGTTTTTCTTTCTCAAACAAGGTCATTTAAAGAGAGTTATGCATGGAACCTACTTAGAATTGATATATATGAAGGACAAATTAGTTTGAACTTGTTTTGACTGAAGGAATTCATTTTATAGCCAAAATACCAATTTGGCTTTAACTCGCAAAAGTAAGGCTATTCCTGTTTTTCTTTCTCAAACAAGGTCATTTAAAGAGGTTTATGCATGGAACCTTCTTAGAATGGATATATATGGAGGACAAATTAGTTTGAACTTGTTTTGACTGAAGGAATTCTTTTTATAGCAAAAATACCAATTTGGCTTTAACTCGCAAAAGTAAGGCTATTCCTTTTTTTCTTTCTCAAACAAGGTCATTTAAAGAGGTTTATGCATGGAACCTTCTTAGAATGGATATATATGGAGGACGAATTAGTTTGAACTTGTTTTGACTGAAGGAATTCATTTTATAGCAAAAATACCAATTTGGCTTTAACTCGCAATATTAAGGCTATTCCTGTTTTTCTTTCTCAAACAAAGTCATTTAAAGAGGTTTATGCATGGAACCTTCTTAGAATGGATATATATGAAGGACAAATTAGTTTGAACTTGTTTTGACTGAAGGAATTGGTGTTTATAAGCAAAAATCCGAATTTCGTCTTAATTCCGCAAAAGAAGGCTATTCCTGTTTTTCTTTCTCAAACAAGGTCATTTAAAGAGGTTTATGCATGGAACCTTCTTAGAATGGATATATATGAAGGACAAATTAGTTTGAACTTGTTTTGACTGAAGGAATTCATTTCATAGCAAAAATACCAATTTGGCTTTAACTCGCAAAAGTAAGGCTATTCCTGTTTTTCTTTCTCAAACAAGGTCATTTAAAGAGGTTTATGCATGGAACCTTCTTAGAATGGATATATATGAAGGACAAATTAGTTTGAACTTGTTTTGACTGAAGGAATTCATTTTATAGCAAAAATACCAATTTGGCTTTAACTCGCAAAAGTAAGGCTATTGCTGTTTTTCTTTCTCAAACAAGGTCATTTAAAGAGGTTTATGCATGGAACCTTCTTAGAATGGATATATATGAAGGACAAATTAGTTTGAACTTGTTTTGACTGAAGGAATTGGTGTTTATAAGCAAAAATCCGAATTTCGTCTTAATTCCGCAAAAGAAGGCTATTCCTGTTTTTCTTTCTCAAACAAGGTCATTTAAAGAGGTTTATGCATGGAACCTTCTTAGAATGGATATATATGAAGGACAAATTAGTTTGAACTTGTTTTGACTGAAGGAATTCATTTCATAGCAAAAATACCAATTTGGCTTTAACTCGCAAAAGTAAGGCTATTCCTGTTTTTCTTTCTCAAACAAGGTCATTTAAAGAGGTTTATGCATGGAACCTTCTTAGAATGGATATATATGAAGGACATAGGAGTTTGAACTTGTTTTGACTGAAGGAATTCATTTAATAGCAAAAATACCAATTTGGCTTTAACTCGCAAAAGTAAGGCTATTGCTGTTTTTCTTTCTCAAACAAGGTCATTTAAAGAGGTTTATGCATGGAACCTTCTTAGAATGGATATATATGAAGGACAAATTAGTTTGAACTTGTTTTGACTGAAGGAATTCATTTTATAGCAAAAATACCAATTTGGCTTTAACTCGCAAAAGTAAGGCTATTCCTGTTTTTCTTTCTCAAACAAGGTCATTTAAAGAGAGTTATGCATGGAACCTACTTAGAATTGATATATATGAAGGACAAATTAGTTTGAACTTGTTTTGACTGAAGGAATTCATTTTATAGCCAAAATACCAATTTGGCTTTAACTCGCAAAAGTAAGGCTATTCCTGTTTTTCTTTCTCAAACAAGGTCATTTAAAGAGGTTTATGCATGGAACCTTCTTAGAATGGATATATATGGAGTACAAATTAGTTTGAACTTGTTTTGACTGAAGGAATTCTTTTTATAGCAAAAATACCAATTTGGCTTTAACTCGCAAAAGTAAGGCTATTCCTGTTTTTCTTTCTCAAACAAGGTCATTTAAAGAGAGTTATGCATGGAACCTACTTAGAATTGATATATATGAAGGACAAATTAGTTTGAACTTGTTTTGACTGAAGGAATTCATTTTATAGCCAAAATACCAATTTGGCTTTAACTCGCAAAAGTAAGGCTATTCCTGTTTTTCTTTCTCAAACAAGGTCATTTAAAGAGGTTTATGCATGGAACCTTCTTAGAATGGATATATATGGAGGACAAATTAGTTTGAACTTGTTTTGACTGAAGGAATTCTTTTTATAGCAAAAATACCAATTTGGCTTTAACTCGCAAAAGTAAGGCTATTCCTTTTTTTCTTTCTCAAACAAGGTCATTTAAAGAGGTTTATGCATGGAACCTTCTTAGAATGGATATATATGGAGGACGAATTAGTTTGAACTTGTTTTGACTGAAGGAATTCATTTTATAGCAAAAATACCAATTTGGCTTTAACTCGCAATATTAAGGCTATTCCTGTTTTTCTTTCTCAAACAAAGTCATTTAAAGAGGTTTATGCATGGAACCTTCTTAGAATGGATATATATGAAGGACAAATTAGTTTGAACTTGTTTTGACTGAAGGAATTGGTGTTTATAAGCAAAAATCCGAATTTCGTCTTAATTCCGCAAAAGAAGGCTATTCCTGTTTTTCTTTCTCAAACAAGGTCATTTAAAGAGGTTTATGCATGGAACCTTCTTAGAATGGATATATATGAAGGACAAATTAGTTTGAACTTGTTTTGACTGAAGGAATTCATTTCATAGCAAAAATACCAATTTGGCTTTAACTCGCAAAAGTAAGGCTATTCCTGTTTTTCTTTCTCAAACAAGGTCATTTAAAGAGGTTTATGCATGGAACCTTCTTAGAATGGATATATATGAAGGACAAATTAGTTTGAACTTGTTTTGACTGAAGGAATTCATTTAATAGCAAAAATACCAATTTGGCTTTAACTCGCAAAAGTAAGGCTATTGCTGTTTTTCTTTCTCAAACAAGGTCATTTAAAGAGGTTTATGCATGGAACCTTCTTAGAATGGATATATATGAAGGACAAATTAGTTTGAACTTGTTTTGACTGAAGGAATTCATTTCATAGCAAAAATACCAATTTGGCTTTAACTCGCAAAAGTAAGGCTATTCCTGTTTTTCTTTCTCAAACAAGGTCATTTAAAGAGGTTTATGCATGGAACCTTCTTAGAATGGATATATATGAAGGACAAATTAGTTTGAACTTGTTTTGACTGAAGGAATTGGTGTTTATAAGCAAAAATCCGAATTTCGTCTTAATTCCGCAAAAGAAGGCTATTCCTGTTTTTCTTTCTCAAACAAGGTCATTTAAAGAGGTTTATGCATGGAACCTTCTTAGAATGGATATATATGAAGGACAAATTAGTTTGAACTTGTTTTGACTGAAGGAATTCATTTTATAGCAAAAATACCAATTTGGCTTTAACTCGCAAAAGTAAGGCTATTCCTGTTTTTCTTTCTCAAACAAGGTCATTTAAAGAGAGTTATGCATGGAACCTACTTAGAATTGATATATATGAAGGACAAATTAGTTTGAACTTGTTTTGACTGAAGGAATTCATTTTATAGCCAAAATACCAATTTGGCTTTAACTCGCAAAAGTAAGGCTATTCCTGTTTTTCTTTCTCAAACAAGGTCATTTAAAGAGGTTTATGCATGGAACCTTCTTAGAATGGATATATATGGAGGACAAATTAGTTTGAACTTGTTTTGACTGAAGGAATTCTTTTTATAGCAAAAATACCAATTTGGCTTTAACTCGCAAAAGTAAGGCTATTCCTTTTTTTCTTTCTCAAACAAGGTCATTTAAAGAGGTTTATGCATGGAACCTTCTTAGAATGGATATATATGGAGGACGAATTAGTTTGAACTTGTTTTGACTGAAGGAATTCATTTTATAGCAAAAATACCAATTTGGCTTTAACTCGCAATATTAAGGCTATTCCTGTTTTTCTTTCTCAAACAAAGTCATTTAAAGAGGTTTATGCATGGAACCTTCTTAGAATGGATATATATGAAGGACAAATTAGTTTGAACTTGTTTTGACTGAAGGAATTGGTGTTTATAAGCAAAAATCCGAATTTCGTCTTAATTCCGCAAAAGAAGGCTATTCCTGTTTTTCTTTCTCAAACAAGGTCATTTAAAGAGGTTTATGCATGGAACCTTCTTAGAATGGATATATATGAAGGACAAATTAGTTTGAACTTGTTTTGACTGAAGGAATTCATTTCATAGCAAAAATACCAATTTGGCTTTAACTCGCAAAAGTAAGGCTATTCCTGTTTTTCTTTCTCAAACAAGGTCATTTAAAGAGGTTTATGCATGGAACCTTCTTAGAATGGATATATATGAAGGACAAATTAGTTTGAACTTGTTTTGACTGAAGGAATTCATTTTATAGCAAAAATACCAATTTGGCTTTAACTCGCAAAAGTAAGGCTATTGCTGTTTTTCTTTCTCAAACAAGGTCATTTAAAGAGGTTTATGCATGGAACCTTCTTAGAATGGATATATATGAAGGACAAATTAGTTTGAACTTGTTTTGACTGAAGGAATTGGTGTTTATGAGCAAAAATCCGAATTTCGTCTTAATTCCGCAAAAGAAGGCTATTCCTGTTTTTCTTTCTCAAACAAGGTCATTTAAAGAGGTTTATGCATGGAACCTTCTTAGAATGGATATATATGAAGGACAAATTAGTTTGAACTTGTTTTGACTGAAGGAATTCATTTTATAGCAAAAATACCAATTTGGCTTTAACTCGCAAAAGTAAGGCTATTGCTGTTTTTCTTTCTCAAACAAGGTCATTTAAAGAGGTTTATGCATGGAACCTTCTTAGAATGGATATATATGAAGGACAAATTAGTTTGAACTTGTTTTGACTGAAGGAATTGGTGTTTATAAGCAAAAATCCGAATTTCGTCTTAATTCCGCAAAAGAAGGCTATTCCTGTTTTTCTTTCTCAAACAAGGTCATTTAAAGAGGTTTATGCATGGAACCTTCTTAGAATGGATATATATGAAGGACAAATTAGTTTGAACTTGTTTTGACTGAAGGAATTCATTTCATAGCAAAAATACCAATTTGGCTTTAACTCGCAAAAGTAAGGCTATTCCTGTTTTTCTTTCTCAAACAAGGTCATTTAAAGAGGTTTATGCATGGAACCTTCTTAGAATGGATATATATGAAGGACAAATTAGTTTGAACTTGTTTTGACTGAAGGAATTCATTTAATAGCAAAAATACCAATTTGGCTTTAACTCGCAAAAGTAAGGCTATTGCTGTTTTTCTTTCTCAAACAAGGTCATTTAAAGAGGTTTATGCATGGAACCTTCTTAGAATGGATATATATGAAGGACAAATTAGTTTGAACTTGTTTTGACTGAAGGAATTCATTTCATAGCAAAAATACCAATTTGGCTTTAACTCGCAAAAGTAAGGCTATTCCTGTTTTTCTTTCTCAAACAAGGTCATTTAAAGAGGTTTATGCATGGAACCTTCTTAGAATGGATATATATGAAGGACAAATTAGTTTGAACTTGTTTTGACTGAAGGAATTGGTGTTTATAAGCAAAAATCCGAATTTCGTCTTAATTCCGCAAAAGAAGGCTATTCCTGTTTTTCTTTCTCAAACAAGGTCATTTAAAGAGGTTTATGCATGGAACCTTCTTAGAATGGATATATATGAAGGACAAATTAGTTTGAACTTGTTTTGACTGAAGGAATTCATTTTATAGCAAAAATACCAATTTGGCTTTAACTCGCAAAAGTAAGGCTATTCCTGTTTTTCTTTCTCAAACAAGGTCATTTAAAGAGAGTTATGCATGGAACCTACTTAGAATTGATATATATGAAGGACAAATTAGTTTGAACTTGTTTTGACTGAAGGAATTCATTTTATAGCCAAAATACCAATTTGGCTTTAACTCGCAAAAGTAAGGCTATTCCTGTTTTTCTTTCTCAAACAAGGTCATTTAAAGAGGTTTATGCATGGAACCTTCTTAGAATGGATATATATGGAGGACAAATTAGTTTGAACTTGTTTTGACTGAAGGAATTCTTTTTATAGCAAAAATACCAATTTGGCTTTAACTCGCAAAAGTAAGGCTATTCCTTTTTTTCTTTCTCAAACAAGGTCATTTAAAGAGGTTTATGCATGGAACCTTCTTAGAATGGATATATATGGAGGACGAATTAGTTTGAACTTGTTTTGACTGAAGGAATTCATTTTATAGCAAAAATACCAATTTGGCTTTAACTCGCAATATTAAGGCTATTCCTGTTTTTCTTTCTCAAACAAAGTCATTTAAAGAGGTTTATGCATGGAACCTTCTTAGAATGGATATATATGAAGGACAAATTAGTTTGAACTTGTTTTGACTGAAGGAATTGGTGTTTATAAGCAAAAATCCGAATTTCGTCTTAATTCCGCAAAAGAAGGCTATTCCTGTTTTTCTTTCTCAAACAAGGTCATTTAAAGAGGTTTATGCATGGAACCTTCTTAGAATGGATATATATGAAGGACAAATTAGTTTGAACTTGTTTTGACTGAAGGAATTCATTTCATAGCAAAAATACCAATTTGGCTTTAACTCGCAAAAGTAAGGCTATTCCTGTTTTTCTTTCTCAAACAAGGTCATTTAAAGAGGTTTATGCATGGAACCTTCTTAGAATGGATATATATGAAGGACAAATTAGTTTGAACTTGTTTTGACTGAAGGAATTCATTTTATAGCAAAAATACCAATTTGGCTTTAACTCGCAAAAGTAAGGCTATTGCTGTTTTTCTTTCTCAAACAAGGTCATTTAAAGAGGTTTATGCATGGAACCTTCTTAGAATGGATATATATGAAGGACAAATTAGTTTGAACTTGTTTTGACTGAAGGAATTGGTGTTTATGAGCAAAAATCCGAATTTCGTCTTAATTCCGCAAAAGAAGGCTATTCCTGTTTTTCTTTCTCAAACAAGGTCATTTAAAGAGGTTTATGCATGGAACCTTCTTAGAATGGATATATATGAAGGACAAATTAGTTTGAACTTGTTTTGACTGAAGGAATTCATTTTATAGCAAAAATACCAATTTGGCTTTAACTCGCAAAAGTAAGGCTATTCCTGTTTTTCTTTCTCAAACAAGGTCATTTAAAGAGGGTTATGCATGGAACCTTCTTAGAATGGATATATATGAAGGACAAATTAGTTTGAACTTGTTTTGACTGAAGGAATTCATTTTATAGCAAAAATACCAATTTGGCTTTAACTCGCAAAAAGGCTATTCCTGTTTTTCTTTCTCAAACAAGGTCATTTAAAGAGGTTTATGCATGGAACCTTCTTAGAATGGATATATATGAAGGACATAGGAGTTTGAACTTGTTTTGACAGAAGGAATTGGTGTTTATAAGCAAAAATCCGAATTTCGTCTTAATTCCGCAAAAGAAGGCTATTCCTGTTTTTCTTTCTCAAACAAGGTCATTTAAAGAGGTTTATGCATGGAACCTTCTTAGAATGGATATATATGAAGGACAAATTAGTTTGAACTTGTTTTGACTGAAGGAATTCATTTTATAGCAAAAATACCAATTTGGCTTTAACTCGCAAAAGTAAGGCTATTCCTGTTTTTCTTTCTCAAACAAGGCCATTTAAAGAGGTTTATGCATGGAACCTTCTTAGAATGGATATATATGAAGGACAAATTAGTTTGAACTTGTTTTGACTGAAGGAATTCATTTTATAGCAAAAATACCAATTTGGCTTTAACTCGCAAAAGTAAGGCTATTCCTGTTTTTCTTTCTCAAACAAGGTCATTTAAAGAGGGTTATGCATGGAACCTTCTTAGAATGGATATATATGAAGGACAAATTAGTTTGAACTTGTTTTGACTGAAGGAATTCATTTTATAGCAAAAATACCAATTTGGCTTTAACTCGCAAAAGTAAGGCTATTCCTGTTTTTCTTTCTCAAACAAGGTCATTTAAAGAGGTTTATGCATGGAACCTTCTTAGAATGGATATATATGAAGGACATAGGAGTTTGAACTTGTTTTGACTGAAGGAATTGGTGTTTATAAGCAAAAATCCGAATTTCGTCTTAATTCCGCAAAAGAAGGCTATTCCTGTTTTTCTTTCTCATACAAGGTCATTTAAAGAGGTTTATGCATGGAACCTTCTTAGAATTGATATATATGAAGGACAAATTAGTTTGAACTTGTTTTGACTGAAGGAATTCTTTTTATAGCAAAAATACCAATTTTGCTTTAACTCGCAAAAGTAAGGCTATTCCTGTTTTTCTTTCTCAAACAAGGTCATTTAAAGAGGTTTATGCATGGAACCTTCTTAGAATTGATATATATGAAGGACAAATTAGTTTGAACTTGTTTTGACTGAAGGAATTCTTTTTATAGCAAAAATACCAATTTGGCTTTAACTCGCAAAAGTAAGGCTATTCCTGTTTTTCTTTCTCAAACAAGGTCATTTAAAGAGGTTTATGCATGGAACCTTCTTAGAATGGATATATATGGAGGACAAATTAGTTTGAACTTGTTTTGACTGAAGGAATTCATTTTATAGTAAAAATACCAATTTGGCTTTAACTCGCAATATTAAGGCTATTCCTGTTTTTCTTTCTCAAACAAAGTCATTTAAAGAGGTTTATGCATGGAACCTTCTTAGAATGGATATATATGAAGGACAAATTAGTTTGAACTTGTTTTGACTGAAGGAATTCATTTTATAGCAAAAATACCAATTTGGCTTTAACTCGCAAAAGTAAGGCTATTCCTGTTTTTCTTTCTCAAACAAGGTCATTTAAAGAGGTTTATGCATGGAACCTTCTTAGAATGGATATATATGAAGGACATAGGAGTTTGAACTTGTTTTGACTGAAGGAATTGGTGTTTATAAGCAAAAATCCGAATTTCGTCTTAATACCGCAAAAGAAGGCTATTCCTGTTTTTCTTTCTCATACAAGGTCATTTAAAGAGTTTTATGCATGGAACCTATTTAGAATTGATATATATGAAGGACAAATTAGTTTGAACTTGTTTTGACTGAAGGAATTCTTTTTATAGCAAAAATACCAATTTTGCTTTAACTCGCAAAAGTAAGGCTATTCCTGTTTTTCTTTCTCAAACAAGGTCATTTAAAGAGGTTTATGCATGGAACCTTCTTAGAATTGATATATATGAAGGACAAATTAGTTTGAACTTGTTTTGACTGAAGGAATTCTTTTTATAGCAAAAATACCAATTTGGCTTTAACTCGCAAAAGTAAGGCTATTCCTGTTTTTCTTTCTCAAACAAGGTCATTTAAAGAGGTTTATGCAGGGAACCTTCTTAGAATGGATATATATGGAGGACAAATTAGTTTGAACTTGTTTTGACTGAAGGAATTCATTTTATAGCAAAAATACCAATTTGGCTTTAACTCACAATATTAAGGCTATTCCTGTTTTTCTTTCTCAAACAAAGTCATTTAAAGAGGTTTATGCATGGAACCTTCTTAGAATGGATATATATGAAGGACAAATTAGTTTGAACTTGTTTTGACTGAAGGAATTGGTGTTTATAAGCAAAAATCCGAATTTCGTCTTAATTCCGCAAAAGAAGGCTATTCCTGTTTTTCTTTCTCAAACAAGGTCATTTAAAGAGGTTTATGCATGGAACCTTCTTAGAATGGATATATATGAAGGACAAATTAGTTTGAACTTGTTTTGACTGAAGGAATTCTTTTTATAGCAAAAATACCAATTTGGCTTTAACTCGCAAAGGTAAGGCTATTCCTGTTTTTCTTTCTCAAACAAGGTCATTTAAAGAGGTTTATGCATGGAACCTTCTTAGAATGGATATATATGAAGGACATAGGAGTTTGAACTTGTTTTGACTGAAGGAATTGGTGTTTATAAGCAAAAATCCGAATTTCGTCTTAATTCCGCAAAAGAAGGCTATTCCTGTTTTTCTTTCTCAAACAAGGTCATTTAAAGAGGTTTATGCATGGAACCTTCTTAGAATGGATATATATGAAGGACAAATTAGTTTGAACTTGTTTTGACTGAAGGAATTCATTTTATAGCAAAAATACCAATTTGGCTTTAACTCGCAAAAGTAAGGCTATTCCTGTTTTTCTTTCTCAAACAAGGTCATTTAAAGAGGGTTATGCATGGAACCTACTTAGAATTGATATATATGAAGGACAAATTAATTTGAACTTGTTTTGACTGAAGGAATTGGTGTTTATAAGCAAAAATCCGAATTTCGTCTTAATTCCGCAACAGAAGGCTATTCCTGTTTTTCTTTCTCAAACAAGGTCATTTAAAGAGTTTTATGCATGGAACCTTCTTAGAATGGATATATATGAAGGACAAATTAGTTTGAACTTGTTTTGACTGAAGGAATTGGTGTTTATAAGCAAAAATCCGAATTTCGTCTTAATTCCGCAAAAGAAGGCTATTCCTGTTTTTCTTTCTCAAACAAGGTCATTTAAAGAGGTTTATGCATGGAACCTTCTTAGAATGGATATATATGAAGGACAAATTAGTTTGAACTTGTTTTGACTGAAGGAATTAATTTTATAGCAAAAATACCAATTTGGCTTTAACTCGCAAAAGTAAGGCTATTCCTGTTTTTCTTACTCAAACAAGGTCATTTAAAGAGGTTTATGCATGGAACCTTCTTAGAATGGATATATATGAAGGACAAATTAGTTTGAACTTGTTTTGACTGAAGGAATTCATTTTATAGCAAAAATACCAATTTGGCTTTAACTCGCAAAAGTAAGGCTATTCCTGTTTTTCTTTCTCAAACAAGGTCATTTAAAGAGGTTTATGCATGGAACCTTCTTAGAATGGATATATATGAAGGACAAATTAGTTTAAAGTTGTTTTGACTGAAGGAATTCATTTTATAGCAAAAATACCAATTTGGCTTTAACTCGCAAAAGTAAGGCTATTACTGTTTTTCTTTCTCATACAAGGTCATTTAAAGAGGTTTATGCATGGAACCTTCTTAGAATGGATATATATGAAGGACAAATTAGTTTGAACTTGTTTTGACTGAAGGAATTCATTTTATAGCAAAAATACCAATTTGGCTTTAACTCGCAAAAGTAAGGCTATTCCTGTTTTTCTTTCTCAAACAAGGTCATTTAAAGAGGTTTATGCATGGAACTTTCTTAGAATGGATATATATGAAGGACATAGGAGTTTGAACTTGTTTTGACTGAAGGAATTGGTGTTTATAAGCAAAAATCCGAATTTCGTCTTAATTCCGCAAAAGAAGGCTATTCCTGTTTTTCTTTCTCATACAAGGTCATTTAAAGAGGTTTATGCATGGAACCTTCTTAGAATGGATATATATGAAGGACAAATTAGTTTGAACTTGTTTTGACTGAAGGAATTCATTTCATAGCAAAAATATCAATTTGGCTTTAACTCGCAAAAGTAAGGCTATTCCTGTTTTTCTTTCTCAAACAAGGTCATTTAAAGAGTTTTATGCATGGAACCTATTTAGAATTGATATATATGAAGGACAAATTATTTTGAACTTGTTTTGACTGAAGGAATTCATTTCATAGCAAAAATACCAATTTGGCTTTAACTCGCAAAAGAAGGCTATTCCTGTTTTTCTTTCTCATACAAGGTCATTTAAAGAGTTTTATGCATGGAACCTATTTAGAATTGATATATATGAAGGACAAATTAGTTTGAACTTGTTTTGACTGAAGGAATTCTTTTTATAGCAAAAATACCAATTTTGCTTTAACTCGCAAAAGTAAGGCTATTCCTGTTTTTCTTTCTCAAACAAGGTCATTTAAAGAGGTTTATGCATGGAACCTTCTTAGAATATATATATATGAAGGACAAATTAGTTTGAACTTGTTTTGACTGAAGGAATTCATTTTATAGCAAAAATACCAATTTGGCTTTAACTCGCAAAAGTAAGGCTATTCCTGTTTTTCTTTCTCAAAAAAGGTCATTTAAAGATGTTTATGCATGGAACCTTCTTAGAATGGATATATATGAAGGACAAATTAGTTTGAACTTGTTTTGACTGAAGGAATTCATTTTATAGCAAAAATACCAATTTGGCTTTAACTCGCAAAAGTAAGGCTATTCCTGTTTTTCTTTCTCAAACAAGGTCATTTAAAGAGGTTTATGCATGGAACCTTCTTAGAATGGATATATATGAAGGACATAGGAGTTTGAACTTGTTTTGACTGAAGGAATTGGTGTTTATAAGCAAAAATCCGAATTTCGTCTTAATACCGCAAAAGAAGGCTATTCCTGTTTTTCTTTCTCATACAAGGTCATTTAAAGAGTTTTATGCATGGAACCTATTTAGAATTGATATATATGAAGGACAAATTAGTTTGAACTTGTTTTGACTGAAGGAATTCTTTTTATAGCAAAAATACCAATTTTGCTTTAACTCGCAAAAGTAAGGCTATTCCTGTTTTTCTTTCTCAAACAAGGTCATTTAAAGAGGTTTATGCATGGAACCTTCTTAGAATTGATATATATGAAGGACAAATTAGTTTGAACTTGTTTTGACTGAAGGAATTCTTTTTATAGCAAAAATACCAATTTGGCTTTAACTCGCAAAAGTAAGGCTATTCCTGTTTTTCTTTCTCAAACAAGGTCATTTAAAGAGGTTTATGCAGGGAACCTTCTTAGAATGGATATATATGGAGGACAAATTAGTTTGAACTTGTTTTGACTGAAGGAATTCATTTTATAGCAAAAATACCAATTTGGCTTTAACTCACAATATTAAGGCTATTCCTGTTTTTCTTTCTCAAACAAAGTCATTTAAAGAGGTTTATGCATGGAACCTTCTTAGAATGGATATATATGAAGGACAAATTAGTTTGAACTTGTTTTGACTGAAGGAATTGGTGTTTATAAGCAAAAATCCGAATTTCGTCTTAATTCCGCAAAAGAAGGCTATTCCTGTTTTTCTTTCTCAAACAAGGTCATTTAAAGAGGTTTATGCATGGAACCTTCTTAGAATGGATATATATGAAGGACAAATTAGTTTGAACTTGTTTTGACTGAAGGAATTCTTTTTATAGCAAAAATACCAATTTTGCTTTAACTCGCAAAAGTAAGGCTATTCCTGTTTTTCTTTCTCAAACAAGGTCATTTAAAGAGGTTTATGCATGGAACCTTCTTAGAATTGATATATATGAAGGACAAATTAGTTTGAACTTGTTTTGACTGAAGGAATTCTTTTTATAGCAAAAATACCAATTTGGCTTTAACTCGCAAAAGTAAGGCTATTCCTGTTTTTCTTTCTCAAACAAGGTCATATAAAGAGGTTTATGCATGGAACCTTCTTAGAATGGATATATATGGAGGACAAATTAGTTTGAACTTGTTTTGACTGAAGGAATTCATTTTATAGCAAAAATACCAATTTGGCTTTAACTCGCAATATTAAGGCTATTCCTGTTTTTCTTTCTCAAACAAAGTCATTTAAAGAGGTTTATGCATGGAACCTTCTTAGAATGGATATATATGAAGGACAAATTAGTTTGAACTTGTTTTGACTGAAGGAATTGGTGTTTATAAGCAAAAATC
This sequence comes from Odontesthes bonariensis, assembly GCF_027942865.1. Classification (NCBI taxonomy): domain Eukaryota; kingdom Metazoa; phylum Chordata; class Actinopteri; order Atheriniformes; family Atherinopsidae; genus Odontesthes; species Odontesthes bonariensis. The sequence goes on from NC_134524.1 coordinate 28,674,996, forward strand.
CGAATTTCGTCTTAATTCCGCAAAAGAAGGCTATTCCTGTTTTTCTTTCTCAAACAAGGTCATTTAAAGAGGTTTATGCATGGAACCTTCTTAGAATGGATATATATGAAGGACAAATTAGTTTGAACTTGTTTTGACTGAAGGAATTCATTTTATAGCAAAAATACCAATTTGGCTTTAACTCGCAAAAGTAAGGCTATTCCTGTTTTTCTTTCTCAAACAAGGTCATTTAAAGAGGGTTATGCATGGAACCTACTTAGAATTGATATATATGAAGGACAAATTAATTTGAACTTCTTTTGACTGAAGGAATTGGTGTTTATAAGCAAAAATCCGAATTTCGTCTTAATTCCGCAACAGAAGGCTATTCCTGTTTTTCTTTCTCAAACAAGGTCATTTAAAGAGGTTTATGCATGGAACCTTCTTAGAATGGATATATATGAAGGACAAATTAGTTTGAACTTGTTTTGACTGAAGGAATTGGTGTTTATAAGCAAAAATCCGAATTTCGTCTTAATTCCGCAAAAGAAGGCTATTCCTGTTTTTCTTTCTCAAACAAGGTCATTTAAAGAGGTTTATGCATGGAACCTTCTTAGAATGGATATATATGAAGGACAAATTAGTTTGAACTTGTTTTGACTGAAGGAATTCATTTTATAGCAAAAATACCAATTTGGCTTTGACTCGCAAAAGTAAGGCTATTCCTGTTTTTCTTACTCAAACAAGGTCATTTAAAGAGGTTTATGCATGGAACCTTCTTAGAATGGATATATATGAAGGACAAATTAGTTTGAACTTGTTTTGACTGAAGGAATTCATTTTATAGCAAAAATACCAATTTGGCTTTAACTCGCAAAAGTAAGGCTATTCCTGTTTTTCTTTCTCAAACAAGGTCATTTAAAGAGGTTTATGCATGGAACCTTCTTAGAATGGATATATATGAAGGACAAATTAGTTTAAAGTTGTTTTGACTGAAGGAATTCATTTTATAGCAAAAATACCAATTTGGCTTTAACTCGCAAAAGTAAGGCTATTACTGTTTTTCTTTCTCAAACAAGGTCATTTAAAGAGGTTTATGCATGGAACCTTCTTAGAATGGATATATATGAAGGACATAGGAGTTTGAACTTGTTTTGACTGAAGGAATTGGTGTTTTTAAGCAAAAATCCGAATTTCGTCTTAATTCCGCAAAAGAAGGCTATTCCTGTTTTTCTTTCTCATACAAGGTCATTTAAAAAGGTTTATGCATGGAACCTTCTTAGAATGGATATATATGAAGGACAAATTAGTTTGAACTTGTTTTGACTGAAGGAATTCATTTTATAGCAAAAATACCAATTTGGCTTTAACTCGCAAAAGTAAGGCTATTCCTGTTTTTCTTTCTCAAACAAGGTCATTTAAAGAGGTTTATGCATGGAACTTTCTTAGAATGGATATATATGAAGGACATAGGAGTTTGAACTTGTTTTGACTGAAGGAATTGGTGTTTATAAGCAAAAATCCGAATTTCGTCTTAATTCCGCAAAAGAAGGCTATTCCTGTTTTTCTTTCTCATACAAGGTCATTTAAAGAGGTTTATGCATGGAACCTTCTTAGAATGGATATATATGGAGGACAAATTAGTTTGAACTTGTTTTGACTGAAGGAATTCATTTTATAGCAAAAATACCAATTTGGCTTTAACTCGCAATATTAAGGCTATTCCTGTTTTTCTTTCTCAAACAAAGTCATTTAAAGAGGTTTATGCATGGAACCTTCTTAGAATGGATATATATGAAGGACAAATTAGTTTGAACTTGTTTTGACTGAAGGAATTGGTGTTTATAAGCAAAAATCCGAATTTCGTCTTAATTCCGCAAAAGAAGGCTATTCCTGTTTTTCTTTCTCAAACAAGGTCATTTAAAGAGGTTTATGCATGGAACCTTTTTAGAATGGATATATATGAAGGACAAATTAGTTTGAACTTGTTTTGACTGAAGGAATTCATTTTATAGCAAAAATACCAATTTGGCTTTAACTGGCAAAAGTAAGGCTATTCCTGTTTTTCTTTCTCAAACAAGGTCATTTAAAGAGGGTTATGCATGGAACCTACTTAGAATTGATATATATGAAGGACAAATTAATTTGAACTTGTTTTGACTGAAGGAATTCATTTTATAGCAAAAATACCAATTTGGCTTTAACTCGCAAAAGTAAGGCTATTCCTGTTTTTCTTTCTCAAAAAAGGTCATTTAAAGATGTTTATGCATGGAACCTTCTTAGAATGGATATATATGAAGGACAAATTAGTTTGAACTTGTTTTGACTGAAGGAATTCATTTTATAGCAAAAATACCAATTTGGCTTTAACTCGCAAAAGTAAGGCTATTCCTGTTTTTCTTTCTCAAACAAGGTCATTTAAAGAGGTTTATGCATGGAACCTTCTTAGAATGGATATATATGAAGGACATAGGAGTTTGAACTTGTTTTGACTGAAGGAATTGGTGTTTATAAGCAAAAATCCGAATTTCGTCTTAATACCGCAAAAGAAGGCTATTCCTGTTTTTCTTTCTCATACAAGGTCATTTAAAGAGTTTTATGCATGGAACCTTCTTAGAATTGATATATATGAAGGACAAATTAGTTTGAACTTGTTTTGACTGTAGGAATTCTTTTTATAGCAAAAATACCAATTTTGCTTTAACTCGCAAAAGTAAGGCTATTCCTGTTTTTCTTTCTCAAACAAGGTCATTTAAAGAGGTTTATGCATGGAACCTTCTTAGAATTGATATATATGAAGGACAAATTAGTTTGAACTTGTTTTGACTGAAGGAATTCTTTTTATAGCAAAAATACCAATTTGGCTTTAACTCGCAAAAGTAAGGCTATTCCTGTTTTTCTTTCTCAAACAAGGTCATTTAAAGAGGTTTATGCAGGGAACCTTCTTAGAATGGATATATATGGAGGACAAATTAGTTTGAACTTGTTTTGACTGAAGGAATTCATTTTATAGCAAAAATACCAATTTGGCTTTAACTCACAATATTAAGGCTATTCCTGTTTTTCTTTCTCAAACAAAGTCATTTAAAGAGGTTTATGCATGGAACCTTCTTAGAATGGATATATATGAAGGACAAATTAGTTTGAACTTGTTTTGACTGAAGGAATTGGTGTTTATAAGCAAAAATCCGAATTTCGTCTTAATTCCGCAAAAGAAGGCTATTCCTGTTTTTCTTTCTCAAACAAGGTCATTTAAAGAGGTTTATGCATGGAACCTTCTTAGAATGGATATATATGAAGGACAAATTAGTTTGAACTTGTTTTGACTGAAGGAATTCTTTTTATAGCAAAAATACCAATTTTGCTTTAACTCGCAAAAGTAAGGCTATTCCTGTTTTTCTTTCTCAAACAAGGTCATTTAAAGAGGTTTATGCATGGAACCTTCTTAGAATTGATATATATGAAGGACAAATTAGTTTGAACTTGTTTTGACTGAAGGAATTCTTTTTATAGCAAAAATACCAATTTGGCTTTAACTCGCAAAAGTAAGGCTATTCCTGTTTTTCTTTCTCAAACAAGGTCATTTAAAGAGGTTTATGCATGGAACCTTCTTAGAATGGATATATATGGAGGACAAATTAGTTTGAACTTGTTTTGACTGAAGGAATTCATTTTATAGCAAAAATACCAATTTGGCTTTAACTCGCAATATTAAGGCTATTCCTGTTTTTCTTTCTCAAACAAAGTCATTTAAAGAGGTTTATGCATGGAACCTTCTTAGAATGGATATATATGAAGGACAAATTAGTTTGAACTTGTTTTGACTGAAGGAATTGGTGTTTATAAGCAAAAATCCGAATTTCGTCTTAATTCCGCAAAAGAAGGCTATTCCTGTTTTTCTTTCTCAAACAAGGTCATTTAAAGAGGTTTATGCATGGAACCTTCTTAGAATGGATATATATGAAGGACAAATTAGTTTGAACTTGTTTTGACTGAAGGAATTCATTTTATAGCAAAAATACCAATTTGGCTTTAACTCGCAAAAGTAAGGCTATTCCTGTTTTTCTTTCTCAAACAAGGTCATTTAAAGAGGGTTATGCATGGAACCTACTTAGAATTGATATATATGAAGGACAAATTAATTTGAACTTCTTTTGACTGAAGGAATTGGTGTTTATAAGCAAAAATCCGAATTTCGTCTTAATTCCGCAACAGAAGGCTATTCCTGTTTTTCTTTCTCAAACAAGGTCATTTAAAGAGGTTTATGCATGGAACCTTCTTAGAATGGATATATATGAAGGACAAATTAGTTTGAACTTGTTTTGACTGAAGGAATTGGTGTTTATAAGCAAAAATCCGAATTTCGTCTTAATTCCGCAAAAGAAGGCTATTCCTGTTTTTCTTTCTCAAACAAGGTCATTTAAAGAGGTTTATGCATGGAACCTTCTTAGAATGGATATATATGAAGGACAAATTAGTTTGAACTTGTTTTGACTGAAGGAATTCATTTTATAGCAAAAATACCAATTTGGCTTTGACTCGCAAAAGTAAGGCTATTCCTGTTTTTCTTACTCAAACAAGGTCATTTAAAGAGGTTTATGCATGGAACCTTCTTAGAATTGATATATATGAAGGACAAATTAGTTTGAACTTGTTTTGACTGAAGGAATTCTTTTTATAGCAAAAATACCAATTTTGCTTTAACTCGCAAAAGTAAGGCTATTCCTGTTTTTCTTTCTCAAACAAGGTCATTTAAAGAGGTTTATGCATGGAACCTTCTTAGAATTGATATATATGAAGGACAAATTAGTTTGAACTTGTTTTGACTGAAGGAATTCTTTTTATAGCAAAAATACCAATTTGGCTTTAACTCGCAAAAGTAAGGCTATTCCTGTTTTTCTTTCTCAAACAAGGTCATTTAAAGAGGTTTATGCAGGGAACCTTCTTAGAATGGATATATATGGAGGACAAATTAGTTTGAACTTGTTTTGACTGAAGGAATTCATTTTATAGCAAAAATACCAATTTGGCTTTAACTCACAATATTAAGGCTATTCCTGTTTTTCTTTCTCAAACAAAGTCATTTAAAGAGGTTTATGCATGGAACCTTCTTAGAATGGATATATATGAAGGACAAATTAGTTTGAACTTGTTTTGACTGAAGGAATTGGTGTTTATAAGCAAAAATCCGAATTTCGTCTTAATTCCGCAAAAGAAGGCTATTCCTGTTTTTCTTTCTCAAACAAGGTCATTTAAAGAGGTTTATGCATGGAACCTTCTTAGAATGGATATATATGAAGGACAAATTAGTTTGAACTTGTTTTGACTGAAGGAATTCTTTTTATAGCAAAAATACCAATTTTGCTTTAACTCGCAAAAGTAAGGCTATTCCTGTTTTTCTTTCTCAAACAAGGTCATTTAAAGAGGTTTATGCATGGAACCTTCTTAGAATTGATATATATGAAGGACAAATTAGTTTGAACTTGTTTTGACTGAAGGAATTCTTTTTATAGCAAAAATACCAATTTGGCTTTAACTCGCAAAAGTAAGGCTATTCCTGTTTTTCTTTCTCAAACAAGGTCATTTAAAGAGGTTTATGCATGGAACCTTCTTAGAATGGATATATATGGAGGACAAATTAGTTTGAACTTGTTTTGACTGAAGGAATTCATTTTATAGCAAAAATACCAATTTGGCTTTAACTCGCAATATTAAGGCTATTCCTGTTTTTCTTTCTCAAACAAAGTCATTTAAAGAGGTTTATGCATGGAACCTTCTTAGAATGGATATATATGAAGGACAAATTAGTTTGAACTTGTTTTGACTGAAGGAATTGGTGTTTATAAGCAAAAATCCGAATTTCGTCTTAATTCCGCAAAAGAAGGCTATTCCTGTTTTTCTTTCTCAAACAAGGTCATTTAAAGAGGTTTATGCATGGAACCTTCTTAGAATGGATATATATGAAGGACAAATTAGTTTGAACTTGTTTTGACTGAAGGAATTCATTTTATAGCAAAAATACCAATTTGGCTTTAACTCGCAAAAGTAAGGCTATTCCTGTTTTTCTTTCTCAAACAAGGTCATTTAAAGAGGGTTATGCATGGAACCTACTTAGAATTGATATATATGAAGGACAAATTAATTTGAACTTCTTTTGACTGAAGGAATTGGTGTTTATAAGCAAAAATCCGAATTTCGTCTTAATTCCGCAACAGAAGGCTATTCCTGTTTTTCTTTCTCAAACAAGGTCATTTAAAGAGGTTTATGCATGGAACCTTCTTAGAATGGATATATATGAAGGACAAATTAGTTTGAACTTGTTTTGACTGAAGGAATTGGTGTTTATAAGCAAAAATCCGAATTTCGTCTTAATTCCGCAAAAGAAGGCTATTCCTGTTTTTCTTTCTCAAACAAGGTCATTTAAAGAGGTTTATGCATGGAACCTTCTTAGAATGGATATATATGAAGGACAAATTAGTTTGAACTTGTTTTGACTGAAGGAATTCATTTTATAGCAAAAATACCAATTTGGCTTTAACTCGCAAAAGTAAGGCTATTACTGTTTTTCTTTCTCAAACAAGGTCATTTAAAGAGGTTTATGCATGGAACCTTCTTAGAATGGATATATATGAAGGACATAGGAGTTTGAACTTGTTTTGACTGAAGGAATTGGTGTTTTTAAGCAAAAATCCGAATTTCGTCTTAATTCCGCAAAAGAAGGCTATTCCTGTTTTTCTTTCTCATACAAGGTCATTTAAAGAGGTTTATGCATGGAACCTTCTTAGAATGGATATATATGAAGGACAAATTAGTTTGAACTTGTTTTGACTGAAGGAATTCATTTTATAGCAAAAATACCAATTTGGCTTTAACTCGCAAAAGTAAGGCTATTCCTGTTTTTCTTTCTCAAACAAGGTCATTTAAAGAGGTTTATGCATGGAACTTTCTTAGAATGGATATATATGAAGGACATAGGAGTTTGAACTTGTTTTGACTGAAGGAATTGGTGTTTATAAGCAAAAATCCGAATTTCGTCTTAATTCCGCAAAAGAAGGCTATTCCTGTTTTTCTTTCTCATACAAGGTCATTTAAAGAGGTTTATGCATGGAACCTTCTTAGAATGGATATATATGAAGGACAAATTAGTTTGAACTTGTTTTGACTGAAGGAATTCATTTCATAGCAAAAATACCAATTTGGCTTTAACTCGCAAAAGTAAGGCTATTCCTGTTTTTCTTTCTCAAACAAGGTCATTTAAAGAGGTTTATGCATGGAACCTTCTTAGAATGGATATATATGAAGGACAAATTAGTTTGAACTTGTTTTGACTGAAGGAATTCTTTTTATAGCAAAAATACCAATTTTGCTTTAACTCGCAAAAGTAAGGCTATTCCTGTTTTTCTTTCTCAAACAAGGTCATTTAAAGAGGTTTATGCATGGAACCTTCTTAGAATTGATATATATGAAGGACAAATTAGTTTGAACTTGTTTTGACTGAAGGAATTCTTTTTATAGCAAAAATACCAATTTGGCTTTAACTCGCAAAAGTAAGGCTATTCCTGTTTTTCTTTCTCAAACAAGGTCATATAAAGAGGTTTATGCATGGAACCTTCTTAGAATGGATATATATGGAGGACAAATTAGTTTGAACTTGTTTTGACTGAAGGAATTCATTTTATAGCAAAAATACCAATTTGGCTTTAACTCGCAATATTAAGGCTATTCCTGTTTTTCTTTCTCAAACAAAGTCATTTAAAGAGGTTTATGCATGGAACCTTCTTAGAATGGATATATATGAAGGACAAATTAGTTTGAACTTGTTTTGACTGAAGGAATTGGTGTTTATAAGCAAAAATCCGAATTTCGTCTTAATTCCGCAAAAGAAGGCTATTCCTGTTTTTCTTTCTCAAACAAGGTCATTTAAAGAGGTTTATGCATGGAACCTTCTTAGAATGGATATATATGAAGGACAAATTAGTTTGAACTTGTTTTGACTGAAGGAATTCATTTTATAGCAAAAATACCAATTTGGCTTTAACTCGCAAAAGTAAGGCTATTCCTGTTTTTCTTTCTCAAACAAGGTCATTTAAAGAGGGTTATGCATGGAACCTACTTAGAATTGATATATATGAAGGACAAATTAATTTGAACTTCTTTTGACTGAAGGAATTGGTGTTTATAAGCAAAAATCCGAATTTCGTCTTAATTCCGCAACAGAAGGCTATTCCTGTTTTTCTTTCTCAAACAAGGTCATTTAAAGAGGTTTATGCATGGAACCTTCTTAGAATGGATATATATGAAGGACAAATTAGTTTGAACTTGTTTTGACTGAAGGAATTGGTGTTTATAAGCAAAAATCCGAATTTCGTCTTAATTCCGCAAAAGAAGGCTATTCCTGTTTTTCTTTCTCAAACAAGGTCATTTAAAGAGGTTTATGCATGGAACCTTCTTAGAATGGATATATATGAAGGACAAATTAGTTTGAACTTGTTTTGACTGAAGGAATTCATTTTATAGCAAAAATACCAATTTGGCTTTGACTCGCAAAAGTAAGGCTATTCCTGTTTTTCTTACTCAAACAAGGTCATTTAAAGAGGTTTATGCATGGAACCTTCTTAGAATGGATATATATGAAGGACAAATTAGTTTGAACTTGTTTTGACTGAAGGAATTCATTTTATAGCAAAAATACCAATTTGGCTTTAACTCGCAAAAGTAAGGCTATTCCTGTTTTTCTTTCTCAAACAAGGTCATTTAAAGAGGTTTATGCATGGAACCTTCTTAGAATGGATATATATGAAGGACAAATTAGTTTAAAGTTGTTTTGACTGAAGGAATTCATTTTATAGCAAAAATACCAATTTGGCTTTAACTCGCAAAAGTAAGGCTATTACTGTTTTTCTTTCTCAAACAAGGTCATTTAAAGAGGTTTATGCATGGAACCTTCTTAGAATGGATATATATGAAGGACATAGGAGTTTGAACTTGTTTTGACTGAAGGAATTGGTGTTTTTAAGCAAAAATCCGAATTTCGTCTTAATTCCGCAAAAGAAGGCTATTCCTGTTTTTCTTTCTCATACAAGGTCATTTAAAGAGGTTTATGCATGGAACCTTCTTAGAATGGATATATATGAAGGACAAATTAGTTTGAACTTGTTTTGACTGAAGGAATTCATTTTATAGCAAAAATACCAATTTGGCTTTAACTCGCAAAAGTAAGGCTATTCCTGTTTTTCTTTCTCAAACAAGGTCATTTAAAGAGGTTTATGCATGGAACTTTCTTAGAATGGATATATATGAAGGACATAGGAGTTTGAACTTGTTTTGACTGAAGGAATTGGTGTTTATAAGCAAAAATCCGAATTTCGTCTTAATTCCGCAAAAGAAGGCTATTCCTGTTTTTCTTTCTCATACAAGGTCATTTAAAGAGGTTTATGCATGGAACCTTCTTAGAATGGATATATATGAAGGACAAATTAGTTTGAACTTGTTTTGACTGAAGGAATTCTTTTTATAGCAAAAATACCAATTTGGCTTTAACTCGCAAAAGTAAGGCTATTCCTGTTTTTCTTTCTCAAACAAGGTAATTTAAAGAGGTTTATGCATGGAACCTTCTTAGAATGGATATATATGGAGGACAAATTAGTTTGAACTTGTTTTGACTGAAGGAATTCATTTTATAGCAAAAATACCAATTTGGCTTTAACTCGCAATATTAAGGCTATTCCTGTTTTTCTTTCTCAAACAAAGTCATTTAAAGAGGTTTATGCATGGAACCTTCTTAGAATGGATATATATGAAGGACAAATTAGTTTGAACTTGTTTTGACTGAAGGAATTGGTGTTTATAAGCAAAAATCCGAATTTCGTCTTAATTCCGCAAAAGAAGGCTATTCCTGTTTTTCTTTCTCAAACAAGGTCATTTAAAGAGGTTTATGCATGGAACCTTTTTAGAATGGATATATATGAAGGACAAATTAGTTTGAACTTGTTTTGACTGAAGGAATTCATTTTATAGCAAAAATACCAATTTGGCTTTAACTGGCAAAAGTAAGGCTATTCCTGTTTTTCTTTCTCAAACAAGGTCATTTAAAGAGGGTTATGCATGGAACCTACTTAGAATTGATATATATGAAGGACAAATTAATTTGAACTTGTTTTGACTGAAGGAATTCATTTTATAGCAAAAATACCAATTTGGCTTTAACTCGCAAAAGTAAGGCTATTCCTGTTTTTCTTTCTCAAAAAAGGTCATTTAAAGATGTTTATGCATGGAACCTTCTTAGAATGGATATATATGAAGGACAAATTAGTTTGAACTTGTTTTGACTGAAGGAATTCATTTTATAGCAAAAATACCAATTTGGCTTTAACTCGCAAAAGTAAGGCTATTCCTGTTTTTCTTTCTCAAACAAGGTCATTTAAAGAGGTTTATGCATGGAACCTTCTTAGAATGGATATATATGAAGGACATAGGAGTTTGAACTTGTTTTGACTGAAGGAATTGGTGTTTATAAGCAAAAATCCGAATTTCGTCTTAATACCGCAAAAGAAGGCTATTCCTGTTTTTCTTTCTCATACAAGGTCATTTAAAGAGTTTTATGCATGGAACCTTCTTAGAATTGATATATATGAAGGACAAATTAGTTTGAACTTGTTTTGACTGAAGGAATTCTTTTTATAGCAAAAATACCAATTTTGCTTTAACTCGCAAAAGTAAGGCTATTCCTGTTTTTCTTTCTCAAACAAGGTCATTTAAAGAGGTTTATGCATGGAACCTTCTTAGAATTGATATATATGAAGGACAAATTAGTTTGAACTTGTTTTGACTGAAGGAATTCTTTTTATAGCAAAAATACCAATTTGGCTTTAACTCGCAAAAGTAAGGCTATTCCTGTTTTTCTTTCTCAAACAAGGTCATTTAAAGAGGTTTATGCAGGGAACCTTCTTAGAATGGATATATATGGAGGACAAATTAGTTTGAACTTGTTTTGACTGAAGGAATTCATTTTATAGCAAAAATACCAATTTGGCTTTAACTCACAATATTAAGGCTATTCCTGTTTTTCTTTCTCAAACAAAGTCATTTAAAGAGGTTTATGCATGGAACCTTCTTAGAATGGATATATATGAAGGACAAATTAGTTTGAACTTGTTTTGACTGAAGGAATTGGTGTTTATAAGCAAAAATCCGAATTTCGTCTTAATTCCGCAAAAGAAGGCTATTCCTGTTTTTCTTTCTCAAACAAGGTCATTTAAAGAGGTTTATGCATGGAACCTTCTTAGAATGGATATATATGAAGGACAAATTAGTTTGAACTTGTTTTGACTGAAGGAATTCTTTTTATAGCAAAAATACCAATTTTGCTTTAACTCGCAAAAGTAAGGCTATTCCTGTTTTTCTTTCTCAAACAAGGTCATTTAAAGAGGTTTATGCATGGAACCTTCTTAGAATTGATATATATGAAGGACAAATTAGTTTGAACTTGTTTTGACTGAAGGAATTCTTTTTATAGCAAAAATACCAATTTGGCTTTAACTCGCAAAAGTAAGGCTATTCCTGTTTTTCTTTCTCAAACAAGGTCATTTAAAGAGGTTTATGCATGGAACCTTCTTAGAATGGATATATATGGAGGACAAATTAGTTTGAACTTGTTTTGACTGAAGGAATTCATTTTATAGCAAAAATACCAATTTGGCTTTAACTCGCAATATTAAGGCTATTCCTGTTTTTCTTTCTCAAACAAAGTCATTTAAAGAGGTTTATGCATGGAACCTTCTTAGAATGGATATATATGAAGGACAAATTAGTTTGAACTTGTTTTGACTGAAGGAATTGGTGTTTATAAGCAAAAATCCGAATTTCGTCTTAATTCCGCAAAAGAAGGCTATTCCTGTTTTTCTTTCTCAAACAAGGTCATTTAAAGAGGTTTATGCATGGAACCTTCTTAGAATGGATATATATGAAGGACAAATTAGTTTGAACTTGTTTTGACTGAAGGAATTCATTTTATAGCAAAAATACCAATTTGGCTTTAACTCGCAAAAGTAAGGCTATTCCTGTTTTTCTTTCTCAAACAAGGTCATTTAAAGAGGGTTATGCATGGAACCTACTTAGAATTGATATATATGAAGGACAAATTAATTTGAACTTCTTTTGACTGAAGGAATTGGTGTTTATAAGCAAAAATCCGAATTTCGTCTTAATTCCGCAACAGAAGGCTATTCCTGTTTTTCTTTCTCAAACAAGGTCATTTAAAGAGGTTTATGCATGGAACCTTCTTAGAATGGATATATATGAAGGACAAATTAGTTTGAACTTGTTTTGACTGAAGGAATTGGTGTTTATAAGCAAAAATCCGAATTTCGTCTTAATTCCGCAAAAGAAGGCTATTCCTGTTTTTCTTTCTCAAACAAGGTCATTTAAAGAGGTTTATGCATGGAACCTTCTTAGAATGGATATATATGAAGGACAAATTAGTTTGAACTTGTTTTGACTGAAGGAATTCATTTTATAGCAAAAATACCAATTTGGCTTTGACTCGCAAAAGTAAGGCTATTCCTGTTTTTCTTACTCAAACAAGGTCATTTAAAGAGGTTTATGCATGGAACCTTCTTAGAATTGATATATATGAAGGACAAATTAGTTTGAACTTGTTTTGACTGAAGGAATTCTTTTTATAGCAAAAATACCAATTTTGCTTTAACTCGCAAAAGTAAGGCTATTCCTGTTTTTCTTTCTCAAACAAGGTCATTTAAAGAGGTTTATGCATGGAACCTTCTTAGAATTGATATATATGAAGGACAAATTAGTTTGAACTTGTTTTGACTGAAGGAATTCTTTTTATAGCAAAAATACCAATTTGGCTTTAACTCGCAAAAGTAAGGCTATTCCTGTTTTTCTTTCTCAAACAAGGTCATTTAAAGAGGTTTATGCAGGGAACCTTCTTAGAATGGATATATATGGAGGACAAATTAGTTTGAACTTGTTTTGACTGAAGGAATTCATTTTATAGCAAAAATACCAATTTGGCTTTAACTCACAATATTAAGGCTATTCCTGTTTTTCTTTCTCAAACAAAGTCATTTAAAGAGGTTTATGCATGGAACCTTCTTAGAATGGATATATATGAAGGACAAATTAGTTTGAACTTGTTTTGACTGAAGGAATTGGTGTTTATAAGCAAAAATCCGAATTTCGTCTTAATTCCGCAAAAGAAGGCTATTCCTGTTTTTCTTTCTCAAACAAGGTCATTTAAAGAGGTTTATGCATGGAACCTTCTTAGAATGGATATATATGAAGGACAAATTAGTTTGAACTTGTTTTGACTGAAGGAATTCTTTTTATAGCAAAAATACCAATTTTGCTTTAACTCGCAAAAGTAAGGCTATTCCTGTTTTTCTTTCTCAAACAAGGTCATTTAAAGAGGTTTATGCATGGAACCTTCTTAGAATTGATATATATGAAGGACAAATTAGTTTGAACTTGTTTTGACTGAAGGAATTCTTTTTATAGCAAAAATACCAATTTGGCTTTAACTCGCAAAAGTAAGGCTATTCCTGTTTTTCTTTCTCAAACAAGGTCATTTAAAGAGGTTTATGCATGGAACCTTCTTAGAATGGATATATATGGAGGACAAATTAGTTTGAACTTGTTTTGACTGAAGGAATTCATTTTATAGCAAAAATACCAATTTGGCTTTAACTCGCAATATTAAGGCTATTCCTGTTTTTCTTTCTCAAACAAAGTCATTTAAAGAGGTTTATGCATGGAACCTTCTTAGAATGGATATATATGAAGGACAAATTAGTTTGAACTTGTTTTGACTGAAGGAATTGGTGTTTATAAGCAAAAATCCGAATTTCGTCTTAATTCCGCAAAAGAAGGCTATTCCTGTTTTTCTTTCTCAAACAAGGTCATTTAAAGAGGTTTATGCATGGAACCTTCTTAGAATGGATATATATGAAGGACAAATTAGTTTGAACTTGTTTTGACTGAAGGAATTCATTTTATAGCAAAAATACCAATTTGGCTTTAACTCGCAAAAGTAAGGCTATTCCTGTTTTTCTTTCTCAAACAAGGTCATTTAAAGAGGGTTATGCATGGAACCTACTTAGAATTGATATATATGAAGGACAAATTAATTTGAACTTCTTTTGACTGAAGGAATTGGTGTTTATAAGCAAAAATCCGAATTTCGTCTTAATTCCGCAACAGAAGGCTATTCCTGTTTTTCTTTCTCAAACAAGGTCATTTAAAGAGGTTTATGCATGGAACCTTCTTAGAATGGATATATATGAAGGACAAATTAGTTTGAACTTGTTTTGACTGAAGGAATTGGTGTTTATAAGCAAAAATCCGAATTTCGTCTTAATTCCGCAAAAGAAGGCTATTCCTGTTTTTCTTTCTCAAACAAGGTCATTTAAAGAGGTTTATGCATGGAACCTTCTTAGAATGGATATATATGAAGGACAAATTAGTTTGAACTTGTTTTGACTGAAGGAATTCATTTTATAGCAAAAATACCAATTTGGCTTTAACTCGCAAAAGTAAGGCTATTACTGTTTTTCTTTCTCAAACAAGGTCATTTAAAGAGGTTTATGCATGGAACCTTCTTAGAATGGATATATATGAAGGACATAGGAGTTTGAACTTGTTTTGACTGAAGGAATTGGTGTTTTTAAGCAAAAATCCGAATTTCGTCTTAATTCCGCAAAAGAAGGCTATTCCTGTTTTTTCTTTCTCATACAAGGTCATTTAAAGAGGTTTATGCATGGAACCTTCTTAGAATGGATATATATGAAGGACAAATTAGTTTGAACTTGTTTTGACTGAAGGAATTCATTTTATAGCAAAAATACCAATTTGGCTTTAACTCGCAAAAGTAAGGCTATTCCTGTTTTTCTTTCTCAAACAAGGTCATTTAAAGAGGTTTATGCATGGAACTTTCTTAGAATGGATATATATGAAGGACATAGGAGTTTGAACTTGTTTTGACTGAAGGAATTGGTGTTTATAAGCAAAAATCCGAATTTCGTCTTAATTCCGCAAAAGAAGGCTATTCCTGTTTTTCTTTCTCATACAAGGTCATTTAAAGAGGTTTATGCATGGAACCTTCTTAGAATGGATATATATGAAGGACAAATTAGTTTGAACTTGTTTTGACTGAAGGAATTCATTTCATAGCAAAAATACCAATTTGGCTTTAACTCGCAAAAGTAAGGCTATTCCTGTTTTTCTTTCTCAAACAAGGTCATTTAAAGAGTTTTATGCATGGAACCTATTTAGAATTGATATATATGAAGGACAAATTATTTTGAACTTGTTTTGACTGAAGGAATTCATTTCATAGCAAAAATACCAATTTGGCTTTAAGTCGCAAAAGTAAGGCTATTCCTGTTTTTCTTTCTCATACAAGGTCATTTAAAGAGTTTTATGCATGGAACCTATTTAGAATTGATATATATGAAGGACAAATTAGTTTGAACTTGTTTTGACTGAAGGAATTCTTTTTATAGCAAAAATACCAATTTTGCTTTTACTCGCAAAAGTAAGGCTATTCCTGTTTTTCTTTCTCAAACAAGGTCATTTAAAGAGGTTTATGCATGGAACCTTCTTAGAATATATATATATGAAGGACAAATTAGTTTGAACTTGTTTTGACTGAAGGAATTCTTTTTATAGCAAAAATACCAATTTGGCTTTAACTCGCAAAAGTAAGGCTATTCCTGTTTTTCTTTCTCAAACAAGGTCATTTAAAGAGGTTTATGCATGGAACCTTCTTAGAATGGATATATATGGAGGACAAATTAGTTTGAACTTGTTTTGACTGAAGGAATTCATTTTATAGCAAAAATACCAATTTGGCTTTAACTCGCAATATTAAGGCTATTCCTGTTTTTCTTTCTCAAACAAAGTCATTTAAAGAGGTTTATGCATGGAACCTTCTTAGAATGGATATATATGAAGGACAAATTAGTTTGAACTTGTTTTGACTGAAGGAATTGGTGTTTATAAGCAAAAATCCGAATTTCGTCTTAATACCGCAAAAGAAGGCTATTCCTGTTTTTCTTTCTCAAACAAGGTCATTTAAAGAGGTTTATGCATGGAACCTTCTTAGAATGGATATATATGAAGGACAAATTAGTTTGAACTTGTTTTGACTGAAGGAATTCATTTTATAGCGAAAATACCAATTTGGCTTTAACTCGCAAAAGTAAGGCTATTCCTGTTTTTCTTTCTCAAACAAGGTCATTTAAAGAGGGTTATGCATGGAACCTACTTAGAATTGATATATATGAAGGACAAATTAATTTGAACTTGTTTTGACTGAAGGAATTGGTGTTTATAAGCAAAAATCCGAATTTCGTCTTAATTCCGCAACTGAAGGCTATTCCTGTTTTTCTTTCTCAAACAAGGTCATTTAAAGAGGTTTATGCATGGAACCTTCTTAGAATGGATATATATGAAGGACAAATTAGTTTGAACTTGTTTTGACTGAAGGAATTCTTTTTATAGCAAAAATACCAATTTTGCTTTAACTCGCAAAAGTAAGGCTATTCCTGTTTTTCTTTCTCAAACAAGGTCATTTAAAGAGGTTTATGCATGGAACCTTCTTAGAATATATATATATGAAGGACAAATTAGTTTGAACTTGTTTTGACTGAAGGAATTCTTTTTATAGCAAAAATACCAATTTGGCTTTAACTCGCAAAAGTAAGGCTATTCCTGTTTTTCTTTCTCAAACAAGGTCATTTAAAGAGGTTTATGCATGGAACCTTCTTAGAATGGATATATATGGAGGACAAATTAGTTTGAACTTGTTTTGACTGAAGGAATTCATTTTATAGCAAAAATACCAATTTGGCTTTAACTCGCAATATTAAGGCTATTCCTGTTTTTCTTTCTCAAACAAAGTCATTTAAAGAGGTTTATGCATGGAACCTTCTTAGAATGGATATATATGAAGGACAAATTAGTTTGAACTTGTTTTGACTGAAGGAATTGGTGTTTATAAGCAAAAATCCGAATTTCGTCTTAATTCCGCAAAAGAAGGCTATTCCTGTTTTTCTTTCTCAAACAAGGTCATTTAAAGAGGTTTATGCATGGAACCTTCTTAGAATGGATATATATGAAGGACAAATTAGTTTGAACTTGTTTTGACTGAAGGAATTCATTTTATAGCAAAAATACCAATTTGGCTTTAACTCGCAAAAGTAAGGCTATTCCTGTTTTTCTTTCTCAAACAAGGTCATTTAAAGAGGGTTATGCATGGAACCTACTTAGAATTGATATATATGAAGGACAAATTAGTTTGAACTTGTTTTGACTGAAGGAATTCATTTTATAGCAAAAATACCAATTTGGCTTTAACTCGCAAAAGTAAGGCTATTCCTGTTTTTCTTTCTCAAAAAAGGTCATTTAAAGATGTTTATGCATGGAACCTTCTTAGAATGGATATATATGAAGGACAAATTAGTTTGAACTTGTTTTGACTGAAGGAATTCATTTTATAGCAAAAATACCAATTTGGCTTTAACTCGCAAAAGTAAGGCTATTCCTGTTTTTCTTTCTCAAACAAGGTCATTTAAAGAGGGTTATGCATGGAACCTACTTAGAATTGATATATATGAAGGACAAATTAATTTGAACTTGTTTTGACTGAAGGAATTGGTGTTTATAAGCAAAAATCCGAATTTCGTCTTAATTCCGCAACTGAAGGCTATTCCTGTTTTTCTTTCTCAAACAAGGTCATTTAAAGAGGTTTATGCATGGAACCTTCTTAGAATGGATATATATGAAGGACAAATTAGTTTGAACTTGTTTTGACTGAAGGAATTCATTTTATAGCAAAAATACCAATTTGGCTTTAACTCGCAAAAGTAAGGCTATTCCTGTTTTTCTTACTCAAACAAGGTCATTTAAAGAGGTTTATGCATGGAACCTTCTTAGAATGGATATATATGAAGGACAAATTAGTTTGAACTTGTTTTGACTGAAGGAATTCATTTTATAGCAAAAATACCAATTTGGCTTTAACTCGCAAAAGTAAGGCTATTCCTGTTTTTCTTTCTCAAACAAGGTCATTTAAAGAGGTTTATGCATGGAACCTTCTTAGAATGGATATATATGAAGGACAAATTAGTTTAAAGTTGTTTTGACTGAAGGAATTCATTTTATAGCAAAAATACCAATTTGGCTTTAACTCGCAAAAGTAAGGCTATTCCTGTTTTTCTTTCTCAAACAAGGTCATTTAAAGAGGTTTATGCATGGAACTTTCTTAGAATGGATATATATGAAGGACATAGGAGTTTGAACTTGTTTTGACTGAAGGAATTGGTGTTTATAAGCAAAAATCCGAATTTCGTCTTAATTCCGCAAAAGAAGGCTATTCCTGTTTTTCTTTCTCATACAAGGTCATTTAAAGAGGTTTATGCATGGAACCTTCTTAGAATGGATATATATGAAGGACAAATTAGTTTGAACTTGTTTTGACTGAAGGAATTCATTTCATAGCAAAAATACCAATTTGGCTTTAACTCGCAAAAGTAAGGCTATTCCTGTTTTTCTTTCTCAAACAAGGTCATTTAAAGAGTTTTATGCATGGAACCTATTTAGAATTGATATATATGAAGGACAAATTATTTTGAACTTGTTTTGACTGAAGGAATTCATTTCATAGCAAAAATACCAATTTGGCTTTAACTCGCAAAAGAAGGCTATTCCTGTTTTTCTTTCTCATACAAGGTCATTTAAAGAGTTTTATGCATGGAACCTATTTAGAATTGATATATATGAAGGACAAATTAGTTTGAACTTGTTTTGACTGAAGGAATTCTTTTTATAGCAAAAATACCAATTTTGCTTTAACTCGCAAAAGTAAGGCTATTCCTGTTTTTCTTTCTCAAACAAGGTCATTTAAAGAGGTTTATGCATGGAACCTTCTTAGAATGGATATATATGAAGGACATAGGAGTTTGAACTTGTTTTGACTGAAGGAATTGGTGTTTATAAGCAAAAATCCGAATTTCGTCTTAATACCGCAAAAGAAGGCTATTCCTGTTTTTCTTTCTCATACAAGGTCATTTAAAGAGTTTTATGCATGGAACCTATTTAGAATTGATATATATGAAGGACAAATTAGTTTGAACTTGTTTTGACTGAAGGAATTCTTTTTATAGCAAAAATACCAATTTTGCTTTAACTCGCAAAAGTAAGGCTATTCCTGTTTTTCTTTCTCAAACAAGGTCATTTAAAGAGGTTTATGCATGGAACCTTCTTAGAATTGATATATATGAAGGACAAATTAGTTTGAACTTGTTTTGACTGAAGGAATTCATTTTATAGCAAAAATACCAATTTGGCTTTAACTCACAATATTAAGGCTATTCCTGTTTTTCTTTCTCAAACAAAGTCATTTAAAGAGGTTTATGCATGGAACCTTCTTAGAATGGATATATATGAAGGACAAATTAGTTTGAACTTGTTTTGACTGAAGGAATTGGTGTTTATAAGCAAAAATCCGAATTTCGTCTTAATTCCGCAAAAGAAGGCTATTCCTGTTTTTCTTTCTCAAACAAGGTCATTTAAAGAGGTTTATGCATGGAACCTTCTTAGAATGGATATATATGAAGGACAAATTAGTTTGAACTTGTTTTGACTGAAGGAATTCATTTTATAGCAAAAATACCAATTTGGCTTTAACTCGCAAAAGTAAGGCTATTCCTGTTTTTCTTTCTCAAACAAGGTCATTTAAAGAGGTTTATGCATGGAACCTTCTTAGAATGGATATATATGAAGGACAAATTAGTTTAAAGTTGTTTTGACTGAAGGAATTCATTTTATAGCAAAAATACCAATTTGGCTTTAACTCGCAAAAGTAAGGCTATTCCTGTTTTTCTTTCTCAAACAAGGTCATTTAAAGAGGTTTATGCATGGAACCTTCTTAGAATGGATATATATGAAGGACAAATTAGTTTAAAGTTGTTTTGACTGAAGGAATTCATTTTATAGCAAAAATACCAATTTGGCTTTAACTCGCAAAAGTAAGGCTATTACTGTTTTTCTTTCTCAAACAAGGTCATTTAAAGAGGTTTATGCATGGAACCTTCTTAGAATGGATATATATGAAGGACATAGGAGTTTGAACTTGTTTTGACTGAAGGAATTGGTGTTTATAAGCAAAAATCCGAATTTCGTCTTAATTCCGCAAAAGAAGGCTATTCCTGTTTTTCTTTCTCATACAAGGTCATTTAAAGAGGTTTATGCATGGAACCTTCTTAGAATGGATATATATGAAGGACAAATTAGTTTGAACTTGTTTTGACTGAAGGAATTCATTTTATAGCAAAAATACCAATTTGGCTTTAACTGGCAAAAGTAAGGCTATTCCTGTTTTTCTTTCTCAAACAAGGTCATTTAAAGAGGTTTATGCATGGAACCTTCTTAGAATGGATATATATGAAGGACACATTAGTTTGAACTTGTTTTGACTGAAGGAATTCATTTTATAGCAAAAATACCAATTTGGCTTTAACTCGCAAAAGTAAGGCTATTGCTGTTTTTCTTTCTCAAACAAGGTCATTTAAAGAGGTTTATGCATGGAACCTTCTTAGAATGGATATATATGAAGGACAAATTAGTTTGAACTTGTTTTGACTGAAGGAATTCATTTTATAGCAAAAATACCAATTTGGCTTTAACTCGCAAAAGTAAGGCTATTCCTGTTTTTCTTTCTCAAACAAGGTCATTTAAAGAGGGTTATGCATGGAACCTACTTAGAATTGATATATATGAAGGACAAATTAATTTGAACTTGTTTTGACTGAAGGAATTCATTTTATAGCAAAAATACCAATTTGGCTTTAACTCGCAAAAGTAAGGCTATTCCTGTTTTTCTTTCTCAAACAAGGTCATTTAAAGAGGTTTATGCATGGAACCTTCTTAGAATGGATATATATGAAGGACATAGGAGTTTGAACTTGTTTTGACTGAAGGAATTGGTGTTTATAAGCAAAAATCCGAATTTCGTCTTAATTCCGCAAAAGAAGGCTATTCCTGTTTTTCTTTCTCAAACAAGGTCATTTAAAGAGGTTTATGCATGGAACCTTCTTAGAATGGATATATATGAAGGACAAATTAGTTTGAACTTGTTTTGACT
This sequence comes from Odontesthes bonariensis, assembly GCF_027942865.1. Classification (NCBI taxonomy): domain Eukaryota; kingdom Metazoa; phylum Chordata; class Actinopteri; order Atheriniformes; family Atherinopsidae; genus Odontesthes; species Odontesthes bonariensis. Next base: position 28,696,135 of record NC_134524.1, read on the forward strand.
GAAGGAATTCATTTTATAGCAAAAATACCAATTTGGCTTTAACTCGCAAAAGTAAGGCTATTCCTGTTTTTCTTTCTCAAACAAGGTCATTTAAAGAGGTTTATGCATGGAACCTTCTTAGAATGGATATATATGAAGGACAAATTAGTTTGAACTTGTTTTGACTGAAGGAATTCATTTTATAGCAAAAATACCAATTTGGCTTTAACTCGCAAAAGTAAGGCTATTCCTGTTTTTCTTTCTCAAACAAGGTCATTTAAAGAGGTTTATGCATGGAACCTTCTTAGAATGGATATATATGAAGGACAAATTAGTTTGAACTTGTTTTGACTGAAGGAATTCATTTTATAGCAAAAATACCAATTTGGCTTTAACTCGCAAAAGTAAGGCTATTCCTGTTTTTCTTTCTCAAACAAGGTCATTTAAAGAGGTTTATGCATGGAACCTTCTTAGAATGGATATATATGAAGGACAAATTAGTTTAAAGTTGTTTTGACTGAAGGAATTCATTTTATAGCAAAAATACCAATTTGGCTTTAACTCGCAAAAGTAAGGCTATTACTGTTTTTCTTTCTCAAACAAGGTCATTTAAAGAGGTTTATGCATGGAACCTTCTTAGAATGGATATATATGAAGGACATAGGAGTTTGAACTTGTTTTGACTGAAGGAATTGGTGTTTATAAGCAAAAATCCGAATTTCGTCTTAATTCCGCAAAAGAAGGCTATTCCTGTTTTTCTTTCTCATACAAGGTCATTTAAAGAGGTTTATGCATGGAACCTTCTTAGAATGGATATATATGAAGGACAAATTAGTTTGAACTTGTTTTGACTGAAGGAATTCATTTTATAGCAAAAATACCAATTTGGCTTTAACTGGCAAAAGTAAGGCTATTCCTGTTTTTCTTTCTCAAACAAGGTCATTTAAAGAGGTTTATGCATGGAACCTTCTTAGAATGGATATATATGAAGGACAAATTAGTTTGAACTTGTTTTGACTGAAGGAATTCATTTTATAGCAAAAATACCAATTTGGCTTTAACTCGCAAAAGTAAGGCTATTGCTGTTTTTCTTTCTCAAACAAGGTCATTTAAAGAGGTTTATGCATGGAACCTTCTTAGAATGGATATATATGAAGGACATAGGAGTTTGAACTTGTTTTGACTGAAGGAATTGGTGTTTATAAGCAAAAATCCGAATTTCGTCTTAATACCGCAAAAGAAGGCTATTCCTGTTTTTCTTTCTCATACAAGGTCATTTAAAGAGTTTTATGCATGGAACCTATTTAGAATTGATATATATGAAGGACAAATTAGTTTGAACTTGTTTTGACTGAAGGAATTCTTTTTATAGCAAAAATACCAATTTTGCTTTAACTCGCAAAAGTAAGGCTATTCCTGTTTTTCTTTCTCAAACAAGGTCATTTAAAGAGGTTTATGCATGGAACCTTCTTAGAATATATATATATGAAGGACAAATTAGTTTGAACTTGTTTTGACTGAAGGAATTCTTTTTATAGCAAAAATACCAATTTGGCTTTAACTCGCAAAAGTAAGGCTATTCCTGTTTTTCTTTCTCAAACAAGGTCATTTAAAGAGGTTTATGCATGGAACCTTCTTAGAATGGATATATATGGAGGACAAATTAGTTTGAACTTGTTTTGACTGAAGGAATTCATTTTATAGCAAAAATACCAATTTGGCTTTAACTCGCAATATTAAGGCTATTCCTGTTTTTCTTTCTCAAACAAAGTCATTTAAAGAGGTTTATGCATGGAACCTTCTTAGAATGGATATATATGAAGGACAAATTAGTTTGAACTTGTTTTGACTGAAGGAATTGGTGTTTATAAGCAAAAATCCGAATTTCGTCTTAATTCCGCAAAAGAAGGCTATTCCTGTTTTTCTTTCTCAAACAAGGTCATTTAAAGAGGTTTATGCATGGAACCTTCTTAGAATGGATATATATGAAGGACAAATTAGTTTGAACTTGTTTTGACTGAAGGAATTCATTTTATAGCAAAAATACCAATTTGGCTTTAACTGGCAAAAGTAAGGCTATTCCTGTTTTTCTTTCTCAAACAAGGTCATTTAAAGAGGTTTATGCATGGAACCTTCTTAGAATTGATATATATGAAGGACAAATTAATTTGAACTTGTTTTGACTGAAGGAATTCATTTTATAGCAAAAATACCAATTTGGCTTTAACTCGCAAAAGTAAGGCTATTCCTGTTTTTCTTTCTCAAACAAGGTCATTTAAAGAGGTTTATGCATGGAACCTTCTTAGAATGGATATATATGAAGGACATAGGAGTTTGAACTTGTTTTGACTGAAGGAATTGGTGTTTATAAGCAAAAATCAGAATTTCGTCTTAATACCGCAAAAGAAGGCTATTCCTGTTTTTCTTTCTCATACAAGGTCATTTAAAGAGTTTTATGCATGGAACCTATTTAGAATTGATATATATGAAGGACAAATTAGTTTGAACTTGTTTTGACTGAAGGAATTCTTTTTATAGCAAAAATACCAATTTTGCTTTAACTCGCAAAAGTAAGGCTATTCCTGTTTTTCTTTCTCAAACAAGGTCATTTAAAGAGGTTTATGCATGGAACCTTCTTAGAATTGATATATATGAAGGACAAATTAGTTTGAACTTGTTTTGACTGAAGGAATTCTTTTTATAGCAAAAATACCAATTTGGCTTTAACTCGCAAGAGTAAGGCTATTCCTGTTTTTCTTTCTCAAACAAGGTCATTTAAAGAGGTTTATGCATGGAACCTTCTTAGAATGGATATATATGGAGGACAAATTAGTTTGAACTTGTTTTGACTGAAGGAATTGGTGTTTATAAGCAAAAATCCGAATTTCGTCTTAATTCCGCAAAAGAAGGCTATTCCTGTTTTTCTTTCTCAAACAAGGTCATTTAAAGAGGTTTATGCATGGAACCTTCTTAGAATGGATATATATGAAGGACAAATTAGTTTGAACTTGTTTTGACTGAAGGAATTCATTTTATAGCAAAAATACCAATTTGGCTTTAACTGGCAAAAGTAAGGCTATTCCTGTTTTTCTTTCTCAAACAAGGTCATTTAAAGAGGGTTATGCATGGAACCTACTTAGAATTGATATATATGAAGGACAAATTAATTTGAACTTGTTTTGACTGAAGGAATTCATTTTATAGCAAAAATACCAATTTGGCTTTAACTCGCAAAAGTAAGGCTATTCCTGTTTTTCTTTCTCAAACAAGGTCATTTAAAGAGGTTTATGCATGGAACCTTCTTAGAATGGATATATATGGAGGACAAATTAGTTTGAACTTGTTTTGACTGAAGGAATTCATTTTATAGCAAAAATACCAATTTGGCTTTAACTCGCAATATTAAGGCTATTCCTGTTTTTCTTTCTCAAACAAAGTCATTTAAAGAGGTTTATGCATGGAACCTTCTTAGAATGGATATATATGAAGGACAAATTAGTTTGAACTTGTTTTGACTGAAGGAATTGGTGTTTATAAGCAAAAATCCGAATTTCGTCTTAATTCCGCAAAAGAAGGCTATTCCTGTTTTTCTTTCTCATACAAGGTCATTTAAAGAGTTTTATGCATGGAACCTATTTAGAATTGATATATATGAAGGACAAATTAGTTTGAACTTGTTTTGACTGAAGGAATTCTTTTTATAGCAAAAATACCAATTTTGCTTTAACTCGCAAAAGTAAGGCTATTCCTGTTTTTCTTTCTCAAACAAGGTCATTTAAAGAGGTTTATGCATGGAACCTTCTTAGAATTGATATATATGAAGGACAAATTAGTTTGAACTTGTTTTGACTGAAGGAATTCTTTTTATAGCAAAAATACCAATTTGGCTTTAACTCGCAAAAGTAAGGCTATTCCTGTTTTTCTTTCTCAAACAAGGTCATTTAAAGAGGTTTATGCATGGAACCTTCTTAGAATGGATATATATGGAGGACAAATTAGTTTGAACTTGTTTTGACTGAAGGAATTCATTTTATAGCAAAAATACCAATTTGGCTTTAACTCGCAAAAGTAAGGCTATTGCTGTTTTTCTTTCTCAAACAAGGTCATTTAAAGAGGTTTATGCATGGAACCTTCTTAGAATGGATATATATGAAGGACAAATTAGTTTGAAAATGTTTTGACTGAAGGAATTCATTTTATAGCAAAAATACCAATTTGGCTTTAACTCGCAAAAGTAAGGCTATTCCTGTTTTTCTTTCTCAAACAAGGTCATTTAAAGAGGGTTATGCATGGAACCTACTTAGAATTGATATATATGAAGGACAAATTAATTTGAACTTGTTTTGACTGAAGGAATTCATTTTATAGCAAAAATACCAATTTGGCTTTAACTCGCAAAAGTAAGGCTATTCCTGTTTTTCTTTCTCAAACAAGGTCATTTAAAGAGGTTTATGCATGGAACCTTCTTAGAATGGATATATATGAAGGACATAGGAGTTTGAACTTGTTTTGACTGAAGGAATTGGTGTTTATAAGCAAAAATCCGAATTTCGTCTTAATTCCGCAAAAGAAGGCTATTCCTGTTTTTCTTTCTCAAACAAGGTCATTTAAAGAGGTTTATGCATGGAACCTTCTTAGAATGGATATATATGAAGGACAAATTAGTTTGAACTTGTTTTGACTGAAGGAATTCATTTTATAGCAAAAATACCAATTTGGCTTTAACTCGCAAAAGTAAGGCTATTCCTGTTTTTCTTTCTCAAACAAGGTCATTTAAAGAGGTTTATGCATGGAACCTTCTTAGAATGGATATATATGAAGGACAAATTAGTTTGAACTTGTTTTGACTGAAGGAATTCATTTTATAGCAAAAATACCAATTTGGCTTTAACTCGCAAAAGTAAGGCTATTCCTGTTTTTCTTTCTCAAACAAGGTCATTTAAAGAGGTTTATGCATGGAACCTTCTTAGAATGGATATATATGAAGGACAAATTAGTTTGAACTTGTTTTGACTGAAGGAATTCATTTTATAGCAAAAATACCAATTTGGCTTTAACTCGCAAAAGTAAGGCTATTCCTGTTTTTCTTTCTCAAACAAGGTCATTTAAAGAGGTTTATGCATGGAACCTTCTTAGAATGGATATATATGAAGGACAAATTAGTTTAAAGTTGTTTTGACTGAAGGAATTCATTTTATAGCAAAAATACCAATTTGGCTTTAACTCGCAAAAGTAAGGCTATTACTGTTTTTCTTTCTCAAACAAGGTCATTTAAAGAGGTTTATGCATGGAACCTTCTTAGAATGGATATATATGAAGGACATAGGAGTTTGAACTTGTTTTGACTGAAGGAATTGGTGTTTATAAGCAAAAATCCGAATTTCGTCTTAATTCCGCAAGAGAAGGCTATTCCTGTTTTTCTTTCTCATACAAGGTCATTTAAAGAGGTTTATGCATGGAACCTTCTTAGAATGGATATATATGAAGGACAAATTAGTTTGAACTTGTTTTGACTGAAGGAATTCATTTTATAGCAAAAATACCAATTTGGCTTTAACTGGCAAAAGTAAGGCTATTCCTGTTTTTCTTTCTCAAACAAGGTCATTTAAAGAGGTTTATGCATGGAACCTTCTTAGAATGGATATATATGAAGGACAAATTAGTTTGAACTTGTTTTGACTGAAGGAATTCATTTTATAGCAAAAATACCAATTTGGCTTTAACTCGCAAAAGTAAGGCTATTGCTGTTTTTCTTTCTCAAACAAGGTCATTTAAAGAGGTTTATGCATGGAACCTTCTTAGAATGGATATATATGAAGGACATAGGAGTTTGAACTTGTTTTGACTGAAGGAATTGGTGTTTATAAGCAAAAATCCGAATTTCGTCTTAATACCGCAAAAGAAGGCTATTCCTGTTTTTCTTTCTCATACAAGGTCATTTAAAGAGTTTTATGCATGGAACCTATTTAGAATTGATATATATGAAGGACAAATTAGTTTGAACTTGTTTTGACTGAAGGAATTCTTTTTATAGCAAAAATACCAATTTTGCTTTAACTCGCAAAAGTAAGGCTATTCCTGTTTTTCTTTCTCAAACAAGGTCATTTAAAGAGGTTTATGCATGGAACCTTCTTAGAATATATATATATGAAGGACAAATTAGTTTGAACTTGTTTTGACTGAAGGAATTCTTTTTATAGCAAAAATACCAATTTGGCTTTAACTCGCAAAAGTAAGGCTATTCCTGTTTTTCTTTCTCAAACAAGGTCATTTAAAGAGGTTTATGCATGGAACCTTCTTAGAATGGATATATATGGAGGACAAATTAGTTTGAACTTGTTTTGACTGAAGGAATTCATTTTATAGCAAAAATACCAATTTGGCTTTAACTCGCAATATTAAGGCTATTCCTGTTTTTCTTTCTCAAACAAAGTCATTTAAAGAGGTTTATGCATGGAACCTTCTTAGAATGGATATATATGAAGGACAAATTAGTTTGAACTTGTTTTGACTGAAGGAATTGGTGTTTATAAGCAAAAATCCGAATTTCGTCTTAATTCCGCAAAAGAAGGCTATTCCTGTTTTTCTTTCTCAAACAAGGTCATTTAAAGAGGTTTATGCATGGAACCTTCTTAGAATGGATATATATGAAGGACAAATTAGTTTGAACTTGTTTTGACTGAAGGAATTCATTTTATAGCAAAAATACCAATTTGGCTTTAACTGGCAAAAGTAAGGCTATTCCTGTTTTTCTTTCTCAAACAAGGTCATTTAAAGAGGTTTATGCATGGAACCTTCTTAGAATTGATATATATGAAGGACAAATTAATTTGAACTTGTTTTGACTGAAGGAATTCATTTTATAGCAAAAATACCAATTTGGCTTTAACTCGCAAAAGTAAGGCTATTCCTGTTTTTCTTTCTCAAACAAGGTCATTTAAAGAGGTTTATGCATGGAACCTTCTTAGAATGGATATATATGAAGGACATAGGAGTTTGAACTTGTTTTGACTGAAGGAATTGGTGTTTATAAGCAAAAATCAGAATTTCGTCTTAATACCGCAAAAGAAGGCTATTCCTGTTTTTCTTTCTCATACAAGGTCATTTAAAGAGTTTTATGCATGGAACCTATTTAGAATTGATATATATGAAGGACAAATTAGTTTGAACTTGTTTTGACTGAAGGAATTCTTTTTATAGCAAAAATACCAATTTTGCTTTAACTCGCAAAAGTAAAGCTATTCCTGTTTTTCTTTCTCAAACAAGGTCATTTAAAGAGGTTTATGCATGGAACCTTCTTAGAATTGATATATATGAAGGACAAATTAGTTTGAACTTGTTTTGACTGAAGGAATTCTTTTTATAGCAAAAATACCAATTTGGCTTTAACTCGCAAGAGTAAGGCTATTCCTGTTTTTCTTTCTCAAACAAGGTCATTTAAAGAGGTTTATGCATGGAACCTTCTTAGAATGGATATATATGGAGGACAAATTAGTTTGAACTTGTTTTGACTGAAGGAATTGGTGTTTATAAGCAAAAATCCGAATTTCGTCTTAATTCCGCAAAAGAAGGCTATTCCTGTTTTTCTTTCTCAAACAAGGTCATTTAAAGAGGTTTATGCATGGAACCTTCTTAGAATGGATATATATGAAGGACAAATTAGTTTGAACTTGTTTTGACTGAAGGAATTCATTTTATAGCAAAAATACCAATTTGGCTTTAACTGGCAAAAGTAAGGCTATTCCTGTTTTTCTTTCTCAAACAAGGTCATTTAAAGAGGGTTATGCATGGAACCTACTTAGAATTGATATATATGAAGGACAAATTAATTTGAACTTGTTTTGACTGAAGGAATTCATTTTATAGCAAAAATACCAATTTGGCTTTAACTCGCAAAAGTAAGGCTATTCCTGTTTTTCTTTCTCAAACAAGGTCATTTAAAGAGGTTTATGCATGGAACCTTCTTAGAATGGATATATATGGAGGACAAATTAGTTTGAACTTGTTTTGACTGAAGGAATTCATTTTATAGCAAAAATACCAATTTGGCTTTAACTCGCAATATTAAGGCTATTCCTGTTTTTCTTTCTCAAACAAAGTCATTTAAAGAGGTTTATGCATGGAACCTTCTTAGAATGGATATATATGAAGGACAAATTAGTTTGAACTTGTTTTGACTGAAGGAATTGGTGTTTATAAGCAAAAATACGAATTTCGTCTTAATTCCGCAAAAGAAGGCTATTCCTGTTTTTCTTTCTCATACAAGGTCATTTAAAGAGTTTTATGCATGGAACCTATTTAGAATTGATATATATGAAGGACAAATTAGTTTGAACTTGTTTTGACTGAAGGAATTCTTTTTATAGCAAAAATACCAATTTTGCTTTAACTCGCAAAAGTAAGGCTATTCCTGTTTTTCTTTCTCAAACAAGGTCATTTAAAGAGGTTTATGCATGGAACCTTCTTAGAATTGATATATATGAAGGACAAATTAGTTTGAACTTGTTTTGACTGAAGGAATTCTTTTTATAGCAAAAATACCAATTTGGCTTTAACTCGCAAGAGTAAGGCTATTCCTGTTTTTCTTTCTCAAACAAGGTCATTTAAAGAGGTTTATGCATGGAACCTTCTTAGAATGGATATATATGGAGGACAAATTAGTTTGAACTTGTTTTGACTGAAGGAATTCATTTTATAGCAAAAATACCAATTTGGCTTTAACTCGCAATATTAAGGCTATTCCTGTTTTTCCTTCTCAAACAAAGTCATTTAAAGAGGTTTATGCATGGAACCTTCTTAGAATGGATATATATGAAGGACAAATTAGTTTGAACTTGTTTTGACTGAAGGAATTGGTGTTTATAAGCAAAAATCCGAATTTCGTCTTAATTCCGCAAAAGAAGGCTATTCCTGTTTTTCTTTCTCAAACAAGGTCATTTAAAGAGGTTTATGCATGGAACCTTCTTAGAATGGATATATATGGAGGACAAATTAGTTTGAACTTGTTTTGACTGAAGGAATTCATTTTATAGCAAAAATACCAATTTGGCTTTAACTCGCAAAAGTAAGGCTATTCCTGTTTTTCTTTCTCAAACAAGGTCATTTAAAGAGGTTTATGCATGGAACCTTCTTAGAATGGATATATATGGAGGACAAATTAGTTTGAACTTGTTTTGACTGAAGGAATTCATTTTATAGCAAAAATACCAATTTGGCTTTAACTCGCAATATTAAGGCTATTCCTGTTTTTCTTTCTCAAACAAAGTCATTTAAAGAGGTTTATGCATGGAACCTTCTTAGAATGGATATATATGAAGGACAAATTAGTTTGAACTTGTTTTGACTGAAGGAATTGGTGTTTATAAGCAAAAATCCGAATTTCGTCTTAATTCCGCAAAAGAAGGCTATTCCTGTTTTTCTTTCTCAAACAAGGTCATTTAAAGAGGTTTATGCATGGAACCTTCTTAGAATGGATATATATGAAGGACAAATTAGTTTGAACTTGTTTTGACTGAAGGAATTGGTGTTTATAAGCAAAAATCCGAATTTCGTCTTAATTCCGCAAAAGAAGGCTATTCCTGTTTTTCTTTCTCAAACAAGGTCATTTAAAGAGGTTTATGCATGGAACCTTCTTAGAATGGATATATATGAAGGACAAATTAGTTTGAACTTGTTTTGACTGAAGGAATTCATTTTATAGCAAAAATACCAATTTGGCTTTAACTCGCAAAAGTAAGGCTATTCCTGTTTTTCTTTCTCAAACAAGGTCATTTAAAGAGGGTTATGCATGGAACCTACTTAGAATTGATATATATGAAGGACAAATTAATTTGAACTTGTTTTGACTGAAGGAATTCATTTTATAGCAAAAATACCAATTTGGCTTTAACTCGCAAAAGTAAGGCTATTCCTGTTTTTCTTTCTCAAACAAGGTCATTTAAAGAGGTTTATGCATGGAACCTTCTTAGAATGGATATATATGAAGGACAAATTAGTTTGAACTTGTTTTGACTGAAGGAATTCATTTTATAGCAAAAATACCAATTTGGCTTTAACTTGCAAAAGTAAGGCTATTCCTGTTTTTCTTTCTCAAACAAGGTCATTTAAAGAGGTTTATGCATGGAACCTTCTTAGAATGGATATATATGAAGGACAAATTAGTTTAAAGTTGTTTTGACTGAAGGAATTCATTTTATAGCAAAAATACCAATTTGGCTTTAACTGGCAAAAGTAAGGCTATTACTGTTTTTCTTTCTCAAACAAGGTCATTTAAAGAGGTTTATGCATGGAACCTTCTTAGAATGGATATATATGAAGGATATAGGAGTTTGAACTTGTTTTGACTGAAGGAATTGGTGTTTTTAAGCAAAAATCCGAATTTCGTCTTAATTCCGCAAAAGAAGGCTATTCCTGTTTTTCTTTCTCATACAAGGTCATTTAAAGAGGTTTATGCATGGAACCTTCTTAGAATGGATATATATGAAGGACAAATTAGTTTGAACTTGTTTTGACTGAAGGAATTCATTTTATAGCAAAAATACCAATTTGGCTTTAACTCGCAAAAGTAAGGCTATTCCTGTTTTTCTTTCTCAAACAAGGTCATTTAAAGAGGTTTATGCATGGAACTTTCTTAGAATGGATATATATGAAGGACATAGGAGTTTGAACTTGTTTTGACTGAAGGAATTGGTGTTTATAAGCAAAAATCCGAATTTCGTCTTAATTCCGCAAAAGAAGGCTATTCCTGTTTTTCTTTCTCATACAAGGTCATTTAAAGAGGTTTATGCATGGAACCTTCTTAGAATGGATATATATGAAGGACAAATTAGTTTGAACTTGTTTTGACTGAAGGAATTCATTTTATAGCAAAAATACCAATTTGGCTTTAACTCGCAAAAGTAAGGCTATTGCTGTTTTTCTTTCTCAAACAAGGTCATTTAAAGAGGTTTATGCATGGAACCTTCTTAGAATGGATATATATGAAGGACATAGGAGTTTGAACTTGTTTTGACTGAAGGAATTGGTGTTTATAAGCAAAAATCCGAATTTCGTCTTAATACCGCAAAAGAAGGCTATTCCTGTTTTTCTTTCTCATACAAGGTCATTTAAAGAGTTTTATGCATGGAACCTTCTTAGAATGGATATATATGAAGGACAAATTAGTTTGAACTTGTTTTGACTGAAGGAATTGGTGTTTATAAGCAAAAATCCGAATTTCGTCTTAATTCCGCAAAAGAAGGCTATTCCTGTTTTTCTTTCTCAAACAAGGTCATTTAAAGAGGTTTATGCATGGAACCTTCTTAGAATGGATATATATGAAGGACAAATTAGTTTGAACTTGTTTTGACTGAAGGAATTCATTTTATAGCAAAAATACCAATTTGGCTTTAACTCGCAAAAGTAAGGCTATTCCTGTTTTTCTTTCTCAAACAAGGTCATTTAAAGAGGGTTATGCATGGAACCTACTTAGAATTGATATATATGAAGGACAAATTAATTTGAACTTGTTTTGACTGAAGGAATTCATTTTATAGCAAAAATACCAATTTGGCTTTAACTCGCAAAAGTAAGGCTATTCCTGTTTTTCTTTCTCAAAAAAGGTCATTTAAAGATGTTTATGCATGGAACCTTCTTAGAATGGATATATATGAAGGACAAATTAGTTTGAACTTGTTTTGACTGAAGGAATTCATTTTATAGCAAAAATACCAATTTGGCTTTAACTCGCAAAAGTAAGGCTATTCCTGTTTTTCTTTCTCAAACAAGGTAATTTAAAGAGGTTTATGCATGGAACCTTCTTAGAATGGATATATATGAAGGACATAGGAGTTTGAACTTGTTTTGACTGAAGGAATTGGTGTTTATAAGCAAAAATCCGAATTTCGTCTTAATTCCGCAAAAGAAGGCTATTCCTGTTTTTCTTTCTCAAACAAGGTCATTTAAAGAGGTTTATGCATGGAACCTTCTTAGAATGGATATATATGAAGGACAAATTAGTTTGAACTTGTTTTGACTGAAGGAATTCATTTTATAGCAAAAATACCAATTTGGCTTTAACTCGCAAAAGTAAGGCTATTCCTGTTTTTCTTTCTCAAACAAGGTCATTTAAAGAGGTTTATGCATGGAACCTTCTTAGAATGGATATATATGAAGGACAAATTAGTTTGAACTTGTTTTGACTGAAGGAATTCATTTTATAGCAAAAATACCAATTTGGCTTTAACTCGCAAAAGTAAGGCTATTCCTGTTTTTCTTTCTCAAACAAGGTCATTTAAAGAGGTTTATGCATGGAACCTTCTTAGAATGGATATATATGAAGGACAAATTAGTTTAAAGTTGTTTTGACTGAAGGAATTCATTTTATAGCAAAAATACCAATTTGGCTTTAACTCGCAAAAGTAAGGCTATTACTGTTTTTCTTTCTCAAACAAGGTCATTTAAAGAGGTTTATGCATGGAACCTTCTTAGAATGGATATATATGAAGGACATAGGAGTTTGAACTTGTTTTGACTGAAGGAATTGGTGTTTTTAAGCAAAAATCCGAATTTCGTCTTAATTCCGCAAAAGAAGGCTATTCCTGTTTTTCTTTCTCATACAAGGTCATTTAAAGAGGTTTATGCATGGAACCTTCTTAGAATGGATATATATGAAGGACAAATTAGTTTGAACTTGTTTTGACTGAAGGAATTCATTTTATAGCAAAAATACCAATTTGGCTTTAACTGGCAAAAGTAAGGCTATTCCTGTTTTTCTTTCTCAAACAAGGTCATTTAAAGAGGGTTATGCATGGAACCTACTTAGAATTGATATATATGAAGGACAAATTAATTTGAACTTGTTTTGACTGAAGGAATTCATTTTATAGCAAAAATACCAATTTGGCTTTAACTCGCAAAAGTAAGGCTATTCCTGTTTTTCTTTCTCAAACAAGGTCATTTAAAGAGGTTTATGCATGGAACCTTCTTAGAATGGATATATATGGAGGACAAATTAGTTTGAACTTGTTTTGACTGAAGGAATTCATTTTATAGCAAAAATACCAATTTGGCTTTAACTCGCAATATTAAGGCTATTCCTGTTTTTCTTTCTCAAACAAAGTCATTTAAAGAGGTTTATGCATGGAACCTTCTTAGAATGGATATATATGAAGGACAAATTAGTTTGAACTTGTTTTGACTGAAGGAATTGGTGTTTATAAGCAAAAATCCGAATTTCGTCTTAATTCCGCAAAAGAAGGCTATTCCTGTTTTTCTTTCTCATACAAGGTCATTTAAAGAGTTTTATGCATGGAACCTATTTAGAATTGATATATATGAAGGACAAATTAGTTTGAACTTGTTTTGACTGAAGGAATTCTTTTTATAGCAAAAATACCAATTTTGCTTTAACTCGCAAAAGTAAGGCTATTCCTGTTTTTCTTTCTCAAACAAGGTCATTTAAAGAGGTTTATGCATGGAACCTTCTTAGAATTGATATATATGAAGGACAAATTAGTTTGAACTTGTTTTGACTGAAGGAATTCTTTTTATAGCAAAAATACCAATTTGGCTTTAACTCGCAAGAGTAAGGCTATTCCTGTTTTTCTTTCTCAAACAAGGTCATTTAAAGAGGTTTATGCATGGAACCTTCTTAGAATGGATATATATGGAGGACAAATTAGTTTGAACTTGTTTTGACTGAAGGAATTCATTTTATAGCAAAAATACCAATTTGGCTTTAACTCGCAATATTAAGGCTATTCCTGTTTTTCCTTCTCAAACAAAGTCATTTAAAGAGGTTTATGCATGGAACCTTCTTAGAATGGATATATATGAAGGACAAATTAGTTTGAACTTGTTTTGACTGAAGGAATTGGTGTTTATAAGCAAAAATCCGAATTTCGTCTTAATTCCGCAAAAGAAGGCTATTCCTGTTTTTCTTTCTCAAACAAGGTCATTTAAAGAGGTTTATGCATGGAACCTTCTTAGAATGGATATATATGGAGGACAAATTAGTTTGAACTTGTTTTGACTGAAGGAATTCATTTTATAGCAAAAATACCAATTTGGCTTTAACTGGCAAAAGTAAGGCTATTCCTGTTTTTCTTTCTCAAACAAGGTCATTTAAAGAGGGTTATGCATGGAACCTACTTAGAATTGATATGTATGAAGGACAAATTAATTTGAACTTGTTTTGACTGAAGGAATTCATTTTATAGCAAAAATACCAATTTGGCTTTAACTCGCAAAAGTAAGGCTATTCCTGTTTTTCTTTCTCAAACAAGGTCATTTAAAGAGGTTTATGCATGGAACCTTCTTAGAATGGATATATATGGAGGACAAATTAGTTTGAACTTGTTTTGACTGAAGGAATTCATTTTATAGCAAAAATACCAATTTGGCTTTAACTCGCAATATTAAGGCTATTCCTGTTTTTCTTTCTCAAACAAAGTCATTTAAAGAGGTTTATGCATGGAACCTTCTTAGAATGGATATATATGAAGGACAAATTAGTTTGAACTTGTTTTGACTGAAGGAATTGGTGTTTATAAGCAAAAATCCGAATTTCGTCTTAATTCCGCAAAAGAAGGCTATTCCTGTTTTTCTTTCTCAAACAAGGTCATTTAAAGAGGTTTATGCATGGAACCTTCTTAGAATGGATATATATGAAGGACAAATTAGTTTGAACTTGTTTTGACTGAAGGAATTGGTGTTTATAAGCAAAAATCCGAATTTCGTCTTAATTCCGCAAAAGAAGGCTATTCCTGTTTTTCTTTCTCAAACAAGGTCATTTAAAGAGGTTTATGCATGGAACCTTCTTAGAATGGATATATATGAAGGACAAATTAGTTTGAACTTGTTTTGACTGAAGGAATTCATTTTATAGCAAAAATACCAATTTGGCTTTAACTCGCAAAAGTAAGGCTATTCCTGTTTTTCTTTCTCAAACAAGGTCATTTAAAGAGGGTTATGCATGGAACCTACTTAGAATTGATATATATGAAGGACAAATTAATTTGAACTTGTTTTGACTGAAGGAATTCATTTTATAGCAAAAATACCAATTTGGCTTTAACTCGCAAAAGTAAGGCTATTCCTGTTTTTCTTTCTCAAACAAGGTCATTTAAAGAGGTTTATGCATGGAACCTTCTTAGAATGGATATATATGAAGGACAAATTAGTTTGAACTTGTTTTGACTGAAGGAATTCATTTTATAGCAAAAATACCAATTTGGCTTTAACTTGCAAAAGTAAGGCTATTCCTGTTTTTCTTTCTCAAACAAGGTCATTTAAAGAGGTTTATGCATGGAACCTTCTTAGAATGGATATATATGAAGGACAAATTAGTTTAAAGTTGTTTTGACTGAAGGAATTCATTTTATAGCAAAAATACCAATTTGGCTTTAACTGGCAAAAGTAAGGCTATTACTGTTTTTCTTTCTCAAACAAGGTCATTTAAAGAGGTTTATGCATGGAACCTTCTTAGAATGGATATATATGAAGGATATAGGAGTTTGAACTTGTTTTGACTGAAGGAATTGGTGTTTTTAAGCAAAAATCCGAATTTCGTCTTAATTCCGCAAAAGAAGGCTATTCCTGTTTTTCTTTCTCATACAAGGTCATTTAAAGAGGTTTATGCATGGAACCTTCTTAGAATGGATATATATGAAGGACAAATTAGTTTGAACTTGTTTTGACTGAAGGAATTCATTTTATAGCAAAAATACCAATTTGGCTTTAACTCGCAAAAGTAAGGCTATTCCTGTTTTTCTTTCTCAAACAAGGTCATTTAAAGAGGTTTATGCATGGAACTTTCTTAGAATGGATATATATGAAGGACATAGGAGTTTGAACTTGTTTTGACTGAAGGAATTGGTGTTTATAAGCAAAAATCCGAATTTCGTCTTAATTCCGCAAAAGAAGGCTATTCCTGTTTTTCTTTCTCATACAAGGTCATTTAAAGAGGTTTATGCATGGAACCTTCTTAGAATGGATATATATGAAGGACAAATTAGTTTGAACTTGTTTTGACTGAAGGAATTCATTTCATAGCAAAAATACCAATTTGGCTTTAACTCGCAAAAGTAAGGCTATTCCTGTTTTTCTTTCTCAAACAAGGTCATTTAAAGAGGTTTATGCATGGAACCTTCTTAGAATGGATATATATGAAGGACAAATTAGTTTGAACTTGTTTTGACTGAAGGAATTCATTTTATAGCAAAAATACCAATTTGGCTTTAACTCGCAAAAGTAAGGCTATTGCTGTTTTTCTTTCTCAAACAAGGTCATTTAAAGAGGTTTATGCATGGAACCTTCTTAGAATGGATATATATGAAGGACATAGGAGTTTGAACTTGTTTTGACTGAAGGAATTGGTGTTTATAAGCAAAAATCCGAATTTCGTCTTAATACCGCAAAAGAAGGCTATTCCTGTTTTTCTTTCTCATACAAGGTCATTTAAAGAGTTTTATGCATGGAACCTTCTTAGAATGGATATATATGAAGGACAAATTAGTTTGAACTTGTTTTGACTGAAGGAATTGGTGTTTATAAGCAAAAATCCGAATTTCGTCTTAATTCCGCAAAAGAAGGCTATTCCTGTTTTTCTTTCTCAAACAAGGTCATTTAAAGAGGTTTATGCATGGAACCTTCTTAGAATGGATATATATGAAGGACAAATTAGTTTGAACTTGTTTTGACTGAAGGAATTCATTTTATAGCAAAAATACCAATTTGGCTTTAACTCGCAAAAGTAAGGCTATTCCTGTTTTTCTTTCTCAAACAAGGTCATTTAAAGAGGGTTATGCATGGAACCTACTTAGAATTGATATATATGAAGGACAAATTAATTTGAACTTGTTTTGACTGAAGGAATTCATTTTATAGCAAAAATACCAATTTGGCTTTAACTCGCAAAAGTAAGGCTATTCCTGTTTTTCTTTCTCAAAAAAGGTCATTTAAAGATGTTTATGCATGGAACCTTCTTAGAATGGATATATATGAAGGACAAATTAGTTTGAACTTGTTTTGACTGAAGGAATTCATTTTATAGCAAAAATACCAATTTGGCTTTAACTCGCAAAAGTAAGGCTATTCCTGTTTTTCTTTCTCAAACAAGGTCATTTAAAGAGGTTTATGCATGGAACCTTCTTAGAATGGATATATATGAAGGACATAGGAGTTTGAACTTGTTTTGACTGAAGGAATTGGTGTTTATAAGCAAAAATCCGAATTTCGTCTTAATTCCGCAAAAGAAGGCTATTCCTGTTTTTCTTTCTCAAACAAGGTCATTTAAAGAGGTTTATGCATGGAACCTTCTTAGAATGGATATATATGAAGGACAAATTAGTTTGAACTTGTTTTGACTGAAGGAATTCATTTTATAGCAAAAATACCAATTTGGCTTTAACTCGCAAAAGTAAGGCTATTCCTGTTTTTCTTTCTCAAACAAGGTCATTTAAAGAGGTTTATGCATGGAACCTTCTTAGAATGGATATATATGAAGGACAAATTAGTTTGAACTTGTTTTGACTGAAGGAATTCATTTTATAGCAAAAATACCAATTTGGCTTTAACTCGCAAAAGTAAGGCTATTCCTGTTTTTCTTTCTCAAACAAGGTCATTTAAAGAGGTTTATGCATGGAACCTTCTTAGAATGGATATATATGAAGGACAAATTAGTTTAAAGTTGTTTTGACTGAAGGAATTCATTTTATAGCAAAAATACCAATTTGGCTTTAACTCGCAAAAGTAAGGCTATTACTGTTTTTCTTTCTCAAACAAGGTCATTTAAAGAGGTTTATGCATGGAACCTTCTTAGAATGGATATATATGAAGGACATAGGAGTTTGAACTTGTTTTGACTGAAGGAATTGGTGTTTTTAAGCAAAAATCCGAATTTCGTCTTAATTCCGCAAAAGAAGGCTATTCCTGTTTTTCTTTCTCATACAAGGTCATTTAAAGAGGTTTATGCATGGAACCTTCTTAGAATGGATATATATGAAGGACAAATTAGTTTGAACTTGTTTTGACTGAAGGAATTCATTTTATAGCAAAAATACCAATTTGGCTTTAACTCGCAAAAGTAAGGCTATTGCTGTTTTTCTTTCTCAAACAAGGTCATTTAAAGAGGTTTATGCATGGAACCTTCTTAGAATATATATATATGAAGGACAAATTAGTTTGAACTTGTTTTGACTGAAGGAATTCTTTTTATAGCAAAAATACCAATTTGGCTTTAACTCGCAAAAGTAAGGCTATTCCTGTTTTTCTTTCTCAAACAAGGTCATTTAAAGAGGTTTATGCATGGAACCTTCTTAGAATGGATATATATGGAGGACAAATTAGTTTGAACTTGTTTTGACTGAAGGAATTCATTTTATAGCAAAAATACCAATTTGGCTTTAACTCGCAATATTAAGTTTATTCCTGTTTTTTTTCTCAAACAAAGTCATTTAAAGAGGTTTATGCATGGAACCTTCTTAGAATGGATATATATGAAGGACAAATTAGTTTGAACTTGTTTTGACTGAAGGAATTGGTGTTTATAAGCAAAAATCCGAATTTCGTCTTAATTCCGCAAAAGAAGGCTATTCCTGTTTTTCTTTCTCAAACAAGGTCATTTAAAGAGGTTTATGCATGGAACCTTCTTAGAATGGATATATATGAAGGACAAATTAGTTTGAACTTGTTTTGACTGAAGGAATTCATTTTATAGCAAAAATACCAATTTGGCTTTAACTGGCAAAAGTAAGGCTATTCCTGTTTTTCTTTCTCAAACAAGGTCATTTAAAGAGGGTTATGCATGGAACCTACTTAGAATTGATATATATGAAGGACAAATTAATTTGAACTTGTTTTGACTGAAGGAATTCATTTTATAGCAAAAATACCAATTTGGCTTTAACTCGCAAAAGTAAGGCTATTCCTGTTTTTCTTTCTCAAACAAGGTCATTTAAAGAGGTTTATGCATGGAACCTTCTTAGAATGGATATATATGAAGGACATAGGAGTTTGAACTTGTTTTGACTGAAGGAATTGGTGTTTATAAGCAAAAATCAGAATTTCGTCTTAATACCGCAAAAGAAGGCTATTCCTGTTTTTCTTTCTCATACAAGGTCATTTAAAGAGTTTTATGCATGGAACCTATTTAGAATTGATATATATGAAGGACAAATTAGTTTGAACTTGTTTTGACTTAAGGAATTCTTTTTATAGCAAAAATACCAATTTGGCTTTAACTCGCAAAAGTAAGGCTATTCCTGTTTTTCTTTCTCAAACAAGGTCATTTAAAGAGGTTTATGCATGGAACCTTCTTAGAATGGATATATATGAAGGACATAGGAGTTTGAACTTGTTTTGACTGAAGGAATTGGTGTTTATAAGCAAAAATCCGAATTTCGTCTTAATTCCGCAAAAGAAGGCTATTCCTGTTTTTCTTTCTCAAACAAGGTCATTTAAAGAGGTTTATGCATGGAACCTTCTTAGAATGGATATATATGAAGGACAAATTAGTTTGAACTTGTTTTGACTGAAGGAATTCATTTTATAGCAAAAATACCAATTTGGCTTTAACTCGCAAAAGTAAGGCTATTCCTGTTTTTCTTTCTCAAACAAGGTCATTTAAAGAGGTTTATGCATGGAACCTTCTTAGAATGGATATATATGAAGGACAAATTAGTTTGAACTTGTTTTGACTGAAGGAATTCATTTTATAGCAAAAATACCAATTTGGCTTTAACTCGCAAAAGTAAGGCTATTCCTGTTTTTCTTTCTCAAACAAGGTCATTTAAAGAGCTTTATGCATGGAACCTTCTTAGAATGGATATATATGAAGGACATAGGAGTTTGAACTTGTTTTGACTGAAGGAATTGGTGTTTTTAAGCAAAAATCCGAATTTCGTCTTAATTCCGCAAAAGAAGGCTATTCCTGTTTTTCTTTCTCATACAAGGTCATTTAAAGAGGTTTATGCATGGAACCTTCTTGGAATGGATATATATGAAGGACAAATTAGTTTGAACTTGTTTTGACTGAAGGAATTCATTTTATAGCAAAAATACCAATTTGGCTTTAACTCGCAAAAGTAAGGCTATTCCTGTTTTTCTTTCTCAAACAAGGTCATTTAAAGAGGTTTATGCATGGAACTTTCTTAGAATGGATATATATGAAGGACATAGGAGTTTGAACTTGTTTTGACTGAAGGAATTGGTGTTTATAAGCAAAAATCCGAATTTCGTCTTAATTCCGCAAAAGAAGGCTATTCCTGTTTTTCTTTCTCATACAAGGTCATTTAAAGAGGTTTATGCATGGAACCTTCTTAGAATGGATATATATGAAGGACAAATTAGTTTGAACTTGTTTTGACTGAAGGAATTCATTTCATAGCAAAAATACCAATTTGGCTTTAACTCGCAAAAGTAAGGCTATTCCTGTTTTTCTTTCTCAAACAAGGTCATTTAAAGAGGTTTATGCATGGAACCTTCTTAGAATGTATATACATGAAGGACAAATTAGTTTGAACTTGTTTTGACTGAAGGAATTCATTTTATAGCAAAAATACCAATTTGGCTTTAACTCGCAAAAGTAAGGCTATTGCTGTTTTTCTTTCTCAAACAAGGTCATTTAAAGAGGTTTATGCATGGAACCTTCTTAGAATGGATATATATGAAGGACATAGGAGTTTGAACTTGTTTTGACTGAAGGAATTGGTGTTTTTAAGCAAAAATCCGAATTTCGTCTTAATTCCGCAAAAGAAGGCTATTCCTGTTTTTCTTTCTCATACAAGGTCATTTAAAGAGGTTTATGCATGGAACCTTCTTAGAATGGATATATATGAAGGACAAATTAGTTTGAACTTGTTTTGACTGAAGGAATTCATTTTATAGCAAAAATACCAATTTGGCTTTAACTCGCAAAAGTAAGGCTATTCCTGTTTTTCTTTCTCAAACAAGGTCATTTAAAGAGGTTTATGCATGGAACTTTCTTAGAATGGATATATATGAAGGACATAGGAGTTTGAACTTGTTTTGACTGAAGGAATTGGTGTTTATAAGCAAAAATCCGAATTTCGTCTTAATTCCGCAAAAGAAGGCTATTCCTGTTTTTCTTTCTCATACAAGGTCATTTAAAGAGGTTTATGCATGGAACCTTCTTAGAATGGATATATATGAAGGACAAAATAGTTTGAACTTGTTTTGACTGAAGGAATTCATTTCATAGCAAAAATACCAATTTGGCTTTAACTCGCAAAAGTAAGGCTATTCCTGTTTTTCTGTCTCAAACAAGGTCATTTAAAGAGGTTTATATATGGAACCTTCTTAGAATGGATATATATGGAGGACAAATTAGTTTGAACTTGTTTTGACTGAAGGAATTCATTTTATAGCAAAAATACCAATTTGGCTTTAACTCGCAATATTAAGGCTATTCCTGTTTTTCTTTCTCAAACAAGGTCATTTAAAGAGGGTTATGCATGGAACCTACTTAGAATTGATATATATGAAGGACAAATTAATTTGAACTTGTTTTGACTGAAGGAATTCATTTTATAGCAAAAATACCAATTTGGCTTTAACTCGCAAAAGTAAGGCTATTCCTGTTTGTCTTTCTCAAACAAGGTCATTTAAAGAGGTTTATGCATGGAACCTTCTTAGAATGGATATATATGAAGGACAAATTAGTTTGAACTTGTTTTGACTGAAGGAATTCATTTTATAGCAAAAATACCAATTTGGCTTTAACTCGCAAAAGTAAGGCTATTCCTGTTTTTCTTTCTCAAACAAGGTCATTTAAAGAGGTTTATGCATGGAACCTTCTTAGAATGGATATATATGAAGGACAAATTAGTTTAAAGTTGTTTTGACTGAAGGAATTCATTTTATAGCAAAAATACCAATTTGGCTTTAACTGGCAAAAGTAAGGCTATTACTGTTTTTCTTTCTCAAACAAGGTCATTTAAAGAGGTTTATGCATGGAACCTTCTTAGAATGGATATATATGAAGGATATAGGAGTTTGAACTTGTTTTGACTGAAGGAATTGGTGTTTTTAAGCAAAAATCCGAATTTCGTCTTAATTCCGCAAAAGAAGGCTATTCCTGTTTTTCTTTCTCATACAAGGTCATTTAAAGAGGTTTATGCATGGAACCTTCTTAGAATGGATATATATGAAGGACAAATTAGTTTGAACTTGTTTTGACTGAAGGAATTCATTTTATAGCAAAAATACCAATTTGGCTTTAACTCGCAAAAGTAAGGCTATTCCTGTTTTTCTTTCTCAAACAAGGTCATTTAAAGAGGTTTATGCATGGAACTTTCTTAGAATGGATATATATGAAGGACATAGGAGTTTGAACTTGTTTTGACTGAAGGAATTGGTGTTTATAAGCAAAAATCCGAATTTCGTCTTAATTCCGCAAAAGAAGGCTATTCCTGTTTTTCTTTCTCATACAAGGTCATTTAAAGAGGTTTATGCATGGAACCTTCTTAGAATGGATATATATGAAGGACAAATTAGTTTGAACTTGTTTTGACTGAAGGAATTCATTTCATAGCAAAAATACCAATTTGGCTTTAACTCGCAAAAGTAAGGCTATTCCTGTTTTTCTTTCTCAAACAAGGTCATTTAAAGAGGTTTATGCATGGAACCTTCTTAGAATGGATATATATGAAGGACAAATTAGTTTGAACTTGTTTTGACTGAAGGAATTCATTTTATAGCAAAAATACCAATTTGGCTTTAACTCGCAAAAGTAAGGCTATTGCTGTTTTTCTTTCTCAAACAAGGTCATTTAAAGAGGTTTATGCATGGAACCTTCTTAGAATGGATATATATGAAGGACATAGGAGTTTGAACTTGTTTTGACTGAAGGAATTGGTGTTTATAAGCAAAAATCCGAATTTCGTCTTAATACCGCAAAAGAAGGCTATTCCTGTTTTTCTTTCTCATACAAGGTCATTTAAAGAGTTTTATGCATGGAACCTTCTTAGAATGGATATATATGAAGGACAAATTAGTTTGAACTTGTTTTGACTGAAGGAATTGGTGTTTATAAGCAAAAATCCGAATTTCGTCTTAATTCCGCAAAAGAAGGCTATTCCTGTTTTTCTTTCTCAAACAAGGTCAATTTAAAGAGGTTTATGCATGGAACCTTCTTAGAATGGATATATATGAAGGACAAATTAGTTTGAACTTGTTTTGACTGAAGGAATTCATTTTATAGCAAAAATACCAATTTGGCTTTAACTCGCAAAAGTAAGGCTATTCCTGTTTTTCTTTCTCAAACAAGGTCATTTAAAGAGGGTTATGCATGGAACCTACTTAGAATTGATATATATGAAGGACAAATTAATTTGAACTTGTTTTGACTGAAGGAATTCATTTTATAGCAAAAATACCAATTTGGCTTTAACTCGCAAAAGTAAGGCTATTCCTGTTTTTCTTTCTCAAAAAAGGTCATTTAAAGATGTTTATGCATGGAACCTTCTTAGAATGGATATATATGAAGGACAAATTAGTTTGAACTTGTTTTGACTGAAGGAATTCATTTTATAGCAAAAATACCAATTTGGCTTTAACTCGCAAAAGTAAGGCTATTCCTGTTTTTCTTTCTCAAACAAGGTCATTTAAAGAGGTTTATGCATGGAACCTTCTTAGAATATATATATATGAAGGACAAATTAGTTTGAACTTGTTTTGACTGAAGGAATTCTTTTTATAGCAAAAATACCAATTTGGCTTTAACTCGCAAAAGTAAGGCTATTCCTGTTTTTCTTTCTCAAACAAGGTCATTTAAAGAGGTTTATGCATGGAACCTTCTTAGAATGGATATATATGGAGGACAAATTAGTTTGAACTTGTTTTGACTGAAGGAATTCATTTTATAGCAAAAATACCAATTTGGCTTTAACTCGCAATATTAAGTTTATTCCTGTTTTTCTTTCTCAAACAAAGTCATTTAAAGAGGTTTATGCATGGAACCTTCTTAGAATGGATATATATGAAGGACAAATTAGTTTGAACTTGTTTTGACTGAAGGAATTGGTGTTTATAAGCAAAAATCCGAATTTCGTCTTAATTCCGCAAAAGAAGGCTATTCCTGTTTTTCTTTCTCAAACAAGGTCATTTAAAGAGGTTTATGCATGGAACCTTCTTAGAATGGATATATATGAAGGACAAATTAGTTTGAACTTGTTTTGACTGAAGGAATTCATTTTATAGCAAAAATACCAATTTGGCTTTAACTGGCAAAAGTAAGGCTATTCCTGTTTTTCTTTCTCAAACAAGGTCATTTAAAGAGGGTTATGCATGGAACCTACTTAGAATTGATATATATGAAGGACAAATTAATTTGAACTTGTTTTGACTGAAGGAATTCATTTTATAGCAAAAATACCAATTTGGCTTTAACTCGCAAAAGTAAGGCTATTCCTGTTTTTCTTTCTCAAACAAGGTCATTTAAAGAGGTTTATGCATGGAACCTTCTTAGAATGGATATATATGAAGGACATAGGAGTTTGAACTTGTTTTGACTGAAGGAATTGGTGTTTATAAGCAAAAATCAGAATTTCGTCTTAATACCGCAAAAGAAGGCTATTCCTGTTTTTCTTTCTCATACAAGGTCATTTAAAGAGTTTTATGCATGGAACCTATTTAGAATTGATATATATGAAGGACAAATTAGTTTGAACTTGTTTTGACTTAAGGAATTCTTTTTATAGCAAAAATACCAATTTGGCTTTAACTCGCAAAAGTAAGGCTATTCCTGTTTTTCTTTCTCAAACAAGGTCATTTAAAGAGGTTTATGCATGGAACCTTCTTAGAATGGATATATATGAAGGACATAGGAGTTTGAACTTGTTTTGACTGAAGGAATTGGTGTTTATAAGCAAAAATCCGAATTTCGTCTTAATTCCGCAAAAGAAGGCTATTCCTGTTTTTCTTTCTCAAACAAGGTCATTTAAAGAGGTTTATGCATGGAACCTTCTTAGAATGGATATATATGAAGGACAAATTAGTTTGAACTTGTTTTGACTGAAGGAATTCATTTTATAGCAAAAATACCAATTTGGCTTTAACTCGCAAAAGTAAGGCTATTCCTGTTTTTCTTTCTCAAACAAGGTCATTTAAAGAGGTTTATGCATGGAACCTTCTTAGAATGGATATATATGAATTACAAATTAGTTTGAACTTGTTTTGACTGAAGGAATTCATTTTATAGCAAAAATACCAATTTGGCTTTAACTCGCAAAAGTAAGGCTATTCCTGTTTTTCTTTCTCAAACAAGGTCATTTAAAGAGGTTTATGCATGGAACCTTCTTAGAATGGATATATATGAAGGACAAATTAGTTTAAAGTTGTTTTGACTGAAGGAATTCATTTTATAGCAAAAATACCAATTTGGCTTTAACTCGCAAAAGTAAGGCTATTACTGTTTTTCTTTCTCAAACAAGGTCATTTAAAGAGGTTTATGCATGGAACCTTCTTAGAATGGATATATATGAAGGACATAGGAGTTTGAACTTGTTTTGACTGAAGGAATTGGTGTTTTTAAGCAAAAATCCGAATTTCGTCTTAATTCCGCAAAAGAAGGCTATTCCTGTTTTTCTTTCTCATACAAGGTCATTTAAAGAGGTTTATGCATGGAACCTTCTTAGAATGGATATATATGAAGGACAAATTAGTTTGAACTTGTTTTGACTGAAGGAATTCATTTTATAGCAAAAATACCAATTTGGCTTTAACTCGCAAAAGTAAGGCTATTCCTGTTTTTCTTTCTCAAACAAGGTCATTTAAAGAGGTTTATGCATGGAACTTTCTTAGAATGGATATATATGAAGGACATAGGAGTTTGAACTTGTTTTGACTGAAGGAATTGGTGTTTATAAGCAAAAATCCGAATTTCGTCTTAATTCCGCAAAAGAAGGCTATTCCTGTTTTTCTTTCTCATACAAGGTCATTTAAAGAGGTTTATGCATGGAACCTTCTTAGAATGGATATATATGAAGGACAAATTAGTTTGAACTTGTTTTGACTGAAGGAATTCATTTCATAGCAAAAATACCAATTTGGCTTTAACTCGCAAAAGTAAGGCTATTCCTGTTTTTCTTTCTCAAACAAGGTCATTTAAAGAGGTTTATGCATGGAACCTTCTTAGAATGGATATATATGAAGGACAAATTAGTTTGAACTTGTTTTGACTGAAGGAATTCATTTTATAGCAAAAATACCAATTTGGCTTTAACTCGCAAAAGTAAGGCTATTGCTGTTTTTCTTTCTCAAACAAGGTCATTTAAAGAGGTTTATGCATGGAACCTTCTTAGAATGGATATATATGAAGGACATAGGAGTTTGAACTTGTTTTGACTGAAGGAATTGGTGTTTTTAAGCAAAAATCCGAATTTCGTCTTAATTCCGCAAAAGAAGGCTATTCCTGTTTTTCTTTCTCATACAAGGTCATTTAAAGAGGTTTATGCATGGAACCTTCTTAGAATGGATATATATGAAGGACAAATTAGTTTGAACTTGTTTTGACTGAAGGAATTCATTTTATAGCAAAAATACCAATTTGGCTTTAACTCGCAATATTAATGCTATTCCTGTTTTTCTTTCTCAAACAAAGTCATTTAAAGAGGTTTATGCATGGAACCTTCTTAGAATGGATATATATGAAGGACAAATTAGTTTGAACTTGTTTTGACTGAAGGAATTGGTGTTTATAAGCAAAAATCCGAATTTCGTCTTAATTCCGCAAAAGAAGGCTATTCCTGTTTTTCTTTCTCAAACAAGGTCATTTAAAGAGGTTTATGCATGGAACCTTCTTAGAATGGATATATATGAAGGACAAATTAGTTTGAACTTGTTTTGACTGAAGGAATTCATTTTATAGCAAAAATACCAATTTGGCTTTAACTGGCAAAAGTAAGGCTATTCCTGTTTTTCTTTCTCAAACAAGGTCATTTAAAGAGGGTTATGCATGGAACCTACTTAGAATTGATATATATGAAGGACAAATTAATTTGAACTTGTTTTGACTGAAGGAATTCATTTTATAGCAAAAATACCAATTTGGCTTTAACTCGCAAAAGTAAGGCTATTCCTGTTTTTCTTTCTCAAACAAGGTCATTTAAAGAGGTTTATGCATGGAACCTTCTTAGAATGGATATATATGAAGGACATAGGAGTTTGAACTTGTTTTGACTGAAGGAATTGGTGTTTATAAGCAAAAATCAGAATTTCGTCTTAATACCGCAAAAGAAGGCTATTCCTGTTTTTCTTTCTCATACAAGGTCATTTAAAGAGTTTTATGCATGGAACCTATTTAGAATTGATATATATGAAGGACAAATTAGTTTGAACTTGTTTTGACTGAAGGAATTCTTTTTATAGCAAAAATACCAATTTTGCTTTAACTCGCAAAAGTAAGGCTATTCCTGTTTTTCTTTCTCAAACAAGGTCATTTAAAGAGGTTTATGCATGGAACCTTCTTAGAATTGATATATATGAAGGACAAATTAGTTTGAACTTGTTTTGACTGAAGGAATTCTTTTTATAGCAAAAATACCAATTTGGCTTTAACTCGCAAGAGTAAGGCTATTCCTGTTTTTCTTTCTCAAACAAGGTCATTTAAAGAGGTTTATGCATGGAACCTTCTTAGAATGGATATATATGGAGGACAAATTAGTTTGAACTTGTTTTGACTGAAGGAATTCATTTTATAGCAAAAATACCAATTTGGCTTTAACTCGCAATATTAAGGCTATTCCTGTTTTTCTTTCTCAAACAAAGTCATTTAAAGAGGTTTATGCATGGAACCTTCTTAGAATGGATATATATGAAGGACAAATTAGTTTGAACTTGTTTTGACTGAAGGAATTGGTGTTTATAAGCAAAAATCCGAATTTCGTCTTAATTCCGCAAAAGAAGGCTATTCCTGTTTTTCTTTCTCAAACAAGGTCATTTAAAGAGGTTTATGCATGGAACCTTCTTAGAATGGATATATATGAAGGACAAATTAGTTTGAACTTGTTTTGACTGAAGGAATTCATTTTATAGCAAAAATACCAATTTGGCTTTAACTCGCAAAAATAATGCTATTCCTGTTTTTCTTTCTCAAACAAGGTCATTTAAAGAGGGTTATGCATGGAACCTACTTAGAATTGATATATATGAAGGACAAATTTATTTGAACTTGTTTTGACTGAAGGAATTCATTTTATAGCAAAAATACCAATTTGGCTTTAACTCGCAAAAGTAAGGCTATTCCTGTTTTTCTTTCTCAAAAAAGGTCATTTAAAGATGTTTATGCATGGAACCTTCTTAGAATGGATATATATGAAGGACAAATTAGTTTGAACTTGTTTTGACTGAAGGAATTCATTTTATAGCAACAATACCAATTTGGCTTTAACTCGCAAAAGTAAGGCTATTCCTGTTTTTCTTTCTCAAACAAGGTCATTTAAAGAGGTTTATGCATGGAACCTTCTTAGAATGGATATATATGAAGGACATAGGAGTTTGAACTTGTTTTGACTGAAGGAATTGGTGTTTATAAGCAAAAATCCGAATTTCGTCTTAATACCGCAAAAGAAGGCTATTCCTGTTTTTCTTTCTCATACAAGGTCATTTAAAGAGTTTTATGCATGGAACCTATTTAGAATTGATATATATGAAGGACAAATTAGTTTGAACTTGTTTTGACTGAAGGAATTCATTTTATAGCAAAAATACCAATTTGGCTTTAACTCGCAAAAGTAAGGCTATTCCTGTTTTTCTTTCTCAAACAAGGTCATTTAAAGAGGGTTATGCATGGAACCTACTTAGAATTGATATATATGAAGGACAAATTAATTTGAACTTGTTTTGACTGAAGGAATTCATTTTATAGCAAAAATACCAATTTGGCTTTAACTCGCAAAAGTAAGGCTATTCCTGTTTTTCTTTCTCAAAAAAGGTCATTTAAAGATGTTTATGCATGGAACCTTCTTAGAATGGATATATATGAAGGACAAATTAGTTTGAACTTGTTTTGACTGAAGGAATTCATTTTATAGCAAAAATACCAATTTGGCTTTAACTCGCAAAAGTAAGGCTATTCCTGTTTTTCTTTCTCAAACAAGGTCATTTAAAGAGGTTTATGCATGGAACCTTCTTAGAATATATATATATGAAGGACAAATTAGTTTGAACTTGTTTTGACTGAAGGAATTCTTTTTATAGCAAAAATACCAATTTGGCTTTAACTCGCAAAAGTAAGGCTATTCCTGTTTTTCTTTCTCAAACAAGGTCATTTAAAGAGGTTTATGCATGGAACCTTCTTAGAATGGATATATATGGAGGACAAATTAGTTTGAACTTGTTTTGACTGAAGGAATTCATTTTATAGCAAAAATACCAATTTGGCTTTAACTCGCAATATTAAGTTTATTCCTGTTTTTCTTTCTCAAACAAAGTCATTTAAAGAGGTTTATGCATGGAACCTTCTTAGAATGGATATATATGAAGGACAAATTAGTTTGAACTTGTTTTGACTGAAGGAATTGGTGTTTATAAGCAAAAATCCGAATTTCGTCTTAATTCCGCAAAAGAAGGCTATTCCTGTTTTTCTTTCTCAAACAAGGTCATTTAAAGAGGTTTATGCATGGAACCTTCTTAGAATGGATATATATGAAGGACAAATTAGTTTGAACTTGTTTTGACTGAAGGAATTCATTTTATAGCAAAAATACCAATTTGGCTTTAACTGGCAAAAGTAAGGCTATTCCTGTTTTTCTTTCTCAAACAAGGTCATTTAAAGAGGGTTATGCATGGAACCTACTTAGAATTGATATATATGAAGGACAAATTAATTTGAACTTGTTTTGACTGAAGGAATTCATTTTATAGCAAAAATACCAATTTGGCTTTAACTCGCAAAAGTAAGGCTATTCCTGTTTTTCTTTCTCAAACAAGGTCATTTAAAGAGGTTTATGCATGGAACCTTCTTAGAATGGATATATATGAAGGACATAGGAGTTTGAACTTGTTTTGACTGAAGGAATTGGTGTTTATAAGCAAAAATCAGAATTTCGTCTTAATACCGCAAAAGAAGGCTATTCCTGTTTTTCTTTCTCATACAAGGTCATTTAAAGAGTTTTATGCATGGAACCTATTTAGAATTGATATATATGAAGGACAAATTAGTTTGAACTTGTTTTGACTTAAGGAATTCTTTTTATAGCAAAAATACCAATTTGGCTTTAACTCGCAAAAGTAAGGCTATTCCTGTTTTTCTTTCTCAAACAAGGTCATTTAAAGAGGTTTATGCATGGAACCTTCTTAGAATGGATATATATGAAGGACATAGGAGTTTGAACTTGTTTTGACTGAAGGAATTGGTGTTTATAAGCAAAAATCCGAATTTCGTCTTAATTCCGCAAAAGAAGGCTATTCCTGTTTTTCTTTCTCAAACAAGGTCATTTAAAGAGGTTTATGCATGGAACCTTCTTAGAATGGATATATATGAAGGACAAATTAGTTTGAACTTGTTTTGACTGAAGGAATTCATTTTATAGCAAAAATACCAATTTGGCTTTAACTCGCAAAAGTAAGGCTATTCCTGTTTTTCTTTCTCAAACAAGGTCATTTAAAGAGGTTTATGCATGGAACCTTCTTAGAATGGATATATATGAATTACAAATTAGTTTGAACTTGTTTTGACTGAAGGAATTCATTTTATAGCAAAAATACCAATTTGGCTTTAACTCGCAAAAGTAAGGCTATTCCTGTTTTTCTTTCTCAAACAAGGTCATTTAAAGAGGTTTATGCATGGAACCTTCTTAGAATGGATATATATGAAGGACAAATTAGTTTAAAGTTGTTTTGACTGAAGGAATTCATTTTATAGCAAAAATACCAATTTGGCTTTAACTCGCAAAAGTAAGGCTATTACTGTTTTTCTTTCTCAAACAAGGTCATTTAAAGAGGTTTATGCATGGAACCTTCTTAGAATGGATATATATGAAGGACATAGGAGTTTGAACTTGTTTTGACTGAAGGAATTGGTGTTTTTAAGCAAAAATCCGAATTTCGTCTTAATTCCGCAAAAGAAGGCTATTCCTGTTTTTCTTTCTCATACAAGGTCATTTAAAGAGGTTTATGCATGGAACCTTCTTAGAATGGATATATATGAAGGACAAATTAGTTTGAACTTGTTTTGACTGAAGGAATTCATTTTATAGCAAAAATACCAATTTGGCTTTAACTCGCAAAAGTAAGGCTATTCCTGTTTTTCTTTCTCAAACAAGGTCATTTAAAGAGGTTTATGCATGGAACTTTCTTAGAATGGATATATATGAAGGACATAGGAGTTTGAACTTGTTTTGACTGAAGGAATTGGTGTTTATAAGCAAAAATCCGAATTTCGTCTTAATTCCGCAAAAGAAGGCTATTCCTGTTTTTCTTTCTCATACAAGGTCATTTAAAGAGGTTTATGCATGGAACCTTCTTAGAATGGATATATATGAAGGACAAATTAGTTTGAACTTGTTTTGACTGAAGGAATTCATTTCATAGCAAAAATACCAATTTGGCTTTAACTCGCAAAAGTAAGGCTATTCCTGTTTTTCTTTCTCAAACAAGGTCATTTAAAGAGGTTTATGCATGGAACCTTCTTAGAATGGATATATATGAAGGACAAATTAGTTTGAACTTGTTTTGACTGAAGGAATTCATTTTATAGCAAAAATACCAATTTGGCTTTAACTCGCAAAAGTAAGGCTATTGCTGTTTTTCTTTCTCAAACAAGGTCATTTAAAGAGGTTTATGCATGGAACCTTCTTAGAATGGATATATATGAAGGACATAGGAGTTTGAACTTGTTTTGACTGAAGGAATTGGTGTTTTTAAGCAAAAATCCGAATTTCGTCTTAATTCCGCAAAAGAAGGCTATTCCTGTTTTTCTTTCTCATACAAGGTCATTTAAAGAGGTTTATGCATGGAACCTTCTTAGAATGGATATATATGAAGGACAAATTAGTTTGAACTTGTTTTGACTGAAGGAATTCATTTTATAGCAAAAATACCAATTTGGCTTTAACTCGCAATATTAATGCTATTCCTGTTTTTCTTTCTCAAACAAAGTCATTTAAAGAGGTTTATGCATGGAACCTTCTTAGAATGGATATATATGAAGGACAAATTAGTTTGAACTTGTTTTGACTGAAGGAATTGGTGTTTATAAGCAAAAATCCGAATTTCGTCTTAATTCCGCAAAAGAAGGCTATTCCTGTTTTTCTTTCTCAAACAAGGTCATTTAAAGAGGTTTATGCATGGAACCTTCTTAGAATGGATATATATGAAGGACAAATTAGTTTGAACTTGTTTTGACTGAAGGAATTCATTTTATAGCAAAAATACCAATTTGGCTTTAACTGGCAAAAGTAAGGCTATTCCTGTTTTTCTTTCTCAAACAAGGTCATTTAAAGAGGGTTATGCATGGAACCTACTTAGAATTGATATATATGAAGGACAAATTAATTTGAACTTGTTTTGACTGAAGGAATTCATTTTATAGCAAAAATACCAATTTGGCTTTAACTCGCAAAAGTAAGGCTATTCCTGTTTTTCTTTCTCAAACAAGGTCATTTAAAGAGGTTTATGCATGGAACCTTCTTAGAATGGATATATATGAAGGACATAGGAGTTTGAACTTGTTTTGACTGAAGGAATTGGTGTTTATAAGCAAAAATCAGAATTTCGTCTTAATACCGCAAAAGAAGGCTATTCCTGTTTTTCTTTCTCATACAAGGTCATTTAAAGAGTTTTATGCATGGAACCTATTTAGAATTGATATATATGAAGGACAAATTAGTTTGAACTTGTTTTGACTGAAGGAATTCTTTTTATAGCAAAAATACCAATTTTGCTTTAACTCGCAAAAGTAAGGCTATTCCTGTTTTTCTTTCTCAAACAAGGTCATTTAAAGAGGTTTATGCATGGAACCTTCTTAGAATTGATATATATGAAGGACAAATTAGTTTGAACTTGTTTTGACTGAAGGAATTCTTTTTATAGCAAAAATACCAATTTGGCTTTAACTCGCAAGAGTAAGGCTATTCCTGTTTTTCTTTCTCAAACAAGGTCATTTAAAGAGGTTTATGCATGGAACCTTCTTAGAATGGATATATATGGAGGACAAATTAGTTTGAACTTGTTTTGACTGAAGGAATTCATTTTATAGCAAAAATACCAATTTGGCTTTAACTCGCAATATTAAGGCTATTCCTGTTTTTCTTTCTCAAACAAAGTCATTTAAAGAGGTTTATGCATGGAACCTTCTTAGAATGGATATATATGAAGGACAAATTAGTTTGAACTTGTTTTGACTGAAGGAATTGGTGTTTATAAGCAAAAATCCGAATTTCGTCTTAATTCCGCAAAAGAAGGCTATTCCTGTTTTTCTTTCTCAAACAAGGTCATTTAAAGAGGTTTATGCATGGAACCTTCTTAGAATGGATATATATGAAGGACAAATTAGTTTGAACTTGTTTTGACTGAAGGAATTCATTTTATAGCAAAAATACCAATTTGGCTTTAACTCGCAAAAATAATGCTATTCCTGTTTTTCTTTCTCAAACAAGGTCATTTAAAGAGGGTTATGCATGGAACCTACTTAGAATTGATATATATGAAGGACAAATTTATTTGAACTTGTTTTGACTGAAGGAATTCATTTTATAGCAAAAATACCAATTTGGCTTTAACTCGCAAAAGTAAGGCTATTCCTGTTTTTCTTTCTCAAAAAAGGTCATTTAAAGATGTTTATGCATGGAACCTTCTTAGAATGGATATATATGAAGGACAAATTAGTTTGAACTTGTTTTGACTGAAGGAATTCATTTTATAGCAACAATACCAATTTGGCTTTAACTCGCAAAAGTAAGGCTATTCCTGTTTTTCTTTCTCAAACAAGGTCATTTAAAGAGGTTTATGCATGGAACCTTCTTAGAATGGATATATATGAAGGACATAGGAGTTTGAACTTGTTTTGACTGAAGGAATTGGTGTTTATAAGCAAAAATCCGAATTTCGTCTTAATACCGCAAAAGAAGGCTATTCCTGTTTTTCTTTCTCATACAAGGTCATTTAAAGAGTTTTATGCATGGAACCTATTTAGAATTGATATATATGAAGGACAAATTAGTTTGAACTTGTTTTGACTGAAGGAATTCATTTTATAGCAAAAATACCAATTTGGCTTTAACTCGCAATATTAAGGCTATTCCTGTTTTTCTTTCTCAAACAAAGTCATTTAAAGAGGTTTATGCATGGAACCTTCTTAGAATGGATATATATGAAGGACAAATTAGTTTGAACTTGTTTTGACTGAAGGAATTCTTTTTATAGCAAAAATACCAATTTGGCTTTAACTCGCAAAAGTAAGGCTATTACTGTTTTTCTTTCTCAAACAAGGTCATTTAAAGAGGTTTATGCTTCGAACCTTCTTAGAATGGATATATATGGAGGACAAATTAGTTTGAACTTGTTTTGACTGAAGGAATTCATTTTATAGCAAAAATACCAATTTGGCTTTAACTCGCAATATTAAGGCTATTCCTGTTTTTCTTTCTCAAACAAAGTCATTTAAAGAGGTTTATGCATGGAACCTTCTTAGAATGGATATATATGAAGGACAAATTAGTTTGAACTTGTTTTGACTGAAGGAATTGGTGTTTATAAGCAAAAATCCGAATTTCGTCTTAATTCCGCAAAAGAAGGCTATTCCTGTTTTTCTTTCTCAAACAAGGTCATTTAAAGAGGTTTATGCATGGAACCTTCTTAGAATGGATATATATGAAGGACAAATTAGTTTGAACTTGTTTTGACTGAAGGAATTCATTTTATAGCAAAAATACCAATTTGGCTTTAACTCGCAAAAATAATGCTATTCCTGTTTTTCTTTCTCAAACAAGGTCATTTAAAGAGGGTTATGCATGGAACCTACTTAGAATTGATATATATGAAGGACAAATTTATTTGAACTTGTTTTGACTGAAGGAATTCATTTTATAGCAAAAATACCAATTTGGCTTTAACTCGCAAAAGTAAGGCTATTCCTGTTTTTCTTTCTCAAAAAAGGTCATTTAAAGATGTTTATGCATGGAACCTTCTTAGAATGGATATATATGAAGGACAAATTAGTTTGAACTTGTTTTGACTGAAGGAATTCATTTTATAGCAACAATACCAATTTGGCTTTAACTCGCAAAAGTAAGGCTATTCCTGTTTTTCTTTCTCAAACAAGGTCATTTAAAGAGGTTTATGCATGGAACCTTCTTAGAATGGATATATATGAAGGACATAGGAGTTTGAACTTGTTTTGACTGAAGGAATTGGTGTTTATAAGCAAAAAACCAAATTTCGTCTTAATACCGCAAAAGAAGGCTATTCCTGTTTTTCTTTCTCATACAAGGTCATTTAAAGAGTTTTATGCATGGAACCTATTTAGAATTGATATATATGAAGGACAAATTAGTTTGAACTTGTTTTGACTGAAGGAATTCTTTTTATAGCAAAAATACCAATTTTGCTTTAACTCGCAAAAGTAAGGCTATTCCTGTTTTTCTTTCTCAAACAAGGTCATTTAAAGAGGTTTATGCATGGAACCTTCTTAGAATTGATATATATGAAGGACAAATTAGTTTGAACTTGTTTTGACTGAAGGAATTCTTTTTATAGCAAAAATACCAATTTGGCTTTAACTCGCAAGAGTAAGGCTATTCCTGTTTTTCTTTCTCAAACAAGGTCATTTAAAGAGGTTTATGCATGGAACCTTCTTAGAATGGATATATATGGAGGACAAATTAGTTTGAACTTGTTTTGACTGAAGG
The DNA here is from genome assembly GCF_027942865.1 of Odontesthes bonariensis. NCBI lineage: Eukaryota > Metazoa > Chordata > Actinopteri > Atheriniformes > Atherinopsidae > Odontesthes > Odontesthes bonariensis. The sequence goes on from NC_134524.1 coordinate 28,731,960, forward strand.
AATTCATTTTATAGCAAAAATACCAATTTGGCTTTAACTCGCAATATTAAGGCTATTCCTGTTTTTCTTTCTCAAACAAAGTCATTTAAAGAGGTTTATGCATGGAACCTTCTTAGAATGGATATATATGAAGGACAAATTAGTTTGAACTTGTTTTGACTGAAGGAATTGGTGTTTATAAGCAAAAATCCGAATTTCGTCTTAATTCCGCAAAAGAAGGCTATTCCTGTTTTTCTTTCTCAAACAAGGTCATTTAAAGAGGTTTATGCATGGAACCTTCTTAGAATGGATATATATGAAGGACAAATTAGTTTGAACTTGTTTTGACTGAAGGAATTCATTTTATAGCAAAAATACCAATTTGGCTTTAACTCGCAAAAATAATGCTATTCCTGTTTTTCTTTCTCAAACAAGGTCATTTAAAGAGGGTTATGCATGGAACCTACTTAGAATTGATATATATGAAGGACAAATTTATTTGAACTTGTTTTGACTGAAGGAATTCATTTTATAGCAAAAATACCAATTTGGCTTTAACTCGCAAAAGTAAGGCTATTCCTGTTTTTCTTTCTCAAAAAAGGTCATTTAAAGATGTTTATGCATGGAACCTTCTTAGAATGGATATATATGAAGGACAAATTAGTTTGAACTTGTTTTGACTGAAGGAATTCATTTTATAGCAACAATACCAATTTGGCTTTAACTCGCAAAAGTAAGGCTATTCCTGTTTTTCTTTCTCAAACAAGGTCATTTAAAGAGGTTTATGCATGGAACCTTCTTAGAATGGATATATATGAAGGACATAGGAGTTTGAACTTGTTTTGACTGAAGGAATTGGTGTTTATAAGCAAAAATCCGAATTTCGTCTTAATACCGCAAAAGAAGGCTATTCCTGTTTTTCTTTCTCATACAAGGTCATTTAAAGAGTTTTATGCATGGAACCTATTTAGAATTGATATATATGAAGGACAAATTAGTTTGAACTTGTTTTGACTGAAGGAATTCATTTTATAGCAAAAATACCAATTTGGCTTTAACTCGCAATATTAAGGCTATTCTTGTTTTTCTTTCTCAAACAAAGTCATTTAAAGAGGTTTATGCATGGAACCTTCTTAGAATGGATATATATGAAGGACAAATTAGTTTGAACTTGTTTTGACTGAAGGAATTCTTTTTATAGCAAAAATACCAATTTGGCTTTAACTCGCAAAAGTAAGGCTATTACTGTTTTTCTTTCTCAAACAAGGTCATTTAAAGAGGTTTATGCTTCGAACCTTCTTAGAATGGATATATATGGAGGACAAATTAGTTTGAACTTGTTTTGACTGAAGGAATTCATTTTATAGCAAAAATACCAATTTGGCTTTAACTCGCAATATTAAGGCTATTCCTGTTTTTCTTTCTCAAACAAAGTCATTTAAAGAGGTTTATGCATGGAACCTTCTTAGAATGGATATATATGAAGGACAAATTAGTTTGAACTTGTTTTGACTGAAGGAATTGGTGTTTATAAGCAAAAATCCGAATTTCGTCTTAATTCCGCAAAAGAAGGCTATTCCTGTTTTTCTTTCTCAAACAAGGTCATTTAAAGAGGTTTATGCATGGAACCTTCTTAGAATGGATATATATGAAGGACAAATTAGTTTGAACTTGTTTTGACTGAAGGAATTCATTTTATAGCAAAAATACCAATTTGGCTTTAACTCGCAAAAATAATGCTATTCCTGTTTTTCTTTCTCAAACAAGGTCATTTAAAGAGGGTTATGCATGGAACCTACTTAGAATTGATATATATGAAGGACAAATTTATTTGAACTTGTTTTGACTGAAGGAATTCATTTTATAGCAAAAATACCAATTTGGCTTTAACTCGCAAAAGTAAGGCTATTCCTGTTTTTCTTTCTCAAAAAAGGTCATTTAAAGATGTTTATGCATGGAACCTTCTTAGAATGGATATATATGAAGGACAAATTAGTTTGAACTTGTTTTGACTGAAGGAATTCATTTTATAGCAACAATACCAATTTGGCTTTAACTCGCAAAAGTAAGGCTATTCCTGTTTTTCTTTCTCAAACAAGGTCATTTAAAGAGGTTTATGCATGGAACCTTCTTAGAATGGATATATATGAAGGACATAGGAGTTTGAACTTGTTTTGACTGAAGGAATTGGTGTTTATAAGCAAAAAACCAAATTTCGTCTTAATACCGCAAAAGAAGGCTATTCCTGTTTTTCTTTCTCATACAAGGTCATTTAAAGAGTTTTATGCATGGAACCTATTTAGAATTGATATATATGAAGGACAAATTAGTTTGAACTTGTTTTGACTGAAGGAATTCTTTTTATAGCAAAAATACCAATTTTGCTTTAACTCGCAAAAGTAAGGCTATTCCTGTTTTTCTTTCTCAAACAAGGTCATTTAAAGAGGTTTATGCATGGAACCTTCTTAGAATTGATATATATGAAGGACAAATTAGTTTGAACTTGTTTTGACTGAAGGAATTCTTTTTATAGCAAAAATACCAATTTGGCTTTAACTCGCAAAAGTAAGGCTATTCCTGTTTTTCTTTCTCAAACAAGGTCATTTAAAGAGGTTTATGCATGGAACCTTCTTAGAATGGATATATATGGAGGACAAATTAGTTTGAACTTGTTTTGACTGAAGGAATTCATTTTATAGCAAAAATACCAATTTGGCTTTAACTCGCAATATTAAGGCTATTCCTGTTTTTCTTTCTCAAACAAAGTCATTTAAAGAGGTTTATGCATGGAACCTTCTTAGAATGGATATATATGAAGGACAAATTAGTTTGAACTTGTTTTGACTGAAGGAATTGGTGTTTATAAGCAAAAATCCGAATTTCGTCTTAATTCCGCAAAAGAAGGCTATTCCTGTTTTTCTTTCTCAAACAAGGTCATTTAAAGAGGGTTATGCATGGAACCTACTTAGAATTGATATATATGAAGGACAAATTAATTTGAACTTGTTTTGACTGAAGGAATTCATTTTATAGCAAAAATACCAATTTGGCTTTAACTCGCAAAAGTAAGGCTATTCCTGTTTTTCTTTCTCAAAAAAGGTCATTTAAAGATGTTTATGCATGGAACCTTCTTAGAATGGATATATATGAAGGACGAATTAGTTTGAACTTGTTTTGACTGAAGGAATTCATTTTATAGCAAAAATACCAATTTGGCTTTAACTCGCAAAAGTAAGGTTCTTCCTGTTTTTCTTTCTCAAACAAGGTCATTTAAAGAGGTTTATGCATGGAACCTTCTTAGAATTGATATATATGAAGGACAAATTAGTTTGAACTTGTTTTGACTGAAGGAATTCTTTTTATAGCAAAAATACCAATTTGGCTTTAACTCGCAAAAGTAAGGCTATTCCTGTTTTTCTTTCTCAAACAAGGTCATTTAAAGAGGTTTATGCATGGAACCTTCTTAGAATGGATATATATGGAGGACAAATTAGTTTGAACTTGTTTTGACTGAAGGAATTGATTTTATAGCAAAAATACCAATTTGGCTTTAACTCGCAAAAGTAAGGCTATTCCTGTTTTTCTTTCTCAAACAAGGTCATTTAAAGAGGTTTATGCATGGAACCTTCTTAGAATGGATATATATGAAGGACATAGGAGTTTGAACTTGTTTTGACTGAAGGAATTGGTGTTTATAAGCAAAAATCCGAATTTCGTCTTAATACCGCAAAAGAAGGCTATTCCTGTTTTTCTTTCTCAAACAAGGTCATTTAAAGAGGTTTATGCATGGAACCTTCTTAGAATTGATATATATGAAGGACAAATTAGTTTGAACTTGTTTTGACTGAAGGAATTCTTTTTATAGCAAAAATACCAATTTGGCTTTAACTCGCAAAAGTAAGGCTATTCCTGTTTTTCTTTCTCAAACAAGGTCATTTAAAGAGGTTTATGCATGGAACCTTCTTAGAATGGATATATATGGAGGACAAATTAGTTTGAACTTGTTTTGACTGAAGGAATTGATTTTATAGCAAAAATACCAATTTGGCTTTAACTCGCAAAAGTAAGGCTATTCCTGTTTTTCTTTCTCAAACAAGGTCATTTAAAGAGGTTTATGCATGGAACCTTCTTAGAATGGATATATATGAAGGACATAGGAGTTTGAACTTGTTTTGACTGAAGGAATTGGTGTTTATAAGCAAAAATCCGAATTTCGTCTTAATACCGCAAAAGAAGGCTATTCCTGTTTTTCTTTCTCAAACAAGGTCATTTAAAGAGGGTTATGCATGGAACCTACTTAGAATTGATATATATGAAGGACAAATTAATTTGAACTTGTTTTGACTGAAGGAATTCATTTTATAGCAAAAATACCAATTTGGCTTTAACTCGCAAAAGTAAGGCTATTCCTGTTTTTCTTTCTCAAAAAAGGTCATTTAAAGATGTTTATGCATGGAACCTTCTTAGAATGGATATATATGAAGGACAAATTAGTTTGAACTTGTTTTGACTGAAGGAATTCATTTTATAGCAAAATACCAATTTGGCTTTAACTCGCAAAAGTAAGGCTATTCCTGTTTTTCTTTCTCAAAAAAGGTCATTTAAAGAGGTTTATGCATGGAACCTTCTTAGAATGGATATATATGAAGGACAAATTAGTTTGAACTTGTTTTGACTGAAGGAATTCATTTTATAGCAAAAATACCAATTTGGCTTTAACTCGCAAAAGTAAGGCTATTCCTGTTTTTCTTACTCAAACAAGGTCATTTAAAGAGGTTTATGCATGGAACCTTCTTAGAATGGATATATATGAAGGACAAATTAGTTTGAACTTGTTTTGACTGAAGGAATTCATTTTATAGTAAAAATACCAATTTGGCTTTAACTCGCAAAAGTAAGGATATTCCTGTTTTTCTTTCTCAAACAAGGTCATTTAAAGAGGTTTATGCATGGAACCTTCTTAGAATGGATATATATGAAGGACAAATTAGTTTAAAGTTGTTTTGACTGAAGGAATTCATTTTATAGCAAAAATACCAATTTGGCTTTAACTCGCAAAAGTAAGGCTATTACTGTTTTTCCTTCTCAAACAAGGTCATTTAAAGAGGTTTATGCATGGAACCTTCTTAGAATGGATATATATGAAGGACATAGGAGTTTGAACTTGTTTTGACTGAAGGAATTGGTGTTTTTAAGCAAAAATCCGAATTTCGTCTTAATTCCGCAAAAGTAAGGCTATTCCTGTTTTTCTTTCTCAAACAAAGTCATTTAAAGAGGGTTATGCATGGAACCTCCTTAGAATTGATATATATGAAAGACAAATTAGTTTGAACTTGTTTTGGCTGAAGTAATTCATTTTATAGCAAAAATTCCAATTTGTCTTTAACTCGCAAAAGTAAGGCTATTCCTGTTTTTCTTTCTCAAACAAGGTCATTTAAAGAGGTTTATGCATGGAACCTTCTTAGAATGGATATATATGAAGGTCAAATTAGTTTGAACTTGTTTTGACTGAAGGAATTCATTTTATAGCAAAAATACCAATTTGGCTTTAACTCGCAAAAGTAAGGCTATTCCTGTTTTTCTTTCTCAAACAAGGTCATTTAAAGAGGTTTATGCATGGAACCTTCTTAGAATGGATATATATGAAGGACAAATTAGTTTGAACTTGTTTTGACTGAAGGAATTGGTGTTTATAAGCAAAAATCCGAATTTCGTCTTAATTCCGCAAAAGAAGGCTATTCCTGTTTTTCTTTCTCAAACAAGGTCATTTAAAGAGGTTTATGCATGGAACCTTCTTAGAATGGATATATATGAAGGACAAATTAGTTTGAACTTGTTTTGACTGAAGGAATTCATTTTATGACAAAAATACCAATTTGGCTTTAACTCGCAAAAGTAAGGCTATTCCTGTTTTTCTTTCTCAAACAAGGTCATTTAAAGAGGTTTATGCATGGAACCTACTTAGAATTGATATATATGAAGGACAAATTAATTTGAACTTGTTTTGACTGAAGGAATTCATTTTATAGCAAAAATACCAATTTGGCTTTAATTCGCAAAAGTAAGGCTATTCCTGTTTTTCTTTCTCAAAAAAGGTCATTTAAAGATGTTTATGCATGGAACCTTCTTAGAATGGATATATATGAAGGACAAATTAGTTTGAATTTGTTTTGACTGAAGGAATTCATTTTATAGCAAAAATACCAATTTGGCTTTAACTCGCAAAAGTAAGGCTATTCCTGTTTTTCTTTCTCAAACAAGGTCATTTAAAGAGGTTTATGCATGGAACCTTCTTAGAATGGATATATATGAAGGACAAATTAGTTTGAACTTGTTTTGACTGAAGGAATTCATTTTATAGCAAAAATACCAATTCGGCTTTAACTCGCAAAAGTAAGGCTATTCCTGTTTTTCTTACTCAAACAAGGTCATTTAAAGAGGTTTATGCATGGAACCTTCTTAGAATGGATATATTTGAAGGACAAATTAGTTTAAAGTTGTTTTGACTGAAGGAATTCATTTTATAGCAAAAATACCAATTTGGCTTTAACTCGCAAAAGTAAGGCTATTCCTGTTTTTCTTTCTCAAACAAGGTCATTTAAAGAGGTTTATGCATGGAACCTTCTTAGAATGGATATATATGAAGGACATAGGAGTTTGAACTTGTTTTGACTGAAGGAATTGGTGTTTTTAAGCAAAAATCCGAATTTCGTCTTAATTCCGCAAAAGAAGGCTATTCCTGTTTTTCTTTCTCAAACAAGGTCATTTAAAGAGGGTTATGCATGGAACCTACTTAGAATTGATATATATGAAAGACAAATTAGTTTGAACTTGTTTTGGCTGAAGTAATTCATTTTATAGCAAAAATTCCAATTTGTCTTTAACTCGCAAAAGTAAGGCTATTCCTGTTTTTCTTTCTCAAACAAGGTCATTTAAAGAGGTTTATGCATGGAACCTACTTAGAATGGATATATATGAAGGTCAAATTAGTTTGAACTTGTTTTGACTGAAGGAATTCATTTTATAGCAAAAATACCAATTTGGCTTTAACTCGCAAAAGTAAGGCTATTCCTGTTTTTCTTTCTCAAACAAGGTCATTTAAAGAGGTTTATGCATGGAACCTTCTTAGAATGGATATATATGAAGGACAAATTAGTTTGAACTTGTTTTGACTGAAGGAATTGGTGTTTATAAGCAAAAATCCGAATTTCGTCTTAATTCCGCAAAAGAAGGCTATTCCTGTTTTTCTTTCTCAAACAAGGTCATTTAAAGAGGTTTATGCATGGAACCTTCTTAGAATGGATATATATGAAGGACAAATTAGTTTGAACTTGTTTTGACTGAAGGAATTCATTTTATAGCAAAAATACCAATTTGGCTTTAACTAGCAAAAGTAAGGCTATTCCTGTTTTTCTTTCTCAAACAAGGTCATTTAAAGAGGTTTATGCATGGAATCTTCTTAGAATGGATATATATGAAGGACAAATTAGTTTGAACTTGTTTTGACTGAAGGAATTCATTTTATAGAAAAAATACCAATTTGGCTTTATCTCGCAAAAGTAAGGCTATTCCTGTTTTTCTTTCTCAAACAAGGTCATTTAAAGATGTTTATGCATGGAACCTTCTTAGAATGGATATATATGAAGGACATAGGAGTTTGAACTTGTTTTGACTGAAGGAATTGGTGTTTATAAGCAAAAATCCGAATTTCGTCTTAATTCCGCAAAAGAAGGCTATTCTTGTTTTTCTTTCTCATACAAGGTCATTTAAAGAGGTTTATGCATGGAACCTTCTTAGAATGGATATATATGAAGGACAAATTAGTTTGAACTTGTTTTGACTGAAGGAATTCATTTTATAGCAAAAATACCAATTTGGCTTTAACTCGCAATATTAAGGCTATTCCTGTTTTTCTTTCTCAAACAAAGTCATTTAAAGAGGTTTATGCATGGAACCTTCTTAGAATGGATATATATGAAGGACAAATTAATTTGAACTTGTTTTGACTGAAGGAATTGGTGTTTATAAGCAAAAATCCGAATTTCGTCTTAATTCCGCAAAAGAAGGCTATTCCTGTTTTTCTTTCTCAAACAAGGTCATTTAAAGAGGGTTATGCATGGAACCTACTTAGAATTGATATATATGAAGGACAAATTAATTTGAACTTGTTTTGACTGAAGGAATTCATTTTATAGCAAAAATACCAATTTGGCTTTAACTCGCAAAAGTAAGGCTATTCCTGTTTTTCTTTCTCAAAAAAGGTCATTTAAAGATGTTTATGCATGGAACCTTCTTAGAATGGATATATATGAAGGACAAATTAGTTTGAACTTGTTTTGACTGAAGGAATTCATTTTATAGCAAAAATACCAATTTGGCTTTAACTTGCAAAAGTAAGGCTATTCCTGTTTTTCTTTCTCAAACAAGGTCATTTAAAGAGGTTTATGCATGGAACCTTCTTAGAATGGATATATATGAAGGACAAATTAGTTTGAACTTGTTTTGACTGAAGGAATTCATTTTATAGCAAAAATACCAATTTGGCTTTAACTCGCAAAAGTAAGGCTATTCCTGTTTTTCTTTCTCAAACAAGGTCATTTAAAGAGGGTTATGCATGGAACCTACTTAGAATTGATATATATGAAGGACAAATTAATTTGAACTTGTTTTGACTGAAGGAATTCATTTTATAGCAAAAATACCAATTTGGCTTTAACTCGCAAAAGTAAGGCTATTCCTGTTTTTCTTTCTCAAACAAGGTCATTTAAAGAGGTTTATGCATGGAACCTTCTTAGAATGGATATATATGAAGGACATAGGAGTTTGAACTTGTTTTGACTGAAGGAATTGGTGTTTATAAGCAAAAATCCGAATTTCGTCTTAATTCCGCAAAAGAAGGCTATTCCTGTTTTTCTTTCTCATACAAGGTCATTTAAAGAGGTTTATGCATGGAACCTTCTTAGATTGGATATATATGAAGGACAAATTAGTTTGAACTTGTTTTGACTGAAGGAATTCATTTTATAGCAAAAATACCAATTTGGCTTTAACTCGCAAAAGTAAGGCTAATCCTGTTTTTCTTTCTCAAACAAGGTCATTTAAAGAGGTTTATGCATGGAACCTTCTTAGAATGGATATATATGAAGGACAAATTAGTTTGAACTTGTTTTGACTGAAGGAATTGGTGTTTATAAGCAAAAATCCGAATTTCGTCTTGATTCCGCAAAAGAAGGCTATTCCTGTTTTTCTTTCTCATAAAAGGTCATTTAAAGAGGTTTATGCATGGAACCTTCTTAGAATGGATATATATGAAGGACAAATTAGTTTGAACTTGTTTTGACTGAAGGAATTCATTTCATAGCAAAAATACCAATTTGGCTTTAACTCGCAAAAGTAAGGCCATTCCTGTTTTTCTTTCTCAAACAAGGTCATTTAAAGAGGTTTATGCATGGAACCTTCTTAGAATGGATATATATGAAGGACAAATTAGTTTGAACTTGTTTTGACTGAAGGAATTCATTTTATAGCAAAAATACCAATTTGGCTTTAACTCGCAAAAGTAAGGCTATTCCTGTTTTTCTTTCTCATACAAGGTCATTTAAAGAGGTTTATGCATGGAACCTTCTTAGAATGGATATATATGAAGGACATAGGAGTTTGAACTTGTTTTGACTGAAGGAATTGGTGTTTATAAGCAAAAATCCGAATTTCGTCTTAATACCGCAAAAGAAGGCTATTCCTGTTTTTCTTTCTCATACAAGGTCATTTAAAGAGTTTTATGCATGGAACCTTCTTAGAATGGATATATATGGAGGACAAATTAGTTTGAACTTGTTTTGACTGAAGGAATTCATTTTATAGCAAAAATACCAATTTGGCTTTAACTCGCAATATTAAGGCTATTCCTGTTTTTCTTTCTCAAACAAAGTCATTTAAAGAGGTTTATGCATGGAACCTTCTTAGAATGGATATATATGAAGGACAAATTAGTTTGAACTTGTTTTGACTGAAGGAATTGGTGTTTATAAGCAAAAATCCGAATTTCGTCTTAATTCCGCAAAAGAAGGCTATTCCTGTTTTTCTTTCTCAAACAAGGTCATTTAAAGAGGTTTATGCATGGAACCTTCTTAGAATGGATATATATGAAGGACAAATTAGTTTGAACTTGTTTTGACTGAAGGAATTCATTTTATAGCAAAAATACCAATTTGGCTTTAACTCGCAAAAGTAAGGCTATTCCTGTTTTTCTTTCTCAAACAAGGTCATTTAAAGAGGGTTATGCATGGAACCTACTTAGAATTGATATATATGAAGGACAAATTAGTTTGAACTTGTTTTGACTGAAGGAATTCATTTTATAGCAAAAATACCAATTTGGCTTTAACTCGCAAAAGTAAGGCTATTCCTGTTTTTCTTTCTCAAAAAAGGTCATTTAAAGATGTTTATGCATGGAACCTTCTTAGAATGGATATATATGAAGGACAAATTAGTTTGAACTTGTTTTGACTGAAGGAATTCATTTTATAGCAAAAATACCAATTTGGCTTTAACTCGCAAAAGTAAGGCTATTCCTGTTTTTCTTTCTCAAACAAGGTCATTTAAAGAGGTTTATGCATGGAACCTTCTTAGAATGGATATATATGAAGGACATAGGAGTTTGAACTTGTTTCGACTGAAGGAATTGGTGTTTATAAGCAAAAATCCGAATTTCGTCTTAATTCCGCAAAAGAAGGCTATTCCTGTTTTTCTTTCTCATACAAGGTCATTTAAAGAGGTTTATGCATGGAACCTTCTTAGAATGGATATATATGAAGGACAAATTAGTTTGAACTTGTTTTGACTGAAGGAATTCATTTTATAGCAAAAATACCAATTTGGCTTTAACTCGCAAAAGTAAGGCTATTCCTGTTTTTCTTTCTCAAACAAGGTTATTTAAAGAGGTTTATGCATGGAACTTTCTTAGAATGGATATATATGAAGGACATAGGAGTTTGAACTTGTTTTGACTGAAGGAATTGGTGTTTATAAGCAAAAATCCGAATTTCGTCTTAATTCCGCAAAAGAAGGCTATTCCTGTTTTTCTTTCTCATACAAGGTCATTTAAAGAGGTTTATGCATGGAACCTTCTTAGAATGGATATATATGAAGGACAAATTAGTTTGAACTTGTTTTGACTGAAGGAATTCATTTCATAGCAAAAATACCAATTTGGCTTTAACTCGCAAAAGTAAGGCTATTCCTGTTTTTCTTTCTCAAAAAAGGTCATTTAAAGATGTTTATGCATGGAACCTTCTTAGAATGGATATATATGAAGGACAAATTAGTTTGAACTTGTTTTGACTGAAGGAATTCATTTTATAGCAAAAATACCAATTTGGCTTTAACTCGCAAAAGTAAGGCTATTCCTGTTTTTCTTTCTCAAACAAGGTCATTTAAAGAGGTTTATGCATGGAACCTTCTTAGAATGGATATATATGAAGGACATAGGAGTTTGAACTTGTTTTGACTGAAGGAATTGGTGTTTATAAGCAAAAATCCGAATTTCGTCTTATTTCCGCAAAAGAAGGCTATTCCTGTTTTTCTTTCTCAAACAAGGTCATTTAAAGAGGTTTATGCATGGAACCTTCTTAGAATGGATATATATGAAGGACAAATTAGTTTGAACTTGTTTTGACTGAAGGAATTCATTTTATAGCAAAAATATCAATTTGGCTTTAACTCGCAAAAGTAAGGCTATTCCTGTTTTTCTTTCTCAAACAAGGTCATTTAAAGAGGTTTATGCATGGAACCTTCTTAGAATGGATATATATGAAGGACAAATTAGTTTGAACTTGTTTTGACTGAAGGGATTCATTTTATAGCAAAAATACCAATTTGGCTTTAACTCGCAAAAGTAAGGCTATTCCTGTTTTTCTTTCTCAAACAAGGTCATTTAAAGAGGTTTATGCATGGAACCTTTTTAGAATGGATATATATGAAGGACATAGGAGTTTGAACTTGTTTTGACTGAAGGAATTGGTGTTTATAAGCAAAAATCCGAATTTCGTCTTAATTCCGCAAAAGAAGGCTATTCCTGTTTTTCTTTCTCAAACAAGGTCATTTAAAGAGGTTTATGCATGGAACCTTCTTAGAATGGATATATATGAAGGACAAATTAGTTTGAACTTGTTTTGACTGAAGGAATTCATTTTATAGCAAAAATACCAATTTGGCTTTAACTCGCAAAAGTAAGGCTATTCCTGTTTTTCTCTCTCAAACAAGGTCATTTAAAGAGGTTTATGCATGGAACCTTCTTAGAATGGATATATATGAAGGACAAATTAGTTTGAACTTGTTTTGACTGAAGGAATTCATTTTATAGCAAAAATACCAATTTGGCTTTAACTCGCAAAAGTAAGGCTATTCCTGTTTTTCTTTCTCAAACAAGGTCATTTAAAGAGGTTTATGCATGGAACCTTCTTAGAATGGATATATATGAAGGACATAGGAGTTTGAACTTGTTTTGACTGAAGGAATTGGTGTTTATAAGCAAAAATCCGAATTTCGTCTTAATTCCGCAAAAGAAGGCTATTCCTGTTTTTCTTTCTCATACAAGGTCATTTAAAGAGGTTTATGCATGGAACCTTCTTAGAATGGATATATATGAAGGAGAAATTAGTTTGAACTTGTTTTGACTGAAGGAATTCATTTTATAGCAAAAATACCAATTTGGCTTTAACTCGCAAATGTAAGGCTATTCCTGTTTTTCTTTCTCAAACAAGGTCATTTAAAGAGGTTTATGCATGGAACTTTCTTAGAATGGATATATATGAAGGACATAGGAGTTTGAACTTGTTTTGACTGAAGGAATTGGTGTTTATAAGCAAAAATCCGAATTTCGTCTTAATTCCGCAAAAGAAGGCTATTCCTGTTTATCTTTCTCATACAAGGTCATTTAAAGAGGTTTATGCATGGAACCTTCTTAGAATGGATATATATGAAGGACAAATTAGTTTGAACTTGTTTTGACTGAAGGAATTCATTTCATAGCAAAAATACCAATTTGGCTTTAACTCGCAAAAGTAAGGCTATTCCTGTTTTTCTTTCTCAAAAAAGGTCATTTAAAGATGTTTATGCATGGAACCTTCTTAGAATGGATATATATGAAGGACAAATTAGTTTGAACTTGTTTTGACTGAAGGAATTCATTTTATAGCAAAAATACCAATTTGGCTTTAACTCGCAAAAGTAAGGCTATTCCTGTTTTTCTTTCTCAAACAAGGTCATTTAAAGAGGTTTATGCATGGAACCTTCTTAGAATGGATATATATGAAGGACAAATTAGTTTGAACTTGTTTTGACTGAAGGAATTCATTTTATAGCAAAAATACCAATTTGGCTTTAACTCGCAAAAGAAAGGCTATTCCTGTTTTTCTTTCTCAAACAAGGTCATTTAAAGAGGTTTATGCATGGAACCTTCTTAGAATGGATATATATGAAGGACATAGGAGTTTGAACTTGTTTTGACTGAAGGAATTGGTGTTTATAAGCAAAAATCCGAATTTCGTCTTAATTCCGCAAAAGAAGGCTATTCCTGTTTTTCTTTCTCATACAAGGTCATTTAAAGAGGTTTATGCATGGAACCTTCTTAGAATGGATATATATGAAGGACAAATTAGTTTGAACTTGTTTTGACTGAAGGAATTCATTTTATAGCAAAAATACCAATTTGGCTTTAACTCGCAAAAGTAAGGCTATTCCTGTTTTTCTTTCTCAAACAAGGTCATTTAAAGAGGTTTATGCATGGAACTTTCTTAGAATGGATATATATGAAGGACATAGGAGTTTGAACTTGTTTTGACTGAAGGAATTGGTGTTTATAAGCAAATATCCGAATTTCGTCTTAATTCCGCAAAAGAAGGCTATTCCTGTTCTTCTTTCTCATACAAGGTCATTTAAAGAGGTTTAAGCATGGAACTTTCTTAGAATGGATATATATGAAGGACATAGGAGTTTGAACTTGTTTTGACTGAAGGAATTGGTGTTTATAAGCAAAAATCCGAATTTCGTCTTGATTCCGCAAAAGAAGGCTATTCCTGTTTTTCTTTCTCATACAAGGTCATTTAAAGAGGTTTATGCATGGAACCTTCTTAGAATGGATATATATGAAGGACAAATTAGTTTGAACTTGTTTTGACTGAAGGAATTCATTTCATAGCAAAAATACCAATTTGGCTTTAACTCGCAAAAGTAAGGCTATTCCTGTTTTTCTTTCTCAAACAAGGTCATTTAAAGAGGTTTATGCATAGAACCTTCTTAGAATGGATATATATGAAGGACAAATTAGTTTGAACTTGTTTTGACTGAAGGAATTCATTTTATAGCAAAAATACCAATTTGGCTTTAACTCGCAAAAGTAAGGCTATTCCTGTTTTTCTTTCTCAAACAAGGTCATTTAAAGAGGTTTATGCATGGAACCTTCTTAGAATGGATATATATGAAGGACATAGGAGTTTGAACTTGTTTTGACTGAAGGAATTGGTGTTTATAAGCAAAAATCCGAATTTCGTCTTAATACCGCAAAAGAAGGCTATTCCTGTTTTTCTTTCTCATACAAGGTCATTTAAAGAGTTTTATGCATGGAACCTATTTAGAATTGATATATATGAAGGACAAATTAGTTTGAACTTGTTTTGACAGAAGGAATTCTTTTTATAGCAAAAATACCAATTTTGCTTTAACTCGCAAAAGTAAGGCCATTCCTGTTTTTCTTTCTCAAACAAGGTCATTTAAAGAGGTTTATGCATGGAACCTTCTTAGAATTGATATATATGAAGGACAAATTAGTTTGAACTTGTTTTGACTGAAGGAATTCTTTTTATAGCAAAAATACCAATTTGGCTTTAACTCGCAAAAGTAAGGCTATTCCTGTTTTTCTTTCTCAAAAAAGGTCATTTAAAGATGTTTATGCATGGAACCTTCTTAGAATGGATATATATGAAGGACAAATTAGTTTGAACTTGTTTTGACTGAAGGAATTCATTTTATTGCAAAAATACCAATTTGGCTTTAACTCGCAAAAGTAAGGCTATTCCTGTTTTTCTTTCTCAAACAAGGTCATTTAAAGAGGTTTATGCATGGAACCTTCTTAGAATGGATATATATGAAGGACATAGGAGTTTGAACTTGTTTTGACTGAAGGAATTGGTGTTTATAAGCAAAAATCCGAATTTCGTCTTAATTCCGCAAAAGAAGGCTATTCCTGTTTTTCTTTCTCAAACAAGGTCATTTAAAGAGGTTTATGCATGGAACCTTCTTAGAATTGATATATATGAAGGACAAATTAGTTTGAACTTGTTTTGACTGAAGGAATTCTTTTTATAGCAAAAATACCAATTTGGCTTTAACTCGCAAAAGTAAGGCTATTCCTTTTTTTCTTTCTCAAACAAGGTCATTTAAAGAGGTTTATGCATGGAACCTTCTTAGAATGGATATATATGGAGGACAAATTAGTTTGAACTTGTTTTGACTGAAGGAATTCTTTTTATAGCAAAAATACCAATTTGGCTTTAACTCGCAAAAGTTAGGCTATTCCTTTTTTTCTTTCTCAAACAAGGTCATATAAAGAGGTTTATGCATGGAACCTTCTTAGAATGGATATATATGGAGGACAAATTAGTTTGAACTTGTTTTGACTGAAGGAATTCATTTTATAGCAAAAATACCAATTTGGCTTTAACTCGCAATATTAAGGCTATTCCTGTTTTTCTTTCTCAAACAAAGTCATTTAAAGAGGTTTATGCATGGAACCTTCTTAGAATGGATATATATGAAGGACAAATTAGTTTGAACTTGTTTTGACTGAAGGAATTGGTGTTTATAAGCAAAAATCCGAATTTCGTCTTAATTCCGCAAAAGAAGGCTATTCCTGTTTTTCTTTCTCAAACAAGGTCATTTAAAGAGGTTTATGCATGGAACCTTCTTAGAATGGATATATATGAAGGACAAATTAGTTTGAACTTGTTTTGACTGAAGGAATTCATTTTATAGCAAAAATACCAATTTGGCTTTAACTCGCAAAAGTAAGGCTATTCCTGTTTTTCTTTCTCAAACAAGGTCATTTAAAGAGGGTTATGCATGGAACCTACTTAGAATTGATATATATGAAGGACAAATTAGTTTGAACTTGTTTTGACTGAAGGAATTCATTTTATAGCAAAAATACCAATTTGGCTTTAACTCGCAAAAGTAAGGCTATTCCTGTTTTTCTTTCTCAAACAAGGTCATTTAAAGAGGTTTATGCATGGAACCTTCTTAGAATGGATATATATGAAGGACATAGGAGTTTGAACTTGTTTTGACTGAAGGAATTGGTGTTTATAAGCAAAAATCAGAATTTCGTCTTAATACCGCAAAAGAAGGCTATTCCTGTTTTTCTTTCTCATACAAGGTCATTTAAAGAGTTTTATGCATGGAACCTATTTAGAATTGATATATATGAAGGACAAATTAGTTTGAACTTGTTTTGACTGAAGGAATTCTTTTTATAGCAAAAATACCAATTTTGCTTTAACTCGCAAAAGTAAGGCTATTCCTGTTTTTCTTTCTCAAACAAGGTCATTTAAAGAGGTTTATGCATGGAACCTTCTTAGAATTGATATATATGAAGGACAAATTAGTTTGAACTTGTTTTGACTGAAGGAATTCTTTTTATAGCAAAAATACCAATTTGGCTTTAACTCGCAAGAGTAAGGCTATTCCTGTTTTTCTTTCTCAAACAAGGTCATTTAAAGAGGTTTATGCATGGAACCTTCTTAGAATTGATATATATGAAGGACAAATTAGTTTGAACTTGTTTTGACTGAAGGAATTCTTTTTATAGCAAAAATACCAATTTGGCTTTAACTCGCAAAAGTAAGGCTATTCCTGTTTTTCTTTCTCAAAAAAGGTCATTTAAAGATGTTTATGCATGGAACCTTCTTAGAATGGATATATATGAAGGACAAATTAGTTTGAACTTGTTTTGACTGAAGGAATTCATTTTATTGCAAAAATACCAATTTGGCTTTAACTCGCAAAAGTAAGGCTATTCCTGTTTTTCTTTCTCAAACAAGGTCATTTAAAGAGGTTTATGCATGGAACCTTCTTAGAATGGATATATATGAAGGACATAGGAGTTTGAACTTGTTTTGACTGAAGGAATTGGTGTTTATAAGCAAAAATCCGAATTTCGTCTTAATTCCGCAAAAGAAGGCTATTCCTGTTTTTCTTTCTCAAACAAGGTCATTTAAAGAGGTTTATGCATGGAACCTTCTTAGAATGGATATATATGAAGGACAAATTAGTTTGAACTTGTTTTGACTGAAGGAATTCATTTTATAGCAAAAATACCAATTTGGCTTTAACTCGCAAAAGTAAGGCTATTCCTGTTTTTCTTTCTCAAACAAGGTCATTTAAAGAGGGTTATGCATGGAACCTACTTAGAATTGATATATATGAAGGACAAATTAGTTTGAACTTGTTTTGACTGAAGGAATTCATTTTATAGCAAAAATACCAATTTGGCTTTAACTCGCAATATTAAGGCTATTCCTGTTTTTCTTTCTCAAACAAAGTCATTTAAAGAGGTTTATGCATGGAACCTTCTTAGAATGGATATATATGAAGGACAAATTAGTTTGAACTTGTTTTGACTGAAGGAATTGGTGTTTATAAGCAAAAATCCGAATTTCGTCTTAATTCCGCAAAAGAAGGCTATTCCTGTTTTTCTTTCTCAAACAAGGTCATTTAAAGAGGTTTATGCATGGAACCTTCTTAGAATGGATATATATGAAGGACAAATTAGTTTGAACTTGTTTTGACTGAAGGAATTCATTTTATAGCAAAAATACCAATTTGGCTTTAACTCGCAAAAATAATGCTATTCCTGTTTTTCTTTCTCAAACAAGGTCATTTAAAGAGGGTTATGCATGGAACCTACTTAGAATTGATATATATGAAGGACAAATTTATTTGAACTTGTTTTGACTGAAGGAATTCATTTTATAGCAAAAATACCAATTTGGCTTTAACTCGCAAAAGTAAGGCTATTCCTGTTTTTCTTTCTCAAAAAAGGTCATTTAAAGATGTTTATGCATGGAACCTTCTTAGAATGGATATATATGAAGGACAAATTAGTTTGAACTTGTTTTGACTGAAGGAATTCATTTTATAGCAACAATACCAATTTGGCT